>NC_138868.1:7965591-9171837 GCF_965194805.1 Balaenoptera borealis
AGCGAGATGTATGAATATTCACGAGTGAAATAAATAAAAACTATAAATAGCCTTTCATCAGCTTGGATCACATTTTGCAGAGTTGAATCTCTAACCAGGTCTGTCTGCTTTGAAGCCTCTGCCCTCACCCCCTCCAGTAACTGTCCCCCCAACCCGTGCTCTTAAAACTTCTGCCGCATCCGTTTTCCTTTCCCATCTTTCCATACAAAAGCCTGCCTTTGCCATATTCTGGGGCCCCAACCTATGTGCCCAGCCCTAGGGTGACTGAAGAAATTTGGTGCTTAGAGTCCATTCCTAACCTCCTGACCAACCCCTGCCTCAGAAAGCTATTTGTGTATATAGACCCTGTTTAGGCTGAGCCATGGACCAAATGCCCACCAGTGTGATATTTTTGAAAAAGGAAATACCCCCTTGCCCTGCACCTCCGGCAAAAGGCTCAGAACCCCTGACCCACTGAAGGTGTCACCTCTTCTGGGAAAACAGAAGGCCAGATTTGGCAGAGCAGAGCCTGTTTTGAGTCTGAGACCTGCCATCATGTCCCTGCTCCAGAACTTGCTGTAGCTCCCTGTTGCCTGTTATTTCCAATGACCCTCTTTCTCAGACTGGCCTTAGGAGAATTGGCTTCTGAATCCCAGTATAAGACTCGTCTACTTATATGCTAGGTGCCTCTGCAGAGGCCACTTAATTAATTCATTCAACAAGTATTTATTGGATACGTACTAACATGCCAGCCACTATTACAGGCACTAGGGTTTTAACAGTGAATAAAACAGACAAAGTTCCCTTTCCACTTGAGCTTGCACTGTCATGGGGGTGACAGATAATAAATAAATGTATAATGTAATGTCAGATGATCAAAAGTGCCATGAAGAAAAATAAAACAGGATAAGCGTATAAAGAGAGAATGGGGAGGTTATTTTAGATAGAGTAGTCACAGACAGCCTCTATAAAGAGGTAACATTTAAGTGACAATCTGAATTAAACAAGAGAGCAAGCCAAGAGGATATCTGGAGGAAGAGCAGTATAGATGGAGAGAAAAGCAAATTCAAATGCCCTGAGTAGGAAATGGACTTGCATATTTGAGGAAGGCAGGGAAAATGGGGCAAAAGGGAATCACTGACCATAGCAATTCTGATGTTTAGCCAGGAGCGTCTACTGTTAGTTGAAGCCTGTGCACTTGGAGGATGCTTTGGGTGAGGATTTAAAGGAAACTTAGGAAAATGTGACTGGAAACTGGAGGAAAGAAGTTTCTTGTTATGTACTGTCAGAAAGCTTAGCAGCACTATCTCCTGTGGTAATGTGAAAAGTAGAAAAGGTACTTAATGAGATAGGGGATCTAGATTTCCAAGCAGAGTGTTGAATGTTCCACCTCATTTCCTCTTGCCTGTGTTAGTAAAATGAGATAGGAGAGAAATAAGCTAAAAGAAGTACTGCTGAGCATAAAAGAACAAGGACTTTCTGGTTTTGAAAATCCCTAGCTTCTCTAGAAGGCAGATGACCTTAAAATTTAAAAATAGTTTCTGTGAAAAAAACCAAATCCAGGGAAATATCAGGAAAAGATGATCTAAAGATGAAGCTGAGGGTGTGGCTATAAAATCTGCCATTAAGTTCTAGAGAATGTAAGGGAGTGCTTCAGAGAACCATTCGCTTAATAAGGCTTCTAAAAAAATGTAAAGGCTTTATCCCTCAGCAGTCTCAGCAGAATCTCAAAGTAGAGAAGGATTTACCTCGAAAAGGCTTGTCTAATGGAGCAAACCCCAATAAGATCTATAGGAGATCCAAAAAAGTTTTAGGAGAATTATATTGGCAGAAATATTACAAGCTTGAACTGAGAGAGACAGAGACAGTACAAAATGAAAAGAAATCTTTGACTCGTAAACTTCTACAGGCAGAAAGAAGGCTGAGAAAATCAATCAACTGCTAACATAAGCCACCCTTCATGGAAAAGGAAAGATGACTCAGAAGGTGAAACCAAGATTGCATAGAGCCAAGAGCCATGGGGAATTATTTCCAGCCCTTAAGGCCAAATGAAGGAACTCCCAACATTGGAAGTTCTGATATATTTCAGGATTGCTATTGACCAGTGACTCCTGAATGCCTCCTTTTTTGAATTGGGAGTGTCTTTAATAGTTATCTTATGCTTCTCACACCATTGTATGCTTCATGCGTGGAAGGGTGGGGGGCCATATGACTGTCTCTTTAGTCCACACATCTTCAGATCAAGAGGAGCTGTCCTCAAAGAGCAGTACTTGAGGAACCCTACCCAAGAAGCCTCATCTGTACCTGACTTAGATGATGAGATTCTGAACTTTAGGAACCTTGAGAGGAAGTCAGAGAATTCACATGCGGGAGGCACATGACTTATTGGGGACCAGAAGGCAAACTATGGTTGATGGCCTCAAGTGATCTCCTGTCCCAGTGTTCACATGGTGACTTTCTCCCACATTGAATAGGAAAGACCTGTGTAACCAAGAGGATATTGTAGAAATGGTGGTGCATGACTTTTGACTCTAGGTATAAGACTTCTTCTTGCTCTTTGGCTTCTTCTTGCTCTCTCTTGGATCACTCATTCTGAAGGAATCCAGCCACCCTGTTGTAAGCACACTCAAGCAGCCCTATGAATAAGTTCACATGATGAGGAACTGAGGCCTTCAACCAACAGCCAGCTCCAATTCATCATCTATGTTGGTGACCCGTCTTGGAAACAGAGCCTTCAGCTCAGTCAAGCCTAGAGGTGGCTGCAGCCCTCACCAACATCTGGGCTACAAATGTAATGAGAAACCTCACATCTAAACCATTCCACTAAGCCACTCCCAAATTCCTGACCCACAGAAGCTATCTGAGATGATAAATGTTTATTGTCGTGTTAAGCCACTAGTTCTGTGAGTAATTGGTGATGCGGTAACAGATAACTAACACAAATGGGCGTTTATCTTTTGCTTAAGTCCTTCCAGGATCAGAGGATTCATTTATTCATTCATTAAACAAATAGTTATTGAGCATCTACTCTGTGCCAGACGAATAGTCAACCACCCCTCCATGTGGGAGCTTATATCTCCCCACCCCCACTGATGACAGACTTGGTCATTTGATTTGCTTTGACCAATAAAATGTGAACTGGACTGATATATGTTACTCTGAGCAGAGGCTTTAGAGCCATTTCATGGTTCGACCATCACTCTTCTCCCTCTGCCTCAAAAACAGTACTTTCCTAGGTGATCCTTCAGCCTGACTCCTGGAATGAAGAGGACATGGAGCAAGGCTGTAACCACCACAGGTAACACGTACTATTAGCGAGAACAAACCTTTGCTGTTATAACTGAAACTGAGCAGGACCCTGTGGGGCCCCACGGAAAGTCTTCTGTGCCCCTCATTTCTTGTTTGTAGGGAACAGACTCCAGCCTCCGTGAATTTCCCTGAGTTCCAAAGGGCAGGTTCAAACAGTTGTTAATCAGGGAAGGGAGGGGATGCAGAGATAAAGGAGGAGCGGTCAAGAAACAATAGTGCAGCCTTGGGGCAGGGTCCTGGTTCCACCTCAAGGGATACACATAACAATATCTTTGAGCTCTTCTCCAAAACCCCCAATAAATGGATGTTAACTACTTAATTAAGCATTCTTCATTCCAGAGAGAAGGTCACAGTTTGATAACCTTGACAACCGCAGAAGCTCATCAGGTGACCACCTGAGGCCAGATTAAAGGAATGCAGGCCCTGCACACACCATGATCCTTATCAGCAACCCCGCCCCCCTTGAACCATTGCTATAAAACTCCTCATCAAATCACCCTGGGTGGGGACACACAGTTTTTGAGGGCATGAGCCCACTGTGTCCCCCTTTGCCTGGCAAAGCAATAAAGCTGTTCTTTTCTACTTCATCCAAAACTCCGTCTCTGAGATCCAATTCAGCACCAGTGCACAGAGGCTGAGTTTTCAGCATCATAACCACTGTGTTTTGGTGACTGTTTATCACTCAACATAACCCAGCAGGAGCTGATGGGTGATACAGTTACACTGCATCCGCCTGTGGGACGCTGTTTTCTGAGCCTCCTCTCCTGGCTTTCCTCCCCAGAATGCTGTCTGGCTCGTCACTCTTCCTCAAAATGCGGCTCCCAAGGCTCAGTGTGACTCCCAGGGCTCACCACAACAGAGTCTGAGCAGCCAAGAGCAGTGGCCCGTCCCTCTCAGATCTGGGTGTCACACAATCACCCCACAGCTTTCTGAAACTTGGGAGACTTTGCTCTCTGGCAACTGCACAGTCTCCCACATAGCTAGAGAAGAATGTCTCTGGGGACCAAAAAGACGTCATGAGTCCACCTTCTGAGGCTTGGGAACTTGACCCTTAGGACAGACAGCCTTCTAACCTCCTCAGGGCCTAATTAAACATCTTAACCTACAACCTAACGAGCTCGATGATATGGTTGCCAAGTCCACAGCAGATTTAAAGGTGCAAATTTGAGCTAAATGAACATGCTAGGAAATGAAGCCAAATCAAGGAAAGAAGCAATGGATTCTGAAGGCCAAACAGTGCCAAGGATGACCCAACTCACAACCACTCCACAGGATCAGTATTTATGTGCCCATTTTATAGGAGAGGGAACTGAGGCCCAGATAGGTTAGTAATTTGCCAAAGTCACCAGCTTGTCAGTAAGGATCCAAATTGGCATGTAGTACATACTCTGTGAACAGTAGCTCCTGGTGCTGATTTTGACTTTGGTGTTGTTTGTGGGTAAAGCAGAAAGAACCAGGGAGAGATAAAAGGGTGACAAGAGATTTTCATGGGACCATATCCCAGGTGGAAGGGGGATGGATCATCTGAAGAGTAGGGCATTGGGGGGAGGGGACATCTGAGAGCCCAGGGAACCCAGGAAAACCATCCCCACCTCAGTGAGGTCCTGCCTTGAACAGGCTGTCCCCTTGCTCTTCTCCTCCAGAGACTGGAATTCCTGGATCGTATAGTAATTCTATGCTGAATTTTTTGAGGAACCACTAAACCATTTTCCACGGTGGCTGCATCATTTTACATTCACATCAGCAATGCACAAGATTTCAATTTCTCCAGATCCTTGCCAACGGATGTTACTTTCTTTTGCTTTTGCTTTTGCTTTTGCTTTTGCTTTCTTTCTTTCTTTCTTTTTTTTAAAATTTTTTAGTAATGGTCATCCTGATGGGTGTGAGTGATATCTCATAGTGATTTTGATTCACACTTTCCTAGTGATTAGTGATATTGAGCATCTTATCATGTGCTTATTAGCCATTTGTATATTGTCTTTGGAGAAATGTCTTTTCAAGTCCTTTGTCCATTTTTTAATTGGTTTTTTTCTTTGTTGTTCAGTTGTAGGAATTCTTTATATATACTGGATATTAACCCCTTATCAGATATATGTTTTGCAAATATTTTCTCCCATCTGATGAGTTGCCTTTTCACTCTGTTGATAGTGTCCTTTGATGCACAAAAGTTTTTAACTTTGATGTAGTCCATTTTATCTAGTTTTCTTTTGTTGCCTGTGCTTTTGGTGTCACGTCCATTAATCATTGCCAAATCCAGTGCCCTGAAGCTTTTCCCTTATGCTTCCTTCTAAGAGTTTTAGAGTTTTAGCTGTTAAGTTTAGGTCTTTGATCCATTTTGAGTTAATTTTTGTATATGGTATAAAGTAAGGGTCCAGCTTCATTCTTTTGCATGTGGTTATCCAGTTTTCCCAGTGTCATTTGTTGAATAAATTATTTTTATACAAACACAAAAGCTATGTTTATAGTGCTTACAGAACTATAAGCCACACTGAATATACAAATTAAACACAAACCAAGCAAACAACCAGTAAAATTCAAACAGCACTAAATTAACATAAAGGATGATGTTATTTTGCTGAAACAAAACCCCCATAGCTCAGCAATAGCACAGCAGGTTCGACTGATCATCTCACCACAGTTCTCCACTAGAACCGCTGCCTAAATACATCTGTCCCACATTAGTCTGACTCTTTTCTGTTCCCATTAGCTGTGACATTTAATACTCCAATGTGGTCATAAACACACACGGTGATCATGAAACCACATGGCAATGTGCATTCACATGTGGTCATGCAGGTAGGCCAGAATCAGGTGTCTAAGTTATTATTGACATGAAACCCTAAATTAAGAATCCTTATAAAAAAAACTCATGAATCTCAAACATAGAGAACAGACTGGTGGTTACCAAGAGGGAGGGGTTGAGGGAGGCATGGAGTGGGAAGTTGGGGTTAACAGATGTAAGCTTTTATATATGGAATGGATAAACAACAAGGTCCTACTGTATAGCACAGAGAACTATATTCAATATCCTATGACAGGGACTTCCCTGGTGGCGCAGTGGTTGAGAATCTGCTTGCCAATTCAGGGGACACAGTTTCGAGCCCTGGTCTGGGAAGATCCCACATGCCACGGAACAACTAAGCCCATGCGCCACAACTATTGAGCCTGCACTCTAGAGCCCGCGAGCCACAGCTACTGAGCCTGCGTGCCACAACGACTGAAGCTCGCATGCCTAGAGCCCGTGCTCTGCAAACAAGAGAAGCCACCGCAATGAGAAGCACATGCACTGCAACAAAGAGTAGCTCCTGCTCGCCACAACTAGAGAAAGCCTGCGTGCAGCAACGAAGACCCAATGCAGCCATAAATAAATAAATAAATAAATAAATAAATAAATTTATTTTTTTAAAAACGCCTATGATAAATCATAATGGAAAAGACTATTTTAAAAAAGAATGGGGCTTCCCTGGTGGCGCAGTGGTTGAGAATCTGCCTGCCAATGCAGGGGACATGGGTTCGAGCCCTGGTCTGGGAAGATCCCACATGCCACGGAGCAACTAGGCCCATGAGCCACAACTACTGAGCCTGCGCGTCTGGAGCCTGTGCTCCGCAACAAGAGAGGCCGCGATAGTGAGAGGCCTGCACACTGCGATGAAGAGTGGACCCCACTTGCTGCAAGTAGAGAAAGCCCTCGCACAGAAACGAAGACCCAACACAGCCAAAAATAAAATTAATTAATTAATTAATTTTTTAAAAAAAAGAATGTATACATATGTATAACTGAATCACTTTGCTGTACAGCAGAAATTAACACAACGTTGTAAATCAACTATACTTCAATAAATAAACAAATAAATAAATAAGAAATTGTGAATCTTGAAAATATCTCTAGGACCTCAGGGAGCCCATGGGCCCCAGGTTAGAAACCTTGAGTTAGGTAGATGTAGCCCAAAAGCCTTCTGGAATAGAGAGGTGTGCAGTGGCTTTTCTATGGCATTTAAAGGGTTCCATTTACAAATGTAAACAATTAACTTTACAGTGGGCAGAGCTGCATCTCTGCAGATTATGCTTGCTTAAGACAAATGTGTCTTTTCTAAACCTGGATTCCTGGGCTCACCTCAAGTGGGCCACTGGGGCTGCCTAGCCTCACTCCCCGGGCGGGGGCAACCCCTACTCCCCAGTCACTACTTCATCCTTCTCTGCCTTCCTCCTCCACCTCCCTCTCAGCCTGCATCCTTGCTTCCTTTTTCACAGATAACTTCCTCAGCCCCCCACCAGCACATCTGCTTAGTCTTCTCTCCTGATCCTCGGAGGATCTGTCCGGCTGCTACCTAAGCCGCCCCTCCGGTGCGCGCCACAGCCTGTCCCCTCTCTGGGACTCAAAGACACCCTTCTGGTAAGTCTCCCCGCTCCTTCTGCATCATAGCGTTTTTCCTCTCTGTTCAAGCATGCCCATCAGCGACTCATTCTCTTGCCTTACATTTTAAAAACTCCTCTTAATCTTTCTCCCTCTTTAAATGCAATCTTATTTCTCTCCTCCCTTCCCTCAAAGCCCCTCTGAAGTGTGGTCTCTGCCCTCTTCCCAATTTGGCTCCCACCCCCTCCTAAACCCACACCAGGTAGGTTCACAAGCCAAGCTGCTGTTGTCAAGGTCACTTGATCCCACGTCAGCAAGTCGATTGTCAGCCCTGTCATACTTCACCTTCAGTAGCATCCAACCAGACCCTCACTATCCCTTCTTGAAACACCCCCTCCACTGGGCTTCCAGGTCACCGCTCACCTGGTTTTTCTCTTTCCTCATGGCCCAGCCTCTGCCGTGGCTGGCCCCAGTCCACCTTGTGGTTTAAATGCTACCATATCCTGATCACATCCAAGTTTACACCTCAGCCCAGACCTTCCCCTGCACCCCCAGCTCACAGCAGCTGCCAGTTCCACATCTCCACTGGGGGTCAAACAGGTACATAAAACTTAACCTGTCAAACTGAGCTTCCCTCCCACTGCCTTTTCCGTTTCGCTTATTGACAGCTCCATCCTCTGGTTGCTCAGGCCATCACCTTAGCTCCACTCATGGCCAACAAGCACATGAAAAGATGCTCAAACGGGATTTCGCTGGTGGTCCAGTGGTTAAGACTCCGTGCTTCTAATGCCAGGGGCGTGGTTTCGATCCCTGGTCAGGGAACTAAGATCCCACATGCCTTGCGGTCAAAAAAAAAAAAAAAAGACCAAAAAAAATTGTTTAAACAAAAAACAGACAATAACAAGTGTTGGCAGGGATGTGGAGAAAGTGAAACCCTCATACATTGCTGGTAGGAATGCAAAACGGTGCAGCCACTGTGGAAAACAGTTTGGCGGTTCCTCAAAAAGTTAAGCATAGAGTTACCATACGACCCAGCAATTCCACACCTAGAAATATACCCAAAAGGGTTGAAAACAGGTGTTCTAACAAACTTGTACATAAGTGTTCATAGCAGCACTGTTCACAGTAGCCAAAATGTGGAAGCAACCCAAACGTCCATCAACAGATGAATGGATAAACAAAATGCAGTATAATCATATGATGGTGTACTAGTCAGCTTTAAAAAGGAAGGAAAGGGACTTCCCTGGTGGCGCAGTGGTTAAGAATCTGCCTGCCAATGCAGGGGACACAAGTTCAAGCCCTGGTCTGGGAAGATCCCACATGCTGCGGAGCAACCAAGCTAGCTCAGCCAAGTAGCTCAACTACTGAGCCCGCGAGCCACAACTATTGAACTTGTGTGCCACAACTACTGAAGCCTGTGCGTGTAGAGCCCGTGCTCCACAACAAGAGAAGCCACCACAATGAGAAGCCCGCGCACCGCAACAAAGAATAGCCCCCGCTCGCCGCAACTAGAGAAAGCCCGTGCGCAGCAACGAAGACCCAATGCAGCCAAAAATAAAAATAAATAATAAAAAAAATAAAATAAAAAAAAGGAAGGAAATTGTGACACAGGCTACAACACAGATGAACCTTGAAGACATTATGCTGAGTGACATAAGCCAGACACAAAGGCCAACATGTTGATTCCACTTATAAGAAATACCCAGAATAGGTAAATCCACAGAGACAGAAAGCAGATTAGTGGTTGTCAGGGGCTGAGGGGAGGGGGATGGGGGAGTGATTGCTTAATGCTTACAGGGTTTTCCTTTTGGAGTGATGAAGATGATTTGGAACTAGATAGATCTGGGTGATGGTTGCACAACATTGCGAATGTACTAAATGCCACTGAATTGTATATTGGAAAATGGTTAATTTTATAGTATGTGAATTTTGCCTCAATAAACAAACAAACCTCATTCCTCCCCTCCTCCTGCACCTCACATCCAACTGCCATCAAAATCTGTCCCCTCCCACCCCCATCCTAGCCACTGTCACCTCTCACCAGAGGACTGCTGGACCCTCCTAATGGGTCTCTGGGATTCCAACCATTTTTTTAAATTAATTTTTATTGGAGTATAGTTGATTTACAATGTTGTGTTAGTTTCAGGTGTACAGCAAAGTAAATCAGTTATCCATATACATATATCCACTCTTTTTTTATATTTTTTTCCATATAGGTCATTACAGTGTATTGAGTATATTCCTTGTCTTATACAGTAGGTCCTTGTTAGTTATCTATTTTATATATAGTAGTGTGTATATGTCAATTCCAATATCCCAATTTACCCCTCCCCCCTTCCCCCTTTGGTAACCATAAGTTTGTTTTCTACATCTGTGACTCTATTTCTGTTTTGTAAATAGGTTCATTTGTACCACTCTTTTTGGATTCCACATATAAGCGATACCATATGATATTTGTCTTTCTCTGACTTACTTCACTCAGTATGACAATCTCTAGGTCCATCCATGTCACTGCAAATGGCATTATTTCACTCTTTTTATGGCAGAGTAATATTCCATTGTATATATGTACCACATCTTCTTTATCCATTCATCTGTCGATGGACATTTAGGTTGCTTTCACGTCCTGGCTATTGTAAATATTGCTGCAGTGACATGGGGGTGCATGTATCTTTTTGAATTATGGTTTTCTCTAGATATATGCCTAGGAATGGGATTGCTGGATCATATGATAGTTCTATTTTTAGTTTTTTAAGGAACCTCCATACTATTATTCTCCATAGTGGCTGTACCAATTTACATTCCCACCAATGGAGTGGGAGGTTTCCCTTTTCTCCACACCCTCTTCAGCATTTATTGTTTGTAGATCTTTTGATGATTGGGCTTCCATCCTTGCCCAGCTTTGGCCTGTGCTTTTCACAGCAGCCAGGGATCCTGTTAAAATGCAAGTCAGATCACGTCCTGCCTCTACTCTAAGCCCTCCCAGGGCCAGCGTCACACCCCGAGTCAAAGCCAAAGTACTTGCCGGGACCCAAGGCCCACGTAGCTTCCCGTCCCCGTCCCCCCTCACCTCCGATATCCCAGCCACGCCAGCCTCCTGCTGCCCCTGCCACGTGCCAGCCACCTCCCTCGCCAGCTCTGCAGCCACTCTGCTCTCTCCCTGCAGTGTGTCTCCTGCTATCTGCATGGCTCACCCCCACTTCCCTCCTCGGCCGTCCCTTCCCTACGTTTCAGCCCCACACCCAGCATCTCCACCGCCTTCCCTGATGGAACTTTATCTCTATCACTTACTATTGTCTCACCTACTGCAGTGTACAGTTTACCTCTTAACTTTATATGCAGTCTGTCTCCTCCACTAAAAGACAAGCCCAATGGGGGCAGGGTTTTTCCCTTTTTCATTCACTGCTGTATCCTCAACATGTGGGACAGTGCCCCGCAGGGAGAACACACCCAATAGATATTTGTCAAATGAATGAAGGGACTCAAATTCATCTGAGCCCATCTATTTGTATTTGTTTTGCAGAGGTGTGTGTGTGTGTGTGAAACATTTGCCCCTAGAAACTTGGTAGGAAACCACGAAGGCAAAGCTGGAAAGATTTGCCACCAAGGAGGGGAGGCTGTAAAAGGAACTGGATTGGCTTAGAGTGTCCCATACGGGATGTTACTCAAAAGCAAATAACTCAAAGACTCGGGGAATAGTCCATGCCAGTGACATTTGCTGACAGCAGCTGCCTTGAAGGGAGTAGATATTCTCACCATCATCCTGAGACAGGCAGAGCCTGGGCGAAGAGGTGAGGGCCTTTGTCTGGGGTGAGGCCACACGGAGGGGAGGGGGCCTCCGGTGGGGCAGGCTGAGCGCCTCCTTCAGTTCCCCGCTCTCGGCCCCTCACTTGCCTCCCCCTAGCCCCGGTGCTACCCCTGCAGCCAGAGCTGCCTTTTGGCCAGTTCCCAGGTGAGCTACACCTGTGAGCCAAACTAGGGTGTCAGTTTCATTTCAGAACCACAGCACGACTCCCCATAAAAGATGTCTTCATGGACAGATGTTTCATGGCGGCAGCTTGAGAAGGCTTACGTTTCTTGGGCAGCTGGTCCTCCTCTCACCGCAAGCCCACAGAGGTCGGGGCCTGGATTAGCTAATCATGAGATCTGCCAGTCAGAGGACACGGGCTACAGGTGTCCTACATCAAACTCATTGGTCAGAGAGCAGCCGCATCTGGCCCCATCCCGCCTCGTTCCAGATGGGATTCGAGGTGGCTTAATGAGGATATATAAACTACAGCAAGAGAGCATAAATTGGAAAAGGTTGTGAAAGAAAATAAAAGAAATGGGAACTACATGGAATGAACCAGGGAAAGGGGGAGGGAGTATAAGAACAGAGAGGAGGACACCTAACCATCCAGGAAGGACACCTAACCATCCGGGAAGGCTTCCTGGAGGAGGCTGTATCCCAGCAGACTCTTGAAAGGTCAACAGGAGTTTACTAGGTCAAGAACTGGAGGAGGGGCCCTCTAGGCTGAAGGACTGGGGTGTGCAAAGGAACAGGGTGAGAGAGGGAGAGCCCGGCAGGTAGTGGGACCACCCCCACAGGTGAGACTCCCTGCCCCCCTCACAAAGTCTTAGAGAGATCCCTTTGGCCTGGCTCCTCAGGGAGTCTGGCTGCACAGCTGGCTTCCCAGGGCCAGCACGGGAACACCGAAAGGCAGGGTCTGCTCCCGCCCCTCCTTGGACCTGCCTGAGCTCCAGGAAATCAGTCTACACCACCTGCCTATGAATAGGAGCACTCAATTCAGAGGGGCTGGCAGAAATCCTTGACTCCACAGTTCAGAAGCTACCAAGCTTCCACTAAAAAACTGTGACCCACACTTTGGTCCCTGGGTCTGTTCTTAGGGAGAAAGGGACGCTGAGTGATCATTGCGACCTCTCCCTCTCTGCATAATGATCCACAAGGACTGGCATTCTGGAGCTCCGGTACCACGTGGAAGGAACCATGTTCTGGCCATCCACAGGCCTTGAGTCTGCACAGGATGTGACTGGCATTTTTTTTTTTAACATCTTTATTGGAGTATAATTGCTTTACAATGGTGTGTTAGTTTCTGCTTTACAACAAAGTGAATCAGCTATACATACACACATATCCCCATATCTCCTCCCTCTTACGTCTCCCTCCCACCCTCCCTATCCCACCCCTCTAGGTGGTCACAAAGTACCCAGCTGATCTCCCTGTGCTATGGGGCTGCTTCCCACTAGCTATCTATTTTACATTTGGAAGTGTATATAAGTCCATTCCACTCTCTCACTTCGTCCCAGCTTACCCTTTCCCCTTCCCATGTCCTCAAGTCCATTCTCTAAGTCTGTGTCTTTATTCCTGTCCTGCCCCTAGGTTCTTCATAGCCATTTTTTTTTTCTTAGATTCCATATATATGTGTTAGCATATGGTAATTGTTTTTCTCTTTCTGACTTACTTCACTCTGTATGACAGACTCTAGGTCCATCCACCTCACTACAAATAACTCAATTTCGTTTCTTTTTATGGCTGAGTAATATTCCATTGTATATATGTGCCACATCTTCTTTATCCATTCATCTGTCGATGGACACTTAGGTTGCTTCCATGTCCTGGCTATTGTAAGTAGAGCTGCAATGAACATTGTGGTACATGACTCTTTTTGAATTATGGTTTTCTCAGGGTATATGTCCAGTAGTGGGATTGCTAGGTCATATGGTAGTTCCATTGTGACTGACATTTATTATAGTCATTGCTGATATGGAAGGGTGTGCCAGAGCAGATAAACTCAGGTGGGACAAGGAAGGATTTAGAAGGGAAAAAACCACATGTGGGGGAAGGGTTTCATCTTCGGATAGGTCAAGACTTGTCCAGCACAGGGAGGGGGAAGGGTAAGCTGGGACGAAGTGAGAGAGTGACATGGACTTATAAATACTACCAAATGTAAAATAGAGAGCTAGTGGGAAGCAGCCCCATAGCACAGGGAGATCAGCTCGGTGCTTTGTGACCACCTAGAGGGGTGGGATAGGGAGGATGGGAGGGAGACGTAAGAAGGAGAAGATATGGGGATATGTGTGTATGTATAGCTGATTCACTTTGTTGTAAAGCAGAAACCAACACACCATTGTAAAGCAATTATACTCTAATAAAGATGTTAGAAAAAAAAAGCAAAACAAAAAACAAAAAAAAAAATGTTTAATTAAAAAGAAATAAAATAAAATCATATGTCAGGAAATAAAGCGTAAAGAAAATAAAAAACAAACAAAAAAAGACTGTCCAGGAACTCCACAAGACCCAGAGCTAAGACGGAGCTCAGGCTTGGATAAGAGGCAGCTGACCTCTTGGGACAAAGTTTTATGGAGAGCTAGGGCCCAGGAGACCAATGGAATAAAGTGAATTTTCACTTGCACATTTGTCTGTTTTCCCTTTTTACTCAATTTCTAAGCCAGCTCAGCAAACCTGGAATTTAAATTGTGTGAGCTCCAGGGTTATGACTTTAGCCATTGGCAGGGGCAGGATTTACCCTGAAGCCGACGGGCCCCTCCCTTGAGCAGCCCCTTCCAAAGGCCAGGGAGGGGCTCAGGTAGAGCTAGAGTTTGTGGTACCTGAAACTCATTCAATATGGGGCCGGGGACATTCTTTAGAAAAAGAATGTAGTAGTGTGAATACAGATTGCTAAGGTTTGGAGAAAAAAAAAAAAAAGATTAAAATCAGCAAAGGAAAAATGTGCGCACGGCAAGGTCAAGGAGAGACCAGGTGCGAGCTTCCAGCTGCCCTCTCCCAGTGGAGAGTTTAATGGGCCAAGAACTAGAGAAGGGTCAGTGTTGAATTCTCCCAGTAACAACGTGGGACAACATTCGAAGTATTGCCAAGCAGGGAGATCACTGAGCCTTGTGTCCAGAGTTGTACTGGGGGTCAGTCTTGCAGGCATGCGTGTGGCACCCACATGGCTGATCTTAGTTACTCATCCACAGCCTCCCTAGAGGCCAGACTGATACAGTGCGGCCAGGGCCCCCGGTGAACAGAAGCAGGTGGTCACCAAAACCATATCGCTGGCAGAAACTCGCTGGTGGGACCAAGGCCCCAGGGGAACAAAGACACTCTATCAAGAAGGATGTTCCGGGGACTTCCCTGGTGGCGCAGTGGTTACGAATCTGCCTGACAACGCAGGGGACACAGGTTTGATCCCTGGTCTGGGAAGATCCCACATGCCGCGGAGCAACTAAGCCCGTGCGCCACAGCTACTGAGTCCGCGTGCCTCAACTACTGAAGCCCAAGTGCCTAGAACCCGTGCTCCGCAAGAGAAGCCACCTCAATGAGAAGCCCGCACACTGCAATGAAGAGTAGCCCCCGCTCGCCGCAACTAGAGAAAACCCGCGCACCGCAACAAAGACCCAAAGCAGCCAAAATAAATAAATAAATTTATTAAAAAAAAAAAGAAGGATGTTCCGAAGGCCCAGGCATTAGCTCCCTGGAGCTGGTTAAAGCCAGTTCTCTCTTTGGCTTATGCAGGCTTGGAGCAGCCTGCTTTCCGCTTTTCTGCTGAGTTAAGCCTTTACTGCACAGGGCCCCTGCTGCATAGGTGGAGTTAACATGGAACAAGTTCTGCCTGCTGGAAAAACCGCAACTGGGTCCAGCACGACGGCAGGAGGGGATTGCTGCTGCTGGAGTGAAGGGGTTTTGCGGGGGTGACACTCACAGGGACGGGAGCTAGCAAGGCCCTTCCTCCTCCAGCCTCGTAGTCACTCCCTCTAACATCGTCTGTTGTCAGGGTCCAGCGGGACCAGAGTCTCAGCGAGCGTCACACCATAGAAGAGGACAGAAGGGTGGATTTGAAGCTGAAAGACGCTAACTTGATGACGGGCAAAGTGCGCCCTTTGCCTACTCAGCACCCATATACCCCCTCTGTTCACACTTGTACTTCCGTACAACAACAAAAATTACTCTATGGTAACATAACAAGATGAAATGATCCTTCACACAAAAGCAATCTCACCCTCTCCCCCAAATGGGAAGATGAAAGTCCCAACAGTCAGTGCGTTCATCCCAGGAGGCTGTAATAAGGAAGAACCTTTTGTATTCTATTACCAGTTAATCACGGAAGGCACGTTGCCCGTGAATGACTGCAGGGAGGAAGGAATTAACACATCCCGTCTGTCCAGAGGCTGATGGGAACCAGGAAGTGTTTGACTTTACTCCCTTCCCCTTTTAGTATAAACAGAGCCTGAATTCTAACTCAGGCAAGATGGTTCTCTGGGGCACGAGCCCCGCGTCATCTCAGTTTGCTGGCTTTCTGAATAAAGTCGCTATTCTTTGCCCCAGCAACTCTCTCCTATTATTGGCCCGTCTGCGGCGAGCAGTACCCGCTTAGACTCGGTAACAAGGCAAGCACACCCTCCGTCTCCAGGACACGCTAATTTCTCCTCCAGTTCATTCACCACCCCATCTGAAAATTCTGCTACCTAAATTGTAAATTTGACCTCCAGCTTGTATTAAATAATGATAAAATCAGGGAAAGGAGGAGAGAGAAGGAAGAAACATGCATTACAGAGCAGGAACCCAATGTCCCCTTGGTGACCAGTAACCTCAGGAGCAGAGTAACCCCCTTTGCCTGTTGGTTAGTGGGTGGGGCACCCAACAGGGCCAACTCAATCCAGTGACTAATCATGTCCCCTGGAGGAAGCAGTCCCTCCTTAGGAACTAAAGCCTCCAAACCAGCAGAGTTCAGAGTTGCCAGGAGGAGAAGCAAAAAAATCCCTGAGTGGGATATTAGGGGTGATGAGGAAAGCTACTCTCACCCCACCCCTTGATTCCTGGACCCATGTGTTCCAGACATGGAGAAGCAACCCCATTCTTTGGTCCCGGGTTCAAGTGGATACAGCATCCTGAAGGGAGAACGCCATCCTCTCGAGATCATGTCTAAGTGAGTCTTCAGGAGGCCATCCCACTGTCCCATTAGGCAGCTGCTTCAGAGTAGTGTTGTATTTGGTAAAACCAGAGACTTCCACGAGCATAAAGCCATTGCCACACTTCTTGAACTCCTTGAAATGAACTCCTTGATCAGAAGCAATCCTGTACCACGGCAGGAAATGAAGCACCCGCAGAGTCCGCGGATGGGGGCACCGGCAAAAGCAGGATGACCAGAGAAGGCAAATCCATCTCCAGAATATGTGTCTCTTCCAGTGAAAACACCATGGCCACGGTGAACATGAACTCAGCAAGCCAGCACCAGCTGGGGAAAGAGGCCACCAGACATCCACGCAGAAACCCTTTCCTTCACTCCCACGTCATTCCATCCACCTGATTCCTGAAAGCTTCGTCTGCAGTGGGGATGCCCCTTGGGGGCCGTCGGGGTGGTCTGCCCACTCTGAGAACTCCCACCACTGATTTCTTACCCACACCTCTTTGTCACCTCTTCATCACCCATCTTCCAGTTCTGTTCTTTCCAAATCCCTGATCATTCTGCTGGACCAGGGCTCAGCAGACCTTTTCTACCAAGTTCTAAATATTTCAGGCTTTGTGGGCCGTATGCTCTCTGTCACCACTACTCACCTGTGTCGTAGTGACATGAAAGCAGCAGAGACAGCCAGTAAACAAAGGGGTGTGGCTGTACGCCAATAAAACTTGATTTACCAAATCAGACGCTGGCCAGATTTGGCCTCCCAGAGCTAAACCATTAGGAGCTGCCCATGAATCACTGTAGGTCCGGAGTTCTTGTTTTCCATCAGGCCAAACAAAGTGGAAAACTCAATGTTTTGCTTGAATGCCACCTGGAAGGATTTCCCTTCACCATGTTCTTCAGGGCAACCCTGGATGGGGCTACAACGCTGCAGCCATCCACTACCAGTCAATGCCAGGATATCAGGCAGAATCATCTATAAACCAGGTCCGCGATGTTTTCTCCTCGATCAGATGTTCATAAGGCCACAGGTGCAGATCTGGAGAGACCGAATCCGGGGTCAATGTGTACGGAGCCTGACCACCTGCTCACGCAGCGTCCTCGTGGTGGAGCTACCGTATCCCCACTCTAGGGCAGGTGCTGCTGCAGTGCTACCTCCTGGTTCAGCGGCTCTGATGACAGCCAGTTTCCAACTGGATGCTCTAGAGGATGCTGAGCTGCTCAGCAAGGCCCCCACCTCCAGGACTGACACCCCTGTTCCCCAGTCGCAGGGACGGTGCCCTCTGATGGCTTGCAGTTGAGTCACTCTGGGCCTGGCCTCCACCCAAAGACACGGCCCCACCCTGGAGGAAGCCTGCTTCTGATGGCCAGGCCAGTGGAGGGGGACAACAACGCAGCTCCCCGGCCTCAATGTGGGACCTCACTGAAGGGCCAACCCAGTTCCCGAGCTCCCCTGGGACTGGCGAGCCCTCTGTAGCAGCTTCGTCACAGTTCAGTGTCTCCCTCTGCCCAATGCCATCTCCTTCACTCCTGTACAGAGGTTTATTTCTAAGAGTACTCCCCCAAGAAGCCTCCTGCCCACAAATCTCCACCCCAGAGTCTGTTTCGGGGGCACCCAGTCTGAGACAGAAGCTCAGCTGCATGGTCACTGGATGCCCGGTGTTCAGCCTCTACCAGGCCCACGGCCAGCCAGGGGATGTTTCTCAAAAGGAGAACAGGGCGTTGTAGAAGAGGGCGTGGGTTTGCTCCCAAATCCTGGAGGTCGGTGCCATGGCCCTCCTGCCGATGCTTGCCAGTGGCTCCGGCAGCATCCCCGTCCTCACGCGCACCCCGAGCGCCATGGGTCGGCTGGGTCTCAACACGCAAAGGGAGAGCAACTTGCAGTGCAGTCTGGACGTGCCACAGCGTCTTCTCTTAATCTGGTCCCCACTCAAAACTGACACCTTCTGGCTTACTTACTCAGTAAACAATTGGAGTAGCTCAAATGTGGTACATATTGCCTCCGGGTTCACCAAAGAAAATCTCCATCCTTTTAGTAAGGGGTGGTGCAAGGTGCAGCAACTTGTCTTTCACCTTGGAAGGAATATCTTGACGTGCTTCAAACCCCTGGACCCCCCCCAGAAACCTCACTGAGGCAACTGGCCCCTGAATTTTGATGGGGTTGGTCTCTTCCATCTCATTTGCATATGTCTTATTAATGCATCTAAAAAGCACTGGCTCAGGAATTCCCCGGCCATCCAGGGGTTAGGACTCTGCACCTTCACTGCTGAGGACCCGGGTTTGAACCCTGGTCAGGGAACTAAAATCCCACAAGCCGTGAGGCGCAGCCAAAAAAAATAAAAACCATAAAAAGCACTCGCTCCCCAAGCCCAATCAGCACACCGCCATCCAGGTAGTAGACCAGCATGTTGTCCTGTGGATCATTAGAGATGGAGATCTTTGCTGATCACACAGTGGCAGAAAGCAGGAGGGCTGACGTGGTGCTAAGGCAAGACTGGGAAGGGGAGAGGTAAGAGCAAACTGCCACAAGTGGGCCTTGGGAATTGGTATAGAGAAAAAAAGCATCGGGCAGGTCGAGCACTGCATGCCAGGAGCCAGGGGCGTGCTGCTTTGCTCCGTGAAGACACTGTACCTGGAAGAGCTGCTGCGGTTGGAGTCGCCACCTGATGAAGTTCCCTGAAGCATCCAGTGATTCCCCAGGATCCACCCACCTTCCCGGCAGAGTGACAGACAAGGTAAATGGAGGTGTGCTAGGAATCACCTCTCCTGCAACCCTCAAGCCTTTGATCTTGAAAAGCTGCCCAGGGATCCAGCACTGATCTGGTTTACTGTCCCAGAGGCAGAGGAAGCTCCAGAGACACCCATATCTCCCTCCATCCTCACGGCTCTTCCTTCACAGGTCGGAGGGCCAAGGTGGCGCATCCACCTGTCCCCAGGAACATCTCCTCCAACTGTATGTTCAGGAGCCGGGGAAATAACCACAGGAGTCCACGCACCCACTGGCTCCACCGCGATTGGAACTCAGGCCAAAACTCCATTTATCACTTGACCTACTTTAACTGGGGGTCTGTAATAAAGAAAAGATTTTTCAAAAAAAGAAAAGCTCCATAACACAACAAAGAGTGTAAGACTATGCATAGAAGAAAAAGAAAGGACCAAGGTGGGTTTTTATATTTAAAAACCTCACTGGGCCCACAGGAAAGCCCCAGTTCTCAATCCTGGCTGCTACACTCGTCTGAGAAATTTATTAAGATACTGATGTGCTCCCCTCCCCCACTCCCACCCCAGATGGATTCATCAGAGTCGCCTGAAGTGGGACCTGAGCAACGGTATAATTGTGATTCCAATTGCTGCTAGAGTTGGGAAGGTCAGTGGGGAAAGAACCATGGGTGGAAATAGACACTGGAAGCCTGACCCTCTGCTGCAGACACAGGAGGGGCAGAAAGGAAGGCTTCTGCTGCCGCTACAGAGATAACACACATTACTCAAGTCCCAGGAAATTCAGAAGCCCATGGAAAAAACACATTCCTGCCCCAGGGCCTCTGGGAACACCAGCATTCGGAAGCCTCAGCAGCTGATTTGGATCAGGAATATTCCGCGGTGGTCCTCCCGCTTAGACACCTGTGGGAAGAGAGATGCTCAGGCCTGGGGGAATTCCCAAGTGAGCGCAGCTGCTGGAAACCACCTGACCCGGGGGCCGGGGGACTGCAGAAAATCAGGGCCACTGCTCAGGGAAGGGCCTGCTGCACGCTGGGGCGGTGGGTGGGGCCTGTCTCACAAAGAAATAAGAGGTTTCGCATATGCTGAATGCACACAAAGAGGGGGGCGGGAAGCTTTAGGTGAATTCTGGAGACCAGAGTGACTTCACTGCAAACTTTGAGTTACCCAAGAAGACCAAGGTGTCCCCAATGCCGCTCACTCTCTGAGAGGAAGCTGTGAGCCCAAGTGGGTCTGGGGAGCAGGAGATACAGTTTGCCTCTCGTTGGGCAATTTCCCCCAGTGGCGTTTAAATTCATGGCTTATGGGCCCTGGGTCTCCTGGTGAAGCTGAAACATATTTTCTCTTTTCCCTCCCCATTTCTCTGTCTGCCCTCTTTTCTCCAGCTGACACTGTCTCCTCTCTGGCCTGCGGCTGACCACTGATCCAGACAGAATTCCAGGAATGTGTGTTGCTGGGTTCACAGCTGGGCTGATGGAGGGGCTGCTTTTTGTCTTTTATATTTTGTGCGTATGGGGCTGGTGCTAATAACACTTCATGTGTCTCAGTGACTGTGGCTCTGTGGAAAAGTGGGGCAGGTAGGAAATCTAGGATTGGATTAACTTCACTCTGGCAGTGGAGGAGGAACTGTGTCCACTCCAACGGGTGTGGCCAGGTGGCAGCTGCCACCCAGGGAAGCCAACTCCAGAGTGTGGCCCTCGGTCTGGAGCCCAACATATAAGACACCAAAGAGGGAAGGATTCCTGATTCTGATTCACCTGGGCTTTACTTTAGAAGGGAAAGGTGTTCCATTTTTGAGCTTTGATAATGGGGCTTCTTTTTCACATCTGGGCCGTCTGTGTTGTAGGTTTGACATGTTCTCAATGTGCAACTCCCACCAGGGGCTTTATTGAACAATGTCATTTGGCCTAATTTAAGATGGGAAATAGAATAGGAAGTTAATTTTCTTCCTAGGGTGTCACATGGCTGTAGCAGCTAGGAATGCTTTTGGCTGCGACAGAAAATCCACACGGCAGAGGCTGGAACAACAAGAAGTGGGGATGGATGGTGCCCGGTTTGGAGTTCAGAGCTGTCATCCGGGAGCCAGACCCCTTCTGTCTTTTTGTTCCGCTCAGCTTGCAGGCTTTTGGCAGGAAGAAAGAGCTATTCCTCTTATAAAGACAAAAAATATTTCCCAGAGCCCCCCTCCTCCCTGCAGAAATGTCCTTACGTCTATGTGGCTAGAACCACACCACGTGGGCACCCCTAGCTGCAAGAGGAACTGGGAAGGTGAGTATCTGGCAAGTGGAAATCATATGGTCATGAGTGGGGGGCTGGGCACGTTGCCTTCCCAAACAAAATCAGGGTTCCAGTGGCAAGAAAGAAGCAGGACTATCTGTCACCGTGGTTATTAACGTCCTGTGCTGTCATCTTTCCAAAACTTGAGGATCTCAACAATACAAAAGATATAACCCAATCATATATTTAAAATAACACAATTTAAAAATGGACAAAGGCTCTGAATAGACATTTCTCCAAAGAAATGACCAATAAGTACATGAAAAGATGCTCAACATCATTAGTCATTAGGGAAATGCAAATCAAAACCACAATGAGATACCACTGCACACCCACTAAGGTGGCTTTAATCAAAAAGAGAGACTGGGAATTCCCTGGTGGTCCAGTGGTTAGGACTCAGCGCTTTCACTGCCATGGCCCAGGTTCAATCTCTGGTCGGGGAACTAAGATCCCATAAGCTTCGCAGCAGGTGTGGGGGGGGTGGGGCGGCAGGGAAGAGCAAGGGACAGTGGAGAGTCAGTTCTGACCACAGTGTCCAACTTCAGGGACAGTAGGGGCTGCAGGGTCAGGGTGGCACCTGGGGCACAGAGCCAGAGGCTATAGCAGGGCCAGACGTGGTGCCCGGTGTTCAGCGGTGGCCTCGGCAGACAGGTCCTGTGTGTGATTTTGCCCTGGGTCCTGGAGCCCCCATTTCTACTGCCTGGTCCTCTAGCCTCCTGGGAACTTACGCCCAGAAGAATCCCTTCCAGCCCGTGGGTGAGGTCAGGCGCCCCCCTCTTAGTGCTCCCTGGTACCACTTCCCCGCTGCCCTCTCAGCTGCTGTCTTTGTCTCCCCACCAGACTAGCAACCCCTGAGTCAGGGACCACGTCCATCTTGTTCGCTTCTCTACCCCAGCCCCCAGCCTCCAACCCAAGAAAGGCTTCTATTGTTGAATGAGTGTCTGATTCTTTGGAAACAGAAACAACCTGGGAGGGTGTTGACTCAAAGGTCCCATCCTGCAGGGAGACTCAAGGGGTGAAGTGTGCAGGTTTTGAGAATCCCCCAGACCCAGCAGTGCCCAGCACTACAGAGGTAAGGCTCTGAAAACGGCCCCTGAAAAGAAATCAGGGGCTCTGAAAACGGCCCCTGAAAAGAAATCAGGAACCAGATAGGGATGAACTTTCTAAGACCTGCCTGAGATTTGGGACCCTCTGTCCCCTCCCCATCACCCAATGACCTGCAAGAACCACACAGCAGCAAGAGTTCTGGGATAACAGTCTCTCTCCCAAAAAGAAATCCTAAGAAGCAGAGTGGTGGCTACTGCTTTAAAAGGAAAGGCTGGGGGACTTCCCCGGTGGCGCAGTGGTTAAGAATCTGCCTGCCAATGCAGGGGACAGGGGTTCTAGCCCTGGGCCGGGAAGATCCCACATGCCACAGAGCAACTAAGCCCGTGCGCCACAACTACTGAGCCTGCGCTCTAGAGTCCGCGAACCACAACTACTGAGCCCACATGCTGCAACTACTGAAGCCCATGTGCCTAGAGCCCGTGCTCCACAACAAGAGAAGTCACCGCAATGAGAAGCCCACGCACCGCAACGAAGAGTAGCCCCCGCTCGCCGCAACTAGAGAAAACCCGTGCACAGCAACAAAGACCCAACGCAGCCAAAAATAAATAAATAGATAAATTTTTTAAATAAATAAATAAAAGGAAAGGCTGGTCTCCCAGGCTTGTGGGGGAAGGGGGAAGTGGAGGGCTGGCCAGGGCCTGAGTGACACAGGATGACGGTGCACACATGGCCTGAGGTACAACAGGCCTGGCTTGAGCCTCAGTCTTGACCCATGCTGCAAAAGATGAACACTCCCTGTCCTCAGTTTTCCCACCTGTAAATGGGGCTCCGTGAGACCAACCACAGGCTGAAAGCAGATGACATCTGTAAGGTGCATGACATACAGCAGGTGTTCTTACTGCTTTCTGCCTTCAGGTCACCACGAGGTTCCCAGATGGTGCCACCTGAGGAAGGATATGTAGGAAAATCCCACCATGAAGGGTGTGTTTAGCCACTGCCTGCCTGCAGAGAAACAGACTTTGCCAAGAATGCCGACCCCCTTTCTCCTCCTCAAGTTCCCCCAGGCAACTTCCGAGCTATTGCTGGCCTCTGCATTCAATTCCCCTGCCAAGAGGGACTGCCTTGGGCAAATGGCTGCCATTGACTGATTAGGTGGACAGAGATAGCTGCCCTGTAGATTAATGAATTGGCTCTCCAGCCCATAAATCACCTCCTGTGACACGCCTGGTCTGTTCCCAAAAGAATGTCCAGCCTTAGAGCGAGCCACATCCACTGCAGTTTCCCAGACCACATTCCAGGGAACCCTGGTACTCCACAGGTATTCCTGGGAGTCGGGGGCGGGGGAGTGGGGGGGGGGGATCCCTGAGTCAAACAGGCTTTGGGATGCAGGACTTCTCAGAGCCTTGAATATACTAATGAACTTCATGACTTTCCAAGATGGGGCAAAGTAGACAGGGGATGACAAAAGCTTTTTACAGAACATCTATTATTTCTCACAAATACCTTGAACTTTAAGGAACACAGTTTGCAAAGAGCTCATTTAAGGCAGTTTGCCACTACTTCCAGCTGAGGACACTGAGTTTCCACCTCCTGCTGGGAGCAGTGGAGAGTCAGCCTGTTGTCCCCAAGCTGAGGCTCTACCCATGACATGAATTTTGGGAGCCCGCTGAACCAAAACGCAGGCCTGGTGTGTGAATTGGCCTCTGCCTTCTCCTCTGGGCCCTCCCTTGCGTCCCCTTAGCTCCAGCCAGGACACAGAGGCACAGAGCCCCCCAGGCTCCATGGCCACCCACCGACATTCCCCCTCCTCCCAGCCAAGTCCTCTCTCCCATCCTTGCCCTGCCCCCTGCAGGCCACAGGAAGGTCCCTCAGCAGCACCCACTGAAGGCTGGTAAATGAAGAACCCCACCCCCTCGGAAATCCCAACACCATCCAGGGACCTGCCCATCACACCTGAGGATGGGCCAGGTGCAGTGGAAGGAACCCAGCCCCACTCCTGCCTGTCAGCTACCTGCTGGGGCTCCGGGCCTCTGTGCTGGCCAGTGCCCACGTCCCGTCCCACAGCTGGGCCAGGCTTCCTTGGAACCTCTGCCATCGCTGAGCCCACTCCCTCTGCCAGCTACACACATCTGCCAGCATGGGACTTTTTTTAATGGACATAACGTCGTCTATGGGCTCTAGACAGCGCTGGGGCTCTGTGCTTCCTTGGCCATGGCTGGTGGAAACACGGGAGTGGGTATTACACGCACAGTGACTTTGGTCAAGGCGTGACCTAGAATGGGCTTGGGCTGTGGAGGGACAGAATGGACGCCTGTGAGAAAGTCGGGCTTTTTTAAGATGGTGTAGTGGGAGGCAAGGACGCTGAGTAAGCTGTACGTGTTAAATGAAATCACACATCCAAGGCGCTTGGTGCTGGGCCAGGTTCAGAGTTGACGCTCATAGATCAGTAGCACTTTTATTGTATTTAAACAAATATTTTGGTGAATAGTGAGCCCATTTTCCTTTGATGCTAATAGTTTGGAGGGTGGTGGAACATGATAAAAACAAAAAGCTCTGATTTCTTTTTTTCTAATTGGTAGAGACCAATCACCGCCCACAGCATCATAAGCAAGACCCCACCTTAGATTCTCCGTCTATAAAATGAGTATTAAAATAACTCAGAGGAGAGACCAGGCTTTATAAACTGCAGAGAGGTTGGCTGTTATACTTCTGACCCTCGCTGCGTGTTTCAGATCCTTATTATGAGCAATTGGCAAAGGGATGTTTCTGAGGATGGAGTCCTTTGGCTAACGGTAAGCCAAACGGGGCTGCTTGGACTGAGGTAGAAGTTTTTGCTTTAAAAATGAAAGCTGGGGCTTCCCTGGTGGCACAGTGGTTAAGAATCTGCCTGCCAATGCAGGAGACGTGGGTTCGAGCCCTGGTCTGGGAGGATCCCACATGCTGCGGAGCAACTAAGCCCGTGAGCCACAACTACTGAGCCTGCGCGTCTGGAGCCTGTGCTCCGCAACAAGAGAGGCCACGATAGTGAGAGGCCCGCACACCGCGATGAAGAGTGGCCCCCGCTTGCCACAACGAGAGAAAGCCCTCACACAGAAACGAAGACCCAACACAGCCAAAAATAAATTAATTAATTAAAAAAAAAAAAGAAAGCTGTTTTATACCTTTAAATACATTCGGTTGAATTGCTGATTGAATAAGCAAATACAGAACAGACTAAGAAAATTTGATGTGGGCTCCGAGACAGCAAAGAGTGCTGTGAACTTCAAGGATCTTTATGGAGCAGTTGCTGAAACCAGCTTTGCAAAGGGGTAAGTCTCCACCAGGTAATAAGAAGGCTACCACATTGGGAGCCCGGCAGGATTTATTATGTTAATTAAGTTCATCAGATTCCAGCTCCGTGTATAACCCACTCAGCTGTCTGAGGCTATAAATGAAGTCTTTTCCATACCCACGTCTGAATTGCCAAGCATCTTAGCGTCCAGCTGCACACTTGCAGGACCACAGCCCACCTCAGAGCCTTCTCGGGTGTTTCCTGTGTGCTCGGGTACAAGCCCAAACCTGTCTTCCTCCCTGGCCTCATCCTATCTGTGTCCCCTGCTTCTGCTGACCCGCCCTCCAGGAAAGCAGCCTTCCACTGCCAGCCATCAGGGCTGCCCTCCACCATTTCCGTGATGCAAGACTGCTCAGAGTCAGGTCAGGCTGGAGTTGGGGGCAGAAGCGCAAGGCTTTGTGCCCTCCCCAGAGCTGTCCCGTTCTTTGTCACCCAGGCCTGGAGGGGACAGTGCCCGGGCCCAGAGGCTCACCACCTCTCACGGAAACAGCTCCACAGGTCTCTAGCCCCAAGCCCTCCCCTCCTCACTCATGCTCTACTGTTCTTGCCTGCCCCTCCTCTCACTGGGCACTTCTGCACCAAACGCCTTCATTCTCCCCTTCCAATCCTAAGAGATGAAACCACATGTGTGTCCATTCCTACAAAGAGGACCAGGCCAACACAAGCCCCCAGGCCTGCAAAGTGTAGGCTCTGCCTCCCGATATACACAGCCCAGGGACACCCTGCTACATCCACATCAGACTCCTCTTTATTCATGAATAGAGGTGGGAAATTGGTATCAGTTAAGAATTGCACCTGGCTATAAGTAAAGAATCAAAATAACAGCAGCTAGAATAAGATAGAGGTTAAATTTTTCTCTCAGATAAAAAGAAGTCTAGAGGTAGCCAGTCCAGGGTTAATACAGCAGCTCCATAGCCATCCATGACCCAGGCTCTTCTATCCTGCTCTCAGCCATCATTAACATGAGGCTCCCATCCTTGAGGTCACCTCATGATCCCAAGATAGTCACTGCAGCTCCAGATATCATATCCACATTCCAGGCCACAGGGAGTGGAAAGGGGCAAGGGCAAAAGGGCAGGCCTCCCAGCTAAGTGATCCTGCTTTAAAGAGCATTCCCAGAAACCTCACCCAATAACTTTTGCTTACATCTTATTGGCCTCTTTCTGAGAGGCAAGGAAATGTGGCATTATAAAAATCCCATTGACACACCCAACACTATAAGCTTTCTGTTGCTAAGGAAGACAGGGGTGTGGATTTTGGATAAACAAATAGCAGCCCTGGACACACTTTCTTGAGAGTTAAACGAAAGTAAGGGAATAGAGCCTCAAACTAATTTCTTACCTGGTTTCTTGTGGAGGGCCACAGATGAGAATAATACAAGTCCATAAACAGTGATTATGGCATCAAAAAAGAGGCCGTGTTGGGTATTCTCAGTCCATTCTACACCTGAGATGGGACACTGTTTTGTGGTGCTTACCTTAACAATTCTACTACCATATTCCACTGCTAGGTAAGTATTTAAAACAGCAGCTAACCTACTAACACTCAGCTAGTGGTCTACTAGGACCTCATGGTCTTTGTTTCCTATACTTTTTCAGAACTTGTTCCTCCTCATCCATCTTTTGTTCGTGTTGTTTGCTTTTCTCCTTGAAATGACCTACTCAAGGACCCTGTTTCTAGGCTTTCCAGACCACAGTCTTCACATGGTGGTACAAAGTTGTTGACCGGAACGGAAAACTGAGCTTTGATGAGGGACACCGCAATGTCACGTGATGACCGACGTGATTTGTTTCTAAAAGGGCCGCTGACATGTCTGCCTTTTTGAGCTGGTGCATCTGCCTCCAATAAAGAAAGTCCAGAGCTGGCATTCATGGCGCTTCAGGCTCTACAAGTTGAGGCAAGAACCAGATCCTAGGTGCAAAGAAAGCTAAAACTTTTAGCAGAGGGAAGCAAATAAACACACATCTGTTAGGGGGAACCGTCTTAAAGGTAGGAGATAACTTTGGGACACAGTTTAACATTATGATTAAGAGCTTAGCGGAGAGACCTGGGTGCCGGGTCCCACACCCCTGGATGTGGTTGTGTGACTGGACAATTTATCTCTCTGAGCCTCATTTTCCTCATCCATAAAATGGAACAGTAACAGATAATAATAATGTAAGACCTATTCATGAAATGAACTCATCCATGCACAGTACTTGGCCCAGTGCCTGGCTCCTAGTACAGGGCAAGTGCCCAAAACATCAGCAATTACTATCATTTGTCTAACAACAATAGTGATAATAAGGGTATTGACTTGTTCTGTATGGCACGGAAGGTTTTAGCACAGGGCCTGGCACATAAGACTCAATAAATTGGCTCAACATCATAATTACCCTTGTCGGTGATAAAGGAAATATCCAGAAAGTGTCTCCTCTTTCCACAGGCAACAAAAGACACCGCCTCCTGGACTTTCCTGGTGGTCCAGTGGTTAGGACTCCACCCTTCCACTGCAGGGGGCATGGGTTCGATCCCTGGTCGGGGAACTAAGATCCCGCGTGCTACGTGCGCGGCCCAAAAAAACCCAGAAAACAAAAGACACCACGTCTGGATCTGGTTCCCTCCAAGAAGAAGAACCTTCTGGTGTGAGCCTTCAAGCCTCAGGCGGGGGAGAAGCAGGACATGGCAGCCCCTGTGGGTAAGCTTAAGGGGCGCCAAGCTGCGGAGTCCGCTTGTTGTCTGTGACTCCGCCCTACTGACCCAGCAGTGCCCATCTGGGTTCATGGGCTCAAAGGCAGCTTCTCCCGATTCCCTTCTGTGTCCAGCATCCTGCCAGAAGCCTGCCTTGTGACAGGTTTTCTGGAACATCTGTCAGCGAGCAGGGACTGTTGGTCCCCAACGGGCAGGAAGACAACACACAGAGGATGGGGGCAGGGGGCACGGCAGACGCCCCTACCCCACAGACTACCCTCCTCCCAGTAGAGTGGTGATGGCCTGAATTTCTGGCAGAGGATACTGGTTTCTGAGAGCTCCTGCCATAAAATTGGATCTGCGTCCCTACAGAAAATTCCACGGTACAGAAAGCAGGCCCAATGAGGCGGAAAACTCAAGCCGGGAGCACAAGGAGACCCAGCTTTGCCCTTCTGCAGCCCTGTGACCGTGGCTGAGTCCCTTCCCCTCCGTGTGCCTCGGTCTCTCCGTCAGGAAAGTTTAGGGGTTTGGTGAGATCCGTGGCTCTAAACACTGAACGTGCATCAGGGAAGCTTGTTACAAAGGCAGATTCCAAGACCCAATCCCAGAAATTCAGATTCAGCTGGACACAGAGGGCCCAGGAACCCACACCAGCCTCCTCCCAGGGAATGGGGCATCTCAGGCAGCCACTCAGCTGGCAGTTTCAGGCGTCCCAGAGTATCGCTCTGCACATGACTGTCTCCTGAGCCCCAGGGAGAGTCAGAGGGTGTGGACGGTCCAAGAGGGGAGCAAACGGGAGGCAGAGGGTCCCAGAGGCCCTGGCCTGTTGACTGCTGTCTGCATACCACCCGCAGCAAAGCCCGGCCAGGTACCGCCCACCCACCTGCCCCGGCACCAGCAGGGCAGCTGCCAAACGCAGGCACTGCTGGGAGATGCACCTTATTGAAATCAGTCTCCTTGCCTTTCCTGCTGAAAAGTCCTTACCTTTGAGGTTTTCAGAAATCTGAAAAGAACAGCTGTCTGGACTCCATGGGCCCTTTAAGCAAAGAAGCAAGGGTTTTCTTTCAAGAAAGATGTGGCGCAAGACCACACTCACAGGCAGGTGTGCACCGTGCTGTGGGAGCCAGCCTGGGTCTCTGGTTTGGATGGCAGCGACCTCCCTGCCTCGCCCCCAGGGACGCCTCTGCCCTCTGCCGACTCCCCAACCCCCACTCTGCTCCATCATTAGCATTTAGTGACACCTGGGAGGTGTTCCGTAGGCTTTGTGTGTTTCACCCCCATCTAATCCCCACCACAAGCCCATGAGGTAGCCAGTATCATTGTCCCCGTTTCACAGATAGGGCTACTGAGGCACAGAGAGGTTCAGTAATTTGCCCAAGGTGACCCAGCTAAGAACTGGTGGAGCTGGGCTTTGGAATCAGGCAGTGAGGCTCCCAGAGGCTGAGCTCTGAGACCCGTGTGGGCTCAAGAGCTCACCTCTGCAGCCCCACCCAGGACCATGAGACCATCCATCCCGCTGGGGGTCTGAATCCCACACATCCCTGTTGTTAATAAAGCACATCCGGGAACCTGGCGGCGGGGGTGGGGGGGTGATAAACAGGAAGAATAAGGTAGTTGCTGCAAAGCTTCTACCCTGAGGCTATGTGCCTCCCTAGGAAAGCCCGGTGAGAGCACACTCACACTCACACACACACACTCACACTCACACACTCATATGTTCATGCTCTCACTCACATATACTCAAACTCACACAACACACATTTTGCTCACACGCATACACATTCACCCTCACACAAGCTCACGCACCCTCACACTCAAACACACTCACAACACATTCATGGTGCCCAACACACACACAGCCACACACCTGTGCAGACACACTTGCACATGTTCACACGCTCTCAGTGCACACACATCCTCACGCTCACACACATATGTCCTCACATGCACACACACATTCGTGTACTCACACGCACGCGGCTGTGTTCCCAACCCCCACCCACGCCCAGCTGGTTGGCTTGTTCTCAAGCTGCTGACAGTACGGCAGTCGGGAAAGCTGAGAGCCAGACTCACACTGGCTGGTGAGCAGCAGGGGAGGGGCCCCCATCTGGTCCCCACACCAGGGGGAGGCAGGGACCCCATCAGCCCTGGTGGAAGCTGCAAGGAGGGCCCTGGGGGCTGCTGGGCAGGGGCTAGGGAGACTGGAGGGCGGGGAGAGCATCCCCACTGCCTTGCCGGGACATGGGTCCCTGTCGTGGGTGTGCCTGAGCGGATCCTCATTTTCCCTGGGTTCTCTTAATTTCTTTTCAGTTAAGCTGCTGTTTGTGGAGGGCTCACAGTGTGCCCGGTGCCTTGCCAGGGGCCCTGCTGGACACCCCGCGGCTCTCCGTGGTGGGTGCTGTTCTAGCCCCGCTTCACTCAAGCGACAGTGCAGTCCCGGCCCGGGTGAATGACTTGACAATCGCATGGCTCGGCTCCCAGGTGTCCCAGCCACACCCCGCCTGCCCTCACCGCACGCCAACTCCCTGGGACTCCGTGGGGTTCACTGCCACCTTCTCCACACAGACGTCCCCGCCCATCCCTGCATGGAGAGGAGAGAGGGAGGAGCTCCCCACCATCCCGCTCTGGGGCCTCACGTCCCCCCACCATCACAGCCCAGCCAGAATCCAGGCAGAGGAGAGAAGGGCCCCCCTGGTGACCTGAAGGAACTCTGCCGAGAAAAACCCGGGCAGGCAGTCAGGCAAGGACTCACTCGGCTGGTGAGACGCGTCCTTTCATTTTCAAGGAGGCAGCGCGGCTTGGATCTTGCCTGTGCTGCTGCAAGCCATGTAAAATGGTAGGATCTTTCTGAAGGGCAGTTTGAGCATATATATGGAAAGCCTTTAAAATGTGCACGCACGGACACATCCTTTAGCCCATTAATTCCACTTCTAGGAAATGTATCCTAAGGAAATATTTGGACAGGTGAGCAAATATTTGACAGGTAGAGGGATGTTCATTGCATCACTGTTTAAAACAGCAAGGAATTGGGACTCCCCTCGCGGTCCAGTGGCTAAGACTCCACGCTCCCAATGCAGGGGGCCTGGGTTCGATCCCTGGTCAGGGAACTAGATCCCGCATGCATGCCGCAACTGAAAAAAGATCCCGCATGCCACAACAAAGATCCCGCATGCAGCAACTAAGACCCGGCGCAGCCAAATAAATAAATAAATAAATATTAAAAAAAACCAAACAAACAGCAAGGAATTGAAAACAGTCCAAGTAGCCAAAAATAGAGAAGGGTCTAAATAAATCATAATATACCCACGCAATAGAGTATTATGCGACTACAAAAAAAAGTTTCATGTAATTATTGACATACAATCTATTTCTGAGTTTACGACAGGCCATAACAACTTATTTATATTTGATACCATTTCCATTAAAAATCTCTATCAGTAAAACTCAGAAAGTGAATACATCAAAATGTTAACTAACACAGATTATCTATGGAGAGTTATGCCACCAATTCGTTTTCATTTTTTCCTTTTTGCATTTTCTGATTTTTTTCTAAAATTGACATTCAGTGATGGTGAATTTTTTCAATCATATGTACATATTATTATATTGGTTTGACTATACATGAAGTATTCCTGAAAGACTACATAAGAACTGGTAACATTGATGCCTCTGTTAACAAAAGGTTGGTGGCTAAGGGTCAGGATGTATGGAAGAAAATTTTTTTCACTATGTACCTTCGTAGCCTTTGAATTTTGAACCATATGAGTTTATTTATGGAAAAACCCAAACAAACTTTTTGGCCAACCCAATACAAATATAAACTAAATTTAAATTTTGAAACAAACAAAAGATTTATGGGGCATCTTCGACATTTCACAAACCACATTTTTGTGTAGCAGTGAATGTGGAAGGAGACTATTTATATGAGAGTTGCAGACTCAGATACCTAGAGGTTTCAGGAAGATAAATGAGGGACTGAGCTGGTATGGGCAATAGAGAGTGGTGGGGACTGGGGCCAACCAGAAAGCAGGGGCCCTCTCTATGTGGCAACACGATTCTCCTTTGGCTGATCAGGCCATCAATAAAAGTCAAACATCCAGGCCCCCAAAAAACAAGTCTCTATAGGCCAGGCACTGGCGCCAGTTTGCAATCCCTACTACATTATTGTGGAATATTCTTGTTGAGAGGTGCAGGGGATGTTAAGGAGGGGTCAAATGGTGGTTGCAGGGCACAGACTAAAAGCAAGCACCCCGACTTCAGTTCTAACAGCAGCTGGTTAACAATGACTTGGAGGGAGGTGAATGTTTACGGGCTGCCAGGCCTTCTCAAGGGCATCAGCATTTTAACAGAGCTGGGAGCCCGAGCCTACCCTCTGAGACCATTTAAGAGTGGAATTAGAGGCTCAATGCAGAAAGGTGAGCCCTTCCAGCTCTCCCGGAAGAGACAGCCTCCACGTAAGGCTGGGCTGGTCAGAGACCAAAGTCAAGGTGTAGAAGCAGGCTGCCAGACCTCAGCCCTGATCACTTGCCTCTGGGCTCCCCACCTCCCTGCCTGTGGCCACCCTCTCCCCGCCCACTCTGCTTGGTCACACTCCGTCCAGCTTACAGCCCAAGTCTCATCTGTCTCCCCTGCAGGTTCCCTGACCACTCGGGGTAGAGGCAAGACTCAGATCAAGGCTGCTCATTCCTCTGAGCCACAGCCCCTTCCATCCAACAGTCTCCCTCCTTGGGGTCACTCCCATCCTCTGAGTCTCATGAAATGAGACTAGGAAGACCTCTTTCTTAGGGTGGCTGTGAGTTATGTGGGATGAAGGGTGAGGAAATAGCAGATAAGAGACCACTGTTTATCCATCAGAGTAGCAAAGGTTTTAATCACTGAGTGATAACACTCAGTGCTTGTGAGCATAAAATGAAATGCTACATTTTCATACCCTGCTTCTGAGACTGTATGCTAGTATATTTGTGAATGGCTGTTTGAAAGTATATTTAAAAGTATATATCAAAGTATGTAGGCAAATCTACAAAACAGGGTTTAGATGATGGTCGTCTAGGGCTGGAAGGTCCAGGGGGAAAGGCAGAGTGACTGCCAGTGGGCACCGAGTTTCTTTTGGAGGTGAAAAAAGTGTTCTAAAACTGGACTGCAATGATGGTTGTACAACTCCGAATATTCTAAAACTCATTGGGGAATTCCCTGGCGGTCCAGTGGTTAGGACTTGGCGCTTTCACTGCCCGGGCCTGAGTTCAATCCCTGGTCAGGGAACTAAGATCCAAAAAAAAAAAAAAAAAGGCGGCCAAAATATAAAATAGCTTTACTGAGATATTTTTAATTGAGGTATAATTTATATACCACATTATTCACCCATTTGAGAGGACAATTCGGTGATTTTTTTTTTTTTTTTTTTTTTTGGCCCTTCTGCGCGGCACGGCTTGCAGGATTTTAGTTCCCCGACCAGGGATTGAACCCGGGCCCCAGCAGTAAAAGCGCCAAGTCCTAACCACTGGACCGCCAGGGAATTCCCTCAATAAAGCTATTTTTAAATTTTTATTTACTTATTTATTTTGGCTGCGTTGGGTCTTCATTGCTGCACGCGGGCTTTCTCTAGTTGCCGTGAGCTGGGGCTACTCTTCGTTGCGGTGCACGGGCTTCTCATTGCGGTGGCTTGTCTTGTTGCAGAGCACAGGCTCTAGAGCACAGGCTCAGTAGTTGTGGTGCAGTGGCTTAGTTGCTCCACGGCATGTGGGGTCTTCCTGGACCAGGGATCGAACTTGTGTCCCCTGCATTGGCAGGCAGATTCTTAACCACTGTGCCACCAGGGAAGTCCAAGCTATTTTTTAAATGCACAGATTTATGTACAAACTTGTCTCCGCATCATTTATGATAGAAATAAAGTTTTAAACATCCAGCCTTGGGGTAAAATTAAAGCCCATCCTCACTACAGAACTCCTATGGTTGAGGGAAGTCTGGAATCAGACCACCAGGATGGAAGGCACTTCTAGCTGAGTGACCTTGAGCAAGGTGCTGACCTTCACTGAGGCTCACTTTTCCCCTCTATTAAATGGAAATGGTGTTTTCTTCATCAGCTAGTCGTGGGGAGTCAATGAGATAAGCCGTGTAGTGTTCAGGGCAGTCCCTGCACACTGGAAGACCTCAGTAAATCCCAGTAAATACTTGGTCGTTAAATGACCCCACTCTCACATGTGTTCATTCTCTAGTTCATCCTGACAGCCATATGACTCCCTCTTGACCAATGGGGAAGCCTGGGACTGTTAGGTGACTTAAGTCACACGATCAGTAAAACAAGAGTCAGAATCAGCGCAGCTTTCCCCTCCCCTCCCTCCGACCTTCTCCTGGGCACCCCTCTCCTCCCTCAGACCCATAGGATGGGATACAGTTGGGTGTTCCCACACCCCCCCGAACTGCCCTTGATCCACACCCATGGGGTCCCACCTGCCCACCAGGCCCACCTGGCTTTGCCCTGACTTCAGCATCTGTGGGGCCCCAGCTCCTGTCCCCAGGCCTCCAGTTACCTCCTCTTCTAAGAGGCAAACCTCAGAACAGGAGGGGAAGGTCCACCCTGAGATGACCCCACAGGGTGGCTATGGGGAGAGAAGGCCTGGAGCAGCCCAGAGTAGTGTCCAGGCAGGGGGTTGGGGCTCTCAGGACATCTGCACTATACAGACAAATAGCCCTGACCTAGGGGGGCACAGAGGTGCTCAGGCCAAACGGCCCTATGGGCACAACCACCCGGTAGAGATCACACAAGGGCAGTCTCACTCCCCCTGAGAGGGGTACGCTCTGATCACTGCCAGAGCCATGGGTATGAGCTGCTCCCCTTCTGCTCTCCCTCCCTGACAGGAACCAAACCCTGTCCAACTGACCTCTCTCTAGGGACCACCCCTTCTCCTGCTCTCCACCCAATGAGCTTGCAGAGGGGAGTCTAAGATCCAGATCTAAGCCAATCAGCACACTGCATCCCTGGCCACAGTGATTGATTCAGGGTAGGCACTTGACCTAACTGGATCCAATTGGAGTACATCTCAGGATTCCTGCCAGGAATGCTAAAACAAAGACTCTCTTTATCACCAGATTTCAATCTGTAGTCCCCTGGAGCACCTGCCACCCATCTTGGGGCCAAAAGGAGAGTCCTCCAAGTCTGCAACAACACCAAAAAAACCCACAACAGGATAAAAAGCCGAGACTGGGGAGCTGAGTCCTGATCGTATGTTTGCATCCTGATCAGGTCTTGCCTGAAGCTACCCCTGGGTTGTGTAGTTCAAAAAGCCTAAAAATCCTGTTCTGCTGAAGCAAGCTTAGGTTGGGTTTTCTATTACTTACAACCAGGAGAATCCTAAATGATACATGGCAGAGGTGTCAGATACACACCCAAGATAACTGTTTGACCCTCATGTCAAAAGCCAAGGACAAAGGGTACCATCTTACCCAGAAGGGTCTGCCCTGTCCCTCCTCTTTGAGGTCTCAGGCCCCGTTGGCCGGAAGGTAGCCCCAGGATCTCTGCCCATACATACCCCCAACACATACACACACACATGCCACACACAGCACTGGGTAGACTTTTATTTTAAAGTCAAAGGCACAGCCTGGATGGGCTGAGGCAGTGACTGTGGATGCCCACCCCAGACCCCCAAGGCGCCACCCCCAGCTAGGGGCAGCTGTGCCAAAGAGGAGGGGATGGGTGAGAAGGGGGCCTCCCCTTTTAGGGGGTCGTCTACCTCCTTCCTTAGCCTCAATAGGGGGAAGCAGGTGACATGAAGTGAGGCAGAAATGCTTCAGGGGGTCCCCCAGGGCCTCTCACTGAGCACCCCCGACACAGGTCTTTGGTGGACGTAATTGCACAAACAGTCCATAAAGTGACAGCTTGAGGGGTGCCCCCTCCCAAGAGCAGGACCTCAGGGGAGGGCAGGGGAGAGGTCCCAGTTTCTCCCTGTGGCAACTCAGTGCTTAGAAATGGAGAAGGAGCCCTTCCCTGCCAGGGCAACCCCCTGGGGGAGAAGTGCCTTCCACCAGATGAGGCAGCATCTAGGCAGAGGGCCCCCCACTCCACTCCTCAGCAGGCCCCCTCCCTCCCTGCATCTCTAACTCTATCTGGTAAGACATTAAAAAAATTCTCTGCTTATAAAAATACTTCTGCTCTGTCTGGGGGTGGGGTGGGGGGAGGGGAGAGAAGGGTAACAATCCCTGGGGATGGGGCGGAGCGATGCAGGAGGCCTGGGGGCAGTGAGCCGGCCTCCTAGAACACAGCCCCGACTGGGGAGGGGGTCACAGTGACGGGAGCTAGGAGGGGGGCAGGGGACCGTTGGCTCGTCGGGGGGCTCCCTTGGCGGCGGGTGCCCGGCCCGGGACGGCGGGCACGGGGGAGACGCGGCGGGATGTGGCGGCGCTCCGCAGCTTCTGTTTCCGCCGCTTGGCCAGCGGCGCGTTTTCCACGCTCTTCAAGAAGAAACCCTCGCGTTTGCCCCGATTGAACGCCTGGCGGAAAGGAGGCGGTAAGTTCCACCGGCCCGGCCTCGACTTCCAAATCCTAGCTTTGGCCCCCATCCCAGGCCTTCCTTCCCATACCACTAGGTCAGGGCCAACAGGTCTTTGGCCTCCAGCCTCTCAAACGGTCAGGGTCCCGACAGGTCAGAGGCCTGGACTCGGCTGAACTCAACCTTTCAGGACTCTGCGGAGTCGCCTGCCGCAGGCTCCGCCTCTCCAGTCTCGGTCCCCCACCCCTCGCAGGCCCCCCCCCCACTCACCAGAAAGGTGGCGTTGAGCCCGGAGCGCACAGCTGGCCCCGAGGACTCCAGCACGTCCGGCGTCCGTAGCGGAGGCGAGGAGCGCGCGCTGCCGTCCTGCAGCCACGAGCTGCCCCGCAGTCCCTCGAGCTTCAGCCGCTTGGTGGGATCCACAGTCAGGAGCCCTGGAGGCAGGACGGGGGAAGTGTTGGGGGGCTGTGTGTAGAGGCTGCGCCCCAGAGACATCCTAGCAGCCCCACTCTCCTCCCCACAAGTCCCCCACCAGGACACCTGACCCAGTTGCAATCCCTGTCCCATCGTGACCCCATGGCCTCCCCCTCCCCAACCATGATCTGTGACCTCCGGCTTCGCACCTCGGACCAGCTCCTTGGCTTCCTCAGACACGCCTTGCCAGGCCTCCCCGTCAAGGGAGAAGCGCCCCTCGCGGATCTTGCACATTATCTCCGCCGCCTGGCTCTGCCCGCCCTGGCCTGAGGCCCCCTGGAAGGGGACCTGGCCTGACAGCATCATGTACTGGGGGGTGAAAAGTGAGACCAGTCCAGACTAGGGGGCCAGTGGAGGCCAGGAGACTGACTTAAGCCACTGCAGGACCATTCACCCTCTCCAAGAGGCTAACCCCTGAGGCCCATGGGTTAAGAACTCTGACTTCCAACTCCTAAAACTAGGATGCCCGGACCCCAGCACCAGAGAGACCTCGCCTCTGTATTAGGACGACTTCTGACCCCAGCCTCAGACCAAACCCTGCCACCCCAACAAGAGAACTCCTGTCCCTAGGCTCGGAGGACCCTGACATCTCCTCGGAGACCCCGTCCCATACCAGAATGACGCCAAGGCTCCAGAGGTCGCAGGACTCGTCGTAGCCCTGCTGCGCCAGCAGCTCGGGGGCCGCGTACTGCAGCGTAAAGCAGGGTGTCTGCATGGGCCCCGCTGGGCTCTGCGGGCGCAGACGCGCGAACCCGAAGTCGATGATCTTCACCGGGGCTCCGGGCGTATCATCGGCGTACAGGATGTTCTATGAGGGCGGCGAGGCGGCCGTCAGAGACTGGCCCTCCGCGCCGAAGCCCTCCCAGTCCGCTGAGGCCCCGCGCCCACCTCGGGCTTGAGGTCGCGGTGCACCACCCCCGCCTCCTCGTGCATGAAGCTCACGGCCGACACGAGGCTGCGCAGGATCTGGCTCGCCTCGGACTCGCTGAAGTGCCGCTTCTTGCGGATGTGCTCCAGCAGCTCCCCACCCTGCAGTAGCTCCAGGACCAGGTACGTGTGCAGCTGCGGGCGGCGCGACGGGCCAAGGTCACCACCTGGGTTACTGTCACCACCTACCCAACCGGGCCGGGCCCCACCCGCCAGCCAGATCCTGCCCCTCGGTCAACATCAAGCTCCGCCCCCGGCTTCAGGCCCCGTCCGTGTTCGAACCCTGACCTCAAGACCACCCCAAGAACCACCTTAGGACTCGCTTCAGTTTCTACCCCGTACTTTTTTCCAGGCCCCCGTCCCTTTGGCCACCTTAAAACCCGCCGCCCTAAATCCTCCCCCTGCCCCGTTCCCTTGGCCATCCTCAGCTCCGCCTTCCGGTCCTCAGGCCCTACTCCCCTGAAATCCCACTTCCCTGACCTCCGGGTCCTCAGGCCCCCGTACCTATCCTCAGGCCCCGCCCATGGCGCTCTCAGGCCCCGCCTCCTGTCCTCCTCCCCGCCCCCCACGGGCAGGCTCTAGCGCCCCTGCGCTCCGCCCTAGCCCAGGAAGGCGTCACCTGGTCCTGATGCACTTCGTGCAGCTTCACCACGTTGGGGTGCGACTGGCACAGCCGCAGGGCGGCCACTTCGCGCTGCGTGTTCGCCTCCAGCCTGGGGGCAGGGCAGGCAGGGTCAGGACAGCTGACCTCCGGCCCCGCCCTCCCCGAATCCGCTCAGCAGAACCCCGCCCACCCCGGGCCCGCCCACCTGCGGCTGAGGATTTTGACCGCGAACTCTTGGCCGTTCTGTAGCTGGCGGCAGCGGCGACACACGGAGAAGCTACCCTGGCCCAACGCGGGTTCCCGCAGGTCCAGTTCGTACTGCTGGAAGAAGGGCGAGTCCTGGGGGCAAAGGGGACGCGTCAGAGGTCCTACCGGGAGCCTTGCGGCCATGCCACGCCCCAGTTCAGAGAGGCTACGGACCTCACCGGAGCCACAGCGTGCGCCTGCTGAAGCCAGATCTGGAGTCCCCAAGCCCAGATGCCCCCAAGCCCACTTCTCCCCACCCTGGCCCAACCCACCTGCATCATGGCGCTCCTGGCCAACGCTGCCCGGCCAGGCCGGTCTCCAGCAATAGACGCTTCCAGCACATCGGTCATCACCGCGTTGTTGTGGTCAAACAGGATGGACGGTGCCACGAAGGAGTATCCCTGGCGGAGGAGGGGTGTTGTCAGGGGTGGATGGAGGTGCAGATGGAGTCCCCGAAGGCCCACACCCAGCGGGAAGGAGGGCGGGGGCAGAGGAAAGACCCAGGAGTAGAGGATGTTGCTTTTGCATCCTGGTGCACAAAGGATGTGTGGACATTTTATTCCACCTTGTTCTATGATCTCTTGGGACCATGTCTGTCCGCCCACCAGTCTGTGACTCTACCTTTCTCATCACAGTGATTCCCCCCAAGTGCCAAGGGCATCATCTGGCACAGTGTAGTGGCCCAGAATATGATAGGCTGAATACACGAAAGAACTGTGGCCTGGCGTCACACACATACTTAACTTAGGAGAATTCAACTCTACCCACTCAGGACAAAAGTCTTTATTCCTTCCCTTCAAATCAAACTGTGGCCTCCTCTGCAAGGGGGGCTACTGAGGAAACGTAAAGAGAAACCAAAGTTAATTCTTTGCCTTTCCTAACAATCCACATCCTGGCAATTCAAGGGACTCTCAAGGGTAATTTTAACAATGTGTTGTTTTCTCCTAAAAATGCAGCGCCACTGTGCGCTAGAATGCAAGCTCCACGTGGGTGGGATTATTGTCTGTCAAGTTTATTGTTACGTCCCCAGTGCCCAGGTCAGTGCCTGGCACATTGAAGGCACTCAATACATATTTTTGAATCATTAAATGAATGAATGAAAGGAACCACTGATTCACAAGAAAACTTGCTCATTAGGACTGTGAGATCGAGGATGCATCGCAGTAGATCGAGGGATATTCAAGCACAGAGCTGTCCCTTGTGAGAGCTTCATACAGGGGAACTGATCCGTCCATACTTGATATTGGCCTATTCTTATTTAATATTTATGGACCATGTCCTATAGGCCAGGCCCCCAAGCTGGACTCAGGGACACAGAAATTACAAGCTGGACTCAGGGACACAGAAATTAAACACGTAGTCCCTGCCCTCTGGGAGCTTCAGACCAGGTGAGGCAGTCTCAGTCAGCGTCGGGATAAAACCTGACAAACTGTTTAGAAGGAGATTTTGTCTGTAGCGGGCTGGTGCACAAGGAAAGGGTGACCCAGGGCCAGAGGAGCAGGGAAGACTTCACATGCGGACAGCACTGGACAGCAAGGCTTGAATTTTGCCAGGTGAGCTACTATTCCCTCCAGGTTGAGGGAACCACATATGCAAAGGTACAGAGGTGTGTTCTGGAACCTCTGAGCAGTTCAGAGGTGCTAGAGCACCGAGTGGAATAACAGAGTGCTGAGGCTAGGGCGCTGAGCAGAGATCACATCATGCAAGGCCTTGTATGCCGGGCAAAGGAGTTGGGACTTGTCCAACAGGCCTAAGCTTCTAAAACTGGGTGGAGGGGGCCTATGCCCCCAGGAATGTGATATGGTATGCCAAAGGGACATGCAAAGCCGCAGTATAAACAAGGCATCTCTTCCTAAGTGTCCCCTTAAGCAAGTGAATAATTTAAAACAATATTTTTACATAACAATAAAGAGATATGATAGAGACGAAGGGAAATTAACATGAAATTTCAAGATAAACCAGGAAATTCAAAGGCATGTCCTGCCAAGGCGGTCTCTATGACTGACAATTCTAGATTCTGCACGAGTGGAGAGATCTAGAGGAGATGTTGAGTCCTGATCAGGACACGGGGCCTATGCAGTGCCCATAGGTCAGCCAGGACTGAGGCTGGCAGCAGCATCCTGCCTCCCCCGCATCTGTGGTTCTATGAACGCTCACTCACCTGGAAGATGCGAGGATCCCCAGGTGGGGGGCTTCCAGGGGGTGAGTAGACAGGCTCCAGCCGGGTAAATTCCTCTGCAAAGTTGCCCACATCCAGCTCTGAGCGGATCTGGGGTCGGAATGGGGCTGGAATCTTCCTGGCAGCCAGAGCAGCCCATTCCAGACCCTGGAGAAAAGGAATGAGAGATAGGGGGTCAAAGGGCAGGAAGTGGAAACCCCTGTCCACTCAGGCCACCCTCACCAGGCAGCTCCTCAGTGAGGCAAAGGTCTCACTGGCATTTGTGTGGGAAGCTGTTCTTCCTGCCTCCTCAGCTTCTGTTTCCCTTCCTCTGATAACAGAATCCCTATTTCTCTTGGAGAACCACCCCTCCACCACACTCAGCCAATTCTGGGGCTTTTAATAGAATTGATGTGCAAAAAAACCCAAATCTCTTTCTCCTACTGGACTTAAATCTGGGAGGATATGGGCCTGGAACTGCTGGGGACCCCCTCAATATCTAATGATGAAGTACCTGTGCAGAAAAGCAGAACCCAGAGACAAAGAAAGAAATTCCTGATAACATAGATTCAGCACCTGGATTCAGCCTTGCCTGAAGTCAGACCACTTTTCCTTGGACTTTTCATTTATGGGAGCTAACACATTCCTTTTTATGTTTAAACTAGTATGGCGGAGCCTGTTCGTTGCCTGCCCAACATCCATTCTCCTGGTCTTCCTTAGTACTATAGCCCCAATTTTATTTCAGGAACCAATGTACACAACTGAAAAATAGTATTTTATAAACTTCCTTGCAGCTCGCAGTGACCAATTACTTGTAAGCAAAAATTACGAGGTAGGAATCCAGGGAAAGAGCCTGAAGAGGAGGGTGAACGGTTGGTAAGGTGCCCTTTTTGCCCTTCCACTCCTTCTTCTTTGTGCTTCCCACCTGGAGAGCAACCTAGATAGCAAGAGCTCCAGCAGTCATCTTGTACCACGAGGCAACCTTGGGGACAGAGGCTACGTGCTAAGAATAAAGGAGCATTTAAAAAGAAAAAGAAAAAAATTGAACTTGGCTTCATGAAGACACCACAGCAGCCCCAGCCTGCCAACTTCTGGATTTCTTTTATGTGAGAAAATAAATAAATAAATAGACGTCTATCTTGTTTAGACCACTATTCATTCCTATCTCTGTTCTTAGCAGCCAGGCTCTGTTCCACAGATTTCACCATCTTGAGTTGGACTTTTTGTCACTTGCAGCCTAGAGGCCTGGCCTGGGCTTGAAGGCCCCAGTTCTGGCACCAGGGACCAGAGCATTGCTATCACCAAAGAGGCTGTCTCAAGAGAAGGGGGAATAAGGGCACCATCAGGCCTCGAAAACCTTGGGGCGCCTCTCCAGTGTGACTACTGGCCCACCTACTCCCAGCACCTAGGGCCTGGCATGTGCTCAGGGTGGGTTGAGGAATTCACTTAAGGAAACTGACACTGTTCAGTCACTTCGGCCACAAAGGGACATCTTCACCGCAGAGACTTAGACTCCTGTCTGAGAAAGCTTCTCTGAGGGCCCTTCCAACCAGTACTTGCTGGGAAGATTCAAGGAGATGGCGCTCATAGCAAGGGTAACTGGGTGCCTGGCCCACTATAAGTGCCCAGAAGTGGATGCTTTTGTTTCTACGTCAGACAAGGCAAATTTAATACCCACATGTAAACAGAACATAACAGTTAAGAGCATGGGCCTTCAAGCCACCCAGTTGCGGGTTTAAATCTGAGCTCCATCACTTAGCTCAGTGATCTTGGGCAAATTACTTAACCTCTCTGAACCTCAGTTTCCTCATCTGTAAAGATGAAGATAATCAGGAAGGTTCTGAGGCTTACATGAAATAATGCAAGCAAGGGGCCAAGACACAGGTGCTCACTGTTACAGGGCCCTGCTAGGCAATGATGCTGGCCAGGCACAGTGCCTGAGCCAGTGAGGTCTCACAAGGACAGAATTCACTCTGCACTGCACCCTAAACTGTGTGTGCTTTTAACAAGTGAACAAAACCCACGTGGTTGATTCAGACATGTCCATCTGAAGAACAGGCACACAGCCTGTACAGGTACAAAGACCAAAACCCTGAGTGGATGCAAGAGTCATAAGATTTGGGCTGACAGCAGACCTGGGATCTGTTCCCAGCTCTACACTTTTACTGTGTGATCTTGGGCGAGTCACCTTGCTCCTCTGAACCTGTCCAGTGAAAGGACTGATGAATTCATTCTCAAGTCCCTGCCAGCCCTACCAGGCAATGAACCTAGAATGCTTTCCTGCAAGAACACATCTTCCAAGTTTCAATAGAGACGGCTGAGGAGACAAGCCTGGTTTCTTTATCTGAGAGGTTTTCCACATCAAGTGAAACTGGCCAGCCTCAGACCATCCCTCCAGTGTCCCCCAGCCCAGAGCAGTAGCCCGGCCCCGGTGTGTGCAGACAGGTATGGGGGCGAGCCAGGAGCCTCACCTGGAAGAAGGGGTGGTTCTTAACTTCCTGCGCCCCCTGGTGTCCTGCACCCAGCCGCTTCTTGGGGTCCTTGCAAAGTAGCCGCTGCAGTAGATCCTGTGCCACTGGCCCAATCCGGGGGGGGAAGGGAGGGGAGCACTTCAGGATCCGTCTGGGAGGATTGGTGGGGGGGCGTCAGGGGCAGCAAGCCCCCCCCTCCAGCCCTGCCCAGGCCCCTCGGCCGCCCTCTGCTTCCAACCCTGCTCACCGAGACACCTCTGCCTGCGTGTTCCTCTCGCCCTCCAGGGTGAAGGGCGAGGCCCCCGTCAGCAGCTCGAAGAGCAGGATGCCCAGGCTCCACCAGTCCACAGCCTGCGGGGCAGAGGCGGGTGAGCGCCCGCGGCCACCCCTGCCGCACCACACCCACCCCTCCGCTCCCCTGCCAACCCACCTTGCCGTGGCCCGACTTGCTGCGGATAATCTCAGGGGCCATGTACTCGATGGTGCCACAGAAGGAGAAGGTCCGCTCTTTCTGGGAGGGCAAGAGGACCCGCCCAAGGCTCAGAGTAAGACTTGCTGGACTTGTGAGGGTCGGGGCAGTGGGAACTCCCCGAAGGCAGGGCCTGGATCTACTCACCTCTGCACCCCCAAGAAACGCAGAGCCAGGCATGGAGCAAGAGGCGGGAAGGGAAGGCCGGCATGGGGGTGCAGGAGGCCGAGACTGCCCTTCACTCACCTCCTCTGTCAGGAACTCCTTGCTAAGCCCGAAGTCCGTGAGGACGATATGGCCCTCGGAGTCCAGGAGCACGTTCTCCAGCTTCAGATCTCGGTAGATGATGCCCAGCTGGCAGGAGCAAGAAGGCACTGAGGGTCCCTCCCCCGACACCCTCCGCTCCTGCAGCTCCTGTCCCTGCACCTGGTCCCTGGGGAAGGGGACCTCCAGTGCTGGTGGGGGGCCGGGGTGGGACTGGGCCATTGGATAGGAAAAGCCATTTAAGATGTAAAAGCAAGGAAGGAGGACACCGCGGAGAGGCCGCAGGGGAGCAGGCCCCAAGTTCCCAGGGAGAGGAGCCCCATCTCATGACGGCTTTGGGAGCCAAGGCATGAGGTCTCCGTTTGCAGAAGTTCTGTGAACGTGGCCCCAGGAAGCAGCCTCGAGTTCCCTGTGAGAGGAAAGCCCCTTCGAGGAGACCCCACCAGGCAGCACCGAGGCCTTCCTTCCAGGAGGCCTAAGGGAAGCAGCTCCCGTCCCCACCAAGGCCACCAGCCCTCAGAAAGCCCAAGGCCGCTATGTTCACAGGCCCCTTCTAAGGCCAAGGCCCAGGCCCAGTCCCCACGGCCACAGCCAGGTGGCCAGGTCCTCACCCACCTTATGCAGGTGTTCCAGGGCCAGCACGATCTCGCCCCCGTACACGCGCACCTCAGCCTCCTTGAAGTACTGGCGCTGGTAGAGGTGGGTGAACATTTCGCCGCCGTTCACATAGTCTGGGGGCGGGGGGTGGGTGAAAGTTGCGAAGTAGCCCCCTTGGGTGGCCCCCCCGCCTCCATGGCCCCCAGGGTTGGAAGGTGTCTGCCCTTACCCAGGATGAGGTGCAGCTTGGCGTCCGTCTGGAAGGCGTAGTGCAGCGTGACCAGGAAGGGTGCCTGGCGCACCAGCTCCAGCACGGAGCGCTCGGTGCGCGTGTGCTCCTGCGTCTTGGCTCGCTGCACCAGCGCCGCCTTGCGCAGCACCTTCATGGCATACAGCTTCCCCGCGTCGTGCCCGCCTGCCTTCCGCACCAGGAACACCTTCCCGTAGGCTGTGGGAGCAGCGGGTGGGCGGAGGGTAGGCCATGAACAGGAGGGTGGTGCAGACTGGTGAGGGTGGGCATGCGGCCAACCCAGGAGGGTGTGCAAGTCGGGGGAGGGAGCTGGGGTGAGAGGCAGGTGTGCAAAAACTGGCAGAGCCTTCTAAGGAAAAGGTGTGCACACCCCCGGCAGGGTGCTCAGCAAAACCAGGGAGGGGACGTGCGAACCAGGCTGGGGGGCACACAACTCCGGGAGGCCTGCAGCGGGGGTGGGGGTGGGGTGGAGGGCGGGTCATGTGCAAACCTGTGGAAGATGAGACAGATGCAAGAGGATGCAAAGCCAAGGAAGGGAGGCAGAGGTACATGCAGACAGGGGAGGGACGGTCAAACCCGAGGAGGGGAGTTTGCAAAGTGGGGGAGAAGGCTCTCACATCTCGCAAGGGGAGGAGCTGTGAATCACACAGGAGAGCTGCAAGCCCCCAAGAGTGTTGGCAGATCCGGGAGGACCTTCCAGGGAGGAGCAACGTCAACGTGGAGCAGCCCTGGGTGTTGGCATGCAAACCATGGCAGGGCAGGGCAAAGCAGGCAAGGCAGGGAGAGGCTGGGGGGCACTGCCGGTGGCCTGGCCCAACCCAGGTGGGTGTGCAAGCGGGAGGCCCGGGGCACCATGCCTGGGACACCTGCCGGTGGATAGGGTTCCTCACCTCCCGTGCCCAGCACCTTGAGCAGCTGGAAGTTCTCCACTCCCACCTTCTCCTCGTGCCCGGTCAGGTTGGCTGCGGGCACAGGGGGCAAATGAACCCAGCCAGTGCATGAACCCTCCCAGCCGGCCTGGGCAGCCATCACCCAGCCTGCACCCCGGGCCACCGCTGCCCCACCTTCGGTGATCTGCAGCTCCACCGCACAGCCCTCGTCCTCGTCCTCGTCCCCCATGGCCGGCGGGTCGCTGGGGCCCGCGAGGCTCAGCTCCGGGCGGCGCCGGTTACATGGCGGCTCCGGCCGGGGCGGGAGCTTCCTGGTGCCGCCTCCGGGGCTGAGGCGGGCGCCGGCGCCGCCTCCCGGCTCCCCGCCCCGCGCGGCCTGAGTCAGGCGCTGGAACGTGACAGCGCCAGGCTGCGGGCGGGCGGGGCGGCCCCATCTCCCGCAGGCGCAGGGGGCTGGTGCTAGGGCTGTGCGCTCTGGGCCCCCAGGCGACCATCCTGGGGACCTGGGAACACCCCTTAGGAGCCATGCCTGGGGTCCGTGGACAACCTGGAGCCTCTGTGGGGCGGACACTCCCAAGCCAGGTTTGGCCCCAGGGCGGTAAGTCCACATCAGGCTGTGCCCCAAGGGGGGTGGGGGTCCTACTCAGGTACTTTAGAGCCGCCTTCCCCTCCAGGGTGCCAGCCCTAAGGGCAGCCAAGCAGCTCTGTCCAATTCTTAGCCGCCAGCGAAAGTGAGGGATTTCCTAAAAATCACAACCCACTTGCCTCGTTTTTGATCACTCCTTGACCTCAGCAAATAGGGGAGGGGATCTGTCCGTCCCCTTGACAGATGAGCAGCCTGAAGCCACGCGGCCACCCTTGTCCAGCTACTGCCAACACAGCCCCAGCCCTGCACCTCTCACTCAGCGTGCCTCTCGCTCTTGGTGCTGGGCAGGCTAAGAGGGTCCCAGAAGCCGCCCAGCCCAGCCCAGCTCCCTGTCTATACCCCCCCACAGCCAGCAAGACCCTCTCCCCTGTAGACTTGCCTTTGCCGGGGAGGCCTGGGGGCACAGGCACCCTGAGGACCAAGCCCTGTCTCTGGGCTCCCCTTACCTACAAGGGGCACCGAGAGGGAGCCCAGCCCGACCCCCAGCAGGGAGGGACAGCCGATTTTCTGACCGAATCTCTCTAAAGCAAGCGGACCTATAAAAGCACCTCAGCCCCCAGCCACCCTCCACAGCCCACCCAGTGCGCGCACCCCGATGTGGCTCTGCCCCCTGTGGTTCCCCAAGCCTGGCACAGAGTAGACCTCGAAAAGGGGTGTCAGAGCCACATAGGGGTGGCCTGCTCTCCCCATCAGGCCCGGAGCCTTGTCCCCCTCCCTGACAACTGACAGGGGCCACCAATAGGGTGGGGCAGCCATCAAAGCCCCCCGCCCCGAGGCCTATAGGAGGGGCTTCCGGCTGCTCAGCCCCACTGGAGGCCAGGGGGGTCCACTCCCATGCCACCAGCCTCAGAAACTCAGGCTGAGAGGAGGCAGGCAGAGCGGTGGGTTATCCCCAAGGGGAGGGCTGTGGAAACCCTGAGTCAGGCTGCAGTAGGTCACCCTGGGGAGGCTGGCCTGGCCACCCCTCCCAGCTCTTCCCACCCCCAGATTCAGGTTGCCTCACCTCAGCCGGGCAGCCCCACCCTCCTCTGGGCGGCCCCAGGTGCCTTGACTCACATCCTGCCGCCCAGTCTAATGGCCCCCTTCCCGGGCGTCAGTCATCCCAGAGGCCCTGGTCAGAGACCCCGGGCGTCCTTCCCACCTCGTGTGTCCCTCCACAACAGCCCCTGGCACCAGGCGACACCCCAAGGGCGGTAAATTCCCTGGGGAGGGGCTCAGCCCCAAAGGCATGGAGGAGAGAGGACGAAGAGGCAGGAAGAAATAAAAGGAGAGAAGAGGGTACAGGGGGCAGGCGCAGGCCCTCTGGGTACTTCTCCTGCCCCACACTCGGGAGCCCAGACCCCACCCACTCTGCCGTCTACCCAGAACCTCCGCCCCCTCCCCCCACCACTGGGACATCCAGGCCAGCCCAGCGGGCCCCTGCCCTGAAGAAAGCCCTTTGCTGCCCCATGAAGGGCAAGGAGGCCAATGGCCACAGGCCTCTGCCAGCAGAGAAGGATTCCAGGCCACATGTGTCCCTGGCACCTAGTGGCTCCTAGATGCGGCTGGTAGACACAGAGCACAGATTCAGGTGGTTGCATCCCAGCTTTATTCTCGTGTCCCTCACATCCCAGCTAAGGCTCAGAGATGGGCCCGGGCCACAGTCCCCAGGAAATGGTCCTTGGCTCGCCGTCTGGACCGGGCAGGGGGCTCTCTTGCCCACTCCTGCCTGCCTCCTTCAGCTGGGGGGTTTCCCAGAGACCACCTCCTCAGCAAGGGCCGCATGGCGGAGCCCCAGGCGGGAGCTGTTTGTGGGGGCCGGCCATCGCCCCTGTCCACAAAGTCACCCCAGCTCCAGCTCGGGGCCCCAGTGCAGGCTGTGGAGGATCTGGGGGCCCAGGCCTCCTTGTCCAAGGATTCGCCACAAGTGCCCTGCCTCCCCAAATTCTTGGGCTGCCTGGGGCCTCCGGTGAGACTCCAGGGTCGAGAAGACTCCACTCCCAAGCTCCCCATCCACGCGGTGTCACTGGCTGAGGGAAGGGGCGAGAGCCCGTTTCTCCGATTCCTGCACCTCGACGCCTGGAGGGAAAAGCTCAGCTCAGGCTCACTCCCTCGGGGGACTCCCGGCTGCCCTACCAGGCCTCAAACATGCCAGGCCTTCGCTTCGGCTGTTCCCTCTGCCTGGAAAGCCATTCCCCAGATATGTGGACAGGACATACTCTCACCTCCAAGCCTCTGCTTCTGCTTCACCTCCTCCTGGAGACCTGCGTGAGCGCCCTCATTAAAACTGCCACCTGCCCACCCAGTGTTCCTGGTCTCACTCACCCTGCTCTCCTTTTTTCCCAGAACACTGTCACCTCCTAATATCCTAGGGCTGAGCTGCCCAGTGTAGGACTGGGCACGTGAGATGTGGCCGGTCCGAACTGCAATGTGCTTGGGTGTAAAATACCATTGGACTTCAGACTTAGTGTGAAAAAAATAATATAAAATACCTCATTAATGACTTTTACACTGACTACACATTAAAATGATAATAGTTTAGGCATACTGAGTTAAACAAAATATGGTATTAAAATTAATTTTACATGCCTCTTTCTACTTCTCCTGATGAGGCTACTTGAAAATTTTAAATTACACGTGGAGCTCACATCAGGTTTCTATTGGATGAACTGTTGTAGGTAATTATTATTCTTATGCATATTATTTGCTGTCTCCCACCTCCCCACACCAGAATGTTCCCTGCTGTATCCCCAGCTAGCACATCACCTGGCACGTCGTAAAGGTTCATTGTCAAATGAGTGAATGGGTGACTGAGGCCTGCCAGGGGCCCCAGGCAGGGCAATTACCCGCCCTCCGTCCCAGGCCCCCACTCACCCTCTCTGTTGGCATCTGCTTCGCTTTCCGCCAGGGTCTCGACAGAGCCATCCCATCCCACGCCAGGTCCTGGGGGGGGGCACAAGGCAGCCACTGGGCCATGAGGACCAACACAGAGGCAACAGGGCTTGTGGGGAGACATGGGAGACAGGAAGGAAGCCCCCTCCCCCATGGAGCTGGTGGGTCCACAGGGAACCGGGGGGCTAATGGGAGGAGGGACCCTTTCCCTCACCTTTGCCATGGGAGCTGGGTGCCCCCAGCGGGCCTGGGCGCCTCTGTCGGAATCTCTGCCGCGGGGTGTCCCCGGGGCTGAATGACTCAGAGCTTCGCCCCACAGGGAATCTCGAGCTGAGTTTCCGCCGCTGCCCACCTGCCAGGGTCTCATCCCGCAGGCACAGGGAGCTCTGGGCCCGGCGCATGGGTGCCGGTGAGGGGGACCCTGCAAGAGGCACAGGCAGGGAGGGTATCGGAGCAGTGCCAGGAGGGGCTGGGCAGAGTGGAGGGGCCAGCAGGGAGAAGCTGCACAAGGGCCACAGGGGACAGGCGGCTGCAGACGTGGGGGCAGGAAGGGGCGCAGGGTTGGGTGAGTGAAGGCGGCGACAGGAGGCTGGACCCTGTGCTGGTTCTGACACTAACTCACTGTGTGACCTTGGGCAAGGTGCTTCCCCTCCCTGGGCCTCAGTTTCCTCATCTGCTGACTGGGATAAATGACTTCTCACTAAAGTCCCCTGCTGCTCCGAGGTCCTAGGTACCGCTGTGGTTGGGTAGGATGGCGTGGGTGGCAGCGCAGGCAGAAGGGAGGTGCCAGCCAAGAGGGACACAGCAGGGATGCAGGGCAAAGAGCTACTGGAACCATCTGGGGGAGTGGGGAGAGGGTGCAGCAGGGAAGGCCAGCGGGGAGCACGTGTGCAAGCCACGCAGGAAGACCAGAGGCATTGGCAAGCCCTGGGGGCAGGGGGTAGGGGACATGGGGTAGGGACCATCTTGGTCACCTGACCCCCAGACCCACCTGTCCCATCTGCCTCCCTGCCCTCGGAGAGCTCCGTCTCTGGGGGGCCCCCTAGGCTCTCGGTGCTGCCAGCCCCATCGGCCCCCAGGCGCGGCCCCCCATGGGGGCCCCCCTCCCGCCGGGGCCGCATCAGCCTCTTCACCTTGTCTGCCAGCCAGCTGCCCTTCCTGGGGGCAAGAGGGCACAAGAGGGGGTAAGGCCAGGGAGGAAGGAGGGACAAGAGGGCCATGTCTGGGATGGCAAAGGCCAGGCAAACCCTCACTGGGGCCTGGACCTGGGCTGGGCCAGGGCTCGAAGGGCAGGGCAGGGCAGGGCAGGGGCTAGGTAGGGAAGATCCCAGGCCCACCAGGATGGAGGGGCTGCTCACTTGGTCCGGGGCAGGGGCCCAGGCTCCAGCACGCGGTACTGGTCCATGATCTTCTCCACCAGCTTCTGCTTCTCCCGGCGCAGGGCATTGAGCTGGTCCCTGGGAGGATGGGGAGGGAGGAGGTGGGCTTGAGGCCTGGGCAGGAACACGGGGTACACCCTGGTACAACCCCACCCGTTAACACAGCCTGACATACCCCAGGATGGGCTGATAAATCCCCACTGCCCCGAGCCCCTGGGGGTCAGCCTCCGCCTTTTCCCAGGCCCTCCCAGAGCGTCTCCCCATAAACAACCCAAGGGACAGCCACGCCGGCCCCCGCGGCCCCTCACAGGTACTCGCGCTGCTCGCGGTGCAGGTGGTCCCGGCTCTCCAGGCTGCGCTCCAGGAGCTCCCGGTTCTCCCGGCTCAGAGCCTGCACCTCGGCCAGCAGCTGCCGGTTCTCCTCTTCCTGGGCGCTCCGGAGCTCCGTCAACAGCTGTCAGGGGCAGGCATCAGGACAAGCGGGGGGGACTTAACAGGGCTCAGGGCCGCCGCCTTCCACTCCCTCCACGCTCTTGCCAGCCCCCAACGCCCCCTCCAAGCCACCCTTCCTCCCCAGCCACCACCCACCCCTCACCACACCTCACACTGTGTGGCCAGCCGGCAGGCGCTCAGGTCCAGCTGCTGGTTGGACTCTCGCAGTCGCAGGCTCTGCGCCTCCAGCTGTGCCCGCTCCAGCTCCAGCCTCGCCAGCCGGCCCCGCAGCTCCCCGCGTTCCCCCTGCAGCTCACCTCGCTCCCGGGACACCTCCGCCAGCAGCATCTGAGCTCTGCAGAGGCAAGGAGAGCTGCTCTCCAAGGGGACTTGCCCCACCCCACCCCCAGGCCCCTCATGAGGGCCAGAGGAGCCTTGACGGGGAGAGGAGGCAAAGCAGGACCCCACGGGGAAAGCGACCAACTCACCACCAACCCACTTCACAGATGGGAACACTGAGAACTGGCCCGAGGGGCGAGGGGCTGTGCCAGGGCTGGTACCTGTCATGCTCACTCTGCAGCCTCCGGAGCTCCTCCTCCAGGCCCCGCTGCCGATGCCCGTCCTGCATCAGGCGTTCGCGCTCTGCCAGCAGGGCCACCTCCTGCGCCTCCACATGGGCCCTCTGGGCCTGCAGCTGCTCGTGCCTGCAATGAACAAGGAGCTAAGAGGGCTGCAGGGACCGAGGCCAGGGCGTGTAGATAGCTGGACCGTCTGGACCTTAAGTCCGTCGTCTCCTAAGCATAAGCCCCGGGGCAAAGCCACAGGGCAGAATGCTGTGCCAGGCGCCCACCACTCCCGACCACCGATGAGCCCCAGGGTGAGCCCGCCCCGGAAGTGTAGAGAGCCCAGCCACACAAGAGGGCACAGCAATGGAGCTGGGTCCACTGGTGGCAGTGCTGCCTTGGTGGCAACAGACCCACCCAGGGAATCTGCTCTGGGCAGGTAGGGGGTGCCCAGGAGAGGAGCTGGGAGTCTGGAGGAGGCTCACCGGCCCTGCAGCTCCCGGTGGGCCAGCTCCAGTGCCCGCATGTTGGCCTTGAGGTCACGGTGCCGGGCCAGCAGTCCCTCTAGCTCAGCCTCCTGCCGCCGCTGCAGCTGTGCCAGGGCCTCGTGATCCCGAAGCAGGGCCTGCTGCTGCCCACGGGTCTCCTCCTGGGAGCGCCGCGCCGCCTGCACCTCCTCCTCCAGCACCCCCAGCTTCCTGTGCAGCTCCTGGCCCTGCAGCTCCAGTACAGACTTCTCAGCCTAGGCCAGAGGAGGGAGCAGGGGCTGCTGGGTGACGTCCCAGGCCGGAAGGGGGGTGAGGGACAGGGGCAAAAGGCAGAGGGCAGGGCAGAGGAAAGGAGAGAGCGGTCTAGGGATCCGAAGGCAGAGGCAACCGTGGAGGGGAGGGCAAGTGGCACAAGGCAGGGATGGCACAGATGGGGCTGGGGTCGGGACAGGGAAAGCAGGAGGGGCTAATGGATGGCTGTGGAGGAGAGGGCTGGTGACGGGGTGAAAGGGCACTGACGTGGGGGCTAGAGGCAGGCAGAGGGGGTACGGACAGGGGGAAGTGGCAGGGTCGGGGGAAGGGGCAGGAAGTGAGCAGCGACGGGGCAGGGGACAGGTACGCAGGCCGTCACCCACCTGCAGGCAGCTGCTGTGCTCCTGTGCCCGCTGACTCTGCAGCAGCAGCTCCTGGGCGCGCCCCTGCAGGCTTCCCAGCTGCCCCTCCAGGTGCTGCAGCTGCCCCTGCAGAGCGGCCTTCTCGGCGGCCAGCGTTGCATTCTGCCCGGCAGGGAGGGGGTTAGCCGGTGCCAGCCCTCTGGGGCACACCCCCCAGCCCCGTGCCCACCACAGCGACACTCACACTGCGCTCCACCTCAATGAGCCGCGCGCTCTGGGCCTCCGTGACCCTCGGCTCAGCCTGCTCCTCAGGCCCCTGTCCCACAGCACCCTGGCGCAGCTGCAAGGACAGGGGGAGTGGCAGTGGCCTGGGCACAGCGCAGCGGACCCTTACCCCCTTTGGCAGCCCTCCCCCGTCACACTTCCCCCCACTGCCCCGAATCCCGCCGCCCTGCCCTCCTTGCTCCGTCACTCTCCACCCTGCCCTTTGCACCTTCTCTCGGTTCTGCAGCAGAGCCCAGCCTCTGCCCGAGCTGCTGTTTCTGCACACCCTACTCCTCCTCTGGGCCCCAGTTTCAACACTGCTTTCTCCAGAAAACCTCCCCCGATCAATCCCACACCTGCCAGCTACGCAGTCTGCTGAGGGCCCGCTGGCTATGGTCGCCTGTGTTCTTGCCTCTGTCCCAGGTGGGCAGTGAGGGCGGTGGCAACCTGGTAGGGGGCCGCGCCAGAGCGGCGCTGAGCCCGCGTGCAACGGGGCTATCAGAAACGATTCCCCACTTAGGACAATAGCCGTTGAGCTCAGGAAGTGGCGGAGCCCACGCGTGAGGGACACAGCAGTTGCCCCAGAGTAAAGCCGCCAGGCTCTGCCCATTTGAGGAATGGGGGAGACGAGGCCCGGGCAGAGCTGCCTGGCTCCCAGCACAGGGCCCCCTCCTCCAGGCCCCAAATCGGGGCACAAGGCGAGCAACTGGCCAAGACTGAGGGGCAAGACCGAGGGGGCGCTCCGAGTGCGCGCAGCCCTGGCTGTCTGCGTGCAGGATGGAGGGAGGAGCGGGCGGAGGCCCCGGCAAGCTGGGCAGTGGCCTCACCTGGAACAGCTCCTGCTCCAGCTGCAGGGCCCTCTTTTTGAGTGCCATCAGCGCCGCCTCCTTGCTGGTGGCCGCCACCTGCAGCTCAGCTTCCAGCCGCTGCTCCAGGCCCTGGTACCTGCCAGGAGAAGTCTTGGCACCCAGCCCTCCCCAAGTCCTCGCCTGCCCCTCTCTGCCCCTCGGGCAACACCCCACCTTTGCTGCTGGAACTCCTGTTCCCGCAGAAATTCCTGGTGCTCCAGAGCCGCCCGTTCCAGCTCACTCTGCAGATGCTCCAGCCGGGCCCCCAGCTCCTGGCCCCGCACCGTGGCCTTCTCTAGCTCCTGAGGGCAGGCAGAGAAGCCTCAGGGCCAGAAAGGCAGACCACCACCTTCACCCAGGCCTGAGAGTCAGGAGACCCGGCTTTCTGTCCTTGCTTTGTCACCCTGGGCAAATATCTTTAACCCTTTGGGGCTCTACTCCCCCATCTGTAAAATGGGAACAAGGCCTGGTCGCCTTGTAGAGTGGGTATGAAAGAGCTGGGGATTATAAGCCTGCCAGGGTGTGAGGGAGGCCCCTGGGCCAGGAGTCAGAGACACTCGCTGGGCAAACGTCTTCACCTCTCTGAGCCCATGGTTCCTCACGTGCCCAGTGACAGTTGGATTCACCCTACGTTCTGAGGCCACACAGGCCATGTGAGGGAAAGAGGGGCTCGGAGGAGCTGGGTCTGGAGAGTACCCTCAGCCACAGGAGGGTGGCCACAGAGGGCAGGAACTTGGTGAAGGCCAGGCCTAACCACAGTGGGAGCTGGGAGCGGGAGGGCCAGGATGCCGCTGGCCAGGCAGCCTGTGGCGGTTGGGCCATACCACTGCGGAAGTGGATAGGAGACCCACTCTGGCCTGTGGGCCCCGCGAGGTAGGTCAAACCATTCTGAGGTATGGGGGGTGGGGGCCCTGGCAGGATGAAACCCTGGGGAAGGCCCGACCATGACAGCCACCCGCCAAATCCTGCCCTTGGAAATGGGGTCTACCAACCCTTACTCTGATCTTCCTGGCTTAGCAGCCCCACCCGGACCACCGCCCAGGGTCACTGCACTTCTAGACAACCTTGGCCACGGCCTCTCACTGAAAAACTAAGAGTCTCATGAGTCCCTGCTGCCTGCAGCCAGCAGCCACAAGAGCCCCAGGGCGGAGAGTAGGAAGAAGAGTGGTGCCCAGGAAGACCTGCATCTTGGGCCAGACCCCTGCCCTGCCCCCTGCAGGCTCTGGCCATAGCCTTCAATGCCCCATCCACCGTGCCTCCTGCCCTCCCCCTAGCCGGGAGGCCCACTTGGACAACCCCCTTGGCCCCTGGTTCCCTGACCTCCCTCCCCTGGCCAGCCACCCCCGCCTGTACCACACCCAGTTACCACCAGAAACTGCTCCACCAGGAAATCTCACAAAATTCCCCTTGGTCCTCAGCCTCTTCCACCCTCTTGGTCCTCAGAGCCGGCTCCTGCAGCCGGCCAGCCCTACCCCTACCTTCACTGCCCACCTGCTGGCATTCCCTCTCTACGGATTAAGCCCATACTGAGTGCCAGGTACTGCCCCAAGCTCTCTACGTTCATTACCTTACAGGATCCTGTGACACAGGTATTGTTTTTATTCTGGTTTCAGGTAAAGAAACTGAGACTCCGAGAGGTTAAGTAACTGGCCCCAAGCCACACAGCTGAGTAGGGGATCTGAGATATAATCCAGGTCCATCTGACAGCATCTCTCAATCACCTCCTACAAAGTGGACCCCAGAGACAACCTCTTGGCCTTACCCTCTCACCCACACCTCCAATTCTCACACTCCCCAGGCCAAGCCAACAGCCTGTTCCTCACTCCTCTCCATCAGGAGGCATCTCGGAGCAAATAACATCCTCTCCGGATCTCAGTGCCCTCCTCTGTGCAACAGGGATGAAACTGGAAACTGCTCAGCCAGAACATTTGATTCCTGATCTGCAGCACACCTTCCCCTCAGCACTGTGCCCCACTGGCCCGAACACCCATCCCATTGCCTTGTGGTCTCCTCTGCTTCCCCCAAGGGGCCTTCAGACCCGCAGACCTGACCACTCTGCTCACTTTAAACCCTCCAGTGACTCCTCATTGCCCTCATGAAAACAGCTGCAACTCCTTCCTTTGCTCATAAGGAAGACGAAGCCCTGCCCTATAGGAAACCTGCTTAATGAAGTCTTAGTCTCACCTCCCTCCACTCCCCGCCTCACAATCCACCCCTACAAACTCGGGCCTGTACCTCCTCCTGGCTCACTGCCGTTCTCTCTCCTCCTCCAGGAAGCCTTCCCTGACGTGCCCCAGCCTGAGTCCAGTGTGATTCCTGGAACCCCACGGCTCCCCGCACGGTCCGGTCTCCACCCCAGACTGTGAGTGAGCGTCTCCCGAAGGACACATGCACTGGCTGCCTGGTACAGGGCCTGGTGCTAAGGAGATGCCCGCAAACATGCTTGACTGAATGAATAGAGGGGTTTCCAGGTCTTCTCTCTCCTCCATCCAGCTCCAGCCAGCCTCACCTGCCACCCTTTTTTTTTTCTGGCCGCACCACGCGGCTTGCAGGATCTTAGTTCCCCGACCAGGGATTGAACCTGTGTCCCTGCAGTGGAAGCGTGGAGTCCTAACCACTGGACTGCCAGGGAATTCCCTCACCTGCCACCTTGACCACTGGCACTGCCTCCTTATGGCCCCAGGTTCCCCTGTACACCAAGGTGACCCTCCCCGAACTCATCCTCACACAGGTCTGCCCACACCCTTGGGTGAATTTCCCTGCCTGGGGATGGAGTACCAACACCTACAACGCTGGTCCAATGTACTTCTCCACCTTCCCCCACATCTCCTGGGCCCCTGAGCAACTCTAATGCCTTCAAGTCTTTGCACATGCTGTTCCCTCTGGATGAAATATCCTTCCCCGCTTAGCAAAATCTCGATCTTTCCTTAGAACGCTCCCCGAAGCCTCCTTGCCCCGACCCTGGCATCAGCTCCCCTTCCCATGGGGCTCCCAAAGCACTTTGCCTGTAACAACCAACGTATCTTGAGCCTTTGCCCCGCATGAACTAGGCTCTTCACACCATTATCTCCCTTGGTCTTCCAAAGACCCGCTGAGGCAGCTACGAAGAGCACCCCCATTTTACAGAGGGAGGCACCGGGGCAGAGCTGAGTAAAGCACCACAGTCAGAGAGCCAGGATTTGCACCCAGGCCATCTAGCTCCGTGCCCACCTGCTACAGCCACCCCATCAAAGGCAGGGGACATCTGCCCCTCTCCCAAGCCAGGCATGCATTTGGGAGGCAGGAGGGGACTTCGCATTTCTATTTCTGGCCCCAGCTCAGTGCTGGGCACTCAGCAGCTGCTGATGGAATTAATAACCCAAAACCCCAGCAACTGGCCTGGAACCCTGTTTCCTGACCCTGGCTACGAGCCCCGACATACCTCCTGGAGGGCCTGCCTCTCCCGGCGCTCCCTCTCGGCCTCCTCCAGGTGCCGGCGGCTCTCGCTCTGCAGCACCTGCAACCGCTCCTCGGCCGCCTCGGCCGCCTCGGCCCGGGCCCGCAGCCTGGGCGCCTCTCGCTCCCACTGCCTCCGCTCGCGGCCCGTGGCTGCCAGCACCTCCGCCAGCGCCTCCCGCTCCCGCGACGCAGCCTCCAGCTCCCGGCCAGCAGCCTCCACCGCCTCCCGCAGCCGGGCCAGCTCCCGGGCCTGGGCCTCCACCTCCTGGTGGGCCTCGGCCTCTGCCCTCCGAGCCTGAGCCAGCTCCTCGGAGAGGCGGGCAGCCTCCGTGCCTCGGGCCTCCAGCCTCCAGGCCTGGGCCTCCAGCTCAGCTCGAAGAGCCTCAGCCTCTCTCCTCAGCCGTGCCATCTCCTCCTTGAGGGCCTCCTGCTCTGGGACACCACTGGCCAGGATCTCCCCTGGGATCCTCCCCTCCCAGGTCTGGGCCTCAGGAGCCCCTTCCAGCTTCTGCTGTGGTTTTTGTTGGGCTGGGTCCCCGACCATTCTCTCCAACTTCTGTTCATGCTCTCTGGCCTCTGCTTGCCCCTTGGGTAGGTCCAGCCTCTGGTCTAGGGTCTCCTGCTCCTCCAACCGCCCACAGAGGCTGGGCTCCAAGAGTCCGGGTTTGCTCTCAGGGTCCTCCTGTCTCAGCCCCAAGGCCTCGGGCACCGACTCTCCAGTCTCTCCTCCCAGCGACAGCTGGGCCTGAATTTTGATCTCTGGACCCTGAGGTGGGGCCACAGAGGCAGGGGTCTGGAGAGGGGCTCCAAGGCCAGCCTTCTTCAGGGACTCCTGCGCCTCTACAGCGGGGCCTGACTCCTGGGCCATCGTGTCTACAGGCGCCATGATGGCCGCCTGGAGGGGCCTCTCCACCACCTTTGGGTCCAAATCAGATGCCTGAGGACACTCAGCTAACCCGTCGGGGGCTGAATCTGACGCCAGGGGAGCCGGGTCCAAAGCCTGGGGGCCTTCATCCCCTGCCTGACCAGCCAAGCCCTGGGGGCCATGGTCTGAGGCCAGCCGAGTCTGGGGAGCTGAGTCTGGCTCTGGAATCACGGAGTCCTCGCTCGGCTCCTCCAGCAGGGGGGGCTGAGGGCACATGAGAGGGATGGTCAAACCCAGAGGAGGATGCAGGAAGGACGTGCTGATGCTTGGGGGAGGGGACTCACCTGGCCGCCGGGCTGCCCCTGCAGCGCCCGGAGCAGGCCTCGAAGCTCCTGATTCTCCCGCTCCAGGGTCCGCAGCCGCCCGGCCTCTGCCTCCCTCACTTCGTCGTGCAGAGAGAGAGCCGCTCCTGGCAGGGGCGCTGGGGTGTGGGAGATGAGGTCAGGACCCCTCTGCTCCCTTATGGTTCCTCACCCACACACCCCACCCCCCGACACACCCGGGGGAAGGGGATGAAATCAGAAGCTGTCCCCACTAAGGTGCAGGAAAACACAGGCAGCCTCCCACCCACAGCCCCTCCACTGGGGTCCCACTCACCCTCCCCAGGAGAGCCCGGGGCTGGCTCCAGGCTCCGCTGAACCTCCAACTCCAGCTCCACGTTCTCCTCTGCCAGCTGGTCCACCTGATGCCGCAGAGAGTCCAGCTCCTGGGGGGAAGAGCAGGGTCAGAGAAGCCCTCCCCGCCAGGGCCAGGCCAAGTGTGTGGGCTAGAGGGTCACTAGAGGAAACAAGGAGTAGGAGTCACAGGGATCACCAAGGAACCCTGGGGACCACTGGGGTCACAGATCACTGCGTGACCAGGGGTCACTCTGGGAATCTCACCGCATGGGCCTCGCCCAGCCGGGTCCGCAGCAGCAGGTTCTCCCGCTGGGTCTCATGCAGCCGAGCACAGCGCTCCTGAGCGGCCTCCAGCTGCTCCTCCAGCAGCGCCTTCGAGGCTTCCAGAGCCCCCGAGAGCACCCGCTCCTCCTGGTGGGGGAGCAGAGAGAGCCGGTGGTGCGATGCCCCCAGCACTCCGGGGCCACAGACCCTGGCTCCCCTCCCCCAACTGACCCTGCACCCCTGTTGCTCTCCAGGCCCCGCCTCTCCCCTCCATCTGCCCCTCCCCCTCCAAGGTTTCTCCAGGTACCACTTCCCTAGCACCTGGCCCCGCCCTTCTCCTATGTAGGCCCTGCCCCTTCTCCCCAGGAACTGCCTTCCAAGGTCCTTCTAAGCCCCACTTAGCCCCGTTGCTGGGTGCTCTCTCCAGACCCTGCCTCCCCTACAACTGGCCCCACCCTCCTCTCCAGGACCTACCCTTACCTACAGCCTCCACCTCTCCCCTCCATCTGCCGCATCCTCCAGAGGGCCTGTCCCCAGACACCACCTGACCGCGTTCTCCGAACGATGCCTATTCCCTCCATCAGGCCTGACCCTTCCCTTGGCCCAAATTCGCTCCTCTCGAGGCCCACCCTGTCCCCGGCAGGCCGCGCCCCCCATGCCCCGCCCCCTGCAGCCGCGTCTCCCGCCTCACCTCCAGCTGGCCCTTGCAGGCCTCTGCTGCCTGCAGCCGCTCCCGGCAGCGTCGCAGTTCCTCCTGCAGGCGGGGCAGGCGGCCGGCCCGCTCCCGCAGCGCCTCCGCCTCCTCGCGGTACAGCTCGGCCCGCTTGGCCTGTCCCGACAGCGCCTGGGCCTGGGCCAGAAGATGCGGAGCTAGGAAGGGCCACCCGCTGGCCAGAGGGATTAGGACGGGAAGGAGCCGGGTTGGGGGAGGCAGTAGGCTGGGGAAGGTGCGGGGAGCGGGTTAGGGAATGCGGCCATGTTTGGGGGCATCTGAGCGCACCTCCTGGCGGAGCCTTCGAATTTCGGCCTCCAAGCCCTGCACCTCCACCTGGGAATCTAGCAGCAGCTCGGCTTTCTCCTCCCTGGAGGGAAGGGACGCAGGAGGGGTCTGGGGACCTGCACCCTCCAGCCCTTGCTAGGCCTGATCCCCATCTGGACCCCATCCAGACCTAACCTGCGCTCCCTGCCCGCCCCCCCACCCAGGTCCTTCCCAGCCAGCGGCGCTCACAGCTCCTGCCGGACGCGCCGAAGTTGGGCCTTGGTGTTGGCCAGCTGCAGGGCCAGGTGGTGTGAGGCGCCCTCCGGGGGAGTCCTGGAAGGAGCCTCAGGCAACAAGGGGGCCGCCTGCCGCTCCAGCAGCAGTTCAGCCAGCCGCTGGGGGACATCAAAGGTCAGGAGTCAGGAGTAACCCATCCCAAGAGCCCCACATCTGCCCCCAAGCACCACAAGATGCATGTGACTGTTGCAGCGCTCCACCCCCAACCACACCTCCGGCACACGGCTGGGTCCCCGTGGTCCTCCTCTTCCTCCTCCTGCCGCCTCTTACCTGGGCCCCCACGTCCCGCTCCCGAGCCAGCCTCAACAGTGTCCCCACCAGGCTCCGGGACAGCATCTCCAGCTCCGGAGGCGCCAGCTCCCCAGGCTCAGGCCCAGCCAGCGCCAGCACCAAGCCGGCCCCGGGCTGGGTCACCTGGAGGCACAGGGAGAGCAGGTCAGCCAAAGAAGTAGGGGGCAGGGTGTCCCAGACGGCCGACCAAAGTTGTACCTCCTGGATGGCGGCAGCCAGCTCACTCTGGACCTCGAGGCTGAGGCCCTGGATGTGCCGGATGAACAGTTCCCGGTGCTCACACTGCAGGGGGACGAGGAGCAGACGGCGAGGCTCACCCCGGAGGCTCCCACCTCTGCGGCCAAAGCTGGACCCTGCCCTTCCCTCCCCCGCTCACCTGCACCGATGCCCCCAGCAATAGCCTAAGGATGCCTTCCAGCTCCTCCACCGCCTCCTCTGCAGGGCACAAGCCACAAGGGGTTAACGGGCAGGGATAGGGGGAAGAAGGAGGAAGGGGTGGTGGGAGAGAGCACCTGAGAAGGGGTCAAACCCCAGCGCCTGGAGGTCTGGGGGTGGAGACAGGATCAGCAACTGCAGCTCCTCCTGGGGCGGACGGGGTGGGAGATGTGAGAAGGGCCTTCCCGCAGGGGGCTCCCAGGCTCAGCCTCCCCCTCCTGACCCCTCACCTGGTAGAAGTCCCTCAGTCGGCCCCACAGGTGGTTCAGGTTCCACACCCGCCAGGCTGCGGGACCACCATGGCCCCTGATCATTCGAGGGCCGCCTCGGGAATTGGGGGCACTGTGGGCACAGGGGACGATAGGTGGGAGGGGTAACTGAGGACCCACCTCCCCTAAACCAGGCTCTGCCAACCACCCCTCAGGCTCTTCCCACCAGGCTGCCTGGCCCCCCTCCCCTCAAACCCCTCCGCAGCTGCCCCGGGTCATCCTCTGATGCCCCTTACATGATGCCCAGCACCCGGAGGAGCAGGGCCCCGTCGCTGAGACGTGAGAACCTCTTCTCCGGGCAAAGAGGCCCCTCTCCTTCCTCCTCCTCTTCCCCCTCTGGCTCCTCCGCCTCCCCCACCAGCCCGGCCAGTCCCAGCGCCTGTGGGGACACAAAGGAGTCAGCTGGCCTGGGTGGGAGGCCCGCAGCAGCAGAGTGAACCCTGAGCCCCTCTGACCTGCCTCCTGAGCCCACGCAGCCCCCTCCTCACCAGTCCCCTGAATGCCAGTGGCCACGGGCCTGGACCCCTTTTCCTGCCGCACAGCTGCCTGGACTTCTCCATCCCCACCTGAGCCCGCCCCTCCCCTCAGGCCCCAGCTCTGCCCCCTCTCCCCCCACCCCACACCAGCCCCTCCCTGCTGCTCATTTCCCCTCCCCAGACTCCCTCCCACTGCCCCCTCACCCAGGTGGCCAGGCTCCCACTCAGGAAGTCTCTGATCCTGGGCCCCTTGCCCCCATCCATGACGGGGTCAGGGTGTTGGTCCCACTGTGGCGGCTACACCTGCCCTGAGAGGAAGAGGAAGTCCCCGAGTGGGCCCAGGCCCAGCCACAGACACCCTGTGCAGCTTCCTCCTTCCGGGTGCTGGCAGGCCCGTGCACCCCCGGAGTCCTGCCTCAGCCCCCGCTTCGCCTCCCCGCATCCTCCCAGCATCTCGGGCAGGGCCAGCCCGGAGGTTAGCAGGGGAAGGTGGAGTCAGGGCCACCCAGGAGCAAGGCCCACAGCTCTCCTGGCTCGATGGACAATGGCAGGTGAGTCCTCCCTGTCTCTGGGCCTCGGTTACCCAACTTGAAACCCAAGAGGGTGACCTCGGCCTTGTACCTTCCAGGGCCTCAGAAGGGGCCTTACACGGGGCATCTAGGTGCCCACACCTGCATCTTCTGATTTGCCTGGCTTCCCTTTCCCCTTGATGTTTCCCAAACTTACCCAAATCACCCTCCCAACCTATGAGGCTTGGGAGGTGCCGCCTCCCATGTCAAGCCTCCTCTGAACCCCGACCAGAAGTGAGTACCCCCTCCTTGGACCCCCCCCCATACTCTATATACACTGGACTGAGACAGGACGTCTAGCCCGTGGGCTAGTGACCTCACAGGCCTCAATTTCCAGTCTGTGAAAGAAGTGAGTTAGAATCCAGCCTCTGAGGGACACAGTTCAATGCAGAGACCAGCGACACGTGTCTCGTAGATAAACCAGGAGGCCAGGAGGACACCCCAGTTCCCCCACTGCTCACTACTGGGCTCCGTGTGGGACACTGTTGGGTACTGAGATGTAGTAAAAAGCCACATAGTCCCTGCCCCCGTGGGATGCACAGTACACTGGGGAGACAGCTACGCAGAAAATCACACACACACACACACACAAAATGTAACATTGCAGCTGTACTACGTGCATTGACAGGGAAGGGATTTGACTTCAGTGGGATGATCAGGAAAGACATGGGGGGTGGGGTCGGGGGGTGACCATGAAGCTGAGATCAGGGATAACTGGGTGAACTAGGCAAAGTGGGGAGGAAGGAAGGGCATTTCAAGCAGCCGAGGCAGAATGTGCAAGCGTCCTGTGGCAGCTGGAAGCATGGCCTGTGTAAAGTTCAGAAATTATTCATGTTTCATCGATTCCCAGACCCTTTGTTTCTCACATTTAAATCTCTAAAGTCAGGTTACGTGGTAGAGTTGCTGGCTAGCCAGCAACAGTCCTGACATCATTGTCATTGCCTGCACGTGCCCACACTTCAGAAGCATCAAACCCTGCAGGAAGGGCGTCAGCAGCTTGGGAGAAAACCCCAGAGACAAGAGCGGAGCATTCTTAACCCCAGGCCCCAAATGGTGGGAGCTCCCAGGGGAGAGGAATCAGACTTATCAGCAACGCTCCCAAAGCAGAAATCCAGAGTCAACTTGCTCTGCAGTCCTGCAAAGTTGGCTTAGGACTCTGATGGCTGCTGGTGGCTTCCGGTTGTCTTATGAATTTCCGGGGGGAGCACCGCTCTCCCGAACTCTTGACTCCTCACAGGAGGGGGTGGCAGGGAAACACACAGACATCGCGCCTCTGTCGGATTCCAGATGTGAAGGAGTTTTCTGAACAGCGTAAACGATTTATTTTGCTTATATTTTCCTTTTTATGTGTGCATCAGAATTATGTATGATGAGAATCTATGTCTAAGTCAAAAAGAGCTCCTTCGGGAAGTATAAAATAAAGAGTCTAGTGATGAAAGAGCCTTGGGACATAGTTAACTGGCAGCATTCCTCTTTTAGTGGCATTTTCTTTAGTGGCATCTTTTACAATCGTTGACATCTTAGATTTGCTGAAAGATAGGGCAATATTGCAAACACAGGCTTATCATGAGCCAGTCCTGGTTACCAATGCTTTACACTTACTAACTTATTTGCATAGGACTAGGTTATGAAATAAGGACTATGGGTTATCTCCAATTTATAGAGAAGGAAACCGAGACTCAGAGAGGTTAAGAACTTGCCCAGAATTACACAGCTCTGAAGTGGTAGCCTGACCAGGCAATGGGAAGCCGCACGGGGTTGTTAGCAAAAGAGCACATCCAGTTGTTTAAGCCTCCCTAGACGCATCTGGAAATGCAGATAATCCTCTCAGAGGGTTGTTATGAGGATTCCACAAGCTGGTGCCCGGCTTAAGCGTTCATTAAATGGTCTCTAGTGTGGTTACTATCTTTAGTATTAATAATATCAAGGGTCCGTCCAGATTGGACTCTCTGCGTATCTTACGCCTATTTCCATCCCCACCCCCACACCCCGGGATTCCAGCCCAGGAAGTACTCCGGAGAACCCGCTCTGGGTTAGCGAAGAGTGGTGACAGGGCCTCACCTCCCAGCAGCCAAGGGCCCCTGCCTTGCTCCGTGGCTTCCGAGTCACGCCCTTCCTCCAGCCTCCTCGGAGGCCTGGGCCGTGTCGCCCCATTGCTCTTGCTGATTGCTTTCACATTCATCACTCCAGACATGCCCGGCTGCACCTCAATCTCTCAATCTGGTTCTATGACTTGGTTCAGCTGAGTCAGGCAGAGGGAGGCTTGGTGGGGGGTGGGGGGGGGGGGGGAGGCTGGGGAGGGGCTCCCTCATCAGCTGACACCAAGATGCTGGGATTTCGAGGCTCAATTAACTATTGAGGGATGTTCATCAGGGGCTGGCAGTGGTCCCTATCCTTAGGCTAGATTTTTTCCTTTAAAAAATTGTTCAGGGACTTCCCTGGTGGCACAATGGTTAAGAAAACGCCTGCCAATGCAGGGGACACGGGTTCGAGCCCTGGTCTGCACATGCTGCAGAGCAGTTAAGCCCGTGAGCCACAACTACTGAGCCCGCGTGCTGCAACTACTGAAGCCCAAACACCTAGGGCCCGTGCTCTGCAACAAGAGAAGCCACCGCAAAGAGAAAGCCCACTCACAGCAACGAAGACCCAACACAGCCAAAAATAAATAAATAAATAAATTTATTTTTAAAAAATTGTGCAGATGCATGATCAAAAATGTCAAGAGTGCCTAAGGATATAGAGAAAAAATCAAGTCTCCCCCTCTTCAGTCCCAACCCCAGTCCCCAATGCCATGCCCTGTTAGCATTTTCTGTGTCCTTCCTGAGTTGCAGCTGCCCAAGTCTGTCTGTCACAAGTGGTTGCAACCACACACACACACACACACACACGTTACGTGTGCATCTCCATGCTTTGAAATATATTTCACAATCTGCTTCATTTCTGTTCAGAACCATTGGCCTTGGCCTTTTGAATGGCTACATCGTATTCTACGGTGCGCTATCCCATCATCACTTTGTCTCTTATTGACAAAGATTTTAAATATTTGCATCTTTTGCTATTACTACAGTGCCATAATGACTGCTCATCTCAGAGATCTTTTTCTGGAAGTTTTTAAGGTGGTGATGGGGGCGGGGGGGTTGGTGCCCATTGCTGCCAACATTTGGATTCAGGAGGCAGGCAAGAAGCAGAGAAAGACAGACAGACAAATGGACAACGTCGTCAACTGCCTGCAGCCTCCTACCTCGGGGCTTAGCTTCCCCAGCTGCACAGGGTGGGAGCAAGAAGGACTCCCACTTCCCTTCTGGTTTTGAATTCTCTGGGTAGCCCTAGTCTGACCCCAAAGACCAGAGGCAGGAGGGCTCTGGGGCTCCGGGAAGTAGAGTCCAGGGAGGCCAGGGCAGGTGGCAGCTGGGTTCAACCAGAGCCCAGGACCAACCAGGACTGAGTCAGACAGTGGCTTTTTCTCCCTGCCTGCGGCAGGCCCCACCTGGCACCCCAGCGGCTTGGCTGGGGGCCAGCTCCCTAACTAGATGGTTCAGGGCCCCAGGCTCAAGAACTAAAACCCTAAAACAGCCTCCAGGGTTTTCTGGGCACCTGACCCTCTGGCGCTGGGTCTGAGGGACTCCCTCCTCCCCACCCAAGTGTCTGAGAAGGGGTGTTTCTCCTACTTACCATTTGGGGGTGGAAATAGCCAGAGTTGGACAAGAGCAGAAATGCTCAGCCCAGTAGCCCAAACGAGCTGCCCAGGTGGGAGGAGGCAGTGGGAAGCCAGAGCCAGGGAGGGTGGGGCCCAGGGCCATCTGCCGAGTGCCAAGCCAGGTGCCCAGGGGCTCAGGATGCGGCCTGCAAGGCCTGGGCCCAGCACTGAAGAGGGCCCAGTGCGGCCCAGCCGCCACTACCTGACACTGGGCCGGCTCTCCCTTCCTGCTCTCCCCAGGGCTCCCCAACGTTCCTGGGAGCCCTGCCTCACCCCAAGCCTCTCACTGAGCCTGGCACCCCGGCACCAATCCTTCTCCTGGTGGCCTCCACCCAGTGCCCAAGGAGTTGTTTGGAAACATTGACTGACTCATGACCCTTCTGTGCTTAAAACCCTCCAGTGGAGGGACTTCCCTGGCGGTCCAGTGGTTAAGACTCCACACCTCCAATGCAGGGGGTGCAGGTTCAAGCCCTGGCTGGGGAGCTAAGATCCCACATGCCTCGCAGTGTGGCCAAAAACAAAAAACCCTCCAGTGGCTTCCCCCTGTACTTTGAATCAAGTTCCAACCTCTCACCATGACCACCCAGGCCCCGCAGGACGACCCAGGCTCGCCACCTGACCCTTGCCCCCCACACACACCTCCTCAGCCTCACACCCCCTCCAGCTTCCTCAGTCTCTCTTCTGCCCTCAGCACCTTTGCATTTGCTGTTCCCCAGCCTGGAACACCCTCTCCAACCCACACACATGCACAACCCGCCTCCCCCATCTAGCTCCATCTCACCCTACGGGTGTGCCTAATGGCCTCTTTCTCAGAAAAGATTTCCGCTTTTTTTTTTTTTTAAATAAACCTGTAGGTTACTTAAAGTTTTGTTTTGTTTTTAATTTATTTATTTTTGGCTGTGTTGGGTCTTTGTTGCAGCGCGCCGGCTTCTCATTGCAGTGGCTTCTCTTGTTGCGGAGCACGGGCTTTAGAGGCGCGGGCTTCAGTAGTTGCTGCATGCAGGCTCTGTAGATGTGGCTCGTGGGCTCTAGAGCGCAGGGTCAGTAGTTGTGGCGCACGGGCTTAGTTACTCCGCAGCATGTGGGATCTTCCCAGACCAGGGATCGAACTCGTGTCCCCTGCATTGGCAGGCGGAGTCTTAACCACTGTGCCACCAGGGAAGTCCAAGATTTTCCCTTTCTAAAGGAGACTCCAGTCCTTCTCCCCTCTTAGTCTTAAGCCACTCTTCATCTTCCCTCTTTTGCTTCATCTGCTCCCCACTAGAGTGGAAGCTCTGTGAGGGCAGGGATGCTGTGGGGTTGTCCAGGGCTGCAGTCTGGGCCAAGGAAACCATGAGAGTGACACCGACACCGTATGCTGACCACTTGCCCATGCCAGCTCTGTCCTTCACATACGTTAGTCACTCAATCCCCTCTACAGCCGTAAAATACAGGTACTGTTATTACCATCTCCCTTTTATGATGAAGAAACTGAACACAGAGAGGCTAAGTCACTTGCTTCAGGCCACACAGCCAGGAAGTGCTGGAGCCACGATCCAGAGGCAGCTGAATTAGTGGTTTTGAACAGATGAATTCCTACTTCAGGGAATTCCCTGGTGGTCCAGTGGTTAGGACTCTGCACTCGCATTGCCAAGGGCCCGGGTTTGATCCCTGGTTAGGAAACTAAAATCCCACAAGCCACGCGGTGCGGCAAAAAAAAAAAAAAGAATTCCTATTTCAGAGATGAGGAAAGTGAGGCTCAGAGGGGTATGAGGGTAAATAAGACAACTGAGGGTAAACCCAAGTCCTCGCTCTGAGAGCTGCATCTCCTCCCGCGGTCCCCACGGCCTCTTTGCTGCCTGCTGGGAGGGTGAGGCTGGAGCCCAGAGCCCGGTTAGCTAGCATGGGGAGACCCGGTGCCAAGCCCCGAGGTTGCCAGCCTCTCTCATAATTAAAGACACACATCAAAGACAGCTCCGAGGTCCATTAAAAATCCATTAAGCGAGCAAAAAATAAATCCAGAAGGTAAAACTCGGGTTGGCACACCGTGGGGAGAGGAGCACATACACATGTCCCTGATGGCCCTTAAAACAGCCTCAGGGTTTTCAGACACCAGTAAAACCGCCAGCGCCCTTTGACCCAAGCACTCTCGGCATTTGGGAACACGCCCTGAGGAAGAAGCCCAAGAGGAAACAAAATCAGAAATGTGTCTGAAGCTGCCCCTAGCCAAACCGTGGACATACCCAGATGTCCACCGGGAGAACCCAATCGTGCTGTGGCTTGTGGACAAAATCCCCTCTCTGCCCTCACCTGGGCTGCTCAGTCCATTCTCTCATCTGCCTCACCTTTAGCCTTTACACAGGCTGTTCCCGCCACCTGGAGCACCCTTTCCACCTCTGCTCACCTGGCTATCACCTATTCATTTCTCGGCCGCAGCTAGAAGTCCTTTTCTCCCTTCCTTTCCCCCATGGGAGTGTGGGGTAGTGGGCAGGGTCCTTCTTCTGTGATACCCCAAATGACCAACCTGTGCTTCCTCTTCACATCTTCACCACACTGATTGTAAGCACTCATGCGGCGTCTGGCGCCCCCACTAGCCTGGGAGCGCATGGAGGTGGGACCAGAGCTGCGCTGGTGCTGCCCTGGCCGGGAGACCCGTGGCGCCCGCAGGGCCCATGCCCAGCGTATTCACTGCTGTGTCCCAGAACCCCGCACAGTGCCTGACGCGTAGATGACTCTCAGCCAACAGCCGCCGGATGCAAGATACTGATGTGACTGTGGGAAGCGGAGCCCCCGGAAGTCCGAATGAGTCTTCACAAGCACAGGACACGCGCACACGCATCGCAGTGCTGGGCGAGACAAGCAGCAGCCTCCTCTTGGCAGAGGTCACTGAGATTAAAAATCCACCTCAGGGACGCCCCTGGTGGTCCAGCGGTTAAGACTGCGCGCTTCCACTGCAGGGGGCCCGGGTTCCATCCCTGGTCGGGGAACTAAGATCCCGCGCGCCCCTTGGCGCAGCCAAAAAAAAAAAGAAAATCCATCTTAGTAGTGGTGATGGCTGCACAACTTGGTGAATACACTAAAAACCACTGACTTGTTCACTTTTATTTATTTATTTTTAAATTTTATTTATTTTATTTATTTATTTTTTACTGCGTTGAGTGTTCGTTGCTGCGTGGGGGCTTTCTCTCATTGCAGCGAGCGGGGCTACTCTTCGTTGCGGTGCGCGGGCTTCTCATTGCGGTGGCTTCTCTTGTTGCGGAGCACGGGCTCTAGGCGCGCGGGCTTCAGTAGTTGTGGCGCACGGGCTTAGTTGCTCCGCGGCATGTGGGATCTTCCCCAACCAGGGCTCGAACCCGTGTCCCCTGCACTGGCAGGCGGATTCTTAACCACTGCGCCACCAGGGAAGCCCTGACTTGTTCACTTTTAAAGGGTGAATTTTATGATGTGTGAATTGCATGTCAAAAAAAAATACTCCATCTTTGATGAAGCCAAGGGTGCAGTCCACATGGACTGGTTCAGAGAAGGGACCAGGAATGGACTGTTGTCCTCAGCAAATGGGATGGACGTGGAGTCTCGAAGGTTAAAATGACTTGGGCAGGGGTAGGAAAGGGACAGGCATCCCAAGTAGTGAACATTGCTGGGAGATGCTGAAGAGGCAGGAGCTTGGAGCACCCACAAGCTAAGGAATCGGGGTGACTGCGGAGGCCAAAGTGGCAGAGACAGAGCTTGGGGATGTGAGGCAACCACACAAGGATCTGGGACGGCTTAGTATGTGCCCCTGCCAACACTGATGGGAGCAGCAGGGAAGTGACACTGTCCCTTGGGAGGCCGTGGAACCCAAGGAGCCATGGAGCTTTTTTTTTTTTTTTTAATTAATGAATTTTTATTCTTGGCTGTGTTGGGTCTTCTTGCTGCGCACGGGCTTTCTCTCGTTGTGGCGAGCGGGGGCTACTCTTCATTGCCTTCAGTAGTTGTGGCTCGCAGGCTCTAGAGCGCAGGCTCAGTAGTTGTGGTGCACGGGCTTAACTGCTCTGCGGCACGTGGGATCTTCCCGAACCAGGGCTTGAACCCGTGTCCCCTGCATTGGCAGGCGGATTCTTAACCACTGTGCCACCGGGGAAGTGCCAGCAAGTCTAGTTCTAATTCAGAACCACTATGGTCAAGTTTATGCTGGAACAATGGGAACCAATATCCAAGAAGCTGGAGAGAAGATAGCTTTCTGTCTCCCTCCCTGCACTTTTTACTCCTTCCCAAAACACATGTTGAATATTTCCCACATTCCCTACCCTGAGCAGGGCACCTTACCTGTGTTAAGAAAAAAATATGATTCCCAGCTCAAGCAGGCAGAGTTGGTGCAAATATTAATAACATAGCAGATTGATATGCATGTTTATTAGCACCAAAAATCTGTGCATTCACACAGATGCTACCCAAACTTCTCTAGCAGTTATACAAACACATGTATGTACACACACACACACACACACACACACACACACACACATACTTTCTCCGCTGTCACTCCTCTATGCCTGTGCAGCCAAACCCAAACCAAGACCAGCAGGGTGTGTTCTCCTGGGGCCAGCAGCCTCCAGGGCTCCCAATCATGGTGCCTGCATGGCTGCAGCCCAAACCTAATCTAGGCCAGAAATGCTGGGACCCCTTCCAACCCTCTCTTGCTCTCAGAAGCCCAGATTTGATTCTCTAGGAGATGACAGAGATTCCCCTGGAGATGTCTTCCCAGCTCGTTCGGGTGAGGCTTTGGGTGCCGGACAGCATAAGGAGATCCTTGGAGCCTAGAGACATTGGATGATAAGAGAATCACTAGCCCCATTACACTGATGTGGAAACTGAGGCCCAGAGGGGCACAGAATGGGAATCACCAAGGACAGGTCTGAGATTTGGCCTCTCTCCTAACTCCTAGCTCTTTCCCTACCAACATGAAGGCTGCATGGTGGAGAGCAGGGGTTCTTATTCTTTTTATTCCAGCCGTGTATTGGGCACTTACTGAGTTCTAGGCACTGCCAAATGCTTTACACAAACTGTCTCATGCATTCCCCACAATGACCCTATGAGGTGGGTTGGATTATTCTCACTCTAAAGATGAGGGAAGTGGGGACAAGGAAAACCAAATAGCCTACCCAAGGTCCCCAGCTTCTTAGTAGCAGGCTGGGACTCACAGTCTGGTGGTCTGAGCCCGAAGCCTGGCAACCCCACTCTGCTATGATGCCTCCCAGGTCGGGGACGGGGCTCACCTGGAACTCTGGTAGGACTTTAGGAGTTCCTTGAAACTTTTAAAGAGCATGTAGGTGTCCATGTGTGTGCACACGTATTCAGACATGCATTTTCTAAGGAAAGGGGCATTGCTCTTAGCAATACTTCAAAAGAATTTCTGACCCAGAAAAGGCTCAGAATCGCTGATACTGAGCAAGAACCTTGACCTTCTAGGTAGAAGTTGCTGTGGCCTTGGGCAGGTCAGGACATGCCGAGGAGTTTTACTTGCAGATGTGTCGGGTGAATGTTTCAGGGTTGGTTGATTGATTTTAATGTTGGCCCTTAGGCCACCAACAGCCGTCCAGTGCTCTGTCATGTGTAGCCCCAGGCCTCCAGAACCTGCTGGTCCAGGCCACAGTGGCCTGGCCTGCCCTTATCTATAGGCCTGAAATCTGACCTGTCCGCCCTGGAGGGGGAGATCTGCCAGATGCTCTTACCATGAGATGGTTGATCTTGGGCACTCCAGCACCTGGAGCAGCTCACAGGACACCCAGCACACCAAAGCTGAGCCACACGGCCAGCATCCAGGGCCACTGAGGCCAAAGGCCCACCTCCACCCACACCCAACTCCCATCATGCTGTCCAAAGGGGCCACCCCGACCCTGGAAGCCCCCTCATCCTGCCCTAAAGGCCCAGCCAGTGGCAACAGGACCCTGGAGGGGACACTTCCTCTCAGAGGCCTCACTGGACTTCAGCCAGCCCAGACATGAGGCCAGGAGCGGAGGAACAGAGGCAGCTGGGTGGCATGCATGGAGACGGGGCTTGTCCTGAGAGTGGGGAGCTGCCAGAGTGGCCCAAGTTCGGCTGGGAAGAGGAATAAGGGTGCCAGCCCGCAGGGGGCCCATTTGACCTGCCGTCTACGCTGGCAGACACCAGGCTCTGAGAGCCCAGCTGCTGACTCCGATGCTCCCTCTACCTGGGGCTCCCAGGGGCTCCAGACCACTCACCGGTGTGCGCACAGGTGACCATGGGGGAAACTACATACGCCTCAGTTTCCTCATTTGTATGATGCGAGGATTGAGAGATGGTGTCCGGGAAAGAAAGGGCCTTCCCACCGTCCGGTCCAGGACAGCACTGTGACCCAGGGCTTGGCAGGGGCAGGTTACAAGGGCTTGGGAAGCTGGAGGGATGGTCAGCCCCCTGCCCCACCCCAGCCCAGGACCCCTGAGGGGTAACAGACAGTGGGAGAGAACTGAAAGGACAAAGGTCAGTGGGCTGGCCATCTCAGACAGGCTGAGCAGCTGGGACCCCTGCAGGGAGGCTGGCCCCCTGCTGAGGGCCCACCCACGTGGACACCACCCCTTAGACCTCCAGCCGAGTGGTCCCCTGGACTCACCCTTCCCTCCAACACCCACAGGTCCCCCCGTTCCAGCACCCACCTCCTGGACGTCACTCGGTCATCAATCCTGCCCCGCACTGGCCTCTCCCCTGCTCCCTGCTCACCCCGCTCCAACTCTACGTCCACACAGGAGCCCAGGTAGGAATCTGACCGGTCACTGCCCTGCAGACATCCTTCACTGGCCTGAGGGGCCCGCAGGGTGAAAGGTAAGCAGCTTACAGGGCTGCCCTCCCGGCATCCTCTCATTCAGCTGCCCCAGCACTGCGGCACCTTGGGGCTGTTCCACTCTCCATACCTGCGGTCACATTGCTCCCTCCATCTGGAGCACTGGTCCCACTGCCTCAAGGGCTGTCCTCCAAGAGGCCTTTCCTTGACCTTCTCTGAGACCTCTCAGCCCGCCCTAGGCAGCTCTGCACCTGCCCTGAGCCTCCGCAGATGGCCAGGCAGGGCACGGAGGGCCCCTCGGAGCCTGGTGCTGACAGGGCACATGGCAGGGCGGTGCCACTCGTGAGTAAAGTTCCCAGGGGCCAAGTCCAAAATCCTCTGAAGTGGCTGCATGAGCCAGGCCTACCTACCTAACCTCTCTGTGCCATAACACAGCAGTAAGAGCTCACACCCCACAGGCGAGGGGTCGTGGCGAGGATTTGTAGTTTAACTCGAGTACCTGCCTCCCTTAGGCTGTGAGCTCAACGCGGCAGGTGTCTAATAATCACTGTCTGCTGCCAGACACAGGGCTTCCCAGGGACAAGAGGCAGAGGCCCAAGGGGGCAGGGCCTGCAGACGGCCGTGGACCTCAGCCCCAAGCCCCGCTGGCCTCCCTGACCCCCAGCCCCTCACAGTACACCCACTGCTGGGCAGGTCTCACGAGCATCTCCTCCCCTCTACAGCTCACCTAGACTCTGGTCCCAGGAAGCCCCCGGACTCAACCGGCACTGCCTCCACTGACGGAGCCCTTTCTGCCCATCAGATGGTCCCACGTGGCCAGGGGCCCTTCTTGGGATGTGGGTGCTCCCAGAAGGGGTTCAGCAGGATCTGAAAGAATGGTGGGGCTGAGGTTTGGCCCAAGTGTTGGGGGGGGGCGCTTGGGACAAAGTTTCTACCCTGAGGTCTACAGTCAAAATGAGATCAGCCATCACCCAGATATCAGATGCAAAAGGTCACGGGCCCTAGGCAAGCCCAGGTCTGCCCAGGGCCTTCCCAGGTGAGCTCCCCCTGCACAGGTGAGCGCCTTCCCTCACTCTTCAGACCACTGGCCCTTTCTCAGCCTGCAGATGGAGGCTTCATAACACCTCCTTCAAGGGACTTTCTCTGACTACCTCCTAAGTTAAATCAGGGTCCCCTACTAGTCCCCCCTTCAGCACCTGCCCACTACCCTCACAGCTTGACTGTCAATGAGGCCTGGCCCTGGGAAAAGCAGGAATTCGAAATGAAGGAGACAGACATGAACCAGAAGTGTTTATTACAGAAATCTGGCCCTAAGTTCCAACTGAGTAGCCCCAGCTGAGGCTAGGCTGGCGCCCTCTGCCCAGGGCTGGGCAGATGAAATAGGAAAGAATAGAAGGAGTACATCTGGGACCGAGGCCTCAGAGCTGTGAGATGATGTTGGAGGCCAGACTGCAGGTGAGGCCCGTGCCATCTGGCTCCACGTTCAGGGACTTCACGATGCCATCCTCTATCACCATGGAGAACCTGCCAGAAAGAAGGGCCGGGCCAGTTGCAACAGCCTGGGCCTGGAGGCTGGAAATGGAGACAGGCAGGGTAACAGGGGAACCGTGCAGGAAACCCTCCTCCTTTTACCTCTTCAGCCGTCGATTCCCAAAGAGGGACACCAGTGAATCATCTAGTAACAAATCTGTCTCCTGAAAGGAGAAGCAAAGGAAAGGTCAGGAACTCCCAGACCTGGCTGGTCCCCACACTGGCCATGTCCCTCCAAGTCCCTGCTTCCAAGATGGAGGCTAGGGGGGGCGGGTGCACTCACCTTTCCAAAGGCCCCAGTGGGGTCGGCCAGGAGCCGAACCTAAGGAGAAAGTAAGGTCACAAGAAAAATCTCCTGCTTGGCCCCTGATCCCCCGCAGGACCAACACCTCACCTTGCCTTCTGTGTTGTGCGCTCGTCCCCACTCTTCAGTCACAAAGACATCATTAACGCTCAGACACGCCACCACCTCGATCCCCTTGGCCTTCAGAGTGCCAGCCTGCTCCACGTACCCTGGCAGGTGGGTCTGGGGAGGGGAAACAAAGAATCAGAAGATGGATAATTGCCTCTGCTCCTCAGCCTACCCTTCATCTCTAGGCCCTCCTCACTTCTCTACTTCAACAGCTCTGATCAGACAATGAGAACTGTGTAAGCCACAGTTCCTTTTTGCCTTGGCCACTAGGAAGCTCGGATCCAAACTTAAGTGTTCCTTGGACAAGACCGTGAGCTTCCCATGGGCAGGACTATGTCTCATTCACCCAAGTCCCAAGTTCCTTCCACAGTGCCTGTCACCCAGCAGGATCAATGAGAAGTGTTGGATTTCATTGCATCACCTTTTCTCCTACATTCCTGGTACCTGTTCACAGCCTCAACTTATTTTTTAAAAACCCAATAACGGTTTTTTAACTGTCACATCATCTACATCCTCTTGGTACAAGCTACCCCAGGACTATGTAAAGGACTAATGAACAATACAAACATGTACACAAGATCCCAATTGCTGAGCCCCAGAAGGGCAGCCCTCACCTTGGAACAGCCGGGGGTAAAGGCCCCAGGGACTCCAAAGAGCACCCCCTTCTTGCCCTTGAACAGCTCTGCCAGGTTCACCTTGTTCCCAGGCTTCCCTTCAAATACCACCACCGATGGGATGGCATCTCCCACCTAGAGGGAATGACACCAAGGTAAGGAGTGAGGGGGGGTGCAGGAGGCCAAGGCCAGGGCAGCAGCGGGTGGTGGATGGCACACAACGGGCCAAGTAGCCCTGCCTGGTCCGGTGGAGCCAGGGTTGACACCCAGCGGGAAAGTCCAACCCTGTCAGAGTTTCCAGAGGTCCCTCCCCAGCAACCACCTGGTTACCCCACATCCTCCAGGTTTCAAGGTGGCCCTATTCCTCTTAAGGGCCAGTTGGTGACCACAGAAAACGGGAGAGTCCTCTCCAGGTGTCGCAAGAGGTTGAGTAAACAAGCTGAGTTACAGGAAAGGGCTGGGGTAGATGGGCAGGAGGAGGAGGGGAGGAGGAGGCCCTGACAACACGGAGGGAGGGGATCCCGACCATGGCTGGGTGTCCCACCCTCAAGAAGAGAAAAAGGGAAGGCAGCAGAAGGTGGGAAAGTTGGGGAGTGGGGTGCAGGTTCCTACATCCAGAGGGTAGAGAATAAAAGAAGGAATCCCTTGAAGGGGGAGGGATCAGTCTACCTGGGAGTGTGTGAGGGCTTCATGGGGCCAGAGAAGGTAGAGAAAAGGGGGGAAAGTCAGGGGTGAGGGGAGTGCCTCTGAGAAACCCCGCAGTTGGTTGTAGGATGAAGCAGAAGGAGGGGGGAGATCTCAAAAGACTGTGGGGCAAAGGGGACTCCCAAGGAGCTGGGGATGGTTCCAGAAGATGAGAAGGGTGAAAAACTCAGAAGTGTGGGAATTGGCCACGAGTGGAGTGCAATGGGGGTGGGAAGGTATGGAGGAGGGCACGTACGGGGATTGAAAAGGGTAAAGGAGATGGTTCCATAAGGTGGGGGAAGCCACGGTACTCAATCAATCTCCTGAAAATGGTGAAGACTCAACACAGGTGTCCCAAGGTGGATGCGGAAGGGAGACGAGGAGAAGGCCCAAAAGCCTTGACTGTCGCAGGAGATGGGGCACGAGGCCCCTAAAACTGGCGACAACGTTGCAGCCACAGGGTCTTGATGAAGGAATGAGGGGGGACAGACGGCGGGAGGAGCCTCTAGGGCAGCGGGGAGGGGTCCGGAGGGTAAGAAAGAGGGTGACTCTCCCCCAGACAAGCGGGACGAAGGGGCTTGGGCAAACAGGCGGGGGGCCGGGGGGGCCGCGAAGAGGTCAGGCCTGGCTGGGCCAACGGTCACCTTGATCGGGGCCATGCCTACAGCAGCGCTTCTGAAACCTCGGACCCCGCCAAGCGTCCACTCTAGGCCTCCTTTCACGCACCCTCCAGCTCCCGCTGCTGCCGCTGCCGCACACTCAACGACGGCCACCCGAGAGACCGCCGAGCCCGCTCTACTGCCCAGGGTGCACAGCCACGCCAGCCGCATACCGGGCCTCGAAGCCACAATTGCCCCGCCCCTGCCTCACGGCTAAGGTAGAAGGCTGGGCGGGACAAAGGTGCTACCACGCAATCCTGCAAAAGGCGGAGCAAAAGGCGGGGCGTAGGTCGCCCCGGCCCACTGCGAGGCGCCTCCACTGCGCAGGCGCGGGCGCCGCGCTCAGGGCAGAGTCTTCGACACGGCTCGGCTCATCTGCATTAGGGACTGGATCACTTGCGCACTTGCAAATGGGCGGAGCTTTCGGCTGCCGGGCAGCTTATTTGCATGCAAGGATAGGGTGCTGCTGTTTTGATTGGCATAATTTACGGATTGGGGCAGTATTTCCGTTCCTTAACCGAGGAACGATGGTGTCAGGCGCCTGTGTAGGAGTAAAGCATATTTACTTTGCATTCCACGAAGGCCCCTGCATTGCAGCTGTTTTACATATTTGCATTGTACACGACTTGTAGCAATTTGAGGTTTGCCTCAGCCAAAACCACTGGGCCTGCGCCGTAGCAATCCCCTGCCAAAACGCTTCCGGGAGCAGCGCTTGATCCCATCCGACCTCCGCTCCGGCGAGCACGGGAAGTTTAGTAAGTTCGCCGTTTCCGCTCCTCCCAGCTGTCCAATAGGATAGAGCGGAGCAGCCCCGGAAATGACGCGAGGGGAATCTGGCCTCCTTCCGGTTCCGGCTTTGCGAGAGCGCGTAGCGTCGACATGAAGCTGCTCACCCACAACCTGCTGAGCTCGCATGTGCGGGGGGTGGGGCCCCGTGGCTTCCCCCTGCGCCTCCAGGTACCGGCCGGGGGCGATCTTGGGCCCCTCTCCTGGGGGCGGCGGTAGGAGAACCAAGATCTGGTCCCTGCCTAACTAAATCTCTCCACCGCGCAGGCCACCGAGGTCCGCGTCAGCCCTGTGGAGTTCAACCCCGACTTCGTAGCTCGTATGATACCCAAAGTGGAGTGGGCGGCGCTTCTGGAGGCTGCCGACACCGTGAGGACCCTCGTTTTCTCCCGTGCACACCTTGGGGGGGGGGGGGTCTCACCGCAGCCCTTTACACCAGGCCAGGGAGCCTGGCCTCAGGGCGAGTGACGGGGATACCCAGAGATGATTTAGGCCTCTTGCCCACAGTTGCATCTGGTCGAGGTGCCCAAAGAGCCGATTCAGGGATATGAGCATGACGAGAGATTTCTGAGACAGATGCACCACGTTCTGCTGGAGGTGAGAACCGGCCCGTTACTTGCTTCCTGGCCATACACCCACACCTGGAGGCTGTCAGTGCTCAGCTCTCTTCCCCTCTTCCCGCAGGTGGATGTGTTGGAGGGCACCCTGCAGTGCCCAGAGTCGGGACGTCTGTTCCCCATCAGCCGTGGGATCCCCAACATGCTGCTGAGTGATGAGGAAACTGAGACTTAAAAGCGTGCCAGGCCCGTTTTTCATTTTGTGAGCGTGTGTATCTTTGTTTACGTATATCCTGTTTGCTACTTCTATCCTGTGTATCCCCAACCCTTGGTCCAGTGACACACCAAACACACGGTGTTCTTGAGCTCGGTATTATATTTTTTTTCTCATTAAAGGTTCAAAACCAAAAGCGGTTTCTCTTTGCAGCAAATATACATTAAAATAGAGTCTCTGTACAGCCGAGGGCTCTGGGCCCTGGCTTGCCCCATGTCCCTGCGCCTCCCTGGCCAAACCCAAAAATAAATATAGTGTTATTGCTCTGCAGGGCATAGAGACAGTGCTCTCCCTACCCCGTGAGGAGGCTGGGTGGGAGCTGATGGGGGCGCCCTGGCCACCCCAGGGGCCCAGGGGCCGGAGCCTGCTTGGAGTTATTGCTTCAAGGGGGGGGCAGTAATGCCCAATGCAAATGATGAGGAAAGGAGCGAAGGGAGCAGGGGCCTTTGCTCTCCAAATCCCTCTCTGTTCTGGAGAGGAAGTCAGATTAAGCAGCAGCAAAAGCATCACCCACTGGGAGACTGTGGCCTCCACTCCCTTCCCTCCCTGAGATCAGGCTTCTGCCCCCCACCCCCACCCCCACCCCCACACGCGCACACACACACACACGTCCCCTACAGCCCCCTATGGCTTCCGCAAGGCCCCCTACACCCTGGGGGCACGTTATGGCTTGCGAGGGGCAGCACTGTGCCCAGAGCCTGGGCATGCACGTTCCCAGCTTCTGACACCCCCCTGGGAGGGGGGAGGGGAGGGCGTAGGGCCTGCTCCGGCTGATGGTGTTGCCCTGGCCCTGCCAGCAGGCTGTGGCACTGCCCAGACCCCAGCTCTGCCCCACTGGGGCTGACCCCGTGCTGGGCGGGTCCTGCCAGCACCCCCACCCGTGCCCAGCCCTCGCCTCAGTCCATCATGGCCTCAAGCATCTCCAGGAACAGCTTGTGCATGGGCACCTTGCCCTCCAGCTTCACCCCATAGAAATGGGCCAGCACTTTGCCTGCCGTCTGGCGAAGGAGCGGTAGTGTAAGCAGCAGCCTGCCTGCCCGCCTCCGCTCAGCACCCCCTCCGGGGCCCGCCCGACCAGCTTCGTACTCCAGCAGGGCCTCGTGTAGCGCTTCTCGAAGCTGCTCCACAGCCTCAGCATCTTCAATGTGCACAGAGTCTGCAAGGAAAGGCGAGAGAGCTGTTCACATGGGCCGTCTCCAGAAAGGGCAGAGCCGCATCTGCCTGGGCACTGCTGGATGGGTCCCAACCAGGAGCCAGACAAGGATTTGCTGAAGCACCACCCACTGCCCCTGCCCATGAGCCAGGGCCCACCCTTTCTCCCTCGGCTATGGCCACCTCCCGTCCCCATCACCTTTTCTCTCACTAAATGGTTCACCTTTCCACAAATGGAAATGGACACTGGGGCTCAAAATGCTGCATGCAGTTCTTGGACCTGTCCTTGCCTGGCCTTGTGACTTTCAGGAAGTCACTGTTCTTCCCCTAAGCTACAGTTTTCCTTGTCTGCAAAATGGGACTGTGCCACCATCAGAGTTAAAAACCAGAGGGCCTTATAAAGAGACCTGTCGCACTTGGCCAGGCTCACCTGAGTTGGCGAGGGCCAGGGCCTTCAGCAGGACGTACTCCTCGCGCTCCAGCCGCAGGGCCTGCAGTCGCCGCACCAGCTGCAACAGGGCAGCCCCCAGTTCCCCCAGGCCAGCTGCTCGAGCCCCCTCTTCATCCAGGACCAGGTCCTCGGCAAAGGCCAGCTCATCCTGCAGTGGCAGTGAGCGCTGGGCCACGCCCAGCACCAGGACCTCCATCCACACGCTCTGCAGAACTGACATCTGGTCAGACAGCGACAGTGACGAGAAACCTGGAGGGCAGTGGGGGGCAGAGCTGGCTGAGCAAGCGCACCAGAGCAGGCATGGCCCGGCCTACCCAGGGAAGCCCCACATCGCCTGGGCCCTTTACCTGGGATGCTCTTGGCCCAGCTGATGGTGACCACGATCTCTCGGTCAAAGAGGTCACAGAGGGTAGCCACGGCTGGGAGGTGTCCGTCAGGGCCCGCCGGGTCGGGCATGGCATACAGCTTCTCAGGCTCAACCACCAGCAGGTGGGACACCAGTGCATTCACCGGGGCTGCAGTGATAGTTGGAAGAGGCACTCGGATTCATCACCTTGCCAGCCCTTCAGGGTCAAGCATCTTCCCAGAGTCAGTCCCCCTGTGGCCTTCCTCAATAGCCACTGGCCAGCCAGGCTCAGACACCTCTCTCCGGGAAGGGCCGCACTATCTCCCAGGGAAAGCGTCTGTTTGTGGACAGGTTCTGAGCGTTAGAAAACCTTCCCTGCTCCCAGCTGTACTGCTCAAGGCCTGACATAGAAAAGGGTATTTTTGTAAATACTTCTTGGGGGAAATGAGTAAACGAATAGATGAAGGGAAGATTTGGGTCCCAGTGCCCAAGATAACGATTATCCCGGGTGAATGACGTCAGCCAGGTCTCCCATGTCCGAGCTCCACCCCAACCCCAGAGCCCCCAAAGACCCCACTGTGCTCTCACCTGTCTTCCGAGGGCCTCCAGCTACCGCCAGAGGTCCAGCAGGAAAGGGGCCTGGGAAGGGCAGCGGGTCCACCTCTGGCCGCCGCTTGTACTTCTGTCTCCCACCCCGGACACGGTCCAGACGTACCCCTTGAATTGTAGGACAGGGCTGTGTTCATGGGGCTGGGGCTGGCCTGCTCTCCAGAGCCCACCTGCCCAGCCCAGTCCGCCAGAATTTCTCAGGCCTTGCCCAGCCCGACCCCATGCGCCCAGCGCCCCCGCCTTGCCCAGGACCCCGCCAGCGCTCACCCTCCTTGAGCATGCCCACCCGCAGGCACTTGGTGAAGCGACAGGCCTGGCAGGCCTTGCGTCTCCGCTTGGTGATCTCGCACTCGTTGGAAGCCGGACAGCTGTACTCGATGCTCCCTGCCAGGAAGAGGCAGGGCTCCAGTGGCGGCCTCCCGGGGCCCAGAGGAGGCCCAGTGGACAGGAGTGCCCTGACTCACCCCAGGTAAGCACAGGTCTGGGGAGATCAGGAGTGCTGTGAATGGGGCAGGGAAGCCCGAGCACTGAAGGGAAAGGCCACTGGGCTAGGGGCCCCGGCCTGGGCAAGGGAGGGGCTGGGACCAGAGGAGTCGGGCTGCACCTGGCCCAAGCTTCTTGTCAAGTCACGTTTCTGGGCTGTGCTGCTCTCATCAAGGGCCACAGCGGCCTCCACATTGCTACATCAAGCGGTCAGTTTTCATCCTTATGTCATTTGGCCCAATGGAGCATCTAATGCCATTGATCCCTCCTAGAAACACTTTTCTTCTTTTGTTTCTAGGACACCACACTCCCGGCTTTCCTCCCACCTCACTGCCACCTTGTGGCTTCTGTGCATCGGCCCGCGCTCCTTCCACTGAAGACCCCTAGGGTGGCCCTCCGACCTGTCTCCACTGACTCACTCCAATGGTGACCTCACCAAGTCGTGGGCTTTCAAATCTCCGTCTCTGGCCTAGACCAGCCTGAACTCTAGACGTATCCCACTGCCTCCTCCTGCGTGCCTGGAAGACACTACAAACTTAACCAGTTCTAGATGGAGCCCCCAACCTACCCCTCCAAAACCTGCAACCCCATTTGTCCAGCTGCTCAAGCAGAAATCTAGGAGACATTTTTAATTCCTCTCTCACACCCCAAACCCAACCCACTGACAGATCCTGGTGGGCTTCACCTCCTAATATGTCCAGAAGCGCCCCTCTTCTGCCCCTGGCAACTGTTTCTACCCTTGACCAGAGTCACTGTCACCTCCCCTCCTGCTCTGTCTTTGCCTCCTTTGGTTACTGTCAACACAGAGGCATCCTATTAAACCTAAGACAGGGAGTTCCCTAGCGGTCCAGTGGTGCATTTCTCCTCACAGCCTGCTTTCTCCTACACCCTACCTGGGCTTCTTCAGCTCAAGACACCTCTTTAGGGAGGCACTCTAGAGTCCCAGACCCAGCCAGGTTCCCTGGCACACACCCTGCTCCTCGCCCTCCGGCACTCACCACAGCTGTACTGTAACAGCTGTGTGCGGTTCATTGTTTCCTCTCTCTCGCCTCTGCTGGAATGTAAACTGCTTGAGGACAGGAGCGATCCTGCCTTAGTCCCCGCTATGCCCCCACACCTGGAACAGTGGTCAGGACAGCAGAGCACAAGTTTGTGAAGAGCAAGGATCCTGGAGGCTGCCACTTACCAACGGTGTGACCTTGGGCAAGTCCCACACCGAAGCCCTCGAACCCTCAGTTTTCCCATCTGTAAAACTGGGATGATTAAAAACTACTTCTGGGCTTCCCCGGTGGCGCAGTGGTTAAGAATCTGCCTGCCAACGCAGGGGACACGGGTTCGAGCCCTGGTCCAGGAAGATCCCACATGCGGCGGAGCAGCTAAGCCCGTGCGCCACAACTACTGAGCCTGTGCTCTACAGCCCACGAGCCACAACTACTGAGCTCACACGCCACAAGTGCCAAAGCCCGCGCGCCTAGAGCCCATGCTCCGCAACGAGAAGCCACCGCAATGAGAAGCCCGTGCACCGCAATGAAGAGTAGTCCCCGCTCGCCGCAACTAGAGAAAGCCCGCGCATAGCAACGAAGACCCAACGTAGCCAAAAATAATAAACAAATAAAATAAATAAAATAAATAAATAAATATAAAACTTTATAAAAAAAACTACTTCTTACAAAGGTGAGTTGTGAGAACTAAATGGGAAAATCAAGGTAAGACATTTAACACAGCTCACAGCACCTAAATGCTCAATAAATGATCACTATTTATGGCTAGTGCTCGATAAATATTTGTCAACAGAGAACGAAGCATTCCAGGGTGGGTAGGAGACACCTGGACCCGGACCTGGACCTGTTGGCTCAGGTCTTCGGGCCAGAAGGGAGCACAGAGCTTTCAGACCAGCGGGTCTCAGCCAAGTCAAAACTTGCTAGAATGTCACAATCAGTCGTGAGGCATCTGTCCAAAGTTCAGTTATTAGTAATAAGCAGAGGCAACAGTCTGGCCTTTACGAGCTTAGCTCTGGACCTCAATCGACCCAAGTTCATATCTTGTTTCTGCCATTTTTCTACCTGTGGGACCTGAACAAAGTTTTGAAAACCTCTCTGGGCTTCAGTTATAATAGTGCTGGCACCTTAGAGATTGCTGTGTGGGTAACTGAGAGCATAATGTACCAGGGCACAGTGCCTGGCACTCAAGAAATGTTCTCAAAAAGGCTACATGTTATAACCCCCAAGTAACCAATGGTTTATATAAAAATATAAGTAATGGGCACATCCCAAATAATGCTTATTACATCACCGTCTTGCTCACTCGTATTTTGATATGCTTTCCTGAGTGAGAAAAATTCAGTGAGTACTATTGGCAGGGATGCCTAATAGTCTTTTTAAAGTTAGGTGCTGAAATATGACGTAGCCACTCTCAGTTACCCATAAAAACCTGCCTTGTGCTCGTGCTGCTTTGGGGAAATCAACACAAAACGGGGCATGTTCTCTGCTGGTGAGAGGGCAGCAGCTGCTGGAAGCAAGAATAAAGTTTAGGAGCAGGCAGAGGCTGCTTTGAATTTTTCAGAGCCGCTGTGGAAGGTGCTGGGCCTAGAGTACCCAGAAACTTAGGAGGCATCTTGAGTCCCACTCTCACACCCCACATCCAATCCATCAACACATCCTGGTGGCTTTATTTAACGCTTAAGGGAAAGGACGTTCCTGGGAGGTAGGAGGGCCTGGGAACTCCAGGCTGCCAACCCCAAGTGGTACCACGGCAGCCTGGGGGCCTACTGCCACCCAGCAGTGCACCAACTGGGGAGCGCCAGGCCCAGAGGGCGAAGGGCACAGGAGCGGGGTGGGGGCTCACCCTGGATGGTCCTCTTGAAGAAGGCTTTGCAGGCCTCACAGGATGCCACACCATAGTGGTAGCCGGAGGCCACGTCCCCACAGACCAGGCAGAGGCGTTTGGGCAGGGAGCTGAGCACCAGCTTCCCACCACCCTGCTCGCCAGGCCCAGCCCCCTCCCCATCCTCCTCCTCCTTGTGGCCTGGGAGGCAGCGGGTGGGAGCTGGGCCAGGGGCCAGGGCCACGGGGGGCTCAGTCTCAGTCTCCGAGGAACCCTTTGGGCTGTCAGGACTGGCTGGCTCTGCCTTGATGTAGAGAGGCTCAATGCCCACCACCTGGCTGGACATGGCGCTGGTCACCTGCGGGAAGAGACCCGTCAGGTCACAGGGAGGCACTGGGATGGGGGATGGAGACACCCTGTCACCCTGGTTGCCCAACCCCGGGCCTGGGGCCAGGCTTCCAGGCTCAGCAAGAGGGTGGGGGGGACAGAGTCCAAGGAAGGCTGCCCATGAAGAGCCCCCCCCGCTGTTGCCATGGAAACAGAGTCTCCAGAGCCAGTAACTGACAGCAGGTCTCCCACTTGGGAAACTGCAGGAGGCCTGGAAACCCCCTACTCCCACCCAGGCCAAGGAACAGGGTAACCTAAGTGCCCAAGCAACCTTCAACCCCGTCTGGAATCCCCAGCCAGGAGTGAGATACCTCTCAAATTTTCTCCAGATGTTAGAGAGCTCAGTGATCTCCCCCACACCTGGGTATCCTCAGTTCAAGAGCGAAACTAAACTGAGGCACACAAACCCAAGGGCAGTTGATGTGCTCACACATGCGTGTGTGTTTACACTCTCACACTCCCACTCACCTGGGTCCTCAGGTGTCCTCACCTGCGCACACACGCTCACACAATCACTCTCCTGGGCAGGTTCACACTCACACATGTCCTTTCCCAAACCCCAGCTCTCACTCATGCTCCCGTTTGCCTTCGCACATTCCTACTGCGGTGCACACCCCATAACAAAGTCACACCCAAGGCTCATAATCACACTCTCGCTCACACACTCTTACACTCACTCTCACCATGCCCCCACACTCACACACACACACAGGCATAGTCCCTTGTGGAAACACATTCAGAGCCTCTCACACCTGACACATCGCCACCTCCTGCCCCAGGCACACCAGCGGGCGCAGCTCCACCTCCTTGCACCCCCTCCAGCACATTCGCTCTTACACTCCAGCTGCCGCAGAGTCCTCCACCACGGGGCGCCCCGCCCCCCCAACCTGCGCACACCTACGGGAAGTTGCCTAAAGTTGCTGCGCCTCCCCTCCCCCTCCGCCCGCGGGGGACCTCTATCAGGTTATCAGGAAGTAATGGGGGAGCGCCAAGGAGGAGGAAGTTCTCCCCTGCCAGTGCGATGACCTTTGACCCAGAGAGGAGGGTGGCCCTAGGCCCCTTCGAGCGCCCCCACGTGGTCTTCAAAGCCCCTTCCCCGACAGGGAACCCTTCCCATCTTCCAGCCCGGCCCTCCCCTGGGACTTCGGCATGCTCCAGGTGCCGGATTGAACCCTGCCCTGGGACTGGATCCGAAGCCCAAGCCCGACCCTGGTCTCAGGCCGGCGCCCTAAGACCTGGACGCCATATCCCGCCCAGACCCTGACCCTGTCTGGCTTTCGACCGGGTCCCGACCGTGACCCGGGCCGGACCCGGAGCCGGACCCCGCCTGGAGCCCGCCCCCCGCCCGCCTCCCTGCCCCGCTCGCACATGGCCCCGGCGCACCGCCCGCCCACCCTCCAGCGGCGCTCCCCTCCGCCCCCGGACCTGGGGCCCCGGCAGGGCGGGCGGGCAGGCATGGGGGCCGAGCGGCCCGGAGCGCCGGGGTGAGCCTGGGGCCGCGGGCGGCCCCTCCTCCGCCGCCTCCTCGGGCCGCGCCGCCCCGCCGCGCCGCGTCCCCTCACTCGGCGGCGCCGCCGGCGGCTTGTAGGACACAAAAGGACATCGCGGCCGCTTCCTACTCCGCTTCCTCCAGCTGACAGCGGGGGCGGGGCTGGCCGTGCGCATGCAAAGCAGGGGGCGGGGCCCAGCGCCCTATGCTAATCAGGCAAGTGGGCCGAGCAGCGCCTGCGCGCCGGGACGTGTCGGGGCGGAGCCGGCGAAGCCAGCGGGCGGGCCTTCATGAAGGCCTCGCCCAGCCGCCGCCGAGCCACAGCGGCGTGCTTGCTTGCGTATGCGGCCGCTGAGAGGGCGTGGCCAGAGGAGACGCGGAGAGGCTACGGGAGGGGGTGGGGCCAGGAGCGCTCTTACGTAAAGGAGGCGGGGTGCGCTGTGCGCAAGGGAAATGGGAGTGGTAGTTCAGCGGCCGCCTCGGAGAGTCCGGGAGACGATATACATATGTAAATGAGGGGGCGGGACCAGCGCGGGGGCTAGGGTATCTGCATATGCATGAGGGGCGGAGCCTAGCAGCCCAAATTAGAAAGGAGGTGCTGTCCCTTTCTCTTTTCCGCCTTCCCCCAAGATAACACAATCGGGGCACTTGAACCGCTCACCCAATATCCCCACAAAGCTGCTGAACCCGGAGTGGGAGAAGCAGACCTAATGCATGCAGGAAGTCCTGGATTTCGAATCCCGGGAAGGCGGAGCCGATAGGGCCCGAACCGAGAACGCTCAAGGTCACTGCGGTGACCGAGTGAAGGTCACAGGGAGAGGCGGGGCCACGTGCGTCCGCCTCACGCGGGCAGCCACGCATTGACTCACGGACCATGTACAGAAGACTCTTTTATTTCTCTAGGGCTCAAAATCCACGTGGACAGAGTCGGGCTTGGATCTGGGACCAGGGCTGGAGTCGGGCGGTCACTCGAGCCCGAGGCGGTGCTCTCAGATCACCTTGACTTGCAGCCTCTTGTTCCGGCGCCTCTTGAGCCCCTCGATGTATCGCTGCAGCTGCTTGGTCAGGAAGTGGTCCCGGCCGATCTCCGATCGGTAACCTGGAGGGCAGAATTCCACTCAGGGCAGTGAGCAGGGGCATGGCCTCCCCAGCAGCTGGTCTTTGTTCTTTGGGCAACTTTGGATCTCCAGGGTACTGGGACCTGCCTGTTTTGTTTGTTTCGAATGGTCAAGTCATAGACCTGTGCTCCACAGATGGGGAATTCAGAGTAGGATGGGGGTGTTGGAGTGGAGGATGGATGAGGAAGGCAAGTTTAGAGATGTTGCCAGCCTGAATTAGGGCACTGGGAGAAGGCAGCTTTTGGGACACCGCTTCGACCACCCAGTCTCAGCCATTAGCCCTCCCCACCCCACCCCCACATTCATAAGGTAAGCAGGGCAAACCAAAGGAAGTTTACTCAAATAATCCACTGTCCAAAGGCTCCTCACAGCTACCAGGGAGGGGCCAAGGCCACAGAAAGGCTGTCATCCCCAATGGGCAAGTGAAGAAATAGCCTTAGAAAACCTACATCAGGTTGAGGGGGGCTGCACTGAGGCTAGAGCCCAGGCCCTTGACGGTCACCCCATGCTGTCCCCATTGGGTCTCCCTGTGCCCAGTCTCCTAACTTTTTACTTTTCATGGGGCTTCTGGAATATTTGTGGGTAGTAAGGGAATCTGACAAGGCAGACACATCCTGAAACCCCACTCCCACAGGCCGAAGCCCTGCAAAATCCCCCACGGTCTCTTGCTGGAGCTGGGGGGATGGGGAGTGGGGAGGCTCACTCCGGAGGGCTTTGGTGAGGATTTCCAGAGCTTCATTCTCCATGAGTTCAGTCAGGGGCAGGGGCAGCTGGAGAGGCAGCAAGAGACTCAGATGTACAAGGGACTCCAGCTCTGCCCGCAGCTGAAATGCCCCACCTGCTCCCTCCAGCCCCAAGACCCTCAACCGACCTGCCTGCCCCCCCCACCCTCTCACCCCTGAAACCCCCAACCTGCCCATCCCCCACCCCCCACTAAACTCCCCAGTCTCCTTGGGTGCCTCCAACCCTGCTTTGCTGCTCCACCCAGTACGCTCGATGGGGTGTGTGCTTCGAGATATTGAGCGATGACACTGAGGAAGGCTTTTCTGGGAGAAGAGAAAAAAGGGATCAGTCATCTGCAGACTGCTGAGACTTCCCTGGAGCAAAGGAGATGTATGGGTAGGCATGTTGGCCGGGGGTGGGGGTGGGGGGGCTTCAGAGACCAGCTCCAGGTTCCACTTTAGTGGGAAACAGTATGGGACAGTGGTTTAAAGCCTGGGCTTTGTTGTCCCACCCTCCAAGGTTCCAGTTATGACTGCCCCACTTTGTGAGACTTAAGGCCAGTGACTGACTTTCTGACCCTCAAGTTCTTCATCTGTACAATGGGATAATAAGAATGGCCCCATATGGAGGTTGTGAAGTTTAAAGGTGATCATGCAAGGGAAGCCCAGTGCCTGGCACAACAGCTAGTGCTCAATAAATGGCAGTTGTTATATTGTTGTATGTTCCAATTCCCTGATGAAGGGCTGGAGAGCAGAGGTGGTGGGGAGAAAGGGGAGGCATGTCCCAATCAGCGCACAGCGCAAAGTAGGAAGTAAATACTTAAAAATTGTAACCAATGACTTAATGAATGAAAGACAGGCACCTCCTCAAGCAGCGCAAATCCACTGAAAAGGCATTAACTCCCTCCTTTCAACTATCCGGGTGATTCCATTAAAAGCACAGGTCCTACCGCGCTGCCTTTGCGCATTTTCCTGCTAGTCTCTATGACCCCAGGACTTTGTACGACGCCTGCCCGGTAGGGGGCGTTCCTAGAAGGTCTGGTTGATTTAAGGCGTGGAAGATTAGCGTTGGCGCCCCTTCCAGGGAATCCTAGAAACTTGGGTCCCACAGTTTTCCCCCATTTTACAGCAATAGAAACTGAGGCCCTGGCCATCCCCCTGCCCTGTGGGCGCCCACAGCCCGGTGAAGCCACACTGACCGCTGTCGGTCTTGGAATCGTCCTCCTCTAAAGGGCCTCCCAGGGAGCTGCCGCGGCGCATCTCCAGCTCCATCAAGGCGTGCTCGTCCAGCTCCTCTGGCTTGAAGTTGTCCTTGTCCTCTCCGTCATCCGATTCTTCCCAGCCACCGTCCGAGCCGTGGCCAGCCTTTTGGTTGTAAGACCAGCGAGTCTTGCCGCCTACGCTGCTGCCCTCCAGTTCCGAGTCCTCACGGACAGTAGGCAGCGGCACATTCAGCTTCGGCTGCGACAGCGTGGCCGTGGTCCACAGATTCCGGATGTCGTGCGGGCTCGACTTGCCTGAGCCACGGTGGCCCGAAGACTTGGCCAACGCCTGTGGGCCACATACACCGAGGGAAGCCAAGGGCCGTGGAGAATTGGGGAGGGAAGGAAGAGCAGGCTGGGGGCGGGGATCCTGAGCCCATCCAGGGCCGAGACTCAGTTGCCGGGGTGGGGATGGGGAGGGGGTGATTGTTGGGAGCTGCCCTGAGCCAGGGCTGAGTGAGAGGATAGCCAGGGGCCCAGGGTGGACCTAGGATGAGTCTGGGGGCTGACAGGGTGAGGAGGACCAGGAAGAGTTCTTACTTTGAAAGGCTTTTCCTCCATGGTTCTGCCCCAACGGACCCAGTCGCCAAAGGCCTCGGGGCGAGGAGGAGGGGTCACGCTCCAGGAAGGGGGAGGGGCAGGGTCCCGTCCGGAATGGCGATGGGGGTCTCGCGCGGGAAAAATTCAAGCTACAGCCCTCCACACTAGATGCCATTATGTCTCCCCATCCCTTCCCCCATAGCTGTACTGAGGATGGACGCACCGCCCATCTTGGCAGATTCCCATGCCAGACCCTACCCTTAACCTCCAGGCAGAGACACCTGTCCAAGCACAGCCAAGAGTGCCGCGCCTTGACCGATGGGTCGGAGGGGGGGGTAGGGTTTGGCCTGGGGGTCGTGGGGGAGGCCTGACTTGCCCCGGAGGTGGCCCGACGACGCAAGCACTCGCACACCCTCTCGCGTCCCCGGAGCTCCACGCCCGCAGCGGTGCAGACTGTTTTCGTTTATTGATGCAGGCTTTGAGGCACAGTCGTGAGATGTTGTGAGGGACAGGCCCAGACGGACAGCGAGACAGAAAGCCTTGGGGTTCTGGAAATGGATGAAGTGAGGAGAGGGCCAGGAGCAGAGAGTGGCAGACAAGCAACCCGTAGCCTCCTCCCCAGGTTTCAGTCCGGTCGGTCGAGAGAGGGCTCTTTGGTTAAACAAGCAAAGCATGCCGGGGAGAGAGCAAGAACGGAGCCCTTTGAGAGGCCCGGGCAGGGGTCTTGCCCCTACGCGGGCACGCCTTTGTCCCGGGGGCGCCCCGGGCCGCGGGGCCGCGCGGGCTTCCTGTGGGTGTTGAGGGGGCGGCGGCTGCCCCGTGGAGCGCGGGGCAGTGCGCAGCCGCGCTCGCTCTGCGTGTCCGAGGACTCGTCTATGAAGGCCAGATTCTCGCTGGGGTAGTCCAGCGCGGAGGCCGTGGGCGGGGTGGGCGGCGTGGGCGGCGTGGGCGGGGAGGGTGGCTCGGTCTTCTCCGGGGCCGCAGGGGATAGGGGCCTGCTGGCGGGCTGCGCTGGGCACGGCGGCGGAGGCAGGGGTGGCCGCTCCTTCTCCGGCGGCGGTGGTGCCGTGGGCCCGACTCGCTGGGTCACCCGCGCGGTCACCGTGCCGGTCCAGCTGGCAGCCTGCGCCGTGAGGCCGCCCATCTGCGCGGGGAGGAAAGGCAGTCCTCGACCAGGGCTCCTCGACCGTCTCCGCAACCCCGGGAGCCTGCCCCTTCCCCAATCAGGCATTGCCCCTCTTTTCCGCCTCGTCTTCCTGCCTCAAGAGTGGGAAAAGGCCGGAGGAGGGAAAAGCTCATCACCCAGCCACATGCTCTCCCCTCCTCCATCTGCGCGGAAGTGCCCTTTTCTCCAGAAGAAAAGACCGACCGGATTTTATTTCAGCTCTCCCTCCCTTGCCCCCAGAGACCTTTGCGCCTCCACCCGCTCCACGGCCGGGAGCAAGGAGTGGGGCTACAAAATATTTAGAACAATAAATAAAAATACAACAACAAATAAAATTTTAGTGTAAGTATGTCCCATGCAATATTTGGGACATTTATACTCAAATATTATTTGCAACTTATCCAAAATTCACATCAACTGGGCTTCCTTCATCTTTATTTGCTAAATCTGGTAACCTTATCCATGAGAGTAGAGATGGAGTCACCTGCAAACCTGTCAGAGTTTATCGCTTTGTTCCCGGCCGGTGCACACTGGGGCTCCCTCAGTCCCTGCCTTGGGGAGCCCACACTCTGGAAGGGAGGCAGACTAGTCAACCTGCTGCTGGTGAACAGTGCATCAGCGCCACGGCGCAGGCGCGGTGTCGACGCAGGGGCGCCTACCTCTGCCCGAGTGCGGCGGGACACTACTCGCAGCCAGTTCCCGATGGTGGTGAGCACTGAAGCGAAGTAGGCCAGGCCGAGTAGGATCCAGAACCACACCAGCGGCTGGTAGGCTGCAGAGTTCTGGTTGGGGCTGGCTCCTGGGACGCCACGGGGAGGGCAGAAAGAAGTTGATTGTGAGACACGCCTTGAGCCTGTGAGTCTCTGGTTCACTGCCCCTCCTCCCAACTCGTTGAGAGGATCCGCCCTCCCCAGGACAGTGGGTATGAGCTAGAGTGCGCGAATGGATGCAAGAAGATGAGTGGGAGTGACTTGAAGGTGTGCAAGAGAAGAGTAAGCGGGGTGCTCACGTTCAAGAATGTGAGCATGTGTGAGGGGTGCACGTGTACAAGAATGTGGCACGTGTGAAGGGGTCACTTAATATATGTGAGCATGCGTGGGGTGCAAGCACGCGAGAATGTAAGTGGGCACGAGGTGTTGCATCCCTGGAAAAATGGGAGGGTGCATTCAGTGAGTGGATGTAGGGATTGGAGCAAGCACGTGTGAGCGCACAAGCGCCCTGTGGAACTTGGAGGGAGAAGCAAGATTGCAGAGTCCCTGGGCAGGAATAAAGTGGGTAGGGAAGTGCAACCCAAGAAAGTGGCCTCACCGGCCACATAGTCCCCGAAGCCCACCGTGGTGAGCGTCACCACGACGAAGTAGATGGCCTCCAGCTTGCTCCAGCCCTCCACGTAGCAGAAAACGAACGTGGGCGTGAGGACAAAGAGCAGGCAGCCGAGCAGCAGAAAGAGCACCGCCGATAGAATCCGCACCAGCCCCGGCGGCACGCGCCACTTCTGCAGGGAAGGGCAGTAGGCAGGGCCGAGGAGTCACCAAAACCTCCGGCTCTCACACCCCACAACCTTCTTCTGGGAGCCCGTGTCCGAGGTTCGCGCGATTCAGGCGCCCCCCGCTCACGTGCCGGGTGGGTGTGTAGGGAAGTGTATCCCGAGCCCAACGCAAGGGCGCGCAGGGTGTGGAGCAGCTCACCAGGAAGATGGCTTCGATGTGACCAATGCCGCGGCGTAGGGAGGAGCCCAGCCGGTCCCCGACCCCTGCCAGCAGTATCCCGAACAGCGGGATCCCCACCAGTGCATAAAAGATGCAGAAGAGGCGCCCAGCATCTGTGCGCAGGGCCGCGTTGCCATAGCCTGGGCAGAGGGGCCGTGCAGCAGCTCTAGGGGTTGCCTGGCACCCCCCCTACCTCCCCCTGCGCCTTCGCCAGTGAGAAAGCCCAGCCACCCCGTGCCCCCACCCCCACCCCATGACCAGTCCCCTCCCCCACCGATGGTGGTGATGATGGTGCCTGAGAAAAAGAAGGCGCTGCCCAGGTCCCAGGCTGAGTGGCTGCTGTTACTGGTTGAGTTGGTGTCAGGGTTTGCACCCCCTCCCAGGGCATCAGCCACCTCCTGCAGGACAAGATGCATAAGGAGGAACCTCAGTCCTTCCCTCCCGTCCTGGCCAACCCCCTGGCCCTCCAGTCTCCAAGGTGTTTCCCTCCTTACCCCTCCCAGCTCTCCCCTGCCCTCTGGTCTCCCTGAAGGCAATCCCTTAGAGCAGACATTGCAAATTAGAGAGCCCAGTTTTGTTTGACCAACACATTGTTTTAGAGACATTTGAATTATCGGCCCCTTAATTTCATATAACAGATTTCCAGTTTTACAGTGGTCAGGAGCACAGACTCTGGGACCAGACTGCCTGGGTTCAAATCTTGGTGCTAGGTGAAGTTGAGCTGTGCCTCAATTTCTGCATCTATCATTTGGGGATGGTGATAATAGTACCTACCTCATAGAGTTATTGTGAAGAGTTAAAGCACTCACATCAAAGCAAGCACTGTGTGTTTGTGAAATTAGTCCCCAGGTAGAGATCATGCCCAGTGAGTTCCAGCTTTCCACAGACCCCACCACTCCCACTGCCCCTTTGGAAGCTGAGTTTGAGTCCCTTGCCTTTGAAAATCTGATGAAAGTTAGGGACCCTCCCTCCAGGAAGGTTCACATACCAACAAATTTTGCATCCAGTTTTAGGTGGGTCATGGATACATAAACCCCTGCCCACCCTGCTGAAGTCCAAACCAAACCCTGTGCTACATAGTAGGTGCTCAATAAACATGATTAAATTAATGAAATGGACATGTGTCTGCCCCTCTTGCCAACCAGTCTGCCTCCCTCAGAGGCGGAGTCTGTGTTTTGAGAGTGACTGCCCTAAGTGATGGAGGTCAGAGCATAAAGGGAAGGGGGTGCAGAGGGGCCCTTCCCCAAGGAGCACAGAGCCAAGACACAAGTGGTGTGAGGGAGGTCATAAACCACCTTCTTTCTCTCTGACTGCAAGTCCTCATTAGCAAGACACATTCCAAACTAATCTTCCTAAAGTGACTGCCCAAAATCTCCGTCGCTCCCTGCTATCTGCAGAATAGAGTCCAAACTCCCCAGCCCAGCCTGTAAGCCCCTTCTCAATCCGGTCCCACCCTCCCTTTCCCCAGTCTTCACTCCTGGGACTCCCATTTTGGAATTCAAGTTACAGTGACCTTATCCCCGGATTTTCTGAGATGATTCCATTTCCTGAAATAATTGTTTAATAAAGCCAAGAAGTGAAATGTATAATTAAAAGTGATTTAATTTTATTTTGCAACACTTTTCCAATAAATTCACTACTTAGGGGAAAAAATCCTTTGTCATTTTGTGTGTTCTAATTTTTGCTTCAAATGACTAGGCATCTGTTAAATCCAAGAACTGCAAAACACTCTGAGCTTTCCAGCCTCCACGCCTTTGCCCATGCTGTTCCTCTGCCTGGGAGTCTCTTTCAACCCAATCACACATCTCTAAATTCTACCCATCTCACCTGCTTCATTTCAATTACCAGCTCTTCCCAAAGGCCCCTGGCATCTCCCTCCTTGCCCCCAGCACCTAGCCCAGGGCCCAGCATACAACAGGCATTTAACAAAGAAGGAAGTAATGAAAGCTCCTTTTCTACTAAATCCTACAGTGAACTTTCCATGGATTTGTCCCTTCACCTAGATGTAACATCCTCTAGGGTAGAGTCTGCATCTGTTCCACCCCAATATCAATTTCCCTGCTCACCCTATGGTGTACAGCACAGCACCTAGCACATAGTAGGTGCATAATTGCTGCATGACTAATTATGGAACAGAAATAAAGCAGCTGTTGCCCTCCTTGCTTGGTTCTGCCCTTCCTTTTCTTCTTCTTCTTCTTCTTCTTCTTCGTCTTTTTTTTTTTTTTTTTTTAATCCAGGAAAAAAGGAATTCCTTTGTGAAGATAAAATAGGTCAGATTCCCTCCCTCCTCCTGCCCTGTGGTCTGGCCAGACACTCTCCTACCCAGGCCTCTCGGAGCTTTGCTGGGCATTCTGGAGGTGTCAGAGACAATGTCAAGCTGCCTGTGTCCTGGACCCACCCCATCCTCATCTCTGCTCCAGGTCCTGCCACCTTGGGAATCAGCTGGAACACCGAGGCTCCGTGTTGATGGCTCCTCCCTCCAAAAGAAGGGACAGGAAATAGGGGTGCCTTTCAATAAAATAATAAACATTAATGTATTAAAGTTAAATGTTACTTTATTTTTTAAAATATGACAGTGGCTCAATCAGAGAGAGAGCAGCAGAGGTGCTTGCCTGACAGTAGCCCAGAAGGCTGCAACCCACACTTTCTTTAGTCACTGGTCCAAAGTTGACCCCATCCCTGACTCGCCCTCCCTCTAGCCTCCGCATCATAAGCATGTGTCCTGGTGGGAAGGTGTGCTCAACCTGGCATCCATGATGGCATGGACCAGCTTGGGGGATCCTGAAATCCTCCGAAACCATCAGTACATGTTTATATGTGCACTTTTCTGGAGGTAGGGGGTGGGGAAGTGTTCACAGTGTTCTTGGGTTTCTCTGAGGCATCTGTGACTTCAAAGAAGCATAGGAACTAGTGTAGGGTTGCCAGATTTAGCAAATAAAAATACTGCATGGGACATATTTATATTTTAAAAGTATTCATTCTTTAGCTGAAATTTACATTTAACTGGGTATTCCAGACTTCATCTGGCAACCCTAAACCAGTGAGTTAGACCTGAGAAAATGTAACATATCTCATCTGCTACAGCCATTTATTCATTTCTTCCTTCATGCGTTCCTTCATTCAACCACTATCACACATGGAAGGAGCCATTTTAGGAAGAGAATCCAATGCCAGGCACAGCAAGGAAAACAAATGCGGCCCTGGCCGCCATATTGAAAACACAAAGACCTGGATCCCAGCCTCTGCCCTGCACCCCCCAGCTGCACCCTGCCTTCAGGGGTGCGGGTCTGGAAGCAGCACTCCAGCACAGGGTCCCAGTGGCATGCAGCTAGTGTCAGGGGGGTCATGGGTGACTGCTGAAGGAGCTCTCCCCCACCCACGCACCTTGATGAAGAGCCCCAGGTCCTGGTCGCTCACACATGGATGGGCCCTCAGGAACTTCTCTCGGACCTCCCCCAGCTCCCTTTGGGCCTGCTGCTCATGGGGCTGTTCCAGGGCCTGGAACACCAGGGCACCGGACACCAAGTAGAGCAGGACCACAGCCAACAGTGCCAGTAGTGTGGTGCTGCGCATGGCGCGCCCAGGGGCCCGGCCAATTCCACGGCCCGCCTGGGGAGGCCGGGCAGGGGGCTCCTGGGGAGCTGCAGTCACTGTGGGCAGAACCAGGGATGCTGGGATCAATAACCTGACCTGACACCCCTACACCCTCCTTCTCCAACCCCTACACACCCAATGGCCTTAGAGCCCCCCCAGCCCTACTACCCACAGACGTCTTCTCCTCACATCCTTCTGGCCGGACACTTGGTACCAGGACACACCCAGTCCCCCCACCTCTGTCCTCCCCCTTACCTCCACTGCCCGGCCCTCAGTCCCCCTCCGGGGACTCCAGGGTGTGAGAAGATAAGAGGGCACCGGGAAAGGAAAGGAAGGAGAGTGGAAGGGGGAAAGAGAGACCGAGCCTGCCGAGGGAGAGGCAGGACGAGCGAGGAAATGTTGGGGGCCTGGAGGGGGCGTGGGGAACCCGCCTTCCAGTTGGAGGCTGAGGGGGCACAGAGGACTATGCAGGGCGGGGACGGGTATGGCGGATCCCGGCTCGTCCGCCGGGGCTGCGGCAGCATCTTCGCGGCTTCTCGCTCCCCTCCTGCCTCTCCTTGCTCCTCTTCTAGACGCGATGGACCGGACGGGGAGCCTACAGTGTCCCCCAGCGCCCCGCTGGGCTTTCGAGGAACCCTGGGGCGGGTCCCGATCGCTGCGCAGAGGCGAGGCAGGGCGGAGGGGAAGGGAGGGTACTGGGTTCCGGGAAGCAGCGCGGTGGGGGCGACCAGGGCCGGACCAGTGCAGCATCCCCTGGACAGCTGTCAGCCCCGGGACAGCGGGCGGCGGCGCCCTCGCGCACACACGCGGCACAAAGACCCGCGCGCCACGCTCCACCCTGCGGCTCCAGGCGGCCCCTCTGCCCGGGCTGCGCGCGCACACACACACCACCTGCACACTCCCCGGCCTCTCGGGCACACCGGACCCTCAGGGCCGTGCGCGCCGGGCCAAGGCCCCCAGAGGCCCACACACTTGTGCGCACACACTCACATACACACATACCCAGACCGCGGGGCCACCGCGCAGCGCCCACTGCCCAGACACCGCACCCCCGCCACTCGCTCCCACGGCCTCCCCGCGTCTTCACGCCGACGCCTCGGAGCGTGACGGGCGGCGGCTGGATGCACGGCCGCAGGACTCCCAGAGGCGCCCACGAGCGGGGAGGTGGGCGCCTCTGCCGGCCGGTCGCCCCCTGCGCGCCCCAGCCCCGGAGCCCGGCCGGCGCCCTTCGCCGCCCCGCACTCCCTCTCCGCGCCAGCGCGCCCGCCCTCTCCGCCCCGCACTCACTGTTGGCCACGCTGCGGCTGCGGCTGCGGCTGCGGCCCGGGCTCCGGCGCGGCCTCGCCGGTGCCTGCCGGCTGGGCCGCGGAGGCGGCGGCAGCGGCAGGGGCGGAGCGGGCGGCCGCCGGTGCTGGGACCCCCCTCCCGCCGCCAGAAGCCCCCCTCCTCCCGCATTTAACCTCTCCAGCGCCGCGCTTCCCTCTGCTGTGCCTCGCCCTCGCCTCCGGCGCTGCTCTCCGCAGACCCTTACCTGCGGCTGCCCAGCCCCCCAATCCTGGCCGGTCCCGGGAAATGAGTGGCAGAGGAGCCCGGGAGGGGTCGCCGTTGGGTCAGGCCTGGAGTCTTAGACCGGGGCCCTGGTTCTGCCCTGTTGGCCAGCCACCGTGGCCAGCGGCACGGCCCCAACTTGGACATCAGCCGGCTCACCTCTTCGGACAGCCTCCACTCTAATCTCCCAGCATCTTCCAGGCCCACTACCAGGTGGGAAGGGCCCTCAGCTCCCCGCCCCGAGGGACAGCCTGGCCCTTGGGCTCTGCACTCATGAGGGAGGAGATCCCAGGGGACAAAGGGGTGGGGGATCCCCTGAGGCAATCTGGAATTGGCCAAGGTAGGGTTGGGACCAAGCTCTGGGAAATCAAGGTGGGGCACCTCCTGCATCCCCATCCCTTGTTCCTCACTTCCATGCCCATCCCAGCCTGGAACTGGTGCCAGCACTCCCTCCCCCACTGTCTGAACAGCAGGGCCCTGGCAGGTCCTGGAACTCAGCTCCTCTCTGCTCTTACCCATTTCTTTACAACTCTGATCTTGCCAAAGACCCTCCTCTTGCCTGGGGGCCTCAGCCTTCACTTGGGTGGTTTTAAGCATGGGTTCTAAGGCTGACCATCCTCTACCAGTAGGGGGCCTAGACAGGTTACCAAACTCCCCCTACCTCCCAGTCCCCACTTACAGAAAAGGGATGACTATCACCTCAGGCTGCTGTTCTGAGCATTAAAGTGGTTGGTATTTGTAAATGCTCAAAACAGAGCCTGGCACTCACAGTTAAGTGCCCTACAAATGTTGGCAGTTTTCCTTTCAAAAAAAGTGATTGTCCAGTTTCGAGCTGATTCTCTGAGTCTCGGATGCCCTCTCTGGGGGCCCTGAGGCCTGCTGCTCAGGAGAGTCCCAGGTGAAGGGTTTCAAGACAGGCTCAGTGCTAGGCCCCAGGAACTCCAAGGAGCTGGAACAAATGGCCACACACATGGGCAGGAGACGGACCCTCTGATAAATGACTCCCGGCCATGCGACAGATGACAGATCTGTAAGGGCTGTGACTACAGAAGGCAGTGACTGCACTATTAGGGGCCCCCCAGGACCACCACAGACTGTGTGGGGGCAGCCCAACCATCTGGCCAAATCCACACCTGCTAGGGAGACGGGGGCTGCTCAGTTACTGGCCACCTCTTCCTCCGCAGGCCTTGGACTAACTCCTGGACCTGAAGGCCAGGTTGGGCATAATGACAGGAAAACAGGGTGTCTAGAAATCCCTATCCACTAAGGGTAAGAGGCATAGTAGCCATGCAATCACTGTGCCAAGGGACCCGGGAGCGGGGGGACACAGTTCCCTGAACTGGAGATGGTAGGCTTCATAAAGGAAGTGAAATTTGAAGCAGATCTTGAGGAAAGAGTAGAAATCATTCAAGCGGCGAAGGGACTGGAGTGGAAGCAGGGCCCTTCTGGTCTCTCTTCCCCTCAGACTGCAGGCTCCTCCGTCTCCTTACCCACCAGTCTCGGGGGAGGTAAATGGCCCCTGCCCAGCCCAGCAGCCCCCTTCAAGGGCCAGTGTCTGATCAGCCTTAGACCAAACAGGCAACGGTGTGAGAAACACAAGCAGACAACTGACAGACAGAGAACAGACTCGGGGCACAGACACTGTTTATTGAGTGGCAGGCGCAGGAGAGGTAGCTGGCTCCGGTGTAGAAGCAGAGCTGGTAGATCATGCCAGGGTGCTATGAGCATCTGGCAGCCAGGGCCATGCCCCCCATCCTAGGGGACAGCGCAAGCTCACTACAACAGGAGTAGCAAGGAGCCGGCCTGGGAAAGAGGCAGCCACAGCCCCCGGGATCCCGGGCAAGAAGCGGCAGATGAACTTGGCACAGGGGCCTGGGGTGGGAGGGACTGGGGTCTGGGTGTTCTGGGGGGAGATGAAGGGGAATCACGTCTGTGGGGTAGAGTAGAGACTGTGATGGTGGCTGCCTGGTCCCAGAACCTGGGAGAAGAGCAGAGGAGTGGTCCGCGTCTGGCTGCCCCCGCACCAGCCTGGCTCCCGCCCGATGGCACCGTACCAGCTGCTGGAGCCTAGGCTGCCTGACATGCTGCAGGCAGAGAAGCAGGCTCAGTTCCACGGCAGTCACCAGGACCACGGCCACAAGAGTTGGGGGAGGGAGAGACACCTAGAAGAGCCCAGTGACCCAGACCTCTCTGACTATGGCAAACTTCATCTTGGAGAGAGAGGTGGAGGCTTTAGCAATAGCAAACCAGAGGGGACCTCACCTGGTACAGATCGTGGCACGGGTTGGGGTGTGGGAAGGCCCAGCTGTAAGTCCCCATGGCTCAATGGGGCAACCCGGGAGCCCAGGGGTCCTGAGGTGGAACCGGGACTCCTACCTGGTGCTCTCACCCCGGCTGTGCTCCCAAGAGCAGCCCTCATCCTCGCAGTGTGCCCGGTCGAAGAAGTAGGAACGGGAGCCAAAGACCTGCCCGTTGAGGATGCGGCTGGTGCTCTGGGGGAGGGAGCCACCATTGATGCTTCCTCCTGCCCCCCACTGCCCTCCCCCAACCCCCAGAACCCAGCCCAGGTACCCCCAGTGCCGCCCCTCTCCACTGGCCCTCACCAGGTCCTGTGGGGGCCGGTGCACCCGGAAGAAGCCCACCAGCAGGGTGGTGGGCAGCAGCTCCCACACAAAGAGGATGAGGCCAAACACCAGGTAGCCTTTGTTCCCCAGGTCGTTCACCAGGTCCGCCTGTGGGGAGGTAGGGGCTGTGCCAACCTGCAGTCGTGCCAATGGGGCACCCAGACAGGGCCCAGGCCAGCTTGGGGCCAAGAGCCACAGCTACTGAGGAGGCGGCAGATGTGCTGAATGCCCACCTGATCAGAGACGTTGTACCAGTCATAATCGAAGGCGTCCAGCCGGCTCCGGGGGGCCAAGGCCAGGGCCGCCAGGTTGTAGCAGGCCCGGCTGGCATAGAGCAGAACCATGGCACCACCCATCGCAGCTGCCTGGCACACACTGGTCCCCTGGCACAGATGACAACAGAGGATCCTTAGGGAGGGTAGGTTCCAGCTTTCTCTCTACTCTGAAGACCCCAAACACCCCAAAGGACACCCAGGCATCAGCACTTGTGGCCCTACCTTGGCCTCCAGGTAGATGCTGGTGGAGGGAGCCCGCCGGGCGACAAGGCAGAGGCAGGCGGCAAGAGAGAGTGCGCAGATAACAAACAGGGAGTCGCTCACCAGGACGCGCACCAGCAGGAGGGCCCAAGGCTGTGCCCGGCGCCGGCGGGACAGCACTGCACACAGCACATTCACCAGCAGAAAGAGCAGCGAGGCCCCCACGAAGGCCCCTCGGACGGCCAGCCTGCGGCCCACAGCACGGTCAGCCCCAGAAGACCACCCTTGGTGCTCCCCAACCACCCAGCCTCCCCCAGGAGACCCCGGTGTCAATCAGAACCTCAGGTCATCCAGTCTGAACCCTGCTCCTCTAGTTTTACAGATGAGAAAACTGAAGCTAAAGAGGTCAGAAGATGACTGACGGCTGTGGTACAGCAGAAAGAGCACTGGATTGGGAGTCAGAAATCTGGGTTTAAGCCCTGGCTGTGCCTCCTGCCAGGTATGTGATCTTGAACATGTTGCTTTACCTTGCTGGGCCTCAGTGTCTTCACCTCTCAAATGGGGATAATAACAGCTTCACAGGTAAGTTGTAAAAATTAAAGATGTTTGTGAAAGCTCTTAATAAACTGTGAGATGTTATACAAATGACAAGAGTATCACTGCCCAAGGTCACCCAGAAGTGCCCTTTGGCTTTGGAGTTTCCAAGGGCTGGAGCCTCCAACTCTTCCTCCATCATGGATGACATTGGTACCCTCTCCCTTCACAGTATCTCAACTGTTTCTATTATAGTTGTCCTTCACATATGCAATGCGCCTCTGCTGAGCCATCTGCACCAGATGCCTAACTCTTCCAAGCCTTTCACAAATATTCTGGGCTGTCCTCGCCTCAGACCTACCAGGGAGGAAGGAATGGACACCGGGCTTCTCCCTGCCCCTGACCTGGAGGCTGAACCCACCAGTGTCCCGAGTACTTACAAGCCTCGGCTCATCTCTGGCCGACGCTTTGCCTTGGCCTTGAACACCACCTGGGAGCAGAGACGCCCATCATTCTTTGGGGCCCTTGGGGCTTGCCACCCCACTGCCCACCCCCACCCGTCACCATGGTTACCTGGGCAAAGTAGAGGTTCATAAGCGTCAGTGTGAAGAACTGGAGGCAGACAGGACAGCAGTAGAGAAGCCAGAAGGGCAGTGGCCCCAGACGGTTGGCTCGGGGTGTATCTCGAAAGTAGAAGGAGAAGAGGGTGGTACGCAAGGCAGCCCAGAGCAGACAGAGTGCCAGGAACACCGTCTGATAGCTGAGACGCTTGTGCCCATACAGGAGCACCAGCCAGAGCTGGGCATAGACGGAGAAGAAGAGCAGGGCATACAGAGTGGTGTAGGCCGCAGTCAGCCCCAGGGTCACGGCGGGCGGCAGCGCAGGCACCAGCCCAGCAGCAGGCACCAGGCCAGACAGGTTACTCTCCATGTCAGGGAGGGAGGCCTGAATCCCGGAGACAGAGATGGAGGGGCTGGCAGGGGGCCAGGGAAATAAATACGGAGGGGTGGGAGTTGTAGGGTGCAGAGACAGAGATGGGGAGCTCAGGGGGAAAGAAGTTGTGGCTGGCCAGGCCCTCCCCCCCTGAATAGAGGGACCCTTGCCTTTGCGGGGCACAGGCAACCTGGGTCCCTCACTCAGGGGTGTGGAAGGACAGCCTTTCCTCTCCAGGGCAGAGGGGGATGGGGAGCACTGCTCTCTGGGCCAGCCTCAGAGCCGGGCGTGGGGAGGGGGGTGGAGGTGCAGAGGCTGAAGAAGAGGGGTCCCTGGCCTTGGTCGCTGGAGTCGTCCTGGCAGGAGGGGGAGAGCCGGCCAGCGCCAGTCTGCTCAGGGTAGCGGCCGCTGCTGGGGACGCTCAACGCCTGGCTCTCCCCCTCCCCAAACTGGGGGACTCTCTCCCCTCCAACAATCCGGATGGGGAGGGCCTCTGCCTTCCGTCCTCGGGATTCCGGACGCTGCCCCCACCCCACCCCCCACTGCGTCTACTCTCCAGCCGCGGGGGGCGGGAGGAGGCCGACGCCGGGTCGTCAGGCCGCCGCTGGGGTAGCCGGCTCCGGTCGCTGGGACGCGGGGCTCCGGCTCCCCGGCTCCCGCTGCTCCACCCCCTCCTGCGCCTGCGCGGCCGCCGTTCGCTACGCAAATTGCTCAGAGTCCGGCCCCTGCTACGCAGAACCGCGCCGCGCCCGGCGCGGAACCGTTCGAGAATTGGCGCGACTTGCGCCGCTGGCGGGCGTCAGGGGTTACAAGAGGCGGCGAGCGGCCGTGACGCTCGGGCTGCGCCGCGTCCGGCCAGTGCCCGGGTGGGCACTGCCCGGGGCCAGCGGCCCTTGCTTCTTTGGGGGCCCGGCAGTTCCCATGCTTCTCTTCCCCATCCTCAAATCGAAATCATGCCGCCCGACCCGGGGCGGTAACGACTTCCCTTCAGCCGGTCTCTGAACGAAACTTCCGCCCTCAGCCAAGATGGCCTCCGGGGCCCGCCCCCGGGCCTTAACCCGCCTGGCCCCGCAGCCCGCGCTAGCCGGCCCGCGCACTCCCTGGGTGGCGGCGGTTCCCGCTCACCTGGCCCGCCGTCTGCCAGGCGCGAGGCTCCGCGAGTCCTATGGTCACCCTCATAGGGGCCCCTGTCCCTTCTGCGCCGGGGCAGTCATCCTGCCAGGGCGGAGGCTCCCTCGCTTATCTCGAGTGCTCCCGAGTTGGCGCAGGGAGTGGCGCCCCTGATGCGGGCGGTGCGAGGTTTCCACCGCGGGGAGGAGGGAGGGGGACTTCCCGAGCCGGCCACCCGGTTCAGACGGAGCAGTGACAACAACAACAACAGTTGCATCCGACGGCTGAGCTTCAATTACGGCTTTGCAAAGTGTCTTCACCCACAGTAATCACCACTCAGTTTACAAGGATCACCGACTCCTGAGGGAGGTGTCATTATCCCCATTTTACAGGAGTGGGAATTAAGGCCCAGAGAGCCTGAAGGACTTGTCAGCAGGAGCTGGCCCCCAGATGGGGACCCCAAAGAACCCCTCATCTGCTCCCACACACGCCCAAGGCATAAGGAAGTCGGGAGCTGAGCATCCGGAGACGTAGAAGGGACCCAGGAGGAAGGTGGTGGGCGGGGCCCGGGCCGGTAGTGGCCCCGCCTGCTGGCCAGTTAGTGACACTTCGAGAGCTGATTGGGCCGTGTCGGTGACAGTTCCCGTTGCCCAGGCAACTAGGGCCGGACTCCCTCGGTGCTAGAGGGACGCGGCGGGCCCGGGTCAGGGTCCTCGAGACCGGGCTTGGGGTGAGACCTGTGTGCCGTCACCACGGGCGGGTCTGGCCGAGGCCTGGGTAGGGGCCTGGGGCTGCTCTACCGCCCCAGGGCTCTGAGAGATTTAGATCCTGGGTGGGTAGGTTGAGCCTCCTGCTGGGCCAGACTCAACGGACAACCAGGGGCCTGGGAGGCAGGGTGGACCTGGGGTTCTGAGGTGGGAGAGGGAGCCAGGGATGCCTGCGCCGCCCCCCCCCCCCCGCCAACCCCTGCCGGCCCCCGTTAGCCCCAGCTGTGCCCTAACCGCCTACCATCTTACCCCCGCAGCCCAGAGCATGTTCCAGATCCCAGAGTTTGAGCAGAGTGAGCAGGAAGACTCCAGCCCTGCAGATAGGGGCCTGGGCCCCAGCCCCACAGGGGACAGGCCCCCAGGTCCCAGCAAGCACCCGCAAACGGCCCCAGGCCTCCTGGGGGAAGCTGGTCACCAGCAGGGACAGCCAGCCAGCAGCAGCCACCATGGAGGTAGGCACCCCCGCCCCAAGAACAACCACCTGCTTGTCCACCTGGCCTCCAGCCCAGTAGCTCCCTGCACCCCAGCCACATCCACACTCACGGGGTGGCTTTGAGCAAGTCCCTAACCTCTCTGCACCTCAGCTTCCTCCTCGGTAAAACAGAGCAATTAGTCGCCACCATTGTAGTGCTGTGGGGATGATTAGCAGGAATACCTAAGAAGCACTTAATTATAGAGCTGGTGCTTAGTAAATGGTCAAAGTATGTAGCTCTTAGCTTAGGGCCAGGACAGAATCACTGAGAGGCAACTTGCCTTAGATCACACTTGCTTGGCATTTCCTTGGGGCTAGAAGACTTGGTGGTGCCCTGCCCCAGGCTAGCACTTTCCCTGAGATCCTGGGATCCAGCCTTCCAGCCCCAGCTGTGTTCTCTTCCGCCCTGTGGCTCACACCCACACGCGGGCTGTCCTTGCCAGTTGCCAGGGCCAGGTGACCCCAAGAGGCAGACAGCCCTACCAGGCAGCGGGTCTGTGTGGGGCTGGGGAGGCATGGGCTGTCCTCCACACCTACCCAGGGGGACCCAGCGTTGAGATGGAAGGATGGGCCCTGGAGGGCAGTGGCCATTTCTCTGTAGTCCCCACCTCCCCAGTGCCCAGCACAAGCCTTGGCACCTGGAACAACCACAGAGATCTTCTGAAAACAAAACTCATGTCCCTCGCCTGCAGAAGCCGAATTGACGCCCTCCCATTTTCAGGAGCAGAAAGGCTTATTAAGACACTCTCCCCAGGGAATTCCCTGGCAGTCCATTGGTGAGGACTCAGCGCTTTCACTACCTAGGACCCGGGTTCAATCCCTGGTCAGGGAACTAGGATCCTGCAAGCCACGTGGTGCAGCCAAAAAAAAAGAAACAAACAAACAAAAAGGTTGGTATTCAGTTTTCAGTCAGGGATATAATCTCTAAAACAAAAAACAAAACAAAACAAAAAACCCTCCCTAGCCCGCTGTCTGTCACACCGAACTCCGCAGGCTTTCTTTAACTTCCAGATTTTTGCACTTGCTGTTTTTCTGCTTGAAACAGCTTTCTACCCCCCCACCTGGCTGTCCCTTCCCATCTTCTGTGTCAAGTGCTGAATGTATGTTCCAGCTGCCAGGGGTTCATCAGTGACCAGAAGAGAGAAACCCTTGCCCTTGTGGTTGCCCACATTCTAGTAGGTGGGGGGAGACAAGCCATAAACAAAGAAACAAAGTAGTGAGTGATATAATGCGTTAGAAGATGATGCACTACATGACACACTCTTGACTTTCTCATTGGAATCCAGAACACTGGGGGGCCGGGGGAGTGATTTTAACTGAGGTGGTCAGGGTGGGCCTTGGTAAGAAGCAACATTTCAGCAAAGGCTAGAATCCGTGAGGGGTGAGCCAGGCAGAGGTCTCTGGGAAGACAGATGCAGGCAGAGACCTGCAGGCGGAGGGAAGGGCACATGCAAAGGCCCTGAGGGCAGGACACAGTTCAGGCTAGTGAGGGGAGGGGGGGTTGGAGACTCATCAAGAGTTAAGGGAGGAGGAGGGGCCGATGGGCAGGGCCTTGAAGGCCCAGGTAAGGACTCTGGCTTTCACTTTGAGTGAAAACCTGGAGGGCTTTGATCCGATTTGGACCTCGAGAGAATCACCAGGGCCCCTGTGTTGAGCCGGGTCTGCAATGGGCAGAGGCAGGGGCGGTGCCACAGGGGAGGATGGTGGCCTGTGCCAGGATGGTGGCGGTGGAAGTGGTAAGTAGATGGACTCTGGGTTTCTCTTGAAGGTACAGCTGGCCTGATTTGCTGGCGGACAGATGTGGGGTATGAGGCACAGAGAAGATGGCTGCAAGGGATCTGGCCTGGGCACCTGGAAGGATGGAGTGGCTCTTAACTGAGATGGAACTGAGATGGCGTGGGGTGAGATCAGGAGCCCTGTTTGGCCCAGAGCAGGTTAGAAGTGCCTTTTGGGCATCCAGGTGGAGACTTCTAGCAGGGATAGATACACGTAGAAGTTGGCAGTCGCTGAGGTAGTGTTCTGTGGGCCCTGGGAGCCAGTGTAGACAGGGGAGGACCTGGACTGATCCTGGGGATCCAGCCTGCAGAGGGCAGCAGGAGAGGAGGAGTCAGCACTGGGGTCTGAGAAGGAGGGAGCTGTCTGGTAAGGAAAGGGAGAGCTGAACCCGTGAGGCTCCTTCCAGGGCCGCTGGAGGAGGACTGGGAGTGGAGCACTGGACTCGACACAGGGCCAGTGCAGCTTGGGTGGCAAGTGGGGAGGGTTGATAGGAAGAGAAGTGGAGGTAGAAAGGAGAGCCCACCCCCTCTTGGCAGCTGAGCTCTGGCAAAGAGGAACAGAGGAGCGGGTGGCAGCTGAAGGCCCAAGGAGAGTCAAGGAAGAGTTATTTTATTATGTCTTTTACGATAGAAAGGGAAAAGAAAAGAGCATTTTGGGGGGGGGGGCATGCTGCACAGCTTGTGGGATCTTAGTTCCCCAACCAGGGATGGAACCCATGCCCCCTACAGTGGAAGCATGGAGTCTTAACCACTGGACCGCCAGGGAATTCCCAAAAGAGCATGTTTATAAGCTGATGGAGTAATCCAGGAGCGAGGAAAATACTGGAGGATGCAGAAGAGAAGGGAAGCTTGCTGGAGAGGTGTCCTTGAGTCGGAGAGAGCAGTCTGGTGTGCAGGGGAGGGGCGGCTCAGCTAAGAGCAGTGGAGGGCAGGGGGAGAAACCTCGTGGGAACTAGTAGAAGTCTCTCTCGTGGGTGCTTCCAGTTTCTTGGTAAAAGGAAGCCAGGTCTTGAGCCAGGAGTGAGGGTGGGGAGAGGGATGGGGGCTGAGGGGGAGAGAGGAACAGGTTGGAAGCGGTTGTCTTGGCCTAGAGGATGGAGTGTGGAAGTTGTGCTGGGCAACATCTAGGGCGCCACTGGGTCTCGTGACCGTGAATTTGAACTGAGGTGGCACGGCTGTGCTCTCCTCCAGCCCCACTGGCCAGTCGGCTGCCTGTGGGAACTGGCAGGGAGTTGGCCTTAACCAGACCTGTGCTGGTCTCAGCCCAGTGAGAGAGGTGGCTGGGGGCTTAGCTCGTGTGCAGTGTAAGCTGGCCAAGTGTGAGGAGTCCCAGCATCATTAGAGTTGGGGTGCCAAGGCAGGGAGCTGGGAAGGACCACTTCGGTGCTGTGAATGAATGAAGACACGAGCGGCTAAGGGAGTGGCTGGGGAGAGAGAGCGGCAGGGAGCTCCAGTAATCTCCTGCACCCACGAGGGGCCCACCCTGTGGGCGGTGGGTGCTTGAGGCCCAGAGCGGGAAGGGTGGCACAGCCCAAGAAACTAGATTTGGGGAGGAGGGAGTGAGAATGGTCTGAAGCAGCAATAAGTCAAGGGGATGACTATCCCAGCTCCAGGTCCAGCCATAAGGAGGCCTGCACGGGAGAAAGTAGCCACCGTGTAAGAGGACCGCACTGGATTCCTTAAACTTTTTTTTTTTTTTTAATTAATTAATTTTTGGCAGCATTGAGTCTTTGTTGCTGCGCGCAGGCTTTCTCTAGTTGCGGCGAGCGAGCGGGGGCTACTCTTCGTTGCGGTGCGCAGGCTTCTCATTGCAGTGGCTTCTTCTCTTATTGTGAAGCACGGGCTCTAGGCGTGGGATTCAGTAGTTGTGGCTCGTGGGCTCAGTAGTTGCGGCTCACGGGATCTAGAGCGCAGGTTCAGTCGTTGTGGCTCACAGGCTTAGTTGCTCCGCAGCATGTGGGATCTTCCCTGACGAGGGCTCGAACCGATGTCCCCTGCATTGGCAGGCGGATTCTTAACCACTGCGCCACCAGGGAAGCCCATCCTTAAACTTTTGACTTAGTTTTCGATGTCTAAAAAGCAAGTGATTTTTCCATAAAAGATCCACAAGTGCCAGTGACCTGCCAGAGCCACAGGGCCACTGCCCCCTCCAGATGGGCAGGGTCCTGTCACCCTTCATATTCCCTGCCTCCACACCCCTGCTGTAGTGGACTGCGTGTGTCCCCAGGGCAGGCCTGTGGCCACCTTGTGTGCTGTGACAGCTCCATTGCATAGCCTGGTGCCTGGGGCGGCTGGTGCGTGGATGATGGAGAGGGGAGGAAGGACATGCAGTGGGAGAAGCAGCCCGGTGCTAGGCCCTGGGCCAGACTGCAGGGTTCAAACTCAGCTCTCCCCTCTATTGGTAGGTTGAGCTTGAGCAGGTTACTTAACTCACTCTGCCTCAGTTTTCTTTGTTTTTCCTTTTTTTAAAATTGAAGTATAGTCGATTTACAATGATGTGTTAGTTTCAGGTATACAGCAAAGTGATTCAGTTATACATACGTATACATATATATATTCCTGTTCAGATTCTTTTCCATTATAGGTTATTACAAGATACTGAATATAGTTCCCAGTGCTATACAGTAAATCCTTGTTGTTTATCTGTTTTATGTATAGTAGTGTGTATCTGATAATCCCAAAGTCCTGGGAATCCCCTGGCAGTCCAGTGGTTAGCACTCAGCGCTTTCACTGCCATGGCCCAGGTTTGATCCCCGATCGGGGAACTAAGATCCCACAAGCCGAGCGTGGTACGGCCAAAAAGAAAAAAATATCCTCAAATCCTAATTTATCCCTTCCCACCTCCTTTCCCCTTTGGTAACCGTAAGTTTGTTTTCTATGTCTGTGAGTCTATTTCTGTTTTGTAAGTAAGTTCATTTGTATCATTTTTTTAGATTTCACATATGAGTGATATCGTGATATTTTCTTTCTCTGACTTCACTTACTATGGTAATCTCTAGGTCCATCCATGTTGTTACAAATGGCATTATTTCATTCCTTTTTATGGCTGAGTAATATTCCATTGTATATATATACCACATCTTCTCTATCCATTCATCGTCAATGGACACTTAGGTTGTGATGAACATTGGGTGCCTCAGTTTTCTTGTCCGTAAAATGGGACTAGAACTAGTCCCACCTCATAAGGTTGTTGTGAGAATCTGATGCATTAGTATAGGAAAAGTGCTTAGAAACAGTGCCTAGCACAGAGGAGGGTTTGCTGTTCTTACTATTACTGCAGTTGTTGTTGTTACAGCGATTTGGCCCAGGCCCTGAGGAGACCTGGGGACTGCTGTTCATTCAGAGGGGATAAGAGACATGAATAACCAATGCCCCTCTGATGGCAGACAAGGAAGTGTAGGTTAGAACCATAATGTAAGGGCCTTGAAGGCCATGCCCAGGAGTTTGGAGTTTATCTCATAGGCAATGGGGAGCCACTGAAGGGTTTTTTTTTGTTGGCTGTATTAGGTCTTTGTTGCTGTGCACGGGCTTTCTCTAGTTGTGGCGAGCGGGGGCTACTCTTCGCTGTGTTGCACGGGCTTCTCATTGCGGTGGCTTCTCTTGTTGCGGAGCACGGGCCCTAGGCGCGCGGGCTTCAGTAGCTGTGGCACGCGGGCTCAGTAGTTGTGGCGCATGGGCTTAGTCGCTCCGCGGCATGTGGGATCTTCCTGGACCAGGGCTCGAACCCGTGTCCCCTGCATTGGCAGGTGGATTCTTAACCACTGTGCCACCGGGGAAGTCCCAAAGTAGAATAATATTTTCAGTGTCCCAAATACAATTTTGGTGGAATACAGCAATGCACAGCCATGTATATATTGTTTCTGGCTTCTTTCAAGCTGTGACTGCAACGTTGAGTAGTTGTGACAGAGACTGTGTGGCCTGCAATGCCCAAAATATTTACTATGTGGCCCTTTACAGAAAACATTTGCCAGCCTCTGCTTTAGTGTTTTCTGATTTCCTCAGCTCTGAGCAAGGTGGGGGTATGTTCTCTACAGGACAGTAAGGGGCTTTTGTACCCCAAACGGCTTTGGGGACACAGGAAGCCTGGGCCAAGACACGACAGGCAGCGCGCCTGCTCAGGGAGGAATGCCACACTGCTCTCCTGCCGGGGGCGAGCAGTAAGTGAACCACCCACATGTGGTAGAGCAGGATCCAAACCCAGCCCTGCCTGATGGGAAAGCCTCACTGCCTCGAACTGTCTGGAACACCACTGTTTTAATGAAGTGTGCAAGGATGCTCACAGAAGCATGAACATGGATGTGTCCAGCCCCATGCACGTACCCAGAAGCCCAATGGGTAAAGAACTTAAAGCCTGGGGTGGGCCTCGGGGCACCTGCAGCCCTAGGCCCCTCCCAATTCCCCACCCCAGCCCCAGGCAGGCTCTCTGGAAGGATGGTGTGAGTGGGCAGGCCTGGGCACCCACCCATGCTCACAACCAGACAGGAGCCACACTCCCTCCCTCACCCTTACCTTCCCCAGACTCAGAGAGGCCACCTCTGCCCTGCCCCGGGGCATGTAGGGGTGAGAGCTGATTGAAGGTTGGATGCATAGGGTGGGAGGGGCATATCCACTTCCCCCAGGGAGTTCACAGAAAATCCCTCAGGTTTTTTCCTAGTAAACAGAAGGACACTTAAATGTTCAGTTTACACTTAGGAGTGTCATTTTGACAATGGCTGGCTTGGCATTGCTAAATCCATGGCTTTGGTAAAAATCCCCACTCCTTAGGGTAGGCCCCTGGTAGAGCTGGCACTTACAGAAGGACCAGGGGTGCCTTCCCAGACCTGAGCCCCCAAGGTGGCCCGTGGTGCTGCTGGGGGGAGCCGGGGGCATGAGAGTTAAGCACACAGGCACAGGAGCCAGAATGGTTGGGTTGGAATCCCAGCTCTGCCATCTACTAGCTGTGTGACCTTGGGCAAGTTACTTACCCTCTCTGTGCCTTAGTTTTCTCCTCTGTAAAATGGGAACAGGGAGTAACCTCCTTCATAGGATGTGATGAGGACGTAAGGAATTGATACACATGAAGCACACTTCCAACCTGACACAGCGAGTGCTCTTCTGCTTGTTCTGATTCCTAGGCGAGGGTGCAGTGCCCAAACCAAGTGCCCACCTGCCAATCACTCATCTTCTGACCCTTGGGCCTTGCATCTGTCAAGTGTGGAGGTGTGTGGATTCTTAGTGCTGGTAAAGGAAAATAATAGCTGATGGTTCCTGAGCATTTAAGTGACCGGGCAGGGTGTACCAGCTGTGCGACCCTGGGCAAGTTCCTAACCTCTCTGTGCTTCTACTTCCTCAGGTGTAAAATAGGGAGAACTTGGCCTCTGCCTCACTGGGAAGCTGGGAGCCTTCAGGACACGCAAAATGCAGAATAGGGTGCTCTCCCTGTGTCATTTGTTCTCGTGGAGGTCCTGGGGTCTGGGGTCCATTTCACAGAGGACTACACTGAGGCCCCAAGGGATTAAAGGCCCCAGGTCACAAAGCAGGAAGGTGGTGGTGGGGACCCGGCCCTGCTGCCCACGCCCCACGGAACTGGTCAGCGCTCTGCAGATGGGCCTGTTCTCATCAGGGGTCTTGCTGCTCTCGGCTCCTTAGCCCCCACCCCCAATCCCGACTGCTGATTTAGCTGCCCGTTCCCCACTGCCAACTCATTCCTCAAAGGCTTTATGGTCTCCCTACCTACCTGACCTCAGGCTTTGGTGAAGCCCAGGAAGCTCTGATCACCCGCTTAGCCTAGGCCTTTCTGGATCCAGCTCCCTCTTCCCTTTTTGGCTTTCTCAGCCATGTGTCTGGAGATGGGACCCTTGGAGGCCCAGCAGCCCTGGAGCTGACCCACAGGCCTTTTGGGGAAGGATGAGACAGTTACCCCTGGCTTCAAGACCTGGTCTAGATCTTACTTTCTCCAAAACGCCTCCCTGTGGACGCTGGTCCCCTGCACTTCTTCCATGCCTGTCTTTCACTCTATGCTTAGCTCTGGATTTTTTTTTTTTTTTTTTTTTTTATTTATTTATTTTTTTGTTTGTGTTTGGGTCTTCGGTTGGTGCGAGGGCTTTCTCTAGTTGCGGCAAGCGGGGGCCACTCTTCATCGCGGTGCGGGGACCGCTCTTCATTGCGGTGCGCGGGCCTTTTCACTATCGCGGCCCCTCCCGTTGCGGGGCACAGGCTCCAGACGCGCAGGCTCAGTAGTTGTGGCTCACGGGTCCAGCTGCTCCGTGGCATGTGGGATCTTCCCAGACCAGGGCTCGAACCCGTGTCCCCTGCATTAGCAGGCAGATTCTCAACCACTGCGCCACCAGGGAAGCCCTTAGCTCTGGATTTTTGCTCCTGGGAGTGTTCTAGGTCTTTGCTGGACTGTGTATGGGGGTGGGGTTGGCAGGAGTTGGGGGGATGGCACACAGTACAAAGGTCAGACAAACTCAGGACACACCTCTTTGCATAATGATCCATCACACCCTTTCAGCTTACAAAGCACTTTCCCGCTCTTTATGTGACCCTTATGCAGTCACTGGTAGTAAGGACTAGGTTTATCCCCACAGAGAGGTGAGGACACAGGCTCAGGGAGTTGAAGGGCAGTTGGACAAGGGAAGAAGTGTAGCTCAATGGATAATCATTGGACTCTGGATTCCAACAAACCTCTAGGGACTTCTAGCCTCAGAGCTTCACAGCTGTGTGACCCTGGGCAAGTCTTAACCTCTCTTAAGCCTCTGTCTTCTCATCTGCAAAGTGGAAGCAATGTTAGTACTCACCTCCCAGGATGGTTAGGAGAATAATGAAGTAATGCCCAGGGCCTACTAGCACACAGTAAGTGCTCCCTAAGTATTACCTAAAGTCAACAGATCTTTCTGGACAATTTCTCCAAAGTGGGTGCTGTGAGAGGTACAGACACGCTGCTGACAGGCTCTTGTTCTCTGGGGGCCCAAGGTCTCCTGTAGGCCACAACAGTGAAACAAATGGATCCCAGCAGGTCAGCTGCAGGTCGCCTGGCTGGGGCGACCTCCTCGTCCAGGGGACTGGTTTCCTCTGCGGGGGAATGGAGCTGAGGAAAGAGCTACCGGCCCAGGGGGTTGCTGGGAAGCCCCAGCGTCTCGCACTCGCAGCTCTAACTACTAGTTCTTATGCCCTTATTTTGTGCCAGGCACAGAGAAAAGTCATTTTATACACTAAGGGCCTGGCCCATTGTTGGGGCTCAATTAAGATTTGTGGGATTAAGGAGAAGTTAATTCGAATCTTCACAAAAGCCCCATGAGCTTCCTTTAGGAGGGAACTGGGGCTCTGAGAGGTAGAGTGATGTGCACGCAAAGACCACAGCGGGCCGACGGAGCTAATGCTGAGGGCTTCGGCAGGGCTGGGGGCACAGAGGAGTTGAGATTCACGTCGTCCCCACCCCCTGACCTTCTCTGCAGGCACTGGGGCTGTGGAGACCCGGAGTCGCCACAGCTTCTACTCCGCGGGGACGGAGGATGAAGAAGGGACGGAGGAGGAGGAGCCCAGCCCCTTCCGGGGCCGCTCGCGCTCGGCGCCCCCCAACCTCTGGGCTGCACAGCGATATGGCCGCGAGCTCCGGAGGATGAGCGACGAGTTCCACGGCTCCTTCAAGGTGAGCTCTGGCCGGGGCGCGCGAGGCACCGTAGTCCCGGAGCATGCCGGGACCTGTACTCCCGGGGCTCCTCCCACTGGGCTGTTCCATTCGAGTCCCACTGCATGTCGGGATTTGCGGTCTCGGGACTCCTCCCTCCAGCCTGTCCTTTCCCGAGTCCCAGGGCGTTTCGGGATCTGTAACCCAGACCCCGCTCCGGAAGGCCAAGGCTCCTGGGTTCCCCAAATCCTTTGAGCGCGGGGCATGCTAGCATCTGTGCTCCTGACCGACCCCTTTCGGATATCCGGGTTCCTGGACCTCAATTTCGGAACCCCTTCTTTAATTTTCGAATTACGGACCCATCTTCCAGGTTCTAGATCTCCAGCTCTGGCGCTTACAGGGTCCTAGGCATCCTCTCTTACCGCCCCCGGCATGGAGGATCTGGGATCTAACCAGTCCATTCCTAAGGGCCCAAGCGATCTCATGCTTAGTAGTCAGGAGACCCCTTGGTACAGGGCCTGGTGGGAGCTATTGTCTTTATCTCCCCCGGGATCTCACTTGGCGGTGGGATTCCGGAAGCGGAGGGGCCAGACTCGAGCTGCCAGGATAAGCTAATTCACTTAACCCTTTCCTCCTCCCACCCCGAAGGGACTTCCTCGCCCGAAGAGCGCGGGCACAGCGACGCAGATGCGACAAAGCCCCAGTTGGGCGCGCTTTCTTCAGTCCTGGTGGAACCGGAACTTGGGGAGAGGAGGCCCCGCCCCCTCCCAGTGACCTTCTGTCCCACATCCCGAATCTCCCAACCGTTGCTGGCGGCCATCTTGGGAGTGGGCGGAAGTCTCTTCTGCAGGCCTTATGCAAAAGGAGGCTCAGTTTCGTCCCTTTCAGAAGGAGGCGGTCTGACCCAGAGCCCAATTCCCTTCCGGTGTGTGCGAGGACCGCGGAGGGGCTCGGCCCCCATCGGAAGTTTTGAAGTTTTTCCGCCCTTAGGTGCTGGAACTGGCCCTGTGACCCCGCCCCCGGCGCTGGGCTACCACAGTCGCCTGCGTCAGTTGCGAGCCGGAATTAACCCTAACTTCGCCAGAACCCTTTCCTCCGCGGTAACGCTGCGGGCCGATGCTCGCTAGAAATGTGCTAATAAAGCCCGCGTCTGTGCCGTGGAGTCTCCTATGTCCGTCGCTTGGGGCTTCGCGGGCAGGGGGAGCGGTAGCACTGACAGAGTTTCAAAAGATGCCCCCGTTTTATATATAAGGGAAACTGAGGCTGTTTCTGAGTGACATCATGGGACCGAGATCAGAGAGGGGTTGAGGCGGCGAGCAGAGCCACGGCTGCTTGGCCTCCGGGAAGCGGAGCGCGACCGGACCTCGGGGACGCCTAGGTCCTTATCTCTAATATGGTAATTGGGAACTGCAGCCCGACTGGCCGCCGGAATTCCACGCACTGCAAACCGTGCCGCAGTCCCCCAGGGAGGGTCATTTGTTCCTATTTGGGTCAGTCCTTTTGAGCAGCTACTGTGTGGCCGGCCTGGGGCCAGCGCTCCTCAGGGAACTGGCTGGACGCGTAGGGCGGGGGAGGGGGTGGAACGCTCGGCCCAGGGCTGTGAGTAGAGTGATCGCTAGGGAACCCGAGAAGCTTCACCAGGACCTGGGAGCAGAGCTCAGAGCTCAATTTCAGAAAGATTTATTGGCGCCCCCTACAGACCAGCCAGCACTTTGTACTAGGTACACAGAGATGAATTACGCCACAGCCCCTGCTATCCCAAGCTTCCTGGCAAGGGGAAAGCCAACCTCTCACAGTGGAGTTACTGTCAGCCAGTGCTATCACAGGGGCCTGGAAGCAGGGTGAGGGCGGCTCCCTCCGGCATGGTAAAGTCAGGGACGGCTTCAGGGAGGAGGTGAGCTAGAGCTGAGACTTGAGGAGATGGGGGAGGGGGCTGTCATTCCCAGTGGAGGAAAGAGTAAACCCTCGGAAGGATGGGGGAGCTGCAGAGGCCAGGCTTCTCAAGGGTCGGAATGTCATGCCCAGGAGCTTGGAGTTTAGCCTGGTCTTTGAGGACCTGTGGACTGACGTGTAGTGTTTATATGTGGAGTCAGGAAAATGGGAGTCAGCTGCTCAGGGGCCTGGACGGGGCAGTTTTGGGGCTAGGACCAGAACTGACCACAGAAGCAGGGAAGGCCCGGGCAATGATACTGACCCTAAGGGAGCAGGGCCCAAGGCAGAGGTCCCCAGCCCTGGGAAGGCCCCGCTCTGGAAATCCTGTTTCTCTGGCCTCCCCACCCCATCTGTTTGCCTGAGGTTGCAGCAAAAACAAAGAAAGAAAACACTCAATTGGCAGGAGATAAGCTCAGATAAGAGGCTGCCTTCCTCTAGAGGAGGGAGGCAGCCCGGGAAGCGCCAGGAAGCTGGGAGAGGCCTTGAAGAAGTGCCAGCCTGACCCTGCTGCAGAACCCAGCCGCACCCTCGCTGCAGGGTCTCTGCCACTCCACGCTGTCCCAGGGCAGGAGGGGGAGGCAATGGAGCAGGTCCTCCAGGCTGGCCGAAGACAGTCTGCCATAGAGGGTCCAGGCCCACCCTGCCTCCAGGTCAGGACGTCTTGACTTAGTTGTGGCCTCAGTTTCCTCATCTGCAAAACAGGCATAACGTCTCCCTCACAGGGATGAGGGGGCTGCTGCGTCTCCTAGCCCCTGTGAGTGTCTGTGACTGTCAGCCTCCCTTCACCCAAGGGTCACTTCCAGGCTCATCCACTTCCCACCTATTGCTGAGAGCAACCAGGTCCCCTGATGTTGGGCAGGTTCTGAGCTGCCCAGCTCCACCCCTAACAGGTCCATCCCCCAATACAGTCAACTGCCTGTGTGGCCCGGAGCAGCCTCAGCGGAAGATGCTGGGTGCTTGGGTCATATCAGGCAACAGGAAGAGGGTGCAGGGGAGGCTTCCTGAAGCAGAGGCCTGAGCCTCTGTGAAGGGAGGACAAAAAGAGCCTGGGAGGGAGAAAAGTAATGGGTGGGGGTGGGGTGGGGGGTAGGAGGAGAGGGGAGCAGGAGTGGTAGCCCAGGGCAGAGGGCATAGAGGCAGGAAAGCCTGGGGGAGGCCAGAGGGCCTCTGATGTCAGGTCACTGGGAAGATCTGCAGGCAGTTCCTGGGCAAGGAGGTCTGAAGGTTGAAACACAGCAACCCTCTGTTGGGGGCCTGACCTCAATCCCACAATGCCCACAATCCCATTTTATAGATGAGAAAACTGAGGCTCCAGAAGTAGCAGAGCCAGATCTAGGGCCCGAGTCCTCTCCAGTACTGCCCCACCCCAAACCACGCTGCACACAGGGTCCCTGAAATCCACTTTTATTCATGTAAAAAAATCCCCAAAGGATAGAGAAAGAATGTGACCCCAACTTCCCAGAGCTCGAAGTCTCCACCCACTGTTCCCTGGGTAAGTGAGGGAGATGAGTCCCACTCTAGGGTGTGGGTGTCCTGGGGGCGAGGCCCTTCTGGCCCAGAGTGACCCACCCAGCACCTTCCCTAGGACTGAGGGCAGGAAGGAGGGACTGGGGATTAAAGGGGCCCCAGGAGGGTGAAGGAAGGGAGTTAGTGTGGGGTGCTCGCCCCAGTTTAAAAAAATAAAATTTCTAAACATAAAAAGTTTTTTTAAAAAAAAAAGCATTTAGTGTCTTAGCCTCCTGCCCTCCTCCCAGTGCCCACCCTGGCCTGGTGGCCACCTCTTGCTCAGCCAGTTCAGAGCTTCGTAGTCTCCTCTTGGCTCTCCAAATCAGCGCCAGACAGGTGCCCACTGCTCCCAGGCGCGTGACCATTGCTGGCACAGGCCACCAGATGCCCGTCCCCCAGTCCCTCTGGCGTCTCGCCCAGCAGGCTCCAGCGGATCTCCTGAGGCAGCCTCTCCCGCTGCTCCTGACACTCCTGGGCCAGCTGGGCCAGCAGCTGCAGGAAGAGGAGTATCACAGGCAAAGCCAGGCCACCCGGCGCTCTGCCTACCTGCTGCCTGCCTGCCCCTCACCCAAGGCCTCACCTTGGGCTCCTCTTCTGTCAGCTGTTGGAGAATCTGCTGCTGCGTGGCCACAAGGCGTTCCTGCCGCTGCTTCTGGGCCTCCTCCAGCTTTGGGGGGGGGGGGGGCAAGGGCTCAGCCAAGGGTCTCTAAGGAAGGGGCCCGGACCCCAGGGCTCTGCCTGGGCACAGAAGTCAGGCAGGCATAGGCTCCCGGAGTTGTGTGGCCAGGGTCCTGAGATGACTCTTATAGCAAACCTTCCAGACCCAAAGGAAAAGGCTCTAGAAATCCCCCTAGGGCAACGTAGCACCAGGCTGGCCCCCAGGATACAGGTTTACGATGACTGAAGGAACAGGGGTGGGCTAGGGTGGCACCTGAGCTTCACTCACCCGACGGATGGAGTTGACCGACTCAGTGATGTGCCGACGGTTAATCTCTGTCAGTTCCCTGCATAGGAGCAAGGCAGGATGGGCTCAGTGCCCAGGCACCCGGCCCGGCCTGCCCAGCGCCCAAATGGCTCCCGGCCCTGATGCCCTTACGCCTCCTTCTTATGTTTCTCCCTGGTCTTTGCCTCTGAGATACTGTTGTGGCGCTTCCTGTCCAGGATCTTCTGCAGTTCCTTCTTCTCCCTGGAGGAGCCAGTGGGGGAAGAGAAAGGCTCAACGGCAGGACTGGGGTCTCTGCCCTCCTCCTGGCACCAGGGAGTATCCCGCGTCTGCCCATGAGATCCCCTGCCTTCACCTCTCGTTCATCTCCTTCAGTCTCTTGAACTGAGTGGTGTGAGCATCCATGACAATCTCCCTGAGCTTCTGCTGAGCCTATAGACACAGGTGGCCAACAGGTGACACAGGCTGTGACAGGCCTGTCCAGGAGGCAGTCTCTCCCCCACTGCCACACGTCCCCCTCACCTGTCTCAGGTGCTCCAGCCTCCGCTCGGCCTCTGTGTCCGCCTGGGTCTCCCTCAGCTCCAGCAGACACTGCACCTGTTTCTTTTGGAACTCTTGATACCTCTTCACCTCTTCCTCCTCCTCCCTCTCGTCCTCCCCGCCTCTGTGGGGAGAACCCCTCTGGGTGATGCTCAGGTCGTCACATGGACTTGGGCTGGGAGGGCAGGGGGACAGGGCATACTCCAGCAGGCAATGGGAGATGCCAGCCCAGAGGGGTGGGATCTGTTACGCCAATGAGGAGGCCCGTTAGCTCCACCCAAATGTTGGGAGCCTGTTTGGGCAACAGTCTCTGGAAACACGCTCTTACAGGGACTTCAAAAAAGGTATCGCTCCCTGGCGGAAAGAGGATGGGACCCAGACTCCTCTGTCTTCCTTGCACCAAACCCTCCTCCCTGGGGTCAAGGGGCAGTGCTTGGCCGTCCCTCCACGCCCACGTCGTGCAAAACCCCATGTGCACACACATCCTCATATTCATATCCATGCACGCAGCACACTTGCACACAGGCAGGCTGGACACTCACAGGACACCTGGCTGGTGCCGGCACCTGCTCTCGGCCTGGGCCTGGGCCAGGCTGTCGAGCAACCGGCGTGTGAGGGCAACCGCCTTCCGCTGATGCTTCTTGTGCAGCTCTCGAAAGTCTCGCTCTTGCCGGCTCTGGAGCTTCACCAGGGCCTTGTGGCCTCGGAGTTCATCCAGCGGAGCCGGGGCCACCTCTGTGGGCAGCAGAGCAAAGATGGGCCGGGCCAGGCTGGGCTGGGGCAGACCAACCCTGCAGGAGCACCCGCCCCCTCCGGGAGTAGCCCCGCCCCCAGAACAGGCCTGCCCCCTACCTGAGAGGATGCTGGCAATGAGGTCATCGCGCTGACCTGGAGAGCAGAAGCAAGTCTGTCAGAAGCTGGAGGAGCCAGCAGCAGAGCTATGCCCCTGCGCCCACTCCAGGCCGCCCCTCACCTGGGCTGCTGAGGGAGGTGCTGGTGGGGCAGGTGACAGGGCCTGGGGGCCGGCGGGGGGAGGTGTCCAGTGGGCTGGGTGTGGGGTTTGGGGTCAGCTGGGACCCTGGCTGCTGAGACTGGGTCTCCTGGCTTGTCTCCGGGCCAGCCTGAGCCTGTGGGGGAGAAAGTAGAATGCTCTATGCTCTTTCCAGAAATGCTGTTCTCTCCAGACCCTTTTTTTTTTTTTTTTTTGGCCACGTCACGTGGCACGTGGGATCTTAGTTCCCCGACCAGGGATCGAACCCAGGCCCACAGCAGTGAACGTGCGGAGTCCTAACCACTGGACCACCAGGGAATTCCCTGTCTCCAGACCTTTCTGTCCTTCACAACCTCCCTCAGCCTGCCTGGCCCTGGACTCCTCCTCTGTAATGTGGGGCTGCTGGGACAACTCCATGAGAACGAGAGGTATAAAACAAGCATTTCTAACCTCTCTTTCCACGTGAGGCATGAAGAAGATAACGTGAGGTCATGTCTCTAGGATGCCAGGCCTCATTGCATATGCTTAGGAACTTCCAGATTGCTCCGGAAAGCCTTGGCCCAGCCCCGTTTCCTCCCCTCTCCAAGTCCCCCTCCACCCTTGCCCACAGCTGCTCATCTTTCTCGTTGCTTAGCTCCTGATTAAATCAATGAAGGAAGTGACCGCAGAGTGGGCACCAGCCTCTCCCACTAACAGCTCTAGGCAGCCGTCTCTCTTCCCTGCCCACCGCGGGGCCCCGTGAGACCGGGTCTAGATCTGCGGCGAGCCTCTGCTCCTGACCCCTCCCCGCAGAAGCCACTGCCCGGCTCCCAGGACCCGCGTTTTAAAAGCTTTCAGGGTTTCCAGCTGCCCTGGTGAAGCGGCCATGGCTGAGCCCTGAACCCTGGCTTCGAACCCGCTGGCAGCAGGAAGAGTTCTAGCCCAGGACTATCCTGAAGGCCTTTCTCATGCAAAAGGGGTGGTTTCCACCTCCTTAAAATGTGGAGAGTAACCAGAGACGGCTGAGCCTATTGAACAAGAGAGCCCTGAAGCCCCACGCTGCCCAGTACCAGGGCAGAAAGGCCAGCGTTGGAGGCGGAGCCCAGGGTTGGAGGGACGGTGTGGGTAACTGCATGAAGTTAGCGTCTGCAGCAGGCAGAGAACAGCCCCACTTGGGGAGAAGAGCCAGACCACCAGCTGGAAGTGGCATGGGACGGTGCAGGTGGAGGAGAGCAGAGAAGGCTGCAGGGTGCTTCTCCACCAGGGCTGGGCCCAGAGGTCAGCCCTCACCACCCTACCCCACCCACACCCCGACCCCCAGGGGCCCCCAGGGTCCAGGTGAGCCTGAGCCCTGCTGCCTCCTGCCTGCCCCCGACCTGCCCTGGCTCACCTCACTCTCCCCAATGAGGGCGGCCAGCTGCTTGGCCCTCTGGTCCATCAGGCTGACGTGCTTGATGGGATTGATCAGGGCCTCTGCGTAGTCTGGGTGGGAGCAGAGGGCAAGGGTCTCAGAGACAAAACCCCCGGAGCCAGCCTCCGGACCAGCCTTCCCCAGCTCTGGTCTCACGGAGGGACGGAGGGAGCACAGAACCCACCCTCAGCTCTGTTTACCACCCTCAGTTGGGGCCACCAGTCCCAGCCACTCCCAGGCCCTGGTGGTGTCCTTGTCCCCACCCTGCCTGGCCTGGCCTGCCCCGCCCCAGCTCCCTCCAGCTCACCCTGGTGGTCATCGGGGATGTAGTCAGAGGCCTCAGTGTAGATGAGCAGGGCCGGCAGGCACAGCGGCTGGTTGGCCTCGTTCCGCAGGCAGATGTAGTGGTACCCTGGGAGGGCGGGAGGGCAAGGTGGCTGCGCCCCAATAGGTCCCCACACACCCTGCCCCCCACGCTGCCCAGAGCCCAAGTGGCCTCACCTGAGCGGATGGCAGAGACAGGCAGGATCCGGTGCCCCACGAACTTGCCACCCTCCTCAAAGGCCGCGATGCGCAGCGAAGCCAGCGTGGGCAGCACCACCTGAGGGCCCAGACTGGTCTGAGCTGCAGCTGACCACAGCCACCAAGGCTGACACCCAGAGTGGGCCCTTGGACAATCTGACCCAACCACTGACCATCAGTCACCATCGCCACTGAGCCAGTGGTGGACCCACACCTCTGTGACCTCGCCAAAGGGATGACCAGCTTCCACCAGAGCCCTGAGTCAAGAGAACAGGCAGATGGACCCCTCCAGGCATCGCTATGGTGGGACAGGTCTGGTCACTGCCAGCTTAGAAACTGGAGTGAGCCATGCGTCTGGGCCTGAGGCCACGCCCCACCCCAGCAGGCTGCAGAGGGCCCATCCATTTGGGGGGCAGGGAGAAGCTGGGGTGAGCTTGGAGCAAGTCCCTCCTGCCTGGGAGACGGGGTGGGCGGCACCCACTCCCCGCTGTGGGACCTCCTGCTGGCTCAGCTTCCTGTCCTCTCCTCTCACCCCACAGAGGGAAGGGAGTGTGAGCCTGATGCGGGGACCTGCAGGACCCGGGGTGGGGCCTCGAGGTGACAGGCCCAGCCTTGAGGTGCCGGGGCACGCCCACCTTCGCATCCCCAACCGCCACCGGTGCTCCCGGTTCCCGTCCCCCCACTAAGAGAGCCCGGCAGGTCTGGGCTGCAGCTCCCGGCGCCGGGGAAGGCGCAGGCGCGGGGCTCACCTTGGGGAAGTCGAAGGGCTCCTCATCCCACACGGGGTTGAACGAGTTCCCCTGAGAGGTCCGAGTGCGGTACTTGCGCCGCGTGTCGACGGGGAGGCCGAACATATCCACCTCCACGTAGATGCCCACCTTCCTGTCGGACAGGAACTGCCCCGAGATCACCTGGGGGGCCAGGAGGGTGAGGAGGCTGCTGAGAGTCCCATCCCCAGGACACCCTGGCCTGAGCCCTCCCTGGCCCCACCTTGACCCGCACGGCATTGGCCACGATGCCGTCCACGATGACCTCGGTGAAGGGGTCAAAGGACTTGTCCGGCCGCCGCATGAACTCGGGCTTGAGTAGGTAGCCACTGTGCCCGTTGTACTCGAACACGCCCACGTTGAGCTGCATGGCCACGTCTGGGGGCAACAGGGGGAGGGTGAGGGTCAGCAGGTCAAATGGGGTCAGGGGTCAGGAAGAACAGTGCCGTGCAGAGGGGGGACCAGGAGTCGTTCAGGTCAGATCAAATGGCATCAAGGATCCAGACTCAGGAAAGAATGGACAAGGGGAAGGGTCTAGGATCAGCCAAGGTCAGGAGTTAGGGTCAGCCGAGGTCTCGGCTGGGTTTGGGGATCTGGGATTAGACAGTCAGAGGCCCGTTCAGTCAACAGTAACAGGGTCATGGGGCAGAAGTCAGTGAGGCTGGGGGCCAGGGGTCAAAGGTCAAGGCAGGCCAGCACTCACCCAGGGTCTGGAAGTTGAGCGCGACGAGCTGGCAGCCCACGTTCCAGAAGAGCTGGGGCATGTAGTTGGACGAGTCCACGCGTGTGCCCTTGGGGTAGATGCGGCTGAGCTGCTGCTTGTTGTATCTGAGGTTGGCAGTCAGGGGCCACGCTGGGTACTGGCCCCGGCGGGTAGTGGCCCCGCCTTCTGCCTCGAGCCCAGTGCTCCAGGCCCATCCTCAGCTCCTGTGAACCCACCTCCCCGCCTTTGCTCAAGCTGCCCCTTCAGTCCCCCGCTTCTCGGCCTAGGCCCTACACAGTCTCCCAGGCCTGCTCAAAACCCAGAGCGGGGTGCTAGAGCATCAGGATCCTGCGCAGGTGCTACGGGTGGGGTCAGAACAATCTGAGCCAGCCTCCAAGTGAGTAGCCCCACCCCGCCAGCCCTAGCAACGCGGAAGGATACTCCACAAACTCCATGGGGCTCTTGGTCAGTTGCTCCATGGCCTTGGTCTCCACAAAGGATGACATCTCAAAGCACTTGTTCCTCTCTGGGGGGTGGGGAGTGGGAGGGGGTCAGGCCTGGCAGGGCCAGACCCCCTCCCACTCCTCCACCTCTCACCCCACTCACTTCGAGCAGCCTCGAAGGACTTGAACTTGACGGGCTCGATGTAGTTGACAAGTGTCGACATTTCCTCAGTGGCATTGACCTCACTGCTGGCAGTGCCCTGTGGCCCCCAAATGCAGGGTCAGCGGTCCCATGGCCCCCAGCCATCAGTTGGAAGTTCCCTCACCTGCCCCCCCACCACAAAGGAGGCACTGACCCTCCTCCCAGCCCTGCAATCACACTGCCCAGTTCTCTCAGCGAAGACCCCAACCCCAGCCTGGCCACGGCCTGTCAGTCCAGGTCCCATCTGCCCCGCAGCCTTCTCTCTGGGCCTCTCCAATGTGCCCTGGACCCCACCTTCCTGGCTTGCCTTCTACCTCCCTGATCCTTAGAAGCTGGAACTCCCCACCCAACCCCAGGGGTTCAATTATTCACATGCAGCTGAGCCCCAAATTTCCATCCCCAGTCTCATTTCCAACCACCACCTGCCATCTCCTCTTGGGTGGCTCACAAGAGCCTCAAGCTCAAGCCCTGCTACCTGAGCTCGACCATGGCTGCCCCCACCCTTCCCCACTCTGGGCCCCTCTCAAACCCAATCTCATGATTGACCTTCTCTGTCACCTTCTCTCCTCAAAACTCAGCGCTCCCTCGTCTTGCACTGCCCCCTCCCCCTGCACTCTCTGGCCCTGCCACAGGGCCTTTGCACAGTGCTCCCTCTTCCTCAGGTCTGCTCACCCAACGTCCCTGCTGAGGTCCGACTCCCCCTCCTCCCCCCAGTTCTGCACCCTAACTCACTCCTCCCGGCCCACGTCCTGAACACAATTTCACACTAGCTTCCGTGCCTGTTTATCTAAGACCCCTCCCCCACTCCACACACTCCCCCCTCTGAACTCTGGGAGCGCAGGGATAACATCTGATCGCGAGCGGACCCAGCACCCGGTGCTGTGCCTGGCACAGTCAGGGCTCAGCAAACACTTGGGAAGTGAAGATGTGCCACCACCCCCTCTTCCTGCCTGTAGGCCTGACCTCGTCGGTGGTCGGCTTTTTGGGGTCCGTCTGTTCCTCCTCTTCCTCATCCTCTTCCTCATCCTCACGGTAGGCAGATCCAAGAGCATCAGGGCCCCGCTGCAAACTCTCCTCACCCAGAGACTTCTGAGGCTCCAGGCTGGGCTTCTCAAGGCCCACCTCCTCCCCATTGCTCAGGCCTGGGCAGCTGTCAGAGCTGGGGGACCCTGCAGAGGACGAGGCCACAGGAGGTCGGGGGTCAGGGCACACACAGACACACAGGAGCCAGGAGGAGTTGTGCCCAGTGTGTAGAGGCGACTCACGGAGTCAAGGGGTACCCTCAGAGCAGTGTAGCTGGGGGACGAGGGGAGCTCAGGAGCTGGATAGGATCAAACCGAACGATGGTGTAGAGGAATCAAAGGTCAAAGATCAGGATGCAGAGTTATATCCAGCAGGGAGGTAGGTAGCGTGGCTCAGAAGGGTGAGAACTGGGGTACAACAGCCTTGACGGTGGGGGTAAAGGATGACAAGGTGGGGTTCCAAGTCAGGGGTCAGTGAGGGCCACAGCCAGTGAGGGCGCGTAGTGAGGTGAGCACTCAGGGGTCGGATGTAAGCGGGACCTCAGTAAAGTGAGAGGTCCAGGGTGAGCTGAAATTAGAACCAGCTGGGTGGGTAGACTCAGTAGGGGTCTCAGGAGAGAGGTGGTTTAGGTGAGAGGTGATTGAGGTCAGAGGTCAGAATTCAGAGTCATAACCTGGTTGAGGGGGAGGGCTCTGTGAGGTGCGAGGTGGAGGTTGAGATTGAGGGGTCAGGAGGCGGATGGAGCCAAATCCAACTGGGGTGAAGTTCAGTGAGGTGAGCACCTGGGGTCAGGGGTCAGAGGTCCCATACTCAGCTGAGCGGTGGCGAGCGGCTTGGTGAGGAGGGAGGTCAGGTTGGGAGCAGAGAGAGCATCCCCAGGGAGGGCTGAGCTCGGCGAAGTGGGAGGCTAGGGTCAGGACTGGGGTCGAAGGTCGGGCCAGGGCCGTACCGAGCTGGGGCGAGGAGGGCTCGGTGGCGGCAGAGCTCTCGCTCAGGGCCGAGTTGCTCTGCTCTAGCGGCCGCTTGCGCACGGAGCTGTCGGGAACGCCAGTGCTGGGCCGGTGCCGCTTCTTGTTCTTCACCAGGATGCGGCCCATCAGGTCCTGGGGGCTGGGCAGGGGGATGCCCGGGGCCAGCTGGTGGGCACGGACAGGTCAGGGTCTGCTGGGCGCCCTCACCCCCATGCCCCGCCCCGGCTCTGTGCCCCATACCGGGTACTTGTCCAGGGGGTCGATGAGCAGTGCGTCCCCAAAGATGGAGCGGCAGTACTCAGCCATCTTGGCCTGCTGCTTTGCCCTGTGGGGCCAAGGTCAGAGGTCAGAGGTTCTTGGGGGTGAAGCTGAGGTCCCCAGGGTAGGTCAGAGGCCGGCAGGGTCAGTGAAAGATCCCAAGGTCAGAGGTCACAGGAGCAGTCCAACAGTGCCATGGTGAGGTGGTTGTCTCTGGGTCACCAGGGGTCCCCAGGCCAGGATCGGGGTCCCAGGGTCAGGGGCCCACTCACGAGTCCACGTGGTTCTCAAAGGAGAGGATGACGGGGTAGGGCGAGGTCTTGAAGGCGGTCTCCGCAATGGCCTCCAGCACGTCTCGCAGCGGCACCTCCGTGGTCATGGTGAAGCCGTGGGTGATGAAGGGCTCCTCCTCAGGCGGCCGCCCTTTCCACACGTCCAGCTCCACGCAGCGGCAGCCCCACAGCAGTGCCTGCCGGTACATCTCCACCGACGAGGTTCCCGCCAGCTGCCCCGCTGGGGGCGAGGCTCCGTCACCACGGCCACCCCGCCAGCCTCGCCCTCTTCCCCAGGCCTGCGCTGAACCGGGCCATGCTGGGGACGCAGAGCCCTGGGGGTGGCCTGGCCCTGGCACGCTCTGTCTGGCCAGCTTCTGACCACTCCTTAATTCGCTGTGGAACCAGCACCATCTCTCCCCGAAGTCCCAAAGCCGGGTAGAGTCGGCATCCACCAGCACCGGCTGACAGGCTGGCTCCTCCTCCAGGTCTCACCCTCTCTCCGATAAACACCCACCACCCCCATCCCACCAGCCTGAACCGGGGAGTCAGCCCCAACACCCCCATGGCCCCTCACTTCCCCTTCCTCCCTCCACCGCTGCTGCCCTGGAACAGCCTCCATCACCTCCTCCTGGGGACAGCAGGCCCCTCCCCGCCTCCCATCCAATCTCTGCGAAGCACCTGGCATCATCCTTCTAAAAACATACCAGGTCACGTCACCTCTCCCTGCTAAACACCTTGCAAGAAGCCTTCCCACTCACTTAGGATCAGCCCAAATTCTTCCCATTCCTTCTGTGCCCCCGGGGTCCCTCTCATCTCTACCTGCCCCAGTCCCCGCCCCACCCTGCTCCACCCTGCCCCACCCCACCTCTCAGCCTCCTTTCTGCTTAAGAGCACCAAAGGGTCTCCTGCTCCCAGGCCTACGCACAGGCTGTTCCTTCCCGGGGCAGATGCAGGCCTCAGCCCTTCCCCCAGGGAAGCCTCCTGGACCACCCCGAGAAACCCATGCACAGAAGCCCACTCCCCAGGGCAGGCAGTCTGTTCCCGGCGTGTATCCCTAGCAGGGGCCACCCCAAAAGGAGGGAAGCAGTCTAAGGGCCAGAGGGCAGAGGGCAGAGGTCACGCTAGGATGGGCTTGCTCACCCGTGAGATAGGTGTTGTGTGAGGAGTTGATGAAGTAGGCACTGAGCGGCTGGGTCATGTCTGTGCTCAGATCCAGGGCCTCTAGGGGCAGGATGCCGTTCTCCTCACCTCCCAGGTAGCGGCTGAAGCCCTCCATGGACATCTGGTCTGGGGGCGGGGTGGGGTCAGCAGGGGCAGCTGGGGCCCTCCCGCCTTGCCCCCAGCTCCCACGCCGGCTCACCTCTCTCCAGGAATTGCTGGTTGGGCTCATACTTCTCGATAAGCAGCCGGGCCTGGGAGGGCCGCAGAGGCGGGTACAGCACTTCATTGAGCCTCGGGTCCCGTTGCTTCTGGTTGATGAAGTCCATGAGCTGCTCCAGCGTCAGGTATGGTTTGCCCTTGGCGCCTCTGGAGAGGGCGGGAAGTGGAGTCAGGCTGGAGCCTCACCAGCCCCTGCTCCAAACCCTCACCCTGTGAGGAGTCAGAAGGCCGTGCCTGGCTCTAGAACCCTCTGACTGGGACTTGGGCAAGTTGCTGGCCCCTCTGGGCCTCAGTTTCCCCATCCGCTCTCCTAACCATTTGGTGCTGCCATTGGTATCAGCAAGGGCTTTGGAAGCCAGCAAGGGCTTTGGAAGCCACCAAGTGCTTGGCCCACCACACCACGCTTCCAGGTCCTGGACCCGATCTCAGCTCCAGCCCTCACCGACAACACATCTGAGCCACTGGGTCCTCAGCCCCAGTGTGTGCAGATGACAGCAACCCCGGCCAAGGGTCAGCATAGAACTGTCCACGACAGAGCCCCAGGCAAGGCAGCTCTGAGCACAGGCACAGCTCCAGCACACAGAGACCCCGACAGCTCCACTTCCCCTCCCTTGAACTGGAAGGAATGCCAGCAGAGGCCAGACACGGTGTATGGGGGGCTGGGAGGCAGGCCCAGCCCTGCTCACATCTCCAGCAGGATCTTGTCAATGTCCGGCCGCAGACAAAGCTTGTTCAAGAACCGCTCAAAGATTTCCAAGGAAAACTCGTCAGGCCGGATGGACTCGCTCTAGGGGCCAGGAGTGGAGGGTGAGAACCCAGGGACAGCCAGCCCTCAAAGAGCAGGCGCCCACCGTGACACCCCCCAACCCTGGCCCCTGGCCCCAGCCCCCTCACCCGGTTGAAATTGAGGCCACAGGATTCCAGCGCAGTTTCTACCCGCTTCTTGTCTGCTGAGAACATCTTCAGGATGCTGAGCAGATGGGAGGGGTTAGGGTCAGTGGGGGCAAAGGTCACCAAGGTCAGAAAAGCAGAGAAGGTGCTGAGGGAAAGGGGTGCTCACTTCTTGACAGGGATCCGTCCATCCTGGTTCACCTGAAGTTTCAGCTTCGTGTACCTGGGGACACAGGTGGAAGGGTCACGCCCTGGGAACAGCTACCTGAACCCCCCCCCCCCACCGTCCCCGATGCACCCCCCCCAACCCGGCCGCCCCGGGGCAGGCCCAGGGCTCACGCTTTGCGCAAGAAGGTGTTCCGGGAGGCGTTCTGAGCCAGGATGTTCATAGCCAGCTTGAACAGCTCCTCGGACCAGACCTGAGGGGTCAGGATCCGGGGGGAGGGGGTGAGGGGGGCACAGAGGGGCTGGCCCAGCCACAGCCCATGCCCAGAACTAGGTCTGGCACGCACTAAGTGCTTAAATACCACTTTGTCAGAGGATGATTAAAAACAGGGGCAGAGATCAGCCTAGTACACAACAGGTGCCTACTAAGTGATGGCTGACTCAGCAAGTGAGGCTGTAGCTCCCCCAGGCCGAGCCATCAATCCTAGCCCACCTTGGCTGTGTCATCCTGCACGGCCATGAAGTTCAAGAATGATGTATTCACCGGGTCTGGCCCGGCCACCACTGTTATCAACTTCTCCTCCAACCGGGCATCAGGGCCCCCAAAGCCCAACACCTCCCGAATCTTGGGGTCCTGAGAAGGTGAAAGCCAAGGGTGAAGAGGGTTGTCCCCATCCCCCACAGCCTCACTCCCATCCTGAGTCCTGAGCCCCCATCACTCACCTTGGGTAGGCGGGCATAACGGCCTGTCCTCGTGTCCCTGATGGAACTGATATCCAGCGTGTCCACCTCCTGGGGAAACCAGATGCCAGGGGAGGTCTGAGAGGCTACAGGGTGACAGTTGGGAGCCCCCAGGCTCCCCACCCAGGCCAGGGAGTGTCCACCCCCTGCTGGAGCCCCAGCCTCAGCCCCCGCCCTTAGCACTTCCTGTCCAGGGAACCGTGGGAGAGGTCAGGCAGCAGCGGGGCCCCACCCCCATGGGCGGGGGCTGGGGGTGGTTTCGGGGGTCTGGGGTGGGAGCCCTAGACCTGAGCAAGCTGCACCAGCACCCGCCCTCACCATGTTGGGTCCTGTCCAGTACAGGAAGAAGCCACTGGGGTCCACGCGCAGAGTTACCAGGTTCTGACTGGAGGCCTCCTGGGGACGAGATGGACGGCAGGGGTCAGGGGGTGAGGGCCGCCGCCCAGGTTTGGTCCCTGGACCCCCTGGGGCCATACCTTTCCCCCCCGCCCCAGTCTTTCTCTCAGTGAGCGAAGACGAAGCCTCAGCCAGCCCATAGGTCCTCTGTGGCTCCCTCGAGTCCTCAGGACAAAGCTGAGGTCCTAGTCCCCTCCCAGCCCCACTGCTCTCTTGCCCTAAGACTCTGTCACATGGACCACTAACTACCCTTTCCCCACCTCCAGTCTTTGCATCATTGCTCCTTTGCAAGGATATTCTCCCTTCCTTCTCTATCCCCGAAATCTGACCTGCCTCCTTGGGGAGGCCTCCCCAGACCCCAAGCCTGGGCTCAGTTTCCTCATAAGGTCTGAGAGCTCCCTGGTGGCTGAAGCCCTCACAGCCCCCTTGGGAATATTTATGGAATGAAAGAAGAGGGTTTGGAAGCCTGACCCCCACGGTCCTTCTGTGTCCCTCGGGTCCCCATGAAGACCAGCCGCCCCTTACGTCTGCTTCAAAGTCCATCACCCCCCCCAACCCTGCGCCCCACTGGAGCCTCACAGCTTCGAGGCTCGTCCCATCCTACAGAGCACAGACTAAGTCCCCTCGGAAGGGGACTCACCCTGCCCTCAGGACTAGACAGTGAATTCTGTTCTCGCTCCAACAGCCCTGGCTGGCAGGAGGGTAGAAAGGGGTGCACTGGCCCCATTTTCTGAGGAGGGCCACCCTGTGTGACTCAGGACCAGCAGCAGTGGGGGAGGGGGTGGTGTCATCAGAGGCTTAGACTCGGCCAGGGCCCAAGTGACCACGTGGCCCCAGGTAGAACTCTCCTGCCCCAGGCCAAGAGAAGACACTGCCTCACCTTGGTGCCACCCCAAGCTGCTGCTCACTGGTGGACGATCCTATGGTCGTAACAACAGCTCACCCTGACGCCGCCCCTACTGCTTGCCAGGTACGGGTCTAAGCGCTCAATATCTAGGTGCTCACTTAGTCCTCCTAACAACCTACGAGGTTTGCACTCTTGTTCTTCCCATCTTACAGGTGAGGAGACTGAGGCACAGAGAGACTACCTAGTTTGCCTAACGTCAAGAAGAGGAGCCAAGATTTGCATGCAGGCAGTATGGCTCCAGAGTCCCGAGGTTTGGGAAGCAGGGAACCAGGACCCCTGCCAGACTCCCAGCTCCTGACCTCAGCCACAACCCCACTGTGGGGCCTGGGATTAGCCTCCATTCTCCAGACTCAGTTTTCATCTTCTGGAGAACGGGGACTGCACTAGCCCCGCCCATCTCAGCCTTTACTTACAAAGGACAGGAGGTTGATCTGGGGGCCGAGGGGATAGGAGGCTTGGGAACTGTTGGGATGCTTGGGCCTCCCCACCTCACTGTGCTGACACCCATCCTCAGCCCCTCTCTGGGATTACCAACCCTGCCCTGGGCTCAGGGCCCCCCAGGAGTGTGATGAGGGGGGAGTTCTGTGGGTACTGCCTCCAGGGCCTCCCTCTCCCCCTCCTCAGGGGTCTGGTCTTCAAAGGCAGCCCAGGCCCCAGGTTCTCAGGCCCCAAGTCCCTGTCAGCAACCCCCACCCCACCCCCAGGGCCCTCTCCCTGTTCCCACTTCCTTATTTGGGTTTATCACACTGGAAGGAAAAGGAGAAACTTTTCCCTTCAAGCCGGCCTGGGGGGAGGGGTCTCCCCTAGCCCCAGGGGCGCCGGGGCACCCCTCTATGGCACACCTGTTACCTCAGGCCACGCCCCCAGCCCCTCCCCCCAGCTCCCACGCCTACCCGCCCCACCCAGACGGAAAGGAGCCGAGTCTTCCAGGCCTCCGGCCTGGCTGGGAAGGAGCAGCAAGGCAGCTCCGGCAGCCGGGGGGGAAAGCCCCGGGGAAGGAGGGGCCCAGGGGGCAGAGAAGGGGGCGGTGTGAAAACGAGGGTGAGGTGCAGGACAGCTCGCAGAGCCGCAGGTGGGAGCGGGGCCTCTGGGAAGCTCCAGGGGCAGGTCAGGTAAAGGGGGGGGGAGGGGGAGTCAGGATCTATTGGGGTTCAAAGTCCCGATGCTAAGAAGTGGAGAGCAAAGTTCCCCCGGGGTGGAGGAACTTGGGGGGGGGGCACAGTCTCCACTAGGGGGGTGACTTGGTGCTCCCACCTGAGCAGCGAGCTGGGCTGGGATCCAGAAGCAGGGCAAAGGGGTGCCAGCCAGAATAGGGTGAAAAAGTGATGAATGGAGAACAATGTTCAGACTAGGGCACTGGGAAGAGTAGGGTCCCAGAGGCACCCACTCAGAATGGGGGTACACTGAACCAGACTGGGGGCTATGGTTCTTGAGCCAGACTGTCCAGTGCCGGGCAGGGGTCTGGGGACCAGGCCAGGGTTGGGGGAACCAGAATTAGACCGGCCGGGAGAGGTGAGAAGAGCCAGAGAAAAGTGGGGGGCTGGAATTTACTGGGGTTCGAAATCTCTGGGCCAAGGAATGAACGCCAAATTTTCCGCAGATGAGGGACTGGAGTGGGGGGTGGGGGACAGAGTCTTCATTACGAGGACGACTGGGGACTCAAGTTTCCGGAGCGCAGCCAGGCTGGGATGGGGGGTGGGGGGGCGGTGGCCAGGTCAGTCTGGGCTGGGGGTCCCCGGCGTCTGGCGGAGCTGGGGTGAGGGAGTCCCCGGATCTGGGCGGAGCAGGGGGCCCCTGCACTTACCTCGTCCCATTTGATGAACTTACTCCCGCGCCGCAGGGTCTCCACGACGGTGGGCGGCTCCAGCTGCAGCGCGTGGACGCCGGGCCTGGCGCCCGCCATAGCTGGGCCGGGGGCGGGTCGGGGACCCACGGAGCCCCGACGGGGACCCGACGGCGCCGCTGCTCCCTCCGCGCGCTCCCGCGCGGCCCGCTCCGGCCCGGCGGCGTCACCGCCCGCCCGCCAGTCTGTCCGGGACAGACCAGAGAATCGGCGGGGCCCGGCCGGGGCGGGGCGGGGGCGGGGCCGCAGCGGCACCGCCCCCTCCCCCGGCGTCGGGCCCGCCCGCCCCGCGTCGGCTCCCCCTGGCGGCCGGGGTGGCGACTGCAGCCAGAGGAGGGATGGGGCAGAGGCACGCCCGGACCGGGGCACTTCGCTGGGGGTGGCTCAGCTGAACCCGCCCCGGGTTGGAGGAAGGCGCTTCGGGGCGGGGAGGCTGTTGGGGTGCAGCTGGAGGGACTGCGTGCAGAGGGCGCTGCCGAAGACCGGCCGGGGTCGGCCCGCTAAGGTTTCTTAGGGGCAGGGGCGGGGGGTACTACCGGAGAGCAGGACTTGGGCCTGGGGGCGCAGAGACCTGCCACCCACCCCACTCCTGCAGCACTTAGCTGAGCGCTGGAAAAGACACTCCCACCCCCTTCTCTGCCCTCACTTCGCCTCACCCCCTTCTGCAGCAGCTCGGTACCCGCCCCCCCCCCTCCCTGAGAGCAATTAGCAAGCTAATGGGCCTTCCGCCGGCGGGCGCCCCTCCCCCGTCCCTAGCCCGGGGAGGCCCGGCGCCTGTCGCCTCCTTTGAGGACCCAAGCACCCTGGCTTTCCAGAGCGAGCCCTGGAACAGCGCCCTTCTTGTTCCGCAGACACCCCCCACAGCTCAACCTGGAGCCTGTCCCTGCGGGGCTCTCGACTGCAAACTGAGAAGGGGACAACTGGTCGTCTGCCCAGAGGGGTCAGAAGCCTCCTGGGTGTCCACGAACAAGGAGGGTCGAGGAGGGGCTCTGCCACTCCTGGCCCACAGCAGGTGCCCTGAAATCTGCTGCATGCCAGGGACGGGAGCGGGGAAGGCGCATGGGCACTGAGATGGGTGGGGGCTGCAGCCCCTCCCGCAGGGCTTGGCTGGGGGGGCTCCTGCCTGGGGGCCCCTGTGGGAGCCCCCCCAATACAGAGACAGTAGCAGCAGCAGGTTTAAAGTAGAACTCATCCAGAGGGGCCAGCCAAGTCACCTAGAAACCCAGAAAGAGATGGAGCTGCTTCTGGGGGAGGAGGGGTCAGTCAAGGAGGAGCCAGCCCTACAGGCCTCTTTGCCCCAGGCTCTCAGACCCCCAAGGGGAGCCCTGCCTAGCACTGGCCATCCTCAAAATCCCCACCATGTTGGGTACCAACTCTAACCTAACAGATCTCCTAGCCTTCGGCTGAGGCCCTGTGGGGTGTGATTATTATCTCCACTTGAGGCGCAGAGAGGGGAAAGGACTTGCCCAAGGTCACACAGCTTCATAGGAAGATTGCAGCCCTCTGTCTTGAAGGCCGGTTTATGTCCTGCCTTTACTCCTTGCCCTTGAAGAGACAAAGAAAGGGGGACAGGACTTGTGATCCTTGTCCTCTCTCACCAGAGCAACAGAGCCATAGCCCTCAGAGACTCAGGGACTACGGGGTCTCTCATTGGGCAGAGCCATGCCGGGTAGAGATTGGCCTCTGCTCCCGCTGACTTGGGTTCAAGTCTACCGGCAGAACCTCGTCTCTCTGTGCCTCAGTCACCTTGTCCAGAAGGTGAAGGTTGTCAGAGGATGAAATAGTCAAATGAGTATGAGATGACCCCTAGGTGTAGACAGCTAGATCTCTAAGGAGTGAGAGCAGGCTGTGGGGACAAGGGGGAGGAAGGAGGAAAGGGCATGGATCAGCTCTGGGGCAGGGGGCTAGCGGGGCCTAGAGTTTAGGGGTAGAAGCTCTAGGCAGCAGCTCCTTGGAAAACAGGATGGGAGCCTGCTTCCTGGGCCTGAGCCCCTCCCCCTCTCCCTCCACCCCTGTGTCTCCCGAGGCCAGGGCAACCCCCATTAGAGGGCTTCTTCCTCCTCGGACACTTTCTTGCAGCCTTGGTAATGGTAATGGAGTTTCTCGGCAAGCAGTAAATGGTGGAAGGAAGGCAGCCTTTCCGGCCTCTACCCTTGATTAAAGGAGCGGTCTCAGCCAAGGGACCCTCCCTAGGGCCTCTGCTTTGAGGAGGTGCTGAAAGCAGCCTTAGCTGCCCTCTGGTGGAGGGGGGCCAGGATCCCAAGAGGGGTGGGGCTGGGGAGGCCACAGCCCGAGGCTGGAAGGATGAAGAGCAGCAGCGGTGACAGGTTCAGACAGGAGAGCAAGGGCTGGGATATGGTCTTGGAGCCCTGACCTCAGCCCCAAACCACCAGAAGTCAGCAGAATCTGCCCCTCTGAAGAGGCTCAGGGCAGGTAAGTGACTTGCCCAGGGCCTCGAAGCCTAGGGCAGAGGCAGGATTGGAACCCAGTTCTTCCACTCCAAGGTTCTGTGCTGGGCAGCCCAGCCTCCAAGACAGCTGCAGGCCGTCATGGCCATCTGCGCTAACTGTTCACAGGGTAGGCGGCCATGGGAAGGGGCTGGATGTGCAGGGGAGTCAGCCCCAGGAATCTGGGAGTGCCCTGGGGGTAGCACAGGAGGTGGAGAGAGGGAGAGTCAGGAAAAGCATCCCTGGCTCTTCCCTGTTCAGCCTAGAGAATCCTCAGGGGACCCCTGAAATTTGGACATGACCGGAGGCCTTCACACCAGCCTTGAGGGGAGGAGGGACAGGAAGATCATTGCTGAGGGTCATAGCATCTGGGGGGTGCAGAGCTGGGGCTGGTACCCAGGTCTTCACCGCCAGTAGGTTTCACTCCCACAACAAGCTACGGTATATCCTCTCTTGTAACTGTGAGCTCCCCAAGGCCTGAATCAATGCTCCAGTTCAGAAAGAACAGACCCGCCCCAGTGGGGTGAGGTGGGGTGTGGTGGGGAATTTGGACGTGGGTAAGTTGCTTCTCCCATCAGGCCAAGCTCAGAGCCAGAGGCCAGGCTGGGGATGGGGCTCTCTTTGAAAGAGTGGGTCCTGCCTAATCCGCAAGAGCAGGGTCAGTCCTTCCCTGGCCCCCCAGGCTGGCCAAAGGGAGGCTAAGGCCAGAATGGGGGCTGGAGAGGGAGGAGGTGTCAGCCCGTCACCGAGCCACATTAACCTGCCCCCTACCCTGGCCTGAATCCCACCACCACCATCACCACACACACCATTCTCAGCAGCGCCTTCTCATTGTCTATTCTCCACAGCTACAAGGTAAGCCTACAGTCCTAGGTTTGAGTTTGTCTGCAGCACCAGCTGTGTGACCCTGGGCCAGTGTCAACCTCTCTCTGAACTCCACCTACTGCAGAGGACTTCTCTGGCATCCAGAGAGAGGGTGTCTGTGAGGGGTTGGGACTTACTGCCTCTCAGACCCTGAGACTCTGGTTGGGACTGCAGAGGGTGAGCCTGCTGTCTGTGGAAGTATCCCAAACAGAGCTCCACAGCCTTGTGCAGTGGTATGAGTAGTGATTTTGTGTCAGGGGACCTGGGTATACAAGCTGAGCTCCATCTCTGTCTGGCTGTGTGACTTAACCCCTGTGGTTCAGTCCTTGAATCTTCCATGCACTTTCCTATTTAATCTTTGCCACAGCCTTCAGAGGAAATGGATGCACAGAAGAAGCCATTCATTCCTTCATTCGGTCATTTGTTCAACCAATAGTTATCGAACAGCTACTATGAGTCTGACCTAGGTGCTGAGAGTTCAAGAGTCAGGTAATTTGCACGATGCATGTGGGTTTGAAGCCCAGCAGGCGCACTCAGCCATGGGCATCAGCAGTAAACAAGGTCCAGACAGGTCTCCGCCTCATGGAGCTCATAGTTGAGAAATGGGAGACAGACAATGAAGAAATGAATGAGAGACACTATTTAAAAATATGGAAAATCAAAGCAGGTGCGGGAATGAGACGCACGGTCTGCTTAAGAGAGGTGGGCCAGATAAGGCGCCTGTGAGATCTGAAGGACAGAGGAGGCCGCAGGGCGAGGATCTACCGGAGAGCGAGTGAGGTGCCCTCACACTGGAACCGACTACGTGGAACCGACCGGAGGAACTCTCATTAGGGTCAGCTGTTATTATCTTTATTATCGTGAGTACCGGCTCCCCCACTTCCCAGCTCTTTACACCTCAGTTTGTACACACAGAGGTTGCGGGGTGCAGAGAACCGCGCCCTGTGGAGACCAGCCCTACGAGAGCGCTCCAAACAAGTTCTGCGCTTCCAGGACCCGGTTCCGCTCCAGGGGAGGGGCGGCCATGGGGGCCGGACCCTGGGGACTACATTTCCCATAATTCCGTCCCCCGCCGCCATCTTGGCGGGTGGGCGGTGGCTGCCTGGGGTCTGGCCCTTCAGGCCGCCCGGATGGCTCAGCTCACCCCCAACCTAGGCCTCCATCATGGGGGGCGCGGAACCCCGACGAGTAGGGCGTCCGGTGACCTGGGCAGCGCCTGCCCGCCTTCTCCACTCCTCCACCCCCGGGCGTCCGGCCCACGTGTCCGTCCGCGCGAAGAAGCCTGCTCTTTACCCGCTGGCCAAGGGCCTGAGGACCCAGAAGTCGGGGGCTCCCACGTCTCTTCCTCGGACCTCTGTCCTGTATACAGTGCCCACTCCCCTACATTCTCAGACGTCCCCTGTTTTTGCTTCAGTGAGGTCAGAACACTAGGTTCCCCGCAGGAGGGCAAATCCGGCTACCGGACGCTTCGAACGCCTGGGCTTGGGGCAGGAAGGTTAAAAGGGATAGCGGACAGCTAGGTCCAAACCTCTAAGTACTAGACCCTCTCCTAGCCCCTGCCCGGGGGCGGGGTAGAGGTGAGGGGCCTGCTGCAGGACTGTCCCTTTAAGGGGGTGTGGTCGGGGGGCGGGGGAAGCGATCGAGACAGAGAAAGCGGCTTCGGCTGCGGCGGCTCGGGCGGCGGCCGCGGGGGACAAAGGGCGGGCGGATCGGCGGGGAGGGGGCGGGGCGCGGCCAGGCCAGGCCCGGGGGCTCCGCATGCTGCAGCTGCCCCCGGGCGCCCCCGCCGCCGCCCTCGCCGCGGAGCCGTGCGGAGCCGAGCTCACGAGCTAACCCGAGCCAGCGGCCCGGAGCCAGCCGGCGGGCGTCCCGGAGGCGGCGGCGCAGGGAGGGGCCCGACGCGCGCACGTGGCCCCGGCGGCCGCCATGGCGGACAGCGGCCCCGCAGGGGGCGCGGCGTTGGCGGCTCCGGCCCCTGGACCCGGGAGTGGCGGCCCAGGGCCCCGCGTCTACTTTCAGAGCCCCCCTGGGGCTGCAGGCGAGGGCCCTGGCGGCGCGGACGACGAGGGCCCAGTGAGGCGCCAAGGGAAGGTCACGGTCAAGTACGACCGCAAGGAGCTACGGAAGCGCCTCAACCTGGAGGAGTGGATCCTGGAGCAGCTCACTCGCCTCTACGACTGCCAGGTGTGTCCCCCACCCTGCGCCGACACCCTAAAATCGGTCCCGATTCGGGCCGCCTGGGAACCCCACCTTGAGCCCGCCTGTCACCCGGAGTCAATGGGCGCTCCGCTTCCGCGCGCTCCCCAGCTCTCCGTGCTCCCCGCCCTCAATGTATGTTCTTTCTTGTCTGACCTAAGTCACTCCTTTCTTATCTGCTGCCTTAGACAGGAGACTCGGAGATTGTCTGGGCTGGCGGGGAAAGGAGATCTACCTATTGCCTGCTAGCCTAGACTGGTTAAAAGGCGCTAGCTAGCCTGAGTGGTGGTGGTACGGGTCTTGCCTATTCTAATGGGCTAACCTGGAGCTCCATCTTGCCATGGGGGGTAGGGTAGCCCACTCTCTGGGTTCTAGTTCTCCACCCTATGACTCCTTCCTTGATCAAATGGTGACTCAGTCCCCGGGGGGCAGGGTGGAGGAGTGGGCTTGCCCTGTGCTGCCTACCCTAGTGCAGCCCTGGGATGCAGCTGACTCCAGACCGGAGAGATGCTTCCTGGGGGGGGAGGGGTGGCAGGCACCCCCTCCCTCAGCAAAGCATGGACTCTTTGTTTCCCCTTTACCAGGCCTGGGTCCTTCCCACTGACCCCTCACCCTTCACTTCCTCCTCACTCCTGGGAAGCTGTGACAGGTGTTTGGGGGAGGGGAAGGGGCTGTGATGAGTTGGGACAGCTGGCCCCACCTGTGCTCTGGTTGAGATGGGGGGCCCGGAAGTTGGGGAGACACATCTGCAGGGTTCCCAGCCCAGGATCCCCAGCCCTAGCTGTCTGGCACCCAGGGTGCCCAACTGGCAGGGACAGGAAGCTCCCCCCCTCATTGGGCAGTTTGCCTTGGCACAGGCCTGATCTGTTTTCTCCTCGGAGCAGCTGCCGCTGTCTGCTGGGCAAGAGGGCTGGCTCATCTGCAGTAGGGCAGGGGCCTCAGCCAGAGAGCCCCTCTCACACCCTCTCCCCCAACTCAGGCCCTTGTCTCTCCCTCCTCCCCCACCCCTACCCCAGGAAGAGGAGATCCCGGAGCTGGAGATTGACGTGGATGAACTCCTGGACATGGAGAGCGACGATACCCGAGCTGCCAGGGTCAAGGTGAGAGGGGTTGGGGGGCAACAGGGCCAGGTCAGGGGAGCAGGGAATAGAGGGGTGCCTGGAGGCACTGCCCCGTGGGTAGGCAAGCCTCTGGAGCCAGGCCTTCTTTGGTCTGAGTCAGCCAGTTCTGTGACCTTCCTGGGCTCAGCTTCTGGCTCCGTCAAATAGGGCCAGTGGTACTTGCCTAGCTTTTCAGTAGCTGTGGCATCTCCTGTGCCTCAGGGTGGCCCCAGTGCGTTGGAAGAGGGTATAGGTGAACTTTAGGCCCGTGTTCTAGAGACTCATAGTTATACTTTTCCCCCATGCCCCATTAGGAGCTGCTGGTTGACTGTTACAAACCCACTGAGGTAAGGAGGTGGTTTCCCCAGAGGGTGGGGTGAGGAGCCTGGGGTCCTGTCATCTTGGGTTCTGGTCTCCCTAATGTCCTCCCTCCCTCCAGGCCTTCATCTCTGGCCTGCTGGACAAGATCCGGGGCATGCAGAAGCTGAGCACACCCCAGAAGAAGTAAGGGTCCTTGACCCAGGTGAACGGTGGCTCCCACAGGACAATCGCTGCCCCGCAACCTCGTAGCAACAGCAATACCGGGGGGCCCTGCGGCCAGGCCTGGTGCCATGCGCAGTGCTCCCCGTGCCCCTGGCCCAGGGGCCTCTTCCCTGCCCCCTCAGTTTTCCATTTTTGGGGTTTTTTATTATTATTAAACTGACGGGACTTTTTGTGTTTTTATATTGACTGCGGCGCGGGCCCTTTAATAAAGCTAGGATATGCCTTTGGTGCAGTTAACAGGCTCGCCTGGTTTCTTTTAGGGGGGACACACTGCTCTACAACTGCTGCCAGCTCAGCTTCTCCCCAGGTGACCGCAGGCCTTCCTGAGGGCCACGTAGCCATGGCGATAGCCCAGTGCTGGCTCCCAGACCAGGATCTGGAAGTGGCTGGGGAGTTGGGGAGGAGCCGTGTTGCTACTGGCAGGCAGGAATACTCCTTTTTCCCTCTGGACAAGGGCCACCACGTCACCCAGGGTTTGGCCATCGTGACCTCCATGCCACTGAACCTACTAGACCCCAAGGCTCTGCAACCAGGAAAGGAGAGGGAGGGATGGGGGGAGGATGAGGGAGAGGGAAGGCTGAAGCTGTGGTTTCTTAAGTCTCCAGGGCCCACAGACAAACACAGTCTCACTTCATGGGCTTTAAAGTTTTTTTCTTTCTTTAAACAGTCTGGTCCCTGATGGGGGCCTCTCCACCACCCCTCCCCAGTTTGGCTACAGTTCTGAACGTCGCTCGATTTTGAGCAGCTCCACCTCGAACACCAAGGTTGCACCGCCTGCAGGGGAGAAGTGGGATCAGAATGAGAACCAGGGCCACAGCGAGATGGAATGGGTGCAGGAGATGGGGGGCAGGAAGGTTTATTACCTGGAATCTTTGGGGGAGCTCCCCGCTCTCCGTACCCTGCAAAGATGCACAAAGAAAGTGAGCCGTGGCCAGGCAGAGTGAGGTGTTCTGCAGACAACGAGGCTGAAACCAAGCCTCTGCCCATCCCAGCACAAGGCCAGAAATGGAAAAGGTGTAATGGATTTGGGAGGGGGCTGCTAAAGGTCTTGTAGAGGGCAGAGAGTGGGCACCAGAGCCAAGCGTCCCAAGGGTCTTGCCCTGTCCTCACTGCTGGACACAACTAGACTTGGAAGTGGCATGTATTGAATGGATTGAGTGGAGATCAATGCAGAGGCTGAACCAGTCTTCACCCTTACGTAGATATAACCCTGAACTCCTTATCCCCACTCAGGAAGGGCCTCTTACCTAGCTCTGATGGGATCACCAGCTTCCGCTTTTCCCCCTCACACATCCTGTAGGACAACACATGTTCAGCATGTGGCAGCACCCAGGCTCCCTGCCCCCACCCCATACCTGGAGCTTGCCTCCCACAGTTCACCTCCTGGACCACAGCCATGGCCCCTCGACTCACCCTAGGAGCCCCTGGTCCCAGCCCTTGATGACCTGGCCCGTGCCCAGGGAGAAGACAAAGGGCTGGTTCTGGGGCAGGCTGCTGTCAAACTCTGTTCCATCTTCCAGCTTACCCTGTGAGACCATGGGAAGGCCAGTGAGGAGGAGGGTCTGCTCTGACACCCCCACCCCCAGGTGCTCTTCCCATCAAGGTGGCAGCCCACAGCACTGGCGGCCATAGTCCTAGAAAGGGACAGCACCTTGGGCAGCTCACAGTACATTGCACTGCTTGCTGGTGCCAGTTGGGATTAGACAGTGAAGAGCAAGATAGGATCATGCAAAGTAGATGAGACTTGCCCAAGGGTCACCCACCTTTTGGCAGGCAAACCTGGCTCCCAAGTCCTTTCTGGTCCCCGGAAGGCCCACCCACCCACAGAAGCTCCACTCCCTCACCCACCGTGTAGTGCATGTGCAGGACGTCCCCTTTGCGTGATTTGATGGGACAGTGGTCTACCCGTTTCTTGACTCCGATCTGCAGCTTCCGTTTGCCCTCGGCCCCGGCGGCCGTGACCAGGGCACTCAGGCAGATGGACAATACTGTCAGGACCCAGCTCAGCCTCATGTTTCTGCGGGGACAGACCCCGACCAACCAACCGGGGGAGAGGAACGGGAGGGCATGGAATACGGGCAGGTACCAGGAGGATTCCACCCCACCGTACCTTGCCTGCCCCTGGGGATCCCCTTGTCCCGGGTCACCGCCCCCTCCCCCAGGCTCCGCGGCCACACTTACCAGTCCAGTGAGAAGGGGGCTTGCCCGAGGACCCCAGCAGCGGGGGGAGGGGGTCAGGGGAGGCCACAGCAGCCAGGGTCCAGCCCCTTTGCTCACCCCCTGCGCTTCCGTCCCTCCCAGTCCCCAGCTCTGCTCTTCAATTCCCCCCCGTCCCTTTCCGCAAAGTCCAAACCTTATCTGGCTGCGCAGCAGTTGCCCCAACCGGGCGACCCCATTCACGCCACACCCAATTGCCTCCCGCCCAGCACACCCACACCTCTGCGGCTGCCGCAGGGGGTCGGCCCCGAGGCACCCACACGTCGCCACTGGGTGGCTCCGGGGAGCCCCTGTCCTCCGGGGGTACCCCCCAGGCTGGTCCTGTGCCTCCGCCCGAGGCGCCGCCCCAACTCTGAGCCCTCGGGGGCCTGCGGGGCACCCACACTGGCCCCGTGTCGGGTGGCCGCCGAGCCCGCTCCACCCACACCACCTCTCCCGGGGGAGTTTTCGGCCTACCGCGTCCCCAGGCACGGCCACCACGGAGACCGCCCCCGCGTGGACGCCCCGGGCCATTACCTGGGCCTACCCCTTCGCTGGGCTCCTTAGCCCCACCCTTTAGAGGGCGTGGTTCCGCCCCCGGCCCTGTAGTCCCGCCCCCGACAGGACTAGACCCTTTTTCCTGAACTGTAGCCACGCCACTCACCGGCTGAGGCCGCGCCCCCGGTGCCTGGGCTCCTTCCCCCTCGGTCTCCAAACCCGAGGCTTCTCCTTCCGCCTGTTCCAGCTCCTCCTCCAAGGGCCGGTCTCCGTCCCTCACCAGTCCTAACCCCGCCCCCCGCCCTGGAGCTCCGCCTTCCACCGACACAAGCTCAGAGGTCCCGCCCGTCTCCGTTCCACGTCCCGCCCCGACTCCCGGAGCCCCGCCCCGTGAGGCGTGAGAACCCTCCCCCTGCGGCATCCCCAGACAGCTCTGACCCCAACCCTCAATTTCCTCGTAACCTATCCCTTGTTGACACTCAGAGCCCCGGCCCGCTCCTGCCCCGCCTGATCCAGCCTGCCCCCTTGCACCCCGGCTCCCCACAGCCCGGGCTGTGGCCCCCGCTCACCTCCTCGCCGCGCCCCCGGAGTCAACCCCAGTCGTGCTGCCGTCTCTGCGCAGGCGCGTCATCGTCGCCACCAGACCCGGCCACGCCGCCCGCCCTCATTGGACCGTGCGAAACCCGCGGCCACACGCCCGCCTGGGCGGCCTTCTCTAGCTCCGCCCCCCGCGCCGCCATGTGACTTATGCGTCATGTCCGGTGGGTCTGTAGTCCATAAGGTTAGGTGAAAGTGACTTCTGAAAGGGCCGAAGGCACTTCCGGTCGAGGTGAAATTAAGGTCAGGTGGGCGCGGGTTCGCGGAGGGGGTCTTGAGACGCCATTTTATGTCGCCCCCAGCCTCTCCCACGGCTCTCCTGTTTGCCCCTGAGCCTCTTCAGGATCCACAATCCTCAGTTACTGTGGAAAGAGCCTGGTTTCAGAGTGAGCCCTGGGTTTGAATCCAGGGTCTGCCACTCATTGACTGGCTGTGTGACTTTGAGCAAGTTCCTTGGCCTGGTAACTCGGGCTTGATAACATCCACCCCGCAGGGCCCCTGTAGGATTGCTGCAAGTGATGTGCACTGCCAGGCCCTGGTCCACGGCGAATGCTCTCCTTTTTTTCTCTCCCAGCGTACAGGCCTGCCTCTACCTGCCGTACAATGACCCCTGAATCATGACTGTAATGGTCTGGCTGGGTCCGTTCCCCAACCGGACTTATTTCCAGGCACCACAGCACCCAGGAGTGAACATCTGTCCATTGAAGTAATGAACCTGCAGTTGGGAGGCAGCTAAACCTAAGCTGAGTGTTAGGGAGAGAGCCGACCTGAGGCCAAATCCCCAGGTCAGTCAGACTTTTCGAGCCTATTTCCTCAACTGAAAAAGGAAGATAATTACAACACTCAGAATTGAGGACTCGGCGAGAAGGCACATACGGAGCAGTGTGCACGCTGGGCAGGCTTAAATGGGCTTGGGAGGTGGTAGCTAGTGTCCCTAACCCTCATCTGTCTCACTCTAATTGAGCTCTGGCATTTTGGGTGACAGAATAGCTGAGAAAATGATTTGAAAGTAGCACTCACTGTCAGGAATTGCCTCTTCTGGTTTAACCCCACTCTTGGTTTGGGCCCAACAAGATCACTACCCCACCCTCTAATCTAACACTTAAGAGAAGGCCTCCATTAGGGTAGCTGCTTTGGCTTAACCTCTGCCATGAATGTTCTGTCTCGATGGGGCAAAGCACTGGTGCCCAAGGTTGCCCTTCAGTTCACCCCCTCATCACTCAGCCCCAGGGGCACTGAAGGCTGCAGGCCGAAAGCTGGCCACTGAGCTTGGGCTGGGTCAGATAAAGGTCAGGAGAGTCCCAAGCAGCGCCTGGGGAGGGGAGCCCAAGGTGCAAGGGAGGCGAGAGTGGAGAAGACTGTGTGGTTGGGGTGAGTGGGGCCCACCAAGCACAGACCTTTGGTGCTGCCTCCCTTTCAGGGATGTGGGAGTGAGGTGGGGGCAGAGCAGGTGCGTGACCTTCGAGTTAAGCTACCGGGAGCAAAAAGCTGCAAACACAGAGTGTAACCCGGCAGGGAAGATGGGTGTTCTTTCCTATTACGTGACTCTCGAACTTTCTTGGAGCCCAAGGGCCCAGACCACAGTAATCATCTGTTCCCTCCATGTGCACATGTGGGAACTGAGGCTCAGAAAGAGAGGGGCAGTGACAACCAAGGTCATTCAGCAGATCTGGGTCCCACCTCAAGCTCACTGGCCCTCTCCTTCCAGAAAGGAACCCTTGTAATGAGCAGAAGGGCAGGGACTCCCCAGGGCCTGTTAGCACAACATGAATGTGAAGGATGCACGATTCTGGCTCTGTGACCTGTTGTGGGGCCTTGGGCCTCATCTCCTCCAAGCTCCATGTCTAGGAGGCAGTGTGACGCAGACATTCATGTCCAAACCAGCCAGCCTGGACGGTGACAAACAGTGACACAGGCAGGGACAGTTCCTTCTATCTCTTTTATCGGGACTGGGGTTCACAGTTCTTGTACTGAAGCCCAACTCTCATTTTTTTGTAGAGGACCAGGGTCTTCTTAGTGAGGGGACGGAGGAGCCAGTTGTAAGATGCTCACTTGCACAAGGTGGTTAAAAACTGAGGCGGGACCCCGTTCTCTCCCAAGATGGTACATGACCCCTTGTGCTGCCTCCAGGTCTCTTCACCCAACTCTGTCCACGTTGTTGGACGGCAGCCTCAGAGAGACAAGGGGCAGTTGGAAAGCCCTCTGAGAGGCCCAGGGCTTGGAGGAGCTTCCGCCCAGGTTGAGGTCTCGGGGACTGGACTGTGCCCACCAGGATGCCCTCTTGTTCCCCTCTGGGCAGGCCTGTGAGGCAAGTGGCCCCACCGAGTCTGAAAAGCAATGTATCACCTTCGCAGCTTCCGGCACCTGAGAAGGAAAGAAGGGGTCTGTTCATGCTGGCACAGCTCAGCCCCTGCTCCTCTAGACTCACCCCCTTACCTTCTGTGAACCTCATTCTCCACTAACACTCCTGGGAAGCCCCAGCTGGCCTGGCCCACAGGACGCCACCCCAGGGCCCCGCTGTGGAAAGGAGGGGTGGTGAGAAGCAACTTGGACAAGGGTGGACCAGCGTTCCACTACATCCCCTGGCCTCTCGGAGCACATAAGGTGGAACAAACTCTACCACAGGGGTTTCTGGGAAGGCTCAGAACTTTGCAAACTGGAAGGCTGTCTTTCTCTTTTCTACACCTGGTGATGTCACCTCTTCCAGGACATTTCTAACCTCTCAAAAGACGATGTCAGGTGCCCCTCACCACAGCTCTTGACTTGACATCCTCTGCTGGCATCATGTGCCCTCGTGTCTGACTCCCGCATCAGAATGCGAGCCTTGTTTATGCTGACCCCAGTGCCAGCAGGCGCTTGGTCAATAGTTCAGCACACTCAAAGCTTCCCCTTCCCTGGCTCTTCTCCCACCAGCAGGCTCACCGGGACCTGCTCCAGGATGGCAGCTTGACGCCACACCCGACTCCTCACCTGCAGGTGTCTGGGTTGAGCTCTAAGCCCCGCCCTTGACAACGGAGGAAGCTGCGGCGTCGGCAGCGGCAGTGGCAGGTCCGGGGGTCAGGGCGCTGGCGGCGCTGGGGGCAGCGTGGGCAGAGGGGCCTGGGGCTGGAGTGGGATGGGTGATGTCAGCTGGGGAGGGTGCTCCGGGGGCAGGGTCCCAGCCCGGAACAGAGCGGGGCTGGGGACGGTGGTGGGGAGTGGAAGCCCTAGGAGGAGAAGCAACATGTCTCGGGTGAGAAGTAAGAGTCTTCCCGGGAGCTGGGGTCGGGGAAGAGCATATAGTCTTGGGGAGCAGAGGAAAAGGGGAGAGGGGGACACGAGTGGGAGGAGAAGGCGGGGGACCACAACTTCCTGACACACTCTTACACCCCCTGCCCCACCCACACATTACATTCTGGGTGCTGGGCCTGGGCTCCAACCCCACCTCAGCAAGAGCCCAAGACTCACCTGTCCAGCTTCACAGCACTCTCAGGTTTTTTTGGTCTGAAAAGTAAGAGACACAGAAAGAGACAAGGAAAAAGAGGATCAGGAAGCCAAGCATCCTACTCTCTTGCCCTAGATCCCAGGCCTACCCGGCTATACTCTTGGAAACCTGGTCCCCACTATGGTGTACCACAACACCCAGCACCCCCCAAGCCTTGTCTCTGCGAACTCAGGAGTGGGGCCTGGCTGGCACCTGCATTCACACTGGCTGTGTTCTTCCAGGGACATCTCCCCCAGCTGACTGCTTGGGTACCGGATCATGAGGATCTGTGCTCAGAAGAACAGGGAGAGAGAGAGACAGTCAGAGAGAGAGGAAGGGGACGCTCCATGGGCTGGAGAGATGAGAATACCTTGCCCACCAGCCAGGGCTCTGGTTGCCACCCTCTCAGTCCCCAGAACGCTAGCATCCAGCCAGGCACGCTCCACCTGCCCCATACCTGCATTCGGACTTGGTGCTGCCCAGTGGGCACACACTCCAGGCCGTCGTCAGGGCAGCAGCCGCCACAGCGCTGCACCGTCACGCAGCTGGGCACCAGTTGCTTGGCCACAGTGCCCATGAGCTCCATGGTCAGGGGCACCACCACCTCCCGCGGCTGGCAGGTGGCACGAGCATACACGTCTATCCATGACACCACTGGGGGCAGATGCGTAAGGGTTAGGTCCCCACTGGGCTTCCTGCAGCTGCTCCCTGGTTCCCCTACCCCTGCGCCCAGAAGCTGTTCTCCTTAGTTCCCATGTCACAGCCACCCTCCACTAGCCCCCACTTCTGCCCTCCCCATCTGTCTTCCCTGCCCTGTTCATCCAGAACCCAGGAACCCCCCTGCCTCAATCTCCTCTTCTGTGAAATGGGCAGAATAAGAGTGTGCATCTTACAGAGGAGTGTGATTACACAAGATGAGGAATACACAGAGTCTGGAATCAGGACTGGAAGAAAAGATTCTTAGTGCTGGCTAGTAGAAAGTTCCTATTGTTACTATTACCTTTCTTCTGATGGCCAGGGGCATCAGGCTGGGAGACCGGGCCCTGCAGGAGGAGAGAAGAAACCTGGACCCAAGGTGCACTCCAGGAAGGGCTAGCCCTGTCGCTGGCCCCAGGGCTCTGCCCTTGCAGTCAGGAGGCCTAAACTCATCTCCGACATTTTTTCCAGACTACTCTGTTCCTGGGGCCACTCTAGCTTTACCTGTCCTCTCCAGGCCACCTGGGACCTGGGCCCTGCCCTGGCTACAACCCGCCAGGCACGCTCTGCCGGCAGCGTCGAACCTCCAAGCCTGGGGACCGGGCCTGTTCTCGAGGTCGCAGATCAGGAGGGGGCACAGTGAGCGCCGAACCGCATCCTGCAGGCACCGAGGTGGCCCCGCCCCCGGCTGCGCCCTGGGGACGGGGTGGGGCGGGGGAGTGGCCCCGGAGTTGGGCCGGCGGGCGGGCGGGGAGGGACACCTCCCGAGGGATGCCCAGGCCGGGCTCCCGAGACGCCCCCGTCCGAGGCCCGACCCCGCGGATCCCCGAGAACCCGGCCGCTCCGCGCCTCCCCACTTCCGCCAACCTTGAGAGAGGGCACGGCGGGCGGGCGGGTTGTCGCGGACGCACGTACCTGGGCGGGGGCCAGCTGCAGGAGCGCGGCGAGCAGCAGGCGGCGGAGCAGGGGGCTCATGGTGCCCGCGGGGGCCGCGCGCCGGGGGCGCCCGCATCGCCCTAGCCCGGCGGCGCGGGGGGCGGCGGCAGCCAGAGCCCCATGGCGCGGGCCCGGGAGCGGCGGGCGGGGGCCGGGCGCGGTGGGCGGCTCCTCCGCGGCCCCCTCCCGAGCCCTGGGCGCAGGCAGCGCAGCGCAGCGCAGCGGCGGCGGCGGCCGGAGGAGCCGGGCGGGCGGGCGGCCGGTGGTGGCGGCGGCGGGCGGCTGGGACAGCGGGGACGGCGGGGACGGCGGGGGCGGCGGGGGGCCGGGCCCGGGCTGGCGGGCGGGCGGCTCATGTGACCCAGACACGCGCTCCCCACCGGGCCGCGGGGCGGGGGCGGGGTGGGGGAGGGGGGGCGAGGCCGCCGGCGGGGCCCGCCCCCTCTACACACACCCCACCTCCTGCCGCAGCAGGGGAAAGGGGACGCACCGCCCAGGGGGCCGGGCTCCCGGGTTGCCGCCGCCAGAACCCGGAGGGCGGGGCCCGGGCCGGGGGCTCTGGGCCTGTAGGAGCGAGCCAGACAAGAGCTCTGAGAATCACTTTATTGCACGCGTTTTGGGGAGTGGGGTGTCCCAGAAGGGAGCACACCGCAGGCCCCATCCAAGGTGAGCTCTCCAAGGTGAGCCGCTCAGGGGCTGGGGCCGGGGGGCACGATCCCGGGGCCTTGAGGAGGCCCGGGTGGTGGCTGCAGCTGCTGCCCCTGCCGTTGCTCCTCCCGGGGCCTGGCTCTGTTGGCCCTGCAGGGGAGAGCACCTGGTAGTCGGGACTGGGATCCTGGAGGGTGGTGCCAGGACAGTGAGGAGAGGGCAGGAAAGAGCTGGGACAGACCTGGCCCGGGCCCGAGTGTCATTGTAGATGGCTGTGATGATCCGATCCTTTTCATCCATGAAGCTACGATGCATCTGCTCCAGCTTCCTGCAAGGGGGTTACAACTGACTCTGGGAATCCCCAATCCCCGCTGTCCCCCAAGTCCCACCCCCCTCCACCCCACTTGAGGGTCTCACAGCTTTACACTTGTGGGGACCTCAGCTAACTGCCTGTGCTAGGTGAGGAGAGGGGCAGAGAGTAGCTGGGACTTGTCCAGGGCCTAATGGCGACCCAGGTCCCTGACTGTCCTGAAGATGGTGACAGCAGGTCTGTCATGGAGGTCCTTGAAGGCGACTAGAAAGGTTTGTTCATCTAACTCCGTCACTGAACTAGGCACACTGCTAGTAGTGTGCACCAGCCTTTAGGTGTCTTTGCTATCAAACCTCAGTGGCAATGGCACGCATGAGAGGGTGGCAGGAAAACAGCAACTGCCAAACAAATGAAGACAGTTGCTGGTGAGGCCCAGGTCAATGCATTTCCTTCTTGTGCAGGATTTTGGTTGGCTCCAGCACTCTCTGGCAACCAGCACCAAAGATTTAAATTCAAATTATAAAAAACTGAAAATGACATTAGCCCTTAGTGCAGAGCTGCCTTTGCTAAATAAGAAGAGGCTCTGGAGGAGACCTATTTCATGCAGTTCTTAGCTTGAGAGACACAAGGGTGCAGGCCACAGGGGTGGTATGGATGGATGGCTGACACTGGGCTTCACCCACCCTCCTGCCCTCTGCCCATCACCCTAGGGGGACGTGCACCTGAAGGCAACATAGTGCAGGCCCATGCCTGCCAGCATGACCAGTAGACAGTACCCCAGCACCCGCCGGTTGTGCTTGTGCTGCTGCTGCCTTGACTCTGGTCCCTGCGGCCTCACTTCATGAAACTGGGCCCAGTATTTTGCATTGGGGGGTGCCCAGGAGCTGCTGGGAGGTAGAAGAAGGGACAGTGTAAAGATGGGGCTCCCCAGGAGACTTGGGGGTGGCAAGCTGGGGGCAGGACTACTGTACCTGTGTGCCTGATGAGCAGACCTGGGATGGGCTGTGGTTCCTGGACACTTTGGGGAAGCTGCCGAGCGGAGCTGGTGGTCATAGCTGCGGCGGCTCTGCTCATGGCTCAGCACTTGGTACGCTTCACTCAGCTCCACAAAACGGCTGTGCAGGGCTGGGTTCCTGGGGTCCCGGTCAGGGTGCAGCTGGGGTGGGGCAGGACTCCCCTCATCTCCCTTCCCATGACCTATCCTGATAATATCCACCCACAAGGGCTCATATCATACCCAGAGGCCCTCCCTGGGCAGCGACCCTCACTCTCAGGCCTGCGCATCCCTCTAGAAGACCAAAGAGTCAGGAAGCACAAACTCCTGCCCCCTCCCCTTGTTCAAGCCCTCCCCACCTGCTGCCTGGCTCTGATTGTATGCCCTGGTCCCAGCTTTCTCAAGAGCAGGCAGGTCAAGAGAACCAAGCCCAGCCCATCAGACAGGACTCCTGGCTCCTGCCCCACAGCCTTTCCTTCCACCCGGCCAGATCTCTCCCCTTGGGGCAGCTCCCCCTCCCTATGAATGCTGAGGGAATGTGCACCAGCCAGAGTGAGCCTCTCGGCTCCATTCCTGAGAATTTGGAGCGTACCCCATCTGGCTCAGACTTCCCTTCCCCCTCTCCACTTAAGACCACTGGTACCTCTTTGGACTTGGAGAAGAAAGCTCGTTTAACTTCTTCAGCGCTGGCACCAGGATGCACCCCCAACAGTTCATAGTAGTTACTGGGGCCAGACCTGTGGAGAGAGACCCAAACCTGCAGGGGCTAAGGAAAACACAGAGGATACCCCTTCCCTGCCCATCCCAGCCCCCCTGGACCACACCCTTCAACTCAGCATCCAGATGCTGAGGGGGCTGAGGCAGGTGCCAAGGGAGATCTCTAAATCATCCCTTCCTTTTTGAGTGTTCCAGGTAAGGGGCAGATCAGATTGTCTCAAAGTGTTGTTTTCAGACCCCTTGCAACAGAAACGCCTGAAAAGCATGTTTTAAAAAATAGATTCTTGAGGCCCACCTCATTCCTGCAAATCAGAATCTCCAGAGCAGCGCCCAGGAATCTGCAGTTTTGTAAGCTCCCCACACCCCGCCTGGGTTATGCACAGCGATGCTTGACAACCACCTGAGTTGTGGAAAGTGCATTGGGTTTGGTTGGGCTCAAATTCCAGATGTGCCACTTAACTCTCTGTATGACCTTGGGGGTCATCCTTTAATCTCTGATCCTGTGCCCTCAGCAGTGAAGGTGAGGGTAATCTGACAAGCCTGTAAGGCGCCTGACGCAGAGTAAGAGATCACGACTATCCCAGCACCTAGACTATCCCGGCACCTAGCGCAGGGCCTAGAATTGGGCAGGCCAGCCACAAAAACCTACTGAACGACCGGGCCCGGCTCCGGGCGCCCGACTCACCGCTGCCGGGCGGCCGCTGCGAAGAACCGAGTGGGAGGGCTGTGGGGCCACAGCCGGCGCAGGCGCAGGGGCAGCATGAAGGCAGGCGGGCAGCTGGTGAAAGGTCACAAAGAACAGTGGGATGGGAGCAGACTTCAACCACTGCAGCGGGGATGAGGGGTGGGGGTTGGGGGCAGAGGGAAGGGGCCTGGCCCCGTTGAGATGCAAAGGAAAACTGAAGCAGGCCCGGGGGACTCAGGGGCGGGTGGAACCTCCCTGCTGAAGACCAGACCCCAGTGTCCTGGCCCTGTCCCCGCCTCTGACCCGGGCGTCCAGGGCCCCTCTCCACACTTGTCTCGGTGTCTGTACAGCCATCCCCGGACACCGAGACCCCCTTCCCACCCTGGGAGCTCGGGGGGCGGGTGCAGGAAGAGCCACACCAAGCCCCGCCCCCGCTTCACTCACGGACCCCTCGGCGGCCGCCGTTTCCTGCTCCTATTCAGGCCCCGCGTCCACACTCTCATTGGCTTAGACACTCAGACCACGCCCATGGGCCTGAAGGTGCGGACCAGCGGCGAAGCCCCGCCCCCGCACATCCATTGGCCTTTGACGCCTCGGGCCCACCCATCGAGACAGCAGCCCGGGGACTTGCAGAAAGGCGTCAGCGCCCAGCTGGGGAGGCGGCTGCACGGGGCCTGACCCTCAGTGAGGCTTTCGGCTCAGCCCCCGTTGCCCTGTTCCCTCGGACATGGCTGTTACTCCGCTCTGCAGCGAGACGCGTTTCACAAAGCAGTTTCCACCCCATAATCGGCCTGGAACTTCACCGGAGCCTGGCAAGGGGGCACAGCCCTCAGCTTACAGAGGGGAAAACTGAGGCTGGGCCTTTTTTACCCCCAAGTCACTTGTCCTGTCGCTCTCACCCACCCCGGGCTCTCCCAGCAGCCCCTCTCTGTCTCACAGAAACAGCAGACGCCAACGGAATCCAAGAATAAAGTCCTTTATTGTCTTCCAAGCTGTGGTGATAGGGCTGGGGACTCTAGGGAGACTTAGGTGGAACTTTCCTGGACTTTGTTGTAGAGGAAGATGGCGCCTTTGGCTGAGGGGCAGAGCTCGGCCCACATTTCAGTCTCCTGCAACCTCCTCACACTCTGTGGGGAGACAGTGAGACCCAAACATTCCGACCTCGGGTTTCTTGCAGGAGCTGTGCCCACAGTTCCTGAGCCTCAGAGCCCTCTAGGGAGACATGCTGGGGGGCTGAACAGGTCCCTGGCCCTCTCCCTTGGGCTGAGGGCATCCCCAATGAGGCCTTGTGCCTCTGGAGGGAAGCTCTGAGAGATTTGGGAGGCCCCTCTGACCCAGGCCCAGGAGACAGACATGCATCACCAGGCCTCTGCAAGCCCCAACCCAGCTCCTTGTCCAAATGAGACACACTTTGCCACCACAAACCTGTGTCTCCACAAAGATGATTCCTGTGGATTCGTGGGCCTCAGGTCCCCCATTCGTGTAGTGCTTCCTCACCTGCTCAGAAGTCAGGCTGCACCTGGACAAGGACGTGAGAGTGGCCTGGTGAGTGCTTAGACCCTGGAAGGTCCCTGTGGAGTCCCAGCTGCCTCAGCCATGCCGCTCAACCACCCACCTACTCCAGGACCCAGGATCCTGTCTCCCAGAGCTCACTCACTGGACGTAGAACTCAGCACTGGCACGGCCGGCACTGGTCTCATTGCAGGCAATGCCCAACAGCAGCGGCTGGCTCAGGGTGAGCAGCGGCAGGTTCACCTGGGGCCAGGGGTACCACCTGTCAGTGCCCACTGCCCACATCCCTGCCCCTCTCAATGAAGAACAGCATGTTACCCTTGTACAGCATTTTACAGTGTGTAATTCAAGTGCCCAGAATCACAGAATGTCAGATCTTGGGCATGTTCATTTCACATAGGAAAACCACAACGGGAGAGATTGAACAGTTAGCCCAGGGTCACCCTAGGGAAGTCAGTTTAGTAATTGGGGGCTTCCCTGGTGGCGCAGTGGTTAAGAATCAGCCTGCCAATGCAGGGGACACGGGTTCGATCCCTGGTCCGGGAAGATCCCACATGCTGGGGAGCAGCTAAGCCCGTGCGCCACAACTACTGAGCCTGCGCTCTAGAGCCCACGAGCCACAACTGCTGAGCCCGCATGCCACAACTACTGAAGCCCATGCGCCTAGAGCCTGTGCTCCGCAACAAGAGAAGCCATTGCAATGAGAAGCCCACGCACCGCAACGAAGAGTAGCCCCCGCTTGCCTCAACTAGAGAAAGCCTGTGCACAGCAACGAAGACCCAACGCAGCCAAAAATAAATAAATAAAATTTAAAAAAGTAATTGGGACTCCCATTTACTCCTCTTTTCAACAAACCTGGGGGGAGTAGGCAAGACATTTATTATTGTCTCCATTGTAAAGAGGAACACAGAGACGAGGCACACAGAGATGAGGGTCAGAATTCCACTCCAAGTGTGCCTAGCTGCAAAGCCAAGCTCTTTGCTCAATGCCAGATGCCTGGGAATTCCCTGGCAGTCCAGTGATTAGGACTCCACACTCTCACTGCCAAGGGCCTGGGTTCAGTCCCTGGTCAAGGAACTAAGATCCCACAAGCCACGTGAGGCAGCCAAAAAAAAAAAAAAAAAAAAAAGCTAGATGCCTGCAGACACTCCTGCCATCCCGGACCTGTAAAATTCTGGATTGTTCTACCCCCTCCCTCCTTGCCCACCACTCTGTCCCACCTGCCTCTCGCTCACCTCATCACAGATCTCCTGAAGGACACTGGAGAAGAGCTCATGCACCACCAGCTCCCCAGGGAGGTTGATGTGCAGGGGTCTGTCACCTGGGCACAGGGCCTGTAAGAGGTCAGGCTCAGCCCCTGCTCCCCTCTTCCCGCCCTGCTTTTCCCCACACTCACTGGCCCTGAGGGCCTGGTTGGGCACAGAGTAAGAGCCTTGGTGATCCCCTGACCCAGGCCCTGTTTTTCCAGATGGAAAACCACAGGTCCAGCTAGGTCCTCCGTCCCTACCCCCACCCCCAATTCCCTAACTTCCCATGGGTCTGGGGCAGGATTCAGCAGGGAGGCTGAGAGGCTGCCCTGAGCAGAGACTTTCGGATAAGCACCAGGCCAACTCCCCCTTTAAGGGATGAGGAAAACAAAGCCGAGCTCTCTGGGTCTTTGCGTCCAGCCTGGCATCTCACCTGAGGCTCAGGGTGCCCACCGGGCACGTCCACTAGCCCAGTTGCCTCAGCCACCTGCCCAGAGCGGCGCAGGAAGACAAGGAAGTCGTCAGCAGTGGCCAATGCAGCGCCCACCCCTAAGGGGTCCGCCAGGTAGGCTTGCTTGTCACCCCAGTCGGTGGCCCCCTGCTGTCGCAGCCAGGCAGCTGAGCTGGCCCAGTTGGTGCCCAGGAAGTCTCGATAGGAAGTAAGGCCCAGGCACAGGTGCAGCTGTGGCCCCGGCGAGCCAGTGGGCACCAGGGTGGCAGAGTGCAGGCGGAACTTGGGGGCGTCAAAGAGCCAGGGCTGGGCCTGAAGCCGGCTCTCCCAGACTGCGGTGATGGCCTTGTCCCCTCCTGGCAGTGGGCGACGGTCGTAGGCAGCGCTCAGCTCAGCCCGTACCTGCTCCTCAGGCAGCCCCCCCGGGGGGCACTGCAGCAGCAGGGACACCTCAGGGTCCATGATCTGGATAGGGCAGTTCTGGGGGAGGGCACAGCCAGGCCTGTCACCCCGGGGGACCCACAGCCACCCTTGGGCCCGACAGCTGGCCCCCTCTGCCACAAACCTCCTGAGGGTACTCCTAGCCCTTCTGCACCCGCGTGACCCCTCCCTCGTCTGTAAAATGTCTTATCGTCCCAGCAAGAGCTCCGAGGCTCCTGCTACCAGACATCCCTGAGACTCCCGGGCATCCCTACGACCCAGAGGTCTTGGGTCCTGTCACCCCCTAATGCCTCTGCCTCCCCAAACCAAAAGTCCCGCCTCCAACCCCTGACGCGCCGGGACCCTTCCCAGGGTCCGGAAGCTCCAGGCTGCAGCCGGCAATCACCTGCCTACTCTCCTCGCAGGCTCCGCCTCTTTCCCCCGGAGCGGAAGTACCCGCCCCCTTCTTCCTCGGCTTCTCATTGGCCGGTCCTGGCGGTCAGGGCCCGTCGGGGTCAGCTGCCTGGGCCCCGGAGTCGGTGAGCCTTCCCGTGTGTCCCGGCTCTGTCTCTCTGGCCGGCCCAGACATTTCTGCCCCGTTAGCCTGGTTGCCGGCCCCGCCTCCCCAGGCCCGCTTTGCGGGGCAGACCAGCAGCCTGGGTCGCTGGGGCTCGACTCCCCTGGGCCCTGTGGCTGACAGAGTGTCACCTTGGGCAAGTCTTGCCTGCTGGGCCTCAGTTTCCCTATCTGCACCAGGGAGTTAGGGGTGGGAAGTGAATTTAGAAATCTGAATATCCCCCTCCCCCCAGCTCTCACATCCTGAGGCTTTGTGACTTTCTGGGCAGCGTGGGGACATGGGAAGGTCCTTAACAGTCTCCACATTTCACTGCTCCCCACAGGTCTTGGCCATGAACGCCTCTAGAGGAAGGAGGCAGGAAGCAGCAGGGCCCAAGGGTAGAAGGGCTCACAGACCCCGGGAACAGGTGCGCCCCCTCCACCCTCACCCCTGCTCCTAATGTGGGAGGGCAGGGGAGGGGGACTCAGTCCTGCTCCCTGGGGAATGCTGGTGGGGTGGGAGTGGGGGCAGATGGACTGTGCTGTTCCCGGGGAGCACAGGGACACCTCTCCCTCTGGTCTCCTACAGCAGATCGCTGAGTTCAGGGTGAGCAGCAGGGCAGGGTCACCGCGGGGACTAACGGCCACCTCTGGGCTCTTTCAGGACCGAGATGTACAACTGTCCAAGGCTCTGTCCTATGCCCTGCGCCACGGGGCCCTGAAGCTGGGGCTTCCCATGGGGGCTGGTAAGTGAGCATCTTAGAGGCTGGGCCCAGGAGTGGTTGGAGCCCAGGGAACAGTGTGAGCCTGTCTGTGACTGCCTTCCCTCATGGCTCCCACCGCAGTCCTATGGGAACAGCACAGAAGGTACATCCCTTCCGTGTATAGGGAAGACCGAGGCCCAGAGCCCAGTATCATGTCCAGGGCAGACGGGGAGAGGAGCCTCTATCTGGGCCAGGCCTGGTGATACCTCCAGCCCAGTGGCCCAATAAACACTTATCCCAAGACTGGGCACTGCGGGTGTGTTGGGGCAACTGATGTTTATTGAGCGTCCACTCTGGGCTGGGTACTGTGCTTAAAAGGGTCACTTGATCTTTGTGACCCTCCATGAGGCAGATCCTATTCCCATATAAGTTGAGGAACTGAGGCTCAGAAAGGGGAGACTTTCTTTTTTTTTTTTTTAATTTAATTATTTTTTAAATTTTTGGCTGCCTTGGGTCTTCGTTGATGCGTGCAGGCTTTCTCTAGTTGCGGCGAGTGGGGGCTGCTCTTCGTTGCGGTGGGCGGGCTTCTCATTGCGGTGGCTTCTCTTGTTGCGGAGCACGGGCTCTAGGCGCGCGGGCTCAGTAGTTGTGGCTCGCGGACTCTAGAGTGCAGGCTCAGTAGTTGTGGCGCATGGGCTTAGTTGCTCCACGGCACGTGAGATCTTCCTGGACCAGGGCTCGAACCCGTGTCCCCTGCATTGGCAGGCGGATTCTTAACCACTGTGCCACCAGGGAAGTCCCAGGGCAGACTTTCTGTAGGTCACACAGGCTCTGTTCTTGTTGCCTGTGGCTTCCCCTGTTAACTCTGGCCCAAGCCAGAGCAAGTTCAGCTCCTGACCACTCTACCTGCCCACAGATGGTTTTGTGCCCCTGGGCACCCTCCTGCAGCTGCCCCAGTTCTGCAGCTTCTCAGTTGAAGATGTGCAGCGCGTGGTGAACACCAATGGGAAGCAGCGGTTCGCCCTGCGGCCAGGGGACCCCGGCGCCGGCCCTCTCATCCGGGCCAATCAGGGTCACTCCCTGCAGGTGGGAGCTAAGGGGACAAGTGGGAGAGCCATGTGAGACCCCTGTCTGTGAGGGGGTCTCACTGCTGCCCATTCCCCCATCCATCCCAGGTACCTGAGTTGGAGCTGATTCCCCTGGAGGCCCCGCAGGCCCTGCCCCTGATGCTCGTCCATGGCACATTCTGGCGGCACTGGCCATCCATCCTGCTCAAGGGCCTGTCCTGCCGGGGGAGGACGCACATCCACCTGGCCGCGGGACTGCCTGGGGACCCTGGTGTCATCAGTGGTCAGTGCCCCCCCAAGCTACTCCCACCCATTCTGTCCTCCCAGGTCCCCCTCCAAGGGTCATAGCCTCTTGTCCAGGGGCAGCCCAAGCCCTGCATGCAGGAGCAACCCCCCACCCGCACCGCAATGAGCTCAGGACCCCAGCCCACCCAGGTTTGATAACTACAATCCAGACGCCCCAGACCCCAGCTCCAATTGTCTACTCAGGCATGCGGCCAAATTGCGAAGTGGCCGTGTTCATCAACGGGCCCCTGGCCCTGGCAGGTGAGTCTGGACACAGCAGGTATTGCCCCAGGCCTTCAGAGAGGGCATGAGTCACATCTCTGGCTCTGTCTGCAGATGGAATCCCCTTCTTCTGCTCTGCTAACGGGGTGATCCTGACTCCAGGGAACGCTGATGGCGTCCTGCCTCCCAAGTATTTCAAGGAGGCCCTGCAGCTACACCCTACCCGTAAGAACCACCACCCCACCCCTATTCTTTGTGCCTGAAGCCTGTGCCCTCTGCCCTCACCTCTTTCCCAGCTCCCAACCCCAGACTGACTTAGTTCTCCCTTCTCTAACCAACTCTTTTCTCTCTCAGGAAAGCCCCTCTCCTTGGCTGGTAATGAAGAGACAGAGTGTCAGAGTGACCCCAAGCACAGCTCCAGAGGAAGAAGGATGACCCAACAATAAAATATTTATTTTTTTTAAATGTAAAAAGATAACAAAAGAGAAACTCCAGTCTGAACCTGTGAGTCATCGTCCTGTAGCTGTAGCCAGTCTTCCTCATGTGCCTCATGGGACTACAGCTAGGTCAGGGGTGTTGGTCTTGGTCACTCACACAAGGGAAGGGCGGGTGCTGTACAAACTAGAGCCCACCCTCCCTAGCCTGGGGGATGGCGGAGTCTGGCCCAGCCAGGTCCCTGGTCTACACAAGGCCAGTGACAGTGGGTGAATGTGCCCAGCTCGGTCAGTGCACATCTGGAGAGGGTGTGGGCAGTGAATCCCAATGGGTGTGGGCTTTGGAGCGGTCATGGAAGGTGGTGAGTGGGGCGGGGGCAGTAAGACAGGCTTCAGAAGGCCTCGTGGCCTCCTGTGAGCTGCAGGAAGAGGTCCTCGTCCAGCTCCTCCCCGCGGGCCCGCTCCCGCGTTGACAGGAAGATGTAGCCCCCGATGTACTCATGCACGATGCGGCAGCTGGCAGATACGCAGCTGAAAGCCACATTGATGTGCTCGTCGAACTCGATGGCTACCTGCGGGGTGGGCAGTCAGAGGGCTGGTAGGGGGTGGGATGAGGGAGCAGCCCTGCCCTGGTTGGGTCTGGCCCAGCCCCGTGTCCCTCCCCCACCCTCACTCCGGGCCCACCTGCCGGATGTCCCAGTTGACGTTCCACTGGCGCATGTTGCTGAAGCGCCAGGTCTTGACCACGTCGCCCACGGCCAAGTCGATGCGGATCAGTCGGTTGTTGGCGATGCCCAGAATCTCATCTTTTCTGCTGCCCTTGAACCTGGTGTCCAAGGGGAGAGTGTGAGCTGGGGCCCCACCCCGCATGGCCCCAGAGCCCTCCCAGACAGCCAGGTGCGGAGCTCAGCAGCAAGCTGGCAAGTAAATCACTTAGGTCCTCTGGGTCTCAAGTTCCTTATCTGGAAAATGGGGGTTAATCAATATAATCACGATGATAGCATTTAGCAGCGTCAGGCAAAGAGTCCATGCTCTTCGATAGCAACTTTTTTCTTGTAGCATCGTCCTCCATTTGCTCCTATCTTTGCAGGCTTGGAAAATGGGCAGTCAAAGGGGGCACTTCCTGTCACAGCAGCCACCCAACCCTGTCCTGCAGATCAGCTGCCCAAGGCCCAGAGAGGAAATGGTGTGTGTCAGAGCTGGGACGGGTGCGGGATCTCCTGCTCTCCCCGCCTGATCCCTCTCTTGTGTTTGCAGGATGGAGGGGGTGCACGCAGGGTGCCCTCGGTAAGGTCTCCCCGCAGAGGACAGGAAGGAAGGCTTCAGATGGCTTTACCATCTTCAGAGATGGTGCTTAGCAGAGTGGACTGGGGTGGTACTCATACCTGACTACGACATAGGAGATGCCGAAGTCAGGCAGGGACTGCCAGGCCTGAATGAAGCGCAGCTGGGCCTCAGACAGCGAGAGTTGGGCCACATTCTGGTGGGCTTCCAGGATCCGTGGAGTGAGCTGTGGGACAATGCTGGTGAGGGGCTGCCAAGGTCCCTGAGACCCCCTGCCTGTCCCCATCAGGAAGACAGGATGCTGAGCCTGGGGCAGGGCCAGTGCCCAGTGTGGGTCCACCCGAGTGCACCCTCTCACCGTTCAGCAAATGTGAGCTGAGCTGGGCCCTGAGGTGGATGTGGGCAGCTGGACCGTGACCACCCCCCCCAGAGGGTGGGGACCAGCACGTTCAGTCTCAGGGACCCAGGTGGGAGAAGGAGCGAGTTAGCGTGTGCATTTCCAGAGGAAGGCTCTGTGGACATCCAGGGGCAAGGGTGGCCAGGTAAACCGTCTGGCCATTCCCGCCACCTACTCCCTCTGGCACCTGCTTGGCCTTGAACTTTCGCTGGAAGCGGGGGGCGACAAGCCCGTAGGGGTTGAGGCCCTCAGCGGAGGCGTCAGGGCCCTGGGGGTGGTTGCCCGAGCCCCCGCCGCCTGTCCGCTGCAGGCTGAGGAAAGCCAGGATGGCCTGCACCTCGCTGGAGTAGCTGCTGTCTGCCATGGTGCGGCCCTTGGAGGCCAGTCGGCAGCCGGCCATCCAGCGGGCATACTGCTGCTCCTGGGGTGGGAGAGGCGGAGAGGGAGGTGAGGGGCTGGCGAGGCTCTAGCTCAGCCCCCTGCCCTTGGCCTGGCTCAGCCCTGGCCCCATCCCCACTCCAGCCTCAGCCCTGGCCCCTGCCCAGCCCTCACTCACATCCTGGCACCGCAGGTAGATCTCACTCATGCCCTCAGGGGAGGGCACCAGGAGTTTAATGCAAAACTTCTGGCCTGAGACGTTGACATCAGGGACCACTTCACAGCCTGGAGGAAGAAGGGGTGGGCTAGGCTGGGGAAGGGAGCCCTGTTGAGAGGGCCCTGGGTGAACGCCAGCCCTGCACAGTGGCCACAGGTCAGAGGGCATCTTCCCCGCCCCCAGGAGGAGACAAGTGAGAGCCTTCACCCGGCCAGCACACAGCCCTTGTCCCTCTCCTGGCCAATCCGCCCTCACTCACCCTTGAGGTTGAGCTGCTGAATGGGGTCCCCGGGGGCCTCGTCCTGGCTCTTGTAGTAGGACAGCGTGGTCTCCTTGAACACTACCCAGTGCTGGCGGTACCCCTTCAGGGTCAGCTTCCGGGGCCTGAGGGTGAGGTGGGAGGTTTGTGGCAGGCCCCCTCCCTCCCTGCTGTCCTCTCTCCACACTGGGCCCCTCCAGCCGGGCTGCCAATTCTGGGCCCAAACTCACCGGAAGATCCGGAGATGGTCCTTGAGTTCTGGGATGGTGGTGAGGCTGTCCTGGGGAGGAGAGGAGTCAGGGGGGGACCTGGTCCCTGCACCTGACCCTGACCCCAACCCCTGACTGGGGCCCCTCCTCACCAGCACGTCCGTGGGCGCCGACCCCTCCAGCTTCACCTCCAGGTTGCTCAGGGCTGCATCCAGGTCATCCAGCCCCGGGTCTGTGCCAGCCGGTTCGTCCACCTCCCCACTTTGGGACAGCTTGTTGATGTGGTACTGGGAGGAGCATGTGACCAAGGAGGGCTGAGCGGGCAGCCCCTTAGCCCAACAGTGCCCTCAGCTGGGCTTCCCCGGAGATGGGTCCCCTCTGGAACACCCTCCCTGCCCTGGGCCTGGCGCGCACCTAGCCCCCCAGGGTCCCCAGGCCTGCCCGGCACCTGTAGGGCTGCAAACACCATCATCTCCTCCTCGGTGCAGTCAATCTCCTCCAGCAGCAGGTCCCACCGAGCCTGCTCGTACAGCTGCGTCAGCCTCACCGGCTCTGTCTGGAGTGGTGGGAGGAGGAGGCTGGGTTGGCCGGGTGTTAACTGCCCTGAACACCTCCTGCAGCCAGCTCCTGCGCGCCTCCGGCCTCAGTCCTGCCTCTGTGCTGTGCAGGCTCATTTGGTGGCTCCACAGCCCCAATCCCAGCCTCCCAGCCTCCCAGCCTGCCAGCCCCATCTGCCCAGGCAAGCGGCAGCTCCTTCCCTCTAAACCTCTTTGTGCAGATATTGAGTATTTGTCTACTGCGTGCCCTGCATGCTGCTGAATGGACAGGGGGGACTGAGTAAATCAGTCAGTAAGTAAGTGAAGTGATTCAAGAGTACGATCAAAGCGATAAAGGAAGTAGCTTCCAAAGGGCACCTCACTTGTGTGCTCAGGCAGGAAGCCCACAAGTTTGATGGTGATGAGAGAGAATGGAACTGGGGTGCGGGGGCGGGGGGGCTACTCCACAGGAGGAAGCATTCCAGGAAAGCTTCCCTGGGGAGGTGACATGCTGCGCTGAGACCTGAGGATGGGCAAGCCACTGAAGGGAAGAGTGGTAGGAAGAACATTCCAGAGAGAAGGAACTCAAAGGGGGATCCCAGTTACCCACAGAAGACCAAGCCCACGCTCCCTCTGAAACCCACCAAAATTGATAGCAAAAGCATAAAAAGGATAAACCCAAAAGGACAAAGAAGAGAGAGGGGAGACAACTACAGCTGGTGAGAGATACCAACAAAATTTTGGAAGATGAACAAGCAAAAACATGAACGGGAACTGACTTGCAGGGAAGGAGAGCTGGGATCTCACACCCTTTTCCCTTTCTTGTTCTATGGCAAAAGCACTAATGAGTTTTGTGACCACCTAGAAGGGTGAAATAGGGAGGGTGGGAGGGAGACGCAAGAGGGAGGGGATATGGGGATATATGTATACATATAGCTGATTCACTTTGTTATACAGCAGAAACTAACACAATATTGTAAAGCAATTATACTCCAATAAAGATGTTAAAAAAAAAAAAAAAAAGATCAGAAAGCAAACAGCAAAAAAACTAAGATCTGAACAAAGGCATCCAGTTCACATGGCGGACAGGCTCAGGTCTGGGATCCTCTGGGAGGCGAGGGTGGGCTGAAATGAGGACCACAGAAAATCTATAAAAAGAGCACTTCCCTCCCCACTCCCTGCAGCCAAGTGACAGCTAGCTGGCACCAGGTAGAAACCAGAGATTTACTCTCGAGATGCTGAGACAGAGGTACCCCTGCATTTGGTACATCTGGGTGTGGGGTGCATTGTGCTGAGAACAGCTGAATTAAGGGAAAGTTGGCATTTTGAAAGGTGAGACATCCCCAGCCCTTCCCCACTTGTCACCAAAGACACTGGCAATGAGCCTTCTATTCCCCAGTCAGGAGATCAGAGCATTCACTGCTGAGAAGCCAAAGAGAAAACCCCCACAGAAAGTGGCATTCCTGCCCCATCTTCCCCAGGAGGCCTAAAATGCCAAGCCCTATTCATCCACTCAGGGTTTCCAACTGGCTTCTTAGAGCCTTACTTCTAAATATGAAAAGACAGGCAGGGATAACCCACATTTTAGGAAAGCTGCTGGAATGAACAACAGAGACCCATGAACTATAGTCAGACAGGGGAAAAAAAGAGCTTGGAGGAAATAAAGACAACGCAGGGAGCAGAAAAAACTTCAAACACCAGTCAGAATCCTTACAGAGACAAAATACTGCACTCATAAAACAAGAACAGGTTGCTATTTTTAAAAGGAATGTGGGGCTTCCCTGGTGGCGCAGTGGTTAAGAATCCGCCTGCCAATGCAGGAGACACAAGTTCAAGCCCTGGTCCTGGAAGACAGCAATTCAGCCCGTGTGCCACAACTACCAAGCCTACGCTCTAGAGCCCGTGAGCCACAACTACTGAAGCACACGTGCCTAGAGCCTGTGCTCCGCAACAAGAGAAGCCTCCGCAATGAGAAGCCCACGCACCACAACGAAGAGTAGCCCCTGCTCACCCCAACTTTAGAAAGCCCACACACAGCAACAAAGACCCAATGCAGGGCTTCCCCGGTGGCGCAGTGGTTAAAAATCTGCCTGCCAGTGCAGGGGACACTGGTTCGAGCCCTGGTCCAGGAAGATCCCACATGCCGCGGAGCAACTAAGCCCGTGCTCCACAACTACTGAGAGTGTGCGCCTACAGCCCGTGCTCTGCAACGAGAGAAGCCACCGCAATGAGAAGCCCGTGCACCACACGAAGAGTAGCCCTTGCTCCCCGCAACTAGAGAAAGCCCACGCGAAGTGACGAAGACCCAACACAGCCAAAAATAAATAAATAAATAAATATTTAAAAAAAAAATATATAAACAAATAAAAGAAATGTGATTATAAAGTTATAGTAATTAAGACAGCATAGCATTCACAAAGAGAGACAAATTGATCAATGTAATCGAAGAGAGTCAGAGAGAGACCCACACATGTATGTTCACCTGACTTAAGACAAAGGTGACCTTGCCATCACTGGGGAAAGGACGCTCTTTTCACTAAATGGACCTGGGTCAATTGGATACCCATATGGTAAAAATTTTTTTTAATTTAAAAATTAAAGGGCTTCCCTGGTGTCGCAGTGGTTGAGAATCTGCCTGCCAATGCAGGGGACAAGGGTTTGAGCCCTGGTCTGGGAAGATCCCACATGCCGCGGAGCAACTAGGCCTGTGAGCCACAACTACTGAGCCTGCGCGTCTGGAGCCTGTGCTCCGCAACAAGAGAGGCCGCGATGGTGAGAGGCCTGCGCACCGCGATGAAGAGTGGCCCCCGCTTGCCGCAACTAGAGAAAGCCCTCACACAGAAACGAAGACCCAACACAGCCAAAAATAAATAATAAATAAAAATAAATAAATTTTTTTAAAAAATTAAAAAAGTTTTTGTATCCCTACCTCACACTACATACAAATATCAATTCCATTTGGGTCAAAGATCTAAATATCAAAGTTAAAACAATAAAGTCTTTGGAGAAAAATAGGCCTACATCTGTGTGATCTTAGAATAAAAGATTTCTTAAACAGGGTGCAAAAAATATTAATCATAAAAGAAAAAATAGACTCAGATTATATTAAAATTAGGAGCTTCTGCTTAGCAAAATAAACCACTAAGAGAATGAAAAGGCAAAGCACAGAGTGGGAAAATATATTCACAATATATTTATCTGTCAAAGTACTCATGTACAGAATATATAAAGAACTCCTACAAAGCAATATGAAAAAGACAAGCAACTCAATATAAAAACTGTCAAAACTGTTGGAAAGAAACTTCACAAAAGAGGATATCCAAATGGCTAATAGCCATATTAAAAAGTTGTCAACTTGATTAGTCATCAGGGAAATGTAAATTAAAGCCACATAAAAAACACATCAGGGTTTCCCTGGTGGCGCAGTGTTTAAGAATCCACCTGCCAATGCAGGGGACACGGGTTCGAGCCCTGGTCCGGGAAGATCTCACATGCCACGGAGCAACTAAGCCCATGTGCCACAACTACTGAGCCTGCACTCTAGAGCCCGTGAGCCACAACTACTGAGCCCACATGCCACAACTACTGAAACCTGCATGCTCTAGAGCCCGTGAGCCACAATTACTGAGCCTGTGTGCCACAACTACTGAAGCCCAGGCACCTAGAGCAAGTACACCACAACGAAGAGTAGCCCCCGCTCGCTGCAACTAGAGAAAGCCTGCACGCAGCAACGAAGACCCAATGCAGCCAAAATAAAAACAAACAAATAAATAATTTTTTTAAAAAGCACATCATTGGTTGCCTGGGGTTGGGTGTGGGATGAGGAATGACTGCAAATGGGCACTAAGAGAACCTTCTGGGGTGATGGAAATGTTCTAAAACTGGATTGTGGTGATGGCTGCACAACTGTATAACTTTACTAAGAATAAACTGCTTACAGTGGGCAATTTTTATGGTCTGTAAGTTATATCTCAGTAAAGCTGCTTGAAGAAACAAACAAAATACCATGTGAGATACTATTATACACCTACCAGAATGGCTAAAATGGAAAAGGTAGGAAATACCTGCTGGTGAAGTTGTGGAACAACTGAAACTCATACGCTGCTGGTGGGGGTGTATGAGTGTGTAGTTATCTACTACAGCTAAACCAATGCCTGCCCCACAACACAGCAATTCCACCTCTGGGTATATACCTTATAGAAACGTGTACATATGTTCACCAAAAACATATGCTGGAATGTTCACAGTATCTCTATTCATAATAGCCCAAACTGAAAATTGCATAATGCTCATCAACAACAGAATGGAAAATTAGTTGTGGTATATTGACAGCATGGAATATTACACACCATTGAGAAATATGCTACCACTGTATGAACATGGATGACTTATACAAGCATAATGCTGAGTGAAAAAAGCCAGACACAAAAGAGTATAGACTGCGTGATTTCATTTATGTAAATTTCAAATACAGGCAAAACTAATCTATGGTGTTAGCAGTAACATTAGTGGTTCCCCCTGTGAGAAATACTGCTTGGCTTCTGAAGGCTGGTAAAGTTTTGGTTTACATTTGTGAATATTTCTAAATGTATGTTACACTAAAAAACAAAACAAAACAAAAAACACTTCAGAAAGGAACAGTCAGAAAATAAGAGCTCTTAGAATTTAAAAAGACAGTTGCAGAAATTAAAAATTCAATGGCTCATTTGGAAGATAAGTCAAGGAACTTTCCAGAAAGTAGAACAAAAAGACAACAAGCATTAAAAAAAAGAAAGAAAATATAAATGTCTAATTTTTTTCTTTTAAAAATTAATCTAGGAGGTCTAACATCTACTAAGTTCCAGGGGGGAAAAAAAAAGCAGAAAAATAGAGGGGAGTAAATTATTAAAGAGATTGTATAGAACATTATTCTAGAACTGGAGGACCCTGATTTGAAAGGGCTCAGCAAGTGTGCGGGACAATCAATGAAGAAAGATTCATACGAGGACATACTATTGAGAGATTTTTAAACACCAAGTGATAAGGAGAAGATTCTTTTGTGTTTTTGCTTTTGTTTTTGTTTGGTCACGTTGCATGGCTTGCAGGATCTCAGTTCCCCTACCAGGGCTTGAACCCAGGCCACAGCAGTGAAAGTGCTGAATCCTAACCACTAGACCACCAGGCAACTCCCAAGAAGATTCTTAAAAGCTTCTGGGGCCTCCCCTCCCCTTTCAAGAAAAATTAAAAGGGTCACACATGGAAGGATTGAAAATAAAAAATGGCATTGGACTCCCCAACAGCAACACTGGAAACTAGAGGACAATGGGAAGGTGGCTTCAAAATTTGGCAGGAAAATGTTTCAAACCTAGAATTCTGTACCTAGCCAAACTATCATGCAAGTGAGGGTAGAACAGCAACCTTCTCAAACACGCAGGATTTCAAACCACTTAGGGGAAGCTATTACTATTTTACCATTTTAGGGGAAGCTATTGAAATATATGCTCCATCAAGATGAGGGAGTCAGTCAAGAAAAAGGAACACAAGAGATCCAGGAATCAAGAAATCCAATATAGGAATTCCCAGGAAATAGTGAAGGGAAGTTCAAGGACAACAGTTAAGCAATGGGTCTAGACTGCTACCATTCCATGGTTCTGACCAGGAAATAACACTGACTGATATCCTAAGGTGATCGATCATTTTGAAAGGGGCATTGTCCTTAGGTTGCAGTGTTGGAGGGGCTTGGTTATGGAACATCCCACCTCATCACTCTGAAGATGCCCCATGGCAAGCCACAGACTCACAGAGAGTGTCCAGATAGCCTTTTGGGGTCTCTCTTCTAATTGTACACAGACAGACAATTAATAGAAAAGAAATAAACCAAGAAAGGAAGTATAGTTACTCTGTGGCTTAGCTAAGAACGTTATTTATATGTGTTACTATTTACAGCCACACTCACGTTGTTTTAACCAAAAGCTACAACACAGCTCAACTGGAAAGATGCAAAGAGATGCGTGTGTTGTGGGGGAAGGAGGGAGGATATAAGACAGATAAATCTTCACCTTTCATACAAAGTGAATAGATTATGCGTGAAATGAAAAAGTCAAGGGAATAGACATATATAAGCTTGTCATATAGATGTAAACACTAGAATAAAAAGCTACAGAGGGGCTTCCCTGGTGGCGCAGTGGTTGAGAATCTGCCTGCCAATGCAGCGGGCACGGGTTCAAGCCCTGGTCTGGGAAGATCCCACATGCCGCGGAGCGGCTGGGCCCGTGAGCCACAAGTACTGAGCCTGCGCATCTGGAGCCTGTGCTGCACAACAAGAGACGCCGCGACAGTGAGAGGCCCACGCGCCGCGATGAAGAGTGACCCCCGCTTGCCACAAGTAGAGAAAGCCCTCGCACAGAAACGAAGACCCAACACAGCCAAAAATAAATAAATAAAAATACATAAATTTATAAAAATAAATAAATAAATAAATAAAAAGCTACAGAGTCAAAACCTATAGTCTCTAGGGATCAGAAATCTGGGAAAGAGAGAGGTGGGGCAGGGAACTGTTTTGTTTTGTTTTGTTTTATTGTTATTACTATTAGGACAATTCAACTCTTTAAGCCACCATATGTTACTTTGATTAAAAATAAAATTTAAGGGGCTTCCCTGGTGGCGCAGTGGTTGAGAATCTGCCTGCCAATTCAGGGAACACGGGTTCGAGCCCTGGTCTGGGAGGATCCCACATGCCGCGGAGCAACTAAGCCCGTGAGCCACAACTACTGAGCCTGCGTGTCTGGAGCTTGTGCCCCGCAACAAGAGAGGCCGTGACAGTGAAAGGCCCGTGCACTGCGATGAAGAGTGGCCCCTGCCTGCCGCAACTAGAGAAAGCCCTTGCACAGAAACGAAGACCCAACACAGCCATAAATAAATAAATAAATAAATAAATAAATTTTAAAAAATAAATAAATAAAATAAAATTTAAGCTTTTTTTTTCTTTTGACATGAAACACAGCTTGTGGGATCTTAGTTCTCCAACCAGGTATTGATCCCGGGCCCTCAGCAGCGAGAGCACAGAGCCCTAACCACTGGACCTCTAGGGAATTCCCTAAAATTTAATTAAAACAAAGAAAACGACAAAGACCAAACGGATTTTAGATACTGGACAACAGACCACACAGAACAGGGATCCCTGAGAGAAGGGAAAGGAGAGGACCCCAAACGGAGCCCAGCATATTCCCTGAGGTGAGCAGGTGCAGTTGAGAATCTGGGGAGTCCAAGGCAGCTAGAATTCACGGGACAGAGTGTTGCAGAGGAGAGAGCTGCACAGAGAGAAAACTCTGGATGGAAATCAGCAGAGGGCTCCTCTTTAGTCATTAGCTGGGTACTGATCAGCACATGTGTATAAGGAAATAACTCCAGGCTAGAAAGAAACACTAAAAGGAGCAGGTGGAAGAACACTTACCAGAGCTCACATGAGGGTCGGAATAGTTCATACTCCCAACACAGATTAGAGAAGCCTCATCATATATATAACATCAGAATACTCAGAACACGTGAATTCCCTGGTGGTCCAGCGGTGACCACTGCCAAGGGCCGAGGTTCAATCCCTGGTCAGGGAACTAAGATCCCACAAGCCGTGTGGCAAAAAAAAAAAAACAAAAAAAAAACTCAGAAGGCTCTTGCCACAATAATGGGGTAAATTAGCCCTAGATTAAAAGATGCTTTCTTTCTGATCTAATTAATTATTATTTAATTATTATAAATTATAACGATTAGTTCATGTTCAAAGCAAACCTTAGAAGGATCAAACTGTTTCCAAGTGTCTTAACTTCATCCCCAAACAATGTTTAAAGATATTTAAAGCACTACCAAAAAAAAAAAAAAAAAATCCAGGACCCAAGAACATAAGATTTGTAGTGTCTGGCATCAAATAAAAATTTTCCAAAAAACAAAAAAAATTTCCAGGCATGAGAACAAGCAGAAAAATACAACTCATAATTAGGAGATAAACAGTCAATAAAAGTAAATCCAGAAATGACACAGATAATAGAATTAGTAGACAAAAACACTAAAAAAAATTATTTTAAATATATCCTGTATGTTCAAGAAGGTAGAGAAAAGCATGAGCATGTTAAGGAGAGATGGAAAATATTAAAAAAGGTCAAAATTGAACTTCTAGGCAGGGTATTAATGACATATTAGACACGGGAGAAGAAAAGATTAGTAAACTTGAAGACAGAGCGATAGAACTATCCAAAATGAAACACAGAAAAATAAGACAGGGAAAAAAAAAAACTGAACAGAGCATCAGTGAGCTGTGGGATGATTTTAAGCAGTCTAATAGTCATGTGATCAGAATCCCATAAAAGGGGGGGGGGCAGAAAATATATCTGAAAAAATAAAGGCCAAAATTTTTCCAAAGTTGATGAAAACTATAAACTCAGATTGAGGAGGCTCAATGGACCCCAAGCATGAGAAACCTGAAGCGAACCAAGGCACGTGATCATCAGATTGTTTAAAACCAGTGATAAAGAGAAAATCATAAAAGCAGTCAGAAAGGGGCTTCCCTGGTGGCGCAGTGGTTGAGAATCTGCCTGCCAATGCAGGGGACACGGGTTCGAGCCCTGGTCTGGAAAGATCCCACATGCCATGGAGCAACTGGGCCCGTGAGCCACAGCTACTGAGCCTGCGCGTCTGGAGCCTGTGCTCCGCAACAAGAGAGGCCGCGATAGTGAAGAGGCCTGCGCAACGCGATGAAGAGTGGCCCCCGCTCGCCACAACTAGAGAAAGCCCTCGCACAGAAACGAAGACCCAACGCAGCCATAAATTAAAAAAAAAACAAAAAAAAAGCAGTCAGAAAAAACACGCGTTACATACAGATGAACAAAGAGAGACAAGCCACAAGACTGTGAGGCAGAATTTTTAAGGAAAAAAAAATGACAACCAAGAACTCTACACCAAATAATATCTTTCAAAATCAAAGGCAAAATAATGACTTATACAGACATACAAAAGCTGAAAGAATTCATCACCAGTAGACCAGCTTGACAAGAAATGTTAAAGGAAGTCCTTCAGGCAGACAGAAAATGATACCAGCTGGAAATCCAGATCGATACACAGGAATAAGGAGCACAGGGAATGGTGAGTGTGTAGGCAGAGAGAAAAGACTGCTTTCCATATTTTAAAAATGCATTTGCAGGACAATTTGCTGATGGAACTGTTCTGTGTCTTGACTGTATCATGTCAAGGTCCTGGTTGTGATACTGGTTGGGGGAAACTGGGTAATGAGTCCCCAGGTATCTGGGATCTCATGTATTAGTTCTTACAACTGTCTGTGAATCTACAGTTATCTCAAAACTAAAAGTGTAATAAAAAAATAATGGACTGTGCTCGCTTTGGCAGCACATATACTAAAATTGGAACGATACAGAGAAGATTAGCATGGCCCCTGCGCAAGGATGACATGCAAATTCGTGAAGCGTTTCATATTTTTATATGGAATCTAAAAAAAAAAAAAAAAAAAAGTGGTCATGAAGAACCTAGGGGCAAGACGGGAAAAAAGACGCAGACCTACTAGAGAATGGACTTGAGGATACGAGGAGGGGGAAGGGTAAGCTGGGACAAAGTGAGAGAGTGGCATGGACATATATACACTACCAAATGTAAAATAGATAGCTAGTGGGAAGCAGCCACATAGCACAGGGAGATCAGCTGGGTGCCTTGTGACCACCTAGAGGGGTGGGATAGGGACGGTGGGAGGGAGGGAGACGCAAGAGGGAAGAGATATGGGGACATATTTATATGCATAACTGAGTCACTTTGTTATAAAGCAGAAACTAACACACCATTGTAAAGCAATTATACTCTAATAAAGATGTTAAAAAAAAATGGACTGGTTAAAGTAAAAATAATCATGATGATGACTCAACAATTCTCCTCCTAGGTATTGATATATACCCAAGAGAAATGAAAATATATGCCCACTCAAAAACTTGTACATGAATATTCATGGCAGGATTGTTCATAACAACCAACCAGTGGGGGTAAAACAAACATCTATTAACTGATGAATGGATAAATAAAGTGTGGCATATATGTACAATGAAATATAATTTTACAATAAAAAGGAATGAAACACTGAGACAGGCTACAAATGGATGAACCTTGAAAACATTATGCTAAGTGAAAGAAGCCAGCCACAAAAGGCCACATATTGCACGATTTCATATATATGAAATGTCCAGAGCAGGCAAATCTATAGAGTCAGAAAAGAGATTAGTAGATGCCTGGGGCTGAGGGGGGGTGGGGGATAAATGAGGAGTGACTGTTAATGGGTGTGAGATTTCTTTTGGGGATGATGAAAATGTTCTAAAGCTGATTGTGGTGATAGTTGCACAACTCTGTGAATATACTAAAAACCATTGAGTTGTACACTTTAAACGGGCAAATTATATGGTAATGAATTATTTCTCAATACAGCCATCATCATAATAATAACAGCAACAGGGAATTCCCTGGCAGTCCAGTGGTTAGGACTCCGTGCTTTCACTGCCAAGGGCACGGGTTCGATCCCTGGTCAGGGAACTAAGATCTTGCAAGCTGCGCGGCGCGGCAAAATAAATAAATAAATAAATAAATAAATAAGAATAGCAGCAACAAGGATGACAATGTATCGTGGGCTTTGACGTATGTACAAGGGAAGTGTGTGATAACAAGAGCACAGAGGCTGGGAGGGGAAGAGGGGATCCCACCGCAAGGTTCTTACACTGTAGTGAAGCGGTGTTTCGCTGGATGGTAATTATAACCCCTAAAGCAACTGCCAAAAACAGAAAAAAAAAAGCAGCATAGATAATACACTCTTATAAAGGAGATAAATGGAATCATGAAAACTACTCAATCCAAAAGAAGGCAGGGGTGGGAATTCCCTGGAGGTCCAGTGGTTTAGGACTCGGTGTTTTCACTGCCAGGGACCCAGGTTTGACCCCTGGTGGGGGATCCCGCAAGCTGCGCGGCACAGCCAAAAAAAAAAAATTAATTAAAAAATTTAAAAAATAAAAAGAAGGCAGGGAATATTGTACAACACAGGGAACATAGTCAATATTCTATGATAACTATAAATGGAGTATAACCTTTAAAAATTGTGAATCACTATACGGTATACCTTTAACTTAGATCATATTGTTCATCAACTATACTTCAATAAAAACCAACAAACAAAAGAAGGCAGGGAAGGCGGGAAAAGGGCACAACAGTCTGGAAGAGAGGAAGGAGCAGGGACGTGGAAGGAGAGGAAAGGGAGGCCGGGCGGGTGGGAGGGAGTGGGCAGCGCCTGGGCCAGATCAGCATGGTCCTGGGCCACAGGCACCCACAGCAGCCTTTTAAGCAGGATTGACAGGACCTAATGCACCTGTAAACGTTCATTCCAGATGCTGCGTGGAGGTTGGGGAGGCCAAAGGAGGAGAGAGGTCCATTAGGAGGGGTTGCAGCAACCCACACGAGAGAGCCTGATGCTGGACAGATGAAGAGACAGAGAGGAATGGGTGGTTTGGGATGTTTAGTTCAAGGAAGGATCAACAGGACACAATGAGGGATGAGATGAGAGGGAAAGGGAAAGACCCAGAATAGTGTAAGTGCAGGGATTTTGCCATGAGTCCATGGTGGGAGGATGTGCTGGGCAGACTTGGAATCAAGAGTTCTGTTGCAGGACTTCCCTGGTGGCGCAGTGGTTAAGAATCCACCTGCCAATGCAGGGGACACGGCTTCGATCCCCGGTCCAGGAAGATCCCCCATGCCGCCGAGCAACTAAGCCCGTGCACCACAACTACTGAGCCTGTGCTCTAGAGCCCGTCGAGCCACAACTACTGAGCCTGCGTGCCACAGCTACTGAGCCCACGTGCCACAACTACTGAGCCCATGCATCGCAACTACTCAGCCTGTGTGCTGCAACTACTGAAGCCCACGCGCCTAGAACCTGTGCTTTGAGAAGCCACCGCAATGAGAAGCCTGAACACCGCAACGAAGAGTAGCCCCGCTCACCCCAACTAGAGAAAAGCCTGCGCGCAAAAACGAAGACCCAATGCAGCAAATAAATAAATAAATAAACAAATGAATAAATAAATAATTTTAAAAGGTTACTATGTCCAAAACAAGTAGGCTTATCCTAGTGGAAGGCTACTTTCAAAAAAAAAAAAAAGAGTTCTGTTTCAGGCAGAAGCTGAGATGCCCGTTAGGTGCCAGAGCAGAGACAGCCAGTTGGACATGAGAGTCTAGAGCTCAGGGGAGAGAGGTCTGGGCTGGAGGTGGTAAATCTATAAAGAGCACAGAGATGATCCTTAAATCCAGGAGGCTGGAGCTTCCTGGGAGAAAGGGTAGAGAGAAGGAGGCTGGGGATGGAGCCCTGGAGCCTGCAACTCCCAGAGGCTGTGGAGAGAGGAGGAAGGGCTGAGGAACCTGGGCAGGGCAGCTGCAGACCCCTGTGCGCGTGGGGATCCCAAGTGGCCAAGTAAGAAGTGGATGGCGAACTTCCCTGGCCGTCCAGTGGTTAAGACTTCACACTTCCACTGCAGCGGGTGCAGGTTTGATCTTGTATGCCACGTGGCGCAGCCAAAAAAAAAAAGAAGTGGACGGGAAGTGAGCAGGGGACAGATGGCATGGAGGGCGTGGTCACCTCAGCAGGACAGGGACTCCAGGATAGAAGACTCTAGGATAGAGTTGGCTGAGGAGAGAGAGGGAGTCGAGGGGCACCCACAGGAAAGGCTTCCGGGGAGCAAAGACGCTGGACCCCAGGGTTCTAGAGACAATGGCATTTAGCAGTTTTGCAGTGAAGGGGTGCAGAGAAGTGGGGCCACAGGTAGAGGGAGCACCTGGAGGTTTTCCAGATGGATTCATGGAGCCTGTTGGTGGCCTGTGGGGACGGCAGGCAGGGAGGGAGAGAGGCACACAGGTGGCTGCCCGCAAAGCCTCGTCTTTCACCTGCCCCTAGTCCCTGCAGGTCCCAGTGCCACCGCCTCCAGGAAGCCTTCCCTGAGTGCAGGTGTGGGTGCCTCCCACCTGAGCAGCCTTCCCAGGGGCACCTACAACCGTCTACACTGAGCTGTGGGCATTATCTCCCTGACGGTCCTTGAGAAACAGGTCTTGCCATCAACCGGGGCCCAGCACCATGTCGGTGGAGTTAATAAACGGGTGTGGATGGACAAATGGACAGAGGGACAGACCCCTACAAGTGTCTAACATTCCCAGAGCCCAGACCCCCGAAGCAAGGTCCCCGTGTCCCACTGATCCAGACACCCCTTCTCCCTGACCCAGCCCACCTTGGGATCCAGGTCGAAGAAGCTGTAGTACTTGAAGCGCAGCCAGAGCATGTCCCCAGCCTTGACACCCTGCTGCATGAGGCACCGCGACGAGTCCAGCCACCTGGGCCGCAGCGCAGGCAGAGGCAGGGTCAGGGCTGAGCCGAGGGCAGTGGGGCGGGCTGGGCAGGGGCTGGGGCGAGCACACCCATGCAGGAAAGGCCTGGGGACAGGCGTGGGTTTGGGACGAGCAGGACACAGGGGAGGGTGTGGGCTCTGGGAGCAGAAGCTCAGACACAAGGGCAGGTGAAGACCCGGCAGGCGAGGCACCTGCTGTGGAGCTGGGTCTTGTCCAAGAGGGAGCTGGGCCGAGGCAGGCGCTGGAGCAGGAGGGGGTCTGGCGGTGCCAGCGGCCGGCTCAGCATGCGGTAGCAGGCCTCGGTCTGGGCACTGTCTGAGAAGTGGGCTGGCATCCCCCGGAACGACACAGGTACCACGCCTGGAGTGCGGGTCACGGTCAACCAGGCCCGGCCCCGACCCCAGGCGTCCGGGGCCTGCCCTTGTGGCCGCCCCTGGGCTGCCCCGCCTGCACTCACCCCCGGCCAGGACGACCTTGGTTAAGTCATACACCTCCTCCTCTGGCTCCTTTTCCTTCTTCTTCTTCTCCTTCTTCTCAGGAGCCCGGAGCAGAGACATCTCCTCAGGGTGCCGGATACCTGAGAGGAGCAAGGGTCTCGGTGGGGGCTGGGGTCCTGCCCTGTGACTGCCCGCCCCACCCACGGGCAGCTTGGGGCAGGGCCCAGCCCCACAAGCCGGGTGGGGAACAGATCAGCAAGACCGAGGTGACAACAGCTGGGCCTGGAAAGGGAGGGAACGTGCCCCCTGGCAGGACCCTTGCAGGGGGCAGAGTGGAGACCAGCCGGGACTCACTGAGGAGCCGGCAGACGGCAGCCACAGCCTGGAAGAGGGGCTGGGAGAAGCTGGCTCGGAGGCGCAGGGCACGGCGATTCGGCAGCCGCAGGAGGACAGGCCGGTGCTGGGGCCCAAAGAAGAGGCGGGCGTCCGCCAGGATCCCGTATTTGTCCAGTGTCCAGTGGGTCTGCAGCAGCCATTGTCTTTTCTGTTCCCACCAAATGGCATGGTCTGACCAGTCCTGCTTCCGCTCTGTGAGGCCACAGGCAAGGGGGGACCACGTCAGCCTTGGAGGGCCCTGCCCCCAGTGCTGAGCACAAGCCTGGAATTCAGAGGTGGTGACCGCCGCTCCCCTGCCCAGGCCAGGGGCGGGGCCAGGCGGGGTTGGCTTGGGGGCTAAGACGGAGGTCACGGCAGAACGGCTCTTTGCTGGCTCACCCTGCTTGTCCCCTGGGCTCAGTTGCTACTGAGGGGAGTCACTTCCCAGGGGAGCCCCCAACCCAGAATCTCAGTGCTCCCGCCTCACGCACTCCAGTGCCTTGGGCTCCCCCGTACAGCACCTCCTGTGTCCTCCCGCAGTTCCTGGCTTCATGGCTTCTCTCTGGCATTCCCGGGAGCCAGAGGCAACTGCAGGGCCTGGGGCTGTGCCGGGCACGCAGCAGCAGGCACTCCATAAATATCTAGCGGTTACTAGCTCTGTGACCTTCGCCAAGACCTGAACCTCTCTGGGCCTCAGTTTTCTAGCTCCTGAGATGTGAGCAGCAATGGACACTGAGTGACCCAGGCATGCAGCCGCATCAACACAGCGCATTGGCCTTTGGTTAGAAATGCGAGCACTTCGAGGTCATGCAGCTAGTGAAGGAGGACACGTGCTCTCCTCTCCACCTTCCCTTCAGGAGCCTGAACTGGTGCCAGGTGAGCACAGTGGAAGAGCAGAGCCCACTAGTGTCAAAGCCCTTCCTGGGGAGTGGTCCCGTCCTCTGCCCCACCCCCCTCCCTCTTCCTCCTGCCCTGAAGTCGCCCTCTGTGCCTTCACTCTGTTCTTGGTTTTGTGGCACCCACTCCCCGTCTCCTCCTGACCCTTTGCTCTTGTTCTGTCTCGTTGGCCCCCTCTCCTGGCCTGCCCCCGTGCTTCCCCGTTGGTTCAGTCAGAGGACCCTCTTCTCCCTCCTTAGCCATGGCCTCTTCCCGGGGTCTCACCTAGTCTACGGCTTCATCTTCCTGCTGTGAGCCCCAGGCCAGAAACCCCCAAGCCACTGGCTAAGGGGCACGTCCACTGGCTTCGATCATTCCAGAAACCCTTGTTCACCAGCCCACGTGCCCGGCTCTGGGACTATAAACGCAGTGACTCCTAGTCCCAGCCCTCAAGGTGCTCCACTTCACCTCGCTCTCTCTGACACTGGACAGAGGTGCCGCCTCCCCTCATCAGCTCCCTGGGGGCTGGGTGACAGCGGCTCTCCTGCCAGGCCCGAGCTTCCTCCCTTTCACTTTTAGCCACCACATTTTACCAATGCCAGCCCTCCTCCAAACTCACCAGTCCATCCTCACCCGACCCAAGGGGCCTGCCTTAGCCTGACAGCCTCGCACTGGAAACCCTTCGGCACAGCTGCTCTCCACCTCCGGGATGGAGTCCAAGATGCCTTATGGCATTCACCCCAGCCTCGTTTCTTGTCATACTCCAGGAGTCCTCCCCAGCCTTGGGGCTCCAATTCAGAGCTGCGCGTCCCTGTGCCCCAGTGTGTTGCCTCGCTCCTCCCTGCTGTGGCCCCCTCTCAGGATTCATATTGTCCCGGGCTGGGTGCAGCAGCCAACACTCAGCCCTGTGCTAAAGGGCGGGTTCCACCTGCCCGGCTGCGCTCCAGATCAGGGGCTGGCCCAGCTAGCATGGCCATCAGTAGACCTCTGATGTGCTAAGGAATGAGTGGGAGTTGGGGGGGGGGGTTGGGCACAACAGTATCCTCGGGGCTGGGGACAGGATCTGGAGGGACTTGACCCCAGGGGCCCAGCAGCGGGTAGAGGGGTGGGTCCGGCTGGCCGCTGGTTCAGGCCTCTCGCTTCGCTGTGGGCCATGCCCCGGGGCCAGCCGGCTCTTCTCCTGGAGCACCTGGTCTTCACCCTCTCCGCCCTGCTCGGCCAAGCCTGCCTGAGTCTCTGACACCCGGTCTCCTGAGGGACCCTCTACTCGCCACTTCTGCTTTCACAACCTCCTTGGGCCCTGCCTTCTGGAGGCTTCCCTCACCACCTCAGCCCTGTGGCCGGGCTGCCCTGAGGCCCCGCGCTGTCCACAAGCCACTGACCTCCCTCCCAGGCCGCCCACGGCGGGTTGGCTGGGTCTGAGGAAGCCCACTCACCCCCACCGCCGGGGGACCCAGGACCCAGGCTGGCCGGCACTATCGCGGGCCTGCCTTCCGGCTCTGGCTATCGGAGCGAGCCTGCCGCCCTCCCAGGAAGGGGCAGCCCACACCCCCAGCAGGGAAAGGCGATGAGAAGCCCCTGTGTCAGTGGCCCTGCTCCCCTCCAGGGCTGATACCACAGGCGGCTGTGCTGTAACTTCCTGTGGGGGCAGGGCCTTCCCACCCAGGCTGGGCCTGTCACCCGCCTGCTGAGGGCTTCCGCCCGCCCGGGGAGAGGGTGTGGGAGCCCGTCCCCAAGTCAGCAGGATCCCCCTCTGGGCTCCTCTCGACTCCCAGAATGGGACCTCTGCCTCAGCCCAGGCAAGGCCTCTCCTGCCCCAGAAGTGGGTGAACGGAGGACCGTGGCCAGGTCTGCTCCTTGGGGTCTTAGTGGAACCCGTTGGAGCGGGAGGGAAGGAGGAAAAACAGTGGGAGGGAGGGGAAGTTAAGTTGGGGAAATGTCTTTTTTGGAACCAAATGATTAAGCTGGTGCCTGAGTCACTGTGACTCCATTATCGAGGGCCACGCAGCAGGGCTGGTCCGGAAGTGCCAGGGGACCCTGTGGGCAGCGGGGGCGGTGGGCACTCACTGATCTCCTCCACAATCTTCAGGAGCACCCCACCGATGTGTGACTCCCCTGTGACCCGGAGGGTGACCGACTCGGCCTCGGGGTCCTCCTCTCCTACAAACACCCGCAGCTCCCAGGACGAGTCGATGTAGTCCCCTGTGGCTGTCTTCATCCCCGCCATGGCTGCGGCAGCTCTGGGGAGAGGGTGGGAAGGAGGCAGGGTGGGCAGCTGGGGCCTGGTAGGCTGCCTGTGGTGCCCGGGACAGGCGGGGTCCCAGAGAGCAAGCCCGTAAGCCAGAATGCCACGGCAGCAGCAAGACGCTGGGAGCTGAGCTGTTGCAGGCGAACCTCAGACCCTCTCTCCATCACAGATGATTGGGCTGAAGGGACCTTCAGAGTCTATGTTGCCCAGCCCTCTCCCTTCTTGCAGATGGGAAGACGAGGCTCGGTAAGAATAAGAAGGGCCTCACTCAACATGACCCAGCTCGATGCCAGAGCTGAGCACAAGCTCCGTCAGCTTGCTCAGCCCACAGCCCAGCCCAAGCCCGCACTGGCAGCTGCCCACCCTAGAAATGGTTGTGAGCCCAGGTCAGAAAATAGCTCCAGTCAGGCCCAAAGGTCAGCTCCATCGTCCCAAACCAGCCGAAGCCTCTCTAGGGCAGTGGAAAGTCCAGGCTGCCACATGGAGAGAGGCATGCTGGGCAGAGGGGCTGCCGGAGGGCGAGGAAGAGAAGGGTCCTTGGGTCTCCAGCCACCGGCCCGGCTTACCTTCCCTGCAAGGGGTTGGGGCTGGAGGTGGGGGTCGGAGCGTCAGCCACTCCCGGCTGCAGCCCGCACACCTGCAGACCACTGCGTGCTTCCTTCTCCTCTCTCTCCGTGGAGCTTCCTTCAGAGGGCAGCCCTTGCGCCTTATCAGAGCAGGGCGGGCCTGGCCCCTCCCCAGGGCGTGCTGGCACTGGGGGCAGGAAGCAACGGCCAGCAGCAGCACCGCGGTGGTGGCGCGGCAGGGGTTCCAGTGGGGCCCTGCCTTTGCTCCCAGTGAGCACAGGAAGCAAGTGGGGCTTGTGGACCCCAGACCACACAAAGGGTCCCGTCATTTGGAGGGAAGCTCGTTTCAAACTAGAGAAGCCACCTATTTATGTTCCCTTGTCGGAGCCATCTCTCATCTCCAACCTGTCATGAGGTGGGGGTCCTTGGGCTGTAAGCATCACTCAGCTGCAGAGAGGGAGAGCGGTGGAGTTCAAAGGGTTGGATCTGGGTTATTTAGGGACCTGGCAGGTCAAGTCAGCTCAAGCCCCGAATGTCCTTTATCACCACAAAGTAGATCCTTAAAGGCCCTGAGGGAAACGACTTCCTTATGTCTTTCCTGTCCCCAGTTAAGGGCCTCTTTTCCAAACTTGTCAACCTTAGAGCTGCCCAGGGGAAAAGCTGAACAGAAGTTGGCCCCTGATGTTTCACGACCTGCCTCCCCCACGCCTTCAGGTTTCAAGACTTCAGACTTGCCACCTCTACTGTCCCTCCACCTGCATCACTCTCCTCTAGGGCCAGTACCCACGAGACTCACTCCTGTCATGTCCCTACACAAATGTGACTCAGAGGGCCCCTGGTGGCCCAGCGTCTTCTTATCACCTGCAACAGGATGTAAGCTTTGGGAAAGCAAGGTCTTATAGTCACTGGCTCCCAGCAGAAATTCAGCCTTTCTAGACAATCAATTTGGGGATGGAGGGAACAGAGCCTGAAGAGACAGTAGCACCAGAGGTGCAGCAGAATCCCTGTGGAGGACTGTGCCACCCAGATGGCGGAGGCCTGCTGGGGATTCCCAGGGGAAGGCCAGCTTATGCAAAGTCAAGGCAGCAGGAAGTGCAGCCAGCTGCTGGCCTCAGCAGCTTCCTAGCCCCAAAGCTGCACTCCTGGAACAAATGAAGTTTCAGTCCAGCCTCAGAAGCCACCCCAGTCCAAGTAGAGGGTTTTTAGAAAGTTTGTTGCAACTGTGGAAAAGTGTAATTAAAACATACTTTTAACTCAGTTGAGAGCAGTTAAGAACTACAACTAACATACAACTAACATACAGCAGCTGACAGATTTGACGTTTCCAAAAAGGAGGTCTGAAGTGTCTCTTGCAATAGCAATTGTTTTCAGTTCTTGAGTGGAACCCACTGTTCTCTGGATCTAACTGGTTTCTGGCTTTGCGATTTGAGTGTGGAGAACTGACAGCACGGGAATTACCTGGAAGTTCATCTGACCCTCCGGAGCTGGAGCCACTCTGGGTCAGGAGCCTCCATGTCCCCTTTCAGTTGTTCACTGAGCGACAGCACCACCTAGTGGCCACCTTGCTAGGCCAGGGAACCCAGCCAAGCTCACACCCACCCCACCCTTCAGGAAGGAAGAGAGCGTGCGGGCCTGGTTCCCAGTGTTCAGTTCGCACTCAGCTCTCCCAATCCAGGCTGTGACCCCTACAGGACATCTGCTTCAAAGTCTTTTGGCAAAAAAATTACTCGGGGACATAGCAATGTATAACCACGCCTGACTGGCTTGTTTTATTGGAGAAGAGGACGTGGAGTTAACAACGTGAAGACAGTTGGGACCTGAGGTTGGGAAGAACACCCTCCCCTCCCCTTACAAGCCCACTGCCCCAAATAAAAAATAACCAACTATGGGAGAGCAGCTGAGACAGCGACTGGGGGCAGGGGAAGGAGACCATGCGTGTGCTGGGAGGGCCCAGAGGCAGCGGCTGCACGAATACGCGAGTACAAGTCTCTGAATCTTCCTCGTACGTCTGTATAAATATATAGATAAGTTGTTCGCTTGTTTCCCCTTCTCTCCCTTCTGCTCCGTGCTGCTTGCCGCGGTCCCAGCTCCTCTTTCCATGTGAGGGTGAAGGGAAGGGGCATGACGAGCAAGTCATCACCGAATTGCGATCAGACCCACATCCATCAACTTCTGGATCTTCTGCGCTATCACAGGATTCTTTAAGTGTCTGACAAACAAGAGGCCAAGTTATTTGAAATGAGACAACCTATAAAAATTCTTACTTGCTCCCAGAGCAAGCCCCAACCAACACAAACCCCCCTGGACACCACCAACCAACAAGAGGTGGTAAGGGAGTCCTGGCAGAGACTGCCCAGGGGGACCCACACGGGCCTCCTCTGCCAGTGTTCGGAACCTGACCAGTCCTGCTCCTGGTCCTGCTGCACAGGAGTCCACGGACACAGGTTTAAGCTGAGACCATTCTCCCAGCAAAACTGGGCTTTGCAACTAACCACTTAAGCCATCGCCACTAACATATAAATGAAATCCTTCCAGCTCACCATCAACCGCCAACCTTCCAAGTAAGAATTACACTATAAATATTCCACTCAGATCACACCGCTGCCAACGTTGTGCATTCTCAATGCTTTTGTCCACCTTTTCCCTCGAAGGCCGTCTGCCCCTAACTTGACTCACTCGCTGAGCGCCTGGGGGTCCTTCTGCATCTGTTCCAGGATGAGCCGCATGGCCGGGTCACTCATTATCTGCTGCACCTCAGGGTCGGCCATGGCCCGCCGCTTCACATCTTCGGGGCTGTCATGTCGGTTGTACTGGGCCATCACGCAGCGCTGGTAACCATCTGCGGCCTCCTGCATTCCGGCAAAGCCAAAAGCGGAGGGTGTTAGCACTACCTGGCTCACTGCTGCGGCAGGTCCGAGACAACAGAGGTAACTGAGGGGAAGACAGACAGACAGAGAAACAGGCGAGAGGGAAGAATCGGAGACACGGAGGCAGCGGAGAGCTCACTGCAGGCCAGGGCAGCCCCACCTTACAGCTGGAGTCCAGGTCGAGGGCCTTCTGGTACACATCCATGGCTTTTGTGTAGTCTTTCATCGCTTCCAGGGCAGCTGCTTTCCGTGTATAACCCTTGACTACAGGCAGAAAGGGAGAGGTGAGGCATCACCTAAAACACACTTCCGAAGGCTGCTGTTTCACCTCTTCATCTGAACACCATCGTTCCTCAGCCTGACACTAGCTCCTCAACGTTACAAACCCGAAAGACACACAGGCAAAGAATATGCTCTCTCCTTCTCTCAGCCCTCTGGCCAGTCAGGGGACAGAGAAGCAGCACAGAAAGGCACTTACTGAAGGTCGGTTCTAGCTGGATGCATTCCTCACAGTCCTAGGGAGGAAAGGCAAAAAAGAATTAGGCTCATTCCTTTAGAGGAGCTACCCTAGGGCAGACTGATCACCTGGAATTACAAATCTAACTGTTCACCCAGGGCCATTACAGAACATTCTGCTTTTGTTCTAATGCTTCTGTTCTATTTTTTAAAAATTTTTATTGGAGTAGAGTTGATTTACAGGTGCTGTAAAGGTGTACAGTAAAGTAGATCATTCTTTTCCCACACAGCCATTACAGAGCATTGAGTGGAGTTCCCTGTGCTATACAGTAGGTCCTTAGTAGTTACCTATTTCATACATGGTAGTGTGTGTATGTCAATCCCAACCTCCCAATTCATCCCTCCTCCCTCTAGTGCTTCTGTTGTTCCTGGCAGCTTGGTAATTTAACAGCAGGTGCAACGAAAGGAGAGTAGAGAAGGAAGGAAAGCAGAACCAGACGGGATAACAAAGCCAGATCATGGACCATCTCATGTAAGGGGACTGGGACTCTTCAAAAGGCTGATGTTATGATTTAAAAAGGAAAAAAAACCCCCAAAACCCAAAAGGTGGGGAAACTTCTAGTTTGAGAAACTAAAGAGGACATGACCACCAGATGAAACGAATGGACCTTGATATTGACAACTTTAAAACTTTATTTTTAGACAACTAAGGAAATCTGAACATAGACATACAGCAGATGACATTATGGCCTGAGTTTTGCTATTATTAGGTGCTAATAATATTGTGACTGGACAGGGAGAGCCATTTCGGGAGATGTATGCTCACGAATTCAGAGGTCAAGTGCCAGAATGTATCATTTCCTTTCACAAATGGTTCGCCAAAAGTGTCAATGCTTATGGTTGAAGAAAAGGAGGAAAACATAGGTATTCTGTGTATTTTTGTCTGAAATATCTTCAAAACAAAATCACAGAGAAAAGAATGCTATGCAGTGTAGTGTGTGCACTGAGGCCCAATCAACTTCTACCAAGAAGCTCTAAGACTGGAAGCAATTCTACTCATCCTTTCCTCCCATTTGCAGATTGGGAAAGTCCTGCTCCACCTCTCAGGTGACTAACAATGTTACTCTTTGCTTTGCAAACCAACTTGCTTTTGACATTCCCCTTGTGCAGTCCCACCAGCAGCAGTGATGTCTCTAGGCCAGATGGACCGAGAAGACAGTGGCATCAAACAAAACCCATCACGGGCTCAGGTACTGGGGTGTCTAGATAGATAACATTTTGTCTTGTTCCCACAAGATAGTCCAGGTTTACCTCCCAGAGAACAGTTTAAAAATCGTCAAGAGGCACAGAGTAGCTCATGTTCAAGAGAGCTATGGAGAGTAACTCCTTCAGTGTTGAACATTATCATACCTGACCATACTTGATGTGACTGACAACAGCAGATCTATCTAACTGGAGTATGGAAGAAAAGAAGAATGGTAAAGCTGCTGTGGAAAGTAAGGCAGTTCCTCAAAAAAATTAAACACAGAACTACAGTACTTCCACTGTTGCATAAAATACCTGAAAGAATTGAAACCAGGGACTCAAACAGATATCTGTACACCCATGTTCACAGCAGCACTGTCCAGAATAGCCAAAAGGTGGAAACAACCAAATGTCCATGGATGGATGGATAAACAAAAGGTGGCCTATCCACACAATGGAATATTATTCAGCCACGAAAAAGGAACTGCCGACACATGCTACAACGTGAACCTTGAAGACATTATGCTAAGTGACGTAAGCTAGACACAAAAGGTCCAGCACTGTATGATTCCACTTACAGGAAGTCCCTAGAGAGATCAAATTCAGAGAGACAGAAAATACAACAGTGGTTACCAGGGGCTGGGAGAGGGGGCTGGGGTATTAGTGTTTAGAAAATGCAGTTTCGGGGCTTCCCTGGTGGCGCAGTGGTTGAGAATCTGCCTGCCAATGCAGGGGACACGGGTTCGAGGCCTGGTCTGGGAAGATCCCACATGCCACGGAGCAACTGGGCCCGTGAGCCACAACTACTGAGCCTGTGCGTCTGGAGCTTGTGCTCCGCAACAAGAGAGGCCACACAGTGAGAGGTCCGTGCACCGTGATGAAGAGTGGCCCCGGCTCGCCGCAACTAAAGAAAGCCCTCGCACAGAAACGAAGACCCAACACAGCCAAAAATAAGTAAATTAAAAAAAAAAAAAAAAAAAAAAAAGAATGAGATCTGGGGGCTAAATTATTTTAAAAAAAGAAAATGCAGTTTCCGTTTGGGAAGATGAAACAGTTCTGGAGATGGATGTTGGTGATGGCTACACAACAATGTGAAGGTTCTTGATGCCACTCAACCATACATTTAAAATGTTAAAAAGGCAAACAACAACAAAAAATGTAAGGAAGGACAAAGGGGAGGGAAAAGGATCTACTTTCCCAAATACTCCCAACCACGAATAAATCCACAGGCCAGGACAGGGTAGAGACACAGGCCCTGTATTTTTACAAATTTCACATGTGCATCACCACCTTGAATCTATGATCAAAATAACATCAAGCTGATGCTGATGAAAACACGAAAAGAGGAAAACACACTCCTCGTGCACAGGCTACATTAACGGCTGCTCCGCATTGCCAGAGCCTCACCTTGAGTGCCAGCTGGAACTCCAGGAGTTTGGTGTAGCAGGCAGCTCGATTGCTGTACAATTTGGCGTCTTTTGGGTTCCGTTTGATGGCTTCTGTATAATGCTTCATGGCCTGGGGATAGTCCCCTGAACATGGAAAAGACAAACTTAAAAAATAAAATAAAGCACACCACCAGAGCGCATCTACCACACAGTCAGCCAAGGCACAGAAAGCAACATCTACGCTGCTCTTATCCAAAAGTTCCATCATCTGAGCTGTAGGTACCTTTCTGAAAACATTCATTGCCTTTGTTCTTCTCCTCCAAGGCCAGGTCAGGGTTTATGTAGGCCAGCCGCTCTTGCTCTTTCAGGATTTTCTCTGCCTAAAAAAAATATTAATTCTTGGAATAGTCATTTAAACTCTCATAAACATTGGCCTAATAAAAAGTCTGATTAGAATTTCAATTTTCAGAGTGGCAAGATTTAACTTTTGGTTTAATGATTTTATATTCCTTACAAACTATGTATAGCTTAAGTAAGCTACAAAGATATATTGTACAGCATAAAAAATATAACCAATATTTTATAATATCTTTAAATAAAGTATAATCTAAAAATTTTGAATCACTATGTTGTACAACTGAAGTATAATGTTGTAAACCAACTTAACCTCAATTCAAAAAAAAAATTTTATATTCCTCATCATCAAGGTGTAGGTACTATGAAGCAGAATGAACGGTATTGATGTACACTTGGTACAAAGATATGCTCTATATGAAAATGATGGATGTATTGACAGCTCAATTTTCTGCCTAATCTTTCTGTGAATAAAATCACCCCCCTACATAATCTGGTTGTATAAGGTAAGAAGAAACTTAAATTACAGTAACCACAACACTGTCAGAACACTGACCCTCAACATCAACAAATTTATGGTGGAAACCTTGGCCGACAAAAAGGTACAGCAGAAAAACTGAGTTATTCCCTACATGTTGTCATCATTAAGTGACAGGGGCAGCATCATATACAATGACCAAAGACAACAGATCTGTCATTAAATAGTAATGACTAAAATAAATAAAACAAAAAATAGCAAAACAGTCCGTATTCCCTACCCACCTGTTGGCATTTCTTGAGCACATCTGGGGTTCGGTGCTCTGCCAGAGACTTGTTGTAGAAATGGATGGCATCCTTGTACTTTTCTTCTTTGAAATAGGAGTTGCCAATTCGAGCGTAAGCTCTGACAAAGACAAGAGGAAAAAGAATTTGCTGAGGGCAGAACACAGACAACGTCAGCCCCTGCAGAGAAAAAAACACCTGCAACCAACTAGACACAAGGCCCACATCACTGCCCCAGGCACCATGCCCTTCCAACACCTCCTGTCTAGGATCCTGCAGCCTCCTTTCCAGCCCACGGCTAACAAAGTAGGTTGTGCAGCCAGCAGCCCCCTCCCCATGCAGACATGGAACCCTCCACACCGCTCAAGGCATTCCAGGTCAAGCGTACTTGGCAATCTGTCGGTAGTCTTCTCGGTTTTCTCGCCCCACTTCAATGGCCTTCTCACAAAGCTCCCGGCATTTACCATAGTCGCCCTTTTCGAAGTACACGGCTGCCAGGCAGGAGGGTCAAAAAGGAAGAGTCAGCCCATGCCTCACCCCCAGGACCACGTAACAACTCCTGCACCTGAGTCCTGGGTCTCACCTGCTTGGTTGGTTATGTAAGTCATGTTGGTGGGGTCCAGGTCCTTGGCTCTGTCATAGTGTTTCAAGGCTGTGTCAAAGTCTTTCTTCTTATAGGCTTCATTCCCCAGCTCTTTTTCTTTCAGTGCCTAGATGAGGTGTGGGAGAAGTCAGTGCTGAGCACATCTAACCAGACGGCAAAGAGAGCAAGGGCCTGTGACGTCACAGGTACCACGCAGCATACACAACTAACAAGGCTACAGAAGCAGATTCTCCACACCCACAGTGAAGTATCAGCTGTTAGGATGAAAAATTATAGACTTCCATCTCTGCTTCCTCTGAAACTCCCCCTATCCCACCTACTCTCCTGGATCTTTGTCAGCAAGTGAGGGCTTCTTCAGGGGACAGGAAATCCCTTCAGCATGAAAGAACTTCAGAGAGGACAACACAGTTCTGTGCTAGGTTTAATTCTGAGAGGCTGAGCAAGTTCGGTTTCTGTCACGTGCTGTCTCGGGGTCTTAGCTGTCAGGCAACACCAGCAGAGAGGGTGAGGAGCAGCAGAAGGGGCTGTCCTGGTGGCAGGAGTCTTCAGCAGAGCTCACTACCACCCACGTTATAGGGCCTTTTTCCAGCTTTGCGGCACCATGAACAACCAACGCTTACCCATTTAAAGGTACTAAATTTGGCAACAATCTGCTGTTCCCATTTATAAGAAGGGAAATAAAATCGTTCAGGCACATGCCTCCTGCTCTGGAAGACTGAAAGTTGTTCACTTAGCAACACAGACAACTTTCAACTACACACCACGTCCAACCAAGAAACAGAAGCGTAAGGAATGATAGACAGCATTCTTCTGGATCTCCGCAAGGACAAGGGCCACACACGACTTTACTGGCTGGCCCTGGCTGACATCCACACGGCCAGAACCACAGCGGCCGTGGGACTATGGGCTAGTAGCTTCCGCTGCCTGAAGACTTAGAGACACACGATTCCTATGAAACTGCTTGTTACGTGGACCTTTTAATATACTATTTTATTTTTAAAATATTTATTTATTATTTATTTTGGCTGCACTGGGTCTTAGTTGCGGCACGTGGACTCTTAGTTGTGGCATGCGAACTCTTAAGTTGCAGCATGCAAGCAGGATCTAGTTCCCACCAGGGATCGAACCCAGGCCCCCTGCATTGGGAGCACAGTCTCTTACCCACTGGACCACCAGGGAAGTCCCCTGACCATTTTAATTAACAATAGTAACTTTAGCACATACTGAGCATTCAAAAAACAATCACAGCCAATGAAAGTCTATAGATGGTCCCACCTGACACACATATTTCTAGTTGACTTGGCTGTTTCTTCTAAATGCATGATAGTAAACAGTGTTTAAAAAAAATAAAATAAAAAGAGAGAGAGCGAGACACCTGCTTCTTATTCTCTGGAAGATCTTCTTCCATTGGCTCTGGTTTTGCCTCCTTTTTGGGAGGCGGCGGCGGTGGAGGTGTCGCAACTTCCTCATCTTCATCCACGCCGCCTAGATCGACCCCGAGGAGGACACTGAGAGTAGTCATGATACGGGGATCCTGCAATTTCCTGGTATTGGTTAAAAAAACAAAAACAAAAAACAGCACTTAGTCCTCCCCATGACTGATCTTAAACCCCATTTACTGCTAAAGCTCAGATTACTGTATATAAAAGCTTCTCACCCATGAGAAGGTTCCTAGATCCTGTACTAAAAGTTACAAATGGGGAATCCTCAACCCTTCAAATATCCATATAAAATGAGGTAACACAGACCAAATTTATTTCTTGAGACCAGCAGATACACAGAGAAATGAGTTATAGACACACTTTGTCTGATCTCAGGAGCCAGAGGGATTCAGACAGTCACAGAGAGCAGTACAAGGTTTAGAGAGACCTCTTTAGATCTGACACCTTTTCAACCTTGAGTTTCCACTCCAATATACCAACAGAGAAAGGGGGTCCTATGTGTAAAGAAAGGATAGGGTTGGTGCTAGGTCAGCATAGCAGGAGAGCAGTGAAGAGGCAGGGGAGGGTTAGAACAAACACTAGATTACTCTGATATATACTCCCCCTGACCCTTTCTAAAAATACAAATAAACAGTAAACAAAGCAATAAACTCCTACAGCTCTTTGGAGAAAAAACAAAGGGAGAAACCCTGCATTCTGGTCGAGGGAACCCCCTGCCACAGGATCCCAGGAAGAAAGCACAACGTTCATGTCCATTTCCAGAGACAAACGGTGCTGCCTTGACTTACGTGCCCAGGTCGGAGGGCTTGTTCCGCAGCTGCTCTATCAGTTCCCGGTAGGTAGGATCAGCGAGCAGAATCTTTGTCCTGGGATCACTCTCCAACTTCTGGTATAGATTAGGCATGTTGAAAGGGTTCATGAATTTCCTCTCTGTTTCAAAGGAAAGCACATCACGAGAAGTCAGTTACTATGCCCACATAGCCTACTAGACTGACACTGGGGGATGGGGGAGCCTCAAAGTTAATCCCAATTAAAAAATAATAGTAAATAAAAGGAGAAGAGCAGTATACGTGGGGCCTGCATACCTGCCAACCGGGCCTCCATATTCTGTAAACCTTCTTTGAGCTGAGGGTTGTTTGCTTCATGTTTTAAACCCTCCTCATAGGTTTGCTTGGCTTCTTCAAATCGGTTTAAGAACTCAAGAGCTGCTGCTTTTCGGGAATAGCCCTTAAACCAGCAAAGAAAAATAAAAAATAAAAGACACCTAGTGGTAAATTCCTAAGATGAACTCAAAAAAATCTATTTTACATTTCATGAAACAAAATGGGTATTCACGTGAAGGCCAAAGAAAAAACAGAAAGAGGAGCAGGATGTAACAATGGTACATTATCGACCCTGCAGAACACAGCCAAATATCTAAGGTGCACACCTGCCCCTTCCCAGTTCATCTTATGACCCTAAGTGTTGTCAGTTTTTGGGTAGTGTTTTCCTTCCTAGTAGTACAAAAAATAAGACATGTCTTAACCGATGGTACCTCAGATTTGATGAAACATGCCATCAGTCTGAGGAACATTCTCAAACAGGTAGGAAGAATAATGGGGGGAGGGGGATAATCAACTATGAGTCTCTCAGGATAGGCAACTAGGCAAGCCAGGAGGGCTGGTATTTAAGAACTGCCCCCAAAAGGAGTTTCTGGGCACCTGAGGAGCCCCAGCGCGCACGCAGCTTACCTTGCCCCAGTCAGGCTTCAGGTCCACGGTTCTGCAGCCGTCCTCGTAAGCCTTCTGGTAGTCTCCTTTCTTGGCATAGGCTGCGGAACGATTGCTGTAGAGCACGTGGTTCTGGGGGTCTAACTTAATGGCTTCTGAGTAGCACTGCAACGCGTCATCAATGTTGCCAGCACTCAGGGCTTTGTTGCCCTTTTCTTTGAGCTCATTTACCTGAGAAGAAAAGGAACCAATACAGTTTCTCTCCATAAAATGTCTCTTTAGTCCCAATTTCTTAGGGGATACTCATTCCTTTCTGCAACTATTGACAAACAGGTTACTTTATGGATCAGAAAAGAGAAATCACAGATTAATTAATTTACATTTCCCACACCTTTGGGAACCAGCAAGGAAAAAATAACCAGGAAGAAGCGGCCTGACACTGTTCTTTGCTGGCTCCCCTGTGGATCAGTGAGAACTCCAGCCACTCTTCCAAAAGTCTCTCCTTTGAGCTGATGAAGTCACTCTAGAACATACTCATGAGTTCCTTTTGTGGAAAAACAAATTTGTTTGCCATGGATTTCCAGAGTTCAAATGATAAACTGAACACAGGCCTAATTACTCCTCACAGGAAGAGGCGACCAAGAAGGAAGTGGACTGAGCGTGCACTGATACGTGCTTCAGCAACCTGCCGGCTCCAGGAGCATCAAGACGCTCACCTATGATCAAAGAACAATCTGTTTCCACTTACAGATGTGGTAACATGTCACAACACGATAGATTACTGGTCTATTCCTTAACGCGTAAAGGAAAGCTAGAAAAAAACAGTTTTTGCCATGCTTAAATATTAATATGTTACTAAAAGGATGGAGAAGAATAAAGAAACACTATTTGTGGTTCAATCCACTATCCTCTCAAATATCCGGAATGAAAACAGCAGGAATGCATCAAAACGTTTAATAAAGTGACCCTGGCCCTATCAGAGCAGGATCCTAATTAAAGGGCTTCTAACCAGGGAGCCCTACAAGAGGGGAGGGTCATCCCTCAAAGGCATACACACTTGGTGAGATCAAGCTGTGTCCCTCAAGACACAAAGTCATTCTTTCTTGGTACCTATCATCTGCCCATGACCCAGTGTAGTGATACAAGAATTCTGTTATGAGAAATGACTTTGGAACCTTGAGGCACACCAATTGGGAACCTCCACCAACCAGAGAGATCTTAGAGAGACAACCTCTATGAGAAAAAAGGAAAGAAACTACCAAATTTAGCAAGCAAGGGATAAAAACCTTAAAGCCCAAGATGCAGGCCAGAAGGCAAAAAGTTTAAAAACTCAACTAATACCACAAGGCAGCTGAGAACAGCTTGGTGATGTCCCTGCCTATCTTACAGAACATCTTCCAAACCGGGCACCTACCTGCAGGTCAGGAAATCAAGTTCGTACACAAGCAACACTTTAAAACATCAAATGGAATAGAAAATATCAGCATGTGGTACATATAATACAGGAAGTTGTTTTGTCTGACATGTTATACAGTTGTATGTCTGTATTGGGTCAAATTTTAACAGTTTATCACTATGAGATTTGAAAGGTGCTTAGTTAAAAAAACACGATTTTGGACACTCAAATTTGTCCAACTTGAATGTTTCCTAAAACTGAAACATGGATCTCAGAATAAAAAAAAAAAAAAAAAAAAAAAGGAAGAAGCTACATATTGAATGGGGGCAAGACAGTAGGTTCTAACACTCCTGGAATAAAATGCCAGGCCATTTGTACAACGGGCATGGTAAACGTGCAGTCCCTGAGTTTAGTCACTCACTGTCTACCTGTACGTACACTTCTACAAGAGGCAATTGAGATTAAGAAAAATTTTTTTCCTCTTTTGATAATGGCGGGATGACAGCTTTTCTTGAATTTAACACAGCAATATGTTTCTCACATCAGCCCTCTGTTTCTTGTCTGTATCACAGCCTACTGAATCCCAGATACAATTTAATTATCACAAGGGCGCAAAATGTTTATTAACCTCTCCGTTACCACTCTAATTTTTAAAAATTTAGCGAAGAGGCCCCAGGTTTGGCTAAAAGAGCAATACCCATACTAAGGCAAAAGGTTCGGCTTTGTAGATCACACCTGAACACCCGAGCTGTCCCCCCCACTCCCCCCAGTCAATCATTACAGCCTAATAACAGCTTCCAATTGAATAAAACCTCTCTGGGCTTTTCACAACCCTCAGGCCACAGAGGGTACAATTAAATCACTGAAAGCAACTAGCAGCAGCTTCAAACTCGGCCCCCCAATAATGCTGAGCGGAGTTAAATAACTTACTTTTACTGTTTACCTGTATATTCTATATTTTCTAAGCAACTAATTCCTCCTTCTGCAATTTGAAACCGAAGTTTTATAAGTATCAGTCCTGTTACTCTTGAATCGCACGCACACAAAAAGAAAAACGAGAAGGGGGAGGAGCCGCACATACGTTTGTAAAACACTGGTAGGGATGAAATTCATTCCAAGGACTTTTGCTGCACCCTCCCCTTTCCTGCATCATGAAAAGAAGTCGGCCTGCTGCTCGTCATACCTTCACTCAACACTCTTCCATCCCGGCCTTTTCAGATGCAGAGAAGTAGGGTTTTCCCCAACTGGCTACTAAGAATACAGATACTTCCAGTGTATTCCCGTCCCCGCTCCCCGAATTCCTCCAAGTTAACTGTGCCAAGTCCTGGGTAGCCTCTTCGTCCGCAATTTCGAATCCCCCTTTCACATGACGAACTCCCAGAGGTTGACCCGATCCCTCCTGCCTTTCGCAAGGCCCCTCGCCCACCTCCATCCCTCCCAGCGCCTCGGGCGCCATCCCCCTGCTCAGCCTGGACCTACTTCCCGAAAGACCTCCGGAGTCCGGCCGCGACTCCTCTTCCCGCCGAGAACCGGACTTATGCCGAACTGATACGTCTCTCAGCCCATCTCGCCGAGTCGGGTGGCGACAGGCGCTGAGCCGAACCCGCGCTCCCCACAGCCAACCCTCGCTCCCCGCCCGCCCGCCGCGGCCCTCACTCCCTCGCCGCCCCAGCTGCTCCGCCGGCCCCGGCCCCCACCCCGGCCGCCCCGGCCCCCCCGATCGGGTTCCCGCCCCGCTCCTCCAGCCGCGGCCTAGCCTCGGAGGGTCACCGAGCGGCCCCGGGCCTCAGTCCGCCCCTCCCCCTTCACCTGCTCCATAGCCCGGCCCGGAACCCAGTTGAATACACTCCGTCCGCTCCGCGTTCCCAACCGCACGCGCCGCCTTCTGGAACCTACTAGAAGCTGCCGGGACCCCCAGATCCCGCCCCTTCCTCTCGGGCTCACTGGTCGCGCTCCTCTAGGGGTCTTTGTGAGCTTTTCTACTATTGGCTTGAAGTCTAGCCCATCATCTTTGCTTCTCTCTCATTGGACAATATGGAGAACCCTGCCTCCCCCGCATCTCGGGATTGGACTTCCCCTAAAAGCTCCGCCCACCATAAGCTCTATGATTGGAGGGAAGGGCAGACCTCTGCGACAATGATTGGTCACTTGGTCCGCCAATCGTGGCCGCGCTGGCCGCGCCCATTGGTCCTGTTCTTTCTGGAAATTTCCACCTCTCCCATTGGGCTGACGGACTCCATGACGGAATCGCCTTCAGATTTTAAAAAATTTCAATTGGGCGGTGAGTTGCAGACACTTTGCTCTGATAGGTTAAAATTGCTGCCCTTCAAAGAGCAGGGTGGGGTTTTACTATAGCCGTGGTTTATGGGAGTCCGAGGCCACAGCCGCCGTCTGCCGCGGTGGTTCCCAAGGCTGCGGTGCTGGTGGGGTCGCTAGCGATGCTGGCCGCTTCCTTTCTCGCTCTGCGGGGAGTGTGGCCGAGGCAATTCGCTCCTCCCCGGCGGCAGAGAGACCTGGTCCTTCGCCCGAGCGTCGGGCTCGGGGGTCCCAGCCTGGGGTCGGGGGGGCGGGTGGCCGTTTGGGTCGGCTTCGGGAGAGCCCCCCGACGCGTCCCCGGATCCCGCTGTTGGATTTGGGTGTTCCAAAATCCCGCGTGGTGGTGAAGGCGCTGGGGCTTGGGTAGGACAGGCCTGGAATCTCATCTTGGCGGGGACCCTCCGTGGAATCGCACCACCTCTATGAACCTTTCGGGAAGAGGGTTTGGTAATCCAGGGCCGTGGATCGTTCATATTTATGCAGTAGAGTATTTAGCACTTAATGAAGGGGAGGTATCTCCGTTATTCGGAGGTAAAGGGGTGAGGGAGACAAAAGACCTCACTGAGGTGCTCCATCACCTGGCGGGCGGCGGCGGCCTGGGCGGTCCTTAAAATCTCGGCTCTTCTGCCAAGAGGCAGGGCAGGTACCCGGAGAGAAGCGAAAGGATTTAGAACGTGAGAGAGAAATGATTTTTCGTCCTGGACCAGCATGTGGTTCACGGAACAAAGCAGCCGCATGACGGTCTGGAGGGAGCTTAGTTGAGGGTCTTGGGCCCCGCTGTGAACTCTCTCCCCCGCCCCCGCTGGGTAATGCCATCCCTTCCCAGGGTTTTAACTGCCCTCTATGCTACTAGGTTGTCTCCACAGCGTCCTTTTCCATCCCAGCTGTCTGACCCATTCTCGACACTACAGCCAAGGTCACTTGTAGATCCGCTTGCCTGATAACCCCCTCCTTTGCTCGAAACTCTTGGAGGCTTTTACATTGGGGATCAGGGCCTGTCTAACATGGCAGGCCTACTTTTCCCACCTCTTCTTTCCCTGTCCTCCACCTTCAGCACCAGTCTCCAGCCGCACTGACCTGTCTGTTCCTTGAACTAGGTGGGCTCCTTCACTTTGGGCCTGCCTGCAAGGTGTTTCCTCTGCTGGGATCGCCCTTCCACCAACTCTGCCAGGTTAGCGTCTCCTCAGGTCTTTCAGGCTGAGATGATCTGACAGGGTTCCTTGACGACCTGCCCCCAATGAACTCACAAATTTCTGCCCACCTATTATTTGCTTTCACAGCATCATGGTCTACACATGTGTCCAATCACATATTAAACCAGAGACTGTGGTATCTGTACCACATTTTGTAGGGCCTACAAGGGCTTTGTGTCTTTTCCTTTAGATCCTTGTCTTCCAGGTGCGTTGTGCAGCGTTTTGCACATAGCAGGTAATCATTAATTCATCAAATATGCCCTATCATTTTTTAGGTGTAATTGTGGGCACTGGGGAAAAGCAGTGAGCAATCCTGAGAAAAATCACTGTTTTTGTGGTGCTCATTTTAGTGAGAAAGACAAACTAAAAAAAGTTTGCATAGTGTATCTGCAGTAGAGAAAAATAAAGCAGAGCATTGGGCAAGCGGGGTAGTGTTGCATTTTCAGTAGGGGTCCAGATCAGACACAGTGAGAAGCTAATATTTGAGAAAAAACCTGAGGAAGTGAAGGAGTGAGATTCATGGAAATCCTAGGGAAGAACCTTGCTGTCAGAGGGAACAGCAGATGCAAAGGCCTTGGGGTGACCAGAATGGCAGGGGCAGGGAGGGAGTGGGAGGTGGGGCTAGAGGAAGCAGGAGCAGATCCTGCAGAATGGGAGGCCATTGTGTTCACTTGGGGACATGCAGAAAAGTGATGTGATCTGACAGTTTTATCAGGATCCCTCTGATTGCTGTATCAATGAAGAGGACGAAAGCAGAGGAACCTCTTAGGAAGCTGTTGCAGGATTCTAGGAGAGCGGTGATGGCATGGGCCAGGGTGGGAGCAGAGGATGGGTGAGAAAAGTTGGATTCAGAATGCATTTTGGAAGAGCTGACAGGATCTGTTGATGTATTGGATGCAGAGCGTGAAGGAAGGAGGTGACGCCAAGGTGTTTGGCCTCTTACTCGTCTGCTAAGTTATATCTGTCAACGAGACCTTTCCTTTCTTCTTGGCACCGTCCCCAGACCACCGCACTCCTGCCAATCCCACTGCTGCCCCCCAGCCCAGCTCTTTCTCCACCTCTGGAGGCCTTTTGAGGCCTTATATTGTCTCCTCAACAGCCTCTCTCCAGGCTTCTTTGCCATCCCTCCCTCTCTGTAACCTGGTCTCTGCTGTCATACATCTTTTTTATATTTCTGTGTGTGGCACAGTACTCTGGGTACAGGGGCTCAACAGTGAACAAGGCAGCCCGCAGATGCAGCTTCTGCACACATGGACCTTCTCTTGTAGTGGGAGAGACAGATGGTACTTAAACTCAACAGCTCTGTGACTTCTAGCAACCTGCTTAACCTCTCTGTGCTTCAGTTGCTTTCATTTTAAAATGTGGATGAAAAAGTTTCAGTGTCAGAGTACTTGTGAGGATTGAATGATTGGATATTTACAAAGCACTGAGAACAGTGCCTGACAACAGAATAAGTACCATATACATTTGTGAAATAAAAATAAAGTTACAAATAAAGATAATTCTAAAGAGTGGTGTGTGCTATAAAGAAAACAAAAAGTAAGGATAAAGAGTTACCAGGGAGGCAGGGAAGGAGTGCCTAGAGGTGGGGGGTTAGTGAAGGCCCCTTAGACTTGCAGTTATGAAAAGCAAGACACGGACAGCGTTCCAGACAGGGCAACAGGAAGTGCGAAGACCCTGAGACTGAAACAAATTTGGAATTTTCAAGGAACCCAAAGAAGGCTTTTCTAGTATCCTTGTCTGTAAATGAAAATGATGAACTGCCTATGACTTCCCAAGGTCACTTTTGAGGATTAAACAAAGTAACCCATACTCAAGTTTTTGTTTGTTTGTTTATTTATTTATTTATTTATGGATGCATTGGGTCTTCGTTGCTGTGTGCGGGCTTTCTCTAGTTGTGGAGATTGGGGGCTACTCTTCGTTGCAGTGCACGGGCTTCTCATTGTGGTGGCTTCTCGTTGCAGAGCTTGGGATCTAGTCATGCGGGCTTCAGTAGTTGTGGCTCATGGGCTCAGTAGTTGTGGCTTGCGAGCTCTAGAGCGCAGGCTCGGTCGTTAGTTGCTCCACAGCATGTGGGATCTTCCCGTACCAGCGCTCGAACCTGTGTCCCCTGCACTGGCAGGCGGATTCTTAACCACTACGCCACCAGGGACGTTCCAGAGAGCCCTCTTTGAGAAAAGAAAAATACAGATTAAAAAAACCATGGCGCTTTAGAAGGAGTGCGAATGAGGCACCTTGAGGTTTAAGCTTATTCAGTGTCATGGTAAAGCCACTTCTGAACATTATGATTTCCACCAACTCAGGCTTCTCCAAGTGAACTCAGAGCCCTCCCTTGGGGGCCAGGAGGCAGTGGTACAGGCTGGCTAGCCAGTGTCCCCTTCCCCAGGTCCCTGGAACTCAAGCATAAGCTCCACCACAGCAGGCATCCTGGCCCTTGGCGATGCATGACGCTTCGGAGTGATTCATGCTGCTATTTTAGTGCTGCTGCTCTTTAGGTGGGGAGCAAAATGGCAAGGGCTGCGTTTGGAGTCAACTCTGAGGCTGCAAATCCTGCAGCAACTGAGAGACTGAAGGGGTCACCGCGTGCAACCAGATTCTCTGCAGAGCAAATTCCCAGTTTTAAAGTTCTCCCAGGAGTTCCCTAGTGTCCAAGTGGTTAGAATTCTGGGCTTTCACTGCCGTGGCCAGGTTTCAATCCTTGGTCGGTTGGGGAACTGCGATCCCTGAAGCTCGGCAAAAAAAAAAAAGTTCTCCCAATATCAGAAAAAAGAAAACAGCTGGAACTCAGGAAGCTTAGCATGGGAGTGAGGAGTTAGGAGTGGGGGTTAGGGGAGGGTTGCAGCTCAGAATTCTGGCGTCTGTAGAACATGGAAGTTTTGTTTTTATAAGAACTTTTAGTGTTGGAGTGGGAATTTAAGACAACCTGAGTTTCCTTCTCTAAGTGAGAGTGAAGTTCCATTCCATGTTCTGAGAAATCCCTAAAGAATATTTTCATTTCCCACTCAACTGAGTGATTCCAACTTTGAGCTACCTGTTACCACAGAGTCTGAGTCCTGATTAGCAGGAAAAGTGTGGGGGGAAATAAAGTGCCATAGAGTGCTGCTCAATTCAGTGAACTCGTACAGAGCCAGGAACTGTGCCAGATACTTCAAGGAATAAAACGATGGTAATTATTATCCGATAATTATTTATCAGAGAGCCCAGAGCCCAGTCTGGGAGCTCGCCATCCACAGGCCCTCCCGGGGTGCCCTCAGCCAGTCTCGTGGCTATAAACACAATCCCAGATGACTCCCACATTAGCTTCGGCTCAGATCTCGCTCCCAAGTTCCAGACTTGTCTACCCAGCTGCCTCCTCGATGTCTCCATTTGGTTGGCAAATGGACTTCCCAACGTGTTCGAATCAGAGCTCCTGATAATCTCCCCTGAAGCTGTTCCTCCCTTGACTTCCCTCTCATCAGTGGCCTCGCTATTCTTGGGCTGGTTCAGGCTGAAAACTTCGGAGGCATCCTTGTTCATCCAGTTCATCCAGTTCATCACCCAGCCATTTCTTGGCTTTGGGAAGGGGAACGGAGTGTTGGCTCCCTGAGCTGGTAGGTGGCCAGAGGCAGAAGGGACCCCCGGCCTGGGCTCCCAGGCCATATCGAGGCCTCCCACGCTAGATGCTGCTTCCAGAGGGCAGGGCCTGTGATTTGTTCACTGCCGTGTGTGCTCAGGGCCTGGGAGCTAGTCCATGCTCGTAAGAGTTTGGTGAATGAGCAAATGGAGCTGATCATCCTTCTACCCCCCATGGGACCCTCAGCCCCTCCCAGGGAGGCTCTCTGGCCTTCTTCCCTCTAGACTTCCTTGCTCCCTATTCTGCTTACCCTTCTCTGGGCCAAATGGTTGAGTCCCATCAGATTCAAACATCTCAATCCCGCTGTTTCTGATATCTGTTTCTTGAGAAATACCAAGTGGTGCAGAGCGTGAGCATGGGGAAATGGGCCCTCTCATGTCCTATTGATGGGAAGTTACACTTAGTAACATCTATTTAAAATACAAAAAGCAATTCCTCGCTTACAGATTTATCCCACCTGGGCCCAGCCTGGTGGCACAAGGATGTATACTGCAGCCCTGTTTGTGACAGCAAAAGGAATAGTACCCAACTACATGTGCATCCATGGAGGATACTGGGAAACACGATGTTGCTGCCAGAGGACGGAATATTAGTGAGTGTTCAAAAGAACACTCCGGTAGATATTGACATGGAAACATGCCCATGATAGACTGCAGAACGACGAAAGTCATGCAGCAGTGTGTATGGCGAATCTTACTTTTGGTAAAAAAATGTGTGTGTATCTTTCTATATGATTATATATATGCATGGGAAAAGTCTAGACAGATATATAGCTAACTGCTAAAGTTGTTGCTTCTGTGGTTTGGGAATGGGGAGGGGTGCTGCATTCATTTGCTGGGGCTGCCATAACTAAATACCACAGATTCGATTCGGTGACTTGAACCACAGAAATTAATTTTCCCACAGTTCTGGAAGTCCAAGATCAAGGTGCTGGTAGATCTGGTTTCTTCTGAGGGCTCTCCCCTTGGCCTAAAGATGGCTACCTTACCTTCTCACTGTTTCCTCACATGGTCTTTCCTCTATGCAAGCACGCATCCCCAGTGTCTGTGTATCCAACTTTCCTCTTCTTTTTTTTTTTTTTTTTTTGCCCACACCACGTGGCTTGCGGGATGTCGGTTCCCTGACCAAGGATTGAACATGGGCCACGGCAGTGAAAGCCCAGCGTCCTAACCACTAGGCCACCAGGGACCTCCCAAACTTTCCTCTTCTTATAAGGACACCAATCAGATTGGATCAGGGCCCACCCTGAGGGCCTCGGTTTAATTTCATCACCCCTTTAAAGACTCTGTCTCCAAATACTGTCCCATTCTGAGGTATTGAGGGTTGGGAATTTAACGTATGAATTTCTTTGGGGGGACACGATTCAGCCCATAACAGAGGCTTTCACTTTCTATTATGTTGTGAAAATTTGTTACAGTGGGGATGTCCCTGGTGGTCCAGTGGTTAAGACTCTGCGCTTCCACTGCAGGGGGCATGGGTTTGATCCCTGGTCAGGGAACTAAGATCCCACCGGCTGCGCGGTGTGGCGTGGGGGGGTGAGGGGGCAAAAAAATTTCTTACACTGAACGCTCCTATTCGAGCTAAATGTCCCCAGAGCATCCACCTCCTTCCCAGGCCTCCTCTGAAGTCAGAGGAGGGGCAGCTAGTGACCTCTGCCAGCCTAGCCAGCTCCAGGGCCCTCTGAGGCCCTTCCCCTGAGGAAGGCAGTGTGAGCCGCTCCGGATCACCGGCCAGGTCCTCAGACCACCCTGAGAGGAAGCAGATGGCGAGGCCTCTGCCATGCAGGCCTATGATTTATAGCTACATGTTCTGGACGTTTAGTACCTTGTAACCCATCCTTCCCCTTCACACCTCTCAGTATAACAACAATATGATATTGGCCAACGAAACAGGTAGTAAAATGAAACAGGCAGGTGATAAAATATGAAGAGAGCACTACAACCTGGATGAAGGGAGGTGCAAAATTGTGATCACACAGCAAAGATGTTAGGGGGACCCGGGAGGTGCAGGGGTTCCTCTACCTGAATGAGGCAGTAAAAAGAAGAAAGATGGCCAGGTAAAATGGGGTAGGGCTAAAACTCGAAAGACTCAGGAAACAATAATGCACTGGCCTTTAAAATCAAGCCCCTGGGGAGAGGAGTGCACTGCCTTGGGGGTCTCTTTAGATCTGGCAGTTCTCCTGGGTCCTGCTCTGGTCTTAAAGACCAGAAGCTGGAAACCCTCACCGTACTGTGGTCCCGCACCTCACTGCATGTTCAGTCTTGCTGAGATGGTGAATCTGCTCCTCTGGGTACCTTTGCAACCCTGAAAGGTGTGGAAGCCAGAAAAGCAAACCCAGAATCTTGCTACCAGTTTAGGAAGTTTTGTAATCATTGTGCTAATACCTGTATGTTTATTAAATGTTTTGAAACATGCATCAATCTGCCCTATTTGATTTGCAATTTTAATTAGAAAGCAATGAATGGGAGACAGCCTGCAGTGATGACTGTAATAATGCCTCCCATCCCTGTATGCCTGCCCTTTGCCATGGGATTTGGCTGCTTCTATGAAGAAATGGAGTCTATTTCTCCACTTCTTGGATTCTGGGCTGGCCTTGTGACATGCACTGAATGCCGTGACTGTGTGAATTCTGTGCAACACAATGTGGTGAAAGTGATGTAGTGTGACTTCCGAGTCAGGCCTCGAGGCATTTTGCAGCCTCTGCTGACATCCTCTCGGAGCAGGGCTTGAGAGCAGCATGCTGTGAAGATGCCCAGTCTGGCGTCGTGGAGGCCACATGGGGCAGAACCGAGGGGCCTCGCTGACAGCCAGCGCCAACTGCCAGTCACGTGGGTGAGGCCATCCTGGGCCCCCCGCCCCAGTTGGGTTGTCAGATGACTGTGGCCGCAGGAGTGACCCAGGCAAGACCAGCAGATGAAACTTCCAGCTCATCCCAGCCCAAACTGCTGATGCAGAGGCCTGGTTGTCATTTTAAGCCAATGAGTTTTCAGTGGTTTATGAGGCAGCAAAAGATAACTGAGACAGTATAAAAGGATCTAAGTTCATAAACGGCGTTTGAATATTTAAGAGAACTGATTTACCATGTTTGTAAGTTTAATCTATTAGTGTATAAGAATTGCTAACTGATTAGAAAAAAATATGCTTGGCTTGGGAGGCGAGAATAAGGTGGGGGATGAAGGCATCTTTACCCCCTACTCCCTCCCTGCTTGTAAAGAAAAAAAAAACAAAAAAGAAAAAAATATGCTTGTTAGATGTGTAAGTCTCTTCTGCTGAGAGTTTGAGGCATTTGAGAGGACCAGCTATTTCAACTCTGTAAAATGTAGTTTAAAATCTATTAGGGAATTTAATTACCTAAGTTTGCAATTGGCATTCATTTTCAGAATTTAACCTGTTGAACCTGTGATTTAATTAAATATTCATCAAAGACTAAGTGAAAGTAATTGTTCTTATTTTTACACAGAAATTAGATTTATAAATAGAAAACTAGATTTGCAAGTTGCATTTGGATGTTTAAGAAAAGCTAGTTCTTTTAATTTATAAGTTTAATAAATACAGTATTAAATACAAGCAGCAGTAGGTAACTTTTCTCTGCATGAAAAAACCCCTTCTCCAACATTAAAAATCCTCAACAGACAACAGCGGGTGTTACAGCCCCACCAGATTTGGCATTCCACAGACTCCCATGCCTTTGCTTCCGTGGGTCTCTCGGCCTGGAATGCTCCTGACACACATAGACATCTGTGGTACCTGGCAAGATTTTACCTTTTCTAAAAGGTCCAGCTGAAACTCTGTGAAGAGGTCCTGCCTTGCCAAGTCAGAATCACACTTCTCTGCCTAGACCCATCCGTGTGTGGGGCCCAGGCCTCTCTTAGACCAGACCCTGGTAGGCTATTGTCTGGGACCTTCTCTATCCTGGCTGCCATGTGAGAACAGAGCTGAATCCCAGCAAAAAGAAACAGAAGGACTAGTTCAGATGCCGAGGGTGTCCAGGGTGCTTCCATGGCCTGGCTCTGGGGGACATGGATTTCAGGCTCTGTGCAGAAGGCAGCCTCCTGATAGGCACTGATACTTCCTATGGCTGGGTCCCCTGCCTCTCCTTGTGTTCTCCTCCCCAGACTTTGCCGGGAAGGGTGTAGTAAGCAGAATAATGCCCCCCAAAGATGTCCACATCCTAATCCTTGGAGCCTGTGCATATGTTACCTTACACGGCAAAGGGGAATTAAGGTTGTAGATGGAATTAAGGTTGATAATCAGCAGACTTTAAATGGGATCATCCTGGATCATCACCGGTGAGTTCAATGTAATCACAAGGGGCCTTGAAAATGGAAGAGAGTCAGAGGGAAAGACCACCAGGGAAGACTGGTCAGTGAGATGGAACATTGTTGGCTTTGAAGATGGAGGAAGGGGCCCACAAGCCAAGGAATGTGGGTGGTCTCTGGAAGCTGGTGCTGACACCTTGATTTTTAGCCCAGTGAGACCGATGTCTGACTTGTATCCTACAGAACTTTAAGAAAATGAATTTTGTTTATTTATTTAAATTTATTTATTTATTTATTTTTATTTTTGGCTGCGTTGGGTCTCTGTTGCTGCACATGGGCTTTTCTCTAGTTGTGGCGAGCGGGGGCTACTCTTCGTTGCGGTGCGCAGGCTTCTCATTGGGTGGCTTCTCCTGTTGCAGAGCACAGGCTCTAGGCACTGCGGGCTTCAGTAGTTGTGGCACTCAGGCTCAGTAGTTGTGACTCACGGGCTCAGCAGTTGTGGCTTGCGGGCTCTAGAGCGCAGGCTCAGTAGTTGCGGCGCACGGGCTTAGTTGCTCCGCGGCACGTGGGATCTTCCTGGACCAGGGCTCAAACCCATGTCCCCTGCATTGGCAGGCGGATTCTTAACCACTGCGCCACCAGGGAAGCCCTTGTTTATTCTTTAAGCTGCTACATTTATGGGAATTTGTTATAGCAACAACAGGAAGCTAATACACAGGGTCACCCACATGCTTCATTGCCTGAATCAGTGACATCTGTGTAATCACTTACCAGACCACAGATAGGAACCAAACAACCTTGACCCAAGCCTGGACTCTGACCCCCATAGGCCATGCTGACCTTGGGCCAGTCCAGGCTTCTCATGTGTGCCTGGGGCAGTGCTGCCGCACCAGGCTGTGGGGAGCACATAGTGAGTTAATGCAAGTAGAGCAAATGGGGGTAGAGGGCTTAGCTCAGCGCCAGCTGGTACCTAGCCCCCTGTGAATGGCTGCTGTCCTGGATGCAGTTGGCAAGGCCCTTCTTGCCCTGGTAAGTTATTGGAGAAGCGGCAAGTGGTGAGGTGACCTCAGGCCTGGGGGCCTAGCATCCTGAACTCATCTTGCTGACCTTTTCGGGGAAAGGCGCAGGCCTGGTCATTGGTGGTCCTGGAGTGTTGGGGGCCCTTGGCCCTTCCTTCCTGTCCCCTGGCTTCTGATCTACCCTCTCTGCACACAGGTCGCTCACTGATCCTCTCTTGGGCACCACAGTGGTGCCAGCTGCATCCACAGGAGGGTTCTGTGATCCTCCTCACAGCCCTGTGAAGAGTTATTGCCACACTCAGCTCCAGAGAGGCCTGGAGCACAAGGCAGGTCTGCAACCAGTCAGACCTGAGCGCTGTCTTCCTCATATACAGCTCAAGAAGCAAGGTACAAGGGGCCAGTGTACCCGAGTAAGAACGAGCAAAGCTGGTGCTAAAACCTTCTCTGGAACCCTGGCTTCTTGTCCCAGGTTAAAAAAATATCCACTATGGCGTGTTCCCTGGCCGTCCAGTGGTTAGGACTCCGCGCTTCACTGCCGTGGGCCTGCGGTTCAATCCCTGGTCAGGGAACTAAGATCCCGCAAGCCACGGGAGGCGGCCAAAAACAAACAAAAAAATATCCAGTATCATATTTATCAAATAATAAAATGGTATAGAAAGACATTAAAATATTTATATTAAAAAAATCCATCCTTATAGTCCTTGTAAAAAATTAGGAAAAATATAAAGAAAAAAAATCACCCCAATTCTTCCACCGAGAAGGCCACTTGGAACTCTAATTTTCTGCCTTCAAATTACACGATTTCCACCTTTGCCTCCCTAGCTGCTCTAGATTCGGTTCCTGCCGCCGCCGGCTAAGAAGCAGCAGCGCAGCGGCCTGGGGAAAGTCGCCCAACCGGACGTACCTGTTCGTGCCACTCGTTACCTCCCCATCGCCGGCGGGGACGCGCGGCTCCCGGGGACTGGGGACGGGGTGGGTCCCCGGTGACCCTTAGGCAGCCGCGCTCGGCTCAGTACACCCGGCCAGAGGGGCGGGGCCGGCGGCGGGAGGCACCTCCCACCAGGAAGTTGGCGGCGGCCGAGACAGCCCCAAGAGGAGGCGCACGGCGGACGCGCGACCCTGCGAGAGCGGGGCTCAGGCGCAGCGCGACCCCGCTGGCCGGGCGGGGCGCGCACGTGTGTATACGAGTGCGGGGGCCCGTCAGCGGCCCGGACTACAAGTTCCAGGGTGCCCAGCGGCGCGCCTGGGTTTTCTGGCCGCGCGGCCCGCTGGCTCCTGAGCAGGTCGCCGCGGGTTGGCACGCGTCACCTGGTTCCCGAGTAAATAAGGGAGAGACTCCCCGAGCACCGTAAATAGAGTCGAAGTGGGCGGGGAGCCGCCCCGCGCCGCCCGCTCATGTCTCTGCAGAGCCGAGTGTCCGGCCGCCTGGCACAGCTGCGCGCGGCGGGGCAGCTGCTCGGCGCCCGGCGCCCCTGGCCCGGCCCCTCGGCGGGTGCCACGCGGACCCGCAGCACTGCGTGCGGTCCCCCGGCGTCCCTGGGCGCGTACGACCCGCGCGCGCGGACCCCAGCGGGAGTTGGGGCTTGGGGGGCGGCGGCGGTGGGGCGGAGAGCCGGGGTGCGCACCTGGGCCCCCCTGGCCATGGCGGCGAAGGTGGACCTGAGCACCTCCACCGACTGGAAGGAGGCAAAATGTAAGTGTAAGCAGGAGGGGGGCGCGAGGGGCGAGGGCGGCTCTACGTGGGCCTTCTCCGGCTGGACAGCACCCCACCAGCAGCCTCGTCCACCCCAGAGAACTGGGGAAGTTAAGGTCCCATGTGCCCCGGTATGGACCCCCATTAACAGCCACGCCCCCCATGTGCCCAGCCCCATAAACTACTTCACCGCCCCGACCAGGTCCAGGCCCCCAGTGGGGGGCAGTGTGAGGAGGGTGGCCTCACGCCATTGAAATGTGTTGCTGGGCACCCCCAGGGAGCATCCAAGACCTAGTACCTTAATCTGTTGTGCACGAGGGAAACTGAGGCCCAGTGCCAGAGCCAATAGGCCAAGGTCACTTGGAGTTTGCTTCAGGATCTGACAGTAGGCTCTGAACTCCCCAGGTTTTGCATAGCATGGTTTCTCAAGGGGTGGCATTTTAGGCAGAGTGGCAGGGAATGGGCTGACGGGACAGCTCTGGGGCTGGCATCCCACCTGGTGGGATCAGATAGCCACAAGGAGTGGCCTCCCTGAGCAGGCCGGTTCCACCTCCCCCACGCCTACCCCGGGGGCCTGCCTCTCTAGGCACGTGGTTTGGTGCCCTTTTGCCCTTAACGTTGGCCTCTGGACACTTGTGAGCACTCTCTGCCTTATTCCTGGGGGACACAGGACAGAGGAGCTGCGGGGCAGGGCAGAGATGGGGCGTTGTGCCTATGAGAACAGTGACCCCCCGCCGCCCCCTCCGCCCTCCCCCCCCCACCCCCCCTACCCAGGAATCAAGCCATTTCCTCCCGCTCTGGGGCAGGGCATGAGTCCTGGTGGGCATGAATCCCAGGGCTGGACTCTGGGCCCGAATAGAGCAGGGAAGGCAGGCAACCTGACCTGCAGAGCCCCAAATAGCCCCGGCTGCCTGTCCAGCTGCCCCTGCCCTTCAGGGCCTGCTCCCTGGGCTCTTGTGACTGTTCGGGCTGGATCCCCTTTCAAAAGAGCAGGGACAACAGCTCATTGGCTGGGCCGTTGTGGTGAAGTGGATTCAGCCAATTGGGTTGGGAAGTCAGGCCTAGGGCGGGCTGTGGTTGCGGGCAAGGGGAAGGCATCCTCTTGGGATTGGAGGTAGAGTTCAAGATGACTTACCACTCTCATGAATTGCATTGCCTTCACTGGGATCTTAAAGCACCAGCAGGAAGCACTTGACTTTGCTCCGGGAACACAAGGAGTGCTTGTCAGCCCTTCAGCCCTGGCCCCAGAACACCGTTCAGGGTGGGGAGTAGGGGGCTGGCCCCCTGGTACGGGGACTGTCCCCACAGGGAGCCCTGCTTTCCCTTCTCTGTCAGAGAACAGTAACCCAGGGTGGTGGGAAAGAGAGCTGGGGAGGCCAGGGGCCCAGGCACCTGTTCCTGGATCTGCCACTTTTTCTAGGACCCAGCTCTCCGCCCCTCCCATTCCTGGGTGCCACTGAGAACGTCCAGACCTCATGAAGCTGATGGGTCAGGGATTCCCAGGCTGCTCTCTGCTAGGAGCTGGGATTTCCATTTGTTCAGTCCATGCGTATCGAGTGCCTTCTGTGTAGCCAGCACTGCTGTGCTGCGGAGACAGGCAAGGACCCTGCCCTCACGGAGCTTAGGGGGAAGAAACAGTAGAGCATGTGATCGAGGCAATGAGACAATGCCAGGTAGAGGTCAGTGCTGCAAAGAAGCCGTGGCACATGGGGCCGCCTGAGTGCCAGTGTCCAGTCAGGGGGCAGTGTGAGGAGGGTGGGCTTGCCCCAGGAACCCCAGCCCTAGGTGTGAAGCCGCCCGCCCCCCAGCAGCCGTTAGGTGGTAGTTTGTGGGGGTGAGACACAGAGACGTCTCTGTGTCTTAGTTAGCTATTGCTGCATAATAACAGATTACCCAGACACGTGGTGGCTTAAAACAGCAAACATTTACGTTATCTCACAGTCTCTGAGGCTCAGGAAGCTGGGAGTAGCTTAGCTGGGTGGTCAGGCTCAGGGTTTCTCAGGAGGTTGGCGGGGGTTTGGTTAGGGGTGGAGTGAGCCCTTCCCAGATGGCTCACTCCTGTGAAATGGCTGTTGCCCAAATGCCTCATCTGGCCCACATTCAAGGGGAGGGAAATTAGTTTTCACCTTTGGGAGGAAAGAGGATCAAAGAATTTGGGGCATATTTTTAAAACCACCGCACTGAGGGACTGCCTCAACTGGATTCTGCCTCTGATTGGAGTCCAAGCTTTGATCCTTTATTTATTTATTTATTTGGCCACGCTGCTCGGCTTGCAGGATCTCAGTTCCCCGACCAGGGACTGAACACGGGCCCCCAGCAGTGAAAGTCCCGAGTCCTAACCACTGGACCGCCAGGGAATTCCTACAATCAGTGTTCATTTACCTAAGTATACTGCTGTGTAACCACTACTTTGATCAATAGGTAGAACATTGCCATCGCCCCACAAGGTTCCTTTGAGCCCCTTTCCAATCAGTACCCCTTACTGCTAGTCATTTTTCTATCTATTCATTTTGTTTCTTCTTGAACTTCATATCACCAGAGGCATACAGTGTGTCCGGTTCTTTTTACTAATATCTGTGTGATTCGTCCACATTATTGGGTGTACCGACAGTTTGCTCTTTTTTACTGCTGTGTAATATTCCGTGGTGTGGATGTACTACAGTTTGTGCACCCAGTCTCCTGTTGATGGGCATTTGGTTTCCAGTTTGGGACTGTTGAGAATAAAGCTGTTGTGAATATCCTTGTACATGTCTTTGATGGACATGTGCTCATCTTTCTGTTGGGGATATACCTACATAGGCCTCTATACATTTTTTTTTTTAAATTAGTTAATTAATTTATTTATTTTTGGCTGTGTTGGATCTTTCGTTTCTGTGCGAGGGCTTTCTCTAGTTGCGGCACGCGGGGGCCGCTCTTCATCGCGATGCACGGGCCTTTCATTGTCGTGGCCTCTCTTATTGCGGGGCACAGGCTCCAGACGTGCAGGCTCAGTAGTTGTGGCTCATGGGCCTAGTTGCTCCGCGGCATGTGGGATCTTCCCAGACCAGGGCTCGAACCCGTGTCCCCTGCATTGGCAGGCAGATTCTCAACCACTGCGCCACCAGGGAAGCCCGACATCTAAATGCCTGTCTATGCCTGAGATGATCCTCTCTCAAAGACTGGCACATAGTAACCAAACTCACAAGAGACTGATGTATAGTTCAGAGGGTTGAGGTGCAGTTCACGCTGGGGAAATGTAATAGCTGTGGGTCTGGAAACTGGTGCACCTGGGCAGGGCCTCCTCTCCCTGTAAAAAAGCCATGTGGAAGCCAATTCATAGTCTTAAGTTTGCTCAGCAGCAGGTGTTCTCAACTAGGGAGCTGGTTGAATGATTCTGGAAGCTGATCCCACTGCCCTGGGCAGGCTGGGCAAGCTTCCCTGCCAGGGGTGCGCCTACCCACTGAGGATGCCCTTCCCCGGGTGGTTGCTCAGTGTTCCAGTACAAATGCAGTGCTGAGTGCCTGCTCTGGGCCCCAGGTGCAGATGCCTCAGTCCATGGCCCAGCGAGTCCTCTGGACAGATAGCCAAATTCTGCCTGGGTTCTGCACATTCCTTTTTCCTGGGTTCAAGCTGACTACCCACTTCTATGGACCTATTCTTTCTGTGGACCTATTCTTTCTCTAGGTAAGAAAATATCATCAGGCTGACCTTCCTGGCTAGGAGACATTCAGTCTTTTTGAGAGACCTCTGCAGTATTTGATTTCACTGGCCAGGGGTTAATTTCTATAATTTAATTCCCTCAGTTCTGGAGTGTCTCATTACCACCCGTCCCCGCCAGGTTGTGCCTTTTCATCAGAAGATTGTGGAAACAGTCCTGCTGTAAGGCAGTTGGGTGTGAGGGGACTTAAGTTCAGGCACTGGGGTATTTGGGGGCTTTGCCACCACAGGAGGGGCCTGGCCTCCAGGAGAAGGGCACAGATCCTCCTTCTGACCTGCGGTAGGGGCAGAGCTGTGTGCTAAAAAAGAGAACGGGCATTGGTGTCATCAGACGTGGCAAGCCCTGGCACCACTGCTTCCATGCTCCCTGAGCCTCAGTTTCCTCATCTGTAAGATGGGACCAACAGCACCCGATTTGTAGGTTGTGCTGGGATCACATTAGAAACCATTTTGTACACAGCGGCCAAAGGGTCCCCAGTGCCCCCCCTGTCACCTCCCAATGCCCCCCATCCCTTGTCGCCCCTTGGGTCTGTCTCCTCTCTCTGCCCTGTTCTGGCCATGGGGACACTGGGCTTATATAAACTTGTCTCCCCCATGGTGTCAAATGCTAGAACCCTGACCCTCAGGTCCTGAGCCCTGTTTCCTCTCCCTGGTGGCTCAGGATAGGGCTCATGTGTTCCAGCCTGTTTGCATGGGGCAGGGCAAAGACTGATTTCAACCCCTGTGGAATTTCATGCAGAGCGGATGATTTATCTGATTCGACTGCCGAACCAGAAAATTTCCCAGGCACACCTGGGAATTGGGTGGGCTTCTCCCACCTGTCTTCTGGGGAAGCAGCCTTGGCACGTCCCAGTGCAGGTGGAGGCGAGGGGGTCTGGGAGAGCAGAAAAGCTCCAACATGCCTCCTGCCATCTCCCCTTTGCTCGTGCCATAGGCTTTGACGAGCCCCTGCTCTTGGGGGACGGTGAGAGGTGATTAATGCCCCCACCGCCGTGTTCCCAGAGCCCAGCTGTTACCAGCCCTGCCCACCCACCCTTCTCCAGAAGAGGAGCCTCCCTCCGTGCCAGCCTGCCCTCACCTTTCCGAACACCGTCTTGTGAAGTGCCATAAAGACACTTCTTAAAACACATCATTGAATTCCCGTTCACCCGGTGCACTTTATGGTTCTGACGCAGCCTGCTTCCTCCAGCTCGGCTTTCGTGCCCGGGAGCCGCTGAAAGCTTCATCTGGGGTCAGACCTCCCCATCAAAATTTACTGCAAACATCCTTTTACAGCACCTGTCTCACTGAGCTGTGAAATACTCTCGCCTCTCCAAAAAAGAAAGAAAATTAAAACGTATGTTGTACATCTTTTATAAGAAAAATAAAACTCACTTGTGCTTTAAGTCGGCACCTGTCCTGGCAGAGGGAGGTAGCGCGTGTTATAAATGCGTGGGGCATATGCCCACCGTAAGGGTCCTGCTTCTCCTCCTCCCAGAACGAGTGAGGAGGGTCTGGGGGCGGCCCCGCTGACGGTGAAGCTGAGGCTGTGAAGACAGCGCTCCGGTCCTCAGTTGGCTTCTCCTTTCGCATAAATCAGAGAGCAGTGCCGCCTGTAGCTCCTCGGGGTCAGTCAGGCTGCAGCCTTGTTCTGGAGATGAGTGAGAACACGGCACCCCGCACACTGGCCTCGAGAGGTGTGCGCTTGGGGACCACAGGCCGGAAGGGCAGGCTGACAGGTGTCCCCATGGTTGGCGCCTTGTCAGCTGGTAGCTGAGCTGGAAGCTCTGACGGTCTTTCTTTGCCGTCTCCGGGAAGTGGAGTCGTGTTTTGGTCTTTGCTGGAGAGAGAGGACTGCGCGGGCTGTGGGTCACTCAGAGCAGACCTCAGGTACTGGGGAGGACAGTGTAGGACAGAGCCCTGGGCTGGGTCCCGCCCTGGCTTCCTTTTGCTTGCCTGTGGCCAGGGCGATTGCTCTACTGCTTTTGTAAAGCAAGGTGGTGGCATCTGCCAGATGGTGTCTGCTCAGGGACCTGAGCCATCTCGGGGCATCCCAGACTAGTTCCGTGGGGTGCCTGGGGCCTGCCCCAGCCAGAGGGACTCCGGTCTTGGGAGTCCTGTGGGGTTGGTCTGGGCTCTGGCTGACCAGCCCCTCCAGTGTCACAGTACGGGCCTGCACTCTGGCCGCAGGTCCAGCCAGCTCTGAGTACTGGCACTTGGGCATGCCAAGGCCTCGGAGGGGGCCTTTGGTCACAATTGTGCAAGATGATAAATATGGGGACCCAAATAACTTAAAAAGCTCCTGCACCTGCTTTGCCCCAAGTTGGAAAAATAATGTTTCCCCTCCCAAGTTTTGTCTTGTTTTCGTTTGCTCTCTTTGGGCCTTCTTATTTCACACACAGGAAAGAGTGAATGTATCTGATGTGTCTATCGCACTCGACAGCTTCCTCTGTGTTTTCGCAGCCAGTCTTCTTGTTCACAGCAAGCTTGGGTGCCACGGAAGGCCGGCCTTGTCCCTATTGTAGAGATGAGAAAATGGAGGCTGAGCACCTTGCCCATGAACATGATGGTGGGAGGTCATGAGCCCAAACCTGGGGGGACCAAGGAGCATGAGCGGAATCAAAACCCCAGCAGTGGCCGGGCCGTGGGCCAGCAAATGCCTCAGACAAGCCGGGGGAGGCTGCCAGAGCCTTGCTTTTGCTCTCCCGTCCAGCTGTTCTAGATTTCTCTCCATTTCCCCACCCGTATGCTCTCTCCGACCTCAGGGCTTTTGCACGCGTTGTTCTCTCCTCCTGGAAGACCCTGTTCTGTTATCAAACTTGCCCACAACCTTCAGGTCTCAGCTCCTTGGTTCATTGATTCATCCCACAGATGCCCAGGGACACTCACACATGCTTTATGCTGTGCCAGGTGCTGGGAATCCAACATAAACATGACATATCCCCATATGGCCAAGGTCAAGCAAAGCACAGATGGTAGGGGAGGCAGCTGCTCTGGGAGGGGGAGGGCAGTGAGGAGGGAACTGTAAAGGAAGACCAGGCAGGAGGCACAGCAGGTACAAGGGCCCTGAGGCGGGAAACAGCTTGGCTGTTGGGGGAACTGAAAGGCTGAGGGGCTGTGGTCAGGGTGAAGTGCAGTGGGGAGGGTAGCACGGGAGGAGGTTGGGAAAGAGGCAGGCTCTCCAAGCCCTGGCAAGGACTTGGAGTTTGAACTGAGCTTCACACAGAGAGACAGCTTCTATCTGACTTCTGTCCCTAATATCTCTGGGCTGCTGTGTTAGGAACAGACCATAGGGTGGACACAGGGAGTCAGCTGGCCAGGGTGGGTGGGGTGCTTCCAGAGGGGTCTAGGGTGCAATCAGTGACGCAGGCTTAGCCCTGCTGGGGGTAGCAGAAGGCATGGTGTCTGTGGTGTTGGGGGGATAAATCTAACAGCCTGCAGATGGATGGAAGAGGGAAGAAGAGAAAGGAAAGACTCTTGGTTTGGGGCCCCAGCAAAGTCTGGGGCCGTTCACTGAGAAGGAGGAAGGATGGAGAGGTCAGAAGTTCAGTTCTGCACACAGAGCATTTGGGGATGAGAGCAGGCTGTGGGCCTTGGGGAGCAGATGCTCAGGAGAGGTGAGGGGCTGGAGGTGCAGCCTTGGGATCATGAGCCTTTTCGAATGCGTGGAACTGATGTGAAAACCCAGGGAGAGGCTGTAGATTAAGGAAGAGGGGAGGCAGCAAGGAGGCTGAGAAGGGGGGCCAGCGAGCAGCCTGGGATCGGAAGTTGGGGGTCCTGAGAAGAAAGAAGGGGTTGGGGGTGCTGAGGGTACAGGGGAGGCCAGGAAGGGCCACTGAATAAGGACAAGTGGCCAGTGTGGTGCCTCTGACCTTGGTCTTGATGGAGAGGTGGGGTCGGGGGGAGGAGGAAGTGGAGACAGCGAGTGTAGACAGTGGAGTGGGGCAGAGAAACGAGGCCACAGCTACAGCGTGTGGAATGCGTGGTTGAGGGAGGGTTTTGTTTTAAAAGCCGGGGTACACCAGAAGGTGTTTGAGGGCAGGCAGGACATTCCAGTGGAGGGGGAGCCGCAGGAGTGAGTCCTTGGGAAGGTGAGCTGGGCGGCCTCGGCTGGGAGGAAGGACCTTCGTGCCCAGTGACCTGAGGGAGGGAGAACGAGGTATGGGCAGGTGTGGGGGGGTGTTCCCGCCTTGGTGGGAGGGGGAGGCAGCATCCGCTGGATGGCTGGCCGGGAGGACGAGCGGAGGAGCCCTGGGAGAGGGAGAAGGGGAGGGGGCACCCACTTCCAAAGGAGCAGCTGGAGTGGCCACCTGGGGAAGATGAAGAATTTAGAGGGAGCCTCTGCTTGGTTGGTGGGAGTTTCTCGAGCGATTTGCAGCTCCTGGGGCAGACCAGAGAAACTGGGGGTACCTCTTCCAGGAAACTATCCCGGCCGCCCCTCTGCTCGGTCAGGCGCCAGACCTCACCTCACCTCCCAGGTTTGGTGCATGGTGGGTCCTCAGTAAATGTCTGTTAACTGACTGATCTGTATTCAGACTGCCAGGGAGGGGCAGAGCCTGGATGGAGCCGAGCCCGTTCTTTGCTTGGTGGTACCGTCTGCCGGCAGCTGAGTGCTTTTGTTTTGTGCCCAACTAAGCCTGTTCTGCTTCTCATTTAACGCGAGGGAGCTTTCTGTGCCCCCATTTTACAGAAGAAGGCAAGCAAGGCTTGGAGAAGCACTTCAGTTCCTTCAAATACCAGCACCATCCCCCCACCGCCACCCCCCCAACACACAAAGAAAGGAGCGTTTAAAGTAGGAGCTCTTGGCCCGTTTCTTAGATCATGGGGAGGGCAGACCCTTGAGAAGGAGGCTGGGAAATGGGCTGTGAGTATCCAGGGACTCTAGTGACAGAGGGGACTGTCTACGCTGGGTACCATCCACGCTGGATACCCTTGCCTCTTAGAAAGAATGGGAATGGCACTGCTGTGGGGGGATTCTTAATCTCTACCTGGTGGAAGCATTTTTAATCTGATTTGGGTGCCCCTGTCTCCCCTCAGCATCGTTCTCCCCCTGTGCTTGCCCCCTGCCCCACACCCTGGATTGCACCCACCCAGGACCTCGAAGATGCTGTTCCGGATGGTGGAACACCCTTCCCTACTCTGGCTACCTCTCAGTCCTCTTCCCAGTCTCCGCTAAGCCCCACTGGACTGGGGGTCCGGCTACCTCCTCTCCCAGTCCCCGAGCGTTCCTTCCATAGCACTTCTTGGAATTTGGATTGCTTGCTTGATTGGGTAAAGCCTGGTCAGCCTCTGTCTCCCCTGCTGCATTATAAATGCACGAGGGCCAGGACCACGTCTGCATTGCTGGGGGCTGGATCCCCACCACCACCTGTAGGACCTGTGTGCGATGGGTGTCTAGGGAAGGGGGTGGGAAGTGGCTGCCGGAGAGTGTGGTTCTATCTTGAGCTGGAGCTGGTGTAAGCAGATTCAAGGTGTAACGAGCTTTTTGTAATAATTCCCTACAGTGTTGAGCTGGACTGTGAACGGGGCCCTTTCCAGGCTCCTCGGGCATCTTGAGGAGCAGAGGCTTGGATGGACTGACTGTGGCAGGGCAGAGGCACATGTGGGGGACCCACCTGTCTCTTGAATATCTGTCCGTCTCTGCCTTTCCACAGAAGGCTCCAGCAGACAGACCCTACCTCTCCCCCTACCCCCTCTAATTGCCCTCCTACCTCTGCACATTTTCTGATGCTTTTTGGGTTCCTTGACCGTGGTCTTTCCTCTTTGTCGTCTCCCCCTCCCCTGGTGGTCACCGGGGGCTGCTCCATCTGGGGAGTGTGTGGTGGAGGAGAAGGCTGGGCTGAGAGCCCGGCTGCCCTGGTGGCCTCAGGCCGGCAGGGGGAGCCCACGAGCCGCGAGCCTGGACTGCTGCTCTGGAGAGATGCTCCCCTGCCTGGGGCCGCCCAAAGGGAAGACCAGGCCCAGCAGGGGACCCAGCCTGGGTGGACCCAGAGTCTGTGAGTGGATGGGGGGGCCTGGCTTCCCACTCACTAGCTGTATGACCACGGGTGGCTTCCTGACCTTCCTGAGCCTGTTTCGTTATCTGTAAAATGGGGACAATTCCAGCCACTCCCTTGATCCATGACTCACCCCAGCGGGCATCTCTCCGCGGGGAGCCCTCTGCCAATGCAGGGGGTTTGTCACAAACGGGCACCAGACCTGCTTGGTTCTGTGGCTCTTTGAGGAGCACGGGTGTCCTGGTTCCCTGTGTCCTGCTGCCTACAAATAACGACGATGATGATGTAACTGACGGATGATGTAACTGAGTCAGTGCCGCCGACCTGCCTGGCCTTAGCATGTATGAGTAAGCTTGAAATTAGTCTGCAAGGGCTGTCTTGAAGGTATTAGGGACCCAGAGGTGTGGACGCAACTGGAAAGCAGCAGAGTTGAATTCTGAACTCAGGTCTGTGGTGCCTGAGAGACACCCTCCACCTCCATGGGCCTCAGTTTCCCCTCCTAACAGAGAGGGCACAGCAAGATCTTCTAGGGGACCCTCCTTCCGCGCCCCTCCCCGCGTGCTTGCTGGAAGGATGGGCATGCGGGGCTGCTTTGCATCCTTGGACGAGGCGAGCATCTCCGTGAGGATAGGAGACCTGTGGGCGGTGGGGCGGCCCCCTGGACTGCTCCTCTCCCGGCCCGCCTGACTCTCCTGCCCACCCCGCCCCGCCCCTGCAGCGTTTCTGAAGGGCCTGAGTGACAAGCAGCGGGAGGAACATTACTTCTGCCGGGACTTCGTCAGGCTGAAGAAGATCCCGACGTGGAAGGAGGCGGCGAAAGGTAGGCCCTGCGCTGGGGGGCCCAGCTGGCTGGGTGGTGTGTGGTCCTTTCAGGCCCATATCTTGGGAGAATCATAAAGACAAGGCCAAGAAGAAGAATGGCGGCAGCATTTATGAGTGCTTGCTACGTGTGGGGCACTTTGCAGTGTCACCTCATTTAATTATTAACACAGCCTGAGGCAGGCTCGGTTTTTATCCCCATTATACCGTTGGGAAACTGAGCCTTAGACCTGCAATCCCATGGCCGCTGGAGCTGGGATTTGCTGCTTGGTGTAGTGGCCTGCAGTGCGGCGTCCTGGTGAGCACGTAGGCCCTGCAAATTGCAGGCCTGGTAACCGGGAACCCAGGCCAAGTTACTTAACCCTCCTAGGCCTCAGTTACCTAGTGTGTAAAATGGGGATGGATGGCATTGATACTCTACCTGTGTGCAGCGTTGTGAAGATTCAACGAGATGAGTGTGTGCTGCACACAGTAGGTGCTTAGTCAGTGTGGGCTGTCATTACCGTGTCATCAGTCCTTGCGTGGCACATTGCCTCTGGAGGTGGAGGGCAGTTGATGGCGGCTTGCCTGACTGGTGGCCACTGGTGGGTCACTCTGCAGTGGGGACCTCTCTGTGACCCCACCCCTGGCCTCTGCTTGTTCCAGGGGTGACCATGAAGGTGGAGGAGCCCAAGTACAAGAAGGACAAGCAGCTCAACGAGAAGATCTCCCTGTTCCGAGGCGATATCACCAAGCTGGAGGTGGACGCCATCGTCAACGCCGGTGAGTGAGGGCTTCTGGCCAGCCTGAGCCAGAGACCTGGGTGGCCACCTCGTCACTGTGCCAGGCACGCGTGGATGCCACGTGGCTCCAGTGAGGCTCGGGTGGCTGGATGAAGGTGGCCTGCTGGCGCCACGGGAGCCCAGCGTGTTGGCAGCGTGGACTCCTCTCCCCTTGAAACCCTGACTGCTGTGTCAGGAGCGCCTTGGCTGAGCTGCCTCGAAGCTCTGAGACCCATTAGCGGCTGGTAAGGAAGAGAGCTCCGCTGGAATTGCGCCGGACTGCCCTGCCAGGAAGGCGGTGGCCAGATGGGGTGGTCCAACCTTGGGGGCTGCAGATGCCCCTGACCAGTGCTTTCCTTCCTCCGCCTCCTGCCCTCCCAGCCCCCCTTCTAATTGGGGTGGGCGAGGGAGCATGTTGGGGAGCATGTCAGAAGAAGGGTGGGGGCACAGGCCCCTGCACCCCTGTCAGCTTCCTGCAACGGCTCTTGCTGGCTGGGCAGTTTATTGTGATGAGTTGAGCAGTCTGCTGTGTCTCTCCCATCTTGGGAGAGGGAGGGAGGTGGCGGCTCTCCTCTCAGGCAGTGGTTGTCTGGCTGAGGTCAGGAGTGGTGTGTCAAGGGGCGGTCAAGTCCAGCAGGTGCTCAGGTGGTTCACAGGACAAGGGCGAGTGGGGGCCGAATCCCCCCTCTGTGGTTGCCAAGTGTCACAGGACGCAGCCTCCTTCTTGCAGAAAGGTTCGCAGACCTGGGCAGACCCCCTTGTCTTGGGCTCTGACTCATAGGGAAACTCCACTGTGCTAGCCCTTCCCCACCTGCGCAGTCTCAGGCGTTCCCAGGAGCGTCTCAAATCTCCTTCATCGCACCCTTGGGCTTGCAGCCAGTGGCTGACCCCAGTGCTGGCCAGGACGTGGAGTGGCCCAGTGACTCTGGGTCTTGGTGGTGCCCGTGCTGGTCTTGCTAAGCGACTGGGCTTGAGAGACCAGGGGAGAGGTGGCCGCTCATCCGCTCTGGGCCTGCTTGTCTGTGATCTGGGTTGCATTTCCGGCGGTGGCATTGATCTGCATGTCTCCCCGCTGATGTTCGCAGAACTGTGTGGTCACAGGGGTGTTCCCTCCCTCCTCATTGCCTGTTTCAGCGCACAGGTGACCAGTCACAGGAAGGTAGGAGTTCTGACTCGGAGCAGGGAGTGGTGGGGTCACCTTTGGGTTTCTGCTGGTGCTTCCTCTGATGTGTTTCTCTTGGGCCACTAGGATGGTGGGTAGCAGCAAGGTCTCCATCTGGGGAGACACGGGGCTAAGACAAGTCAAGTCATAGTGGCCCAGGAGAGAAGGGTATTCTTGCTGCCTGGACCCCAGAGTGATGGCCTGAGGTGGAAAGACCAAGCCTTGGGGCCCCGGCTGAGGGGACATTGACACAGCCCTGCGAGGCTGCCCTGCCTAGTGCCCTTGGCCCTGTCAGTCACTGGCAAGGGTGTGGGGGGCGCCCCGCTGGTACTATTTTTTTAAAAATAAATTTATTTATTTTATTTATTTATTTTTGGCTGTGTTGGGTCTTCGTTGCTGTGCGCGGGCTTCCTCTAGTTGTGGCGAGCGGGGCTACTCTTGGTTGCGGTGAGCGTGCTTCTCATTGCAGTGGCTTCTCTTGTTGTGGAGCACAGGCTCTAGGCACGAGGTCTTCAGTAGTTGTGGCGCACGGGCTTAGTTGTTCCATGGCATGTGGGGTCCTCCCGGACCAGGGCTCGAACCTGTGTGCCCTGCATTGGCAGGTGGATTCTTAGCCACTGAGCCATCAGGGAAGTCCCCCTACTGGTACTTTTCTTCCTGAGCTGCAAAGTGGCCAGAGGGAAAAGTAGGGCATCTTATCACCTCCTTCCCAGCCAGGTTGATGGTTGGCGGCCAGGAGGGAGGGTGTGGGGACCAAGGCAGGGTGTGGGCAGAATGCAGATGGAGTGGGGTGGGGGCTCTGCTCGCGGGGCTGCAGGCATGATTAATGGCTCTTCCTAAGTGCCCTTGTGCCTGGCCAGACTCTGAGTGCAGCAGCTCTGTCAGCCTCTCATGCTCTCAGGGAAGCCCTTTGGTCCTGGCTTCATTTGATTCGCCAGGGCTGGGCATGGCAGTGTTTGCTGTGTCTTTCTGGGGGCTCCCCTTCTCCATGTACCTGCCTGGGCTTTCATGATGGGAATGGTGGGAAACCCACCCACTGGATAGTTGGGGATATTAGGGTCTGACGCCCATGAACAGTGATGCTCACGCAGCCCCTGGCATGAACAGAGCCCTCAGCGCCTACCGCTGTTGTCGGTGCTAGAAGTGATGCCAGCAGAGTCACTGGACGTCAACCCTGGCCCAGGGATGCCAAGGGATCCTGGTACCTCCTACAAATGAGTAGCTATGCCTCCCCCTGCCTGCCTCAGTTTACTAAATACCTCCTGGTGTGTCTTCCCGGGATCTTCTTTTTTTCTGGAAAGAGTCTCATAGCAGAGAGGACCCAGAACCTGCCTGGAACCCCCCAAAAACGGCTGAGGCGGGCCCTGGATCCAGAGCTCCCACACAGAGCCTGCATCCCCTGCGGACCCTCCCTGCAGGTTTTCCCAGCCCGGTGTTTGGGTGGCCTTGGCACTAATCAGACCTCGGGGGTCTTTGGTGGTTTTGGTACCCTCCGGCATCCTCCCTGGGGCCCCCGCCATGGCCTGGGGCCGCCGCCCACCAGGGGGCAGCAGAGATCGCGGTTCCTGCGCGCAGCAGAGCCCGTAAATCAGCCTGTTTATTAGCGGAATAAAAGTCGCGGCAACGCGGGGCTTTTCAGGGCTGCATAAATCTGGTCTGTGCCTCGTGAAACCCACATGTGCTTAATTCATATGTAAAGTTTCAAGCAGGAAGAGAATACGTGTCCATTAAATTCTATTTGACTTGATTATAATCATTAGCCCTGAATAATTGCTTCTCAGCGCCGACCGCGGAGCCACCACAATGAGGAAAAGGAGCGAGCAATTATCTCGGGGTGGGAATTTTTTAATTTTTATTTTTGAAGTCAGGGGCAGTGTTGGCCCCGCCAGGGTCTGTGGCCCATGGGGAGCCATGTGGGTCGGACAGGGCTGGGGGCTTGAGGTCCACTGTGGAGCTTGTGGATTTTCTCGGGACGGGGTGGGGGGCGGGGAGTCTCTCTTTGTCCCTGAGGCCAGATGGGGAAGGGTAGGGAAGATGCCATCGCTGCCTGGGCCTTGCTCCAGCTGCAGGGACCATGGAGGGGGAGGCCTGCAGGGGGCTGGGAAGGGCCTGTGCGAGAAAGCGGTCAGCACCCCCAGAACCCCTCCATCCTGAAGAGCTGTGTCTCGGGGGTGTCTCCAGCCACGCAGGCGCTCTTCCCATCCCTAGGGAGGACCCTGGGGGTCCTTGGAGAGGGCAGGGGCTGGGTGTCCTCCCTTCCTGCCCCCTTCACTTCTCCCCTCCCCGCAGAGTGACTCCACCCACAGCCTCGCTCAGGACTTTGGAAACTCAGACTCAGTTTCCCAACTGTTCCCCTGGCATTTGAAGTCCAGGGCTGGTTTTTACCCCACTCTGTTGGTATTTGATATGTGACTGGGATGTATGTGCTATTATGTGCCTATAATAGTGGATATGTGTGTGATTTGTTGTGTGTATAATATGATGTATGATGTTATATGATATGTGGAGGGGGGCTGGGACAGAGTAGAAGGATGTGTGCCTGGCTGGTGGCAGGGCATGAGGTCACAGGGGACAGGACCAAACCCTCTCAAGCCCCCAGGGGCAGTGCAGGCCTCCCTGGGCCATCCTTGGTCTTGCCCCAGTGGCTGCCAGCTGAGGCCACTTGCTCGGGCAGAGTCTGGAGAGTCTCAGGCTCCTGCCATCTGTGCTGGCCACGGCTCCTGCCCACGGGGGCACACTGCATCCATCTTAATTAAATTGGGCTGCCACGCTGGTGAGATAAGCCAGGAAGCCCCTGCAGCCCCCATTCTGGAGCAGGAGATTCTCTGGGGCAGCGCCTGCCTCTCCAGCTCGGCCCCACGTCCCCCAGGCTGTGTCTAGGGAGAGCCAGGCCTAGCATCTCCTCCAGAGAAAGCTTGGGTCTGGGGGGGCGCCTCAGCTTCTGGAGTGTTTATGTCTTCTCTTTGCCACGGAATGGTGGGGACTATGGGGAGAGGCAGCATGACCTTGACGGGGTCCCTTCCATGCCCTTGAGTTTGCCAGCTTACCAAGCCTGTGCTTGTGGGCCCCTACTTCCCGACAGACAGCTGAATCCCAGGCAGGAAATGTCCTGGCACAAAGAAAGACCCCCATTCTTGGCCAGTCCAGGGTCCGGCTGCCGGCTTTGGCCTTCAGGGCATAACGGGACAGAGCAGGGATGAATGTGATGCTTTGTGCAAAGACAGAAGGAATATTAAACTGCAAAGCCGTCCCAGGCCACTGAGTCAAGGCCATGGGCACAGAGGCCAGGAGCTAGGTGGGAATCCCAGCACTCCCGCTTGCCGTGCTGTAGCCTCCGGTCAGGCGTCTCCAAGCCTCTATTTCCCCATCTGAAAAATGGAGCATCGTTGGCCCCACCCCAGGGCTGGCACATAGTAAGCCCCTGTAAATTAGTGTTGGAAAGTCAGCATGAGAGAAACTAAGTAGAATATAATGTGACAAAGCACTGGAAGCGAGGTCTGAACAGAGTGCCACGCGTCGCCTCAGGGACCAGTTAATTCTGCAAAGAGGGCGCGGGAGGCGAGGAGGGTCAGGGGAGCCTTTGAGGGGCCCCGGCATGCGGGCCGGGCCGTGCAGAACAGGTGGGAAGCCATGTTTCACAGCGACAAGCTGGCCTCACTGGGAGTTTTTTTAAGTTGCTTATTTATTTAAAATAAGGCATGAAGTGGTGCTCTGTTTCCTTAAGTCTTGGGGCTTTGATTTGTGAAAATCTGCCAGCTGCTTGTATCACCCTCGTCTCCGCAAGCCAGCCAAAGCCCTTGCTTCATCCCTTCTGCTGCCAGGAGGGCCTGGAGGAGCCTGGCCCCCTGGCTGTCCCTGGGCCACCGCTCGGAGTCAGTGATTTAGAGACCGCCTTGATGGACTAGCAAGCAGGGGGGCCGAGGGACGCCGACTGCCTTGTGGGAAGTGGTCTGACGCTGAACTGTCTCCGTAAATCGCTTTACCTGTCACTTCAGATTTAAATGTGTTTACTGAGGCCGGGCCTCCACAGCTAGCTTCAGCAGCAGCCTCTTCGCAGTGGGCAAGAAGGGTGGGCGGGAACCTGTGAGCCACGGAAGACTCCTGGGGCCCTGGCCCCTGGGGAGCACAGGTGAGACCGGCCACTCCCTCCATGCTGCCCACTTGGCATCCCCGCAAAGCAAGCAGGACTCTGATCCCCATTTTCGGTGATCAAACTGAGGCTCAAGAAGGAGATAACATGCCCCAGCTTGGCAGGTGACTGAGTCAGAATTCAAGCTCATGTGTAGCCTTTCATTCATTCGATCAGCAGGCGTACATGGCAGGCCTGTTGTGCACCAGGCATTGTGGTAGATCCTGGGCTACAGAAGACTCAATCTCAATTCCCAAATACAGAGTGAAAAATATGAATGGAAGGGACAGCAAAGTGCATGAGGGATGGGAATCACACCTGCAAGGGTGGGAGGCAATCTGGAGGGCTGCCTGGAGGAGGCAGTGCTTGAGCTGAGAAGTAGAGATCTGAGTTAGAAGTTGGACAAGGACATTCTAAGGGGAGAGAGGGAGAGCACTGGCAGGGAGGGTGAGGCGGGTGGGACTCAGGGGAAGCTCTGGGGGTCTTGGAATGAGCCGTGGTGGGTCTGAGCTGAGCGTCTCCTTCTAGGTCTAGGCTGTATCCACCCCCCATGCTACCTCTCCTAGCCTCCTGGTGTTATTATATCAGCCCCACGGTGTCAATGGGAAAATGAGGTTCAGAGACTTGAAGCAACTTACCTAAGGCCACACAGCTAAACAGTAGTGGCACAGGTAGGGAAGGTTTGCCAGACTGAAGAGCCTCCAGGAAATCCCCACCCCCACTTTTTTTGTGGGTAGCTGGGAATACCTTCTCTTTGTTCCCTTTTCTTTTCTGGTTTAAAATTTTGGGTCCCCGGAGTGGGTCAGCTGCCATCTGTCCTCACTACAGGGAAACAGAGAAGCGGGATGGGGACTAGGTGGTCAGTGCAGAAAAGATGGGTCCGGGTTCATTGGCCCCACGAGGCCTCGTGGTGGACTCCTGCTCCTGCGGCTGCTTGGTTGTCCTGTGCCCCAGTCCCTGCCCTGAGCACCCCACCAAGCCCTGCTTCTGGGTGGGGGTAGTGTGTTATTGTGTGTTCCCTCTGGGCCAGGGGCTGCCCCCACACTGGACATATCACCTCATTTCTGAGGCAGGCAATAATATTCCCCCAGTTTACAGATGAGGAGACTGAGGCACGTATGAGACCACAGTGCTGGGTAAAAGGCCGAGCCAGGAATCAAACCCTCATCTTTAAGACTTGGGTTTGAGAAGGATGCCGTCACGTTTGCTTTTTCAGAAGTTCCCTCTGGGTCCAGTCTGGGGGTGAGGGGCTGAGTGGATTGGGAGGCCAACAGGGAGGCCTGGGGTGCAGGTAGCTCCCTCCCCACATTAGAAAGCCCGGGACACCAAAGACTGTGCCAAGGCCTGATTTCCACCACTGCAGGAGGAGGGAGGCTCATTTCCACAAGGTCGAGAAGCGGTTACATAAATTCATAAATGATGGATCCCTCCTGAATTATTGAGATTCCCTCAAGGGCTCGCAGGGCCTGGGCCAGTGAGCCGAGCTCTGGCCGATGGGCGGGACTCGAGGATCCTGGAAGGTCCTTCTGCCCCAAGGTCTTCTCCCAAGTTTCCCTTTATTAGCCAGATTGTTCCTGTCCTTCCATAGGGAACGTGACAGTGGGCAATGGACCTTGGACCCAATGATCTTTTGTCCTGAGACTCAGTAAATGTTTGTTGAATGAATGAGTGATCAGATGTCCTTGAGAGTTGGTCAGGCAGCAGGAGGGACTGGATGAACCAGTGATCCCCTCTGGGCCCCCTCCCCCTGCCCCAGCCCAGACCCCACACAGCCCCTCTTGGTTGGTCATAGAAGCCAGGGCTGGACGGAACTAAAGCATCATGCAGGTGAGGACAGTGGCAGACTGCTGCTTGTGAGGGCTGCTTGTGAGGTTCCTGGCTCAGTGTGAGGCTTAATGACCCAGTGCCTGCCGCCAAGGCATTTGCAGTCTTGTAGGGAAGACAGGGGAACATCTGAAGCCCAGAGAGGGACGGTGACCTGCTCAGGGTCACATAGCAGGGAAGTGGCAAAGCAGGCCTTCCTAACTCCCAGCACTGCCCTTTCTCCTGGGCCTTTTTCTCCCCATCACAACACACAAATGGTCAGGAAACGCAGGTAGGGCTCTGCTGCCCGCCACCCCCTGCTGAGGTGCCCGGAACTCTTTCTGTCCGGCTCATCTCGTCCTTGAGGCCACCAGCCTTCAGCACCCACACCAGTGTGCCGGCCTGTGTCCCTGACGTGCTCTGCACCCCAAGCACTGAGCTGAGGAGCCTGGAGCTTGTGGGAATGTGTGTGTTTTGAAATTAATGGGGACCATTAAATTGGCCAAGCATGAAAAGGGCTGGATCTGCAGCCCTTGGATCGCTCTCCCGGAATGATCCTCCATTGCCTTGGCAAAGGGCTGCCCAGCCAGCTTCGGGCCTCCCCAGGAGGCTGTGTCTTGCCCACCGTTTAACGCCCGGGTACCCTGTGTCCCTAGGAGGTGAAGGGGGTCTGGCGCAGCATGTGAAAGCCATGGATTCCCCCCAGGAACTGGGGTTCCCCTCCCTCCCTCTCAACACAAAGCTCTGTGCAGACAGTGCTGTTTGTGGGGGTGTTGAGATGAATCTGCTCTCTCCAGACCCCTAGGGTGGGCTTACACACACACCAGAGCCTGGCTCTGGGGACTCCTGGGTGGGACCTGCCCTGGTCCCAACTTGGGGTGGCCTCTAGGACATAATATGACCTAAAAGAGAGTGAAAGGATCCAGCCCCCGCTTCCTCACCTCCCAATCTCCAGACAGCCCCACCCGCTCTGGAGTCTCCATTACAGGACATTGAAATTGGGAGTTGGAGTCCTAGGTATGAGTCCCGGCTCCACTGTGCACCAGCTGTGTGGCCTCAGGCAAGCCCCTTCACCTTTCTGAGCCTTGATTTTCTCGTCTGTAAAACAGGGATAGAAGTGCATTAGGGGGCTTCCCTGGTGGCGCAGTGGTTAAGAATCTGCCTGCCAGTGCAGGGGACATGGGTTCGATCCCTGGTCCGGGAAGATCCCACATGCCTCAGAGCAACTAAGCCCGTGCGCCACAACTACTGAGCCCACACACCGCAACTACTGAAGCCCGCGCACCTAGAGCCCGTGCTCTGCAACAAGAGAAGCCACCGCAATGAGAAGCCCGTGCACTGCAACGAAGAGTAGCCCCCTCTCGCCACAACTAGAGAGAGCCTGCGCGCAACAACGAAGACCCAGTGCAGCCAAAAAAAAAAAAAAAAAAAAATATGCATTAGGACCCACGTCCTGGGTCATTGTGAGTTTGTTTGTTTTTTAAATATTTATTTATTTATTTTGGCAGAGCCAGGTCTTAGGTGCAACACACAGGATCTTCGTTGCCACCTGCGGGATCTTTGTTGCCACGTGCGGGAGATTTAGCTGTGGCATGCGGGCTCTAGTTCCCCGACCAGGGATGGAACCCAGGCCCCCTGCTTTGGGAGTATAGAGTCTTAACCACTGGACCACCGGGAAGTCCCTCATCGTGGGTTTGATAGGAGACAATTTGCTCAGCACGGCGATGTCTGGGATAGAGGAAACCCAAGAAATGCCAGCTCTGGGCCCGCTGCTGTTGCTGCTTCTCTGGGAGGGCAGCTCAGACCCGTGGAACCAGGACTGCTGTGCACCAGCCCTCAGTAGGGCTGGGTCAGGGGATATCGAGGGCACCGCCTTCCCGTCCTCCCTGTGGTGAGCTGAGCACTTGCTGGGCCCAAGGAGGTGAGGAGGGCCCTTCCTGACCCCCAGTCTTTTGGATTTGGGGTCTCGACCATGAGCACGCAGGGCAGGAGGGCTAGCCCCCCTCCCCTCTGTGGCAGGGCTGTCAGTGTCTGCTCTGCCTTCTGTCGGGAATGGTGTGTGTGTCACATGGGAACAGCCCAGGACGGGGGATGTTCCCTCTCCGCTGGGGGCCAGGAGGTGGGGTGTTGACTGAAGCTCTCCTTCAGAGCTCGGCTGCCTCGCCTGAGCCTGAGCTGGCAGACCTGAAGCCACCTGTAGCCTCCAGCCCTCCCTTCCTCTCCCCTCCTCGGGGTCTTCTTGCATTTCAGAAGCTCAGCTTTGGGGCTCATTTATTTATTCTGCAAATTATTTCTACTCATGTTTCCTCAGGTCCTGCTGGCAGCCGTGTTTCACGTGGCTGCAGTGACTGCATCATGGGTTCCCTTTCCCTGCAATCTTTTTTTTTTTTTTTTTTGGCTACGCTGAGCAGCTTGTGGGATCTTGGTTCCCCAACCAGGGATCAGACCCACGCCCTCGTCAGTGAAAGTGAGGAGTCCTAACCACTGGACTACCAGGGAATCTCCCCCCTGTAATCTTGACTGATCACTTATGGAAGGGGTGCAGCTGTCCTGGGGGGTCCTGGAGCCAGGCCTGGGCTGGAAGCCCCCCCACGGGTGTGGCATGGGCTGGCCTCAGAGCCAGCTCACAAAATATTGATAGATTGGGGTAAAATCCGGTTCCACTAGCTGCTTCTCCGGGCCTCAGTTTCCACACGTGCACCTTATGGGAGGATTAAGAGGAAAAAATGAGTTAGTGCCTGTAATGCCTTGCGCGCTGGAGGGGCTCAGTAAATGATAAGTACTGTTCTTATTAGTGAAGTATCTCACTGCACCACCCACTAGACCGGAGCCCCTGGAGGGCAGGGGCAGGGTCCACTGACCCCTGGTCTCCATCCCCGGACAGGGCTGGCACATGGCCGGTGCCCATCCGTGGTGGGGGCCGTCCAAGAATGTCTGCACAGGAGTTCCCCAGGAGGGACACAAAAGGACAGGAACTAACAACTCCTCTCTGCCGAGGACCGCTGGGTGAAAGCAGGCTGCCCAGTGGGCACAGTGGCGGGAACTCCTGCCGCCTGCACGTCGGGCAGGGGAGGGACCACAGATATTTATGTCCTTGTGGGAGTGTCAGGAGCCAGTGAGGACTCGGGAACCAGGAGCTTGGGCTGCAGCCTCCGGGGAGGATAGGTGCTGGGATGTGGACCCGGGTTTGACGGTGAGCCTGGATGGCCCTGGGAGGGTGGCAGCGGGGGGTGGACACGGCTGGCTGGCATCACCCGCTTCGGTGCATTAAAACCCCATCAGCCGCACCCCACAGCCAGCGGCAACAAGTGGTCCTGTACAGCGGTACCCACCCTCCTCCTCCCCCTCGCTGCTGTCTCCCCCTCTTCGGACATTGTAATTGCCATAAAAATAGGAGCTTAGCTGCGGTGACGGCTGGGCTGCGTAGCATGTGGGAAGAGAGAGGCCCGGCTGTCAGCCATCCCCCTACCAGCAGGGCTCGAGTCTGTTTTATTATTGCCGCCTGGCTGTATTTCACGTAGGTTTAAACATCATCAAACGCCACATCCCTTTTGAAAAGCAAGAGCTACCTTGCTGAGGATGTTGAGGAGAAACAGGAACATTAAAATCTACGAAGCAAATGGCCCAGAATTGACATTTGTGACGGGAGCCTTACAGCTCTGTCAAAGGAGCTAAGGCCTGCTTGGCAGCTGGCGGGGAACTTTCTGGTGAGGCTCACGGGTCACGCAAAGGTGGGGCAGGTTGTGGCTGAAGCTTTGGGGTTTGGCAGGGAGGGGACCAGAGTGTTGGTGATGGAATTCTGTGGGTCACCTGACCACCTCTTGGCCTCCCTGGCCTTGACCTTGACTCAGCCTCATCTCCCTCCTAACAAGGCAGATGGGAGCCCCCTCTGGTGCGTAGAATAGGGTGCTGGCTCTGGGGCTCAGGGGGTGGGAGTGGGGGCATGTTAGGGGCCAGGGCTGCTGCGGCCACTTAGGAGCTCTTGTGACCTTGACCAGGATACACCTCCCCTCTGAGCCTCGGTTTTCTCGTCTGTAAACCTGGGAGAGTGATGCCCCCCCCGAAGGTGGTTTGGAGGACGGAGATGCATGCAAATGCCTGGCAAGTCACTGGAACTCAATAAATGGTGACTGTTATCACTGAGCAAGTGGGCGTTTGAGCTGGAATTGATTTTTTAAAAATGTTTAACCTACCTGTTTCCATTGAAAAACAGATATAATAAAACCGGGGAAGGATTAAAACAGGAATAAAAAGAAACAAGTGACAAGGAGGACGCTGACCTGGGCATCCAATAAGAATGTGCCCCGTGCTCTTGGCCACACCTGGAACCCTTTGGCCTGGATGCTCTTTGCACGTGCTTTCTGACCTGCTGGCCTCTTGCCTGGTTCCTGGGTCTGCTCAGCCCTACCTCCTGCCTTGGGATGCTGGTGTCTGGTCTACTGAGGGACCATGCCCTTGTATTTTATGCTCTTGGTGGTATTTTGGTATTTTATGCTGCTTGGGCAGCTTGGCTCCTGGCACTTACCTTGGCCCCGCCCAGAAGACACCTCAAAGCTAGGCCATTGTAACAAGTCTATTGCAACTGAATATGAAAAGTGGCCTTGAGCTTCCTGGCAGCCATAGCAAAAAGGGAAACAAGATGTTAGGTTCTGTAACTCTAAACTTGGAAATCCATTTATATTTCAGCTTAATGCCTCTTTCTCTTTCTACTCTGTCCCTTTTCCCTCCATTGTCTCCCTCTATCACCCTTACCAACTCTTCTTTATTACCCCTACAGATTCTTCATCCCTTGCTCCAGAGCGCCATCTCTAAGTGCTTTGCTCCGGACTTGGGAGGCCCCTCTGCCCTCTCTTTTGTCGCTGTCCATTCCCTTGTCAGCGGCCTGGCCTCTGGGCCTCTTGCCTTGTGCAGGCCCACTGGGTCCGCCACTGTGACTTCTCTCAGATGAGCCAGTGACTAATAAGGGTTGCCCCCGGGGGGGCGGCAAAATCTTTCCCTCCTTAATATCGGAGTTTAAAAATGTGTCACCATCAATTTGAAGAAAAGACTTGTTCCTGCTGAGAAAAGCGGCCTGGAGATTCGTCTCGCCTTAGGAATCACACAGGCAGCTGCATAAATTCCAGAGCCACAGAGGCTCTCCATGCAAATGCCACCTCTCAGCCCCACAGCCAGCCTGGAGAGGCCCTCGGAGCCCACCCCAAGCTCCCATGGGCTGGCACCCCACCTCCCTACCTCTCGTGCTCCCGCAGAGACTCTGGGGGCCCCTTTGTGGGGGGCGTCCTTGGTTAGAAGATACTCACTTCTCTCCACCTCTTTGTGGTTAAGCTGGAGGCTGAGCTTGCGGCTAATTCCATGTCACGATGTGCTTTGATCCTGGAGGAGAAGGAGGAGGAATGACTTCTGAGAGGGGGTCCCCACAGTCCCCAAGGGGAGGGGGTCCCTCCCTTACCCTTGTCTGTGGATCTGTTGGCTGCACAATGGATTTGCCCTGAGGGTGGGATTTTTAGGGCCTGGATGCCGTGTCCTCTGACCCTGTTTCATCCTTGTTGGGAAGGGACTGTTGGGGTCATTTTGACTATCCCCCTGTCTCCAGACAGGCCCCCTCCCCTCTGGCTGGCAGACCTGCCCCTGGCACTTTGCCCTCAGCCCTGACCCAGCCTCCTGCCCCACAGACCCAGACCTTGGTCCCCTCCTCTTCCAGCAATTCTCTGAGCCCAGGATAATCATCATAACAATGACCTGGGAGCTGGCTTTTAGTATTCCCGCTTCTCAGGTTGGGAAGCAGTGGTGCTGGGATATTAAGTGACTTGTCTCCAGACAGTCCGGAAGCTTGAACCAGATCCTGGGTACTTTCCTCTGTGTCACATCCCCTTTGAATGAATGAGTGAGTGAATGAATGAATGAATGAATGAGGGGCAGTGGGCTCATGGCAACCACTCGTAGTTCTAGGTGTCTGGTGAGTGGGCATGGTGTCAGCCCAGGATGGGGGTATTTGGAGAGCTTGGGGGAGGTCAGGGAACCCCCCCCCCCTCCTGTCATGCAGAGGTCATTGTGGCCACCTTTGTGGCGGTGTTGTTTGTCCTCCCGGGAGGCTCACCCAAGCATGGCGCAGAGCAGGGGGGTGACCTTGGCCGGCACCAGGTGGCCTGCAGTCTGCAGTCTGACTCTTCTGCCAGGAGCTTAGTGGCGGGTGGGAGAGGGGTGGTCACAGGGTGCCAGTGAGCCCTCCCTGGTTTTGGGGAGCCAGTGCAGCTGGGCTCAGGGCAGTCGGAAAAGATAAGCGGGAAGTCTGCAGCCTCCCTGGCTGCTGTGGCCCTGTCGGAACACGTGCTGAGCGGTCATTTACCACCTGGTGCAGGGAGGTCTGTGGGCTGGTCCCCGCGTCTGCCACCCCAGCTACTGAAAGGGCCCCACGAGGACTCTCGGCAGTCATTACTCCGGGAAAGGAGGGTTGTTTTTTTTTCCTGGCTCCCTAAATGTTATTGCCTTTATAGGCTTTGGAAATCAGTTTTATGGCCTGTATTGTTTGTCTGCTGAAATGTGGAAAGCACTGGAGGGGAATGAACCACAGGTTTGCTTCTAGCCCTGAAAGGTCAGATGGCTGAGGGTGAAGCGGCAGGGCTCACATGTGTCCTCCACGCCTGGGTCACTCTTTGGGGACTGTCATAGCTGGAAGGGGGGCCGGGATGGTGTGCACCAGAGGGGGCCCTGGAATTCTGTTGGGAGGGTCAGCCTGAGGCTTTGGGACTTGCCTCTTTTGTCGGCTGGGTCCTGCTGAATTGGGCTGGGATGGTCATCCCTTCTTCCTGGATGCCCAGCTATACCAGCTGGCTCCCCTCAGGTGCCATCCGGGGCACCCTGCCAGCTACTGGCAGTGTAGACTTCTCAGTGCAGTAAAAAATAAGCCTGGGTTTTGCCAGCTGAGATGCAGGCCTGGCAGGGGCTCCCACCTGCAGACGGTGCTTCATCTTTGAGCAGAGTTGGCCCCCTGGGAGCTGGGCAGGGTGTAGAGATGCAGTGGGAGCATTCAGAAGCCCACGCAAATCCTCCCCCTTTTCCTGGGCCTGAGGACCCTCAAGGGAGGCCCTGAGGGTCTGCCCCAGGCGGAGGCTGCTTCTCTACTTCTCTCTTGATATGCGAAGTGCTCCTACAAATCAATAAGAAAAGTGGGCAAAAGATATGGACAGCCAATTCCCGGTTGGAGAAAAACAAATGGGCAGTAAACAAGTGAAAAGACGCAGAACTTCGCCAGCAATCAGGAAAAGCCTAATCTAAATAAGAGACATCATTCTCCATGGCTGGAGAAGAGGCAAAGGCTGGAAGTATTGATATGCACAGGCGTGGTGCTGGAAACAGGCCTTTGCTGGGCTCACCATTGCAGCTCGCACCAACCGGCACACAGTAGGTGCTTGGAAATACTTGCTTTATCCCAGAAAATACAAAGAACTCCTCCTTGCTCACAGGGAGTCTCCGCAGGGCCACTGCTGCCTTTGTGGCCCCTGGTTTGCCACACCCTCCGCTGGTGGTGCTCCTGGGGGGTTTGGCCTCATTCCCACCCTCAGCTCCTTGGCCCCAGGGATCCACACGCTTCCTTGGCTGTGGTCTTTCTGGGCCTGGCCTCTTGTGGGGTGGATGCCATTTCCTGCTGCTGGACAGTGCCTCTGGGTTTCAGCTGTCTCTGCAACCTCATGGCTGGTGCCTGGACTACACTGCACAGCGGGGTGGGGGGTGGTATTCATAGAGGCCACAATGGAAATGGGGGCCCCCAGAGTTGGGCAGCCCTGGCTGATATCATGGCCTCTTCCAACACCCCAGGGAATCCTCGATTTAGGGAAGGTCTTGCCCTAATAGTGACCTTGGCTCCCCAGGCATCGTGACTGGCTCTCCCTCATCGTCCGGCCCCAGAACCTCTCCTGCCGTTTCTGGTTCCCTCTCCTACCCTCTCCCATTCCAGCCCAACTAAATGATTTTGGGTCTCATAACTGCGTGTTCTCTCTCACCTCCTGGCCTTCGCTTGGGCTCTCCCCGCTGCCTGGAGCACCTCCTCCTCCCATTTCCACTTGGCTGACTCTGGTCAGGCGCCAGGCCCCGGCTTAGATGTCATTTCCTCCAGACACCTGCCCTGACCTGGGTTAGGCATCCCTCCCACATGCCCCAGAGCGCAGCCATACATTCATTCATTCAGCAGGTGCTGGGTGCTGAGGCTGCAAGGGCGAGCAAGGGCGAGCAAGGGCGAGCAAGGGGGAGCAAGGGCGAGCAAGGGCGAGCAAGGGCGAGCAGGGGCGAGCAAGGGCGAGCAAGGGCGAGCAGGGGCGAGCAAGGGCGAGCAAGGGCGAGCAAGGGCGAGCAGGGGCGATGTGGTCCAGACAGCCAGGACACCCTGGGGAGCGACATGGTCACCTGCAGCACTTGGTCCTGGAGGCAGAGCTGTCGGGAGGGTCAGGAAGGGGAAGCCCAGGGGAGCATCCCAGACAGGGGCCTGAGGTGGCGCCCTGGGGGTGGCTCAACTTCTTGCCCCGGGGGCAGGGAAGCCAGAGGGAGGCTGGGGTGGGTGGTGGCTGCTGTGGGAGCCCAGTCGCCTTCTGCCCCAAGAGGGCAGCCCTTATCTGTAGAGCCTAGCGTGGCCCGACCACGGCAGAGCTGCCTTTGATGCAGAGCTCAAGGGGGAGAGCACAAGTCCTACTTCAAAGGGCTTCAGTCCCGAGGAATCTGGGTCTCCACGTCCTGGAATCATCCTGCCCCTCCTGTGCCTCCCTGGGCAAAGCCGGGCAGCAGGAGAGCGCAGGCCTGGGGGAGACCTCAGCCTGGAGCTCGGCTCCCGGGATCCCTGGCAGCCTCCTCTCTCGGCTCTGTCCTCCCTGTCCTTCTACTCCCAAGACCCAGCCTCCTGCCCACCTTCTCTTTCTGGACGCCCCCAGACTGAGGAGGACACAGTCCTCCTTCCCTCATTCAGAGAGTATGAAATGATGAAAGCCCAGTCCCTGCCTCTAAAAGACACTCAGTGTATAGTGGGACTAGTGGGTACAGCACAGGGTGTAAGTGCCTAGTAGGGGAATCCAAGGTGCTGTGGGCCGGTCTGGGAAGGCTTCCTGGAGGAGGCCTGCCTGGGGAGGCTTACTTCCCTGCAGCGATTTCTGGTGGGGGTGTACCTGTGCCTTTCCCTTCAGGTTCACAGACCCCAATCAGGCTGTCTCACCGGCCAGGACCGAGCTCCCGTACTAACCTCTGTCACCGTGGCCTTGGGCAAGCGCCTTAGTCCTGGGCCTCAGTTTACTTGCTTGAAAACAGGGATGAGTGAGGATGGAACGCAGTGACAGGTGTCTGGTGCCTGGCACCATCGGGCTGCACTGCCTTGCCTCTCACAGATGGGTGCCCCTTTAGGAAATCCCCCCTAATTATGAAGTACCAGATCTGGGCCATCACATGAGAAGGAGGCACATTCATTAGTAGACTCAGGCACACAGCCCGGCCATGCCAAGCGTCTCTCCGTGCCAGCTTCCCAGGGACGAAGGCCTCACTGAGAGCACATCTCCTGTGTCTTCCTGGTGATAGGTTCCATCTGCCAGCCCCTGGGGAGCCACCATCCCTGGTGACGGCCCCTCAGCCCTTCACCCGGGCTTGTAATCTCAGCTCTAAGGGACTGCAATCCCTTTCTCTGGCCCACCACAACTAATCCATTCGCCAGGGCCCCCATCCAAGAGAAAGCTAATTAAAGAATTTCTGCTTTTGGCTCAGCCTGGACTTTGAAGATTCCCTTTGGTCTTCCTGGAGTAGCTGAAAACAGGTGGAGAAAGGGGGCCTCAGAAATGGTGTCGGATAAGCCCCCGGAGCCTCAGTAATAGGCTTAATCCCCCCAAAGCCAGCAGGCGTCAAACAGTCCTCCGCCCAGCACTGCTGAGAAGGTGCTCAAGGCTTGTGACCCTGTGGGCCCCAGACCGCACGGCTCCCTGTCCCTGGCTTTCTGTGAATGTGAGGCTCTGCATTCCCCAAGAGGGTCAAGGCCATGGAAGGTCAGGGCACGGGTCCCTCACCGCACGATCTGCAAAACAGTGAGAAGCACTGTGGCGCTGAGCCTTCTCGTCTGTGACGTGGAGGCCCTGCCTCAAGGGTGGCTGCAGCGGCTCGCGTGGAGCGGATGCCCGGTCAGTTGGGCTCACTTCCCCCTGCCCCTCCCTCCAGTGCCCCCCATGCCAGCATTGTTTCTTTCAAGAGCTTGTTTGCCTTTTAGAGATTTTAATCAACCAACCACAAATATTTATTCGACACTTACCAGCAACGTGTGCAGTCCATAGGGCAGGGGTCTTTGGGGTCTCGCTCACTGCTATGTCGGGACCTGGCACACAGTAGGTGCTCAATAAAGACTTGTTGATTGTGTGGTTGGTGGACAGGTCCTGAAAGAGGTAGCCTCTGCTCTCACAGAGCTTACACTATTGCTGCCTTCAGAAAACACCCGCAGGGTCTTTGGGGAATCCCTGAGCCCCTAAATGTGGGGTCCGGGGGGATCTTAGAGCCGGTCCTCCTTGTCACGCTGAGCCAAGCCTGGTGTAACCCGGGAGAGAATCGGGGCATCTGCTGCCACGCCAGCCTCCACCCTCACCCCCTCCCAGGCCCCTGCTCCCTCATTTTCATCGCAGTCCTGGGGGTGCAGGGAGCATTTAGACCCGCAGTTCCCTGTGCAGGGACCTCGGGCCTGCATCACAGAAATAAAAATGATAAAAACCTGCCACTGAATTCTGGGTGGCGGTAAATTACTTAACACCTGAAACAGGTTGAAATGTGGCCACTGTGGCTTTTAATAAGTCCAGCTCCGATGCCGCGGCTTCCACGGGGAGCCGTCTGGTCTCTCCCCGAGGCATCATTTCATCGCGTCCCAGGCTTGGCAGCAGTGCAAATAAGATTTCACTTCCTCTGTAAGTCTCCGAGGCGGGAGTGCCGGGTTTTCACTTGTGCTGTCAGTTAATGGCTCGAGGGATCCTACTTCCTCTGCCTCGGGAGGAGGGGGTCCCTTGGAGGTGTTGGTACCGGACCTGGGGGCAGCAGGCTGTGCAGAAGCAGGTGCTGACAAGAGGCCGAGGGGTGTGGAGGAGGGGAGGGGAGGCATCCAGCAGGTGGGCTGCGGGCGTCTGAGAGTGATGAGCAAGCTCCACCCAGCCCTTCTTTTTTTTTTTTTAATTTATTTGGTTGCACTGGGTCTTAGTTGTGGCAGGCGGGCTCCTTAGTTGCGGCTCGCCAGCTCCTTAGTTGTGGCATGCGAACTCTTAGTTGCGGCATGCCTGTGGGATCTAGTTTCCTGACCAGGGATCGAATCCTGGCCCCCTGCATCGGGAGTGCCACCAGGGAAGTCCCCACCCAGCCCTTCTGAGGCAGCATTTTGGGGCTGGCTGGGGACCTCAGATCCGATCAGGGCTTTGTATGCAGGGTGCTAAGAACTGGCCTCGGAATTTGGGTGTGAGGTGGGATTTGGGGTGTTAGACCCTTCCCGGGTTTGGTCGCTTCTTCAGGATGCTTGATGAGGGCAGGGACCCCTCCTAGGAAGTGGGGGCAGGAGGAGGGAAGCTTCTGGAACCTGGTGATAGCCAGGTAAGAGCAGCGTCCAGGGATGGGGATGGCGGCCACCCACTCTTCATCCCACTTGAACTGGAACTTTCAGTCCTGAGCCTGACCGAACAGGAGGAGTTGGACACATGAAGCAGGGGCGCTGGACTTTGGCGTGCCCCTTGTCTGCTGAGCAGCTATTCAGGGGACTTGCCCCATACATATCCGTAACCTCAGCAATATGTGGGTCCTGAGATTTCTTTGGGAAGGAAAGGGCTGGAAACTGCTTGGCTGGAGAGGAGGCTGCAGCAGGAGAAGTCCCGGGTTTGTGGGGAGACCACCCTGTCTCCCAGGGTCCATCTGAAGACGTGATAGAGAGACAGGGGCCCTTCATTGTCAGCCTGTTGCCTCCACCACCCAGAACTTGCACCCCCTTGAGGGGCCGGCCAGCTCTGCTTGCTCTCCTGTGAGGATGGGCCTCACTACCGCTCAGACCACCTCCTCCTCTTCAGAAAGGGTCAGTTATGTTTGGAGGGTCTTCTTTCCATTGACCGGAAATACAGGTCCTGGAACCTCCCCCATGGTTCCTGGTGATTTCCTCCTGTGGGGCCCAACCCTGTCTGGGCCTCCAACCCCTCCGGGCCACTTATTAAAACCTAAGATGCCCTCATCCCCACCCCTGTTCTCCAGAAGCCGAAAGCTCGGGTCAGCCTGAGAGCCTGTCTAGCAGGTTTCGGGAGCAGGCCGCAGACCTTGGGTGTGGTCGGGGTGGTTTGGAGAACAGGCCCTGTTCCGACGTCTCTCCTCTGTGCAGACCTGGGGGCACTTTGCTGTTGCGGAGACACCTGGGCCTCCTTGGGAGGAGTGCCAGCCAGCTCAGCACCTGTACCTGGGGGCCAGGGATGCTGGGTAAACCCCAGGGGCGCCAGGGATGGGGCCTGCACTCCCCGGACAAGTGGCGGGGAAAGCAGCGTTCTCACGGAGGCCCCGGCACACGTCAGCAGCGTCGGTGCTGTCGTGGTGGGAAAAATGAGAGCAGCGAGCTGTCATCATGCGTACGCTTTACGGAGGCACAGGGGGTGGGTGGTGGAGCCTGTGGGTCTCACCCAGTTCTGAGGGACTCCAAGGCCCTGCCCGAGGAGCCCCCAGGACAGACGTTAATCCAGTGGCTCCCAAACACATGTGACCATGAACCCTTCCTGGGCAGAACTTCTGTTAGCTCTAGGGGCTCAGGAACACAGTCTGGGAAGCCAGCCCCCCCGCTCCGGCTTGAAGAGAGTGGCCGGGGCACCTGGTCTGTGGTGCTGCTGCCAGTGTGTGGAGGGTCAGGTGAGCGGGGTCAGCCCCGTCCGAGGTTCCCCCTGCCTGGAGGGGTGGGAGGAGAAGTAGAGACTGCCTCACAACTGGGATGCCAGGGCTGCTGCTCTTGGAAAGTCGTCCTCCTTGGGCCCAGCATTGATAGATTGATCTGTTGGTTGATTGATTTGCTGGTGTTTATTGACTCACTCCCTCCATTCACGTTTCCGGTGCCTCCTGTGTGCCAGGCCAGTGCCCTCTGGGATCTGAAGGGGTGGAAGGCAAGACCTGCTGGCCAGGGGCCCCTAGTGAGCGAGGTGCTGGAACCAGTTACCTGTCCAGGTGAGAACCAGCAGGTGTGGCCCGGAGAGGGCAGCCTCTCCAGAGACAATGCCTGGGTTGAACCTTCAAGGGCCCTCAAGGGCACCCAGCGGAGAAGTCAGCACAGACCCAGAGCCCGCTTGGGTAGGCAGGGCCTGCTTGGGGAGTGAACTGTACTCGGTGTGGCCAGAGTTGGGCCCAGCAGATGGGTCCTGTGCTTATGGGGGAAGCGGAGTCTTCCAGAGGGGGACAGAATCGGACTCGCCTTCATGCCCCCTGCCTCAGAGCTTCTGGCAGGCCCTCTCCCTTGCTCTCCAAGTCCTGCTCATCTGAGGAAACACCCTCAGTGGAGACCTGGCTCCCAGAGAGCCTCCCCACCCCAATCTTGTCCGTGAGCATCCTTCCCTCCCCCTCCGTGAGGCTGGAAGGGTGCCCCAGCCCCAGCACATAGTAGGCCCTCAGTAAATATCTACTGACTGGCTGGCTGATCAGGTTCTAGAAAGGTGAGTGTCAGGTGAGCCCTCCTGAGCACCCACTGTGCGCTGGGCCCTAGGAAGAGTTTGGGGAAACAGACTCGGTCCTTTCCCCGAAGCCTATGTGGCGAGCCGCCCTTTGGAATGATCTCCGGGCTGCTCCTGCCTCCAGGGGGCCGGCAGTGAGGACCAAGAGAAGAGGATGGGGGGGCGAGGGGCACCTGTGGGGTCAGAGCACCCCGTGTCACCCCAGCCAGGCCACCTGCCACCAAGGCACATCCAGAAATAACTTTGCTTCCTTGGAATATAAGGAAAAGCTCATTAACTTGTATCCAGATGTGAAATCAGATTTAAGGCAGAAGTAATGAGCTCTTATTTTATACGTTAAATTTAGCAGAAACTGCTATTGTTCTCATGGAAAATAACTTTTTTCCTTTTCCCCCTCTTTGGAGTGTGAGATATCAGGCTAGGCCTGGAGAGTTGTGAATGTGGTGGGTGCGTCTAGGGGATGAGGGGTGTCAGAGGTGGCGGGACCCAGGCAAGCGGAGGAAGAGCCGTGTCCCCAGCACCCGTATGGTGCCAGTCTTATCTGGGTGCCCACATGGTTGCTGGAGCCTGTTACAAGATAATCCATGGCTCTGATTAATACATCTCCACATGGAAACCCTCTTGGAGTCTGCCTTTAGCTGGCAGTCGCCTTCCCTGGGGCCTGTGGGATGGGGCCAGAAGTCCCTTCTCCATCCTGCAACAGAATCATTATTTTGGTTCCCATGGTGCCCAGGGAATATACTAACCCAGAGCTTCCATCCCTCCCAGCCACCACCTCTGTGCCAGTGGACCCTGACAGCGGGGCTGACCCTCGGGGCGAAGCCTGGGGAGGGGGTGTGGGCAGCCGAGACCACGTGGGTGACAGACACCGGCCCCTGGCACGCTGGGCCGCCGAGCTGAGAGTCAGCAGCCGAGAGGACTGTAAAAGTTAAATCTTTCTATTTATTTCAAGAAAGGACAAGGAAAGTGGACTTGGACATTTTATATGAAAACAGACAAACAGAAAATAGGACCAAATAGTTCATCACATTCATCTCAACACTGAAGTTTCAAGGCACCTACAAGAAGGAGGCCCAAGGGCGGTTCGCAGTGCACTTTGGTTTGTGTTGTTGTCGTGGTGGGTGTTTGTGTGTCTGGTGGTGAGGTTGGGAGGGAAGCAGGTGGGCCCGGGGCCAGGCCAAGTCAGCCAGCCAGGTGTCAGATGGCAGCAGGCAGCAGCAGGACTGGTCCCGTCACTCAGACCCCCGAGATTGCTTTGCCCTTCAGAGAAAAAGGAAGAAGACAAGGAGCAGGTGGCCAGATGGCCCCACTGGGCTGATTCTGCAGGTAGGAAAGGGCAGGGGCTCAAGGAAAGCCAGGGGTGCCCCTAGCAGGGGTCCCTCAGTTGGCAGAAGGGACCTTGTTCACAGCCCCGTCCTCCCCATGCCATTGGCTGGCCGGGCATCCACCTTCTGCAGCAGACCCTGCATTCACCAGGGTCTGGCTAAGGACCCTTCCCTGCTCTCTTCCTCCCCAGGCGCCAGGGATGGATGGATTCTGCTGATACAGCGCTGGGTGGCCCCCGAGCGAGCGCTTTAGCACTCCACACCTCACCGGATACAGTAACCTTTGAACACTGGGAAGGGGAATTGCTGTTGGTGGCTGTTAAAAACATTTGCTCCACAGGGCTTATGCGTGGGGTTTCTTCTAGTTTACTTTTCTCCTTTGCCTCTCCGTTCACACCCGCCTTGTGACATTCATAATTAGGGGGCGTCCGCTCCAGCCAGCAGAGGCGCACAACTGCACTGTCTCTCTGGCTCGCAGCCCTGCAGCTGTCTGTCCCCAACCTTCAACCCCATCTCCCCGCTTCTCTCCCTCTCAGATGGCAGACCTCTAAACACTGGGCGCTTCTGCTTCCTCCCCACGGCTCTCAGCATCTCTTCAGGAGCTGGATGCCAGGTGGGCATCTCAGCTGAGGCCGCTGGCCTGCAGGCAGGTGGTGTTCTGGGTCGGGTAAAAATATCTAAGCCAGTTTCAGAGTTTTGTGTGTCTTCCTCCTGGGTACACAGAACCTTCTGAAAACGGGACCAGCCAGAGGTGGGTGGTTTCTGGGACCCTCTGCAAGCATGTCCTTTGCACAGGGCAGGTGAGAGGCGCCCTGGACATTGGCTCCTGGGAGATGAGCAAGTGGCAGTCCCGTGTCTGCTGTGGCTTTGATCGTTGGCTCGTGTTGCATTTGTTTCCCTCCGTCTTGAGGAGAAAGCCTGTTAGTTCTTCCAGGTGGGCGGCTCGGGTGCGGGGACTCTCGACAGAAGCGTCAGACACGGGGTGGGGGGCACCCAGCTCTCTGCCCCCCTCGTCACCCACCTGAGGCTTGGCTCGGAGAGGGGGAACCGGGTCACCCCGGCTGGCGGCCAGATCTCGCCAAGTGGCTGGATTTCCCCATCAGGCTCACAGCTGGTGATCGCGGGTCCGAGGGAGGGTGGAGTGAGATGCTTCAGAGAGAAGGAGCCCCTCCTGGGGCCAGGCTGCCAGCGGGGTGGGTGCAGGATGAGAGGAAGGCCACTGCCAACACACCCGCCTGGGCCCTTTGCACTGAGCCCCAGGGACAAGCAAGGAGGGAGGAAGAGATGAGAGGCACCCCTGTGTGCCGTGCCCTGTGCTGGGCCTCAGTGACCCAGCGCGGAGGAGTGCAGGGACCTGGCATCTTGCCCGAGCGGCCGTCAACCCTGACTGCTGTAAAAGAGATTTAGGGGCGGTGACAGCAAAGACGTTCCTGCAAGGACTCTCCGGGCTTGGACTTTTGGGCCTTCAGGTGGGGGTCGGCATGGGTGGGAGTGGGAAGGACAGGGGCCATGGCACCGTGGTAGCTCCGATGGCCACAGTGCCTCAGGGACTGGCTTTGCCAGGAAGTGGGGGCTGGGTCAGCCCCCCACAGGACCCCCTGTGCCCTCAGTATGCCCACACTGCCCTCCCAGCACAAGTGGGAGGGGCAGTGACAGTGGTCTCAAAAAGCCCCTGGCCTGCCAGCCTCTCCAGCGGGGAGCAAGGCAGCAGCTGCCCACCCACCAGCTGAAGATCTGCCCCGGGGAATGATGTCCCCAGGGGAGACATGGGGAAAGGTGGGCTTTGCCCCTGCAGCATGGGAGGTGGGGTGGGGTCTTGGGCAATCCTGGAAATCATATTAACATGAGAAAAATGGGCCTGACCCCAGTGATAATAGAATTTCCAAAACTAGAGAAAAACAGTGTGTTAAAAATGCAAAGGGAGGGAGGAAGTAAAGGGAGGGAGAATGAAGAGCCAAGGGAATCTTCTTGAGTGTTTTTAAAGAAGCAAATGTGGATATTTCAGGCAACTACTTGGAACATTTCAAAAGAAATGGTAAATGCTTAAAAATGTAGAGTGAAAAGTGCCCCAGGCAGCCGTCAACCTGGCTGGGACTGGTGCACTGAGCCGGCAGCCGTGAGCCTGCTGTTGGGAGAACAGCCAGTGGGATGGTGGTGGGAGCTCAGGGGGGCGCGGGTCCTGGCACCGAGGATGGCCAGGAGGCGGCCTGGGACGGGGAGCTGCAGTGCCTGGGAGGTGGCCCCCTAGCGGCCCCAAGAGAGCCAGCACGGGTGGTGGGTCACCCTCTGTGCTCCCTGCCTGTCCAGACTCCTAGATGGGGCGGTGCGTGTCTGCACTTCCTCTCCCGGTGCCCCTTAGACACTGAGGATGGGGATTTTGCAGGCTGTCTGGTGGCAAAACCGACTCTTTGACTGGGCTGGGTGGCCTGGCTGTGAGATAGCCCTGACCTGCGATTTTCAGGGGACACTGGTCATTTTGAGCAATCTCTCGATATCTTCCTTAAAGGGTCCTCAGGGACGGTAAAGTGAGAGTGGGAACCAGGATCTTCTCAAAGAACCAGGCCTTGGCTTAGGCAGGAAAATATCTGCCACCTCCCCATCAAGTGCTTGAATGCGGCCAGTGACAAAGAGCTCACTGCCTGATTCTTTTTGCTGGGCCAGCTTTCTCTTCCCTGACTTCAGTTTTCCCTTTACCGTTGGCCCCATTTCCCTTTCACTGGCTGCAGGGAATGGATCAGAGACAGACCCACCCTGGAACAGAAAGGAAGCAGAAGGACTCGTGGCTTTAGAGTCCTACTCACGAAGGGACTAGCCCGGCCACTTCCCCCAGCTTTTCACCCCGAAGGCAGATGGAATCTGGAGGGCAGGGGCAGAGTCTCTGCCTGGGGGCCAGGGCAGCTTCTGAGTGACCTGTGTGGGCCACGTAACCCCCCCACCTCGTCCCAGAGGCTGCGCACGGCACTCGATGGAGGCAGAAATGCTTCCCCGCCCGCCCCACCCCGAGCTCGAGCCCAGGCTCTGTCCAACCGACATATCCGGAGCCAGCGCTGGGGCACGCGTGGTGTCAGCCTTCAGAGACCCCAGCTCCCCACCAGCCAGGCCCAGAAAAATCCCTGCTTTGCCTTCGGCCACTGGGGGCAGGTTCAAAAAATGCGAAAAATCCCCTTTTCCTTTCACCTCCAAGGAGTTTAATCTCTCCTAATCAATTTAGCAGACTCGCTTGCTTGTAAACGGTAATGATTTTCATTTTTGAGCCTTTTTATCCCTCCTTAAGAAAAAAGATGCCTCCTCTGTCTGCATTCTAGAAGGCCTGTGCAGGGCTGTGAATTGCTTGTTAGCATTCACCCTGGCGCAGATCCAGAGCCAGGCATCCGCTGCCTGTCACCTGCACTGATCTGAGTGATGGGGGATGTGGGCGCAGGGGACACCTGCAGCTGACCCCGCCTGAGCCCTGGCCCTGAGAGTGTGGTCTGGCCCTTGGGACTCAGGCTGCCATGCGCCCCGAGATCCCTCCTTCCAGAAAATGCCCCAGCCCCCTCCTGGTTGCCTTCTCAACTCCATTGCTCCCTGTCTGCCGCATCCAATTTTCCTTGTTGTATTTTTCATAAGTGCGAGGCTCAGAAGCCCCGTCCTCCGTGGCACGTTCAGCAGGAAGCAGATTTCTGGAGTGGGCTGGCTTTGGGACTTGAGCTGCCATTGGAGGGGGGTGGCGGTGTCCTCCCCTTGCTCCACAGCTCTGAGGGGGTGAAGGAGGGAGGCTCAGATGCAGTCCTGGCACGTTGCCCAGTCAGCCCCCTCAGACCCCCAGGATCCCTCACCTGGCCTGCCATTCTCACTCTGGGCCTCCGTCACCTGCCTTGGGCCAACCAGAACCTTCCAGAATCAGCAGATGGTGGGGGAGCCCCCATTTGACTTCTGGAGCCCCCATCTTTTCTGGGTGAAGCTAGACCCGGCCTCAGCCCACCCCTACATTACAGAAGGGGAAACAGAGGCAGAGGCTGTGGGTTCGCAAAACCTGCTTTCCCTGCATCTCCCTGGAAGCTCTCCCTGACCTTTCGCACTCTACTCTTTGCTGGGGCTGGTGGGCTTCCCTGGACCCCTAGGGGAGGGGGGAGGAGGCCCGGTGCCCATCGAGGAAGGAAGAGGCACAGGCAGGGGTAAGCTTTGGACTTTGGGTGGGGAAACCTGGGTCCCCCAGCCACTGTCACCTCCCCTGCCAGCGTCACCCAGAGTGGGTAGGAGCCGGTGCCCCAGCTCCGACCCCCAAACCCCAGAGGTCCCCTAGTCAGCCATGCAGCCGCCATGTTAATGGGAGGTGGTCCAGGAAGCAGGAGGCAATTTAGAGAAGATGGAGGCTTCTGTGGGAGGCCGCAGGAAGAGGGAAGGAGAAAAGGGAAGAAAAGAAGCTTTTGATGCACATCATGTCTGCGGAATTGAGTATGACTAATTAATAGATTTTATTCTTAGTAATCTCTTAAGCATTCCATACGTTGGGCCCCACGCCTGAGCTGAGCTTACAAGAGGCCTCATTCGCCAAATGCAAATGACTCGCCTGGCCCTGCTGCCTTCTTTCCTTTTTTTTTTTTTTTTTCAGGGGAAATTTAAAGGAAAATTGCCATGTAATAGAAAAGAGATTCCAATCACTACATCTAATTACCACAAAGGGTAAACCACTTAACCAAAGAAGTGTCATGAGTTTTTTTTTTTTAACTTGAAACCTGCCTTAAATGCCACAAAATACACTCATCAACGCTGAGGTCAATGAGGTTGTTCTGGCTAGTTAGAGGCTGCAAGGGTCAGGTTGGCCGCCCACAGGAGGGAGACTCTAGACAGAAGTGGTGGCCCAAGCCCTGTGTCCTCACGTGCTTCTAGGGGGTGGAGGAGGCTGGGTGCCCTGGAACACCCTTTCTCATTATGTTGCATGGCTGGCTCAGAGGGCCTGGACCAGGAAGGGATGGGGTTTCAGAGTGGACCTGCCTTCAGGCCCCATCCCTGGCTTGGGGGGCCATGAGACAGCAGACATTTGGAGGCTTGTTCTTAGAAAGGATGCTGGAAAGATGTTGGGATGCTGAGGGCAGAGAAGATGAGAGGGGGTGCCCCCGGGCCCTGGTTGGGCTGAGTCTCCACTATCTTCAGCACTTACGCTGGCAGGAGGACGCCTGCAGCAAGGCAGGCAGGGCCCGGGTTCCTCCTGGTGTGAGGTGGGGCCCAAGCCCCATTAGTGCAAGAGGCGGGAGCAGGAGACTGATGTGTCCTCAGGCCCAGGCCTGCCTGGGCCTGCTTTGTGCTACGGGGCAGGAAAGTTCATCACCCAGGCCTGGCCTGGAGGGCGCTGCTGGCACAGGCAGGCTCTCAGAGCTGCAAGGTCTCCCCTGTAGCCCTCCCTGTACAGGGCCACCTGCTGTTCCCCAAATGCCTTCTTAGCCTCTAAGGGGATGATCTGACCTCCCGCCTGGCTCTGGGAGAAGAGAAAGGAGGATGAAGAGTGAGAACAGGGGACCAAGCATGTTGGCAGCAGGGGTTGGGGGTTGGAAGTGGGGAGGCTGGGACCGATTTTCCTGGAACGCTGGCCAAAGACAGGGGTGGTGCCTTGGGGAGGAAACTGCATTTCAGAACCAGCAGAGACCTTGAACTTCTGACCCCCAGCCAGTGCCCCACACCCTCGTGCACCCTCTCCTCCTGGACGCTGCTAGCGAGGCCCCTCTGCTCCTCCCTGAGCCGCGGGGAATGCGCCTGTGTCTGGGGGGGTGCCAAAGGGAGGGCGAACTTTACACGGATGTGACCTTTACACGGTCCCAGCCTTGGAAACATGGTCCCAGCCTTGGAAACATTTCTCTCCTGACCTCATTGTATGAGAAAATGCTTCAGGTGGGAAAAGAGAAAAAGCTTGAGTCTAGAATGAAATGTGTCCATGACCCTCGGCCTCTCCCTGGAGCTGGGGATTGGGGTTCCCCCCTTGGTGAGACCATCCATCCAGCCTGGCAATGAGAGCCGCGCCTCTTCTCCACCTCGCTCACGTGGTTGTTGTGTCCATTTCTTTCAAGCCCAGCCTCTTCCCTGAGGGGCCAGCAGCATCTTTTCAGGTCCAGCAAATGTCTGGACCCCGGGCCTGTCACAGCAGCCCTGTGACTGCCGTTCATCTTTCTCTTCCTGTCTTTGGCTTTTGTCAAAGCAGTCAAGGCCTTTTGAAAACACCACGGCCAGGAGCTGGACCCCTCTCATCCTCCCTGCCCTCAGAACAGCATCTCTCCTTTGACATCGCCCTTCCTGGGCGCAGGACAACTGGCACCTTGACAGATGGTGACCCGAGTTCCCCGAGTGCTGGAATGTGGGAGATATCAGAACCCCAGGCACCACTCCTCTCTTCTTTCCAGATTTGCTGTCATTATTTCATCATCGTTTTAATCTCATGGCTCGCCAAACAGCACTGTCAGTTGATAAATGATGGCAACATTGATTCCAGAGGGAGGAAAAAAAAAATCTTAACTCTTCTGAGGGCTCCAGTCACTACCCTTTTGGAGGCTGGCATTTTTAGAGGGATCTGGTCTTTCCTCTTAAGAGCAGCATCCCAGGGGTGGGCACAGTGGGGTGTTCTGCATTCTGGGGTTGGGGGGCGTGCTGTCTCCTCGGGCTTTTCTGAGAATTTTCATGTCTTTTTCTGGGCTTTGTTTGAGCAGCCATGGAAACCATTAGGTCTAATCAGCTGATATTTAAAAAAAAAAAAAAAAAAGTCTCTGCACCAACTACCTGTCTCTGGAGGAAGCACATTGCACAGAGTAAATGCTCAGGAAGTAGCTGTTGAGGTGATTGCATCTGTGGGGGTGTAGGGGGAGAGAGATGAGGACACTGGAAGTCAAAGAAAGCTCTTCTCTATATCAGAAAGGAGCTTGGCCCAGCTCTGGCCAACCTGAGATAGGACTGACTGAACTGAAAACACCCCTTGCCCAGGGTCTCCCCAGCCACCCAGCCAGGACAGACATGCCTCCGCCCTTAGGAACAGCATTATCCCCCACCCCACTCCCACCCCCAACACACTTTGTCTACTTACTCAATGATTTCTAGGAGAAAGCAACATTTTTGTGACTCTATTGTCTCAAGAAATTGTACGAACTGACCCAAGAAGTACGGTAAGGGCTGTATATGTGGCTCTATCTACCCATCTATAGATAGAGACATGACATAAAGATAAACAGGTAGATAGATGCACCTCCAAGCCCTGGAAAAGCCACAGCTTCCATGGTGCTTCCATGGACTATGGTGCATGGAATTGAGGAGGGCTTCAGTATAGGAAAAAGAAAGTTTGTTTTTTAATCAACTACATCGTTGTTCAAAGAATGCAGTGAAAGACGCGCTATTTCTGCAAATCTGTAAGGGAAATGGCATGGAAAGAACCAGGGAAGAGATTTCAGGACAATATCTCCACAGCAAAACATCTTTTCTTCCCCTCTCCTTTGTGAGGAGCCTGAAAACCTTCCATCATGTCGTCTCCAGTGAGCAGCCGGCAGTGAGAGCTGCACGGGGGCTGCGCGTGTTGGCTGCTTCTCTAATGGCTCCTTTGTGACGGCCCTGCACAGAGCATGAGGCACACACAGACGGTGCACAGGTAGCATCTTTCCAGTTCAGGAAAAATAAAAGCCCCGACCCAACCCTTCCTGCGATATTATTTTTAGTCTTTTCCTCCCCACCTGGCATAATTTGGTATAAATTATGTCTTCATCAATGTCAAATCCCCCTCCTGCCTTCTATTCCTTAAAAAAAATTATTTTTTTCACTGTTGTGTTCTACAAAATTGTCAGCCCTCCCCAAACTCTGCTTTCTGATGGGAAAGTCATCGTGGAATTTCTTTTCCTTGTTCTGTCAGATGGCAGCAGGCTGGTCAAAGCCACACAGTCGCCACACCAGGAGGAGGCAGGAGCCGGGTGCTGGCATCATGTGTAGGAGTAGTCTATGTCGGGGATGCCACCGTCCCGGTAGCCCCGCGTGGTGCCGTAGCCGATGGTGTGCGTGCCCTTGCAGAGGCTGCTGCCGTTGGAGGGGAAGATGGTGTGGACCACGTATTCCTCTTTGCTGTGGTAAGGGTTGATGGGCAGCATCTGCAGCCCGGGGCCGCGGATTTCCAGGATGGAGTTATCCTTCTTGGTCCCCGACTCCATATAGTCGTCCTTTTTCCGGTTGCCCCGGTTGTAGGCCCGCTCCCGGGTCAGCAGCTCGCTGGCCCGGTGCACGTACCAGCAGGTGGCCCCCAGGACCAGGAAGAGGAAGACGAGGGCCACGGCGCCACCGATGATGCCCGCCAGGGGCAGGCCTGCCATGGGGTCGGCGTTCTGCTCCTGGTTGAGTGTGGTGGTGGGGCCGTAGCTGTCGGCCGTCTCCGCCTTGGCGCACACGGGCGTCTCGTCGGCCACATAGGTGTTGCCGGTCTCCATGGTGACCATGCAGATGATATAGGTGGACTTGGGCTCCAGGGCCGTCAGCAGGTACTCTGTCTTGTCCCCCTGCACCAGAGTCTCCGTGATGGAGCCCACGGCTGGGCTGTGGCCCAGGCGCAGCCAGCTGAGCCGGAAGGAGGAGGCGGGGAGCGTGGCCTTCCACGTGATGCGGATGGAGTCCGCCGTCAGGGGCTTCACGTGGATGACCAGGGTCTTGGCACTGTCGCCCGTGGCCATGGGGTAGTCGAGGCTGGAGTCAGGGAGGCGCAGCCCCGGCCTCTTAGCCTTGAGGGTGAAGAGCGAGCCCTGGGGCGTGGTGGCAGAGGCGCGGTCACTGGCCGTGGTCTTGGCGGCGGCGTTGGCCGCTCCGCCCTGCACCCCCGCCTCGAAACATTCGTCCATCTCGCTGGTGATGTCCTTGATGGCCATGCCCCGGACCTTCTCGGGGCCCTGGCACATGAGGCCTCGCACGTTGACCACGGCCGCCCGTGCCTTCACCCAGTCCCGCAGCCACAGGAGGTTACAGCCGCAGAACCAGGGGTTGTTCCGGAGCAGCAGCTGGGCCAGGTTCTGCAGGTCATCGAACAGGCCGCGGGGCAGCGTGGTCAGGTTGTTGTTGGACAGGTCCAGGCGCTCCAGCTCACGCATCTTGGCCAGCGTGTTGTAGGGCACGTGGCTGATGGCGTTGTCCTGCAGGTAGAGCTTCTGCAGGCGGGCGCTGGGCAGGTTGAGGGGCGGGGCGGCCAGCGAGTTGCGCACCAGCGAGAGCTCGGTCAGGTTCTGCAGGCGGCTGAAGGTGTCGTCGGCGATGCGCTGGTTGGCCAGCAGGTTGCCGTCTAGCACCAGGCGCCGCAGGCTGCTGAGGCCCTTGAAGGCGTGCAGTGGGATGGTGGAGATACGGTTGTCATCCAGCCGCAGCTCCTCCAGCGTGCGGGGCAGCCCCGAGGGGATGCTGCTCAGGTGGTTCCTGCTCAGGAAGAGCAGCTTGAGCTGCTTGCTGTCGGCGAAGGCATCCTCCTCTATGCTGACGGTGGACACGGAGTTGTCATCCAGGTGCAGCTTCTCCAGCAGCGGGATGCGGGCCAGCGAGTCCCGGGCGATGGTGCGCACGTTGTTGTCCTGCAGGTGCAGCTCCCGCAGGGAGCGGGGCAGGTTGACAGGGAACTCGTCCAGGTCGTTCTCGTATAGGTAGATGACCTGCACGTTGACCTTGGTCTTGAGGTCCTGGGGGATGCCGGCATTGTTGATCTGGTTGTTCTGCAGGTAGAGGGTGGTGGCGTCGTCGGGGATGTCGGCGGGGATGGAGGTGAGCCCCCGGTCGTTGCAGTAGATGAAGCCATTGTCGCAGCGGCACACGGAGGGGCACGTGGTGCTGTCGATGACCTCCGTCAGGAAGGCGATGAGCCCATAGCAGAGGAAAAGCCAGTCCCGCAGGTCCATGGTGGCTGTGGTCATCACGACGGTGGCCGTGATGGTGGCGGTGGGTGTGGTGGTGGCGGTGGCCGTGGGGTGTGCCACCACCATGGTGGACGGCTGAGGGAGCCGGGCCCCACTTGACTTGCAGCCTCTACACCTGCAAGGAGCACAAGACATGTGCGGTGAGAGCGAGTCGGGTGTCCACCCACCTGCCGCTGAGGGGTGGCTGCAGTCGAGGCCACGGGGCAGAGGTCAGACCTCGAGGTGCATGCCCCGTGGCCCTTCCAAATGTCAAGTTTACATCACAGGTGATAGCTCGGGCTGAGGTCAGCCTCTAATGACATTGGCTACCGTTAATCTCAGCGGGAGCAAAGATGCTGCCCGTGAACAAGACAGACGTGGCCTTGGCCCTCCTGGACCGTGGCCGTGGGCCTCGTGACGTTAATTTACTGGGAGCCGGGCTGCAGTTTCAGTCTCTTCTTTCAAGATCCCACACTAAGCCAGTCTTTATGGCTGATGCTGAAAGTGGCTGCTCAGTGTTGATGGGATGGATTTAGAGCCACCATTTCTCATTGGAACAGGGATCTCGTATCCCTCTCTGGCTCGGAACCAGGGACTGAAGGGAAAGCTTGTTTCTGCGAGGCCTGTGAGCTCGAGGTGGGGGAGGGGCATCACTAGAACCTGCAGAAAGAATCTGCCAGCGTCCTCACTGGCGAGCAGGGGAAAGTGGGGCGCTTCATCGTCTGGTGTTAAAACAACATGTCCTGTTTGCACTTGTGCATCTTATAGACAGAAGAATGAGGTGTCAACAGAACTGCTTTCCCATGGCTTTACAGAAATCTCTTTCTATCAGCGGTGCCCTTCCTACTGTGTTCCACGTAATGTGAGAACTTATTCCATACTTTGCTCCCTTCCTAAATCACGAAATTTTCAGCTATTTTGAAAAATATATATATCTGTTTTCTTGCATTTAAAGACAGGAAACAAATAAAAGGAGGGAGGGGTCCACACTCTGAGGGAATTGTCTGCAAGGTGTAATTTTGGTTTTCGCAAGTGGAAAAATTGCAGTGTAGATTTTTCTCATATTACGTTACTGTTCATAGTGGTAAAAAAAATCAATTAAAGAGAAATTATCTTTCAACCTCAGTGGGGAAGTGGTGTTCATGCAGCCGGCAAAGGTCTGCTTTATAACTAACTCCAGGTTCACAAACACTTTTCAGTGTGAGACACAATGGCCTCTGGGAGCCTGAGCTGAGGCCGCAGCCTGGAGGGCAGCCCGGGTGTGCAGAGCAGAATTGGGAGCCACTCACTGAATGAGACGGTGGGGCCCTCACTCCCATGACCCAGGGACCCTGTGTCTCCATTTCTCAACCACGTCAAACCCTTCTTCCTTCTGTCCCTCTCTATTCCTGGACTGCTCCTCTCCATCTAGCAAACTGCTCGTCACCCTTCAGGACCATGCTCAAACGTCTCCTCCTCTGCTAGGTCTTCCTCATGCCATATAGAGCTTCCCTCTGCTCCATCCATCCATCTGTCCATCCATCCACCCACCTATCCACCCGTCCACCTATTTACCCATCCATCTATCCATCCACCCAGCCATACATCTATCTACCCACTCATGCATCCATCCATCCATCCATCATCCATTCATCCATCCATCCATCCACTCATCCATCCATCCATCCATCCACCCACCCATCCATCCACCCTCTCACCTATTTACCCATCTATCCATCCATCTACTCACCCATCCACCCACTCACCCATCCATCCATCCATCCATCCACCTACCCACTCACTTATCCATCCATGCATCTGTCCATCCAGCCATTCAACATGTCTTTATTGAGCACCTACCATGTGCCAACCTGTGTTCTAGCCACTTGGGATTCTATTCTGATGGGATAGTAGCTCACACTATAATAAAGGTCTCACCTAGAATTTTATGAATATTTAAGTCATTTAATCCTCCCAGCAAATGTCAGGTCAGTGCCCTTTTTATTCCCATTTAACAGATGAAAAAACTGATACTCGGAGGTGTTAACTTGCTCGAGACCACTTGATAAGTGGTGAAGAAGAACCTAAGCCAGGATCTTGACCACTAGGCTTGTGGTGCTGCATCTCGTGCCCATCTCTGTGGGCTGCGGGTTGCACTATTTAGTGACTAGTGTTTTAAGGTCCCTGACTAAATTTCGGGTGCTCGAGGGCAGGGCCTGTGGGCTGTGTAGGCCTGGTGTGGCTTGCCATCAGTGACCACTCAAGGACAGAAGGGAGCCGGCTGAGGTGCCAGGCAAGGCGGGAATGCCTCTGCCCTGCTCCCTGCCAACCCCTCAACTCTTGCCCCATTTGCATTACAGGGGCCTTTGCCCAGGCTGCCGGCAGCTCCAAGGCCTTCTGGAGGGAGCTCAGGCTTTGCCCGTGGCTAACGCAGTAACTCTGCTCAGGGCCTGTTAGCGGAATGAAGCTTTATCCATGAGGTGGACCGAAGGCAGGTGGAGGGCCAGCCGAGGACACCTGGCTGGAAGCAAGTGAGGGGGAGGGGGAGGGGTGCACGGGATCTGCGCAAGGAGCCAGAGGGGGATGAGGTCCCGAGGGAAGCTGGGAGGAAGGGGGACTGGTGAGACTGTGACTGACACTCTGGGCCTCTGAAGCCAGCTCAAGCCCCCTCCCAGCCGCCGCAGCTGGCCTGAGGGGCTGAGGACATTTGCCTACTTACTCCTGATGCTTCTTTGGAGGTTGTCCTTAGTCTATGGGTCATGACCCCACTCACACCCCTGCCCCTTGGGACTTGGAGTTGGTCTTTGCTTCCCTCACATGTGTTCCCAGCTCTCAGTGGGTTTGGACAGGGATAAACCCAGGCATAAGGGGCAACCCTCTGGCCAGGCCCTGCCCAACGCCCTCACAGGCACATGTTTGTATCTGCACCCACCTGTCACATACACACAGGTCCTCGGTCCCATTTTACAGTTGAGCAGCCTGAGGCTCAGAGAGGTGAGGGGCCCGTTCAAGGTCACAGCCAGCCCAGGTTTCCAGCTGCACATCTGTCCCTTCCTCTGCACAAAGCCAGAGCCATGAAGGTTATGGAGCCTGGAGGTCCTGTCTCAAGATGCTTATGAGCAAAGAGGCAGGGCCAGGGCAGGTCCTGGGGACAGGAAGCCTCAGGCCTGCTCAAGGCCACCTTGCCTCGGTCTCAGGGGTCAGGTCTGAGCCCAGGAGCACCTCTGCCCAGGCCCCCAGCATCTGGCCAGAGGACGCACACCCTCCTCTGAGCCTTGGCACAAGGGATGCTGTTGGCCCCTGGGCGCACAGATGCCGGAGCAGTGCCCTGAGCAGGGGGCGGACTTGTTAAGGCCAAAGACGAGGCCAGACCGCCTTCTCTGGCATGAACATCAGTTCCCAGTGCCCGCTCAGCTCATGGCCATAGCCCTCAGCCTCCAGAGGCCCCGGCATCATAATAGAGTCTAAATTACACCTTTCAGAGATGCCTGATGGATAACCAAGAAGCATTTGGGAGGCAGGAACCCAAGGCCTTTCTCTTCCCCTGTCTGCGGCCCTCATCCATCTTGGCTGAGTCTCCCCTGCCGCCCCCTTCCCCAAGGCCTCCCGATGCTGAGCCCTGGCTCCAGTAAGGCAGGGAGGGGCCTGGGGCGGGGAGGAAGACAGCGTGCCTTGCCTGAGGAGCCTTTAATTGCTCGGGTGCCACGAGGCCCTTTTATTCCCTTGTTTTGTGTTTGATGGTTTATGTGGCCATCAAATTAAACCCGGTAAATCGCCCGTCTTTTACGGGGTCACTTTTCATTGTTGTGAGAATCCCTTAGACTTCAGCATTTTGTGAGTTACGACCTGCCAGCTCCATGACTGACAGCCGGATCCTTGGTGTGCAATGGAAGTGGGGGAGAGGAGCAGTGAGATGGCTCAGACTAGAGGTATCCAGACCCCCACTAGCCGAGAGGAGACCTGGGGCGTCATTCTTGGCATATTCTATCAGTCGCTAGCTCCTGCCATCTAGGACAGAGACACCTGGGTTCGAGTACTGCCTCACCCTCTTCCAGGCGGTGAGATCTTGAGGAAGTTACTTGCCCTCTCTGAGCTTTAGTTTCCTTATCTATGAATGTAGTCATCAAGTTCCCCTTAGAGGGGAGCTCACTACTGAGCACTCAGTGAGGTAATACCTGCAAAGTACACCCTCGTAAGTGCATGAGGTTTAAAAGCTGCTGTAATTCTCTGACTGCTCCAGGCATACCGGTCTAGCCTCTGTGTTAACTGCTTGTCTCTTTCCTCTGCAATCCAGAGACCCTTTCTTTACTCCCCTGCCCCTGCTGTGCCTCCAGGGTCGACTGGGAGGCTGTAGGCCAAGCTGCTTCCTGGCAGAGACTCCCTGTCATTGCTGTGATGCTGGGTCTCCCCAACCTCAAACTGTGCCTCCTCAGCCCTGTCCCCCCAAGCTAGGGTAGAAGCACTGACCCTAAGCCTGCTCTCCCTTGTGCTGCCTCTGGGCCTTTGCACATGCTGTTCCTGCTTCTTGAACATCAACACACCTTCCCCACTCAAGCTTCGCCAGGCCAGCTTCTGCTCACCCCCCAGGCCTCAGCTTGGACGCCCCCTCCATGAAGCCTCCCAAGTTGTGTCTGGCTCTGCTTCCCATACCCACTTGACTGGTGGTAGTCGGACATGAGTAATATCTGTAAATACCTGCCAACTGGATGGAGGTGCCTCCCTGTTGGAGACGCCTGGCCTCCTGGCACTCTGCCCCGTTGTCTTTCCCAAATCCCATCAAGCTGGGGCTGCCAGAGACCCACGGCCCTCTTTGGGGGGGTCTTCTTGGGGAGTCAGAGTGAGGGCAGGGGGGCAGCTGCAGGACCCCAGGCCCAGCACAGGCCCTGGCACACTGGATAGGAGAGGGCATCTACCGCCACAGGCTCTGGGGAGCGGGGCACAGTTAGACATGACGCACCAGGGGCTGAGCAGGGGCGGGGGCACGTGGCAGGAGGGAGCTGGGCATCCCAGGCAGGAGAGGGAAGTCTGGAGAGGCCTCCCCCTGCCTCCCAGTCCTGGCCTTCCTCCCCGTTTGCCAATGAAGGCAGCTCATGTGAGGCTGTCCTGATGCTGCGTCCCCCGAAGTGCCAGGTACAGTCTCCGTCCCCACTATGGGAATCAGAGAGTTCCAGGTGGCACTGACCCCGAGAAGGAGGCGTGTAGACTAGAAGCGGGGAGAGGACACCAGGGCTAGGTTTGAATCTGATCTCACCAGTCCTCAGCTGTGTGACCTCCAGTGACGCTCTCTGGGCCTCAGTTTCCTCATCTGTAACGTGTTGCTGAGAACCCCACTCTTCTGGGAAGATGACAAGGGAGGGGTTGTGTGAAGTGCCCGGCACAGGCCTGGAGGTTTTGGAAAGAAGGGCTGCCCCACCCTGCCCCTGGGAGGGACCCCAAAGTCCTCCTATGACCCACTCAGGGCGGCCGCCCGCCTCTCTTGGCTGAACTTCAGAAAGAGGGAGGGCAGACACGAGTGGGCAAGGGGGTCACAGCTCAGAGAGAGGGAAGCCCCTCTCCCTCGCCCTTTCTGTGCACTCTCTCAGTCCCTCCCTTCAGCAAGAACAATTCATTGTGTTTTCCCTAAACCTTGCCAGGCCCTCGGGTCCTTACTGGCAGAGCAGGGCCCGAGGCAGGAGCGAGGTGTGCAGGGCAGACTGGGGGCGGAAGCAGTTTCTCAGCTCCAGAAGGACCCCTGCCCCACAGGAAGCAGTGACCTCCCCACCGGGCTGAGAGCTCCACCAGAGCAGGGTCACCTCCATGCCTGTGATGGGTCCTCAGCAAACCTTTGTTTAAAGCAATGAGGGACCCCGCATTTTTCTCCTCCACCAGCTGACACTGTCTCTCGGGGCTCAGCTACAAGCAACATGGAGGGAGGAGGGCCTAGAGGCAGGGGGGCCAGCCTCCACCTCCTGGTGCTCACGGAGGCCTGGGGAGAGCTCCCCTCTAGGAAGCCCCTTCCCTGAGAAGGCCTGCCTGGGATCAGTTCAGCTGCTCCACAAACCAAGAGTGGCCTTGGGTCTCAGGCCTTCATCTGTAAAATGGGACCATAAACGATCTACTGCCCTGGGTGCTGAGCAGAGGGCCTGCTGCAGGTCCAGGAGATGTGAACTGCAGGCAGGAGGGGGACTTGCGACTTTTGTGTGAGTGGGGCTTTTCCGAGCCCACCCTCGTTCAGGCAGAAGCCCCGGGCCTGCTCCTGCCCAGCCCAGTCTAGGCCCACTGGAGGCCCCTTCTTCAGGCAGGATGCCGTGACCTCAAGGCCCTTCCAACCCTGCGTGGCACAACTTTGCTCCTGATCTCGGCTACTGGTGCCATTGAGAACTTGTAATGCATGGGGGAAGGGGGTGGGATTCTTTTAAAACCTAAAGTTAATTATTTTTCTAATTTCATGCCGCATGCATTATGCATCAGCTGTTATCACTGGCGATAATTACAGACAGGTACGCAAATCCACTAAAAATGTACCTGGAGTTCACCTCACTGCGTAGGCCGTCTGGGCTGTGCCGGGCGGTGGGATGTCCTGAACTTCAGAGAATGCAAATTGCTTTAAAAAACAAGACTTTAAAATTGTGTCTTAGGAGGTTAATTATATTGATAACAGTGTTCGATATTAAACTATTCAGGGCCAGGAGGGGTTGAGGGGGATGAAAGGAGACACATGTAATTTTGTTTCTTTCTTTCTCTGTATTATTTAATAAGATGTTGCTGCACCTATATTTCTGTCTGTCTGTGGGCATTTTTAGTAAGGCTGCCTAGACTGAGGCTTAATTCCTTCTGGGAAGGAAAAAGGAAAGGTCAGGTGTTTTTCAGAAGGTAGGAGGAGGGCCTAAGGGCTGTTATTCTGGGTGAGGGGCAGCCCAGAGAACAGGGCAGGGGCCCTAGCTCTGCACTGCTGGGTTTCTCAGCAGCCAGCGGGATCCTGACAGCCAGGGGCTGGGAGAGGAGCCGGCTGATCAGGAAAGACTGGGAATGGTGATGCTTACTGATCATAAGACAGAGGCTTGGGTGGGGCTGGGGCTCCCCTAGGAGCTGTGTGGCATCCCCCACATGCAGGCCCTGTTCTTGGGGCAATCCCTCCCCTCCCCCAGTTGTTTATCACAAGTTGATTGTCAAGCCCTCCCACTAGGATGTAAACTTCTACAAGTCAGAATATGTTCTGCCTTGTTCACTGGCCTAGTATAGAGCCTGGCATCAGAGGTGTTCATAAACACCTGTTGCATGAATGTATGAATGAATGAATGAATGAATGAGGATGCCAAAAGGGAGACCCCAGAATCTGAAAGCCAGGACAGGGCAGTGGGAGAGAAGAGGGAGGCTGGCCCTTTGTCAGCCCCACGCTGGGAGGTAATAATGACAGGTGCCCTCACCACGGCCTCCCAAAGAGGCAAAGGGATAGGTCTGAATTGTGCAGCAGGTGGTGGAGGAGCTGGACGGAAACCCAGGCTTTCCTTTCCCAGGTGTCTTACCTGCCCTCCTCAGCTGCCCGGTGGGGCCACCCCAGGCCCCGAGGGAGCAAACCCAGGGAAAACCCCTGGCTGTCTCCTCTCGTCTGCTCTGACATGGGGTGGCCAACCAGGCCCTGTCCGACTGCAGGTCTGCTTCCAGGCACAGAGACTGGCCCCACTTTCTTAGAGATGGTCCCTTCCCTCCCACCCCGCAGATATGCACAAGGGTGGAACTCACCCTCAGGACCCTGGAATCAGGGAGGTAGAGGACCCTGGAAAAACTGAGGCCCAGAGAGGAGAAGGGATGGCTCCAGGGCAGAGAGAACCCTCCAGCAGCCATGAACAGCCCTCTCCCTTGCCTACCTCCTCTGGCCCCGGCACTGAACTCTCAAACCCTTTCCCAAAGGGTTGGCATGGAGAGGATGATGGTGGACAGTATCCAACACAAGCAGGATCTAATGGGGGCTGCCCACCAGCAGGTCTGCAGACCCCTCTAGCCCTGTGGGGTCAGTCCCACTAGTAGCAGTAGCTGGCAAAGCTGAGCACCTGCTGCATGCTCAACCCTGCACAAACGCCTCTCCTTTCCAGCTGGCCACAGCCCTGCGGAGCCTGTGTCCCCAGTGCACAAAGGGGAGCACACTCAGGGAGGGGAAGGGACGTCCCCAAGGTCACACTGCTCACAGCTGGAGGGCCAGGGTGCTAACCAACCTCTGTCTGGCCCCAGAGCCCAGTAAGTTGGTCTTTGTTTTCCTGCCTTGGGATGGAGGGAAGCTCAGCAGAGGCAGAGCCCAGCACTGAGCAGATGCTCCATAAATATCTGGGTTGCAGGCCTGCTGCTGCCCGCCTCTGGCTTGGCCTCAGCCCCAGGCATTACCCACCAGTCTCTCCTAGGAGATGGGAGGAGAATAGGAGCAAGTGATGGGGCGGTAGGTAGGGATGGGGGAAGGGAGGCCGGCTGGGCAGGGGCCGAGCTCGGGCTCCAGCGAGCTCACGACGCCTCACGGCCCCGCTGCCGGGCTGGTGCACCTTTATAATAAATAACAGTAAATAGCCGATCCGCAGGGCATCTTTCACGCTGGTGGCTAATAACACAGCTATTAATGCCCCCTCAGACGGCGTGCGTGCAGTGCGGCGCTGACAAATGTCCCAGGCCCTGGCGCCGTCATAAATCAGCCCCTCTCCTGGGGAAGAGCACGGGGAATTGTCATTTTCCATCTTGGTAATGAATTGGGGCTTCCCTGCCCTGCCCAGGGTGCTGCGATAGAGGTGCCCTGGGGTTTCTGGGATTTGTGTTTGGGGAGGCATGAACCCTCCCCCCTGGCCTCTGAGAAGCCAGAAGAAGTAGGCCCCACACCCCCCACACCCCTAGCCAGACCGCGCCACGCCACTGCTGCCGCCGCCTGCTGTGTGACCTTAGGGCAATAAACGCACATCTCTGGGCCCATCAAGCCACTCTCACCAACAAAAGGGCTGAACTGGAGGCCAGAGCAGATGATGCCTAAGGGCCAGCAGGTGCAAGGCCTTGGATGGTGGCTTTGGATCAACCCCACCCTGGGTTCTCCTGGCCAGGGCAGGGGAAGGCCTTGGATGGAGGGGACTTGTGGACCCTCTCCAGTTGGAGGGCAGCAGGTGCCATGGCCAGTGGCTAGTTCACCAAAGGTCCTGCCTCTCCAAGGCCTCATGGCTGCCCCCTCTGGTCAGAACTCAGAAGGGCTCAAAGTGAGACCTCCCCCAAGGGGCAACGGCTGGGAGGGGCAGGAGTTTCCTCCAGGGAAGGTCACTCCCTTACATCCTGGGTCCACCCACCCTGGGGCAGAGCCCAGCAGCACAGGGGCCACCAGGTAGCAAAGGAGCCCTCCCCTGGCAAGCAGATGCCAGCAGTTGCTTCAGCTGCATGTGTGGGGTGGGCGGGGTGGAGCTGCAGACCTTCAACCCAGCCCGAAGAGGACAGGCCCCACCTGTCCTGTGCCCTCTCTGGGCACGAGGAGCCCCTGGGCCTTTCTGGGCCACCGGAGCCCATCTGCAGCCGCCTTACCTCCTTCGCTGCAGCCTGGCAGCCCGCAGCTCTGGATGCTGCGCCTCTGTCGAGGTGGGCCTGGGCCGTGCTTACGTTCCAGCCCACCAGCCTTGGCACTCAGGGTGCAGACCACAGACCTGGGGTGCTGGGTGGTGCTGGGGGTGCCCGGGGCTCAGGGAGGAGACCCTGTGCTTCGCTCTGCTGGGCTCCTCGTGTTCAGACGTGGCTGCGGGTCCGGAGCAGCACCTCCCGCGCCCTAGGCTGCCGGCACTGCTGGCTTCTCCTCCTGGAATGAGGGGTTTGCGTGAGGGGCCTGCAGGGGTGCCCCCCCGAAGCCCCGGGGCTCCCCTGCGCGACCTGAGGGTGTTCTGGGCCCCTGCTCTCCAGGCATGCCCTAGGGCCGGGCGCCCATCCTTGGGGAGGGTGGCCTCCCCACCCTCTTTCAACTTCCGCCCTTTTGTCTGTTGGCCGCCACCTCTTCTGAAAGGCTTCTGCGTGGCTCTTACCCCTTTTTCTTTACCAAGTTTTGTTTTGTTTTGTTTTTAATCCCTTTAAGTCACTTGGCGGAATGGGCTCTGGTGCAGAGAGCGTTCTTGCGTGACAGAGCTGAGATGGAGTCACTCTCCAAAGAATCGGTATTCCTGCCACTCAGGCTGTGTCTCCGGGGGAAGGAGGGGGTCCATTACCCCGCTGAGGAGTTCAGATGTTCACCGCGGGGCTGGAGCTGCTGACATGCGCTGCCGAGCTGTCAGGCCCCACATGCCCCTCTTTGGGAAGATGTTTGGGCGGGGCGGGGCGGGGCGGGGCGGGGGGGGGGGTCACTCAGTCTTGCTTGGCTGCTCCTGTTTGTAGGAAGGCTTTCTTGCTGGGGAGGTGGAGGCACGGGTTATTCCTGCTTCAGCCCTGGTCTCGTCTGTCCAAAAAGGAGTCCTTCTCACCCACTCCCTGCCTCCTCACCTGCAAAAAGCAATACAAGCGATTAAGCCCAGGGAAATTAGGAGCCGCACGGGGACCGGCAGCCTGGGCTGCAGCCCCCTCTCCTCCCATCCCTCAGGAACCTGTTTTCTTGAACGCCACTTTCCCATGATCTGGGATTTCTCCCCTCTCTTTCCAAATCCAGATAACAGACAGCCGGCCGTGCCAAGCACCCTTCCTCGCAGCTCCCTGCTTTCCCTTTTCCTGGGGGTGGGAGGACCGGGAAGGGAAAAATGAAGTTCTGAGAGCTCCCGGCTGTGCAGGGGCCGCCCGCCTGGCCCAGAGCTGGCTCTGCTTCCCCCAGCACCTGCTCCTCTTGCTAAATGTCATTCAAAGGATCCAACTGGGCCACCGTGGCCTCGGCTTCCAGAACAAGTGCTGCCTTTCCCCACCGTGGGAAGCAGGAGCATCAGGGAACTGGGGAAGCTGGATCCCTGGCCTCCCCACCAAGGCCAGGGTCAGTGCTTCACACCCCGGCTGCCCTCCACGGCCACCTTCCCCTTCCCCGGAGACCCGGGAGCAGGGTTGGCTGTTCCTCAGAATCCAAAACAGCCTGAGCTCTCTGGATCGCCTCTCATTAGCATGACGTGTTGAAGGCCCACAGTGCCCCGGTGTCCATATTCCCCCTGCAGGAGCCCCTCTTTGGAAAAGGGCTTTTATTACACATCTGAGAGTGTTAGCTCTGGTTTGAAATTGGATCCAGATGGGCTCGGCTGCATCTGGGCACTTTTCTTTGTAGGGCCGAAGGTGGCTGATTTGAGAAATGCGTGTTGTCTGAGGCTGTCACAAATAAAAACAAGGATATTTAGGGTGCACGTTATAACAAGTCTAGAGTACAGGCCGGGGGGTCACCACTCACTGGGCGCCCAGCCTTGCAGGGAGTGCGTGTAGGAAGAGGGGCAGGCGCTGGCCAGGTGGAGGGCAGGTGGAGGCTGATGGGTTGACGGGAGAAGTGGGGAGGTCTTGGGACAAGCTTCCCCAGGAGCAAGGAGGGTTAAGAAACGGCAAGGTTTAAGAGCTCACAGGACATCACCCCTGCATGGCCAGGGTCTGGCAAACACTCAAGGTGTGAGCAGGCAGGTGGGGTGCAGCTCCCTGGGAAGGGGCAGGTGGGGGTTAGACAGGAGGGAAGATGAGGACAGAGTCCCCACAGGAGAGGTGAATGCTGGGCTCCAGCACGGCTCTTATTGCTATTACACCCGCGTGATTTCATCCAATTATAAATTGTAATTTCTCTGTGAAAGGGAGAGATGGAAAGCGTCCAATGAGGTCATCTGCCTCCCTGGCCGGGGCAAGGAAATTGTTTTATACCTTGGAGGGTGGGGGCAGAGGCTGCTGGGCCTCCGTATTTAGAGAGGATGGTGGCAGTGTCCTCAGAGCCAAGGCTCCAGCTGGCCATGGCCGGCTGATCCCCCATTACAGAGCTCTGCTTTCGAAATGATGAATCCAGGAAGGCAGCTGCATCCTGCTGGCGTCAGGCCCTTCCCACAGCCCTCAGGATGAAGGCGACACTCCTATGGCAGCCTCCAAGGCCCCACAAGGCCTGGCCCTGCCTGACGCCCCCACCCCGCCCGCCCGGCCTCACCTCCCACCACCTCCCCCTAACTCCCCGAGTTGGCCCCTGCCCTTCCCCATGCTGTTCCCCCTCCTGCAAGTGTCCATCCAATATCACCCCTCAGCCTCCTCTCTGTCTGCAGGGTTGCACAAACCGTGAGGGCAATGACATAATGTCTTGAAAGGAATTATCTTGCTGGTTCAAGGAAGAGACCACATCTGCTCACCTGAGGCTGATCCCCTAGTGCCTGAGTCAGTGCCTTGCACACAGTAGGTGCTTAATAAATGCACCCAGTGAACTCCCCACTCTGCTTTCTCATTTAGAAAATCAAGGGTCCAAGCAAGGCTCTCAGTGGGCCTGTCCAGCCTTGTGCATTCTGGGTAACTCTCCCCTGCATCCCCCTTCCCTGAGTGTGGTCCTCCTGGGAATCAGGCAGCGCTGCACGCCCCAGGCCCCACTGAGGATATGGGCTCCTTGAGTGCTTCTGGGTGAGCGGGTGCCTCTCGGGTGTCCGGGGTGTGTGTGCTCCAAGGGCAGCCTGGCCACAGTGCTTGTGAGGTGAGAGCACTTTCCCCGCATGGGTGCATGATTATGATTGTTATAGCCACTTGCATGCGCTGGGCCCAGGAATACCTCCTAAATGAGCCCTTCTGGCACACACCTATCATCAGGGCCATGCAGTCCCCAGTGGGCACAACATTGGATCGAGTAAGCCTAGGCCACACAGTGCAAGCAAAGTCCTCCGTCAAGTTGACCAAGGACAAAGTGAGTCTGCATGGTCCCAGGGTCTCAGTAAGTGGGAGCCGCTCCTTGGCCAGTTCTGGGCCAGTTCTGGGCACTCTGACCACAGGACAGCCTCTGCTCACGCTCCTTGCCTCGGCCGTCCCCTGTTCCCATAGGTCTGGTCCCTGCATTCCAGTGCCAAAGAACAATTTTTTGGGTCAGCGTAATAAAAGCTTCCATCTGTAAGTACTTGAGATGCTTACACAATTTTACTTTTTGTTATAAATAACAACATCATAACTGTATTAAAAGAAATTTGAAAGGGGGGAAAGAAAGCCAAGTGCACAATCCCACGTCTCAGCACTCTGCATTTTGGCCGGATCTGTCTGCCTGTACGTATACGCCATTTACAAGGGGACAATGTCCCTTATCCTTTTCCAGGTCATTTCTGCTTTGCCATTTCCCCTGAGCCTCGGGACAACCCAGCACAGCTGGCGGGGCAGGGAGGACTGTTCGCGCTGTGCAGGTGCAGTGACACTGAGAAGGGGGGGACTTGTCTAATTTTGTGTGACTTACATGACAGCCAGGACCTTGAACCCTGGGCCAGTTTCCTTCTCCCTGCAGGATGCCAAGTCTCAGTGCAACAGAAACACAAGGTGGCCCTTAGGCCCATGCACCCAGGGACCTTGGGTTTCTCCTGAGTCCCTGTCATGCAATTATCCATCCATTCATCCATCTTTCCATCCATCCATCAACCATCTACCTCTCCATCCATCCATCCATCTTTCCATCTGTCCGTCTGTTTTTCCATCTCTACATCCATCTATCCATCTATCTGGCAAATGTGTATTGAGACCCATCACGCTCCCGCCACTGTGCAGGACACATGGACCTGAAGAGGAGCCCCTGTCCTCTAGGAGCTCATGGTCCAGTGGGGGAGGCCACTGGTTTGCAGAAGTCCACACTGTGAGACACACATAGGGCATTAGCAGAGCCAAAAGCCACTCCTTGCCCAGCCTGGGTGTGTGTGTGGGGGGGGGCCTGGATCACAGGGGGCTTTCTGGGGAAGGTGACACTGTGCTGTGGTTCTGGGGTCCTCTGGACTCCCACATCACAATAGTCACGTGGGTTCAATGGCAAGCTAGAGTGGTGCAGGTGTGGCCGGGGTCCCCCCATCCATCTTTCAGGGTGGCCACCCCAACTTTGGACCCCAGGGCCTCCACCTGAAGTGGAAACGCTCTGTAGCTTTACAGTTCCCACCTGCCTTGAAGATCAGTACTCACTGATATTAATTCCTATATTAGCAATTAGCCTTCCTGCTTCTTTCCAACCTATGGCTCTTTGGGATGGATTTTATGTGTGTGTCATTAATCAGGTTCCTGTATGCGCTGCTGGAAACCCAGGTGGGCTTTATGGCTGGTGACTTAGCCGAGTGGCGTTTTAAATGAACAACATGCCTGCCCCCCTCCCTGGGCAGAGCTGCCCCGTGGCAAAGAGGGCAGAGTTTAGATCATTGTAAGCAGGTCAAAGCTGGCTCGAGCTAGGAGACCCAGAGTGTTCTTTCATTTTAGACTTCCAGGCTGAGGTCAACATCTGGATCTGACCTCTAGAGATGAAAAGGCTCTTTGTGACTCAAACCTGGAGTTTGTTCCGTGGCTGCTGACTTCCTGCCGTGAGGACGGCCATCCACAGGGCCTGTCCCTTCTCCCGCATTGCAGTGTGTGGGTCACTCCTCGCTTGTGCCAGTGTGGACCCAGGTGCTGCCACAGTCATGTGCCCTCTCTCCGGGACGCAGAGGGCTGGGGGCCAGGGCCATGGGTCAGGGAGAGCTTTTCCTTTTGGGAGTGTGGACTGCTCCTGTAACAGAGTCAGCACGGTAGGGGTTTAGGCAGGAAGGGTGTTTCAGGCTGAGGGAACAGCATATGCAAAGGCTCAGAGGTGAGAGGGCTTGGTGCAGTGAGAAGGTTGGTGTCCCAAAGCTCTGAGTTAGTGGAGGGCAATGATCTAAGCTGAAGTGGGAGATGGGATTCTTGGGGGGAGTTTCAAATGCTCTGCTGAGGGGCCTGGTCTTCATTTTGAGGGCAGCGGGCAGCCAGCGAGGGTGCCCAGGCAGGAAGGGGCATGACCAGACTTTCCTGGAGAATTGGAGGTTACCAGGGTGCATGGGAGGGGACCAGTGAGAGGCTGGGACAATGTCCTCAGGAGGAGGGGTGGGGAGCAGGGGGGTTGAGGGGAAGGGGCTGACTTGGAGCCTCCCTGAAGACAAGCCCAGGAGCTGAGTGGGTTCCCTCCCCCTTCTCCTCCTCGCTGGAGGGTGGCTGAGGGTGGCTCCCGTGACCGCATGAAGCAGCACCATGGGTGGCTGGCCCGCCGGGGGCTCCGAGCCTGCCCGAGGCGGGTGTTGGTCCTAGGTGCCCTGGGCAGGGCAGCAGGGAGGCCTCTGGAGGGGGCGTGCTGGAGGCTCCAGCTCCTGCCTCTGCATGTGATTCGGCCCCCCTGCCCCCTTCTCGCTCGCTCTGGCCCCAAGGCTTGGCACGGCAGCATGGCACCCGCACAGCATCGCGGGTGAGAAAGGGAGGAGGTGAGGGAGCCTGCATTCGGGCGTGAACCCTCCCAGCCTCCACTCTACTAATTAAACCATTTCCTGACAAAACCCAGACTTTCAGGGATGGGTGTGCAAGCGTGGGAGCCGGCGGGCAGTGCCCAGAGCAGAGAAGCCGCCGGCTCAAGGGTCCCAGGCTCCTCCAGGCCTGGCTGTACCAGTTTAGGGTGCTGCCCCCACAATGTGGCCGAGCAGTGGGCACCTAGAAAGGCCGTCAAGTGGGCACTGTCATCCCTGGGCAGCGGTGAGACAGAAGAGCAAGCAGGTGCCTGCAGAGGCCTCCCGCACCTGGAGTGGTCTCGTGCCTTTGAAATCTCCGAGCCAGCGGGCGGCGGGAGGGACTCGGTGCCGCGGGAGCTGCGAGAGCGGGCGAGGGCACGGGCTGGCCAAGGGCGCTGGCACTCAGCTGGGCTCATGACCACTGCTCTCAGCCCGAGGGCGGGAAGGCCCTCGAGGGGGCTGCAGGTGGTCCTGCTGTTCGGGAGGGGTGGAGGAGGGCAAGGGCACAAGGACCTCCAAGGCCTGCCCCTCTGCCCGCGTAGAGGGATGCAGCGGTGGGGCCAGCCTGTGCATGACACGGGGCATTCGTGGCCTTTGCCCGCTGCCCGCGGCTCCCAGGAAGGGGCTGCCTGCTGGCCAGGTCTACCCCGCAGGGCTTGTCGTAACCGGCTGTGTCCAGCCCGTGGGAGCCCAGGGAGGACGAGTCTGGCGTAGCGGCAGCGAAGACCAGGCCTTTCTCAGGAAATTAGCCTCCTTTGCCGACAGAACAGTGGCTGTGCGTTTCCCACCGCACCCCACCGTGAGCTCTTAGCCGGGTTGGCCCTCAGTGGATGCAGGTGGTGGGAGCCCCAGGCAGAAGACCTAGTCCCCTCCCGGCCACCAGCCTCTGCGTGCTTTTACCCGGGCCCCCTGGCCACCTTGGCCACAAGATGGGCCCTGCGGAGTCTACATGCCATAACTCTCGAGCAGATGTTTGAAGCAGGACTTTGCTGGTGTGTCTGGTAGGCTTGGGGTCATGGGGGTCACGGTCAGCAGCCTCCCAGGGAGCAGGATGAGGAGCTTTCAGAACCCAGGCCCTGCTCGTGGGGTCTTAGCTCCCCTCGTCCACATCCCCTTCCCTCAGCCCCCTCCCCAGCCTCAGATTCCTTCAGGAGCCCTACACCGTATGGGCACAGGCAGGTGCTCGGGGTTTAGCATGCACCCGGGGGACCCCAGCACCCCTCCAGCTGCTGCATTCAAAATGCCACTCCTCCTTAGACCTCCACCACTGACCACACGCAAAGCCACGAGCTGGGGATTCCAGGGCACGCACCACCTACATCCTCCAAGTTACTCAGGTGCAGCTGGTGGAAGCTGCCTTTTCTTCCAGAAGTATCTACTTCCCTCTCGCCAGCTGTGCCGACCCCCAGCCCCCAGGGACAGGCGCCCTCTCGCCTGCCTCCCCCTCGCCTGCCTCCCCGGCTCTTCAGATTCCCTGCACCAGCAGAAGCCTGTGCCAAGGGATTTTCGCCTCTGCGTTGGAAATCTCTCGCCCCTCCCCTCCTTCCCGTAAACTCACTCTCCAGCTGGGAGCAACGCGTGCGCCCAGGCCAGGCGGCCAGGCTTTGTTAATATTTACAGCGAGTGGCTCAGGAAGCTATTAGCTTCCTTTTCTTGTTGTTAATTGAAAGAGGAGAAAATGGTTGTAACACTTCAAAAGGACTTAAAGTGCAGCCTGAGAGACCAGCTGAATTGGGAGGAAGGGAAAAGGGAGAGACTATTTTAAATAAAGAAAGGAAGCCCACACCGCACGCGAGGGTGGACTGATGTTCCTTCCCGGCTCTGCAGCCGCTTGGCTTTCCTCTGAGGTTTCCTCATTGCCACTCATTGTATATTTTCCTTTTCATTTGGGAATCTGCCTTAAGGATGGAAAGAGGAAGAAAAAGGATTCATGGCGTACTTTGTTAATAATGGGGCTCTTTGAAGCTGCGGCTAACGAGGCCCCTGGTACCTTCATTCCTGGAGCACATGGGCCGGCCTCGCCTGGCAGCTGCTTCCCTGTCCTGTGGCCACCAAAAAACCGGCACTCACCTCCCAGGATATAGGCCCAGACAGGGGGCATCGGGCTAGAGCGATTCTCTGGCCTCAGAATCCCCCCACCCCCGTGGACCCCATGGACAGCCAGGGATGCCATGGTCATGATGGGTGGAGGGACTTTCTGAATCCTGGTAGACAAGGAGCTGGGGATCCAGCATTGCCGGGTCCCTGGCCTCTGTGGTTGGCCTCCCCGAACCACATTTCCTCGAGATAAATGATCCCTCCTATAACACCTGAATAGTTAGCTCCTGGAGTCTGACCTATGATGTAAGCAACCAAACGGCTCTGCCAGTCTCCCTGTGGTCAGATAGGGGCGGATTGGGTGACTCAGAAGGTCTTTGCTCTGGGAGCCTGCCATTTGGTTCTGGCTGATAAGTGCTGCCGCCTCCTCCAGGAAGCCTTCCCTGACCCTTCCTTGTCCCCAGCCTCCTTTAGAATGGCCTCTCAGGCTCCCCTGGCACCCTGCTCTCTATTAGACTGGCTTTCTCTGTGTCTGCAGAGCAAGGTGACCGAGTGCTCCAGACGCGGAGGGCCCCAGCTCCTAGTTCTGGATGGGCAGTGTTAAAAGGAGGGACAGACTGCACCCTGCTCCCTGCCTGCTTCTGCCCGGGTCAGACTAAACAGGAACCCTGTTCAGTCTGGGCTCCACGAGATGCACAGCCACACTGCAGGACAGGAGACCCAGAGGAGTGAGAGGCAGCTAGGGCAGTGACGGAGGGAGGATGGGACGGTTCGGGGAAGAGAGCTGGTCCCCTGTCCTCCGTTTTCTGGACAGCTGACCTAGAGAAGGAAGACCAGCCTACTCTGGGAGGCCCAAGAACTAGAAGACCAGGAGAGATTCAGTTAAGGAAGAAATCTGTAACAGGCAGAGATGCCCAAAGATGGGCCAGACTTCCATTGCCGCGGGTGCCAAGGCCCAGGCTGGATGGCCGCTTAGCAGTGAGGCTGGACCAGGATGACCATGTCAGGTGGGGGCCTCGCCAATCCCCTGAGGTCTGCTCTTGCAGCCATGCTGTGGTTCCTTCTGGCTACCTCCACAGAGCCCCAGCCCTGTACTCTCCACCCTGGATTCTAATTGTCTTTAACCCCCTGGCTGTGACCTTTTAAGGGCAAGGACTGTGTCAGCAGCAGTGACAACAACCGTAGCTAAACTGATTGAGTTCTGACTACAGCCCAGGCACACAGAGCTAAGTGGATAATAATAATACAGCAATGACAACAACAGTAGCAACCCCGTATTAAGTCTGAGGCAGGCGCTGTTCTTACATCACCTCACTGAACCCACAGGCACTATTATTACTGTTTCAATTTTCCACCTGAGGAAACAGAGATATTCAGGAGCCTGCCCAAGGTCACACAGTGGGTCCACCGCGGAGCCCGAACACAAACCCACTCTCGACTCAGCTCTGTGCCCACAGCACATTTCCTGTGTGGCCAGGATCAGAGGGCTGCGCTCAGACGGGCAGGGGGCTGCAGGCCAGCGCTCCCCCAACCCGGTTCACAGGGCGCATCATCGTGTTAAAGGCTCTGAGAAGTCCCGTCTCAAAGATACCAATTTAACCCTGTTCGCTCCAGCGGTTACGTGTTAACCTCTGTTAACCTGTTAGCACGTTCTTCAGATCACGCTTTGGGAGACACAGTATGATGTTTGATGAGTGTCTGCTCTGTGCCAGGCAGTGGTGAGGACAGGCATGTCTCTGCCCTTAACACCCCCCCCAGCTCGGTGCCTAGCGCACGAGAGGCACACGCATCAGCAAATGAGGGCCAAATGAGGGAGGGGATGGTTGTGTAGATAAGCTGATCTGGGGCCACGGGGAGCCACAGGTCCTGGCCAGACGCAGTCTCTGTCCTGAGCCGCCCCCATCGCCTCCTCCTCCAGCCCTGGACCGATGCTGCCCCCTCCGGCCATGCCCAGCCTCATCCTTACCCGTGGAGGCCAGGTGAGGCCAGGTGGACGGGAAGCAGGCTGCCCCTCGCAGGCCCTACCGTGCTTCCCGGGCAGGCTGGAGCCCTCTGCCCCGACTCCAGGGCCCCTCTTCCCTTCCCTTCCAGCTCTGTGGCTCTGGCCTTGACATTCCGATCACATCCCCCAGCCCTGCCTAGAATACTAATTCTCCCAAGATGAAACCATCCGTGTTTAATTTTTGTAAGTGCCAGGCAGAAAGAAAAGACAAGAAAAGGGAAGCATCAGTGGTGGAAGTTGGGGCCCTCCTTGAGGCTGTGTTCAGAGCTTCTCTGGGCGGCTGGCCTTGAGAAGGTGCAGTGCCACCTCCCTCCCCCTCCCCGCCCCCCCCCCCACCATGGTCACACTGCCCCTGATGAGGGCCAGGAGGGGGTCGGCCATGTGCGGTGCTACCAGCTATCCCAGGACCAGCTTGCTGTCCCTAAAACAGGCCAAGCAGGGGGGCAGCCCATTTTCCAGTGGATGGCGGACAGGGGCAGGGGCCCAGTCTGGCCTTCTGAACACACCAGGGCATGCTGCTGGCCCTGGCTTGGGAGGGTTGTTTTTTGAGGCCTTCAGGAGGGAGCCCCCTTAATTAAGGCAGCCAGCCTGCCTCTCCACTGTTTGCAAATTAGGTTTCTGCCCAGCTCCTGTCAGAAAGTGGAGCCTGGGGCCTCCCCAGATGGGCTGGGGTCACAGTGCGGATAGAGGGAGGGCTGGGAGGCAGGGGCAACCTGGGAGTGCCCACAGTGGGCACAGGGAGAGTGCTTCAGTGCTAGATGACCTTGGATGAGTCCTTGACCTGTTGGGGCCTCAGCTGCCTCCTTGGGGCACTGGGATGTGGCTGCAGGGTTAGGAGGGCCGTTAATAGGTGGTTAACAGCCTGGAGTCGGAGGTCGGAGTTGAACTCCTTGTGTAGCTTCAACAGCTGCGTTACTTGGGGCCAGTGTGTTATGTCTCTGAGCGTCCGGTTTCTGTATCTATGAGATGGAGTAATGAGGGAAGCACCTCACAGCACCTCATGGGCCTGTGGTGACGATCCAAGGAGGCACCGTGTGGATGCCCTAAGGACCAGTCTTGCACTCTAGGCACATATGGAAGCCAGCGATCATTATTATCATAACCCCTGAGACAAGTGCTCGTGGTAAAGCTCTTCCCTTGGCGTCCCATCGGACTGCCTGGGAAACCCACCTCCCTCCTGCAGCCCCTCTGCCCCAGCCTCAGCCTGTGGCCCCAGACCAGCAGACTCCTGCTGTGTCTGACTCTCCCTCGCACCAGCCTGGCCATGGGACAGGAGCTTAGCTCGGTGCCACCTCCGCCCCGCATCCCAGTTTAACGCCCTCGTGTCCCCAGAGGGAAGAATGAAATTGTCATGGCAGGAAACATGACAGAACATGAAACGTGATGAAATCAGCTATGTAAATTATGAAATCCAAATCACAGCCCTTTCCTTCTGCAGCAGGGTAAACGCTGGCAAAGGCTCTGTGGACTGGAGACCCTTTGGTGGAGGCCTCCGGGCCCCCGAACCCCTAGACCACGTACTGTGAATGGCGGCTGCCGGCGGCTCCAGCCGCCCCGCCAGCCACTCACGCCCTCTCCCTCCTCCTCCAGCAAGCAGGGTCCCAGAGACCACTGGCTGGCCCCGAGGCCTCAGCGAGACACCACTGTGTGCAATTTCTGCTCTGGAGCCCCCGTGAATTAGATCCGGGCCAGGACCACCGCTAGGCTCCTCCCTTCCCCTCCTCTCCCGGTTCACGTCCTCCCTTAGGTTTTTCCCACGAGCTCAGGCACAGCACCCCTGTCTCAGGCCCTGCTCCCCTTGGCTCCCACCTGAGACAAATCCCAGACTGCTCCGTGGAGAGACCCACTGCTGTTCCCTTGCCCCATTTTAGTCTTGCGATACCTCTGGCCCAGAATGTGGGCCTGATTGGTGCTCAGGGACACGCCTGGGGCCGGTCAGCACTTCAGCTGCCTGCTCCCCTCTGCTCTCCTCCAGGGGCACCCGTGCAGCGGCGCCCAGGCTTCCCCCTTCTGCCTCCTCCCCTGTGCGCTGGGCCGCTGGCCTCCCTCCCCAGCCCCCACCCCAGCCGTCACAGCCACCTGTGAGCGCAGAGCTGGTACACGGAGGGTGACTCCAACCTACCGTGGTTTTTTGGCCACCTCCCCTCTCTTGCAGGGGCTGCATCACAATTTTTTTTTTTAATAAATTTTATCTATTTATTTATTTATTTTTAGCTGCGTTGGGTCTCCGTTGCTGCGCGCAGGCTCTCTCTACTTGCGGCGAGCGGGGGCTACTCTTCATTGCGGTGCGCGTGCTTCTCACTGCGGTGGCTTCTCTCGTTGTGGAGCACCGGCTCTAGGCGCGCGGGCTTCAGTAGTTGTGGCACACGGGCTCAGTAGTTGCGGCTCGCAGGCTCTAGAGCGCAGGCTCAGTAGTTGTGGCGCACGGGCTCCGTTGCTCCGCGGCATGTGGGATCTTCCCGGACCAGGGTTCGAACCCGTGTCCCCTGCACTGGCAAGCGGATTCTTAACCACTGCGCCACCAGGGAAGCCCTGCATCGTAAATTATTATTGACCAAAAGCCGGCCCGGGCTGGAGACGAGATGGGGAAATAAAGCACTGGGCTCGATAATTGTGCCCTGCTGCCTGAATTTACTTATCTGTGGCTTTCCTACCCACTGAGAACTCGATGATAAATAACTGCTGACTGTTAGGCTCCTGGTCGGGAAGAACACGCTTGGATCCATTTCCTGAGGACAGGCAAGGGCGGGAGACCCGCACGCCCATCCCATCCACCGGCTGGGCCTGATTTGATTTTCCCAGGCCTGCTCGCCCAGGTAGAAGGCTCCTTCTCCATGTTACAGACGAGGAAACTGAGGCTCAGAGGCGTGAGGTACCTTGGCCCAGGTCCAGGATGACCCACAGGTCCTGTTTTGCCTGGGACTTCCCCAGTTTTAGCACAAATCCTGGGCAACCCGGGACAGCTGGTCACCCTACCCTGGTCTCACAGCAGAGTCAAGGCCAGGACCCTGCTCCTTCTGACCCAGAGCCCGTGGGTGCTCTTAACCTATGTGAAATGTCTTCACCATCGCCTGCCTGCATCCTGTTCCAGGGCCTGTGGGACTTTGAGAGGCTGTGCACGCTGTCCCTTCAGATCACTCTCCAGCCTGCTCTAGGCCCAGGAGGCTGTGGTCACCAGCGAGCTCCTGGAGCCCTGGCTTCTGGCTGGGCTCGGCCATGGGGAGCCCCGGCAGCAGCGCAAAGGGAGGGAGGGGAGCCGGGTGCAGCACGGACTCCCCGGCCGGCCGCGTCCCTCTCTTGTTCAGGGACCCGCTGACGGCCCTGGCTACCCTCTCTGGGTACCACTGCCTCCCCTCCCCCTCAGACCTGCGTGGTGACTCTCCCTACTGTCCCCAGCCCAGAGAGCCTCCCCTTCCCGCGCGGGTTTCCCTAACCCTGTCCGTGGCTGTGTGAACAGCCCCTCCAGTACACCCTGATCCCCTGCGAAGTGACAACAGAATAGCCGCTTCCACCTCCTGAGGGCCTACTGCGTGCCATGCACGTTCAAAGTCTTCTACTGTCTGCATTGACTCGTTTCGTTCTCTTAACGACCCTGTGAGGAAGCATACTGTCCCCTTTTCACAGATGAGACAACTGAGACCCAGAGAGTTTAAGTGACTGAAGTGCAGGACAAAACTGTAAAGGGCTGTGCACCCTGGAGCCACAGGGATGAGAGGCGGTGCCATCGGGGGCTGCCAGGCAGACAGTGAGCAGCCCCTCACAGGCGTCCCGGTGTGTGTGACGTGGTGCCAGAAGGGACCCTGTGAGTACCTGCAAGAGGGATGCTGGGGCTGGGGTGCGGAGGCCGGGGGGCTGAAGGGGGACGCAGATACTTCACAGGGAGCCCTGAGCTGGGCGCTCTGCCCAGGAGAGCACAGGGACTAAGGCCGTCACACGGCCGCACTGCAGGTGGCCACAGTCCCGGCTGCCACGTGCAGGGGACAAGCGGGAGCGCGAGGCTGGCGGTTACCGAGCGCCCGCCTCCTCTGCGGAGGCTCACCTTCACAGCGGCGGCCCTACAAGGAGCATGGTGGTGCCTCCTTTTCACAGGTGAGGAACCTGAGGCTTCCAGAGCAGCCTGTCTGAGGTCTCGTGGCCTCAGAGGGGCAGAGCTGGGGCTGGACCCGGCCTCCCTGCCCCCAAGTCCCTGCTGCCCGTCCCCAGCCCTGCCTGGCAGCTGAGCCTCTAGACACACAGGCCCCTCCATCTCCTGGTTACGGCTCCCCAGGGCGCCCTCCTGTCTCTCCCCAGGGGACACAGCGGCTTTAATCGACTCACCTGGAGGAGTCCCCAGGTGGCTCAACTTTATTTTTGCAAGCACTGTCTGAGTAACTGAGTCCCCGGGGCCCTGGGGTGGGGGCAGGAGACTCACAGGGGCCCACGTGTCTATGGGAAGAGCCAGAAGAGGAGGCCAGGAGAGGCAAATGGTGATGGGGGGCAGTGATAATGTGGGAACCTGTCTGTCTATCCACGCTGGACTGGGTGACCTGGGGGCAGAGTCCCCCCTGGGCCCTCAAACAGCTGAGGAGGCCTGGACTCCCCTCCTGACACAATCTGGGCCTCTCCGGCCTCTCCCTCACCCCAGAAGCTAAGGGGAGCTAAGCCATCACCCGCCCTCGCCCACAAGGAAAGTGGTCGACGGACCCCGGAGTGCAGAGACGCTGGGCCAGGCATCCCGCCCTCCAGCCATCCATGTCCGGGCTGTGGGGAGTGAGGCTGGCAGGACATTGGCTCTAGCTGTGCCCATTCTACGGGCCACCATCGGGGCATCCTTGGCGATGCCCGGCAGCCTGGGGCCTGGGTCCCTGTCTGCTAGCCCAGAGCTCCTTCAGGGGGTGGTGAGGCTTGCACCCAGCTTGACCCTGCCCGTTCTAGGGCCTAGAGAACACAGCCTGCTCGGTGAGAGCCACATGCCCCAGGCCCCTCCCTCGGCCTGGGTTCTCCTGTTGCCCTGAACAAGGGGCTTGGGTTGTGGGGTGCCGGCCTGACCTACGGCGCCGGGGCGGGGGGCATGGGTGGAAGAGGCGGGAGGTCTGAGTGGTGAGACCATGAAGGAGCTCCCCTGCCCTGATCTGCCCGCATGTTCCCTCCCCGGGCCGCAGAAGCAGGATCCCCCGTCTGGCCTGCGTTCAGAGGGGACGGCAGCCGGCTTGTTTCCCTCCTTAGGTCCTGGGGGCCTTCCAGAAGGCCCAGTTCTGGGCGCCAACGTGGGGCTGGAGCCCCAGGGGAGCAGGAGGCCAGCACAGGTGCGCTTCTGCCAGACCTGCAATTCCCGGGCCTCACTTGACTGCGCCATCATTTATTTTAATGCCTTCGTGGTCCACGTTTGGGTGCGGGTGAAATACGGCCCCACGTCGTTTACTGGTGGGGATATTAACTGTGCACCACTGATGCAGGACGAACATGCATCTGGGGGCAAACGTGAGGTGGCCGCCACCCAGGAGGTGGCCGCGTGGCCACTGTGTGGGGAAAGGCCAGCAGAGCGAGGTGGGCCGAGGGCCTGTGGGTCATGAAGGGTGGGGAACCAGGCACCCTGCGTGTGTCAGGACCCAGTGTGTTCTGGGAGCGTCGGCCAGGAGATGTGGGGGCCAAGGAAGGGGTCGCTACATGGAAAAGGCTTCTCTAGTTTTCCTCTCTGTACCCCTGCAGCGGAGGAGAGGGGGCAGCGTCAGCCCTGCTTCTCCTACCCCTGTTTCCAGGGCGGCTGCAGAAGTCACAGCGCGGGGGAGGAAGGAGGGCGAATTTACAGTCCCACAGACCTCGGCTCTGCCAGCAACTGCCTGGGGACCCGGGCGAGTCACAGATCCCTCAGTGCTGTCACCTGTGCTGTGGGCATGATAACCCTCTCTCCTTCCTTCTCTCCTCCCTTTCTTCCCTAAACGTGAGCCCACATGGACAATATGATGCCTGGAGCAGGGCGGGAGGCAGCAGCAGGGAGAAGGCTGACTCGGGGAGGTAATGAGAGAAGCCCACCTGGGCGGGGGGTTGGGGGGGAGGTCAGTCAGCTGGGGACGCCTGGGGAATGGGTCTGCACTTCATCCTGAGGGCAGCGGGGTACCCGGGGAGGGCGGAGTGGAGGGGGAGGGGCAGGCTGAGACTTGAGAGTAGAAAACCGGGGAGGGGAGGTCTGGGGCAGGCACAGGAATGTTTTATCCTCTGAGCTGGGGGTGGTGCGTACAAGATAAAATTCCCCGAGCTGGCACTTCAGCTCGTGTGTGGCTGGCCGTGCGCCTTACACCTCCGTAAACAACAAATTAACAGCTAAGGGAAGCTTCCCTTGGCCCTGCACAGAGGGCCTTGGGCAGGGTGGCCAAGCTCCCCACCCCAGCCCTAGGGCTCCCATCACATGCCAGGGTGCAGCCCCCAGTGCTCCAGGGGGAGGGGCAGAGGAAGGAGGCCTGTGGGCTTCCCAGATTGCTCGTGCGGTGGCCACCCCTGCTCTTCCCCTTTGGGCGCCAGGCCACTCGCTGTCTGCTGGGGGCAGGGGCTGCGGCGAGAGGAAGGGGCACCCAGCCCACCTCTCTGACAGCGCAGGTTGGTGGTGGCCCCCAGAGGAGCCCACTTCCGTTCCAGGGCATTATCTACATCACCTTCCTTATTCCCCCTACATCCTCCAGGGGACGCTATGATTCCCCCACTGCACAGCTGAGCAAACTGAGGCCTAGAGAAGTTAGGAAACCCACCTCCTGTCCAGGAAGAGGTGGAGCTGTGATTTGAACCCAGACCTTTCTGACTGCAGAGCCAGCCACAGCCCCACTGGGACCCTGGCCCAGGCCTTTAGGGCCCCCAGCTGATGACACCAAGCTTCCGCTTGGGACAGACAGGCTGGGCCCTTGGTCAACCCCAGTAGCCAGTGCCTGGCAGGACCTCCAGGCCTGTCCGTGCATGACTGTCCCTTCTCCCCAAGGCAGGCAGACCCCACTGCCCTGCAGGCACACAGAACATTGCACGAACCTGTCCCTGTGCTGGCCCAAGCTGAAGCCTGTGGTGGACATGGCGGGTGGCAGGGGACGGACTTGGAAGATCTATGAGCTGGGTTAAAATTTAATTTGGGTGGAAGATCCCGGCCAGCCAAGCCGGCTGCCCCAGACAAATGGCCTCATCCCCGCCAGCTCCCGCCTGCCAGCCCCGTGGTTGGGTCTGGCCCCTGTGCCAGCCTCCCCCGCACTCCCTCCCCGGAAGGCAGGCCGCCGCCCACATTGAAATCATAGCACTGAATTTGATTTGGCGTGGGGAGGGCAGGGGGGCGGCAGCAGGCACTGAGCCTCGTTTGCACTTCAGCTCAAAACTGAACGGGACAGAATGGGCTTTGGGTGGGAACTGCCTCTGCCAGGGCCTCCCTTGGGACCTAGGGTCAGCACTGCCTCCAGAGGGGCCCCACCATGCCCACCAGCCTCCTCACTGGGGGAGGTGGCCCGGCACCCCACCTGTCCACTCCGTGTGCCACCCAGCTGCCCTCTGTCCCCAAGCCCTGTCTTCTGCCCAGTACCCTGATCCTCCCTGGGCCCTGACTGCCTGGGCTGGAATCCCAGATAGGCTAGGAGATCTTGTGCAAGCGACTAAACCTCCTGGGGTCTGTTTCTTCATCTGTAAAATGGGACAGTCTGTAAAAGAGGACCTATTGTTATTAGCTGATGTAATAATGTAACCACGGCCCTGCAGGTGGAATCCCCTCATTGTCACAGGGCAGCGCCCAGGCTGTGAAGGGGAGGGAGCAGGGGTTTGCAAAGCCGAGGAGGGTCTTTGACTTTCCAAGAATCCTGTGGTCTTGCTCCCCACCAGGGCCAGGGGGTCATCTCTTTGGACCTGGGGGTGCTACTTTGGGTTTGCACAGTCTGATTGAATAAGGAACAGTGATGGGGTCCCCAAGGCTGAGCTGTGGCAGCACAAGCACGTGGGCCCCCCCCATGCACAACCCTGCTCGCTCTGGGCTGATCCCCTGCCTGAGCGGCCCCATCAATGTTCTCACCCCACTGCCATGTTGGGCCCCTCTTAGGTGCTTTCCTGAGTGGGCACTGTCCACCCATTTTACAGATAAGGAAAGTGAGGCTCAGAGAGGTGAAGAAACTGCCCCCTGCAATTTCTCTGCTGCCTCCCAGCTCCTGTCCAAGGTGGGGGGTTATGGAGAGATGAGGGGGAGCTGGGCCGGCTCAGGGAAGGGGGGGGCAGAAGCATCTCCCTCTCCAGAACTTGCACACACACTCACGCACGCACGCATGTACGCTTGTGCTGCCACTGGCAGGAATCCAGGCCCGGAAATAGCCATGTCACCTTCCGAGGCTGAGTCCCCGACGTTGCTCTGCCTAGGACTGGGGAGGAGGTGACGGGAGGGGGCTGCAGTAACCAGGATTGTACAAGGCACGTGTGCGTGCACACGCCCTCCCACATGCACCCGCTCACATATGCACAAACTCACACATGCACACAGGATGGGAGGGACAAGCTTCAGATGTCACCGTCCTGGCCTCCTGAGGGACCAATAAAGGTTGGGCCTGATCCCGGCACCTTTCTTCTCCAGTTGTGCAATGAGACCCTTCACCCGGCCCCGCAGGAGTGCCGGTGGGGGTGTGGGGTGTGGGCGGGGTCTGCACTGAAGAGTGGGTGGCCGCCAGCTCCTGGCGATCGCTGGACCTTAGCCGGGGCTGCCCAGCACCCTCGCACACAGAGCTGGGGCCAAGGTGTTGAGCGGGGACCCTTGGGGTCTCTTTTATCCTTTAGTCCCCCCAGGAATCCAAGGTTCTTCTTTCAGACACCCGGGGATCTGGGAGCCTGGACTCGGCCTCCTCCAACTGCAGCAGCCATTCCCACCCTCTGCTCCAGCCTGGGCTGGAGGACCCTGCGTCCGTCCTCTTGCTTGGGAACTCAGCTCTGTCCCTTCCAAGTGCTGGGCTAATCCTCCCAGTGTACTCCCAAGGGTGGAGGGATTAACGTGTCAACATATTTGCATTATAACAGGAGCGTCAGGGGCTTGGCTCTAAGAAGCCAGCAGCGTGGTGAGGAAGCAGACACTGCTGCTGCTGCTGCATCTCCCAAACCCCACGCGTGCACACCCCGTGCACACCCCGTGCACACCCCTTCCAACGCACCCAGCACCCTCCCCGGGCTGGTGCCCCACCGCCCCCCCGTGGGTGCTGCATGTCAGCCCCGACTCACCCTTGACCTTGGGAGACCCAGCCTTGGGGCTGGTGCACCTCAGGAGACACACACACACACACACACACACACACACACACACAGAGAAGGGACCGGAAATAGCCCTGTCCATGCTGTCTCCCACTCCCAGCTCTGACCTGGTGTCACCATCCCCCTGCAGCCTCTCATTATTTACTTATGTATTTATTTATTTATTCCCGTCTCGTCCTAAAGGATTTGCAGCAGCTTACAGAAATACAACCTAATAGAGAGGATCGAGAGGAGGGAGTGGAGTAGGGTGGGAAAACGCAGCCTCCGAAGCAGACAGGCTCGGGTTCAAATCCTGCTCTTCATTTACTTATTTTGCTCTGGGGTCACCGTGCCTCTCTGAGCCCCAGTTTCCTCACCTGGGAAATGCAGATAATAATGCCCACCCAGGGGGATGTTAAGGGGATGAAATGAGAAAACGCCAGGGGAGACGGAGCGAGTAGGTGCTTGGCACACGGGAGGGGCAAACAGCTCTTGGGTGCTTTCGTGATTAGGAGAGAAGGTGAAGGAGAAGGAAGTCAGGGCAGGACAGGTGGGGGTGAAGAGCTGTAGCAGGCACAGCACGGCCCATCTCCGAATCCTGGGGCCTTCCGGGTCCTGAACTGCAGGAAAGCGGTCTGGGCAGGAGTCTCAAACTTCTCGAATGCCAAGGTCCAGTAATTCCCCCAGATTCCTCTCAGAGGGCAACAGCACCATCACCCCACCTGCCCCTCTTGGGGTGCCTAGAGCCTGCAGGGTGGAGAGGTCTGGGGTTCCAGGTTGGAGACTCCACCCTCACACCTAGTACCTGCACCCAGAGGTGGGGTCTTCAGCTCCTGGCCCCTGAGCCTCACCCCGAATCCGAACCCCACTTTAGCCTTGAGCTCTGACTCCCGTGGCCTTGGTTCACTCTCCAGTACAAGCTCTTGGCCCCAGCCTGACCTTCAGTCCCTTGGCCCAGCCCCCAATTGCCCCCAACCCCTTCACCATCATCATCACCTCCTCCAGGGGGACTTCCCAGCCTGCCCTGAGCATGGTCTGGCTTCTCCCCAGCCATCAACTGCTCCAGGCCCCCCGTCCTGTCTTCTATGGTTTCCCCCCAATCCTCCTCCTCCTGGGGGCTCCAGGCCTGGCAGCCAGGCGGGGCCCGGGGAGCTAGGCACAGGCCCCATGATCCACAGGCCGGCCAGGCCACTCCAGGCGTGCACAGAGCAGGCAGAGACTCCCCCCTGGCCCAGCCCAGGACGCTGGCGCTCACATATTTTGTAATCCTGTCCTGGGATGCGAGTGGCGGATTTGCTGACACAGCCGTGGGGACTGAACGCCTATTAGCAGCACCCGGTGGGAAGCAGCACCCAGGACAGAGGCTGGGGAGTCCAGTGCAGAACCCCCCACCACTGGACCCTCAGCTCCACCACCCAGCAGCCGCCGTTGTGAGTTGGGAGGATGCACCCATCCTCTCCCGGGCTCCTTAGCTACTCTTGAAGGAGGCAGATGGGGAGCGGCATATGCCTGCCCAGCTCAGCTTGGGACCTCAAGGGGGGGTTGGTGCTGGGTGGCCAACTGCCTGTAGGAACAGGCTTCCGCCACCCCCTCACCGACTGGGTTCAAGTGGAGAAGGCTTTATGGGGCCAGAACAAACACCAGACACAGTCCATATCCTGAACAGTCCAGGCTCCAGGACCACCATGCTGTGATGCCGAGTGTGCCCGACAAGCGGGGATAAACTCAGGATAAACTGGTTCACGGTAACTGATGTTAAAAGAATTACAAAGTGTAGGCCTTTCAGAGGAAGTTGATAGAGGGTCCCCTCGTTAAATAGACTCCAATAATGTCAGTGTGGGGACTTCAGGAGAATCGGGGATCCCCCCCCAAATTCTCCCCTGCAGGCTGCGTGCTGCGGTCGCCAGCGATGGCCATATGATGCCTCTTCACTTCCCTGCTCTGAGAGTTCTCCTGTCACTGTCTCCCTTAGGGCCACACCAGGGCTTCGTGAGCTCACCTAGCTGTAAAGCAACCCTAGGATCCACTGGACGGCCTCTGTGCCCTCTCCTGTTTCCTATTTGCTCTCTCTTGGTTCTGAGTGGTCCTCAGTAGTCTGGGTCTGTGCAGTGGGTGCGTGGAGGAAGGAAGTTCTACAGGGAAGGGTGAAACGGGGACACAGGAAAGGGCCCTTTTCTGTATCATAAATGTAACCCTTCCTTATCAAACAGGCACTGTACACTGTCTCCTATTCAACCCTCACCACCTCCCTTTGACTCAGGTGCTTATTTGTGTCCCCATTTTACAGATGACAAACCTGAAGCTTCTTTTTGGGGTGATGAAAATGTTCTGGAATTAGATAGAAGCAGTGGTTGCACAACTTTGTGAATATACGAAAAGCCACTGAATTCTACACTTCAAAAGGAGAATTTTTCTTTTTTTTAAGGCTCTAGGTGTGCGGGCTTCAGTAGTTGTGTGTGGGCTCAGTAGTTGTGGCACGTGGGCTCAGTAGTTGTGGCGCACGGGCTTAGTTGCTCTGCGGCATGTGGGATCTTCCCAGACCAGGGCCCGAACCCCTGTCCCCTGCATTGGCAGGCGGATTCTTAACCACTGAGCCACCAGGGAAGTCCCTAAAAGGAGAATTTTATCTTACATGAATTATATATATATTTTTTTAAGTGAGTTTGAACCTTATAAAGAAGAAAGAAAAAAAAAACAGGCTCAGAGAGAGGAAGGAACTTGCTCAAGGTCTCAAGTGAACAAATAACACAGCTGAGGTTGGAACCCAGGTCATTTTAACACTTCCCACAATACATCCCTGCTTCCCTCATTTATGACTGAAGGCAAGCTTTAATCTTACTACTCCCTCACTCAAGAACTTTCACTGGCTCCCTATTGCTCCTTCCATAGGCCCGAGAGCTCCTCCAGGCCTGGCTACACCTCCAGATAGAAGTGCCTTCTTCTTCCTCCTCACCCACTCCACATTCCCCCCTCCCCCATCCACCGCCCAGTACTGCCTGTGCCCAGCCCACCCACCCCACCTATCCCTTTCCTCCAGGGGTCTCGGCTCCCATAGGCTTTGTTCAGGCCTGGGCCCTGACTCTGCCTCTCTGTCCAGCCCATCTCCCACCCCAGACCCGTCCATCACTCCCCCAGCCTTGTTGGACTGCTCTCCGTTCCATGACAGCTGAAATTTCTCCCACCGCCCAGCCTTGGCACTTGCTGGTCCCTCTGCTTGGGACACTTCTCATGCGTGACTCCCCCCAACTACCCTGGCTGACTCGTGCTCATCCCTTGGATCTTGGCTCTGACACCCGCTGCATGTGCCCGCATAGCTACCCCTCCTGCCTGTAAGTTCTTACTCCAAATCTGTCTCTCCCTTTAACCACAACCTCTCGGAGGGCAGACCCGGGTCTGTCTAATTCCCAGAGGCACCCACAGCGCCAGCGCTGGGGAGCACACAGCAAAGGTGGGAGAACTCCTGCAATCCTAAAGCACCACATGGGCAGCTATTCGGGCGGGAGCAGGGAGAGGCCACAGGGCCTCCCCTGGACCCCCTCACCCGCCTCAGTGGTCAGCAAGTCCTTTCAGAACCGACGGAATCCAACCACTTCTCTCTCGTCTATCTGTCCACCCGCCCGCTCCCACCCTGCGCTAAGCTCCGCCTCTGCTTGGAGTCCACGATGGCCTCCTCCTGCCTGCCCCCGCACAGCGGTCTGTCCACCGGCAGCCCGAGTGAGCCCCTGGGAAACTAAATCCATCGCAACTCTCCCCTTAGAACAAATCCAAGTTCTTTACCAGGGTCCACAAGGCCTCCACCTCCCCGCTCACCACACTCCGACACACTGGCTGCCTTTAGGCCCTGGATCGGGCCCAATCCCTCCCCACTCTGGGCTCTGCAGTTCCCTCCCTGGGCCTGCCTCCCATGCCCGCCTGCGCCGCAGCGTGTCCTCCTCGGAGGGGCCTTCCTCCCCGCCATCGCCCATCTGAAACCAGCTTTCGGATTTACCTGTGGCCTGTCTCCCCAGCTCAGTTACCTCCCTGAGGGCAGAGCCCTGCTCTCCCTTCTCTGCGGGGTCCCCCTGCCCAGATCAGGCCCCTCGAAGCTCTGTGCTCAGTAAATATCTGTAGGAGGATGGGTGACGGGCTCTCCCGCCGGGCTGTGGGCCGAGAAGCCTCCACAGCCTCGTGGCTTCCCCGCCAGCAGGAGCCGAGTGCACCGGGCACATAGCCCCGGAGATGGGCAGTCCGTCCCGCGGCCACCCAGTGGGACCCTGTGGGGCACAGGGCCGCGCTCAGGCTGCTGCCCACCCAGACAGCTGCCCCTCCTGGGCATCCCTCTGACGCTGCCGAGGGAGGCCAAGGCAGAATAACCAGATTAGCCTAAGCGGCTCCTCTTGTTTCCTGGTGTAATTGGATTGAGGCCATGTTTCGGTGCAGCTGCATTTAATATCGTAACTCCGAGGCCACCTCGCCCCCTGAGAGCATCGGCGGATGGACATAGACGGGACTGGGTGGGGGCTTCGGCCTAGAGAAGAAGCCAGGGGCAGGGGTCTCCCGTCTCCCACCTGTGCGGAGGGCAAGCGTGCTGATCTCCGGGGTGGGAGGAGGGGGGGCAATGTCCTTCTGAGCAAGGGACATGGCCTGCTCTTCCAGCTTTTCTGGGCTGGGCAGGGGGCTGCGCACGAGGGAGGAAGCACTGGGCTGTCGCCAGCACCCACGGGGGGGGGGCGCTCTGTACATAGCTCTGGACCGAGGGCAAGCCTCACAAACGGGCAGGCCACTTCCAGACCTGATGCCAGACGGCCCAGGCCTGGGGTGTGAGGAGAGCCCCTGGGTCCCCGGCTGCTGAAGGACTGGGGAAGGAGGCCAGGCTGGGCCAGAATGGTCTCCTGAAGCCCACCCATCACCATGGGAGGCCCTTGGCCCAAGTGGTCAAGCAGCAGCCTTTCCAGGCTCCTAGGTGGCCAGAGACCCAGGCCGGCAGTGGGTTGGGGGGATCCTCTGTAAAAAATGTCAGCCCAATGCTAGGTGACCTTGAGATAATGGGCAGTGACACCAGCTGGACGCCCCTCCAGACCTGGGCTTAAATGTTAGTGCCTCCAGAGACCAAGGGGGAGAGGTGGGTGTGTGCATGCTGGTGTGTCTGTCTGTGAGTCTGTGCGTGCCCATCAGTGTGTCCGGGCTGAGCACGTGTGTATGTGTGTTGGGGGCAAGGAGCCCCCGTGCCCCCCACCTTCCCATCTGCAGGCTGAAGCCCAGCCATGTCTCCACAAATGCCCGTCAGCACCTGGATCCTGAGGCCAGGCTGATGGGTGTTTAAAAACCAAGAAGCTAAAAGACAAAATTGAGAACAGGGCACAGCTGGGGAGAGAGGGCAGGGCGGCCTTGTCACAGGGTCCTTGATTCCCAGACACCTCTGCCCCAGGCACAGCCCCAGTCCCACCTGATGTGGACACTTGCAGCTTCCCAGCGGGGGCACCTGTTGGGCAGATGAATCACTTGGCCTGGTGTGGCTGGTGCCTGTCCAGCTGGTTCCTCCTGGAGGCTCAGGCCCATCTCTGAAGACCTCAGGCACAGAGCAGCTTCCCCCTCATCAATGAGTGGGGGCTGAAGCCCACCAGGGGCTGGGGAGTCACCCCAGGGTCGAGGGCACTGGCTGGGGCCTGTGGACCCCTCACTGGGCCCCATCCCCCTCCCTCACTCCCACCGCTGCTCCCCACGGCTGGAGGGCCTGGCAACAGCCCCCATCCATCACTCGGCCCTATTTTTGGGAGGTGATAACCCAGCTGTGAAAATTCACTCCATGCAGATCCCTTCCACGTGAGGGAGTCTTAGCCCCAAGCCGAGGAGATGAGTGAGGGCAGGAGTATGAGAAGGAGAGGGATGGTGGTAGGGGAAGTTGGAGAGGAGACCCTCTGGCTGGTTTGTGGCTTGTGGCTTGCATCAGGCACCTGGCAGAGGGCACGGGGCAGCTCTGCCGAGCTGTGGGGCTGGGGGTGGGGCTGGGGGAGGGGTGTTCCTGGCCTGGTCTCCTGGGGCAGCCCACTGAGTACGAGGGCTGGGAGTCCAGAGCCTGGGTCCTGTCTTGGCTTTCTCAATAACAAGGGCCTGCTGCTCTGAAACTCAGTTTCCCCTCTGTAAAGTGGCTGTAATCTCACATTACAACCTGGCTCTCACCCACCGGGGTCCTTTCTACCTCTTCTTTGTAGGACTGGCAGATAAAATATAGGAAACTCACTTAAACGTGTATTTCAGATAAACAACCAATACTTTTTTTGGTATAAGTAAGTCCCAAAGATCACCTGGGGTATACTTAATACTACAAAAATTATTGGTTATTTCTCCAAAATTCAAATTTAATTGGGCATCTGGTTTGTTTGTTTTTTAATTTATTTATTTTATTTATTTTTGACTGCGTTGGGTCTTCGTTGCTGTGCACGGGCTTTAGTTGCAGCGAGTGGGTCTTCGTTGTGGTGCGTGGGCTTCTTATTGCGGTGGCTTCTCTTGTTGCGGAGCACGGGCTCTAGGCACGCAGGCTTCAGTAGTTGCGGCTCGCGGGCTCTAGAGCGCAGGCTCAGTAGTTGTGGCTCATGGGCTTAGTTGCTCCGCAGCGTGTGGAATCTTCCCGGACCAGGGCTCGAACCCATGTCCCCTGCATTGGCAGGTGGATTCTTAACCAGTGAGCCACCAGGGAAGCCCCGGGCGTGTGGCATTTTTATTTGCTAAATCTGAACTCTATTTCGTTGGATCAAGTCCCTCTCCACCCCTCTGCCTGAGCCAGTCCAGCTGCTAAAGGGGGAGTGGCCAATAGGTATTTGCTCCATCCTGCCTGCACTGCACCCCTGGGTCCTGCCCCCTCTCACCGCTGGGGCAGCTGTCACACCCTCTGCTCTGGTGCCACAAACCACCCAAGTCATCCTAGTGTTTGCTGGGACCAGACCTCCAGCTCCTGAAGTCGGGGTGGGGGGCCCACATTCTCCTGGCTGTGTGACCTTGGGTGATTTCACATCCCTCCCTGTGCCTCAGCTTCCTCCTCTGGAAAATGGGGATAATAGTGTCCACCGTGTATGGCTGTTGTGAGGATTAAATGAGCTGATACTGGCTGAAAGCTTAGAGCGGTGACATGAAAGTCGGCCATCTCTAGATCCTAAGTGCCTGCACAGAGCCCAGCGCAGAGGACATTCATTCATTCATTCATTCATTCACCCAGAGCATAAGGCCGGCCTGTGATATGCCAGGCACTGTTCTGGGCGCTGGAGACAGATCAGGGATCTGAGCGCTAGGCTGCTCTGGGCACCCAGGGAGCCTCCAGACCTGTCCTGACCTCAGAGCTGCTGAACCAGGGTGCAGTGAGGGGGGTCTTTGACCCAGGAGGTGGGAGGTCTGGAGGTACCTCAGTGGGGATGCCTATGAGGGGTCAGAGGGCTTTGCTTAGGAAGTAGAAACCTGCAGGGTGATATGCAGCGGGGCACGTGGCTCATTTGAGGAGCAAAGGGAGAGAGGGGAAGGGGGGGCAGGGTGGGGGAGAGCTGGGAAGGTTGCTGGGGCCAGAGGTGGAGGCCCTCCATGGTCTCCCCCAGGACCCAGGCCCAAGCAGGTGACTGGCAGCGTAAGACTGTGTTTTAGGGAGATGCCTCTGGTTGCAGGGAGAGGGGGCACCAGTGAGGAGGCAGCAGAATGGAGTGAGAACAACGTGGAGCGGGACCTCCGGGCTGTTCCCTCCAGCTTCCCTTCACCCCAGGGCCAGGTTCGGGGTCTCCCCTCCCTCTCCTCAGGAGCTGTGTAGATTGTCACTTCAAATGAGGAGGGAACAGGACAAGAATCCAGCCACCGAGGGGAGGGTCAGCAGGGCCAGGTAATCTATCCACCTCTGCCTGAGCCTCGGTTTGAGCCTGTATGAGGCTCTGCCACCTACCAGCTGGGTGGCTTTGGACAAGTTACTTAGCCTCTCTGAGCCTCAGTTTCCCCATCTGTAAAATGGGAATAATAGTGGATTGTGCTAAGGCTCCAAAGAAGCGAAGCGTTTAAAGTGCCAGGCTTTAGATGGTGCCCAGGGAGTGGTTCAGACCCAGGAGGGCCACCCCCGGGCAGGGCCAGTTCTATCCAGATGGGGTGATGACGGGTCATCAGGAGAGCGGGGTCAGGGGCTGGCCAGGTAGGTCCCAGCCTGTCTAGATGTGGCCCAGGATTCCCGGGGAAGGTCCTCATAAGCCACCCTGTGGGGTCAGCCTCACCTCCCATCTTCTCCAAGGAGAAGAAACAGGCCCAGAGAAGATAAAGTGCTTTCTGGGGCCATAATGGAGACCAGGCCTCCTCAAGTCCAACATGCCCGGGTCCTCACACCCTTCCTATCCTGTGGGTGGCTGGGGCAGGGTCTTGGATCCCAGACCTCCCTTTTCAGCCCTGGGGAAGTCAGGAGGCCAACTGATTTGATAGGGAACAACCCCTTTGGCCCGAGTGCCATCTCCTTGACCGAGCAGGAGACTCCCAGGTGGAAAGGGTATGCTCAGGATCCCAAAATGAGGTCAGAGATCACTGGGGCAACCAGAGCCTTCCCCACCCCAAGCTCCAAGAGCTTGGAACTTGGAGATTTGATAATCTGCTTGCTGCGAGTAAAGCGCTGAGCCCAAGAACCCCAGGCAGCAGCTCAGGGGCCCACAGGGCTGATTAATAGTGTCTGGCTCCTGGGAAAAAGGGGGTCTATCTGGATGCGCTGGAAAGGTGTGGGCTGTCCCTCGAGGAGAGCCTGGTTCAGTGATGGGAGAAGGGCTACAATGGAGGGCACGCAGAGAAGGAGGCTGAGGGCACAGAGGGGGATTGCTTGTCCACCCTGTATTTACTGTGTGACCTTGGACCAGAAACTCAACCTCTCTGAGCTTGCTTCCTCCTCTATAGCATAAAGACAAGTCCTCCCTCCCAAGGTTGCTCTGAGAGTCACATGGGATCCAGGGTAGGGGGACCCACTAGGGCTCAGCACAGAAAGCTGTGGTCACAAACCTCAGAGGTAAGAGGGCAGGGGTCAGGAAAGTTCTCCCAGAGATGGGGACTTGAAGGATGCATAGGAATTCAGGAGGTTGAAAAGGTGAGGGAACCTCCCTCATAAGCCTTACCCCCCTGCTAGAGAGAGGAAAGAACCCCACAAACAGGCTTCAGAGGGCTTGGGGAAGCCCTTCCTTTCTCTGTGCCTCAGTTTCCCCATCATAAAAGGAGACCATTGCCCTGAGCCAGCCTCATGTCTAGCTGTGACAGTCTAGATGACTCTTCCCTAGGGGAAGGCAGGACTGGAGTGAGGAGGGTGTATCCCCCCAACATCCCTCTGACCGGCTAGGCTGACAGGTCACCCGTGGTGCAGACAGTTGGGGATGCGGTTGGCAAGATGCCTCCCCGCTCCCTCGTGCCTGGGCCTCCACGGCACCCCCAGTGGCCAGGGCCCCAGCCTCCCTCCCCTGCACTCTTGGTCCAGCCAGGCCTCCAGCTGCACAGCCCGGAGTCCCAGCTGCGACTCTGGCCCCTGCAAGGCTCCTGGGGCTGTGGGGCCTCCCCGCCCTGAGCCCAGCCGGACGCCGGCTTCTCCGCGGGAAGCTGCACTGTTTACCCTGCAGAGGCCCAGCTTTTACTCCCGGAGGAGTGCATTTAGGAGGCGAGAACCCACGCGCACACGCCCACTCCCACACCATCTGACGCGCCAGACCACACAGGCTCCCGGCCCAGCTGCAGATGTGCCGCCCCAGCGCCGTCTACGGGCTGCGCCTCCTGAACTGGGGCCGGAGCTGGGCGGCCTCGGGACATCAGGAAACTGGCACTAACTTTGAATTAATAAGTTAACAAGTGCCACATATGACCTCAGACAGTCCTTCCCTAAACCTCCCAGCTTCATTCTGTCCATCTTACGGATGCCCAAACTGAGGCTCTGGGCGGCTAAGTAACCTGTCCAGAGCAGAAGCTGGAAAGTGGCAAGTGGGGTTCAAAGGCAGACCTGTGGGACCTGGAGTCTGGTGTTGACTGCCTCAGAAAGGAGGGAGGATGGGCACAGGGCAGCAGGGATCTACAGAGACCACAGGACAACGGCTGGGGGAGAGCACGTTGGTCACAACCGGACACCCTGTGCACAGCATCAGGCAGCCCTGGGGGTCTGGTGCCCCATGGCCCTCAGGACCTTGCAGTTGGGGGGGGGTGTCTCTGGCCCCCTCCCCTGCATATGGCCCAGCATCCTCTGAGCCGTCAGCATCCTCTGGCCTGCCAGCTCCACCTCTAGCTGACCACGAGTGGGGCTCTACACCTCCCTGGGCCACAGGACCCCTCATAAAATGGGGCAGTTGGAGCAGATCAGGGGTCTTCACTTTCAGAGGGCTCACCTTGAGAATCTGATCGTGTTCCTGGAATATGAACCTCTTCCCCCAGACATTCAAGTTTACAAGGGATTCTTAGGGTTCACAGACTCCCAAAAGGCCAGGTGAGGGACCCCGGGGCCACACGTGGGATGAAGCTGCAACAGGAAGCAAGGGAGAAAGAAATCCCAGATTCCGCCGGGAGCAGTTACCTCTTCCTGTGCTCCTAGTGCTTTAGAAATCCGAACTCATTTCATCCTCAGAACAACCCTATAACCAGGGTGGGGGGTACTCTTTATTTTCCCCATCTTATGGTTGTGGAGACTAAGGCACAGAAAGGTGAAGCAACGTGTCCAGGGCCACACAGCGGGAAGCGGCACAGCTGTTATTTTAACCCAGCAGTCTGGGCATTTAACCACTGGGCTTCATTTGCGTGGCGGGTTCAGAGTGTGTGCTTTATCATTGTGCTTCATGACTTACAGAGATGCCACATGTATTTTTTGTATTTATCTGATGTTATGTCATTATTTTAATTAAAAACAAAAGAGCTGGATCAGCTGACCTCCTAATTTTAGCTTCTGGGATTCCTGCACTTTTGGCTTCCAAAGCCTCCTCCCGATGCAGCCCCCAAAAGGCGACTGTCCTAGGCCCGCCTCCCTGGGGCCCAGCCCAGCAATGGGGGCAGGATCAGCCTCTCCATCCCAGGGCAGCGTGAGGATGATGTGAGGCCCTGCGCCCCATCCCTGCCCCCCCGAGGCCCCAGCCGCCGCTCCGCCTGTCCCCTCCTCTGGCTGCCAGTGGCGGGGCAGGGCCACGCGGGTTATGAGTTCAGCAGTCGATTCAGGCTCGCATCATCTTGTCTGCCAGGAGGATTTAGTGCGCTGTTGGTCAATAGTGCACTTGTTTTGTTATCGACCTGCCGGCACAACGCAGGAGGCGGCTCGTCCCCCTCGGCTGCTCAGGCCTCTCCAGGCTGCGGAGCCTGGAGCTGGAAGCACCACTGGGCAGGTTGGGGGGCTCCTTGTGACCCCCTCCCAGGCCTCCTGCCACTCCCAGCCCCTGTGCACAGCCTGGCCTGGTGAGTCCTGACTCAGGGTCCCTCACAGGCCCAGTCTCCTGCCTCACCTGATGCTGGGGCCTCCTGCTTGACAAAGGGCCCTGGTCTCGTGCAGACCCCACAACCACTTCACAGATGGGGAAGCTGAGGCCCAGAGAGGTGCAATGGCACAAGCTGTACCTGGAGGAGCAGGAGTTTCCAGGAACAGGTGCCCTGGTCTAGGGAAGGCCCCAGGTTGGTCCTAGCCCAGTCCAGGGGCAGGGGCCGCCTGGCAAGCTGGCAAAGGGACTCTGTTCTTGGCCTCAGCCCGGCCCCGGATGTACCAGGTTACAAGGAAAGGTAGACACTGGGTCTCTGTCCGTGACCTTCACTCACGCATTCATTCAACACATATTGTCAGATTGCTGCTCTGTGCCGGGCCCCAGGAACGCCGGGCCCCCTGCACAGCCCCGCACTGGGCAGAAATTGAGGGCTGGTGCTAACGGGGGGCTCAGGAGAGCTGGAAGGCTGCTTTCAGCTGGGGGCACCACAGGAGCCTCGGAGGAGGAGTCTTCTGAGGGGCCTCCAAGGGATGAGTACAATTTTGACGAGGGCAGAGAGGCACCCCAGTTGGAGGGCTCAGCAGAGCAAAGGCCTGGTGTCCCACACGGGAGCACGGGGAGAACAGAGAGATGAGTATGGCCAGCACGGGAAATGTGAAAGTTTGATGAACTGTATGCACTGCTCCTTGGGAGCAATGAATAAAGACAGCCCCTCCTCGGTTTACTTAACCAACCCCCGGAGGATGCGGACCCCCGAGCATCCCCTTCCCCCATAGTGTCCCAGATGGGCCCCCGGCCTCACTCCTCCTTCCTTCTCTCCCTGCTTCCAAAATGAGAAAGAGCAAAAAAACTATTATTGTTCACGCCTCATCTCCCACCAAAGTTATTAAATTTCATTCCACGAACAAATAAATCCATTTTTATTGCAGCGGGAGGAGCGGGCAGCGGTTTGCTGTTTTACGTTTTTATTTTTCAAAGTCCTGTTAAATTTGCCCCGATCAGCTGGGCGGCCCCATGGCCCCAGCACGCCCCGGTTAGTTACGGTGTTTCCTTCTCCACCACTGTGGCAGCAGCCCTTCCCCCGAGTGGCAGGCGGGGCTGGATCCCGCTGGACCTGCCCCTGGCTCTCAGGTGACCCTCCATTCACCTGCAAGGAGTGTGGGGAAGCTTCCCGACAGCCTCTTGTTTATCTGGCATTTTATAGTTTTCCAGACACTTCCCGCACATTTCCTCCTGAGGCCCAGCCCTGCCATTTCCCAGGAGAGGAAACTCAAGCTCAGAAAGGCTCTGGGGCTTGCCCAAGGCCAGGAGAATCCTAACCCTTAGTTGCAGCTCTGCGGGCCTGGCCTGGCCTCCTTGGAGGGGACGCGCTGGGCTCTGATCACGGGTCCCGGTCACCTCACTTGGTTCAGCAGGAATTCAGTTCCCACCCCTGTCCCCCACCAGCTTGCGTGGCCCTGAGCACACGACCTGGCATCTCGGGCCCTCAGCTGCCACATCTGTAGAAGGGATATCATAATAGCATCTCTTCCTAAGGCCGCCATGAAGACTGAGATGCAGGGAGCACTTAGCACAGAGCTTGGTACCTGCCAACACCTCTCATCACCACCCTCCCCCAGCCCCCCAGCTTCCAACAGGTCTGCTGGACCCCCTGCTCTGCTCCCCTGCAGAGGGACACGGATCTGGCGCCCCGGGGGTCGGGGAAGCACATGCCTTCATAGCTGAGGTCTGAGATGGACGCCCAAGATAAATCGTCATCATGGCTATTTTTTCTCCCGAAACCATTTGCTAAAGACTTAATGACTGTCAATAAGTAGCCTGTTGCGTCCGCAGCACTGCCCGCTCGCAGAGGTTTCCCGGTGAAGCATTTAGGTGACACAGCTGCCCAGGCCAGGCTCGGGAGTGTCACTGCGCCCCCTCCCATGTGAACACGCCGCTCTGCATGTGTCCCTGCAGGGAGGGGACTGCCTCCCCCTGCCCAGGATGGGGTCCAGCCATTGCAGGGCAGAGCCAGCAGCCCTGCCCCCACAACTGGCCCCACATCTGGGAGGACTGCTGGGCGGGGAGAGCCCCCCACGCCCGCTCCCAGGCTTCCAGTGGCCGGGCTCACCCGAGAACCATCCCTTCCTCGAGCTGGCCCGGGAGGCCACCCGCCCCACCAGGCGCAGACAGCTTACAGGCTGCCCCTCAGCCAGGCCTGGCAGCGCTTTTCCCCTCCCGGTTCAGAGCTGTCTCGGGTGTCAGATGGGCTGTGATTCCAGGTGAAGACATCCCCCGTGCCCCCCTCAACACACACACACACACACACACACACACACACACCAGTGCCTTCCCGCTCTCCCTCCCTCCACCTCTCTCCACCACCCTGCCATCAAAAGCTGGGGGAGGGGGTTGGCCGCATTCTCACGCTCCCCCCCACCTCCCTTCTCCTAGGCTCATGTCCTGCCCCATCCTTCCTCACCCCTCCCTGCCGCTGTTCCCTGGGGATTCCCTCTTCTTTTCCCTCCCAGACTGATTAGCTCGTGGCACTATCAAGAAAGGCAGCTCCAGATACTGTTCCCAATGCTGCCTGTCGGCACCTGGGGCCGCTCCAGCCTGGGAAAAGGGGGTGGTTACATGGGTGCCCATCTCCCGCCAAGTCCCTTACAGTTCTGACAACCTCCAGCTAAGCCCAGAGGCTGACCCTGGCCAGGCTGGGAGGGCTGCTTGGGAGCATAGGCCCACAGTGGGGGTGGGCGTGCCCATAGGGCTGCAGCCGGGACCTGAGCACCAGGCTGGCAGCCAGCCCAGCCCCAGCTTCTCTGCCCTCAGCTGGGAGAGAAACAGAGACACAGAGAAGTGAAATCAGGACCCTGCATGCTGGCTGGAAGAGATGGAGGCAAAAGCCCCTCGGCGTGTGGAGCCCTTCCCATTTCTGCCTGTGCCTCCCTGGCCTCAGTTTACTTGTCAATCAAATGGGAATGCTGGCCTTGCCAGCTTTGTGGGGTGCTCTAAGATTCACTCAGCAGTAAATATGTGCGACAGTGGTAACAACCATCATCATCCTAGGACCTCATGCTTATGCGAGGCTCCACTCTGCACCAGGCCTTAACATGCCCAATCTCCCTTCTTTCTTTTTTTTTTTTTAATTATTTTTGGCTGTGTTGGGTCTTCGTTGCTGCACGCAGGCTTTCTCTAGTTGCGGTGAGCAGGGGCTACTCTTCGTTGCGGTGCGCGGGCTTCTCATTGCGGTGGCTTCTCTTGTTGCGGAGCACGGGCTCTAGGCACGAGGGCTTCAGTAGTTGTGGCACATGGGCTTAGTTGCTCCGCGGCATGTGGGATCTTCCCGGACCAGGGCTTGAACCTGTGTCCCCTACATTGGCAGGTAGATTCTTAACCACTGCGCCACCAGGGAAGCCCCTCCCTTATTTCTTGATGCCAGCTGTCAACACAGGTGTGGTGGGCACCTCCATTTTATAACAGCTGGGGCACGCCAAAAGCCGGGCCAGAGGCAGGGAGCAAGCCAGCCAGAGTCCCTGCCAGGGCTGGTAGGTGTGAAGTGTCCTCCAGGGTGGAAGGGTGGGCCAGGCGGGTGCTGGGTGTGGTTGGAGCCACCTCGCCCGAGCTCCCCAATGCCTGGTACAGAAGGGGTTTCTGGCACTGCCTGGAGGTGCCATGTCACCTGAACAGAAGGCAGAGCCCTTGCCAACGCTCCCCTCACATGACTCCTGCCAATTCAAACGCTGTATCTCAATGCCATTAATTTATATTTTGATTCGACTTTCTTAATTTTACTTTAACTTCGCATGACTCTGGTTTGAGAATCGTTTTAATGTATTTATCTGTGAGGCAACTTGTTAAATAACCCCCAGGACTTGGTGGTTTTCCGTTCTGAGCTTTTATTGCAAGGATGTTTTAAATTAAATTAGTTGTCAGGGTCCCTGAGTGCATTGTAACGGGGATGAGTTCACTGCCAGCCCACTGAAAGTCAAGTGAACGTCGGCTAAATGGACGGGAGCAGGAAGTGCGCCGCTCAGCTCCTCCCGGACCCCCTTGGTGCCCATTTTGGGAGCGCGGGACTTGCAAGCCACCTGCAGGCTGGAAGGCCAACAGCTCTGGAGCCAGCCCCAATTCCCAAGCAGGGCCATGCCTGCCAGGCCCCTGAGGGCCGACTGAGTCCGACCCCTCCGATGCCGCAGGCTGGGGCAGCTCCTTCCCTGGGCTCCCTGCTCTGGGGACACCAGGTGGTGTGTGTGCAGGAGCCACAGGCCCGTCTCTGCCGTCACTCCTGAGGGCAGCAGGGAGCCAGAGCCTGGTCTCTGCTTTGGGTCCGTGAGTCCCAGGGAGAACTGCTGGGGATTTGGGGTGGGGGGGTTGAGGTCTGTCCTCCCGCGTTCTGTAATCTGAACCGGCGTCTGTGCAGGCTGACACCTGGGCTGGGGGCATGATTTGTGAGCCGAAAGGCACAGGTATTCAATCTATATTTCATTTTCACATCAGTAGCTGCTATTTGCCTGATAATGGACTCCCCCTCACGGCTCTCCCGGGGGAGACTGAAGCAGCAGGGGGAGGCCAAGTGTCCTGTCTGCAACGCTGCTGTGCCGATCGGGCCGGCGGGTGCCCCGAGCAAGGCTCTCCCCTCCCACCTCCTGGAGCTACATGCTCCTACGGGGGGGCATGCTGGCCTCCTTCCCCCGCCGTCCTGCCCGCCTGACCCCCAGCAGCCCTCAACCAAGCCAGTCCCTGCTTGTGAGGAAACGAGACACTTCCATTCTGCCCTTTAAACCTCACATACCCTGGGGAGCTGCCAGCCCCTGGCAAATGGACCGGGACACTGGTCACTGAGAGTTACTGGAAACCTCACTGGTCTCCCCAGGGTCCGCCCAGCCCAGGGGAGGAGGGCCGGGACGCTGGTGATGCTTTGGCACCTCCTCCGCAGCACCTGGCAGGGGCCTGACACAGCAGGTGTTCGGTACAGACCCGTCCTGTGCACGGGGACAGCAGGGCACCCTGGTTATCAGTGTGGGCGCTGCCGCTAGATGCCTGGGTCCAAATCCTGGCTCTGCTGCTTTCCAGCTGTGTGATCTTAGGCCATTTGCTTTCCAGGCAAGCAGCCCTTCTGTAAGACGGGTGCTCAGAGGAGCATTGTGAGGATGAAGTGGGTCAAAGTGCCCAGGAGCACCTGGAAGCAGGAAGCCTCACCATGTGCCCACCCTGGAGGCAGATATCTCCTCAGGAGAGTAACTCTTTTTTTTTTTTTTTAATTGATTTTTATTTTATTTTTGGCTGTGTTGGGTCTTCGTTTCTGTGCGAGGGCTTTCTCCAGTTGCGGCAAGTGGGGGCCACTCTTCATCGCGATGCGCGGGCCTCTCACTATTGCGGCCCCTCTTGTTGCGGAGCACAGGCTCCAGACGCGCAGGCTCAGTAGTTGTGGCTCACAGGCCTAGTTGCTCCGCAGCATGTGGGATCTTCCCAGACCAGGGCTCGAACCCGTGTCCCCTGCATTGGCAGGCAGATTCTCAACCACTGCGCTACCAGGGAAGCCCGAGAGTAACTCTTTAAATACACCTTTATAGCCACTTGGCAAGCTCTGATTCATCGATCAAGGCCCACCCCCCCCCCCCCCCCACAGAGGTCGCCTCCTTTGGGAAGCCTTCCTGAGGCAGGGTGAGTTGTGCTCTCGCAGTGCTGGGGTGAACCTTGCTGCGTCCTCTCCAACCCGGCTGGCTGTGCACCGAGGGATGGTGGACTCTCTCTTTTTCATCTTTTAAACCTTCTCTATCTCAGGACAAGCACACACCCTGCCACATTCACCGCAGCCCCCATGAATGTTCAGTTTTGGAGGGGAGGAAGGAGAGAGGGAGGGAAATCCTAAAAGGCAGATCTGACCGTGTCAGGCCCTGGGTTGCAGCCCTCCAAGGCCCCAGCCACCTCTGAACAAAGCTCAGCCTCCTGCCCCGGCCTGCCGCCATCCTGCCCTGGCCTGCCGCCCTCTACCTCACCTCTCACGCTTCATGCTGCCCCCACTCTTGACCTCTGTGCCGTCACTCCTCGGCCTCTCCTACCCCGGCCCTTCTCCTGAAATGCCATCCTGCACCCTTTCCTTGGCCACCACCGTACCTCCAGACACATGTCCAGCCCATTTTTCCTCTGGGAAACGTTTCCGAGGCCCCCAAGTCAGGGTCAGATGCCTGTCCCAGTTTCCTTCATCACAGCTCATGTCCCCAGCACCATCACTGCCCCATGTCTGGCCTGTCCCCCTACTAGACTGGGCTGGGGTGCTGGGGACAGGACCTGAGTGTCTCAGCGACCATGGTGTCCCTCCTGCCTGGCTGGTGTGTCCTAGGTGGGCCCTGGAGGCACTTGGTGAATGAATGAATGAATGAATGAACAAATGATTGATTAAGGTCTTTGTGAAACTCTGGGCTCCTGGCCACTGAGTGCCCAAGGTGTTGTCTGACAGCCCCCTCTCTGCCAACCTTCACTGGGCAGTGGGTGCCAGGCAGTGGGAGGCAGGGGAGAGGGGAGGGGAGAGCTGAGAGAGCTCTGTACTGTTTAATGTCTGGCCAGAGGCCCTACCCTCTGAACCCTGCTGCTCTGTCGCTGTCAGGACACGCTCTGGGTTTTAATAGGGCTGGAGAGGAGGAAGCACAGCCAGCAGGCAGGTCTCAGGCGAGGACCGTGTGTCAGGCACACACACACCCGGCCCCACGTGCCCAGCCAGGGCAGGGCCTGAGGGCCCTAGCTCTTTGGCCAAGAGAAAACAGAGACTGCTTGTTCCAGTGCCAGGTCCTGAAGAGTCAGGACCCCGGGGCCCCAGCGCCAGTGCGGACATTGATCAGCCTCCCAGACCTCACGTCCCCCTCCCTGTGGAGCCAGAGCCATTGGACGGGTCTACCCCCGAACAAGCAGGCCCTCCCTGGGTGAGACAGCCACCCCCAGCACCCGAAGGGCTGCACATGGAGCTGGGAATGTCGCTTGCTTGCTTTCTGTCCTCAAACCTGGGCTGTGCAGTTTGGGATACTTCCCCCCTTTGCTGATGTTTATTAATGGAAACCCAGCCTGCATCTGTCCTCAGATGGCAAGAGAGAAGATGCAGGACAGAGAGGGAGAGACGGGGGGGACTCGTAGAGATTGAGGGGCTCGGAGACAAGGAGACCTCAGGTATGTGTGGGTGTCCCTGTTCAAAGCCAGATAACCTGCAAAGATCCACCAAAGATGCGCTCTCTCGCAGCTGCCTGACAACAAGAGGAGCCGTCACTCAGATGCGATTCGTCACCTCTTCGTCTATCGCTGGTTCCTTTTCAAACCTCTCCACAGCTCTCTAGGGAGGGCCCAGCCCGTCCCCTGCCCTCTGCCACCCTTTCTGGGGCCGGGGAGGAAGTGGGAGGCTTTGTCTGTGCTAATTGCATTGTTAGACTGAGGGTGCTTGCGCTTGGCTGTCTAATTTGGGGCCTTTATTAAACATGATTGCTGGCTGACAGGCGGGCGAGAACCAGCCGAGCTGCTGCCCGTGTAGGGAGAGCCCGGTTTCAGCACACACTGAGGCCTGTCCCAGCTACCCCCCACTTCCCGCCCTCTCCAGCACACACACCCAGGTAACCCAAGCCTCACTCCTCTCAAGGTGGTTTTATTCCCATATGAGCTTCAGCGAGCAGAGGGGGAAGGAGCTGCTAGGAGGGTTGCTGGGCAGTAATGGGAGCTTCTTGGGGCCCTGAGACTGCCCTCCCCCCACCCCCTGACGAACTCCTGTTCATCCTTCAAGAAAAGCACAATGTCACTTCCCCCGGAAGTCTTCCTCCTCTCCTTCCTTCATTCCCTGGGCTTCCGTGACAGCTGGTATACATATGGGCTGTGTTTTTAGTTGATGCACGAGTGGCACTTCCGATGAACAGGCAATCTTCTAGGTGTTTTATAACTGTTAACTCCTGCAGCCAGTAATAACCCTAGGAGGAGCGCACTAGTATCACTCTCCACACTGCTCAGATGAGGAAACTGAGGCACAGAGAGGTTAAGCGATCAGTCTGAGGGCACACAGAGCTCGAGTTCACCCTGCTCCTGTGTCTGTGCCCTTGACCACTCTACAGTGGCCTTTTCACTGACCACATTGCTCCCTGAAAGGCTTCATTCGAGTGGAGACTGCACTACAGCAACTGAGCCCTCACACCGCCTTAATCCCCTCATAGCCGGGAGGTGAGGTGCGGCAGGAGCCCTGTCCCCTTGCAGCGGTGGTGTCCCTGTCCCAGCATATGTCAGTCTCATCAAATGTCAGTTTGTCAGTGTGGCTCCACCCCCAGTGCCTGGAACAGTGCCTGCACAGGGCGGGTGTTCAGTAAATGCTGACCGAGTTGTTACATAACCTCACACTCACCCGAGTTTGGGTGCCAGAGTGCAGGAGGAGGCTGGGCTGAACTGGGCTGAAATCTGTGACATTTCCTTTGGCCTCGTATGTGGTGGGATATGCCCCCTCCACATCCAGAATGCCCAGGTGGTCCCAGGGTATGGGCAGAGGACTTAGCAGATATAAGACCAGGATTTGGGAAGACCTCTGCATAAGCCCAGCCCGAGTCAGCCCACAAACTCAGGGCTCCCTCTGGGAGGCAGCCAAGGCTCATTACTTGTTCATTGGTTCACACACCTCACGCTGATTGAGCACCTACTGTGTGCCAGGCACCGTGCGAGGTGCAGGGGGCTGCTCAAAGAAGCAAAGGGGAGGTGCAGCCCTCACAGTGTGGCGGAACCAGGCACTTGTGTAGAAAGACAACTGTCTGCCCAGCCAGAGGACTGAAGAGGAGGGACCCCTGTCTAGGGAAGTTCGAGAAGGCTTCATGGAAGAGGGGGCATTTGAGCAAGGCCAGGTGGACATCCAGGCAGAGAAGGGGCCAAGGCATGCCAGGCAGAGGCTTGCACAAAGTCTCAGAGGCATGAACAAGGCCATATTTGTTTGGAAAATTAACCAACAGAAGGAATGGAAATGGGGGGGCGGGGGGGTGGAGCGGGTGGCCAAGTATAAGAGTGTCTCATTTACTCCTTTGAAAAGTAAAGTTGGAACTTGACATTCCACCGAGGGATGCTCTCAAAAGTGCCCTAGCTGCCTAAATTGGGGCCAGAGGGAGGTGTTTTAAAATGCAGATTCGGGACCCCACCGACAGATAATCCACTCCTGCAAGTTAGGGGTGGCACCCAGGACCATGCAGTTTGAACAAGGCCCTGGCTACGGGGTCAGAGGCAGGTGACTTAGAAAGCCTGTGCCGGCACAAGGAGGGAGCCGAGGCTCCGGAGGCTGGACTGGGGTCCGAGCAGGCGGGGCCTACCTACTCCTCTCCCCTAGCAGAGGGTCCTCACCTCTAGCTGGGGGCGGGACGGAGGCATAGCGTGAAGGAAGGGCAGACAGTGGCAAAGTCAGCGCGCGGCGCATCCATCTGCCCTGACAGCCAGCAATTACACCGCGTGATCGCCAGATTACTCCAAATGCATTTATTACAGGGGTTAGAAGCGGGGGACTTATTTACTGGCAAATCCATACTCATTACAAGACTCAGCCTAGCCTAGACTGAAAACAGCTCAACTGAAACAAATAATTACCAAAGTCCTTCCAGCGCGAGGCTCTCAGGTGGTTGGGGAGGGAGGTGGAGGAACGCCGGGCACTTTCCATGAAGAAAAGGCAGGAACAGGCCGCCAGTTGAGGATGCCCCACCGCCCGCCCAACGCGATGCGATGCGCATGCCCACCCAGGTTATGAATATGCAAATAGGCCCCGCAGAGGTAGGGTGGGGCTGACTCGCTTGGCTCAGAGGGCTCGGCCCACTGCCCACACCGACCGAGGCCGAGAGAGGCGTGGGGAAGGGGAGCGATGTGGGGCCTGCAGGGTTCCCAGACAGGGTCTTCGAGAGGCAGCGCAAGTCCTGCATTTTCCAAGGAAAGAAACACTGGGCCCGGCACAGAGCACAAGCCCCCAAGTTGTTGAATGAAGGAAAGGATGAAGTATAGCCCAGACAGTCTTTGCCGGGATCTCACAGGCCTGAGGACCCACTCTCGGTCCTCAGTCTGGGGGGGCATGGAGGGGCCACCTCCCAGGGTATCGCCGGTCTGGGGTCTTCTCCAGGTACCCCTTCACAGGCTCACACAGCTGACAGACACTGGGCATCCTTGGGGGCGTAGACTTGGCGGGGCAGCACACTGGGCTCTCAGGCTCCAAATGCCTTCCGCACCCACTTGGGACTCTGGGGTTTCAGAAAAAAAATCAATCCAAGGATTTTTTAAAGACTGACAGAGCTCGCCTGGACTCCTGCTCCCATTAGACAGATGAGAAAATTGAGGCCCAGACGGGGCAGGGCCGGCCACAGTCTGCCTGCGCAGGGATGGAAAGCTCCCCACCGCTCTGCGCTCTTGGGCCTCCTGGGTGGCGGTGGGCGACAATCAGTGCCTGCGTGGGGAGCTGTCAGGCCAACTGAAATGTGGGTCCGGCCTCTCTGCCCGCTGGGCAGATGCTGGCACCGCCACCCGCGCCTTAAATATTCATTCACTTGACAGAACACTAATTAAACAAAGTAAGGTGCATTATTACTTGATTAAATTTTTTATTGGCAGCTTAATTGGTCTGTTAGTTGCCCCTTAGGGAGTTGGTCACCCGCTTCCCCCACCCACGCCGTGTGGGAGGGGGCCCCTAGCCATCCCTGCGCCTCCCTCGCCGCCCAGCCCTTCCCTGCCTGTGGGGCCACCTGGTCGCCGCCCCCCCATCCCCCCAGAGCCCCAGTGCCAGTCTGGGCGCCAGGGGTCTCGAGCCCCCGCCCCAGGGCCAGTGGGAGAGGCAACCAATCAGCGCCTAGGGGCGGGCCTCTCGCCGTCAAGCTCGGTTCCACCTAAAAATGCGCTTCTGAAACACCTTGGCGAGGGAATGGACCCCAACTTGGAGGGGAAGGCCTCGGTTTGATCCGCCTGGAGTGGCTGGGTGATCCACCCCTCTCTGGGCCTGGGCTTCGGTTTCCGCATCTGTGCCACCGCAGGGCTGCCCCCATAGGCCCTCTATCCAGGTACAGACACCTCCGTGCCCACTGCCTCTGTGCTACCTGTTCCCCCAATCACAGCGGGGTTCCCCCAGTCAGGTATGGCCTGGGAGACCCAGAGCCCGCACGGTCCAGCCGTGGAAGGCCCTGGGAATGCCCCCTCAGAACAGGTCCAGCCTCCCACCACCCCTACAAGTAGCCCGCTCTGCGGCACCCCTCTTGGGTGCTCACCAACTCCCAAGTCTGTGGCTGGACACGCCCACCCTAAGAGGAGCTGGAACCTGCATGTTCCCTCTTCACAGCCCACACGTCCTATGTGCTTCTTCCATCCCCTTGGGGTGATAGGAGTCTGGAGCCAACCTTTGCCCCTTTCAGACAGGCTGCCCCTTCCTCCTCTCTTCCCCCAAGTCTATCCTCTGGGGAGTCGCAGCAGAGGAGAAGGGCCAGGGGCTGTCTCGTTGCTTCAACACTAGCCAAGCCCCTGTGTGAGCCTCAGTTTACCCCAGTGCAAAATGGGTGCCCATCCTCATCCTACGGGCATGGTTTGAGTGTGGGGCGCTGAAGCAGGAGCTCGCCCTCTCCACTCTGAGCTCTCATCTCACCCGCTGCAAGGGCACTGCCTCCATCACCCCGCTTTACAGATAAGGCAATGGGTGCCGAGGGGCTCAGTGACATGTCCAGGGTCTTCTGGAGGGCCCAGGAGAGAGAGGAAGCAGGCAGAGTGGAGGTAGCAAGGCCAGGGAACGCTACTGGAAAACCAGAGGTGGGCGAAGCTCTGTCTGTCCTGTTCACATGCCCACTCGCCAGCTCCTCAGCCCATTCAGCAAACAGTGAACCCGCTCTGGGGGTGCGGGCAGGAAAGAAATGGGGCCTTCCCAGGATGGCCTGGGTCTGTGTGTCACACCCCTACCTCCAGCCGTGCCCAGTACGACCCCCCATCGCTGGTTCTGCTCACCCCACCGCTGCCCTCTCCATACCCTCCCGCTCTCCAGAGAGGATCCAGGCCTGGCCGATGACAGAAGAATCATCTGGCAGCCTCAGAAGCCGCCGCTGGCGAGCAGGAGGTGAGGTAATTGGGATCGCTGGCTGTGGGAGCAGGAAATGAACGGCCGCAGGCCGCGTGGAGCGGGAAGCTGTTCAGTGTCATCAGCCTTATCTGGGAACAGGCTGCCCAATTACAGGGCCAGGCCTGCTACTCCCGACAGCTGCCGGCTCCGCTGCCGCCCCCTCCCCAGTGTCCTCACGGCACCTCTGGGCCTGGGGCATCTGCTGCCCCTTCCAGAAAGCACCAGGCAGCTGCCCAGAGAGAGGCCTGCCCTGATACTCCCCTGTCCAGGTGCGCAACTCATGTGACCCCCCCAGCCCGGCCTGGCGTACAGGGGAGCGGTGCCAGCTCCCACCCCCCAGGCCCTCCTCACTTACAGGTGATGGTCCAGGCTGAGCCCTGCCCTGGGCTGCCTCTTCTCCTACAGATCAGGAGTATTCAGGCCAGGAGCTGAGATGAGAAGCGAGGAGCACACAGTTGGGCTGGCAGGAGTCCCCAGCTGCCCCATCTCAGGGTTCCCTCGGGGAGAAGGAGCAGGTCACCCTTCTCAGATGCCTCGCCCCCTCTACCAGGCACCGAACGAGAGGATTCATCATTCCGCGGGTGGGCAGCGCTCAGAAATGCAGCACCACTGGGAGCTCTGATAGTCTGTCATGTATTAGGAGAACTGGACTGTAAAGGGTTTGCAATTGTACATAACGCACTCGATATTAGCAGATCACGCTGTGGCTCACAGATCAGGGAGGGGATGGCTGTCCCAGGAGGGCTGAGCCGAGGGTGACACTGGGCCGCCCTTCCAGACCGGCGATGGGGAGGCGCCTGGCAGTGCTGTGCGCGCAGCCACGGCCCAGGAGTGGCCTGGGGGAACAAGAACGGCTTTGGGATTGGACCCACCTGAGTTCAAATCCTGTGACTTCACCAATTCATGCCTCCATTTCCGCATCTGTAAAGTGGGGGCGCTGCTGCCTGCTCCCAGGGTGGTTTCTGAGAACTCAGTGGGCTCGTGGACAGAACGCTTGGCGCAGTGCTGAGCACAGAGTAAGTGCCCAACAAGTGACCGTCCCCTCCCCCTCCTCCCACAAGAGCGCCAGTGTCCCCCGCCTGTCAGACCCTCCTTTCTGGGAAATTCTCCGTCAGACCTGCAGACAGAAAGGAGCACCCTGCATGAGGGACACGTTTCTGCAGCCCCCTCTCCTAATCTGGCCCCTGGGGTGATGGGTGCTGGTGCGGGGCTGCCCTCCCCACCATACACACTTCTGTGCCCTCTGGGGCCCACAGAGTCGTGCAAGAGTCCCCTTCCTGTTTGAAGATGCCCTTTTCTAGGCAGAGAGGAGCCAGATGGCCTCAGGATCTCCGCCCCTCTGCCTCTCTCTCTTCGTCTAAAAAGGGGCCATGATGGCCTGTTGGGCCTTGGAGAGCACTCACTCCATGCCCGGCATCCTTGCTAGCTGGGAGCTTCCCCAGGGCTGGGACTGGGTCTGTCTGGCTTCTCTCTGTCCTGGAGCTGGCACTGAGCCTGGCACCAAGTGGTCACTTCCCACGAGGTACTGAGTCCACCTCGGCAGGTGAAACTGCTTATCAAGCAGGAGCTGTGCACCAACAGGGCAGACAAGGGTCCTGCCACCTCTCTGGCCTGAGCACAGGGGCCCCACCTGCTCTCAGTCCGCAGGTGGGTGGACTGGGAGGAACCGTAGTAGGCTGCCCCCTCCCCTAAACCCAGCCTCCGGCCAGCTCACCTCAGAGACCTGGTCCCTGCCCTTTCACCCAGCCTTGTAAACTAGCAGCTAACCGAGGCCAAGAGTGGTGTAGGGGCCACCCAGGGCCACTAGATGGGCATACTGAGATCCCTGTTTAGGGGTAACCAGTGTGGTGCAGACTGGCCTGCAGGGAGAGGCCTGGTGGCCAGGGTGGCCTAGGGGGGCTTCTTGGGGGAGGCAGCACGGGAGCAGAGGCCAAAAGGAAGGCCAGGGAAGGCCTTGAGCTGGGCAGGGATGCGGGGGTGGAAAGGAGGACTCACTGTCCTTGTGGTAGTGAGTCTGGAAGGTAGACCAGCCCCGAGCCTGGCGCCTTGAGTCTGAAGAGCATAGACGTGATTTATAAGACAGACTGGGAGCCTTCCCAGGGGGGGTGGGACAGGCCCCTCCCCCAGTGCCTCAGACCCCTGACTTCAGCCCGAGGTTCATACCATCCCAGCCCCAAATCATGGAGACCCCAGGATTGGCCTGGCAACCCTACTGCGTTCTCAGCTGTCCCCAGTGAGCGCCACTAGCGGGCAGAGCCCCTGCGGTCCCCTCTGTCCCACAACCTGTTGGCCACGCATCTTCGTCACAACCAGCCCTGCCTGCTGCCACCAGACTCAGGACCCACCACCCAGGCCCCATCCCTCTGGGCCATGAGGGCTGGCGGCCCACCTGGCCCCCGGCTGTCACTTACAGATGGAGGTCTGGGTTCTGTCTCCCCGTCCGTCTGTCCACTCTCTCGTACAGCCTCCTGTTCCCGCAGCTGCTCCCCCTTCCTCACCACCCTCCTCTCTGCAGACAGCTTGGTTGGGCTGTGAGCATGAATTTCCACTAGGAGGGAGGGCCTGTTCCTTCTGTTACTGAAGCTGAGCCTGGGGAGGGAGCAGGAAGCAGTTGGGTGGATGGGTGGGGCTGGGGAGGGGGAGTGGGTTTCCCCAGGGGCCCTGCAGACCAGGGCTGTGGTCTGGCTCCCTCGGTTCCTCCTGTGGCTCGCCTGCCACAGCTCCTACGAAGCCAAACAGGCAACGACATCCAGGCCCGGATGGCCGGGGGGCTGAGAGACAAGCGGGCTGTGGTCCCACCTGCCTTGGCTCCAAACTGGGGGCTCAGAGCAGACTCCTGAGCACCCTTTCCCCTCCCTCCTCTACCCTTCCCCACAGGGAGAACACGCTGTGCTCCCATTTTGTGGGTGGGAGGCCCGAGACCCTGAGGATTGACACTGTCTCCTGGGGCCCCCCTGCTCACAGAGCTCCCCAAGTGACTGGCCCATGTGGCTCTCGGCGGGGGCCAGCATGGCCTCTGTCCCCACTCTGCTGTGCCCTGCGTGCTCCAGCAGCCCCTAAGGGACGAGAGCACACCCAGTCACAAGCCAGGCCTGGTGCTAAGAACTGTACCCGGACCAGGGCTCCCTGTACGGAGGGGGCACCGAGGCAGTGCAGAGCGGCAAGGAATAGACCTGGCACTCCACCCACGGCCCACCCTCCATCCATCCGTGGATATTTACTGCTTGTCTAACATGCCAGGCCCTGGGGAACGGGAGAGAGCTGAGGTTCCTGCCTCTGCAGCGCTCACTGCCTGGTGGGGACAGACAATGGAGAGGAGTTACGCTATAGACAGAAAGTGTCACGTTGTACCCTGTGCTGGGAAAGGACACAGGTGAGATGCTCCCCAGCTCCTCCTAGACCCTATGGGGGGGAGCCATGTGGGATGGGGACAGGCAGACCCTGAGCTGCCTGCTCCCACCCCCAGCTCTGTCTTTGCCTCCCCTCCCCACCCCCGGGGGGCTGTACAGAGCCCCTGTCCCCCGTGGTTCCTGCTAATGAAGGGCAACTCCACCCACCCAGAAACCGGGCTGCTTCCAGCTGGTATTTAAAGAGGTGTCTCTGAGTGTGATGATGGCGTTCGTTCCCATTCCTGTCTTGTGCCCACCCCACAGTGTCCCTCTCACGGTAAATTGGAGACAGAGCTACTGGCTGCCCCTCGCCCCTGCTCTGGCACCAGAGGAGTGCCTCATCCAGGCTGGGCTCCCTGCCAGGCCCTGAGCGGGGCACGGCAGATTCAGGGACAACTAAGGCCTAGGGCTGCTCTCAGGTCACCCCAACTGGCTGTGAATGAGGGTCAACTTCTGGATCAGGGTGGGGGAAGCAGGGAAGGCTTCCTGGAGGAGGCAATGTCAGCACATTAAAGAAAAGGCAGGCAAGAGCCAGACTTCAGTGCATTAGGAAATGGCAGGTGGGAGATTCATCAACTGTTCTGAGAAATTTGGCTGTGAAGGGGAAGACAGATAGAGGGCAGTAGCTGGAGGGAAAAGGGAGGTCCAGGGAGGGTGTTTTTAATAGGAGACATTAAACCTCCTTAAAAGCTGCCTGGAAAATGCTATCTGAGGAGGGATGGCCACTCAAGAAAAGAGAAGATGAGTTTCAAAGGGAGGACCCCTCAAGGCAGGAAGGGGCTGGCCAGGGGTGGGTGAAGGCCTGGAGCAAGAAAGTTTACAGGTTGGGTAGATAGCAAGAAGAGGGGACTTTCTGTCTTCTCTGAGAAGTGAGAGATGAGGTCATCTTTCTCCCCAGGAAGGACTCACCCATTTAAAAGATGAGGAAACTGAGGCCCAGGAAGGTTCCATGGCTTGCCCTGGCTCGTAGACCGTCTGGGGCCCACTAGCTAGCTGCCGGCCTGCGCTTTGTCAGGCGACTCTGGGCTGAGAGGGGATGAAAGGGGTGAGGGCCCGAGGGCATCCTACGGGGAGCCCAGTGCCCACTTTGTTGATACCTGCTGGAAATGCCGCCTGCATATGTAGGGCAGCGTGTTTTCCGAAACGCTCAGATCAAGCCCGCTTCCAAGCACAGTCTTCTGGGGAAGCGGCTGCTGCCTTCTTCGCAAACTTGTTAATAATCCCTGCTGTCAGGCAGTCCTTCCTCTGTCTAACCTAAATCTCTCCTGTCATGGCTGAGCCAGCAGTCTCTGCGGGGCTCGGCCGTCCTGGAGCAGGCTGCCATCTGCCCCGCAGGGGAGGCCCGCCCTACTCCCACGCCCTTGGCTATGGGCACTGAGGGCAGAAGTGCGTTGAGGCCTCACCCTCTTCACACCAGTGGGTGCTCATTTCACAAAGACGTCTCCAGGGAGCTGGGGCCCCCTTGGTCTCTTCCCAAAGCTCCTCTCTGAACTGGGGATTGCCTCTCTGGCTCTGGCTAGCATCCGGCTCCTCTCTCCTACCTGGTGGGAGAAGCCTGGGCCATCCACAGGCTAGGGCACCTCCTGCCACCCCAGGCCAGGCCTCCGTTCCTGAACTGGGCTGGAGACAGGAGTCAGTGGCATCACCTGGGTGGAGCACTCAACACGGTGCCCAGTACGTAGGAAGCACCTGGTAAGGAAGCCGACCCCAGGCCATCGAGGTGGTGAGCAGGATGGTGTGGAAGGAACCCGGGACATGGCCTCACATCTCAGCCCTGTCACTAGCTGCCGGGTGACCCTGAGCAGACCCCTTCCCCTCTCCAAGTCTCTTTCCCCACCTGCAGGCGAATGAGGGGCTCTGGAGCTGGTGGCTGTGCCACCAGGCTGGGAGCAGCCAGAGAGGGGAGGGCAAGGTGGGCAGGGACTCCAGCTCCCCCAAGCCCCTGCCCCCAGGCAATCATACCTGCCGAGGACCCCACTGAGCAAACATCCCTCGTGGGTCCCCAAGGCAGAATCCCTGTGTCCCTCCCGCTCCAACCTTGGGCTGTTTGTGCTGAGGCATCTGGGTCCAGAGGTTCCTGTGGCCTCAGACCAGCCCTGCCTGCCCCTCTCCAGGCCTGGGTTCCTGGCCACACTCCCATGGGGGACACAGACATCCCTGGCCCAGCTTGACCCAGCACGTCAGCCCCCCAGGACTGCAGGCCTGGCCTAGCAGCCACCTCCAGATCCCAACCTGCAGGAAACCGTGGGCTGCGACAGCCCCGTTTGCAGAGCCCAGCCTGATTAATCTGCTTCATTAAAGGCACTAATTAATTGGCTTAATTAAAAGGGTAACCTGGAAGCCAGCAGAACTACCTCCTAACAAGGCACGAGGCGGTGCAGAGGCAGCGCTGGCACCAAAGAGGAGAGCCCCCCGCCCTGCCCCCCAGCATGCCCCTCCTAGGGCCCAGCCCAGCCCTCAGCTTCTGGCAGCTCCCAGCCTACATCGGCCTGGTGACTGCTGACCAGCTCCCCAGTCCCACACACCCCTCAGTCAGGCTCAGCGTGCTGGCGGGAGTTGGAAGTCCCACATTCATACGCACCACTTGGCTGCAGTTAAGAGCCTGGAATGTAAGTGGCCGTAATTAGACAGCACAGACAGGCTGCAGCTGATAAAGGTTAGCAGGCCTAGAGGGAGGGATGGCCATGGTAGAGAGGACGAACCTGGCCACACTGTGCCTGTCCCACAGGGAGCTGGGTGGGCTCTAGCAAGAGCACTATTGGCACTGTAGCAGAACTCCACCTGAGCAAGGAGCCCCTGAACCACCAGCTTCCATGATCACGAAGCTCTGGGGTCAAGAGAACCAGGTTTAAATCCCACCTCCACCTCTAGAGACTAGGTGGTTGTGGTCAGCTACTTTGCCTCTCTGAGCCCCCATTCTTCATTTGCAAAACACCTGCCAGAGATGCCTGACAACTTCCCTTCCCAGGCAGGCCCTCCCCAGTTCAGCAGAGGAGAGTGCTGGGATTGATTAGTCATGTCTGCCCAGGGCAGTGGGTAAGGAGTGTAGGCGTGTAGGCTCGTGTGCCACTCTGATCCCAGCCATCCTGCCAGCCTCTGAAGAGGCTTATCTCTGTGTCAATATTTCAAACCTTTCCCACAGTCAGAGGAAAACAATTTTCACAACTCCTCAAACATAAGGCCTCACTGCTGAAAAAGGTTTTTAACAGACAATATTCATTTGCGCTTCCCGCCACCCTTCAAGATTTGGAACTGAGCAACCCTGGTTCAGAACTGAGACTCTGGGGTGGCCTGTCCGGAGCCATCCCCTGGCCCTGAGGGTATTCCTTCTCACTGAAAGGAGGAGGGTGGGGGCATCCTCCAAGGAAAGAATTTGCACTGGCTTGGAGACCCTGCCCTCCTCCTCCCCCGAACACTGCCCAAGATGCCAGCCAAGTTCACGAATAGCCCCCACCTGTTTCTCAAGCAGAAATGGCATAAACACATAACATGGTGCGTCAGAACCAAGTGGCCTTGGAATAGTCACTAGCTGCCCTTCTCGAAGCCCCCCGCCCAGAGAGGAAAGACAGGACCTGGGGATGGGGTGGGGGTGGACCCCAAGATCCAAAGGAGCCCGCTTAGGCCCCAGAGTCCCTGGGGGACGGGCAGGGAGTGAGATTAGAGGCCACGGTGCTCTGTCCATCAGTTTAGGATGTAGAAAGGTTCCTGGGGGTAGGAGGGAGCCCCTGAGGGTCTGAGCCCCAGCCCTGCCCATCTTGTGGACAAGGCCTAAGGGCAGTCTGGCCAGCCCACTGTGCAGGGAGGAAATCACTGACCTTGGCCCCCTGCCCCCATATGCTCAGGGACCCTGGGCTCAGAGAAGAGAGTCGTCTAGCCCCAGGTCCCGAGTACACACGGCTGTCAGCTAGTAGCCCTCTCCCACACTGAAACGGCAGGGTGGCGGCTCAAGTCCCGTCTGTCAGACCCGGACAGATTTAGTCTCCATGCAAACAGCTGTTAGCCTGCTCAGCCGACAGCACTGCCACCAGCCCGGGAGCCAGAAGCGAGGTTCCGGCGAGGGTGCCCCCGCCCTGTAATGATAAGACTCAGCCAGAGCCAGGCCCCGGCGAGGGAGGGGCCGCCACTCGGCTGTCCCTACCAACAGTGTCAGGCCAAGCCGCTGGAGTCCCCCGCCCCCTCCCCAGCTTGAAGGCGCACACACCCACCCTGTCACCCACTTGGGTGCCCAGAGGGCTGTCAGTGCTGGTATCTTTCCAGAGCTGCTTCACCCGGAGGGACCAGCCCCTTCCCTCCCCTGACCAGGCATCCACGAGAGGTGAGCTTCTGCCCACATCATCCTGTCTTGGCATCCCTGGCCCCATGTTACAGATGAGGAGGCTGAGGCCTAGTGAGGAGGCCAGGTGAGTGGCTAGGGCACTCAGACCTAGGGCTCTGGAGCCGCACCCAGAGGGAGGCTTCCATGGAGCTAACCCCCCAGGTGGGCACAATACCTGGGCCCAAAGCCCTGGCGTGCACGACTGGGGACATCTGGCTGTTCCCTGGCGAGGCTGAGTGAGGAGGACTTAGAAGTGGGGGCTGAGGGGACAGTCAAGGCCACCTACAGCAGGAAGGCCTTGGAGGCTGGACGAGAGTCAGGCTGTGGGTGCTGAAGTCCCGGCTCAGACATCTGGGCAAAGGAGAGTCGGCCTCAGCTCTCAGGACCCTCTGGTTCCCCCTATGAGTCAGAACCCTGCCTGGGGCCAGTGACCCTTCTGCACAGTGAGCCACATCCGTGCCCTCACTCCCGCCCCAGCACGCGTGTGTGGTTTGCCCAGGACCACGCGAACCTGTCCCTCCCCCATGAGGATCCTCAGGTGCAGGGCAGGGGCTGAACCACCTGGGACCCAGCACAGTTCGGCCGAAAGGAACGTGCTCAGTCTGCTGGCTGGGTGACACCCATCAACCGCTGTGTGGCCCTCACTGTGCCAGGCTTGCACACAGCCCTGGGAGGGGGACTGTCCTCCCCTGGAGACCAGTGGGAACTGAAGCACAGAGGGGGTGCAGGCCCAGAAGCATCCACAGCTACACGGTCAGGAAGGAGCGGGGCTGGGACCACCGTGTCCTCCCAAGGGCTGCATAAGGCTCTGCGCCCGGGACAGCAGCCACCCTGGGCAGCAGGCAGGCCACGTCGCTGGCCTTGTCCAGCTCCCCTCGGGCAGCCTGCACGTTTCCAGAAGGGCAGGTAGGGAGAGCGCTGGACTCAGAGTCAAGTCCTGGGACGGAGCCCTGGCTGGGCCTCTTGGAAGCTGACAGTCCTCTGGGACTGCTTCTCTCTCTGGGACTCAGGTCCCTCGCGTGGGAAACGGAGCCGTCAGCCCCCACCCACCCCCTCAGGCTGGTGTGAGGGTCCTGGAGCGAGCCAGCAGGGTTGAACAGGGGACTTGGAGCCTGGCACCTGGCTCCCCTGCGGGGGTCACCTGCGCCCACCCAGGAGGTGCTGGGGCATAAGGGCCCGAGAGCCTGATTTCCCATCCTTGGGAGAGAGCCCAAGGGAAGAGCAGACGGTCACCCTCATCATTTCACCAGCCCGCTCATTATGAATATTAATAGCATTAATTATTTCTAATCCGGCATCCAGGCCTGGGCTGGCCGTGAGTCATCCCCAGGCCAGCAGGCTCTGAGGGAGGCTCAGTCTCCTCCCCAGGGCTGTGGGGTCTGGGTCTGGGGCAGAACCTTTCTAGGGCACAGCTGGGGGAGGGGAGGGGAGGGGAGGCCCGGCCCCAGCAATGAGGGGGTCTACAGACAGGATTTCACCTGTGGGTCCCCTAGGAAGGGGCTGCGCAGGCTCGGCGCCCATTTCACAGGTGGGGAAACCACCCAGCTCAGGATGAGAAGGAGGCAAGTTCAGCAACAGGACACTGTCCTGCAGAAGGTCACCGAGGTGTCCATCTGGCCCCACCCGAAGTCCCATCCCCCCCTCAGCAGGCACCTCCGACCCTGAACCATCAGGGTGTCTGTGCCAGAGGTCAGGGTCCTGGGGGAGGGGAGAGGCTATCTAACCAGCTGAGCTAGGAGACCTCCAGGGTGTGGCCTGGGGACAGTTGCCTCGGTTCCCTCATTTGTGTCATGGAGATTATAACAGTACAGCCCTTATAAGGTCCTTGTGAGGGTTAATTAGTTACCCAGGTCAATGCTTAGAACTGGGCCTGGGACACGGAAAGTGCTCAGAGTTTGCCGTTCTCTCCCACCCCGCCCCAGGTCAGCGGTGGTGTCCTAGTGAACAGCACAGCCTTCGGGGGCCCACGTTCAGTCCCCAAGGCTGTGGGACCGGGGCCAGGCCCTTTCCCCCTCTCTGTGCCTCAGTCTCCCTGACTACACAGTGTGGATGTAACACATGGTCTCTGAGGGTCCTCCCAGGAGGGGCTGTGGGTGTCGGAGGAGGCTCAGTCTCTTGCTGGGACTCCATCACCTCCTCCGCCACCCCCTGCTGTGGGACCTTGGAGCCCAGCCACGAAGTTTGGGCAACTGTCCCACCTACCCCAAAGGGCAAGCCTGAGGAAGGAGCAGGTGGGGAAGCCGCATATAGAGGCAGTCTGCCCCTCACCGGCCAGGCACCCAGACAGCTCCCAGAGCATGTTTCCTGGGCCCTAAAATGGGGTGATGGGGCCTCCCTCACAAGGGACTGCAGTGCAGATCAAGCCCAGTGGTTCGGAACTCCGCGGGGCAGGGCAGGTGGCTCTGTGCCTGTACACCGTGGTGGCCATTTGGGTGCTCAGCAGGGATGGCACTTAAGAATGGGCTCTGGATTGGGTCCCAATGCTCCCCTAGAGCTCTGTGACGGGAGGTGAATGTCTAACCTTGCAGAACCTCAGTTTCCTCATCTCTAAAATGGGGCAAATGACTGTCTACAACCTGTAGGGATGCTTTGAGGAATCAATGAGATAAAACACACACACACGCCTCTCAGCAGACACGCAGTAAGAGCTCCACGAACGGCAGTAGCCATTGTCATTATTGCTATCATTATTATTATTATTATTTTAAATTAACCCTCCAGCTTCCACACCTTCTCCTCAAGCCTGAGCCAGACCAAGAGCCAGCCCCCTCCAAGGCCAGATCTGTGCGCTGGGAAGAGTTCCTGGGTCTTGGCAACACAGACCACACCCATCCTAGGCCATCTGAGGGTCCAGGGCAGCTCCTCCCCGGGCAGGCCCCCAGCCTCCCGCAGACAAGAGCCTCTGTCCTGCTGACCCCGGGTCAGGGCAGGGGCAGTGTGCTGGCACAAAGGCTGGGCTCTGCCTGTGCCTGAGGCGGGGGCAGCTGCCCGTGGAGGACCCTCCTGCCACAATGAGGCCTTTGAGCAGCTGCCAGCGGGAGCTGAGCTCTCCTTGAAGGCCCCCGGCTCTCACAAGCCCTGTCTGTCTGTGAGGCCACCGGGCCAGGCAGGCAGCTGCCGTGGGGGCAGGGCCCACGCCCACCCTGCTGCTGGGCACACCGCCTCCCCAGCCTCCTCTCACCCAGAGGATGCCTGGACAGGGCAGGCTGCAGGCCTGAGAGCCAGGTTGGGCCTCAGGGGGTGGAGGGGAGGGCTTGCCCACATCCCTGCTCTGAAGTGACAGTTCCAGGCCTGGCACACAGAACATGGGAAAAGCCCCTATCCCTCCCACCCAGGGCTCTCAGGAAGTCACTGCGGGGCCGGGGCTCTGCCTCCAGGCTTCCCTTCCTCTCTCAGCCTCAGTTTTCTCATCTGTAGAATGGAGCCTCCAAGTACATTCCCCACCTCCACCTCCAGAGCATCTGTGAGAATCAAATGATTCCTGCATTTAATTCTCTACCTGGTGCCAGGCAGGCGTGAGGACTCAGGGATTGTTGACCTAATCATGACCCCATCACTACTCCTACCTGGGACCTGGCTTCAACCCCAGCTCAGCCTGGGTGACCTTGGCCTGGCGACTGAACCTCCTTTGGTTTCTCCTTTATAAAATGGGCTAGTGCAGGAATTCCCCAGCGGTCCAGCAGTCAGGACTCTGTGCTTTCACTGCTGAGGGCCCGGGTTCAATCCTCGGTCGGGGAACTAAGATCCCACAAGCTCTGCGGCGCGGCCAAAAAAAAAAAATTTATTTTTAAATAAAATTAAATGGGCTAATGCCACCCACTCCCAGGGCTGCTGTAAAGAGAAAGCCATTTATCAACACACCTCAGGCTCAGGAAGCCTTGTTTGGATGAATTAATGAATCCCAGATTCGACTCCAGAGATAAGCAGCACCTTGCAGGGGCCTGGGGAGGGGAAGGAGGAGCAGTAAAGGTGGGTGGAGGTGGGGCAGATGTGTAAACGCAGCCACCTACCCCATCACAGGGAGGCCGGCTAAGTGCTCCGGGGATGAGAGGCAGGAAGGGCTGGTTCCTGCAGTCGGTCAGGGACGGCTTCACGCAGGAGGCAGCGGTCACCCGATGTGGGGATTGAGGGTGGCCTTCTGGACACAAGGAACAGCAGAGGTGTGAGCCGTGTCATCCACAGGCCTAGTGGGGGAGGGTCTGGAGGAGAGGCTGGTGGGCCAGCCAGGGCTGGGCTGGGGAGGTCTGACATGCCAGGCCAAGGGCTTTGGTCAGTGTTTCAGGAAATAGGGAGTCACTGATGATCTCAAAGCCAGTGAGTGACTGGAGCAAGTATGAACTCTTTTAACTGTCTGGCAGTGTCTGTGCTAGAGGGGCAGGGATGGGGGACATTTCCACGTGGCATCCTCCTTCCCACCGCTGCAGTTTAGAGCGGGCCGGTCAGGGCTGTGTATGTGAAGGGGACTTCGGGCCACGCAGAGCCGTCCAGAGCCTGACCCTCTGTGGGGTCCTAGTCCCAAAGCCAGCACTGCCCAGGGCTACCATGACATGCCCCTGTGGGCAGCCTTGCACCCAGCACAGGGGATACTTTGAGAACCCAGAGCCAGCCTGGGTTCAAATCCGGCCCCGCCCTGACTTGGTACAAATGACACCACCTCTCTGAGCCTCTGTTTCCACGTCTGTGAGGAGGATAAGGATGCCTGAGCCCCACAGCGCCCCTGGGACGATTAAGTTCAACCCTTGAAGGTGCCTGCAGGAGGGGACCCCTGTTCCCTCCTCTGGGCTTTCCTCACCTTGGAAGAGGGGGGCTGGAGACCAAGGGGAAGCCGGGTCTCTGTGGAGCCCTGACCAGAGTCAGTAACTGTGCTGAGAGAGGCCAGCATGCAAATCCCACCCCTGCCTCTTCGAAGCTGTGTGGTCATGACCCTCTGTGCCTCAGTTTCCTCACGCGTAATAAGACACTAGGCATTCCGTCGCACAGGAATGCTGTGAGGATTGCGAGAGACGCTGCCCGTGAAGCACTCAGCACACGTGAGAACTCTGTAAATGGGCTTGCGTCGCTGCTGTTTCCATGTTAGCTCTGAATCCCTTCCCGTCCCCCAGAGAGGCCGAGGCCTCTTCCTGTTTTAAGGCGTCCGGGGTACAGGGACTTCTGTAATCACACAGCTGGCAGCTGCAGGGGTGTGGGCCCCCCAGTCACCGCCTCCCAGCAACCAGCTTCCCCTCCCCACCCTGGAGACCCCAGGAGCCGTCTCTCGACTCTGCACCCTCAGGACCCCGCGAGCTTGCCCCGGCCCCTACCCATGCCAGAATCAGGACAGCAAGAGGCCCCAGCCGCACCCCGGTCCACACCAGAGTCTCAACGAAGCTGCCGGGAGAACCCCCTCCGCTGCAGGTGTGGGTTTGGGGCCTCTGACTGTCAGGGCCCCAGAGGATGCGACCTTCACCTCCCCCAGGCCTCCCTCCTCCCCCGGCCCAGGCCACCCCAGCTGCACCCTCGCAGAGCCTTGCTCCCCCAACCTCCAGAATCGGGGGGAGGATGGGGCGCCCCCACTCGAGCTGCCAGCGGAAGGGCCGCGCTGCAGAAAGCCGGCTGAGCAAATAATGACATTTCCTCCTCTCTCCTGCGCTCTTCGCCCCTTTCCCTTCCACAAATAAATTATCAACATGCCCAGGTCCCGGCGGAGCGGAGCATATCGCAGGGAACAATGAAAAAGCTTTTAATAGGATTCCAGGAGCTGCAGCCACTCGCTCTGGGCCCTAATGGAGATTGCTCCGTGACCGCAGGCCGCAGGCCGCCCGCGACCCCGCGCCGCCAGCTCCTCCCGGCCCCATGGGCCGCCTGCTGACGTCTCGGTCTCGGGCAGCGTCTGGCTGGAGAGCAGCTGGAGGAAGGGGAAGCACATGCCGCCACCCAGCCTGCCCACCGCCAGCTAGCAGCCCGACCCTGCAGCCCGGAAAGCAGACCCGGCCCAGAGGGTCCCCCGCCTGGCTCTCCCTCCAGGCTCCTGGCACCTCCGCCAGAGCCCTCCCCTCATCCTCCCACCCCATGCGGGTTAAAGGGCGGCACCTCGCCTGCACACAGTGGGGCCTCAGGGAGGGCGGGCCAAGTGGGGGGCCCTACAGGAGGCGCGAGGCTCTGAGATGGGAGGAGACAGCAGGGGAGGGGCAAGGGGGAGGGGGAAGCTTGAGAGATGAACCTCTGTGCTTGGGTTTGTGTCTTCAAGAGCATTGTAAGGACCAAGGGTGCCTCGATGGCTGCCCTTCCTTGGTGTGACCTTGGGCAAGTCACTTCAGCTGTGTCTGTTTCCTGGGGTAAAATCAGGATAATAATTTAGTCTACCTCAGAGGCTTGTTGGGGGGGATAAATCCAGTTAATACCGCCGGGTGCGTAGCAAGTGCAAACTGTCGGCTACTACCTCTAGGATGACCACCATTTCCTTATGTGTTGGGGGGTAAGGGGTAAGATGCCCTGTCCTGGCTGTGCAACCTTAGTCCGGTCACTTTAATCTGTCTGTGCCTCAGTTTTCTCTTCTGTAAAATGGGTTGTTCTGAAGCCTCAAGGAGTCCTGCATGGGAAGAGTCCCTAGCATGGTGCTTCGCGGCCTGCTGCGTAGACAGTGAACAGTCAATAAAGGCAGCGGTAATGGCCTCTCTGCTGCCCTCACGGGAGGGATCTAGTCACTGGTCCCTGTGCCTGGCTTCCACCCCGAGGCCTGGCACACAGGAGGTGCCCAGTAAGTAAATACCCAAGGGAGACCCGCCTGACCCCATACCAGGGGACTCACCCTGGGCAGAAGGTGACATTTGAGCCCCACGTTCTCCCTTTTCTTCCTTGGCCCCTAACCCCTCCACTCCTCCCACCCCCCAACCCTACTGCTTCCCAGAGACCTCGGCGGCTCAGTTCTCCCCAATTTCCCCAGAGTTACCCACATTCCAACACGCTCCTCATCACAGCTGAGTGGTATAGGGTCCCTTCCCCTCCCCCATCTATCCACCTGCTACCCACCAGAGCCGCAGGCCTCAGACACCGACCTCTGCCCCCATGAGGAGCTCAGCAAATGCCCCGTGAGCCTGCCGGCCAGGAAGCACAAGAGACCAGCGTGTACACCCCTTCCCAGGCCCTGAGCTCCTCAGAACCCCAAGCAGGGCCAGCATCCCAGCCCTGCGTCTGGCAGGACCTGGCCTATTTGCTGAAGTGCAGTAACTGCTGGTTCCTACAGAGCCCTTCTGTGGACACTGTCACATTGAATCTTCACACTGACCCTGGGAAGTGCACTCTGTCGGTCCCTTTCACAGGTGTGGAGACTGAGGCACGCGGAGGGGAAGTGAGGCATCCAGGGGCACCCAGCTGATAAGTAACAGCGGTAGGACTGGAACTCAGGTCCACCAGACTCCAGAGCGTAGGCACTTTCATTCCACAGTCCGGCTGCCTCCTGGTGGATCTTGACTTCCGCGTGGCCTTGGACAAGGCATTTCTCCACTCTGTGCCTCAGCCTCCCTACTCACAGTGGGAAGAAGACAAGCCAGGCAGAGTGGGGGCCTGGCACTGCCCATTCCCCTCAATAGCCCAAGCCAAGGGGTGGGGTGGTCTCAGGGCTCAGAGTCGCAGAGCCATGATGCTCTCGGGCCCTTTGGAGCCTGGTGGTCCAACCCCTTGACCAACAATAGTGGGGAAACTGAGGCACAGAGAGCCCCAGACTCTGACTGGGACGGGGGGTAGGGGAGTGTGTGTGGTCTGTCTCCCTGGGACAGGTGGGCAGTTTCTAGGGGGTACAGTCTAGAGAGGAGGGGAGGGGCTTCCAAGACCCCCGCCGCCCTCTCTCTGCTAGGAGTCCTCTCTCTTCGCTGGCCAGCTCTGAGCAATGGGCCAGCCCCTCCCCTGCTGCTGGATCCAAGCAGGTGGCCCTGCCGAGTGCCATGCCGGCCTGACTGCTGGGCTCCCTCCTGGGGTCTGAGGTTAGGCTGCAAGGCTGACAATCTCCAGGCCTCCTCAGCTGGAGCAGGGCTTGTGGAGGGGCTCTCACGCCAGCTTCTCACTCCTTTGCATCCACCCCTTCCCCAGAGAGGGGCCCAGGGAGAGCACATGGGCGACAGACGGCCCTGTCTGCAGGGTTGGGATGGGCAGGGGCTGCACAGGAAGAGGCCCTGGGCTGGGTGGGTGGCAGCCACTCAAGGCTCTTCTTAGCAGCGGGGCCCTGGGGGTCAGACAGGCTGTGGGGTCATTCACCAGAGCCCGGCTCAGGGAAGGCAGGTTAAGAGGGATGGGTGTGAGCCTCTGTGCAGGAGTGTGAGTGTGTGTGGGCACGCGGGAGGTGTGAGCACGGTGCACACCTGTCTCCCGTCCTGACCTGGCTCTGCCACGACTGGGACTGTGCATAACTCACCTGTGGCGGGCTCCAGGCCTGGCCCATCCTGGGCAGCTTCTCTGAGGGAGATAGTGAGCCCCCCCCGGCCACCGAACCTAAGCCCCTTACTCAGGGCAGGGGCAGCCCAGCCCAGTCTAGGAGCCCAGTGGGCCTGCTGGCAGCCAGATTCCCTGAGCCTGAACCAGGCCCCTCAGGTCTGACCACAGAGGAGCATGTTTGAAATCAAGGTCATCCCGGGAAAGCCAGCGGGCAGCTCCTGGGCAGGGCCCGCAGGGACCCTCGTCCAAGTTTGATCCAGGACCCAGGGGGGCGTGTCCCTTGAAGGGCAGCTCAGTCCAGCGGATTTCATCCCCAGGAGTACCAGCTGGCACGTTGGACCCTCCACTGCCCCCCACACCAGCTCCTGAGGCGGTTCAGCCGTGGCTTCGTCTTTCACTCATCCGTTCATCCACCCTGCGCCACACTGAGCACCTACCATGTGCCGGGCCCCCTACCAGGACCTGGGGATGCAGGACCTGGGGATACACCTACCATGTGCCGGGCCCCCTACCAGGACCTGGGGATGAGCAAGACAGACACAACCCCTGCCGTCAGCCATCCCTGCCGCACGGGCCCTCTGACCCCTTGTCCCCGGACCCCACCACTCAGGACCAGCCAGCCGGGCACTCCCCCCGAGAGCAGCCCTGGACGCCCCCCCATGGCCCCCTGAAAACTCGGCTCTGCCCTCTGCTCCACCAGGCAGCCCTTGGCACCCCGCCCCCAGGGAAAGCCCATCCTGGCACCAGCGCCCGGCGGCGTTTGAGAGGACATGTTCCCGCAGCACTTCCCAGGCAGGCATCGTCAGGGTGGAGGCTGGAGGGGCACCAGGGCGACAAGAGCAATTTGCTTCTGTAGATAAACGCCGTTGTCCTCTCCTCCGAAGTGAATCCCCCTTTCTTTTCTCTTCCTCGCTCGCACGCGCTCTCTCTCTTTTTTTTTTACAGTTTGCTAAATCTGTTGTAATCTGGTGCCAACGATTAATTCAGCCAGAGGGAGGGAATGGGGAGCAAAAAACGTGCTGTCACAGAGCTGCTTCTCGGGAGCAGTGCAGACAGGAGCGGCCAGGACCAGCGCCTCGGCCACCCCGGTTTTAAGCCCAGTTTTAATTAAGTACAAAGCCATTCCCCAAAGGCCCAGCCGCTGCCTCCCTGACAGCGAGGCCCACCCCCACCCCCACCCTGTGAGCAGAGCCTGCAGCACCTGGGCCCAGCCACCCTCCGGAAGCCTGGGTCCCGCGCTCTGCCTGGGAGGCAGTGTCCCCTAGTGGTTAGCTGAGCCCCATACAGCTGGGTCCTGGTGCCTCCAGGAGACCCGGCCTTCACTGCCTTCTTCCCCAGCCCCTGACTGAGGGACATTCAAAGCCGAGGTGGGGGAGGGGTGTCTAAGGAACACCCTTCCGTCACCAGCAGCCCTCCGTCTACACTGGGGCCACTGCCCCCATCACAAACCAGCCCAAATATTCTCCCTCCTGGCCCATCAGAGGCTGGGTCAGGCTGCCCACGCAGGCGGACACACAGCTCTCAGGAACAGGGGACCACCCTGAGCCCAGGAAGCCCACCCTTCCAGGGGCCCACCCAGGAGGACTAGGCAGCCGGTCATTGAGGCAGGCCTGGCAGTCCCGAGAGATGGAGATGGACAGGCCAGCAGAGACCCAGGGAGACAGACCACAAGCTCTGAACAAACCCGCCGTCCAGATGCCTCCCCGACCCCCCAACGCTCCTCACACCTGCCAAGGGGTCCACAGGCAGCCCCTTCTGTTGGTTCTGTCCTCCGGGCTCCTGTTCCCGTCCCTTCTCCTCACCGACTCCTGCTCCACCTTCACGTCCTTGGCTCGAGCACCCCGTTCCCGGATCCCGGGCCCCAGCAGGCTCCCCGGTCACCCCACCTCAGAGGGCTGCCTTCCTGCCTTCAGAGCCCAAGGCTCCGAGGTGGGAGGGAAAGTAACTGATTGCAGTCTGACCCCCACTCCCAACTGTAGCTCCCCGAGAGCAAGACTTAACAGCTGCTCTTGTTTTCCCTTTCCCCCAGAGCCGGCACTGCACCTGGCCCACAACCGGTGCTCAACGCGAATGAATGAATGTATGAATGAACGGGCAGGAAAGGAAGGAGGGAGGGAAAGACAGAAGAGCCAGGGAGCCAGGGGTGCCCAGCAGGACACCTTGTGAGCCAACCCCCCATCCCCCCAGCAATGCCTGAGGCCGACCTCCCCTCCCCCACGCTCACTGCCCACCCCCCCATGTCCCCCCCCAGCTCTGCGGGGTGGGAGGCAGCACGAGCAAGGCCACGGTGGGAGTTTCAAAACCCAGGGCTGCAGTGAATCCAGCAAACAACTTCCACAAGGCGAGTCGAGGCCCCCGAATGCTGACATCATCCGCAGAGCCGCTGACCCCAGGGAGCGGCTGAGCCCTGGGGGCCGCAGGCGGCGGTAAACAGACATCCACCCGCCGCTCAGGCAAACAGGCCTGCACAAACACGGCCCTCTCCATGGAGCTCTCTCCGCTCCAGCTGCTTCTAGGGGATGCCAGGCCGGCGGGGCGGGGGCGTGATGTGGAGCATGGCAGGAGCACCCTGGGGTCACACTGTCCATTCCCCTGTCTTTTCCTCCAGCCGTCCCCCCACCCTGGCCTTCTTGGGGTGACTGCCTCGTGGCAGAGGAAAGAATACAGCTGCTTCATGTCTGGTACAAGCCGGAGCAGGCCTGAACTTTGTCTCGGGGAGAACGACCCAGGTTCTAGGGAGGCGACCCCCCAAATGCACACATCAAGGGCAGCAAGCAGGCCTGAGGCCCGTGCCAGCCCCACCCTTCCAGAGCTTTTGCGGCCTCTCCGGACGGTGAGCACCCTGGGGCACCCACCACCCATCCCACGGCAGGCATTTAAGACCCCCAGCCACGCCCACACGCCTCACACCCCTCCTGGTCCATACGCTCGCAGCCCGCACAGCCCACACACCCCATCCCACGAGGGATCCAAGACAAAACCCCTCAGCCTCACCTCTGTTGCTCCTGGACACTCCCACTGTCACTGGAGCTGACACCCCAGCCAGCTGGCATGTGAGATCCCACCCGGAATGGACTTTGGTGGCTGCGGCGGGGTGCCGAGGCATCCTTCCTGCTACTCCAAGGCCTGAAGAAGCTGAAAGCCCTCAGCCCAGCGTGATCCAGGGGTGGGGACCCCAGGGGGCAACGCATTGTTAGGCATAAACTCTGCTAGAAGCTTCATATGCATCATCTCATAGTGGGTACCCCAAGGTGGGAACTGCTATTACCCCACTTTACAGATGAGGATATTGAGGCCCAATGAGATCCAGTCACTGGCTCGAGGTCAGCAGGCCAGGCAGAGAACCCTCCCCAGGAACCACAAGTCCCTAGGACCCTGGGGCAGAAGGGCTGGCCCAGCCAGATCCCCCCCGCACAGCCCCAGACAGGCCCCATCTCTGAGATCAGGCCATTTCTCAGCCCTGACTCCAGGGCAGCCTGGCTGGCTGGGGAGGTGGCTGCCAGCAGGTCCCCAGTTCCCCGCGGACACACAGTGGGGCCATCTACATCTCAGGGCAGGGCCTTCACCCGCTCACCGCAACTCCTGAGCCATCTGCCCCTTCCCCGGGCAGGGGGGCAACCTGCCTTGCCCCGCCCAGCCCTGCCTCCCTGCCTCTGTCCCACCTGACTGGGCAGAGGGAGCTCTGCCCCACGGGCCCCAGGGGCCTCATCCTCCCCTGCACCATAGCAGCCACTTCCTGACAACTGCCCCTGTACTGGGCCTCTGCAGGCAGTCAGCCGGCTCCGGGCCTGCCTCACTGTCCCTCAACACCCACACTCAGGGTGCCCACCCATTCTCACAGGGTGGGAGAGCCGTTATATCCCCCTGTGCAGGCAAGGAAGTGGGTCCCCAGAGGTACAGGCCTGGGGTCACCCAGTGGGTGACACAGGCTCAGCCACCAGACCTCAGTCTGTGCAGAGCTGAGTCTTGCAGGCCAACGCCCTCCCCACAGAGCCCTGGCAGCAGGTGATGCGATGGGGCGGCAGCAGCCCTCCCACCCACCGTCTCCTTAGAGACCAGCCGGGTGGACCTCCCAGGGGCTCACGACGACGGGGGGCCTCAGAGGAGGTACGAGGGGGGACACCAAGAAGGGCGCTGGTGCTGAGGGTCACCGTCAGGCTGATGTCTACCAACAGGCCCCTGGCTGGGGGGAATCGGACCCCCCCAGCCCTCCAGGTGCTCTCAGCCCTCGGGGACCCCTTCAACAGGAGCAGGGCATCTGTCCACCTCACCCCATTTTATAATGCATCCTGTCCCCGCCAAACTCAGCCTCAGGAGGTGAGTACACTCAACAAGGCAAACTGAGGCTCAGAGAGGCAGGGACTTTCAACCAGTAAGTGGTAGAGCGAAGGCACACAGACCGGGGCTTAGGGGACATGCTACAGGCTACAGCAGCCCCGGGGCATGCCTGGCTCAAACTCATGCCGGGGAGGCTTTTTACAGAAGAGTGTCCAGCCCTGTGTCTATGTGAGGTCAAGGGGCCAGGGACGTGCACAGAAGCCACCCCCCGCCTCCATACACAGACCCTCCTCTGTCTGCCCTCCTCTCTCCTGCTCTCAAACTGGCCCATGTCTGACCCTTCAGCCAGGATGTGACGGCCCCTCGGCTCTTCCTGTCCCTCACACTTACCAGGGCCCCCTCTCTGCCTGCTCAGCTGGGCAGTACTCCCTCCTGGGCATGGGCCCTGGCAGCTCAGGCCGTTTCCATTTAAACCTCTGAGGAAGCCCTGAACAGTCGCCCACGGAGTCGGCACCAGCTGACAGGTGATGTTTGCGCCTCTCCTCCTGGGGCTGGCAGGAAGAGATGCAGTTGGCTTTCACTCCAGAAACCTGAGCCTGGAGCCCTTGAGCGTAGCCACCTTCCCCACGGCTGCTGAGCAGAGAGGGGCATGCCCCAGCCCACATCCCTCTGCCAGGGGCATCCTGCGTTCTGTGGGGCTCTGAGCCCCACACAGGCAGCCGCCTCCCCAACTCCTGAGCCACCTGGGGAGGGAGAGAGAGACTGGTCTCTGTCCTCCCTGAGGATGCAGGGGCCAGGGTGGGGCAGGGCAGGACCCAGATGCCCCCCACCTCTGCCCCCAGCCTAGGCTTTATTTATTCACATCAGGTCTCCGGCTTGGGCTACAAGGGCCTCGCACAGCCCAGCTGGGCTGTGTTCTCTTAAAACCACACGCCCCAGAGAGCCTCACAGCCCTCGGGGCCGCCGGGAAGCCTGGGGCAGCTCCCTGATGTCCATGCTCCACAACTTTCTCCTCCTCGGAGAGCTCTGATCAGCCAGGGCTCCCTGCAGCTGGGCAACACACTCCCCAGTCCCCCGGGAGGAGGGGCATGCGCCCGGCCCCTGGCTTTGGGGGGTCACCGGCTGCCCCCGGCCTCCAGCCCAGAGGTCCCACCGTTCTAGCCGCCAGGTGCACCGCCCTGGTCTCCTGCCCCGCACAGGGCTGACAGTCTACCGCGCGCACAGGGAGGGAAGTTGGAGGCTGCTTATGCCCCCCTTGAAGTCGTTTTAAAAATAAAACCTCGCTCCAACCGTGACTCACGCGGCTGGTGGGGACGGGAGCGCGGCGACCGGGCCGGCAGGCTGCCTGTCTTCGCGTGCGCCAAGCCCTCTGGTTCCCGGGTACTAGACCGGAGCCGGAACAGTCCAGCCCAGCTAGGCGACCCCCGCGGGCGGGGCCGTCTCCCTGGGGCCGCAGCGAGGTCTCGGACCGGGGCTCCCGCCGAGCCCCCGCCCTTTCCAGCCTCTGCTGGGGAGAGTGGAGCCGCCGGCCGCGCACCCCGCGCCTCCCCGCGGCGGAGCCAGCGCCATGGGTACTCGGCTGTCGACTGGGGGGGCCCCCTCCCGAAATCCCAAAGGCTGCGCGGCCCCCGCGGCTGCCGGGCAAAGCCGGGCAGCCGGATCCTGCGGCGCCTCCCTGCACTCTCCCACCCCGCCCCGCTGGCCCCGGCGTCCCGTCCCGCACGCTCGGACCCCGGCCCCCGCCCCGTGCATCCACCCTTACCTGCTCAACGGCCAGGGAGGCGGGTCTCCTCGGGAAACTTTGCGGCGACGGCTGGAGCCTCAGGGGTTATTCCAAGGAGCGGGCGGGAACTGGAGCCGGAGGGCGCCCACGGGGGCCCGGGAGAGGAGCCCCCGGCGCGCGGCGGGGCGCGGTGGCGGGCCCGGGGCTGGGGGCGCGCGGCGGCGCATCTGCCCGGCTCCGGCGCCCGGCGGAGCCGCGAGGGGCGTGCGCGGGGGTGCGCCCGGCGGCCGGGGTGCGTGTGCCCGGGTGGGTGCGCTCGGTGGGGCGAAGGCCAGCAGCAGGGCTTGCGCGAGCGGCGGCGGCGAGCAGGGCGCGGGGAACCAGGCTGTGCGGCCGCCTCTCCCCTCGCGGCGGCAGCGGCGGCGGCGGCGGCGGCGGGGGCCGTGCGTGCAGGCGCGGAGCGGGAAGGGAGGGGAGGAGGGGGGAGGCAGCGGGCGGGGAGGAGGTGACGGGGGCGGGGGCGCCGCTCTGCGCACTGGCCGGCGGGACCGGGCGCGGGAGGCTGCGCCGCCGCGCGGGGACTCGGGCCCAGCCTGGGAGAATCGGCCTCCGCGTCCCCCTCCTCCTGCCCTCGGCTAAAATGGATGGGGAGGGTGGGGAGGTTGGGGTGTCGGTCCTCAGTGCGCGGGGGGGTCTGAGGAGGGAGGCTCCCGGAGCCAGCCTCCAGCGCGGGGGCGGGGAGAGAGAAAAGCGTTCTCCCTCATGTGCGCCTCCCCTTACACCCCTCCTCTCTGCACTCATTCATTCATCCTTCCAACCATCCGTCCATTCATTCATTCACAAACAGTTACCCACTATCTACTCAGCGCGCCAAGGTAACCCCTTCCTCCCTGCCTGGCTCGCCTTCCCCGCGGGGACCCCCTCGTCTGGCTTGCTCGCCTTGCTCCACCAAGCTGCCTGAGCAGGCAGTGCCCCGGGTCAGATCCCAGCCCCGCCTTTCCCTACATTAGCTGACCGTGACCTTGAGCAAGTTACTTAATCTCTCTGAATCTCAGTGTCCCCTGTTGTAAAATGGGAGCATTAACAACCTACCTGCAAGGGTTAACAGGAGGGTTGAAGGAGACCTTGAGCAGAAAGGTGGCTAGGGTCATGCCTGGCACACACTGGGGACTAAGGAGATGTCTGCACCTGTTGTGTGGGGTCTGGTGCGGGCGTGAGGGTGCCGGTGGACCAGACCTCCCTCCTCTGAGCCTGGAAAGTCCCCATGCTCTAGGCCTTCTCTGGGGTACTAAGGAGCTCTCTGTCTGCCTGGCCTCCCCCTGGCCAGACCTTCTTACCGAGCTCAGTCATCAGGCCCTGCAACCCTTTCCCTGGAGGGCTGCTCTGAGTCCTTGCCTCTACGTAGAACCCCACCGCCTCCACCTAGGCCCCACTGTTTGCCGGTCCACACCCAGAATGCCCACAGTCTGGCTGGGACGCCTCCCCCCAGACCCATCCCAGCACCTCCCACCCACTGTCCCAACTGCAGGCCCGTGTTAGACCCTTCCCGGAGCCCAGCACTCCCTGCGCTTTGCTGTCCTTCAATGCCTGGCCAGGCCACCCCTCCCCTGGGATGCCCTCCCGGCTTCTCCCTGGGAGAAGGTCACCGTAAGGGATACTGGCCCCCTCTCCCCCCGGCCTGTGCTCTCCCGGCCCTCTCGCCCCCAGCCTGGGAGCAGGCTGAGGCCTTGCCTGAGGCTGCTGCCTCTCCTCACTGTGAGCACCCCTGCCTTGGCCCTTCTTGCCTCTCCCTCCTCACCCCTCCCTTCCCATTTCCTCCCCTTATCTCCCTCTCTTCCTTCCCCTGCTTTATACTCAATTCACCAAACAGCTATTTTTTTCCTCCCAATTTTTATTTATTGTCCAAACCGCATTATACCAACAATAAAGGAAAGAAAAATCACCCACACTGCCACCATCCTGTGGCGTCAACAGCCTCCATTCCTCCGCTCCCTTCCAGGCTTGTCCATGCACTGTTGGCTGTAATTTTTACAGAGCTATGGTCTCTGTCCCGCCTCCCCAGACCCCCAGATGGACGTGGGGGCCCTGGGGCTCCATCTTCCCTCCATCGTGGCACTTGGCGTGTTGCTCAGGAATTATGTGTGTCTTTCTCCTCTTCTAAACTGAATCCCTTGAAGGAGGGACCCCTTTCCATCCCTGCCACCCCCATGCCAAGCACAGGGCTGGCACAAAGCAGGCACTCACAGCCTCGGAGTGGAGTGGATGGCATGGATATAGCGGTTTGACAGGTTGCACTTAGATATCAAAATATCTTCTTCATAATAGTGGTTTTAATGGCTGCATGATATTCCATTGAGCTGATGTACTTGGTGGCTACACACAGTTCAGGGAATATGGAGGTCTACCGTGCCAGGTGCTTTTTGGGTACCAAAGACCAAAGGGGATCAGGCCTTGCTGTACCTTGCCCTGGCAAAGCTGGAAATCCAGCCGGGGGATGGCCATCTAAATAGTTTTGGCTTAGCAGGATCTTGCTGAAACAGACATCATTACCACGTGACCCCTGGACACAGGGGCCAAGTCAACTGCAAGATCCAAGGATGGCTTCCCAGGGGAGGTGGCTATAGAGCTGGTCTTGGAAGGTAGGGAGGAATGTTCTTGGCAGACACTAGAAGCTCATTTCAGCTTGTTCTCAGGGGCTATGATGTGAAAGAGCCTGGGGTTTGGAGATCTGGAATTGTTGGTTGGAGCTGGGGGTTAGGAGTCAACGGAGACCATGGTGGAAGATGAGGTAACTGATGTCAGCCAGGCCAGGTATACGGGGCCTTGGACAAGCCTGGAGAGTCTGGCCTTTATCTTGGAAGGAGTAGGGTGCCAGGGAGGATAAGTACGGCAGAGGCACTGTTGGCTATGAGATTCAGAAAGATCCCTCGTTCATTCAACAAACACTTGCTGAGCCTCTGTGTGCTGTGGGGCTCCCTGAGGGCATTGGTTGGTGGGGCCCTGGCCCAGGACGACTGAGCTAGTCTTCGAGCCAGGCAGTCAAAGAGGTGCTCTCAGCACGAGGCGGCACATGTCACGCAGGGACAATTTGTGGCTTCAGCCGTGGGCTCGCCAAGCCCCAGCTCCCCAGCTCCCAGGGCGGCAGTAACCCAGGCAGTGTCTGGCATCCAGGTGCGGTGGGCCCTATGCTGGGCAGCCAAGGTCACGCTGGCCCCGCCTGCAGCACCCCGGCCTCCCCACCATCTGCCCACCTTCTTGGGAGTCCTCGGATGTGGATTCTGCTCACCACCTCACCACTTCCCCGCTGCTGACCCCGGGCACTGTCGCAGCCTCCCTGTTCCTTATCTTAATGGGGCCATCACAGACCTCCTAAGGCTGCTGTGACAGTCTGATGAGGCCCCAAGAGGAAAAGTGCTTTGTATACTGTGAAGTGCGGCAACAACACAACTCACCATGATTAGACTGTTGTCAGCCAAGGTTGTGCCACCCTTGGCCCTGTTTGGGCTTGTTCCGGGCTGGGGGCAGCAGAAGGGACTACCTGACTCAAGAGAGGGGTAGGGTCTGCCCCACTGGCTGGTCAGTGGGCATCACCAGGGACCCCTTCGCCCCAGGCTCAGTGCTGGGCATCCAGGAATGAAGCCCCCTGAGGGAGTGGTCAGGGATCAGCACCACTGAAAAGGCCAAGAGCTGCTGTTCAGAGGGCATGACCTTGGACTTCAGCCAGCCGCCCAAGAGTCAGAGGCTCAGCCTGCCCCACAGGCCCCAGCTTGGACATCATCTCCAGGGAGGATAGACCTCCAGCCTCTCACCTGGATCCAGAGAGCCACCTAATGGACTTTATGCCCCATCTGTGGGTGCTTGATCTTGAAGATCACTGCCCTCCAAGATCCCCAGGGTCCACTGCATCTGGGGGTACCTGATTGGGGGGGGGGACCCAGAGAATCGCAGTCACTGAATACCTGGCCATCCCAGACTGTGGTCTCCTGGTGACGCCCAGGGGCGCCCTGATATGTTTCCATGACTCGTGGGCGTGGGGCCTGTGGGTAGGCTGGCTGTGCACATCTGGCTGGGAACAACAGTTCTCACCAGAAAGTCTCAGCGGCTTCTCTGATCCAAGTCCTAACACCACCACGCTCTCTCTTCTGCCACTGTGCACTAAACCTTTCCATCCTGCACAGCACAGAGGGTTGGGGGCTTCTCCCCATAAGCACAGGGTCAGGGTACAGGAGAGGCAGGGGTGGCCCCCAGGGCAGAATTTCAGGGACAGCAAGGCCCCAGCCCAGGCGGAAGTCCCAGAGAGGGTGCTCCAGGGAACAGGCACAGCAGGGACAAAGTTAGGTAGGACAAAGCCAGCAACTCCCGAGGACAGGTGCTGGGAGCAGTGGGGAATGGTGGCCTGGGGCAGCTGGCCTGGGAAGCCGCTGGCCAGGCCGGGAGCACACCCGCTCCGCCTTGTCCGGGAGCTGAATCAGGGGTCCCGCTTCCCTGCACTCTCCCGCCTCTCCAGACCAAGCCAGCTCCTACTCACCTCTCAGCCCAGGGCTTGACCATCGTGTCCTTTGAGAGGCCTCCCTGAACCCATTTTTCCCAGTTGGGTCACCTTGTTCTCTCTGACCCCTGAGCTTCTCCTTGGTAGCACTTAGCTCAGTCTGTGATTATGCATGGTTTGTGTGCTTCCATTCTTCATCTACTAGACCAAACTTTCACATCTCTGAAATCGGGGCACGGCTGGTAGTGTGTTTTCCTCCTCAGTTGTACATGAAGCCATGGTGAGACTCAGAATCGATGGAGCCCGTGTTCAGTGTCGTATGTGTCTGTCTCTCCCAGTAGACTGTGAGCCCCTTGGGGGCACATCCTGGGCCTCTTGTGGTCCCCACGTGTCCCCAGCACCTGCTGCAGTGCCGGGCACCTGGGGAGAACAATCAGGCGTTGCTGAGTGTCAGGCTGGAACAGCCCTGCAGGGAACAGTGACAGAGCTGCCCAAGGCCAATCGTGATTCCTAAAAATGCCCCAAGATGATGGTTCCAGGGGTTCAGAGGGGCGCCAGACACACTTCCAGCTACTGGAGTATGGCAGGGTAGGGTCCTAATGTGTTTGTATGAGTTGGGGGTGATGGGAGGTGAAGGATGGAGATCAGAATGGACAGATACCACTCCAGGCCCCTGGGTGGGTGGGGAGAAGTACGCCAGAGAGAGTTAGAACCAGGCCTGGGGAGAGGCAGGACCATGCCACCCCAGGGGCAAGGGTTCCCCACCAGCCCACCCTCCCCTGCCCTGGCAGGACTGAGGCTGCTGTCCAGGCTTGTCTCTGATGGGCCCTCCTCTCCCTTGGGAACCTCCTCTTCCCCCCACAAATGACATCACCACCACCCCATCCCCCATCTCCTCCAGGCACCTGGGGCTGCCTCTTGCTCCCTGCCTCCCTCACCCACTCACTCCTAGGCCATTATTCCCAGAAGTAATGCTTCTGATGGTGATTTAAGCATTTCTTGACTCTGGCTATCATTCACCTGTTACATACATCCCAAGTCAAGTTCAGGAAGGGAGACCTGAGTTGTGTCTTAAAGGACATTCCAGGACTTCCCTGGTGGCGCAGTGGTTAAGAATCCGCCTGCCAATGCAGGGGACAGGGGTTCGGGCCCTGGTCCGGGAAGATCCCACATGCCGCAGAGCAACTAAGCCCCTGTGCCACAACTACTGAGCCTGCGTGCCACAACTACTGAAGCCCGTGCACCTAGAGCCCGTGCTCCGCAACAAGAGAAGCCACCGCAATGAGAAGCCCGCGCACCGCAACAAAGAGTAGCCCCCACTCGCCGCAACTAGAGAAAACCCGAGCGCAGCAACAAAGACCCAACGCAGCCAAAAATTAATTAATTAATTTTTAAAAAAGACAGTCCAAGTGGAGGGACCAGCCTGTGCCAAGGTACAGAGGGCCAGATGGGGAGCAGCTTGTGGGCAGAGGGCTGTGGGAAGGAGAGTCAGAGGCGAGGCCAGAAGTACAGGCCTGATCAGGAAGGAAGTTGGAAGAACGAGAACATCCCCAAGATGTTGGGGAGCCAGAGAGCAGTGTCTGCCTGATTGCCCGAGGAGGTGGAAGGCGGGGGCAGGGTGGAGGATGGTGGGGTAGAAAATTCGGGGTTTTGAGGTTGGAGGCTCAGAAACCTCTGCTGCAGCCCGGCTTCGCCTGACAACCCCTCCACCCCACCACTGCCTCTCTGACCCCCTGCAGACCTCCTTCTCCGGGCTCAGAACCCCACCCTCCCCCTCAGCTCCCCTCTCTCCCACCCCTGCCCCCGTCCGAGTTTACTGCCTTGGTCCCCACCACCACCCAGGGGCTCTTGAGGCCCGATGCCCTGTGTAGGCCACCTCCCCGGGGACTCAGACAGTTCCTGGGCCCTTCTCCTTTGGTTCCCTTTGGTCCTCTCTGTCCTCCCAACAGGTTCCAACACCTCAGGGCAGCTGAAGCCACTGAAGATCAGACGGGGTGTCCTGAGCCTGGGTTCCCCCTCCTGAGTCCTGGTGGAGCAGAGCTGGGGTCCAGGGCTGGGGTTGGGTGGGGTCACTCAAGGCCCCTCGCCTGCCTGGCACAGGTGCAGCCAGGCCTGGCAGGTTCTGAGCTCAGGACACTTCTGAGACTGGGTGCTGGGAGGAGCCACAGACGAGGGGTGGGGAAGGAGGGGGAGGGCTCCAGTGACGGTGGGGGGATGGGGTTGCCCAGCAACCACCACGCTGCCTCTGTGAGGAGGGATCCTTAAACAGCTGAGCAGAAAAGGCTGGGCTTGGAGGGGCGGAGGCACGGCCTCACGTACCAATGGCTGCCTGCCACCCGGCCTCCCCCTCCTCCTCCCTCCAAGAGTGGAGCTCCAGCTGGGAGGGTGGCAGGACTGGGAGGAGGGGTGCCCAGCCCAGGGGGACCTGAGGCAGCTGGGCCTGGAACCACACTGGGGTCCTATCTTGTCCCCACAGGACACAACCTGGGAGGGGGCAAGAAGGCCGCCTTGAGGCCCTCAGGACAGGGGACACCCTGGGCTCTTGGACCGCAGGGCCTGGGACAGGAGGGAACTGGGACTCCTCAGCACCACCCCTGGCCCTCCCGCCAAAGGAGCTCTAGTTTTAGACCCAGATGAAACCGCCTCTTCCCAGCTGAGTGACCTTGAATGGGCCACCTCCCCAACCGCGTGTCCTGAGTGTCCCAGAGGGCCAGCTGCAGGACTGTCAGCCAGGGGCTGCCCAGAGAAGGCGGGCCTGACAAGGCTGTGTCTGGTGGGTGGAGTTTCTAAGGAAGTCCTTCCTGGTGTCTAACTTAAATTCCCTGCACAGCAAAGGCTGGCTGCCTTTCCTCTGTCTTTTTTTTTTTTTTTTTTTTTTTATAAATTTATTTATTTATTTTTTATTTTTAGCTGCATTGGGTCTTTGTTGCTGTGCACGGTCTTTCTCTAGTTGCGGCGAGCAGGGGCTACTCTTCATTGTGGTGCGCGGGCTTCTCATTGCGGTGGCTTTTCTTGTAGAGCATGGGCTCTAGGTGCGTGGGCCTCAGTAGTTGTGGCACGTGGGCTCAGTAGTTGTGGCTCGCGGGCTCTAGAGCGCAGGCTCAGTAGTTGTGGCGCATGGGCTTAGTTGCTCCGCGGCATGTGGAATCTTCCCGGACCAGGGCTCGAACCCGTGCCCCCGGCATTGGCAGGCGGATTCTTAACCACTACGCCACAGGGAAGCCCCTTTCCTCTGTCTATATCGGAAGAAGGGAATGTCTGTTTGGTCTCAGTACCACACCTCATGTTCCAAAAGCAACAACTAGCGTGAGGATTCAGCTGTGTGGTCTTCTTCTAGTTCCTTTCCTTTTAGGGCCTCGGTTTCCCTGTCTATACACAGAGGGGCTGGACTAGATCAAGGTGTGCCTCGCTGGGGTCCAAGGAGGCACCTCTGGACTTCTGCCGCCCTCTCAAAATCACTGGGAGAGCTCCCTCCCAGCTTCCTGCAGTGGTGGAAGATGGGGGTGGGGGGCATCAAGGGGGCCAGAGCCCTGCCATTTCCTCACACCAAGGTACTCCTTCCATCAACTGGATTGAGCCACATTTGGAAGCCAATCCTGTGCCCGATCCAATCCTGTCTCCCGTGGTCCTCTAATTGGTCCCTGTGGGTTTAGCATCGCCTCTCTTCCTGGCCCTCCATCAACCCATCCTCGGCCACCACCATCCCTCCAGCCCCTGCCTCCAGGTCCACTCCCTCCAATTTGCTCCCCCTCAGCTCTGAGGAGCAGCCTTCTAAAGTGCAAGCCTGACCCTGCCACCCCCTCACTCTAGCATCTGCCATAGTTCCCCATGGCCGTGCGAGAAGGCTCAGGGCCCCATGGGCCTGGCTACCCCTCTGCCCTCAACTCGGGCTCACTCCCCTCTGGACATTTCAACCAGATGGGGCTTAATCCACATCTGCTGAATGAATGAATGTCACTGAGAGCAGAGCTTCAGTGCCGGCCGTGCTGGCCTCCGGAGCACAGGAATGACCAGAGCAGACCAGGCCCTCTTCCATAGGCTGCCATGCTGGTAATAAACCAGCAAATAAATGAGAGGACGGGATCACTACAGGACCATGATGTGCCCTCTGAAGGAAATAAACAGGGTGATGAGGAACAGGGTGGGAGGCACTTCAGGGGAGGACTTTCAGTGGAGGTGACATTTTCATTGAAGACCTGAAGGATGAGCGGGAGACAGTTTGGAAAGAGATGGAGGAGGAGTGTGCCAGGCAGAGGGAGCAGTATGTGCAAAGGCCCTGGGGCATGGAAGAGCCAGCCCTATCCGAGGAAGAGAAAGAAGTCCAGGAAATTGGGGAGAATGGAGCGTGGCATGCAGCCATGCATTTGTGGAGGGGAGTATGGATTTTATTCTAAGTGTAATAGGAAGCTATTTGAGAGTTTTAGGCAGGGAAGTGACATGATTTAATTTATATTTTAAAACGATCATCTGAACAACCACTTTGGAGAACAATTTGGCAATAACTAGTAGAGTTAAAGATGTGCATATACCACAACCAGCAGTCCCACTGCCAGGCGTATAGGAGACAAATTCCAGCACATGGGTTCACGGGCCGCGTGCAAGATGCTACTGCAGCTGGGTTTGCAAGAGACAAAACTGGGCACACTTGACTGGTGGTCAGTGGGAGGACGGGTGGAAGAGTGTGGGACAGTCCCAGCCTGGAATATTACATAGCGGTGAAAGCAGACCGACCAGAGCAGCCTGGGCCTGCCGGATAAGCCTCCCAAGCCTCACCACAAAGGGTAGCAGCCAATCCTAGAGTTCCACTTTATATAAAACTAAGACACGATGGGCTTCCCTGGTGGCACAGTGGTTGAGAGTCCACCTGCCAAATGCAGGAGACACGGGTTCGAGCCCTGGTCCGGGAAGATCCCACATGTCACGGAGCAACTAAGCCTGTGCACCACAACTACTAGGCCTGCGCTCTAGAGCCCGCGAGCCACAACTACTGAGCCCACGTGCCGCAGCTACTGAAGCCTGCACGCCTAGAGCCCCTGCTCCACAACAAGAGAAGCCACCGCAATGAGAAGCCCACACACCGCAACGAAGAGTAGCCCCGCGCACCGCAACTAGATAAAGCCCGCACGCAGCAACGAAGACCCAACGCAGTCAAAAATAAATAAATTAATTAAATAAATCCAAAAAAAAAAAATTAAAACACGAATACCTGGGTAATAGCCTGTTGAGGGGTATACATAGTAAAACTCTAAAGAAAATACATGCCCGATTCAGGGTGGTGGGTTCCTCTGTCGGGGAGGGGAGGGGAGGGGAGGGCTTCACCTCTTCTATGACATTGTATTTGTTGGGCTGTTGGTGGGTCAAGGGGCCGTGTGTGTGTGTGTGTGTGTGTGTGTGTGTGTGTGTGTGTGTTCAATAGAAAAGGAGCCCCGGTTGCTGAAGAGGACGGAGTGGAGGGTGAGGGCCAGCAGAGGAGCTGCCCAGGTGGGAGGAGACGGTGGTTGGACCTCATGGGGAAGTTAGAAATGCAGCCCCAGACCTGCCCTGCTGTTCAGAACCTGCACTCTTTCCTCCTCCCAGGCCGTCATTTGTTTTCTGCTCCATTAGCCCTGGTCCTCTCCTTTCAGGAAGAAAACTGAAGCTCAGAGAGGGCAAGGGGCTGCCTGGGATCACCCAGCAAGCTGGGGGTAGAGGAACCTGTGACCCTTCCTGAGGGGTAGGGGGGCCTCTCCAGCTGGGGCTGAGCAGGGGGTCAAAGCTGCCTGCAGGACACACCCACACCGCCCCGGGAGCAGAGGAGAAGCAGCCTCTCCAGGCCCCTCCCCCAGAACCTATTCCCCTCGTCGTCCACTCTTCCACCCGCCAGGGCTCCCTTGGGCCCCAGCCCCTCGTTCCTGCGTGGCTGGAGACTGTGCCCGCCCGGCTGGCTGGGGCCCAAGTCATCTCTTAGTAATTGGGTTTCAGGGATGTTTGTGGTTATGCTAATGGTGGGACGCTGAGCGCTGGGACCCCTGGCTCCTGGGGGAGGGGAGGCCCAGGCAGCAACCAGGGTCCCACAGCACTGCAGACTCAGCACTCCCTCAGACATCAGACCGCCTGATGCGAAGCCTGGCTCCCTTGAGCAAGTCGTGCAACCTCTCTGAGCCTCTATTTCCTCATCTGTAAAGTGAGAAAAATAATAGCTCCCTCTCATTAGGCTCTGCGGGGAGGGAAGGGTGAAAGGAAAGAATCCACTGAAACTATTTGGCCCAATGCCTGGCACAAAGAATTTGCTCAATAAATGTGTTATTAACTATTTTTTGTGTTTGTTTAAAGTCTAAAAGTTCCTCCAGGAAAATGTGAACGGGGGCTAGCCAAATCTGTGCAATGAGCTAATGGGTGACTCACTTTTCTTTTGCTTTTTATGTATATTATCCAATTTGGGGCAATGAACATGAATTTCTTGCAAAACAAAATACCAATATGTGGAAGGTGTCCAGGGGGCTTGGAGAATGGGTGTTGTGGGAGGGTGGGATCCAAGAGTTTGGGGTCCAGCTTGGGGACCGCCAGCTGGGAGGTTGGGTCTCCAGGGGCAGAGCCCAAGGAACCCAGGCAGGAGGGGACAAAGGAGGGGCCTAGGCCAGCAGGAACCGCAGCCAAGTCACCTGCTTTGAGCTTAAATGGCTGACTGGGCAGCTTTTGTAGGGAGAGGCATGGGGGTGGGATGCCCGGGGTGGGCCAGGGAGGGGACTGCAGAACCAGAATGGACGTGGGTGAAGGGGCAGGAGTGAGGGAGGCCCATCTGAGGTTCAGGAGAGCCGAGGAAGGGGGGGGCCTGGCACAGGGCCAGTGGGAAGGAGGAGGCTGAGGGGGAGACTCTGGAAGAGGGAGCCCAGCTGGGTACAACTCCCAACAGATTTGGGAAATCTCAGGGCTCCGCTCACAGAAGATGGAGTGAGGAGCTCGGTCCTGGAGGCAAAAAAGCCAAATCTGGCTGAGCAGGATGCTGAGTGGTCCAGGCTCCAGAGTCAGATCAATGCGATTGAAATTCTATCTCCACCACCCTCACTGTGTGGCCTCGGGCCAGGCACTTATCTGAGCCTCAGTCTCCCCATCTGTAAAATGGAGTGGTGCATCCAGTAAGGTCCCCATGGCTCTCCCTAGGAGGCTGGTGAACAAACCCTGATGAGAAGAAGCTGCTGTCATTATTATTGTTGTTATTATTATTAATGCAGCCTGTCAGCAGGCTGATCTCACCCTTCTCCCTGGCTGACTGGGAAGAGCTGGGGACCCCAGCTCCTGCACCCAATGCCATCACGAAGCTCTATGACGCCGTAACAGTTTTAGAGGCATTTTAAACATTATCATCCATGCCCCAAAGGCCTTCACTTAACTGACCTCCCCACCCCACAGATGAGGAAACTCAGGCCCCAGGGAGTGGAGCAACTGGCCCAAGGTCACAGCTGAGGGTTACAGGACCAGACCTTGCAAAGCACGAGGACGTTGGCTCCTCCGATGAGGGCTGTGGCCTTGGGCAAGTCACTTTGCCTCTCTGGGCCTCAGTTTCCCCATCTGTAAACAGGGCAGGAAGGGGTGTGTGTACACACGTACACACATGTTGAGCTGATCAGCAGAGGTCTGATAGCCTGGTGCCAATAAGTGTGAGCCCCTTGCCCCCTATGAGGGCCCCCCAAGCCTGGGGAATGTCCAGTAAGCCTCACACTTTCCACCAGGCAGCCTCACCTCACAGGACAGTGACCTTGGCCTGGGAGACAGAGCTTGTCAAACACGGCAACTGTTCTTACAGCTTGAGATGCCTTTGAAGTCTATTGTTTTCTCTTCAGAAATTCAGCACATTTCACATTTTATTCCATCTGTGGGACGTTTCTAATCTAAAACCTGTTTTAAACGGCTCATCCTCAAGTAATGTGGACACCCACTGCAGGCCTGTGGGAACTCGGGGAGGAAATGGTGAGGACTTCATGGGAACAAAGCCCACTCCCCCAAACCCCCCGTGGGGCTGGGGCCACCATTCCATCCCATCGCGCGGGCCGTCAGTCAATCGTCACCTCATAGGTGCCGGGCGCTGTGCTAGACTCCGGGACACAGGGGAGCAGTGGGGGCCCGGCCAGGCAGAGGCAGGCCAGGAATGGGGCAGGTGCAGTGGAATTGTAGGGGCTGTTCGGGGACGCACAGACACTGGGGGAGAACCAAGGAGGAGGTCTGGGAAGGGATCACCTGGAAAGTGCAGTAGCCCCCTGGTCCCCCTCCTGCCCCCTTTGCCCTCTGACCTTCTCTCCCCGACTCACTCTGCCTCAGCCACAGCGGCTCCTGGCTGTGCTTCAAACCCACCAGGCGGGCTCCTGCCTCAGGGCCTTTGCACAGGCCAGCCCCTGCCTGGCCTGTGCTCCTCACAAGTGGCTTCCTTTTCAGCGGGTCCCCGACTCCTTCTAGGTGAGCCCCTACCCACCTGCCTGCCACTCTCTCCTCCCTTCTCTCCACTTCACAACCTCTGGCGCTAATGGTAATTCTTGTTCAAGTTTATCTGGTTGTTTCTGGACTGTCTCCCTGCCTGATGATGAGATCTGTGCCAGCAGGGCCTTGCCGGTCTGTGTCCCAGAGCCTGGCACATACAGGGGCTGGATGTGCCTTTGTCAAATGATAGAAAGCTGAGATCTGGCCTTACAGGGGAGGGTGGAGGAAAGGGGCCAGGGAGAGGGGCTGGGTGATTTGGGGGAGCAGTCCCCCCACCCCAAGCCTGGCCGGCAGCCTCTCAGGCCTTGGAGGCGAGGATGAGGCCACGTGGCAGCCGCAGCCTCCGGAAACACCCGGAGGGGCCGTGCCTGCTGCAAAGTCACTGCTGTGCCCGCTCACCCAGCTTCTCCCTGGCCCAGTAACCTGCTCAGCGCTTTCCTCGGGTCACCGAGTCTCCTCTGTGGTGGCCCACACGGCCCACCGCCCCCTCCCTTGGCACTCCCCCACCCGGGCTGGAGGATTTAGTCCCTGTCAGGGAAAAGCCTAGGCAGCTCCTACACCACCTCCTGTCACTGCCCTTGAACCAGCCCTGTCACCTGCATGGCCCCCACCCCAGATCCTGCCTCTTAGGGCCCCCCCGGGTGGGCTCTTCTGTGAGGCCTGGTGGATGAGAGCCTCTCCTTCAGAGCCAGGGGACCCCATGCGGCCTGGCTGAGTGACTCTGGGCACAATCGTAACCTGTCAGGTTTGTTCAGTGTATTGTTAGCGGGTGCCTGCTGTGCACTGGGCTCTGTGCTGGGCGCTGGGGACGCACTGTGGACGAGACACTCAGGGCTGGAGGGGTAGGGTAGCAAAGTAGACGCTCACCTGGGAGGTGAGGATGCTGGAGGCAGTGATTCAGGGCCCATGGGAGGGTGTAGCCGGAGACCAGCTCCAGACACTGCCGGCTCTCAGGGCCAGAGATGGTGAGAGTCTCCTCCAGGCAGGGGACCAGCCCATGCAAAGGCCCTGGGGCCGGAGGAAATGGGGCAAGTTTGAGGTCCTGGAGTGTGGCTGAGGGATAGATGGGAGGGAGAGAGGACAGAGATAAGGTGATAAGTCAGCAGGGTCATGGGCCTGGGGTGTGGGAGCAGCTTGTTCTTTATCCTGAGAGCAAAAGGGGGCTTTGGACCTTTAACCAGGAAGCTGGGGGTAACACAGGAGATGCTCATATTTGCATAGTGAGAAGATCCTTCTCCATGGCTCGGCTCTCTCATCTGTAAAATGAGTTAGTAATAGTGTCTTCCACACAAGGTCAGGATTAAATGAGCTCATGCAAGTACAGAGCTTACCTGGCCCAGGCCCAGGCCCTTCTGCCACTGTGGGCCCTTCCTCTACAAAAATAAAAGTTAATTGTATGACTTTGTTGGCATAAAGACGAATTTATTAACATTTTATATATATTATATATTTTATATATACTTAAAATTATATATAACTTTTGTTTTCAACCTAAAAGTTCACTTTTTCTTCTGATTTTAATTTTTTAATTTTTAATTTTTTATTTTTTATTTTTATTTATTTATTTTTTTTAAAGGTTAGACTTTATTACCCAGATTCTATTTTTATTCCCCTGGTATTGTTTTTTGTTTTTTTTTTTATAAATTTATTTATTTATTTATTTATTTTTGGCTGTGTTGGGTCTTCGTTGCTGTGCGAGGGCTTTCTCTAGTTGCGGCAAGTGGGGGCCACTCTTCATCGCGGTGCGCGGGCCTCTCACTGTCACGGCCTCTCTTGTTGCGGAGCACAGGCTCCAGACGCGCAGGCTCAGTAGTTGTGGCTCACGGGCCTAGTTGCTCCGCAGCATGTGGGATCCTCCCAGACCAGGGCTTGAACCCATGTCCCCTGCATCGGCAGGCAGACTTTCAACCACTGCGCCACCAGAGAAGCCCGTCTTCTGATTTTAAAAGAAATTAGGGACTTCCCTGGTGGCACAGTGGTTAAGACTCCACGTTCTCCATTCAGGGGGCCCAGGTTCAATCCCTGGTCAGGGAACTAGATCCCACATGCATGCCTCAACTAAGAAGTCCGCATGCCGCAACTATGAGTTCGCATGCCTCAACTAAGGAGTCCACCTGCCGCAACTAAGACCTGGCACAACCAAATAAATAAATATAAAAAATAAAATAAAAAGCGCAAAAATACATACATACATAAAAATAAATAAATAAAAGAAATTACGTTTTCATTGTCCCTAAAAGTATTATGAGCCCCAGATACATGCCTATTACTCCCTGCCTGGGCCCTCAAAGTGGGGCCACTCTAGGTGCTGCCTGGCAGGGCAGGAGGGGGTGTGCAGTGGGGAGCAACCAGAAGAGGAAGAGGAGGGAATTCCCCGGCAGTCCAGTGGTTAGGACTCAGCACTCTCACTGCCAACGGCCTGGGTTCGATCCCTGGTCGGGAACTAAGATCCCGCATGCTGCGAGGGGGTGGCCCCGAAAGAAAAGAAGAGGAAGATGTATCTGTGTGTCCCCCTCCCCTCTGCCCTCTCCCCTTGCCTCCCCCTCCCTCCTTCCCTGTTCTGCTGCTGCCCTGGTTCAACCACATTCTGGCCCCTTTGATCCTCGCTGGGCCTGTGGAGAGTCAGGCAAAGCCGACCACGTCCTTCCCCAGCATAGGCACCCCTGTGGCTCCCCGTCCCTCCAACCAGGGAAATGCTCAGACTCATTTCCCTGCATGTCCTTCCTTCCCTCCAAGGTGTGCTGCCGCCTCCTCTGTGAAGCCCCCAGACTCCAGGCTGCTCCAGCTCTGGTACTTTCCTCACCTGGACATTTACACACTCCCCTCGACTCAACTTGGGTACCCTTGGTGGCCCCTGGCACACAGTTGGCACCCAAGCAAAATGTTGTTTTTTTTTTTTATCATGTTGTACATTACATCCCTAGTACTTATTTTTTTTAAACAAATTTTTTTTTTAATTTATTCATTTATTTTTGGCTGCGTTGGGTCTTCATTGCTGTGCGCGGGCTTTCTCTAGTTGCGGTGAGCGGGAGCTACTCTTCATTGCAGTGCGCGGGCTTCTCATTGCGGTGGCTTCTCTTGTTGCAGAGCATGGGCTTTAAGTGCGTGGGCTTCAGTAGTTGTGGCAGGTGGGCTTCAGTAGTTGTGGCTCGTGGGCTCTAGAGTATGGGCTCAGGAGTTGTGGCGCACGGGCTCAGTTACTCTGCAGCATGTGGGATCTTCCCGGACCAGGGCTCGAACCCGTGTCCCCTGCATTGGCAGGCGGATTCTTAGCTACTGCACCACCAGGGAAGACCCCCTAGTACTTATTTATCTTTATTTATTTATTTACTTATTTATTTTTGGCTGCGTTGGGTCTTCGTTGCAGTGCGCGGGCTTCTCATTGTGGTGGCTTCTCTTGTTGCGGAGCACGGGCTCTAGGGTGCATGGGCTTCAGTAGTTGTGGCATGTGGGCTCAGTAGTTATGGCGCACAGGCTTAGTTGCTCCGCGGCGTGTGGGGTCTTCCCCGACCAGGGATCGAACCCATGTCCCCTGCACTGGCAGGCAGATTCTTAACCACTGAGCCACCAGGGGAGTCCCCAATTAAAATGTTTTGTGCAGAGAGTGACAGAGGGGCCGCTGGGTCCCCTGAAGTGACAGTGGCCAAGCACTCCGGGTCTGGCCCTCTCCCTTTCACCAGGCAGTGGCCACATTCCAGCCCCTGAACTGGGCCGGGAGCTGGGGCACAAACTGGGAAGCAGCTCTCCCCCACCCACAGGACAACAGGTGCTGGGAGTCGGGGGAGGGGCTTCCCCCCCAGGTGCCCCGGGCCTGAAAAGGTGCGGAGTAGGCAAGGGAGAAATGGGGGTCGGGGGACTGCACTGCCTGAGCAGCAGTGCGGGGGCAGGGAAGGGCTGGCAGAATGTGTGAGAGGCGGGGAGCGATGCCCCCAGCGCACCCCAGCCCCAGCCCCTGGCCTGGTTGGCCGCTGTCAGCGGACAGAGGATTTGGCAGTGACTGGGGTGGACCTCATTTCCGCCCCAAGGTCACAGGCACAGCACTGAGGCTCCTAGCCAGTTAATCGTGTCCAACAGAGCACGGCACAGGCACATCCACGGGCAGGGGCCGCGGCAGGGCTGGACCACCTCGTCCTGCATGGGGGCCGACAAGCCAACTCGGATGGCAGGCGTCGGACCAGGCATCTCACAGCCCCAGAGGCGCACACTCTGGCCCAGGAGCCTACGCCCACCACAAAGCCAGAACAAGCCTCAAGCCCGGCTCAAACCCTAGGGCCAGGCGTGGGCCCTGCCTCACAAGCCTGATGACCCTGCTTTGCTGGGGCAGGTTTGGGTCCTTTGGGTGGGGCTGTGTTACAGACTCTGGTTTGGACCTGAGGTCCAGTGCTCGTCCACGTCTTGCTCGCCCATCACCCTGCCTCAGCAAGGAAGCCCTTTCAGACAGAGGGAGGGTGCAGGGGTTAAGAAAATGGGTGTGACAACCAGCCATCCTGGTTCCTTTCCTACCCTCACCAGTCACGCTGTGAGCCTCAGTTTCCTCATCGGAAAAATGGACTAATGACCAGTTGTGATTTAGAGCCTCAAACCAAACTGAGGGGAGCATGGGGGCGGCGGGGCGGCAGAAAGGGGAGGAGCTGGAGACTCAAGGCCAGCGTGCGGGTGAGGTGAGGTGGGAAGGGCCAGCCCGGGCCGGGGAGCAGGAAGGCCTGAAACTGCCCTGCTTTGGATGGGAGGCTGGGCGGTACACCCAGGGGACCGCCTGTGGTATCTTTGGTACTGCTCCCCATTTTCCTTGTTCCCCCCAAGCCTCCAGGCCATCCTCCCAACTGTGAGTGCCTCGGGCAGCCCTATAGGGGCACCATGTGACCAGGTGTCCAGGCCCCTGGGGAGAGGGCCAGACAGGGGCCTAAGGGAGAGAGGAGCAGGAGAACGGGGTCTAGACCATCAGATTGCAGCCCTTCCCCCTGAGCCCCGCCATGGGACTGCCGGGCATGGTGGGCTGGGGGAAGGGGACACTGCAGACCAGCCTCCTGGGTTACCTGCTGAACTTGGGGACAGGCTGGTGACCAGGTCCTCCGTGCAGCTTGATTCTGAGCCCCCAGTGCTGGGCCATACCTCCTCTCCCACCTGTGGCAGGTAATGCCACCTGGCTACCTGGTCCCCCCTTGCCCCAACTCAGCCTCTGCCCCAGGCTCACCTCCCTCCTCAGCCCCTGGATGAGACATCGGGCCAATCCACCCCAGTCCCCTCACCCGGGCAGGGCCACACTTGGTGGGGTTTAGGGGGTGCAGGGCAGGTGGATGTTGGCATCTCCTTCCAAAGGGGCCTGCAAAACAGCAAGTCGGCGCCCCTCCCCTCCCGGCCCTTTGAGGCTCGCTGCCAGTGCATTTGACACTGAGCTCTCCACCAGCGGGAGCCAGCTCGTTTGCGGCCGGTGTTAATTAAGAGAGAGAGGTGATGGGGGGAGGCAGGGAAGGGCCGTGGAGGGCAGCTTCCGACAGCCGCCAGGACTGCCCTGGGAGCCAAGGGGGCCGGGAGCTGGACCCGCGCCGACCTAAGATGCCTGGGTCTCCCGCGCTGGCTCCAAGGCAGAGCTCTCCGGACGTCCGACCCCTCGTCTTTGCAGCCAACCTGCTGGGGCGGGAGGCGGGTCAAGACTGCATCAGAGGGGCCTGCTGTGTGCTCTGCCCGATGTGGAGGAGGCGGGCCCCAGCCCTGGGGGGCGGGGGGGGGGGAGGCGGGGGCGGGGCCGGGGAAGCCTCCCTCCCACAGTCCCTCAGCAGTCTGCTTCGAGGTTGGCCTGCTTTGTGGCTTGGCTTTGGAGTCAGACAGAGCCCGTTCCAATCCTGCCGCCACGCAGCTCAACCTCTGAGCTTTGGTTTTCTTATCTGTAAAATGGGAGCAGTAGCACTGCCCTTGTGGCTTTGTTATGATAGTGAATGGGGTCAGTCTGTGCCTGGCAAATAGCCCTCGCTCGGTCATTGGCGACGTGCATTCCTGGGGCAGAGGCCACATTCCAAGCCTTTGCGGGCCCAGCCCCTAGCAGCCTGCCACGTCTGCCTGGGTGTCCCGCGTGGTCCATCTCCTCCTCGCGCTCTCCCTCCGGCTCCGGCTCTGGCTGCCTCACCCGCCTGCTCAGCCCGCCTCCGCCCACATTCCCCGCGGCCCCCCAGCGCTGCTCTGGGAGCGCCCAGCCGCTCCTCGCCTCTCCATCTTAATTAGCTGCTTGTATTAATCTTGCAAGTAACGTGGCAACTTGCAGCCCTGGGTTTTCGGGCTGTGGAATTAATTATTCCCCAAGCGAAGAGCTGTCAGCTCTGGGAGACCAGCCACTCAGAGCCACCCGACACCGCTTAGCAGCGCCCACAGCCTCCGCGCCGCACCCCGGGCCTACGGCTGGGCCGGCTCACAAACGGCCCCCATTCCTGGCCTGGGCTCTTTTCCGGGTCCCCCTCTTACAGAGGGGCTGCAACAGGACCTGGGAAGGCAGGGAGGGATGCCACAGCGGTGTCGGAGCTGGAGGCCCCGCCTGGGAGCCAGGACCCGTGGGGCCAGAGGGGCTGAGGCACAGCTGACCCATCTCCCCACCGGGCAACACCTGGGCCTGGGGAACGCACCTGCCCTGTCTCACCCATCACTTGCACTCATTAGCATCAGTGCTTCACACAGAGGCAGCTGTGTGGCCGGAAGCTGGAGGCCAGGCTGGGAGGGGGTGCTGACTTGCACAGCCCTCACATTCTGATGGAGAGGCTGCCAGCCTCACTTCGCCCCTGCGTCGGCCCCTGGGGAGGCCGGAGAGGGCAGCTGGCCAGGCAGAGTGAGACGGACAGGGCAGCCGCGGCAGCTGGCGGTCCAGCTCTGGTCGAGGGTGCGGGGGGCCAGGGGCCGGCGGAGCTGAGGAGCCCTCTCTCTTCCTTGACCTTCACAAGTCACCCATCTGTTCCGGTCCGGTTCCAGTCCCAGTGCCCTGGGCCCTCCCTGCGCTGTCCCGGGGTGGGGTGCTGACCTCGCACGTGAGTGCTGTCGTCCATGAGGCTCCCAGCCCTGGTTCACAGTCATCCCCTGGGCGGCACTTACCACGGCTGCAGCGATGCAGTTTGTTCCTAGTGGCTGCAGCTCTGTGTCCCCCACAGTCTGTGAGCTCCGCATCTCTACACCAGGCCTGGCACAGAGGGGCTCGGGAGACCCTGTGGGAAGAAAGAATGAGCGTGGGACTTCCCTGGCGGTCCAGTGGTTAAGACTCCATGTTCCCAATGCAGGGGACGCGGGTTTGACCCCTGGTCGGGGAACTTAGATCCCACATGCTGCACTGTGCAGCCAAAAAAAAAGAAAGAAAGAACGAGTGAATGAAGGATACGTGCGGCCGAGGGTCGTCTGCCACTCTAGACCCCACATGCAGCTGCTTCCGGGGTGAGCGGACTCGACCGTGGTGCCTCCCACTCCCACCACCCTACCAAACCCAGGCCCATTGGGAGCCTCAGCTGGAGAGGAAGTCCCAGCCCCCTCCGCCTCCTGGTTATCTGCCCCTGCTTCAGGGACCCTGTGTCCAGGGACCCGGGCTGGCCCTCGGGCCTGGCTGGCAGCCCCCCATCGCCCCCTCCACGCAGCTGCATGCCCCACCAACCTCTCCCCGACTGACCGCCTTCGTCTTTCTCTCTTGCAGCCAACAGCTCCCTGCTCGGAGGCGGCGGCGGTGAGTACGCCCTTCCTGCGGCCTGGGGGTTGGCTGGGGGTCTGCTTCTCTCCTCCTGGCCCCTCACCCGCGGAGCCCAGCTGGCTGCCATGCGCCTTCCCCACAGCCTTCCTCCCGGTCCCCACGGTGCGCCGTTCCCATTTCTCCATCTCTGCCCTTCTTTACCGCCTCCCACCCCATCGGCCTTGCCCGGCGTCGCCCTCACTGTGGATGAAGCCGGACACCTGGCTGGCAGGCCCGGCTGCTTCAGCACTGGGTGACTGGGGTAGGTCCCCACCCTCTGAGCAGAGGCCTCCTGGTCTGTAACTGGGGGCTGGAGGGCCCCCTGAGCTTTCAAAGGGACTGGGCCTGGGACCGGGTCGTTGCGGGGCCGGGGCACAGGTGTGGTGGGGAAAGCCCAGCCCTGCCCCTGACGCCCACGGGCCCTCGGCCAGCCCTGCGCTCCTTTGGCCTCAGTTTCGCCACCTGTGAGGGCAAAATTAGCGTCTCTGCAACCTCGCAGGGCGGCTCTGCCGCCAGGACAAGTTCTCATCAAGTCAGGGGGAGCTCCGCCAACGGTTAAGCCCACGAGAATGCAATGCGTGTGTGTTCACTGTTGTCAAGGACCACGAGGAAGCAGGGGTTCCGGCAGGCCAGGCGGGCAGGGTGTTGGAAGTCAGCGTGGGCCCGGCCCCCAGGGGCACAGGGCAAGGTCAGCAGGTGCCGGCGGGGAGGGGCGGGGGGACAGCCCCTATGGCCCCGGGGCCCGGCCAGGCCAGCACAGGCTGGCCACACCAGCCGCTCAGCCCCAGCCCCTCACCCCCCGGCTGGCGGGGCCGCCCGCTGTCTGTGCAGGCAGCCGTAAGATTGGTGAGCTAGGGTCAGGGGTTAATGCGCCGTCGGATAAATCCCAGGGTGCGCTTACGGCAGTCGTGGCGGGGCCCAGGCCAGGTTTTAAAAGGGGAAAAATAAAAGGGGCATAGAAGGTCAGGAATAAATAAGAGCAGCGTTAAGAGCTGTTGATGACCGGCCAGGATGCAGGATCGGGGGCGGGGGGGGGGCGCGGGGAGCCTGTTTGTGTTTAGAGACGTTTTCCCTCCCTCACTCCCTCCCTCCCTCCCCTGCTTCTCCTCCAGCTGTCCCTGTGGAGGTCACAGCTACCCTGGCGGCCTCACAGAATGAGGTGGCTTCACTGGGGACTGGGGGTCCACAGACAGGCCCATCTAGGACCCTCTTCTGAGCCAAGTGCCTGGACAGATCTGCCGGGCACCAAAGGAGCCTGGTCCCTACTTCCTCAAGCTCACAGGCCAGACGGGAGCACCACCACGACGCAGGGTGGTCTGTGCGATCGGGGGGCGCTGGGCCGGGTGCTCAGTGAGGAGTACAGCCTCAGTGTCCGGGCTTGGGGACCAGGGAGGCTCCTGGAGGAGATGGTGCCTCCACTGGGACCCAAGGGATGGGTAGAAGGCAGCCGGTGAAGAGCAGTGGGAAGGGTGTGCTGGGCAGAGGGAACGGCACAGGTGAAGCCTGGAGTGAGGGAGAGCGTGGGGCATTCGGGGAGACTCCGAAGACTGGAGTGGTCGGAGCCCAGCCGGGAAGAGGGGAGACGGGAGAGGACTCAGGGGCCTCAGAGACCACGTGCGGAGCTGGATTTTTAGCCGTTCAGTTAGGAAGGCAAAGGATCGCAGAAAGGTGTGGGACTTATAAGTCCTAAGTCAGGTCATCACCCCTCTTCTGCTCAAAATTCTGCCAGGGCTCTCACCTCACCTCCTTCCCACGGCCCACAGGGTCTCCAGCCGCCCGTCAGACTGCCTGGCCCTCTCCACTCTGTGCCAGCCGCACCGACCTCCCTGCAGTTCCTGGAACAGACCTGGCCCACTCCTGCCTCAGGGCCTTTGCACTGGCTCTTCCCTCTGCCCCAAACGCTCTTCCGCAGAGAGCCATGTGGCTGCTCCCTTCACCTCTTGCAAGTGTTTACTTGCGTGCCGTCTACTCAGTGAGGCCCACTCTGACCCCTCGAAATTGCAGCTCCCTGCCCCTGCCCCACCTCCCCAGGCCCCTCACACTGCTCTAGTTTTTATTTTCCTCCAAGCACCTCTCTCCTAATGTGCTATATAATTTACTTGTTTATTATGTTCATTGTTTATTGGCTGTCTCCCCGCGGAGAATGATAGCTCCAGAAGGCATGACTGTATCTCCAGCACTTAGGACTGGGGCTGGCGCATACAGTCGGTGCTCAATAAATGGTTGATAAATAAATGAATGAATGAACTACAGGTAAAGGCAGGGACAGACAGCCTTACATGTCAAGCAAAGGACTTGCTGATGAGGGCAGTGGGAGCCACTGAGGTTTCAGGCAGGGCAGGGAGTGACTCATAGATGGCCTGGTGACCTCACTCTGGGAGGTCAAAGGACACCTGCTCTGGCCAGATTGAGGGGGGAGGCCCAGTGGGGTCCCTCTAGCTCCCTTTCCTGCAGCACTGAGGGTGAGAGGAGGCTGGAGCAGGCCCCAAGCACAGCCTGACCGACGCAGAGATGGATGGGGTGGGCCAGGACCCAGGAGGAAGTGGGCCCGGAGTCCAGCCTTTTAACGCCGGCCGAGATTTATGGAGCCGCCGCCAGTGCTCACTGGGGCTGTCACTCTGCTAATGTGATTGGAACAAGGCGGAGGTGGCAGGGAGGGGACAGGGGATAGGGAGAGGCTGGGGCTTGGGGGGGCCTGGCGCCCACCTGGGATGGGAATGGTAACAGGCCCTGGGCCCCCGGGATGTCCTCTGCTCTCACATCTGCCACCTGTACCCTCTACCGCCCCCTGGTCCATCCAGCCTTAACGCCCCGACCTGCCAGGAGGGAGGGCACAGGCAGGGGCAGCCTGGGACTGGGGGGTCTGGGTCCCCATCTAACCCTGCCCAGACAGACCCTGGTCTTCCCAGGTGCCCTCTTCTCCCAAGTCCAGCCCTGCAGGGGTTCAGGCCTCTACCCACCCCCAACTTCCCATCACCACCCATTTACCTATCCAGCCACCACCCATGCATTTAACAAGCACTGGTCCCGTTCAGCCTGCCCTGGCCACTCTGTTGAAAACTCCCCCAGCCAGCCCAGCCCTCCATGCTGATCCTCTCCCCTGTCCTGTGCCTGTTCCCAGAGCACGGATGCCCTTTCAACATGCTTGTGTTTTGTGCTTATTTTTATTGCCTTTCTCCCCACTAGAACATACTCTCCCCAGGAACAGGGTTCAGGGGATTCCAAGCCCCTAGATCAGCCTTTGTGGGGTGGTTAGTTGCACCCCTGTGTGCTGGGTGCTGCCCTAGGAGCTGGGGACTAACAGCCCGCCCCGGGGTTCTCATACAGTCCTGTTGGGGGAGGGTAGCTATCAGTTCAGAAAGGAGCTCTTGAAAGGGGGGCTGAGGCTGGCCTGCGGGGCTTTGGTGCAGGGAACCGCAGTGTTTACAGCAAGTATGTAGGGGAGTCTTCTGGCACCCTAAACCTCAGTGGGAACCCCCAGGGGCTGCTGGGGCCAAAAGGACTTAACCCAAAGGGTCCAGGGCCCCTGGGCCTGCCTCACTGGGGTTGGACACCCACCAGGCCCTGAGGCCAAGGTAGGTGGTGTGATAACACAGTGAAGGCCCCCCACTCCCCATTCCTTCCCAGCACTCTTTCTGAGTGTGTGTGTATATGGAGCTGGAGAGGACACCTGTGTCAAACCCTGGGACTCAGGACTTGACCCTGCCCTCAAAGAGATCCATTTTGGTAGAAGTCTTCCCAACAGAGGGGGCATTTGACTTGGGTCCCAAAGACTGCATAGGAGTTCGTCGGGTACAGAGGGATGGAGAGGCCCACCAGGTAGAGAGCCCAGTGTCTGCGGTGGGGAGACCTGACAGGGCTGGGGCAGCTACCCAGCCGGACCCTCAGGCCTCGGGACTGCCAGACCCACTCCTGCTCCCGCCTCCTTCCTGGAGAGCCTTTTACTGGCTCGATAAAAAATTTTTGTGAACAAACACTCTCCTATTGTATGGTAGGAAGGGAGGCGGGCCCTAAATCAGGATGGGAATCGACAGGGCCCTGACGCGTGTCTCTCCTGTTTATTGGGACTGAAATGTTTACTCGGCGATAAGGAGCCAGCCTTCTGGTGGAGATTTGTGCACTCTTTTTCAATTACCCCTCGTCTTTCTCTGCCACTTTCGCACTAAAGGGATAATAAATGTATCGGAGCGTTTCAATTATTCATCTAAATCATGACTGCGCCTGCCACGGCCAAGCTTTAGTGACAGATTAATTCAGGGCCGCCTTCCTCTGCTTGCAGCGGCCATCTCTGCCCCCGCCTGTCCAGAGCCCCGGAGGCCAGCCCAAGGGGTGGGCGGCTGGGGTCAGGCAGGTCCCTGGCAGGGGCAGGGCAGGATGGAGCCCCGTCCACACACAGCCACTGCCAAGGACCCTCCCTTCCGGAGGTCAGCAGGCCACCCAAACCTGCAGGCCTGTGAGGGCACAGCCACCCTGCCCTCCTGCTTATCGGCTCTGCATGCCCTCCTCCCTATGCCCACACTGCAAGTCCATGTGTGCGTCCCTTACACTGCAGGGTCCCAGGCATCTCCCACCAGGGAGAAGCCAGAGGTGGCTCGGCTCCCGGCATAGCCCTCTCCTGCCACAGGGCCTTTGCACATGCTGCTCCTGTGCCCGCCCACCACACCTTCCCACCTAGTTATCTCCATGTCAGGGCAGCCCCTCCCACCAGCAGCCCCCCAACACACACACACACACACACACACACACACACACGCCCACACACGCCCACACACTGCTCTATTTGCTGAGGGGCCTGCCACGTTCCTGGCACTGTCCTCAGTGCTGGAACACAGCAGGCACTGGGACACAGCAGCCACTGCCCCTCTTGGGCCAGTATTCTGTCATCCTTGAAAATCAGACTCTTGTTCGTGTGATTAAGTACCAACTGCTCCCCATCAGACTCCCCCACTAAGGGGCATGCACAGGGCGTCTGTCTGTCCACCTCCTGGAAAACAGTAGGTGCTCAGTGGGGACCTGTTGGTGACCCAGCCATGCCCAGGGGCGCCTCCCCACAGCCCAGGTATCTGTGTGCATTCCTCCCCCACCCACCACGCAGGCACATGGCTCGGGCAGAACCTGCCACCCGGGGCCCAGCCTCTCCTCTCTCCACACAGGGACCCATGAGTCCAGGGGGCGGGGGGCACCCTCTTTCCTCTCTCTGTCTCCGTCTGAGTCTCCCTCGCCCCCACTCGGTCTGTCTCTTGCCTCTCCTGCCGTCTCACTCTCGCTCCATCTCTCTGTCTCTCTCCTCCACGCCGGCTCCTCCGGCACGTGCATTCTCTCCACCTCTTGCTCTCTCCTGCTCACTCGCCCTCAGGATTCAGGCCTCGACTTCTGCCCAGCTCATTTGCCATCCCGCGCACCTCCACCTGGCACTATCTCCATCGCCCAGCGCCGCTGATCTGTGATTGCTTCCCGGCTCTGCTCCGATTAGCTGGGGCCTGGCACAGCAGGCAGACAGGGGGCCCCCATGGCCCTCTCCAGGCCAGGCCGTGTGGGCCGACCAGCCGATCCTGAGCACGGCTCCGTGCCAGGCTGCGGCAGGGGGGTGCATGGGACGGGTGTGGCCAGAAGTTGTCTGGGGCAGGGGGCCGTGCTGCGGCAGAGAGGGGAAGGGCATTCCTGGACGAGGGCACAGCAAAGGGCCCCAGAGGCCATCTCAGACCACGCTCCTGCCCTGCTGGCACCTTCCCACTGCAATGGTTCCTGCTGATGCAGCCCTCCCCTCCCACCTCTCCCCCTGTTGCCCTGCTGAGCCCTCTGCCTGGACCCCTCCTCCCCCGACCTCCCCAAAGCCTTTCTTCTCATCACTCAGGGCTCTGCTCAGATGCCACCTTCTCAGAGGCACCTTCCCAACCCTGAACCGCACCCATGCCTGCCCAGCTCCCTTCCCTCTCCTCTGGCTCTGGAGTCTGTTTCCTTCTGCCGTTTCACTGCAGTGATATTAGAGCCGCACTTCGCCTCCCTCACCCAGGGCCTGGCGCCTGGCGGGTCCACCTCCCCACTGCCCAATGCCTGTGTCGAGGATGGTGGGGGAGGCACGCGGAGGCCGGATGTCATCTAAGGCGGAGGCCGGAGGGAGCCCCAGCCTTGCTCAGCGTTGATGATTTTATTTCATGGACTTGTGGGAGCCATGGGAGGTTTCATGAGCAGGGTAGTGATACGGTCCCCCAAGTAAAGGCCCCGGTGAGGAGGAGGAGGTGCTAACAGCTGCCAGGCGTGTGGAGCGCTCCCTGCGGGGGTGCCAGGGCCTTGCTGGGCTCTCCCTGCAGAATCTCACCCCCGTCACAGCACTGTGGGACACGCGTACCGTTAGCATCTCCATTTTGCAGATGAGGAAACTGAGGCACCAAGTCCCTTGAGCTGAACCGCGCTCCCCAACCCCACCCCTCAGCCAGCCCTCCCTGGGTGGGAGAGAGAAGGGCAGGGACGCCAGCTTCGGCCTCTGGGGCCCGTGCCCTGCCCCCAGCGGGCAAGATGCTTCCAAGCCCCTGCCTGCAGCTGCCACAGGGATTTTTAATAACGGGAGTGATTTTTGCATGATGAATGAGGTGCTGCCGTTGTGTACATAATGAAGCCCTAATGTTTTCAAATCCCCATTTAAGGAGCTGATCTCACCCCGTAATGAATTTCAGATCACATCGCGGAGCTGTCGTTCATCCATCTTCTCCCTGGGGCACCCACCCGCCTTGGCCCCTCGAGGGTGGGTCCTGACGAGGGCGGGCTCTGCATCCCGCCCCCCACAGTGGGATGAGCCCAAGGCTAGCACAGAGCGGGGGCTGGCACGGGTTTGTTGACTGAATGAGTGACCAGGAGGGTGTAGGCAGAGGCCGAGGCAGTTCTGGCAGTGGGGTATCATGTGGGGCTGAGGATCCCAAGTCTCGGCCTGGGCCTGGGAGGAAGATGGAGGCCAGAGATGAAGAGGGCAGGAAGGGCCAGAGAGAAGGGGGCCCGAGGCCCTGGCCTGGGTCACTTGGCCAGGCTTTATGGCTGGGCCTGCCCCCTGCAGGTTAGGGGCCTGGCAGTGCAGCGGCTCAGGCTTCTGCCCCCTTTCAGCCCTGGCATTCGGCGTTTGTGCAGGTGGCTGGGATGGGTGGCAGCTGCAGGCTGCGCCAACGTGGTTGGAGTGGGAGGTGGTTGGAGTGGGAGGTGGTTGGAGTGGGAGGGCTCTCAGGCCGGGCGCCCAGCCCCTGGGGCCTGCGGGGTGAGACGTCTAAGTGGGAGGTGGTCCCGAGGGCCCAGACCCAGGTGCCTTCCCGGGCTCGAGAGGTGCACCCCTCCCCTGGCCCCATGGGCCTCAAGCTCACCCCTCTGCCTCCCCAGCCCTCTCTCTGCCAGGGCTTTCTGGGTGACATTTCCACCTGGCAGTGTGTCCCATCCCTTGGGCAAAGGGGACCCCAAGAGCATGAGGGACAGAGGAGTCTTCTGCCTACGGAGTCCGTGGCTGTGCCTCGGTCTCCCCATCTGTAAAATGGGGCGACATGTGATAACGTGCAGGGCCCTTTGGTACCATCTCGCACTGAACGCTCACACCAAATGCAGAGGGAGGTGCTGTTACTGAGCTTGTACAGATGAAACTGAGGCGCAGGGAGGTGAAGTGACCCAGCGGAGTGGCGGGAGAGCTGGGGGGAGGGAGCCTTGGGTCTCTCGGGGCCAGGTCTGCTCTGCTACCAGGAGGCGTGGCCCACACAGCCCCAGCGAGCTCCTTTCAGAGGCTCTGAGACTTGGCACCCTGGGAGGGCACTGCCCAGGCCCATCCTCTCCCTCCGCTGCCCTGCGGACCCACAGGAGCCCACAGGGTAGGGCTGGGGGCTGCCCAGGCAAGGCCTCACAACCCCTACCTGGCTGAGAGTGGCTTTGCCTCCAGGAGCTTTTGTCCCTGTTCCTATGAGATGGAGGCTGGGGAAGCGGCTCTGAGCATCTGCTCTCCTGTAACTGTGAGATCTTGGACGAGTTGCTTAATAATTCTGGCCTTTAGTCTCCCACCGCCCCCCGGCCACCTCTCAGCAAACCTCAGTCCTCCCCACAAACTTTCTGAGGCCAGTTCTGAGGCTCAGAGAGGCTAAGTGACTGGCCCAAAGCTACTGGCAAGCTTGTGGGCAGGATTTCTGGAAAGAGAAATCCCAGAAGGGGGCGAGCAGGGCGGCCAGACCCACAGGACAGTGGAGGGGAATTGGGGGGAGATGGAGTGGTAGGCCCAGGGCCAGCCAGGGTCTCCTGCCCTCTGTCAGGGGCACAGCTGCCCTCCTCTCCCCCAGGCCACAGGCCTCCTTGTGTTCCTGTAAATAATTAATTAGCCCCTGCTTGCTTGTTTGTTTAGCATGAGGAATGCTCCCCCACTGAGATGCATTTATTGCTGAATAAATTTAAATATCTAATCTTCCCTTCATGAATATTACAGCACTCTAAATAGCGGCCAAAATATCCTAAGCGCCTTGGCAAATGGCCCCCACGGGAGCCTGTCTGCTTCACCTCCACTGGCTCTGAGGAGGGCCCGGCTCCAGGCCCTGCCCTCTCCCAGCGCCCTCCCAGCCCTGGACTTGTGAGGCAGGGGCTGAGTCTGAGCTGATGCTCCTGAAGGCTCAGTGCAGGGCTGTGGAGGCGACACCGATGGCAGGAGGCTGGGGTGGGCTTCCAAGCAGGGGCGGCTGGCTTCTCTGGGGAACGTGCCTGGACCAGGGCGGAGAGTTAGGGCTGGAACAGAGAGAGGGCAGACAGGGCCCCCAGACAGAAGAGATCAGGGAGGCAGGAGGACGGGGAGAGCAGGTCTCCAAGGCAGCCTTGCTGGATCGGATGGAGACAGTTAGTGGTCAGCCTGTGGGTGCAGCTGAACAGTCGTGCAAGAGGAGTGGTCCCAGACCGCTCAGCAACCAAAGGTCCCCAAAGCAGTCCCTCTGTTGGGAGGGGGATATGTAGATGTGGGGAGGGGGCAGGGGCCAGCAGTGAGGAGACAGCAGCTGTAGACAAAACGTCTTCCCAAAGTGTTTGGGTGAGGAGGGCAAACAGTAGACAGACAGCCAGGGTGGGAGGGAGGCTCAGGATGGGAACGGAGAGACAGGTCCTTTCATGGTCCTAGAGGAAGTAGAGCAGTCCAGCTGTGTGACCTTGGGCAAGTCTCTCACCCTCTCTGTGCCTCAATTTCTTCTTCTCTAAAGCAGGAAAAATAATAGCACAGCCAGGCTGTGAGGCCCAAATAAGACGGTGGATGTACATGGCTCAGCGCCTTGCTCACCAAGAAACTGTTGAGGGACTTCCCTGGTGGCGCAGTGGTTAATAATCTGCCTGCCAGTGCAGGGGACACAGGTTCAAGCCCTGGTCCGGGAAGATCCCACATGCCACGGAGCAACTAAGCCCGTGCGCCACAACTACTGAGCCTGCGCTCTAGAGCCCGCAAGCCACAACTACTGAGCCTGCGCTCTAGAGCCCGCAAGCCACAACTACTGAGCCCGAGGGCCACAACTACTGAAGCCCACGGGCCTAGAGGCCATGCTCTGCAGCAAGAGAAGCCACCCAATGAGAAGCCCATGAACCGCAATGAAGAGTAGCCCCCGCTCACCACAACTAGAGAAAAGCCCGCGTGCAGCAACAAAGACCCAAGGCAGTCAAAAATAAAATAAATAAATAAAATTTTTTAAAATTTATAAAAAAAAAAAAAAAAAAGAAGAAGCTGTTGAGGCTAAAATTAAGGAGCCAGATCTGGGACCTTAAAGGTGGAGGAGCGAGGGGGAGGCTGAGGATGGAGGCAGAGTGGCCTTAGGGCCATCTTCCGGGAGAGGAAGGATTCAGCCTTGACCTTAGTGGAGGGACATCTGAGGAAGGCCCTACCACCCATGTGGGCTCAGTCTCCCCAGGAGAGACCCCAGGTTTTCTGCTGACTCGGAGTGAGGTGGGGGTCAAGTTGGAGCTTTGAGGGTTTTTTGTTTTTGTTTTTTTTAATTTTTTTGGAGTATAGTTGCTTTAGAGGGTTTTTGGATGTGGCTGACCAGGGAGGGGACCGAAGGTCAATTGGTATGAACTGGGGCACCCCCTAACCAGGCAGGCCCAAGGGCCAGCTGCCCCAGGGTCAGGTGGGGAGTGGGGAGGAAGGACATTGTCTTTGGATGGGACCCCAGGAAGCCTCCTCCTTCTGGTCTCCAGGGCTCAGCTTAGCCCAAGGAAGAGCCGGGACCGGGCCTGGGGGTCAGAGCCAGGGGAGGTGCAGGTCATGGTGGAGACATGGGAAGGGCAGCCCTTTGGGCTGGGGGCCTCCTCTGGCACTCAGGGATGGGAGAGCCACAGGCTGCTGTGTGGACAGGGAGCAGGGGCAGGAGGGGGCCTGGCTGCTGAAACCCTGAGTGCCAGGGCCAGTCTGGGCACTGGCTTCTTGGGGGAAGGGTGAGCAGGGTTGGAACCCCAGGCCTGTCCCTCAGCTCTGCTTTGGGAGAACTGCTCCCTGGGCACCTGCACACGGCCCGGCCCTGTTCTGCATGCTGCTCGGGGGACTCCAGCCCGAGGGCTCTGCCAGCGCCAATTCCTCCCTCCGCCTCCCCCCTCATGCCCCCAGGTCAGCCCCAAACGCTTGGCTGCAGGCCCGTCCACTTCTGCAGGAAACAATAAGTCCCTCAAACACAGATCTCGCTGAGCGCCACTTCCACACAGCCCCCACAGTGGGCCAAGGTCGCCTGCAGGGTGGACAGCACGGGGAGATGGCAGGCAACCAGGTGCCAAGTGGATGAGACCACTGGGGCAGGGCTGGGAGGTCCCCAGGTGAGCCGGCTCCGGCAGGTCCCTGTGCTAACCCTGTACGCTACCTCCCGCCCCGCTCCCTGGTATATACACATTGGGCACCCGCCCATACAGTCTCACTTACCTAGTAATAGCCAACACTGGCGTCACCTTCACTCATGCCTTAAGCATGTTACAGGAATTAACTTAATCCTTCCAATACTCCTATGAGGTGGGTACTAGTATTATCCCATTTTACAGATGGGGCAATCGAGGTCCAGAGAGGTTAAGTGCCCTGGGTCACACAAATGTGCCCGGCAGAGCTGGCATCTGAACTCAGGCTGCCCAGCTCCACAGCCCCTGCTGTGGCACACCGTGCTGGGTGGGTCGCCTGGCACCCCCACCCAGAACAGACACACTGCACGTGGACGCTGTACACCCACTGTGCCACACTCTCCGCCCCCTCCCATTGGGTGCCACCGTCCTCATCCCTGCCCGAAAGGAGGAGGCGGGGGACCCAGTCCCAGATTCCCTCCCCGGGTTCCCCCAACTCCTCTACCCAACCCGCCCACCCCCACTCCTGGGACGCTCTGGGAAATCGCCTGGTGCCATCCCTGAGTGAAGTCGCAAAATTAGGTTTAATTGGGCTCACAGGGCATAAAAGAAAACAGAAGAAAAGGGGGTGGTCCAGCTGGTGTCCCTGGTCCTGTGCCAAGATGTTGAGGGTGGGGCTGTGATGAAGGAGCCAGGGCCTCGGTTTGCGCATCTGTAAAATGAGGAAATGATAGTCCTTTCCTGCTGCAGAGCATTGAGCTCGGTGTCCAAGAAGCCCCTGGCACAGGCCTAGGGTGCAATCGGAGCTGGGGACCTGCCAGAGGTGGGTCATGTTCTCCTGGCCAGGATGTTAACGCCTCCCCTGAGGCCGGGGTGGGGGGGGGGCGGGGGGGGCGCGGTCACTGTGCCTAATTTTCAGATGAGGCAGTGGACAATCTGGGAGCGGGGAAAGGGCTTACCAAGGTGCGGCAGCCAATGAGGGACAAGGCCGAACCCCGCCTGTCCCTCAGCGCCGCGGGAGCGAGGTCGGACAGGAGAAGAGTCTCTTCCGCCCGCGCCCAAGTTGTTTATCTGGGTCCGGGTCCCCAAGGTCGCTAGCGAAGCCCCAGAGCCGCCCTCGGATAAACAAGCCCAGGCCCGGCCCCAATTAAGCCGGATGCACTAACGAGGCGGCTCGTTAACGAGCTGGGGTGCACTCCCGGAGACACCTGCGCGAGCCGGATCACCTTCCCCGCGTGGCGCAGGGAAGGAGCTGTAAGACCTAGCTCAAGGCCGGGATCGGATCTGCCTCTTGTAACTAGGTGGCCTCAGTTTCCGCGTCTGTAAAGTGGGTCTTAGAGTTTGTAAAGTAGGTCCGAGGGGCCTCGCCTTGGGAGGTCGACCTTGGGACTCTGGGCTCCTGGCGCGGAGGCGGTGACTGGTAGCGGGGCACCGCGGGGCGTCCGGGCCGGAGCTGGGAGGGCGGACTTCCCCCTAGCCCGGCTCGGGCTGCGGTTCCTGCCGTCCCGGACCCTGCCTCCCGGAGCCACCTGTGCCCGGCCCGGGGAGACCCCAACCCCTCCCGCGCCCCTGCCGAGAGCCCAGGAAAGAGCAGGGCGGGCCGGGCGCGCCCCCTGCCGGCAGGTCTGCGCCGGCTCCCGCCGGGGCCCGCTTTGGCCCCTGTCTTCGCCTCGATTTCCCTAGACGTGAAACAAGTGTGGGACCAGGGGTGGGGGTAGGGGGTGGAGAGGTGAGGGAGCGTCTGGAGGCCGCGGGAGAAAGGCGAGGTGCCCTGTGAGTCCCAGCACAGACAGGGGATCGGGAGTATTCGGTCTGTGGGCCTCGGCCTCCTCTGTAAAACGGGCTCAGGTGGGAGGCGGGGAACCCCAAGGCTCACTGCCCCGTCCCCTGCAGTGGACGGCTGCATCCACCGGGCCGCCGGACCCCTCCTCACCGACGAGTGCAGGACCCTTCAGAGCTGCGAGACCGGCAAGGCCAAGATCACCTGCGGCTATCGGCTGCCGGCCAAGTGTGAGTCCCCGACACTCCCACGCCGGTGGGGCGCAGACAGGGCGCCTGTGTGAGTGCTGTAACTGGGGATCAGGGGTGCACCGTCCACAGAATTGCTGAGGTCTCCTCCGGGGCACTTCTGAAGTGCCAGGACCTGGCCCCTCCTCGCCTTCCCCAGGAAGCCGGTGGCGGGAGGGGATGCGTGGAGGCTGGGGAGGGGCCAGGACTTGAAGGGAGGGTAAGAGCTAAGGAAGCAACGCCCCATTGCCTCAGCCGGGTGCCTACAGATGTGGGGAGGGGCCCAGCGTGGGCCTGCCTGTGTCTGTGGAGGCGTGAACTGAGGCTCGAGGGTACACCTGCGTGCCGACCTGGGTGGGGTCCTTCCCCGGGGAGTCTCAGAACTTGGGGAGGAGGGGGCTTGTTTCCTGTCCGCTCCAGGGCCCAGGCCGGCAGGAGGGAGAGCCGAGGACCGGACGGAGCCCCCGGCCGGTCTGATCTCGTCGCCTCCCACAGATGTCATCCACACGGTGGGACCCATCGCCCACGGAGAGCCCAGCGCCAGCCAGGCTGCCGAGCTCCGCAGCTGCTACTTGAGCAGCCTTGACCTGCTGCTGGAGCACCGGCTCCGCTCGGTGGTAAGGGGCGCCAGGCGGCGGGAGCGGGGGCGACGTGAAGCCGGGGGTGGGGCACGGCCTGGCGGGAGGCGGAGCGGAGAGTGACGCGGTCCCCAATCCCTTCTCACCCCCCCACCCCAGGCGTTCCCCTGTATCTCCACAGGAGTGTTTGGTGAGTGGGGTCTAGAGGAGGAAGGGCGCGGGTGGGCAGCAGGTGGGCCCAGACGCAGGGAGGGGCCCGGGAGGGCGGGGCAGGGGTGGGGCCCGGTACAGGGGTGGGTGGGAGCCGAGGCAAAGCGGCGAGGGACGGGTGGGAGCTTGGGACTCAACTCCCGCCCCACCGGGTCCGGTCCGCAGGCTACCCCAACGAGGCGGCGGCCGAGGTAGTGCTGACCACGTTGCGCGAGTGGCTGGAGCAGCACAAGGACAAGGTGAGGCCTGGGCCCAGCCAAGAGGACCGGACGGGGGTGGGTGGCGGGGCGCACCCCGGCCCCGCTGACCAGCCCCACCAGTCACGTGCAGAGTGCCGGGTACATGGGGTTCAGGCCTTGCCATTGCTCTCTGTGTCCCCTCTCCTCTACTCGGGGCTGTTTCCTCCCCTGCAACCAGGGCACAGGGTAGTGCGAGAAGGCAATAGCACACCACACCATGAGCGCCTTCTGCAGCCTGAGCTCTAAACTCAGGTCGAAGAGCGCCCCAAGGGCGAGGCAGGTGAAAACCTGCTGGGGCGGGGTGGTGTTAAGACCGGGGAGCTAGGGAGCTGGGGAGCCGGGGTGTGGGTGGTTTCCGCCCAGGCTGAACAGGCCCTGGCGCAGGTGGACCGGCTGATCATATGCGTGTTCCTGGAGAAGGACGAAAACATCTACCGGCAACGCTTCCCCCATTACTTCCCCGTCGGTACGTACCCCGTGGTGCGCGCCCCGGCCAGCCCCTGCCCCGCCCCCATCCACCCCGGGCGGGCTCTCACTGTCCTCTGCCTTCCAGCATGACGGCAGCCCGCCGCCTACCCTGACCAGGACTGGTAAGCAGGGCCTGGCCCTCCGTGTGGCTGCCCACTAACCTCGTGCCCACTAACACACCCGCTCACCCCGCGCTCCGCTCACCCCCACGCAGGGAAGCCAGGGAGGCAAGCCTGGGAGGCTGGGGGAGGCCCATGGCCCACATGCTCTGACCTACTGGCTTTGCCCACAGACTCGTCTGGGCCTACCGGACCGCGCTCCCAGCTCTAAGAAGCCTGCAGCAGGGCCTGGCTTGGCCACCCTATTCTTTCCCTCCGCCCCCTGCCCCCTCAGCAGCCTCTATTCTAATAAAGACCACTACTGTTGCAGCTCCTACTGTCCCAGCCCTGGCTGCGGGGGGGGGGGTGAGGGAAGCAGCCCAGGTGTGGACAGGTGCTTTGGCTTAAAGGGGCTGGCGAGCGCTCTCGGTGAGCCAGGCAGGTGGAGGCACGGGCCAGACAGCAGAGGTGGGCAGCAGCACTTCACATTTATTGAGGGCCTGCCCCCAAGGAGCTCACAGCCTGGGGGCCGAGACCCCACATGTGCCGGGGGGAAGAGAAGAAGTGAAGGCAAAAAGGAAGGCGATGCAGACACCGCGGCCCAAGCAGTGGGGGTGCAAAGCAGGCACAGGCAGCGGGCCGAGGGGAGGGGTGGGAAGAGAATGGTGGCCTGGCAAGCCCCGCTAGGCCTGGGCATGGAGGACCCAGCACAGGCTTGAGGACTGCCCCTCCCCCACCTGGTGGGCACCACCTGGGGGGCTCTGGGGTGCCCCCGCTCCGCCACCTGCCCGGAGCCAGGCCCCACCACCACGCCGGCCCTCTCCGCCCGGAACTCTTCCGCCGTGCAGAGCCCTGATGGAGGGCAGGCAACCCAGGCCCTGGCCAGGACAGCAGGGTGGCGGCGGGGCCTATGAGGGAGCAGCTTGAAGCTTTGGTGGTCCTGGGTCCCTGGGCAAGTCTCTGAGGGACTTCCACATCTCCATGGAAGCCCCTGGCCAGCTAAAGAGGGAAGGGGCAGAGGCCTGAAGGGAAGGAAGCAGAACCCCAATAAGCAGGAGGGACCTCCAAGAGGCCTAGCCCCCTCAAAACTGCTCCTGGCGGGGAAGCTCACGGGTGGACAGGTAGAAGGCTGAGAGGAACCCACCTGCGGGGAAGGGGGGCAGCGAGACACAGAGCAGCCAGGGGGGCAGCAGCAGAGCAGGGACACGCACACACGCGGCTCACCACCAGCGTCCCCTTTAATAAAACATGGAAGGTCATGTGACACGGAAGGGGGTGGGGGAGTGAAGTATGACCATTTACAACCACAAAAAAACCTCTGTACATGTCTAGCGCCTGGCAGAGGGGAGGGCAGGCAGGGCAGCGGCAGGCCGGGGCCGGCCCTATTTGTAGAGGATATCGTAGTGTCCAGGCCGGTAGAGAAGGTAGACCTTGGGCTCGGAGCCCTCGGGGAAGATGTGGGGGTTGGTGGTGCCGCCCTCGCCGCGGTCCATGTACTCCACCTGGATGGAGACGCTGAGCGCCTGGGCCAGCGCGATGATGTGGATGTGGTCGCTCTCCTTGCACATGGGCTCCACCTCCTGAGGCACAGGGGCGGCTCAGGGCCCGCGTCTCGGTGCCCCTCCCCCGGCCCCCCCCCCCCCCGCCAGCCCCAGGGCTCCCCACCCGAGGCACGAGAGAAAAGAAGGGCCCCGAGTCTGAGAAGTAGGGAGGGGGCAGCACCTGCTGGCAGAACTCCTTGACGGTCCGGCCACCCTCGATGAAGTGCTCAAAGAACTTGCTCTCGCGCTGCAGGTAGCCCGAGGTGAGCAGCCGCAGGTAGACCACCAGGTAGTCCGAGGTGCTCTGGTCGTTGAAGGAGGCCAGCAGGTCGGCCACTGAGGTCTGCTTCTCCACCTGCTCGATCAGGTCCATGAACTGCCACCCGAGGGGGACGGAGGGCAAGATGAGGGAGGAGATGGGTCAACCCTGCCACAGCCAGGCCACCCACCCTCCACTCTGGCTGACCGGGTGACCGGGCGGCTGGGCTCACCGTGTTATGGAAATCCTCAATTGTGAACTCAGTGAAGCCCTGGGACACCAGGTCCTCTTTGCTCTTGGCGGACACAGCCTTGAACCTGTGGATGGAAGGGAAGAAGAGGCTGGCATGAGTTCGTAGGCCAGCAGAGCAGGGGCCCAGAGAGACCAGCCCAGGGGTGGGGGACTGGCCACTGACGGAAGCCCCAAGCAGAGGCCCAGCCCGTCACTGGGCCTCAGGTGGAACCGCACCTCCCAGTCATCAAGAGGGAGGAGGGGGCCCACAAGCCCTTCATGGAACCCTCCCCTACCTGCTTCCTTTGTGCCCAAGTGGCCACCCTCCTCACCGCTGCAATTCCTTGCTGTCATCCAGCAACGCCTCCAAGTGGGAGAATCCGAAAGCTCGATAGAAGCAGTTTCCATCAGGCCTGGTCTTGCGGATGTATGAGTACTTTTTGTGGAGGTCCTGCGGAGAGGCAGCCCCCAGCCCACCCCGTGCCCATCAACATCAGGCCAGAACCATGGCAGGCCAAGGAAACCCCCCCCAAGAAAGGTCACACCAGAGCGGGTGGCAACTGAGCTCCAAGCAGCCACCTGGCAGCCTTGGCTGCTGACTCTGGGGTGGGGGCTCACTTAGCAACCCACTGCCAGGAGCCCCCAAAGCCCCAGGAAACTGAGTTATGGACACACTGCGTGCACGGGTTGCCGAAGCGGTCACCAGCCAATGGGTATGCCATGCTGCTGGGCCCGAAGGGCTGCTGTTTCATAAAAACAGGCAAGAGAATGGGTCCCTGACCGACACAGCTTTTCCAGTGAACAGCCTTTCAAACCCTGAGAGCTCCAGGGCAAACAAGTTAGGGTACGGGGCATAGTGCCACACCTGAGGCCCTACCACACAGCCCCGGGGTGGGAAACGGCCTCCCTCACCCCCATCTAATCTCTACCCTGCCTGCTCACAGCTGGTTTGCTCTTTTCCAGTTTCCTCCTCAGCTCAATGAAATTTCTTCTGCCTACTGAACGTCCCCAATGAGTTGGGGGTGTCTGGCCCTCAGTGCTGTCTGGCAAGCAGGCCTCACTCCCCTGGCCTGGGCCCCTCCCCTTCTCCTATCTCATACCTTCTCCGTTCTCCTGAAGCCCCCCCACCCCAGTCACCTTCCCGATGACCCTGCTTCCTCTCCGACTGAGGACCCCTCGGCCCCTGCAGCACACCCACCCACAGCCTCTCTCTCTATCCTCAGAGGGTCTGAGGCGGCCACCAGAGCCGCCCCTCTCTTGGATTCAGTTCACCGTTCCAGGATGTCTCCCCTCTCCTCCCGCATCATCAATTTCTCTCTCCCGACCCATTTAGATCCATCAGCATATAAACCCAGACCAGTTCTCCCTTCGAAAAAAACGCTCTGCTTCCCGTGAATTCCTTTCCAGCTACCACCCAATTTCTCTGCTTTCCTGTGGGGCTTCTAGTGAAGCCGTCTGTGCCCACTGTCTCCATTTCTCTTCTGCTGTGAACTCCATCCCAGCAGGCTTTTACTCTAGTGAAGGTCACGGATGGCCTCCCAAGCCCTAAGGTCGAACCCACTCCTCCCCAGACCAGCCGCTCAGCAGCGTCCACTTGCATCCACTGGTGTGGTGACGCACCCGCCCCACTTCCGTCCTCCCTTCACGTGCTGCCAGGCCCACCCTCTCCATGTCCTCCAACCTCACCGCTGCCCCTCCTCATCTAACCTGTGGCGGTCACGGCTGCCACCAAACCACAGAGCACCCTTCCTCAAGAGCCCACGTGTCACCTGCCAGAAGACAACCACGCCACAGACCATCCACAGCCCCTGCCATGTGAACAGCATAACCTGCTCAGGCCCGGGGCAGCTTCGGCGTCAGCTCTACTCGCTCTCCTGACCTCACAGCTCATGGGATTTAAACGTAACTCTTCACCCGCCCCCTTCTTGGCCCTCAACTCCAACTTCGACTCACACCCAACTGCCTTGCCTCCACCGCCTCAGACCGACCCAGCCAACAGGCGGCTCCTGACCTCCTCCCGGCCTCCCCTCAACCGCCTGCCCTCCACCTCCCAGCCATTGCCGACTCCACCCTCACACCCCATCCAACCCAGCAGCAGACCCTTTCGGCTGTGCCCACATCCAACCGCTTCTCACCTGGGCCACTCAGCCGCCCTGGCTGTCCCTCCATCTCCGGCCGGTTTCATTGCACAAGCCTCCACACAGGTCTCCCTGCCTCCACCTCACTGCTCAGTCTATCCCCACCCAGGCCACCAGCGACCAGAGAAACCCATTAAATACTCAGCTCCCTCCGAGTCCTTTCTCGGCTCCAACCCCCGCGTCTCCTACACGCTCTGCTCCGGCCACACTGGCCCCCACCCAGCTCTGCCCAGCCGGCTGCGCCAGCTTGCTCCCTTGCCTCTCAGTTCATTACTCACACACCCCCATATTTAAAACCGCAAACCCGGGGACTTCCCTGGTGGCGTAGTGCTTAAGAATCCGCCTGCCAATGCAGGGGACATGGGTTCGAGCCCTGGTCCGGGAAGATCCCACATGCCGTGGAGCAACTGAGCCCATGTGCCACAGCTACTGAGGCTGCTGTCTAGAGCCCGTGAGCCACAACTACTGAGCCCGTGTGCCACAACTACTGAAGCCCATGTGCCTAGAGCCCATGCTCTGCAACGAGAAGCCACTGCAATGAGAAGCCCATGTACTGCAACAAAGAGTAGCCCCCGCTTGCAGCAACTAGAGAAAGCCTGCGCACAGCAACAAAGACCCAACACAGCAATGAATAAATAAATAAAGTTTATTAAAAAAAATTTTTTTTAATTAAAAAATAAAACCGCAAACCCTCCCACTCCTGATCTCCTCGTCCCGCTTCACTTTTCTCCACAGCGCCTACCACCTCTGACATACATTAGGGTTACCTCTCATTTAATGGCTGTCTTTCCACTATGAACCATCACCTTAAGGGCAGGAGTCGACAGCTGTAGTCATCACTCTATCTCCAGCACCTAAAACAGTGCCTGGCCCACAGTATGTGCTCAGAAATGTTAAATGAACAGGAAAAAATGTGTACAAAGAGCCCAAATCACTGCCGCTACCAGAATCATTCTGAGCACTTACTCTTTGCCAGGCCCTTTGCTGCGGGCTAATATCCATTATCCTCCTCCTCCTCCTCCCAGGGTGTTGCCCAAGATCACACAGAAGGGGTGAAGCCAGGACTCCAACCCAGGTCTATCGGGCCCCAGAGTCCGTGCTTTCCTCTCTCTACAGGCCTCTTGGGTAAACCACAAACACCCTGAGCAAGGGGTCAGAGGAGACCACAGGCCACACATAGCTGGATCTGTGTGCATTGTTTGGCCCACACATTTTAAATCTGAATAAGCTGCCAACTATTAGGAGTCTGGAGATTTTACAACAAAATAACGTCTGGCTTGTCTTGGAAGCACCGATGGAGTGACAGGCATGGACACTCCCATCAGCCCCATGAGCTTCCACTGCCTGCTACTGGCTGACCCGAGCTGTGGCGTGGCTGTTCACCACCTGCCCAGCCACCTTCAATCACCTGGGTTACCTGACTGGCCCCTGAAATGGCTAACCCCAAAGGTCCATCCTTTCAGGTGGAAGGTTCTAAGCATCTCTGATCTTTGGGGGAGAGTGGGGAGGAGTAATATTTACTAAACCTGGGACTTCCCTGGTGGTGCAGTGGTTAAGAATCCGCCTGCCAATGCAGGGGACACGGGTTCCAGCCCTGGTCCGGGAAGATCCCACATGCCACGGAGCAACTAAGCCCGTGCGCCACAACTACTGAGCCTGCGCTCTAGAGCCCGTGAGCCAAAACTACTGAGCCCGCGTGCCACAACTACTGAAGCCCGCGCCTAGAGCCCACACTCTGCAACAAGAGAAGCCACAGCAGTGAGAAGCCCTCGCACCGCAATGAAGAGTAGCCCCCGCTCGCCGCAACTAGAGAAAGCCCGTGCGCAGCAACGAAGATCCAACGCAGCCCAAAATAAATAAATAAAATTAAAAAAAAAAAATTTTACTAAACCCTTAGGCTGTGCCAATTAGACAGTTTACACATACTCACTGTCGCATTTCAAACTCCCAGCTCACAGAGAAGGAAGTGAGTGGTTAAAGGACTCACCTGTTTGTAAGTGATGCAGCAAGGCCTTGCACAAAGGTCTGTAGGCCCCTTTTCCCCACTGCTGCCTACCTCTCCGTGCATCCCGGAAGCAGGATGCAGGACTGCGTCCCCGCTGCCACCCTCGTCCCGCAGCCGGCCCCAGCCCGCTCAGCCCCACCGTGAGCACTGAAAGCGTCAGCTGCCCGCAGCCTGCACCAGGCCCCACAGGCATCACCTCCCTCAACCTCACAACCACCCTGTAGGCAGATGCTCTCATCATCCTGATTTCACAGATGAAGACCCCACAACTCAGAGACGTCGAAGGAGCGGCTGAGGAGACAGCTGCTGCGTGGCAGTCAGGATTTGAATCGAGGTCTTTTTGGTTCCAGAGTCTGCATGCTTATGAACCAGAGGGCTCCCCCAACATCCTACCCTCTCTGAGGCCAGACCCAGCGAGGAGCAGGTCTAAGGCAGGCACGCTCCTGCCCTGTCCCTACCCGAGAGCTCTTCCTGCCCCCTCAGCCAGGCTCCCACCTTGATCTTCTGTTGATAGACGTTGTCATCCTCAGCATACTCTTTGTATAGGACAGAGAGCTCCAGCCGCTCTGAGACCAGAGGGTTCTGCACAGCAATCTGCAGAGGGCAGGAAATCCATCATGTTCTGATAGGTGAACGGAGTGACCCACACCTATCAGCCAGAACACCTAAATGAGAGCTGCTGGGCCAGTCACCGAGTGGCACAGTGACCACCGCCCCATAAAGGTATCTAGTACCCAGCTCAGCCTGGAGAGGAGGGGGCTTCCAAAGTAGAGACAAACATCGGCCTCAGGTCCACCCTATGCATTCCCAAAGTAGGGCCGCTGGCCACAGCCCCTCACCTCTTGCTGAATTCGGTCCTGCTGAGCCATGATGGCTTCATCGTAGGCAAGACAGTTAACACCTGGAAGAAGGTAGGAGGCCAAGGATTACAGTGGGCCCTGGCTATCCCCACTCCAGGCAGCTGGGCAGAGGACAAGAGCAGGCGAGGACAGCAGACTTGGAATCTGGAAGCCTGTGTCACACCCTGCTCCACCCCAACTGTGTGATCTTGGCAAAGTCCTTTCCTTTCCTGGGCCTTAGTTTTCTCATCTTTAAAGTGAGGAGGCCAAGGTGATCACCCCCAGGGTGCACTCTTAAAGCTCTAACAAACCCTTCCCCCTGCTTTCTAACATCACTTCCCAGCAGCCCGGGAATGCCCTGGAGCCAGGCGGGGTCTCCTGAGGAAAGAAAGATGAGGAGGCAGAGTCCTGGGCTGGATGAGAGCTTCCTGTGAGCCGGCACTTTGCTCAATCACACCCCTCCTCCACCTGCCATCCTGGGTATTCTTAACGGTGCCCATTTTACAGATAACAAAACAAATGCAGACGGGTGAAGTAATCTGCCCAAGGTCTAAGACCTGTGGTCAAACCTAGGTTTGTCTAATTTCAAAGCCTGCACTCTTCATCACAATAACCCTCCTCTGCTACCTCACTGCGAGGCTTATCCTCAGCTGTGAATAGGGACTTATACCACCACCTTCCCCCTTCACTGAAATGTCATGAGGAGGCGCTACCTTAGAGGCATAGTGTTAAATACTCATCAGTGAGTTGGGCAGGTCCACCCTGTGGGCCCCGCTCTGAGCAGCCACTGGTGAGGAGCCAGGAGATGTGAATCCTGGCCCTGGCTCTTTCTTAACTTACATGATCCTGAACAAGTCCCTTCTAGGGGGCTGGGTCTCCGAAAGCTCAGTCCCTCAAGTGTGCGACTGGAATGGGAGGTGGGTGCTGAATGATTTTTAAGGCCAGTCCTTCTGAGCCTGAGCATCCCGGATCCTCAGCTGGGCCTCCACCCATCCCCTATGCTGCCCTGCAACAGGGCTGTCCCTCCCACCCTAGTGACCTACTCAGTCTTCGCGTCTAACTCAGGGGTGAAAAGAAGAGGGTGGGACCGTTCTGAAAGGTCCAGCTCTTCAGGGGTCTAAGAAAACAATGCCTAGACAGGAGGAAAGAGGCTGCAAAGCCAGAAGAGGCTGCTCCACCGGAAACGAAGGCTGCTGCCCTCAGGGGCACACACCTGCGGCCGCTCACAACCCCGGGCCGCCCGCAGCATCCCCAGCGGCCCACCCAGTCCTTTGTGCTCCGCAGCCCGGCGTAATTCGACGCCCCTCCGGGCTCGGGCTGCTCTGGAGAAGGCGGACAGCCGGGCCCGGAGGAGGCCCGGGGCTGACTGCAAGGACCGGGGCGGGAGAGCTAGAGACCCGGGAGCCCGGCGCCCGGCGCCCGGCACGGAGGGGCTGGGCGCTGGGCGGGGCGGCCTAGGCCCCGCCCCGGGAGCGCGCGAGGGAGAAGAGCCGAGGCCGTGGGCCCGCCCCGCTCGCTCGCTCGCTCGCCCGCCCGCCCGCCCGGCCGGGGGTCGCGACAGAGCCTCCTTCCATTGTGAGGGGGAGGGGGCGAGGCGGCGGAGGAAGGGGCCGTCCGCGCGCTTCGCCGCCGGCCGCCCCACCCCTGGCCACTCCTCGGGAACCGGCCATCCGGCATCGCCCCCGCTAGCCCAGGCCGGACGGCCCTCCCCCAGTTGGTACCTTCGGAGTCGCTGCCGAGCGGCTCCTGCTTCTGCTGCTGAGGTTCCTCCGCCGCCATCTTTAAACAGCGCCGCACTGCCGACCGCTTCCGGGTTACCAGTTGCCCTCCTCCCGGAAGAGAGCCCCTCCTCGTGGCCCCTCCTTGGTAACGCCCCTAGCAACGGGATACCCTCGGGCGCCGTCACCTGAGGGGCTCACGGTCCGGTGAGGCCGCCGCAGAAGCAGGTTAAAGGGAAGGTAGTCCCCGCCCACCCTCCACCCGCACACTCGCTCGGCTCCATCTTCCCAGGCTCCCAAGGTGCCGGGTGGTGATAAGAGCCTCCTGGGGCCACTTCAGTTTTTTTTTTTCACTGGAGTTTGAAGCGCGGATTGTGTTATTGAGATAAGCAGGAAGATGAAATTAAAATCACGCAAGGCAACATTCCTGCTGCGGGCTCCAGAACTCATGGCAGGCGATTGAGGATCACCTGATGGAGGAGACCAGGAATCGTGCTAATATCAGAGCCCTGGGCTTCACCGCCCTGCTCCACTGAGCCTCGGTTCTGAGCGGGCTTTGGTGTCCCGCTTACGACAGGGAGAACATGTCCCTTGGGGTCAAGGACCTAACTTTGGACTCCCTGCCCTTCTGGTTATGAGAAAATCAGGGTGTTTGGTTTTTGGTTTTTTGGGTTTTTTTAAGAAAGGAGTTGATAAGAATGGAAAACAGATTAGTGGTTGCCAAGGGTTAGGGAGGAGTAGGGGTCAGCAGGGAGGTGGGTGTGATTGTAAAAAGGAAATAGGAGAGAATCCTTGTGGAGATGTAAATGTTCTTTATCTTGATTATATATGAGTATCCTGGAATATTCTGTACTGTAGTTTCAAATGCAAGATGTTACCCATAGGGGAAAAGTGGGTAAAAGGTAGACAGGATCTTTCTGTGTATTCTATTAAAATTGTCTGTGAATTATCTAAAAATAAAACTTAAAAAGTAGCAAGGCCTTGGATGCTAAAGATGCTGTTATTTAGAGAGGTTACAGTCTGGGGCTCTGGTTGTCAGCTTTTCACTATGGAGGGCCTTCTTTCATGAAGTGACGGTGGTCTGTTAGCACTTGAGAAGGCTGTGCCAGAGCTCCAATCAAATCCCTCAGTTCGTGACAATACAGGAGCGGGATGTGATCTAATGTCTTTATCAGCTACATCCAGCCCTGGAGCAGGGGCATTTGGTGCCCAGGCTCACCACACAGCCCACAGTGGCTCTCTCACAGCAACGCTACAAATGCCAAGTCTGTGTCCCAGCCACATTGCAAATTATTATTTATTGGGTCACTGAGCCTTGGGGCTGCTTCCAAACTCAAGGAAGCAAAGGGCCACCCTGTTTGGATTCCATGCCTACCAAAGTGTTCATTCCTTTTCCCAATTTTAACAATGCAATCTGTAACTGCCAATCAGATCTTCAGTCAGTAGCACTGGTATTACCAAATGAGCTAAGATAGTTGATGACAAAAACATGATTTCTATTTGGCTTTACAAAATCTTGAAAATAACTATAAGACAACTCCACCCTTACCCCCACTCCTTACTTTGACTAGGGAGTCTGGGGGGTGGGGAGCATTCAGGGGGAGTTGGGATTGGGATTAATGGCGGGGACAGAGAACACAGTTGCTCTGGAGTGAGAAGGAATCCATTTGTGGCCCAGTGCTGGACTGCAGGCAGGCTGCCAACACCAAGTAAATGCCTCCCTCCCACACAAGGGTCTGGGGCTTGAAGAACAGACCTGCACCCTCAATGTATGCAGGGTGTGTAAACGAGGGGTCCTCCTACCTGCTGCCCACTCTCCCCCTCTTGTCAGGCAGAATGGGAAGGAAATGCCCAGGGGGAAACTTTGGCTCTTAATCCAGCCCAGGATGGTCAACTTTTGCCCCACTCTTTCCCATGCCAATTTATTTAGTAGTTAATAACTGTTCTCTTACCCTCATTCCATCTCTCCTGGTACTTTTTACCATTTTCGGGTTTTGATTCTCTATCCTGAAGCGTCTAAAACCCAATAGCATATTTGCCAGGAATCACCAGCATAGCTCCAGATGTTTATCCCTGCCTCCCAATTTGGACCCAGATTTGGACTCCAATTCTGGACCCAGAAATTGTCCAGCACTGCTGGTCCTGCCTGCTGAGGCCTATAATGAAATAGGCAGCACTGGTGCTTGGGTTCAGGCTGCTGTTGGAAATAGTCACAAAGGTGACAGGCAGCGGCTCAGGACTTTATTTTCCGTGGAACCGACAAGGCATAGATGCCTCCTCACAGGCTTGGCATGTGTCCAGACCCCACATCCCTGTCCCTAGGATTCTGTCAGGTGGAGGGAGAGGAGACCCCGTACCAGGACCCAGGGACTCTGAAACCTCAGCCACAGAGGAAGAGTTTATGGAACGGCACAGAGGCCCTAGAGAGCCACAAGGCTTCCAGGCCCACCCAACCTCTCAGGGGCAGGGGCCAGGCAACAGGACATGGTATGGGCCTTGGGAAAGCCACAGTCCTCACAGGGGGGTCATGGCCAGGAGAAAGGCTCAAGGTGCGCCAAAGATGAGGCCCCGGTGATCCTTCCCAACACAGGATTGGGAGTCAGGCAGCTGCCCAAGTGGGAAGAGTGGGGGCGTGCCCAGCCCAGAAACGGACCTCTGGAGATGCCACTGCAGGAATGCACAACGGTCCGCAGGCAGCCAGCTCCAAAATCATGGTCTAGGGAGGCTTTGATGGTGCACCCAGGCTGATGAAGCTGAGCAGGGGCTGTACTTCAGGGCCACTGGCTGGGTTGATGCTTGCCTGCAGGGTTCACACCACCTAAGGCAGGAAGCAAGCAGAGGAGGGGCAGAGGCGGCCAAGGGAGAGCCCCGCCACCCCCCGACTCACACCACCCACGCTCCTTGGGGCACCTTCCTCCTGCAAATGCCTCACATTGCAATTCACCTCAAGTCTGTCGAGGATCCAGCCACCAGCCTCTCCTTTGAGAGCCTCACAGCACCAGGAGAATGATACATTTGTCTCCTTATTGCTGTCATAACAAATCACCACAAACTTAGTGGTTTAGAACAATACAAATGTATAATTTTACAGTGTTAGAGGTCAGAGGTCTGGAATGGGTTTCATCAGACTAAAATCAAGGTATCTGTAGGCTATGTTCCCTTTCAGGGGCTCTGAGGAAGAATCTGCTTCCCACTCATGCAGGTTCTATTAGCAGAATTCAGTTTCTTGCAGCTCTGGGGCTGCAGTCCTCATGTCCTTGCTGGCTGTAAACTGAGAGCTGTTCCCAGCGTCTAGAGGCCACTGCATTCCCTGGAACACGGCCCACTTGCTCCATCTTCAAAGCCCCAAGGCAGGCAGAGTCCTCAGGCGGCATCTCTGAGATGCAAAATATCTGCCTTCCCCGTCCACCTTAAGGACCCATATGATTACACGAGGCCCAGGGGATAACCTCCCATTTCAACATGCCTAATTTTAATCACATCGGAAAAGTCCCCTTTGCCATGAAGGTAACATATTCACAAGGTTCCAGGGATTAGGGCAGCACGGACATCTTGGGGAAGACATTATTCTTCGTGCCACATCACCACCTTCATTGTACAATCATGAAAACTGAGACCCAGAGAGGCTAAATGACTTGCTCAAGGTCATACAGTAAATGGCCAAGCCAGGCCTCCTCCCAGTCCACTATTCTTGACATTATATCATCTGCCATGACTGTAACCACCCCCGCACCCCTCCACCCCGCCCAGTGTGCACATCAGGACAGACCTCCACCCCTCCGGACTCAGGATCTGACAGACATCCTCAAATAGACACAGAAAATGCTGTTTGGGAGCACAAGGAGCCTTGCTTTTGCTACAAAGAATGGCCCCTCGGCCTCTGACTTGGTTAGGGATAAGAGAGGGACACACAAAGGTGACCAGATTTAGGCTTAGTGGCTCCACTGAGAACAAGGGGAAGATGTGGTCCAAGCATGACAGCTCACTCACATCCAAAACTCTCCCACCCACCCACAAGTCTACAACCCTGCCTCCTTCCAGCACGCTGCAGCACCCAGCAGGTGTGGGAGCACAATGGCTGGAGGTGCTATTGGGCTTCCTAAGGGCTTTCTCAGACCGGGTCCTGAAGATCTGGCCTGTAACCACTGGCTTCCCATCAGTCTCAGAGGTGGCTCAAGACACACAGCTTCGGGCTAAGGTAGCCCTCCTGGGCCAAGGGGACCACTGTGTCCCTTTGGGATCCAGGGGCGCAAAAATGGGGGACACCCAATCAAACCCTTGTCAGGGCAGTGGAGCTACCACAGAAACAAGACAGCTCACAGCCTACTCTGTGCCCACAGCAGCCAGGCGTCACTGGACACCACACAAAACGGCCAGGAAAGACTAGACAAGGGAGGGAGAGCGGGGTCCCCCTTCAGCTCCTGTCAACATAAAGCGAGCCCTGCAAAAGTGGCTGGCGAGATGCATGTTCTGACACCCAGGGCCTAAAGCACCCACAACCTAGAGCCCCTCAGCTCTCACCTGGCGTCTTTGCCCACCATCCAGCAGCTCCACAGGGGACGCTGAACCTGTGTCTGCTCAGAAATCATTCATGTCACCCCAGCAAAGAGGATGCAGAGAACTAAAGCCATGTCCTTCTCCAGGGGTGGGTCCAGCAGGTCAGAGCCTTCCTTCCAGACACTGGCAGTCAGAATTCCAGCGCAGTGGGGAGCGCTTCACATGCCTGTCCCAGCTAAGAGGCGCCCCCAGGAAGAATCAATGAGGAAGGGCCCTTGGGATGGATGGAGGAGCAGCAAACTCTCCAAGCCAAGTAGGGGAGGATACAGGGAAGCAGGCAGGAAGAGAACAAGGAAGCCAGTCAGTGCATAAGCGTTTACAGATATGGTGCTAAAAGGAAAGGGGCCCCAGGTTGACATAAAAATGCAAGATACTGTAACGCTGCCCACCTGCAACTAGGAAGGGCAACAAGCACCTGAGAAATGGCTGGAGCCCACCGACCAAGGAGGACAGGGAAGGCTGGCCCCACAGAGAACGGGCTTCCAGCTGCAGAGCCGGCCCCACTGGGAGAGGGCAGACACAGACACAGAGCCCCGAGCTGGGTACAACCAAGAGGACTAGAGGGGGAGCAAGAAAGGCTGCCCAACGACAACAGGATTTGTTTTCCACAGAAGCCAGAAAACATTTAAACAGAGGAGAGCATGCAATGGAAGCACCACTTCCAGGTATCGAGGAGAACGGCTGAGCACACTGGACCTACCACAGGGCAGTAAGCCGGCAGGGCCAGGCAGCTGGCCAGGCCCTCTTCTCCACACCCCACCCAACACCATCCTCAGCTCAACTATGGAGGCAGGAGCCCAGGCCAAAGGCATGATGAGTTTCTGAAGTGGGGTTTATTTATTTATATATTTTTTGGGCACGCCACACAGCTTGCAGGATCTTAGTTCCCTGACCAGGGATTGACCCCGGGCCCTCAGCAGTGAAAGAGCGGAGTCCTAACCACTGGACTGCCAGGGAATTCCCTCTGAAGCAGGGTTTAAATAGACTTTATTGTTACAAGGGAGGCCCTACCGAGCAGGGCCTTCTAAATGGATACATGTGGTCCCAGGATGTCAACATGGAGAAATCAAGAGGTCACGATTGCAGAAGAGGTCACTGTAACTGAAGGACAGGATCCAGGGGAGGCCGGCCAGGAATGCAGCAGACACAATCAGGACAGGCCGGGGTGCTCAGGTCACAGGGTGAGGGAGAGGACAGCTCCTGTCACTCCCGCTTCTTGTAGTTCTCCAGGTGTGACAGGACCCAGCCCGACGGCAGGAGGAAACACAGGAAGCAGGAGGTGAGCCCAATGGCGATATCCTACACAGAGCACAAGAAAAAAGGAACCCTCAGAGTCAGGATTCCCCCAGGCTTCTCGTAGTCCGAGCAGTCTGCCCAGACAGCCCCCTCCAGGAGTCAAGATTCAGGCTCCAGAGCAGGGCCAGCGCATCCAAGGTCCACTGTAGGCCTTAAGGTAAAGGGTCAGATATGGGGTGGGGGGTCAGCCTGGGTTAGGGGAAATCCACCACCAGATGATAAAGTGAAGGGACAGGAACAAGGATGTTAAACCTGTTTTAAAGCTGGTCTGTTGGGACCCAGAGACCTCGCACAGACCAATAACTCTAAAAAAAATGCATCTCCCCTTCCTTGTCTTAAAAAGCCCTCCCTTCCCAAACCTTTGGGGCTAGAGGTAAGCGTTTTTGTTTTTTTTTAAACATCTATATTGGAGTATAATTGCTTTACAATGGTGTGTTAGTTTCTGCTTTATAACAAAGTGAATCAGCTATACATATACATATATCCCCATATCCCCTCCCTCCTGCTTCTCCCTCCCACCCTCCCTATCCCACCCCTCTAGGTGGTCACAAAGCACCGAGCTGATCTCCCTGTGCTATGCGGCTGCTTCCCACTAGCTATCTAGTTCACATTTGGTAGTGTATATATGTCCATGCCACTCTCTCACTTCGTCCTAGAGGTAAGCGTTTTTAAAGCCACTTCCATATTACCGACAGCAGTTAAGATCACAGCACAACTTGGAGTCAGACTGGAGTTCAAATTCCTTCTTTGCCACTGAAGGTGTGACTCTGACAAGTCAATACACTGCTCCTAAACTTCCGCTCCCTCAGCCACGAAATGGAGAAAATGGCCCTTTCTCGGGGTGACTGGGAGGACCGAATGAGGCCAGCACAGCAGTCTTAGCACGGTGCCTGGCACCCAGCAGGCACTCAGCTGCAATTCCTGTCACTATTATTTCCTCCGCCGCAGCGCTCTCCGGGCTCGGCTCCTAACCGGAAGCCCACTAACCTGGACCCTGAAGACTCGCACTCAAGGCCGAGTTCTGCCACTGAGGCAGATGTAGAAATGCGCCAAACAGGTGAAAGTCACTAAGGGTTAAACTCGCCCACGTTTCTGGGCATTACTAAAGCCTGCTGGGGTCCTCTTCTCCACCCCAAATAAATAAAAGCGGTAACAACGACAGCGCTGACAGCCGTCAGGCATCCCCCAATGAACCGACGGGTAAACAGGTTCAGAGAGGGCTAAGGAAGCTTGCTCGAGACCGCACAGCGAGGGAGCGGCAGGGCTCCACTGACACGGTCTGACCCGAGACCCTGGGGCTGACTGAACACCGACTGTACCCCGGGCACCATCCCCTCGTTCGCGCCCTCCAGACCCAAACCAGCACTGCCGCTCCCCGTTAGGCTGCGGGCCGCGAGGTGCAGCGCGCCAGACCCGGCGGGCCCCCAGCCTGCCGCGGGACCCCAGGTGCGGCCGGCGGCATCTCCCATGTCCTTCCCGGCCCGCTCCTCACCATGGTCCCGAGCTGCTCCCGCGGCGGCTTGGAATGGATCTGGGCCCGCGGCACCGGGAGCCGCCGGGCCGGGCCTGTCAGGCCCCTCAGCAGCAGTGGAGTCAGCACGGACATGACCACACTGAGCAGACTGCAGGTAGCGAGTAGCTGGAACCCAAGGTCGCGAAGTCAAGATGGCGGCCCCAGCCGGAAGTTCCGCAGCTGTGGGGCCGGGAAAAGAGGGGCCCGGATGTTCCTAGGACGTGACGTAAGGATACACCTCTCGCCCGCCCTTGTCAGTTTTTGGCGCCTTCCTCGAAACAGCCAATCGACGCCATCCTACCACCGATGGGCGGGGCACAGAGGGGGGGCGTTCCTTTCTATTATGTCCCGCCTCCAAAGCCGCCTATCTTCGTGAGTGACATCTGTGGCCCACCCAATCACATAAGCCAGAAACCCAGGCGGCACTCTTGACTCCTCCCTCCATTCATACTCAAATCTCTACTCAGAAATCCCCTCTCCCTGCCAGGACTCCATTATTTCTGGTCCGACCGCCTGACACTAACTTCCTAAATGAACTCTCCCCCTTTACTATTACCCTCTCCAAGTCCAGTCTCCATGCAGTAGGCAGCCGACCTTCCTCCCTCCCTCCCTTCCTCCCTTCTCTTTAAACATAAATCTAACCAAGTCATACACCTAATTTGAAAGCTCCTCATTGCTTACCAGACAAAGTCCCAATTCCCGGACATCACTCTCCAGCCTCATCTCTAAGTATTCCACACCTTCTTCCTTGCCCTCTGGTTCCTCCCCCCACCCCCAAGCCTTTTGCTTCTTTGTATCTTATGTTCTACAGAACACTTTTTCATCTCTTACCTACATAGCCTTCCTTTTTCACCACTCCAGCTCCTACTTCCAGGTCTCCACTAACCGTTACAGCTTACTTTATTCATCAAATGTTTCCTAGCCCCTATGTCTGCCAGGAACTGTTCTAGACACACAGTGAACAAGGTGAACAAGGACTCCCTTATCACAGAACTGACATTCCAGAGGTAAGAGACAGACAAGAGACGAACACTTAATGAGAAGCTATTGAAAGTGCCATGATGTGATAGTAAGTAACAGGGGTGGCACTGCCTCAGGAAGCTTTCCCTGGCCACCCCAGGCCTGTGCCGCCTCTGTGCTCAGCAGCCCCTGCCCACGGGAGTGATCTCTGTCTCTAGGCTGGGGGCCATGTGAGGGCAGAGCCTGTTCTGGTTCACCACTGTCTCCAAAGGGCCTGGCACACACTCAGACACTCAGACGTTTATGAATTGCAGGAGACTGAACAATAGGTAGAGGAGAACAGGAAAGGGGGTGAGGGGCCAGCCACTGAGCCAGGCCTTACCTATATAATCTCACTCCACCTTCACAACGATGTCACAAGGGAGATGCTATTATTATTTCAAATGTTTTACAAATGAGGAAATAAGCCTGGAGAACTGGGTGACCTGCTCAAGGTCACGCAGCTCCAAGGCTGTCTAGCCAGGATTCCAGGGCAGGTCTATCCACTCCAAAACCCATGCTTTTAACCACCACAAAAGTAACCGCCAAGAGGGAGAAGTTCCAGCAGTTCCAGTTTTGATATTGTAGTCGATAGCATCAAAGGCTGCTAAAGGGGATGGGGATGAGGTGAGGTGGCAAGAGACCCGGAAAACAGGGGCTTTGGAGGAGAAGCCTTGGCCCCATGGGAGAAGGGGGGTACTCACAGAAAGGTGGGAATGGACCCAGAGTGCCCCAAAGGGTGGTCTGTGCCTGAGCTTCTTCTGGAGAGGTGGTCTCCCAGGCCCTGAGCCATCCAGGGCCCTTCTCCACCCCTCCCCATCTCCCCCACCCTGTTTGTGGGTATTGTTAATGTCCAGCAGTCTTGGTCCAGCCTGACCGCCAGCTACCAGGCCCCCTGCCCTCACCCTGCCCTGGGCCCTGGCAAACAGCCCAGGACAGATGCAAACAGCCCAGGACAGATGCTTCTAGGCACCTCCCCCCACATCCCAAGGGGCATAGCCTAGGCACACAGGGCTGGGAGGCCCAGACCCCAGCTGCTTGCCCCCGGGAGAATGAAGAGACAGGGCCCTCCCTGCGGCCCTACGGGGGCTTTGTCAGGCTTTTGTCCTGTGAACAAAGTAATAACGCCCAGATTAGAGCACTGCCAGGCAGGAGCCCTGGAGAGGCTTTGGGAAGGGATGGCCTTTCTGTGGTTCCCTGGGTTACTCCCTTGAGGAATCTCATGTTCCTCTCCTCCGCCTGCGTCTGGAGGAAAAAGAGTGAATGTATGTCGAGCAGGTACCCCTGTGCTCTGTTCCAGGGCTTTCCTCGTGGCCCCTGTGATGTGACTTCTTTCAGAACTCCCATCAAAGAGGAGGAAGGAGGCTTGCAGAGGTTAAATAAGGCAGCTGGATTAATACCAACGTCTCTGCTCTCTCCCCCATCCTCCAGCAGCCCACCCCTCCCCAAAACTAGGGACAGTCCATCAACACGAGAGCAGTGAACCCAGGTGGTATTTTATATAATGAAACACTATACGGCAGTGAAAATGAACAAACTACAGCTGCAACATGGATGGTTCCCACAAACATAATGTTGAGCAGAAGAGGTCAGATGTCCAAGAGCACAGACTGTGTGGTCCTGTTTATATAAAGTGCAACTGCAGGCAGGACTAAGCCATTGTGGTGGGCGAGGAGTCAGGTGGTGGGGATCCTGGGGGAAGAGGGAGGGCATAGGATCGAGAGAGGCACGAGGGGGCTTCTGGGGGCTGGTTACAAGAATGCGTCCACCCGTGATAATTCCATCATGAGTGGCTGGACATTCACGACTTGTGCACTTTTCTGTATGCCTGTTACACTTCAGTTAAAAAAGTTTTAAAACAGATAAGAAAAAAGCAAGGAAAACAATGTGTGATAGGATCTTGTTTTTCTAAAACAAAGAAAACATACCTAGGGAAATAGATATGCAGAGATAAAAGTTTGGAAGGACACACACAAGTTGTGAACAGTAGCGCTCTCTAGATGATGGCAGGAAAATGGTCTTTTTCTGCTGCATTTTCCAATATTGCACATTGGGCACTTTTTTTTTTTTTTTTTTTTGGCCACGCCCTGCAGCATGCAGGATCTTACTGCCTCAACTAGGGATCGAACCTGCGCCCCCTGCAGTGGAAACGCGGAGTCTTAACCACTGGGTCATGAGGGCAGTCCCTTGGGCACTTCCTTTGGCATTAGAACAAGCAAGCATTGGGACTTCCCTGGTGGTGCAGTGGTTAAGAATCCACCTGACAATGCAGGGGACACGGGTTTGAGCCCTGGTCCAGGAGGATCCCACATGCCTGTGCGCCACAACTACTGAGCCTGCGTTCTAGAGCCCGCGAGCCACAACTATGGAAGCCCGCGCGCCTAGAGCCCGTGCTCTGCAACAAGAGAAGCCACCGCAATGAGAAGCAGCCGAGCACCACGATGAAGAGTAGTCCCTGCTCACCGCAACTAGAGAGAGCCCGCGCTCAGCAACAAAGACCCAACGCAGCCAAAAATAAACAAATAAAATAAATAAATTTATTAAAAAAAAAGAGAATAAGCAAGCATGGAGAAGGGGGCTCACTGGTCCAGGGAGGGAAGGGTCTGGACTGGTCCAGGGTCTGTCACCCTGTGGGTGACAGACTCTCTGGGAGGCAGGGATCTCTTCTAACACCCTAGCAACTGCTGTGCTGTCTGCAAGGATGGGGACCTCATTCTCCTACCCCAGGACTGCCCACTACGCTCGCATTTTTGGGAGTCTCTCCTGCGTCATGATGAGGCCTAGAGATCCCACCCTGGGTCCTGGCTCTGATCCCAGGGCCCAAGCTGTCCCCCCACCCCATCCCCTTCCCTGAATGGAGCAGTAGGAATAGATCCCAAGCCTTGGGGATGGTGGAGGAGCTGGTCCTTACTCCTGAGACCAGTGTCACAATCCAGGCCCCCAGTCCCTGATGGTCATATATGGACTGGGAAGATCCCAGGTGCCCCATCCCAGGGCTGACCCCCAGAACCTACTGGCCATACATGGGTTAGAGAAACACCGGGTGACCCCACCCCTGGCTTGGTCCCCATCCATTAAAGGCTCTGGCTCAACCATTGCTCTCTCCAAATATGGAGCTGTGAGACCTAGGGAGGGGGTCAGACCTGACCCCCCCACCCCAAACACACACACCTTCTGGAGTTTGCCACCTCACAGAGCATCTGACACAGAGCTGGTCTGAACCTGAGCTAGGGGTCTCCAGTCTCCCCACTGGCCTGAACTCCCCTCCTGGCACATCAAGTGAGTGTTGGGCACTGAGCCCCGGGGCTATAGGGTGAAGAGACCCCTCCCAGGCCGCTGAGGGCAGCTGCTGCCTCTCTATAGGCCAGTGGGGACTGTCTCCCTATGGTGGGGGTAGCAGCAGGACGCCCTTGTAGAGCCTCAGGAAGAGCCCAGTGTCCAAAGAGGAGGGTTCAAGAAGGAGGGGATTTATTTTAATCTTTGCAATAACTCAGCAAGGAATGCCTGCCTACTTCTTTGATGAGGAAACAGGCCCAGACAGATTAGATAACTTTCAGGGTTACAGAGCCCGTGAACAGGATTCTCAAAGAGGTCTTCTGGCCACCCTCTCCCTCCACTCCCACCAGACTGTACACTCCATGAGGTAGAGGAGAGGTCACATCTGCTTTATTTGCCGATGTATACCCAGCGCTCAGCAAACAGCAGGTACGCAGTTCATACTTGTTGAATGAATCCTCCAATATTCAAATCCAGGTCTGAACCCCAAAGTCCATGCTCCTTCCACTACATCAATTAAATGTAACTGACACTTGTTGTTATAAAGTGTGACATGTTTTCACATGCAGCTGTGAAACTGCTCCCCTTGCTATTCCTATCAAAGTAGTATCTCTGTTACTGCCAGTCACAATAGTAGTTCTATAACTGCTAGGGGTCACACAGAGAAATTAAAAATGGGGGCTTTCACGCAAAAAAGGGGAGAAAGGGTTAGGAAGAGCCGGCCCTGGTCTGGGTTGTCCTCAACAAGGAGCAAAGAGCCCCCAGGGCGGGGGTGGAACAGGAACGGAGCAGGGTCCCAAAGGGGCATCTGCTCTTCCTGGGGCACAGCTGTCACCAGGAGCCAGACATCCAGGGCAGGCCAGGACACAGCTGTCGGGGGCGGAGCAACATGGGAGGGTGAGGGCAGGGGGCAGGGCCGGGGTGCTGCCCTCCCGAGGGGGACTCAGCTGTCCTGGCCTAGGCATCCCGCAGCTGGCTGGAAAGGTGCAGCTGCCAGGGCACAAGGAGGCTGTGGGCCGGGGTGCAGGGTGCCCGCCTGGAGCCAGGTGGTAGTTAACCCCTTTCTGCCTGCAGCCCACAGCCAGCGGCCAAGTGTGACGAGCCAGCTCGGGTGTGACTATGGTGCTGGCTTGGGGAAGGTCCCCCACACCTGTGCAGTCACGGCACTCAGGCACCCATCTTACAGATGGGTAAACTGGAGACCCACAGAAGGGGAGGGCTGCTGGGCTGGATGACCCCCCCCAGCACACCCAAGGTCTCCTTCCCCAGCTCCCCAGGGCGTCACGATGGGCTTGGACCAGGACTCGTATGTGGGCAAGAGGCCCAGAGCAAGTGCAGCATTCTTTTGCTCAAGTACCCCACGGAGCGTGGCATCATCACCAGCTAGGACGACATGGAGATCTGCACCACAGCTTCTACGACAAGCTGTGCGTGGCCTGGAAGGAGCACTGGGCACTGCTCATCAAGGCCCCCCTCAACTCGAAGGCCAACAGCAAGATGAGGACCGCTCGGGTCATGTTCAAGACATTGAACCTTCCTGCCACATAGGTGACATCCAAGCCTGTGCTGAGGCTATATGCCTCTGGCCGCGCCAGTGAGGACCAGGCCCCCAGTCTCACCCCTACTGTGCTGTAACCTCGTGTCCAGAGCCCTCTGACCTCTGGGCCCCCAGCCTGGACTCACTACTCCAAACCCTGGGCCCCCTGTCCACCTCTGGACTCCTGACGTCTGACCTCCAGCCCTGGGCGAACCCCCATAACTTTTCATTGCTCTCCACACCCCATCTCACAGCCAGACCCCCAGAGGGCCCTAAGGCCCAGCACCTGAGAGCCCCATCCCTGATCCCCACACCCCTCCTGCCACGTCCCCGCCCCTCCTCTTCCTTGTATCCAGCATTCAGGACACGGGTTGCCCCATGAGTACAGGCCACTTCCTGGCGCCCCCTCCCCAGCTCCGCCTGAAGCCCCTGTGTAACGCACCCCCCACGAATCATGCTGGACCCTGGGGGTGGCAGCACCCCATCTGAGGGCTGTGTGCTGCCCCTTGCCACCCAGCGCCTGGGCCGGGAGGGCCGGGACCTCACTGACAACCTCATAAAGACCCTCACTGAGTGCGGCTACTTCTTTGTCACCACTGGTGAGGGGCTGGGGTGGATGAGGCACCCTCTGGCCCACTCCCCACGATAGCACCCTCCTGTGCCAGGCCAGAACCACCCAGCAGCACAGGGCCTGGCGCACCAACCTTCTCCTGGGTCCTGGTGCGGAGGAGGGCAGGTGGCACCCGCGGGCAGCTGCAGACACCTCCAGGTCGGCTCTCCCACACCTTGGCTCATGGCTGCACCCCCCAATCCCATTCTGCTGGCGGCTCCAAGCCCTCTCACCTGGTCCCTTTCCTTCAGGGCCTCCTCCCTCCAACCTTGGGGTGGCCTACCCTGAGCACAGGGCAGCCCTTCCCTGCCAGCCTGTAGCAGACGTTCATCTTCTTAGAGCAGGGATCCCGAAAGCCCCAGGACAGGCTTTCATGTTCACCTTGTCTTCTGCACAGGTAGGATCCAGGCATTGCAGAAACCGTGCGCATGCGCACGTGGCAGCGGGGGCCCCCGCGGGGGCTGCTCTCCCACCCTGGGCAAGGATGGGATTCAGAGGGCCTGGGTCAGAGGGGGCTAAGCTGGGCTGCAGGCTTTGGAGCCAGGGCTCCGGCAGGAGATCGTGCGGGGACATGGAGGGAAAGCTGGGGTCTGTGGCCCTGGACTTTGAGCATGAGATGACTGTGGCTGCTTCCTCCTCCCTTGGAGAAGGCAGGTCATCACCATTGGCCCCACCCCTGTCCTAAGACCCTCTTCCAGCCCTCCACTGTGGGTGAGTCTCTGCTTCCGCAGGGCGGACATGCCTTGATATTGACCTTCTCCAGTCCCCGTCTTTCTGGGCAGCCCCCTGCATGGGAGAGAAGGCAGGCCTCTCTCAGGAGAAAGCGCCCCTACTGGCCAGGCCCTGAGAGGGAAGACAGGACCTCAAGACCAGGCATGGAGCCCACCAGGACCAACAAGACAACCCACGACTGCATCATGAAGGGTGACATCGACATCCACAAGGACCTGGATGTCAACAACATCCTGTCCGGGGGCATGACCACGTGCCAGGGCACCGCAGGCGGATGCAGATCCTGCCCTGGCACCCAGCACCATGAAGACCAAGTGTGAGTGGTTGCTGGCGGAGTAGGGAATCACCAAACGCCAGTTTCCTTCCTCGCCGCAGCCAAGTAACAACGCGCCTGCATGGGGCTGTCCAGTCTCCGAGCCGCCTCTGCAGCACCTCCCCTACCGTCCCAGACCCTTGACCTCAGGCGGTAGAGAAACGACCTGTTGCACTTGGAGAGGGAAAAGCAGAAAAAACTAGAATACACCTGTTTGTTTGAACTGACCACTTTCAAGGCCTGCCAGTAGAAACGTCTGGTGACCAGGTTTCTCACACTGGGGAAACGCAGTCCCTTTCAGACCATCTCAGGCTCTGACCGAAACCGAGGCCCTCTCGTCCAGCCACTGTGCCTCTTGTGCCATCCGCCACTGACGGGGTGGCACTCCAGCCGGTGCCGCTTGAGTGACAAAGTCTGAGCTGCGGGTGGAGGGAGGGGTGGGGGCAGCCACCTCGGAGGACCCAAGAGGGAGCCCGCCACGTAGGAAGGTGGCGTGGAGGGCGCAGATGGGGCCAGCAGCGGGGAAGGCAGGGCCCCCAGTCCTTCCGGCTCTGGCCGTTCACCCTGCGGCAAGGGGATGGTCATTCCAAGGAATTCCTGCCTGGGATTAAGACAGCCTTCAAGGAACAAAGAGCTCCGGGGTGGGGAGGGGGCAGAATTCCCTCACAGGAGACGTCTGTTGAATGATTCTGATTTGCCAGCATTTGAAATGCTCTCTCCTTTCCCAAGGACTGGGAGGCCTTTCTTCCCGCCTCCAAGGTAAGGCAGCTGCACAAACCGTGCCCTGGCTGTGTCCCCACCCACGGGGCTGAGGCCACAACATGCTGGCACCCACAAGACAGCTGTTAACCCTGCTCCTCTTTCCCCAGATCACTGCCCCACCAGAGCTCGAAGGCTCAGTAGGGCTTGGGGCTCCGTCCTGGCCGCCCTCTCCACCTTCCGGCAGATGTGACCACCAAGCAGCAGCACAAGGAGGCTGGCCCCTCCGGTGTCCACAGGAAGCGCTCTGAGCCCTGGCTCCCGGCCCACTTCCTGCCTCTGCTCCCGGCTCCCCCGGGCCAGGCACGGGCCTGGGAGAGAAGTGCACAGCTCCATCTGTCACACTCGAGGGGCCAGAGCCTCCCCCAGCTCATAACTTTCCTGCCCTGTCAGGCCTGATGTGAGTTACCCTTCCTTTGAGCCTTCGTCTTTTGTGAGTGGAGGGAAGAGGGGGCTGGAGTCTTTTTAAGAGACACAGAATATTCTGAGGAAGCCAATAAAGTAAAAGGGAGGAAAGAGACACCAACACTCTACTCTCGTCTATTCAACTCCCACACAAGTGTTCTGGAATTTACCTTTACCCACATATGTCCAATGTCACAACACCTGGCCTGGGACTCTCTCCAGCAGCGGAGCAGGTGCCCCTCAGGAGAAGACTTGTGACCTCTACCCAGGGCTTTTGGGAAGTGGCACAAACACATGCATTCGGTCTCAGTTCCCATCTCTGGCTCCTCGCCCCAGACACCCTGAGGTTTTCTCAGCCCAAAGCTTCCTTCACAGGAAGAGGTGTGGGGCGTCACAGCTATGTGCCCCCCAGGGTTTAGGCCCAACGCTGGGATGGTCTGAGCCCACGCTGCCAATGGCACCCCAGCAGCAGGAAGCCGTCCCAGCAGCTGAACAAAGTGTCTTTTATTTGTGACATACAAATACAACCAATGCAAAAAGAGATCACTTTTTCCCTTTGATTCCAGTGATAACAAGTTTCTAAAGGAAAAAAAAAAAAAAAAAATATATATATATATATCAAGAAGTTTATCTTCAGTTTCCTCTAAAAAAAAAAAAAAAAAAAAAAAAACACACACCAGGAAGGGTTAAAAAGAACCATACACGTGTCATATACACATCTGACATCAATGAAAATAACCTGAAATAGGGTGGATACAACTAAAAAACAAATCTCAAAATTAATATTTTAACATGCCCCAAACAAACCAAAAAGCCTGGTACAAAAGGCCTGCTATGTTTCTTAAAACCAAGACCTTGGGGAAATGGAGAGACTGATGGTTGAGAACTGAATGGGCTCAACACCAACAACAGGGTGACCTGCGGGTCTCAGGCAGCGCCTCCCCACCCAGCCAGAGCCCCCAGCAGCCCTTGGGAAGTGGCACAGGCGGCTGGACAAGCAGGGCCCAACACCAAGTGCCCATCTACCAATGGGGCTCGGTGCCAGGTGTCCAATGAGGGGAGACACGCACACTTAACTCCCTTTATGTGGGATTTACGCTGGGGTCCCTTTTGGTCCCCTTGGGTGGGAGGTATCAGAAATCCATGATCTAAGACAATAAATATTTATCATTCTCTGTCCTTTGACAGACAGCAGGGATCAGAGGAAAAGCTCTTCCTAAATATGATTCCGTCATTCCATGATTCTTGGAAGGAGCCCTCCAATGCCCTTCCAGCAATGAAAACTCTCCCCCTTGGGTAAAATCTCCTGGGAGTCAGCAGGGTAGGGGCAAAGGTGGGCTTATTCCAGTGTAAAGCTGCAAGGCCCTCTCCGAGGGAGTGCCACGTCCACTGCTGGCAGGTCAAGAGCAACACGGAGCACTCAGCGGAGAGGCTGTGCACACAGGCCCGGCACAGGCAGGACCCTGGGGGAGAGGCGAGAACAGCTCCAGGGAGAGATCGGGGAGATGGCCGGCACAGGCAGCCTGAGTCAGGGCAGAGGGTGGGGAGTGAGCAGAACGAGGTCGGAAGGACTGACAGACCTCCTCCGGAACAACCTCGCAAAGGCAGAGCCTTTGAGACGCTCCCTAAGGCAGAGCTCAAGGTTGACCAAGGGGAGGCGGTAGGTGCTTCTTCCTGGATAAGGATTTGGTCATTTTCTTCCCTGGAAGGGTATACGGTCTGGGGATGAGGGCAAGTCTAAGCTCTGACCCTGCGCCCTCTCTATCCCAGGAGGGGAGAGGAAGCTTCTCCCGCCCCCACCCGCCCCCCGCCCGCCGCAGGTGACACCAGAGAGAAGAGCAGCGTCCGGCCAGGCTGGGGAGTGCAGGAAGGGGCTGCTGCTGGCTGGGGGCTCTCCAAAGGGGGGAGTGGCGGTGGGGGGTACCCACCTTCAGAGAGCTAACAGCACCAAGATATGAGAGGAAACGGCACTAAATACGGCAGGAGCAAGGGGCCTTCTGGGGGAAGACAAGGGGCTCCCTGATGTTATTCCCCCTTGAGAGTAAGAACAGGGGTATCGAGTGGGGTGAGAGGCAGGGGAAGAAACAGTGGTGAGAGGTGACGGAGAAGAGCAGGCAGGGCTTCAGCTCTTTTCTGTGAATAAAAATCTTGAGTCACTGCCATGAGATCAAGAGGTTAAGCTCAGGGTGCAGCCAGGTCCCAAAGCCCGGAGAAGCCACAGTCCCCATAGCAGACCCCATTCACACCTGTTCCTCGTCCTCTCGGCCCCTGACTGACAGCAATGGGGAGAGGGGGGCAGCCTTTCTCCCAGAGTCGGCTGGTCCCCTGGGATGACTCCACTCTAAATGGATCCACGAAGGCACAGCCAGAAAGAGCTCCCTCGACTCCCTGTGTCGTGGCATAAAAGACCTTCCTGAGGTCTCCACTGGAGCGTCCCATCCATGAAACAGGAGTCTCTCTGAAGACTCTCTCTATGCCCACATCTTACACCGAGCCCATTCCTCTTTGGGAACCAGCCAGACCCTGACCCAGGGCTCCAGGACTTCCATGAAGGTGGGAATAAACACTCCATTTGGCCGGCAGTGTGTGTGGCGGGGAGGGGGGCTTGTCAGGAATCCAGCTGTAGGGAAGTCGGAGAACCCACGCTCAGGGCCGAGAGCTGAGTGAGAAGGCAGCCACCGTGAGAGCATGCGCCTCGTGCCCCGGCCTCCGCCGGCTCTTCCGGCAGCATCCTCTCCTCTCTGCTCCCTCCGGCACCCCGCTCTTCTAGGAGAGAGCAGGAGGGGCGGCGCGGACCACTCCTCCCCAGGGCTGGGGCAGAGGAGGCCACAGCTCTGAGGGCACCTGGCAAGCGGCTTGAAACCGGGGAGAGAACAGGCCTTGGAGAGAGCTTGGGAGCTCAGTGGCAGCAGCCACCACAGTGCCCGCCCGAATGGGAGTGCTGGCTGTCCCCAAACTTGGTCCTCCGGCTCAGGATCTCATAGGAGCAGTCCTCCCCACAGCAACCGGACATGCTTGGGGAAGAGTCGTCGATTTCAAATCTGCAGGCAGGCAGGAGGAAAGGGTTGGCTATGGGCAGCTGACTGCCTTCCTCCCCAGGAGCCAGGGTTCAGGAGCAGGGCAGGGGACCAAGCCACAGGCACTCCCACACCATCTCCCCAGTTGCCAACCCCAAGGACCTCAGAACCGAGAGCTCAATGTCAGGACGAATGGGGCCAGGATGGGGGAAAGGACACTGGGGCAGGCAGCTGCTACCACCCAGAGGGTCCCACACCGCGGCCCAGCTCCTTACTGCAGCGCTTCTCTGAAGAACTGGTAGGCACCATGATTGTGCTTAAATACTGTTAACATAACTTTCTTCATCTGTGTGCTGAGAAGGAAGCAGAGAGAACCTTCCAGAAAGAGAAAGAACCTTCCAGAAAGAGAAACAGGTGCTAAATCCCGCTTGCTCTCTCGTGTCTCTGCCTGCTGTCTCCCGTTTGCTCCTAAGAAGTATTCCTGAGGCCCGACTCTAGCCTGTCTTGGGCACCCACAGCACTGGGTGCCGCCCTCTGTGACAGGGCTGATCAGGCCCCCACCTGACTGGCTTCCCCTCCAGGTCCTCTCTGCACCCCATTACTCAGGCGCGGAACAGGCACTCAGAGGTGCTTGCCTCCTTGAGCCCAGTGTACAAAATCTGGAGTCATGGCAGGGCAGAGAGAAGCTTACTGAGAGGGTTCTAGACACCTTTCTTCCAGAACAGTCCCGTGAGCCCTGTCCCCCGCGGGGGATGCCTCAGAGGCAGCTCCTCCCAACTGAGCGGTGCACGGACGGCCCTCACCTGTTGGCCATGAGCTGCAGGATCTGTATGAGGAACTTCCCCAGGCCTTTCCGCCGCACCTTGCTCTCCAGCTGCACTTCGTAGCTGGGGGAGGAAAGCAGAGTGAGCGTGGAGCGGCTGCGAGGCCTGCCACAGACCCAGATGGGCGTGCTGCATTTTGCCACCGGCTGGGGTGCCTCCTCCGCCCGCGCCCACCCCCAGGCCAGGGCCCCTACCAGTACAGGACTTCATCCCCGCACTCCACGTCAAACCGGAAGTGAGAAAAGGCTACGGGAACCGAACTGTTTTCCCAAGCGATGAGGTACCAGGCTCGGTCATCCGTCATCTCCTCGCGTTTCTCTCTGTCCTTCCAGCCCCACTCGCTCTGCTCATACCTGGGAGACAGGGGTGGGGGGTGGGGGGCAGTCAGGACAGGGACTCTGGAGAGGAGGGCCATGCTCCCTGCCTGAGAGGGCATGCTTACATGGTCTGCATATTGGTCTTGGTCAGGTCGAAGGCCCAATCCACGGTGGCCGGCTCCAGGCCAGACACTCGCTTACATTCAATGGAGACATTTAACCTGAGAAGAGGAAAAGGAGGCGTCTGGAGGCGGCTACAGGCCCGGCACCACCCGCTGCCCTGACAGCCTGACAACGAAGCCCGCCTGGTCTCAGTTAATCTACAGAGAAAAGCCGAGCCCGGATGTGACTACAGAAGGTGCCTGTGAAGGAACTAGGCCGTTCAAGCCGAGATTAACAACTGTCATCACCAGCCCACCACCCTGACCACAAGCCCCATTTCCTGCCTTCCCTGCACAGCCCTTATCAGACTCAGCACTTTGTAAACTTCGGTCCCTCTCTGCCAGCTCTTTGCTCTCTCCACCCTCTCTTCTGTAGTTTGTTATAAACACCGGAGTCCTCTCTGTTCCCTCAATTCCTGCCCTTAGGGATTTTTCCTGTTGCTTTCATTTGGAATCAAGTCTTCACTGGGCTCCCAGGGGACCTCTTCCTTCTTATCTACCAATCTTGCCAGCAAAAGCAGCTGGATGACCTCAGGCCCTTCAAGAAGACTATGGACCACATCCCCCTGAGGAGTCCTGCCCACTGCTTCCTCTGAGGATACAGTGGGTGCTCTCAGCTGATCAAACAGGGTAGATCGGGATTCACCCCATGCTCTGTTTTCCTAAACTAATGAATGATGTAGGTGTTCAGGTATCGACCTATTTTTTTTTTTTTTTTGGCCACACCGCGTGGCTTGCGGGATCCTAGCTCCCCGACCAGGGACCGAACCTGGGCCGTGGCAGTGAAAGTGCCAAGTCTCAACCACTGGACCGCCAGGGAGCTCCCTCAATCTGCTATTTAGGTCTAAATGAATTAAATAAATTACAGTTAAACTCCTTGGCCAAACTGTGGAATCATATTCTCCAGGTAGTGCCACATTCTGAAAGGACTGACTCGACTCCTCAGAAGACATCACTGGAATCCACGGTCACCTCTGCTGTCTGGTATGTCATATGAGCTGCACATGTGTGTGGCCTTGTGAATTCAGAACTTCCTGGCTCTGAACAGCCTTCCTTTCTTTCCAAGTACTGACCATGTAGTGGTCAGAAATGCCCACACACAGCACTGCAACTGTCTTAGCTATAAATTTTCTCAAGGCTGGTTTGCAAGTATAAATTCTCCACTAATCTGAGTTCCTTAAGTACATGAAAGTAGGATCACAGCCACACAAATCACACACAATTCCAGGCACCAAATGAGCCCAGAGTCAGCTGACAATGCCTGCTTCAGAGCTGGTCCATATTTCTGGAAGTCAGTGGGAATGTGGGATAGGGAACACTGAGAGAGATCACAGTGAGGAATCTCTGAACTATGTCAGAGGACTTCCCAGAGGCTGAATGATGACAAAGCTTCTAGAGGAACCATAATGCATCTGATCACAGACAGAAAGAATTAATTAATATGATACTATGAAATTCAGACACAGCTATGAAAGGCAAATGTAGTATTACCTACTATAGTCCTTCCTTCATAATTCATGCATTTACATTTGTCTTATCTTGCTCATTAAAATACTCACACCAGTTGCAACTTACAGAGCTGGATAGAGTTTCTTTCCTCCTTAAAACAACCTTCCAAGTTTGGCATCATCATTCCATTTAACAGATAAAAAACGAGGCTTCAAGAATATGTTGACTTAACCAAATACAGTTAATAAGAGGCACTGTTATGATTCAGACCCATAGCAATGACTCTGTAAAATCATAGCCCCTGTTTTTCCCTCAGCCAACAGCATCTCGGGTGACAGATAATGCTACCTATTTTACAAACCAAAGGAACAGAAAGTGGAAGGGGGCTTTAGTCTAGATTCTGCAGTGAACTGGATTAGTAAAAAGAACAGTAGTAATAACAACTAACACTGACCTAGCCTTTCATATGTTCCAGGCACTAACACTTTACATCTAATCCTTCTGACAACTCCATGAGGAAGGTACCCATTTCTGATTCGAAAACTGAGGCACAGAGAAGTTAAGTAATTTGTCCAGGGTCACAAAGCCAGTAAGTGGCTTTTAACAATTATACTACAGACCCAGGGAAAGAACGCTGGACTGGGAATTAAAAGCTCCCCGCCGTGGTCAGGGAGAAACTCCATAAGCTCAGACATCTCATTCAGCTTCTCGGAGCTTCGGTTTCCCTCTGCATAAAATGAGGGAGTCGGCCTAGATGATTTTTCAAGTTTGTTTCAGCTCTATGGTTCTTCGTCGGAGAGAATAACAAGTCCCACAGAGACATCAGTCTGAGATTAGGCAATCTTTGCTCATTTGCAGATTCCTTTGTCTCCTTAACTGGGGGATTTTATATCAAGGTGAATTCCTGAAGAGACTCAAGGAGACAAGTTAGGAATGCTGAACACTCACCCATTCCGATCATATTTCTTGAACACTGGGAAAGCCTCTAATGGGTCTCCAAGCTGTGGAGGGAAAGAAAAGAGGAGTAGCACAAACACTCGCCTAGCAGAGTCACAGGCTCCACCCTGAAGTACCACGCTGTGCGGACCCAAGTGGAGGCTCAGCTCCCAGGGCCAGGAGCCGCCCTTATATACGGACCCTCCACCTGCCTTAGCTCTGAAATCACACGTAGGAGGGAGACTCTGGGAAGAAAGCCCAACAGGGTTTTAGCTTCATTTGACGGGGTAAGAAGAGACTTTACTGCCTAATTCTAAGACTGGCCTCTGGGCATAAAACCTACTCAGCACCCACCTGACCCAAGAGAGAAGACAGGTCCCTTGCTCCACTCACATAATTTTTTTTTTTTAATGATATATTTTCTTCTGATTTTAGTTTTGGCTACATGCTATAAGCTTTTTTTTTTTTTTTAATTAATTTATTTATTTTTGGCTGCATTGGGTCTTTGTTGCTGCACGCAGGCTTTCTCTAGCTGTGGCGAGCCGGGGTCACTCTTCGATGCGGTGTGCGGGCTTCTCATTGTGGTGGCTTCTCTTGTTGTGGAGCACAGGCTCTAGGGTGCGCGGGCTTCAGTAGTTGCAGCTCGCGGGCTCTAGAGCGCAGGCTCAGTAGTTGTGGCACACGGGCTTAGTTACTCCGCGGCATGTGGGATCTTCCCGGACCAGGGCTCGAACCTGTGCCCCCTGCACTGGCAGACAGATTCTTAACCACTGTGCCACTAGGGAAACACCACTCACATACTTTTGAGAGGCCCCCAACTAACCTCCCCTGGTCAAAACCCAAAATGAAAAATCATGTCCCTGCACCACATCCTTGTAAGTGTGAATGTTTACTGAGTGGACTAAAAGAATAACAAAAACTGGGACATGAACCAGGGCAGGAAGGGTGACCAGAATCTCTCTGGTTCCACTGGAAAGCTGAGCCACTCCCAGTCAAGCCCACCGGGTGCTCAGAATCTCAGCTACTCCTACCCCGACTGTGGCCCCTCGAAACCAGGCTGCTGCATCCCTGGCACAACCTGTGGTACCTCATGGGCAGGCAATAAATGTTTGAAGGAAAGAATGAGAAAACTATACCACATTTTACCAGGGAGGTTTCCTCCCCAAAATGCAAAACCCTATGAAACATTTCTGCAGACCCTCTTCTAGTGTTAAGGAAGGAGACCCACAGAGAGAAGACGCCACTTCCACTTCAATCCACACTTCCCTGCACGCCTGGGCCAATCCGCTGGCCCTCCTCGCAGCTCTCTGCCAGCCAGGCTAGTTTTCCCCGGCAGCAAGGAGGCAGCAGAGGTATGGATGCGTAGTAACACAATTCTGCCACAGGGTGGCGCCAAAAGAAATCAAATTAAAAACCAAGTTGCAGTTCCAGGACGAAGGGACTAGGAAGGAGGGGAGAGTCACCCTGTTGGCGGCATCCACTTTGGCACAGACAGCATCCATGGCTGCTCGCTCCTCCAACCGCTTCTGTTTCTTCTCCTTTGCTTTGCTGGACTTCCTCTGCAACAGGGAAAAGCAAAGTTGGCTGGAAGGTTGTGACCAATCAAAGACTTGACTTTGACTTTCCCTTTGGAGACCCTAAGGGTCAGTCCCCAATCCACAGCAGAAACTCCGGATCCTGGCTGCCGGGTCCTGCTTGGCAGGGTAGGAAAGACCCAAGCGCGTCCCAGTCGTGAGACCTTGGGAGCGTCACTAGACTTCTCAGCTTCCCTATCAGGAAGAGTACTGACCCTTGGGACCACCGGGTCACTGTGAGGACCCAGTGAGAGCACGTGACAACACCTGAAGCAGAGCCTGGCCCCCCAGCAGCTGCCTAATAAATATTCACTCATTCATTCCCTCCTAAGGTAGGAACAAGTAATTTTAGACACATTCAGGGCAGGTTTCAGGGAAGTGATGGCATCTGAGGTAGCGGCTGACAGCTGTTTCTAAGTATAAATTCATTCAGTAAGCCTTTTCAGTGTATTCTGGCTTCAGAAAACAAAGATCTGGTCTGGGGGCAGCCTCTTTGGGAGCTGAGTCTCCTTTCTAAGCTAGGGCTGGGCACTCCGGCTTAAGGCGGCGGAGCTGTTCCCAGAAACGGCTGCTCAGCCAAGGCCAGTGAGTGGCAGACACACCGAGCACCTAGTAGCGACAGGGCAGAGTGAAGGGCCCCAAGGGGTTCATCTGGGGACAGAGGCCATACTGACACGTGGTCAGCAAAGCCAAGTTGCAGGGCACATAGGCAACAGAGGAGGAGCAAAGGGAGGCTGTCCTTACACAGAGAAGCAAACTGCAAACCGCCCGTAACTCCAAATGGAGCAGATCCTGTTTGGAGGCTCACGTGAGGTTTTCTCAAATCTAAATGGACCCTCTTACCCTCTTGTAAAAACTGGTAGCACAGGGAAAAGAGCCCAAGCTCTGGGGTCCAACAGACCTTGTCCAAAGCCTCCTTCTGCCCTTCATTCCCTTCGGGTCTTAGGACAAGACACAACCATTCTTTGAGCCCCCTTCCCTCATCTTGATACCTCCTTTGAAGTATTAAGCCCATGAGGGTTACTATGGCCTGTGCTCAATAAATGACACTTTTCCTCCTCACTCCCAAGGAGGAGCAGAGCAGCACAGGCATCCGGAGGTGCCTGCCCACCCAGCCCGAGACCTGAAGGTACCCCAAAGGCACTGGGAAGATGGCTCTGCTTTTTACCAACCGCACTGCCTCTTCTGCCCCCACCCCTCCCTTCCCTGACCTCACCGGAGAGAGGTTTTGCCTCCTCCGATCCCACAGTAGCCCTGACACTGACTGGCCCAGGAAACGGTGCGCTGAATACCCAGTTGCTGGATAAATTCTACCCTCGGTTCCTCAAGGCATGACACTGCTTAACTCCTATTTCAAGCAACCAGAAGGCAAGAGCTCAGATACTAGGGACTCACAGGGATGGCCCTTCTAGGCATAGACTCGCCCAGCACCAGCTGTTTACTATCTGCAGGCTGAGCACCGTGCAGAAAGCCGAGAGCTAGCGCCCATTTCTTACCTCCCTAGAGGAGCAAACAGAAGAGAATAGCCTGTCTTCATAACACTGGGATCTCGGGGCAGAACTAGCCCCTCTCTACCACAAAGAGGTTTTAGATCATCCACCTTTTTTCCTCTGGGAATCTGGGTTTCAAGACAACACTGAGAGATACACTCATCTTGCAAAACACTTTCACCAACATTATCTGGTTCAATTCTCAGGGCAGAAACCATCACCTCCCTTTACACAAGAAACTGAGGCTCAAAGGGCTGGAGCGACTTGTTCGAAGTTCCCCAGAGAGTAAGCGGCAGAGGGGAGACTCATCCCCAGGGCTGGGCCGCAGATTCAGTGTCTGTCCCACCAGGCAACCTGCCTCCCTCCGGGAGAGCCTACACCAGCGTCCAAGGCCTTCTCAGCTCCGCCAAGGTAAGGTCAAGACAAGACCTCAGGAGCCTCAAGGCAGCCACTTGGTGATTCACTTCTCATTACCCTTCTGGCTTGGTAACAGCTGGCGTGACATGCCCGCACAGCGCCACCCCAGACCCTACGTCCACACTGAGGTAGGGGTAAGGGACAGGGAAACTTGAGACGGAAGGTCGCCAGGGCTGTGCAATGGGGCAGAAAGAATATGAGCTCTGGCATCAAACAGGCCAGGCCACTGTTCCTCCCGCCACCCGCCGTGTGCGAAAGGAACTCCACCTCCAGGAAAATGGGAACACAACTGCTGGCCTCACAGAACAGCCAAGGACAGTCAGAAGCCAGCACACCATCCCAGTCGGTGCCAGCTGCCTGCCCCCACCCTGCACGTTAGCTCTACGGCACAGAGCTGAGGGATCAGAGGTGCTGGGAGGAAAGCGCGACTCCCAGGACCCAGAAAGCACTGAAGTGTAGGTTCCCTCCGCAGCATCTCATTTCTAAGCACCAGAAGTAAGTAGTTCCTCAGCACAAGCAGCAGGAGGGCCAAGCCCGGGCCTCCAGGAGATTTATGGGCTCATTCATGCAGGGGAACAGGTGAGCCAGGCAACTCTCAGTGACGCTTGGGGCCGCCATGGCCAGAGACTGCGGATAATGAAAGAGCCCCTGAAGCGCTTGGCTGCCTGCACGCGGGGTACGAGGCAGGCTGCGGCAGGCGGGGCCAGACAGGCAGGGGCCCTCCCTCAAACCCAGCACACGCTAGGAAAAGTAGTCTCCTACTGTTCCAATTAGCTTTGTCCTGCCTTGCGGAGGTAAGACTATCCTGCAGGGACACAGGAAAATTCTCCTAATTAAAATGGGAAATAAGCACAGTGAACAGTAAAGCTCATTGTGGTTAAGTGTCTTTCCCAAGGGAGCTTTATATAATAAAGAGTGTGGGATTTTGAGTCAAGAGACCCACATTTGATTCTCAGCTCTTCCACTTAATAGCTGTGTGACTTTGAGCAAGTTATTTACTCTCTCTCCAACAAGTTACTCAGTTTCTCTGAATCTCAATTTCCACATCCATAAAATGGGGCTAACAATGCCTACACCTCACAGGACTGTTGTAAGGACAAAATGATACAATGTACTAGATATAAAAATTCCTTACTGTAAGGACTTCTGTTTACAAGGACCTACTAACGATAAACACTCTGCTAGTGCTTTAATAAAGATGATTTATTTTAATCTTTGCAATAACTCAGCAAGGAATGCCTGCCTACTTCTTTGATGAGGAAACAGGCCCAGAGAGATTAGATAACTTTCAGGGTCACAGAGCCCGTGAACAGGATTCTCAAAGAGGTCTTCTGGCCACCCTCTCCCTCCACTCCCACCAGACTGTACACTCCATGAGGTAGAGGAGAGGTCACATCTGCTTTATTTGCCGATGTATACCCAGTGCTCAGCAAACAGCAGGTGTTCAGTTCATACCTGTTGAATGAATTCTCCAAGATTCAAATCCAGGTCTGAACCCCAAAGTCCATGCTCCTTCCACTACATCAGTTAAATGTGTATGACACTTGTTACCAAGTGTGATATAAATGTTGTTTTCACATGCAGCTGTCAAACTCCTCCCCTTGCTTTTCCTATCAAGGTAGTATCTCTCTTTTTTTTTTTTTTTTGGCCGCACCTCATGGCTTGTGGAATCTTAGTTCCCCGACCAGGGATTGAACCCGCACCATCGGCAGTGAGAGCGTGGAGTCCTAACCACTGGACCACCAGGGAATTCCCTCAAAGGAGTATCTCTTTGACTGCTAGTCATAACAGTAGTTCCATGACTGCTAGGGGTCACACACAGAAATTAAAAAACAAAAAACGCCCAGATGGGGGCAGGAGGCACCTTTCAGAAAAAGGATTTGGCAACCCTTAGCTTTTCAGTATCAATGCCTCCATCCCACAAAGAATCCAGAATCCAGGGGAAAAAACCCTCAGTTTTTGGCAAAGGGAGACAGAGCTCTAAATTCTAATTCCTAAAACACGTGCGGCAGCAAGGGTGCAAGAACTCTGAACAGTGCTCCATCTGATGCACTCTCTCAGCCTGTGGTCAGGCTGTCAAATGGAGCAGGGCCCTCTTCTGGAGGGTGACCATTAGGAACCATGACGCTCCTGACACTGAGGTGGGGAGTCCACAGCCCCCACCCATAAGGAATGAGTATGATGAGGGGGTTCCAGCTCTGCTTCAGGGAGGAAAATTCAATTTCTCTTTTGCAGAGACTAAGTAGGGGCTGTTCTGAGAAACACATCTGTGAAGTATGAGTAATAAGATCAATCAGGGCCCTTAAGGAAGCAGCAAGGATCGCAGGATCTCTGAGGCCTGCTATTTCAACTCAACCAATGAGGAAGTGTTGAACGAGAATGGCATGTTATGCTTCTTGTTTTCTGCTCAGTCTGGAGTGGCTGATGCTGGGTAGACGTTTACCAAGTAATACCAGGGACTCAATATTTTATTTAGTTTCAACAAGACCTGGGGTCTGGGACCTTTCACTAAAATCTAGGTTAAATATGCCTAAGGTTTCCAGACTTGATTTTCTATACATGAAGTACACAGTCCAAAAGTCCTTGTTGAAACATGATGAATGTGTTTTGACATGGATTACATAAAGTGCTTTGACATGGATAAGACAACTATTTTTGTCTAACAAGTTGATTTATTCAGTCAATAACTATTTGAGTGGAGAGGAAAAAAATCTAGATTAATAATAGTAGGGACAAACCCAATGAGTTAAAAATAGCACAAATCTATTTTAGATGACTAAAGGCTGAGAATACAGGCAAAAATAACAGCCACTATTTAAGAGGCACCTATGTAGCTATTTACAGCCACTCTCTGATTTTATCCTCACATCTGTCCTAAAGGGGAGGTATCATCATTCTCATTACATCGATGAGGAAATTCAAATCCACAAAGGCCAGGTCACTGGCACAATATCATGCCGCTAGCCAGGGAAGGTGGGGCTGGAACTGAGGTCTCTCTGGCTCCAAAGTCAGGACTCCCTAAAGGTGGTGGAAATTTCATGTAAAAACTAAGATACATGGTACCAGGGAGGGCCAATTACATTTTTAGGAGAGTGACTGGTGCTACTCTAATTGGGACTTAGGAAGGTGATCTCACAGAAACATGCGAATAACTTCTGCTCAACCCTCTAACAGCACATGCCAGGAAGGGCATAAAATGCACCTCCAGGCTGCCTTGTGCAAAACAGGTGGTCACTATCCATCCCCGGCTGGGGCCATCACCAGTACTCCTCCATCGTCCCCCTGCTCACCTTCTGCACAGCTTCCCCACCCCAAGCCACCTCAAGTAGGAAGACTACTAACAACCCAAGTAATAAGACCCACTTCGGCGCATCTGGGAGGCCTTGAAGGCAGGCCTCTGTCGAAAAGGAACAGAATGTTTTTGGAGCAGGAGGAACCTGGTGGAAAGATTTCGAAAGAGACTGGGGAAACCAGCTTCGCTGAGAAGCCGACTAGCGGGAGGCGGGCGGCCGGGGTCTCGAGAGCCCTGAATCAGGGTTTGGCGCCCAGTCGCTGTCCGTGTGACCTTGGCTGGGTGCCTTCTTTTCTCTGGGCCTCGGTTCCCTCCAACCCAATGTAGGCCTAGGATATGGGAAGCCGCGAAGCCGGTGACAGCGGGGTGATGGGTGACCCCTGGGGGCAGGGGGGATACCCAGGGACCGCGCGGGGGTAGAGGGGAGGCCAAGAAGATAACACGTCCTAGAGGAAGGCAAGGGCGAGCACGACGCGAGAGGCGGGGGGCACCGGAGGGGGTGGGGCCCGGAGACGGGGCTCTCCAGGAGATTCCCGGGCTGGGCCGGGCATCGGGACACTTAGACCGGGGGAGTCGAGTCATGTGGGGGCTGGGGGTCACGTGAGGCCGGAGGGGTTCGGGGTCACGTGAGAGGGGGTTCAAGGAACAATGGGGGCGCAGGGGACGGGGTAAGCGGGGAGCCCTCCCGGCCCTCGCGTCTCCTCTCCCTCCCTCACTCACCCCCATGGCGGCAACGGCGGCGGTGGCCCTCAGCTCCTCCTTCCCACACTTGCCAGCAGGGAGGCGGTAACGGCTGCAACGGCGGCGGCAGCGACACCAGAGCGGCGGCGGTCCCCGCACGGCGCATGCGCCTCGCGGGCTCCCCCTCGAGCCCCGGCGGGCACCGCGCCGGCGCAGAGCCCGTGGAGGGGACGGGGCGGGGAGGGAAGGCGCGCAGGTGGAGAGCTGGGGAGGCGGGCGGAGGGTCTCGCACCCGAAAGAGGCGGGAGGCGAGGAGCAGCGTCGCTCTGGGAATGACGTAGCCCGGGCCCGCCCCCTCCGCGGTTGGCTGTGTCTGTAGCTATGGCAACGGCCGCGCCGCCCCGAGAGAAGCGCGCCGTTGGGCAGCTGGGTGGGTGGCAGCGCCGCCTCTGCGCTCTGTTCCGCTTCTCCCCCGCCCGCCGGGGTCAGCCTGCGCAGCAGCCAGCTTCCCAGACAACCAAACGCGTCACGACCTCTGAAATACCAGTCCCTCCTACAACCCTCTGGCACAGGGGAAGTCTTTGGAAAATTCCCACCTTCTAGATCATGAACTCTTGAAATTCCTTTTCTAACCAGAGTCATTCATCCTTCTTCTAACCATTCATTCACCCTCCATTCATTCGCTCTCTCAAACACTGACTAGCACTTACACCTACGCTGTGCAGAGCCCAGGGGGCACAGAAAGGAGCAACATGCCATCCCAGTCCAAAACTTACTGTTTAGAGGTGAGACAGGCATGTAACAACTGTATACTGGAGAGTGGAAGGTGCTGTGAAAATGAGACATTAGGCGTCCTGAACAATATTAACTTCAGTCTATCCCAGCAGACCAGTGTGACCTCCACTTGACCCGCATCAGAATCACCTGGGGAGCCTGTGCACTGCGCACACCGGGACCTACCCTAGAATCTCCAGGGGTGGAGCCAGAGTCTTCTCTTCTAGGACTTCCCAGATAGGGTCGTACTCATGAAACTCAGAAAAACGCTGCCCAAGACAAACTTCACAGGCTTTGTCAGGTTTTACTCATTATCCCATCATCAGTGCTCAGCACAGGGGCGGCCCCCAAACAGCCACTCAAGCAACACTGGCACTAACCATATGCTAGGCGCTGTTGCAGGCAGCAAAGAAAATACCAAACAGAAAAGGCACCGCCGTCGTAGAACTTGTATTCTAGAAGGAAGAGGCAGATAATAAACTAAATGAATGAACCGGTAAAATACGTAACACGTTAGATGATATAGGTTCTATGGAGAAAATAAAGCAGGGGAGACAGATGGGGAAAGTCAGGTTTATAGTTTTAAACTAAGATGTTCAGGGAAGGCAAACAAAAGGTGACATTTGAGTCAAGATCTGAAGGAGGTGAGGCTATCTGGGGGAAGGGCATTGCAGGCTGGGGGTACAGCTAGTGCAATACTCCCCAGCAGGTGCATGATTGGAATGTTTGAAGAACTACACGTAGCACAAATGTGGCTGGAGCAGAGTGGGCCGGTGGGAGAAGAGTGGGTGGTGAAATCAGACAGGTAAGGAGAGAATCATTTAGGGCTTGTATGTTTTAAAAGACTTTGGCCAGGGCACTTCCCTGGTGACGCAGTGGTTAAGAATCCGCCTGCCAATGCAGGGGACACGGGTTCAAGCCCTGGTCGGGGAAGATCCCACATGCCGCAGAGCAACTAAGCCCGCGTGCCACAAATACTGAAGCCCACACGCCACAACTACTGAAGCCCGCACGCCTAGAGCCCGTGCTCCGCAACAAGAGAAGCCACCACAATGAGAAGCCTGCGCACTGCAATGAAGACCCAACACAGCCTAAATAAATAAATAAATTTATTTAAAAAAAATAAAGACCTTGGCCAGGACTAGAGCAAGCTGGGATGCCATTAGAGAGTTTGGAAGGAGTATTAGGACTGGCTTATGTGCTCATAGGACTCCCTGGCTGCTGGGTTGAGAAAAGAGTGTAGGGGCAAGGTCAAAGGAGAGGCAGTGCAGAGGCCACTGCTATAACCCAGGCGAGAGTGATGGTGCTTGCACCAGCTGGATGGCAGCGGAGGTGGGAGAAAGGTTCAGGATGTGGATGCGTGTTGAAGGGAGAGCCAACAGGACGTGCCTATGGACTGGATGTGGGGTGTGAGGGAAAGAGAAGAGTCAAGATAACTTCAAGGTATCTTGTGCTACTGGAAAAATGGAGTGACTTCAACTGAGATGTGAACAACTTTGGAAGGAGCAAGGTGGGTGGAGGAGGGGAAGATCAGGACTTCAGTGTTGGCCACGTCAGGTATGAGACTTTTTTTTTTTTTTTTGGCCACACCGCGCAGCATGAGGGATCTCAGTTCCCTGACCAGGGATCAAACCCATGCCCCCTGCAGTGGAAGTGCAAAGTCTTAACCCCTGGACCACCAGGCAAGTCCCTTGAGATGTCTCTTTAGATATTCACATGGAGATGTGGAGTAATCAGAGTCTGGAACTCAGTGGAGAGGTTCAGGCTGGAGTTACAAATTTCAGCGCAATCAGGTCTGGATGGTATTTAAAGCTGGATGAGACTGGGTGAGACCGTGGAGGGAATGTAGGTAGACTAGAATGAATGACTCTTTGGCCTACATCCCATTCCTGGGTCAGAAAATCTGGTTGCTAGCACGCCAGGGGCCAGAAGAGGGAGCTAAGGGTGGGAGGAGCGTGGCCAAGGTAGAAAGAGGGGGCTTCTGAGCTTGCCCTTGAAGGAGGAGGAGGAGGAGGAGGAGGAGGAGGAGGAGGAGGAGGAGGAGGCAAGGAGATCCCAGGGGAGGAAATGGTATTTGCCAGCCAAGGAAGCATGAAGGGGTGGGGCAAGGGGATTCACAGAGGGAGGAGGGGCAAAGTGCAATTCCCCACCCTATTTTGGCTTCTCTTGTCTCCTCACCCACATTGAACTTCACGGTCAGCTGTTTCAGGGAACAGATGCCCGCCACTGTGATGCCCTGTGCCCTGTCTCTTCTGCCACTCCTCACTCTTGGGTCCATCCTCCCCAGGCTGCAGGAATTTGCTGGACACCAGACAAGGCCCGGGAGGTGAGCCCAGTAGTCCCTTGGGGAGGTGACATCACCTAGGCCCCCGAGAGGCCTGAGAAGGCCCAATGCCCTATTCCTGCCCCACAGCAGTGTCCTTCTCCCTGGGGGCTGCCCCCAATTCTGGGCTCTCTCCTGCTCAGGGCTTCCTTGGTCTCATGGGGTGGAGGACAGAGCCTGCTTCGGAGTCGGACCGGCCTGGGTTTAAACGTCCTTTGTGCTACTTCCGTCCTTTGTGACTTTAGTCAAGGTGCATCAAGTTTCCTTATTTATAGTGAGACCACCAATAGCAGTCATCTTCATCATCGGCATCATCTTCCAGGCAAGGTGGTGAGAATTCATGAGATTAAATGAGATGAGGGAATTCCCCGGTGGTCCAGTGGTTAAGACTCCACGCTCGCAATGCAGGGAGCCCAGGTTCGATCCCTGGTCAGGAAACTAGATCCCACATGCATGCCGCAACTAAGAGCCTGCATGCTGCAACTAAAGATTCCGCATGCTGCAACGAAGATCCCATGTGCCGCAACTAAGACCCGGCACAGCCAAATAAATAAATATTTAAAAATAAATAAATAAATGAGATTATGTTGTAAGGCACCTGGCATGGCCTGGGGCAGGAAAGGAACCCCCTCCCTGGGACAAAAGTACATCTCCCCACCCCTACACACACCCCACCCCACCCCCTTCACCACCCTCCCTCCCTTCTCTGCCAAGCCTCTGCCCCTAGTGACCAGGCTGTTGTCTAGGCCTGACTCGTTAGCCACGCCCTCCAGCTCTTGTGCATGCAGGGAACCCAGGCGACCTTCTCCACCCTCCTCTGACCTCTCAGGATGGGGACACTGTCTCCCCTCTCTCCCAGGCCCTGCACCCCTCCCACCTCCTTCCTGGACTCCCCTTCCTTCCAAGTCGGCCGCTCCCCCAAACACCGTGCTTTGCCTTCCTCACTCCACGGCTCTCAACTGCTGCCGACTATCTATTCACTCACATGCTCAGCGGAGGCCTGGGGGCTGCCTTACACTGTAGTCCTCCGTGCAGGGGAACAGCCTTGGGAGGTAGCCCTGCCCCGCAGGGGGCCTGTCACGGCACTCACAGCACAGTGGGGGGCGGATGGGCAGACTTTGCACCCTGTGATCAGCTGGCCAAGGAGAGTCCTTCCATTTCCCAAAACGAAGAAAAGACAAAAAGACCAGAAAAGAATCTGAATGCACTCCACCCTCCCCTCCCTGCCACCTGCAGAGCTGCTGAGCCTCCTCCCCTCAGGGTCCTTCCCTTCAGTCACCCCGCCCTCCCCCAGCCTTCCTCAACCCTGCTCTCCTGCTCTCCACCTCGCTCCACCCAAAAACCTTTGGAGAAAGCGGCCTTCCCTGTCTCTACCTCCTCCTCGCTTCTTACGCTGCCTGCTCTCGAGCCGCTGCAGCCTCGCTTCTGTTCCCACCGCCCCACGGAAGCCTCTCCCGAGGCCTCCAGCAGCCTTGCTACCTGCAAGGGACACGTCTCAGTCCAGATCCTTCTGGGCCTCCCTGCCACACCTGGCCTGTTCTCTCCCCCTTCCTTGAAACACTCTTTTTCTTTGGCATGTGTGACCCCATACTTTGCCCTTTTTCTAAAATGCACATCTGGTGGGCCAGTTAAAGCCCTCGGAAGCTGCAGGCTCTGTTCAGGGTTAGGGACTGCATGTTTGGTGTTGCCTGCTTGGCAAGGGCCCCATCTCCCCACCTTTGGAAACTCTTTTTCCTCCTCACCCCTGGGGTCCCAGCTTAGATGTAAGAAGCCTCCTCTCACTCCCCTCACTCCTGCTGGCCCGGGCGCACTCCCTGGGTCTCCTGATGCCTTGTTCTCCCCCTGTTGCACCCTGCCATCTCCCCCACAAAACTGTAGGCTTCCTTCAGCTGAAGGCTGTGCTTCTCTCCCCCGCTGCTGTTAGCGTTGCTAGATACAATACACAATACGGGGTCGGGGGGGGGGGCAAACTGGAACTCACTCTGCATCTGAAATTCAGATTTCACTGGGTGTTCGTGTTTTTGTGTGCTAAATCTGGCAACCTGAACTTCTGAACTCCCGGGACCCAGCTCAGTGCCTGATATAGAGCAGGTGGTCAGGAAATGTTCATTGAAGGAATAACGGTGCAGTGGTGGTACCAGGCACCCGTGCTGTGGGGCACAAAGGAGAGGTAGCAGGCTACCTAGAGGAGGTGACACCTGAGCCAAAGCAGATGGAGACACTAGGTCGTGGCATCAACCAGCCCCTCCATGGGGATGCCTCCTGTAGCGGGTTGAATAGTGTCCCCGAGTCCAACCCCTGGTACCTGTGAATGTGACCTTATTTGGAAATAGGATCTTTTCAGATGTAATTAAGTTAAGGATCTCAGGATGAAATCATCCTGGATTCAGGGTTGGCTTCTAAATCCAAGGACCAGCGTTCTTATAACAGAAAACAGAGGAAGATTTGAGACACACATCCAGGGGCTAGATGGCCATATGAAGACAGAAGCACAGATTGGAGGGAAGGAGCTGCAAGCCAAGGAATGCCAAGGGTTTCTGGGAGTCATCAGAAGCTAGAAGAGAGGCACGGAATGGAAGCTGTCTCAGAGCCTCTAAAAGGAACCAACCGAGCCAATACCTTGATTTGGACATTTTGGCCAAAATTAATTGCTGTTGTTTTAAGCCAGTCAGTTTGTGGAAATTTGTTATGGCAGCCCTGGGACACTAATACACTCCCAAGGTTCCATCTTTCCCAAGTTCAATGCGTAAGACTCTTCCTTCATGACCCTTTGCCCCCATAATCCCTTCTGGTACCAGATCTCTTATCCGGCCTGCTGTAGCCAGCTACCCAAAAGGCCCCAGTGACTTTCTGGTATTCATGCCCTTACATAGTCCCCTCCAACAATGAGTCGGCTGACGTATGTGACAATAAAATACTTCTGAAGTGACAGGGTGTGATTCCCAAGGTCAGGTTATCAAAACTTAAGACCAAGCTTCTGCCTTGGTCTCTTGCATTGCTCCCTCTGGGGAAAGCTGGCCGCTGTGCTGTCAGGATGCACAAGCAGCACCATGGAGGTGAGGAACTGAGGCTTCTCACCAACAGCCAGATGCCACTTGCTGGCCAAGTGAGTGAGCCACCTTAGAAGATGATTGTCCCACACTAGTCAAACCTTCAGAGGACTGAAGCCCAGCCAACATCTTGGTAGCAACCCCACGGGAGACCCTGAGTCACAACCACCCAGTGAAGTCATTCCTGAGATTCTGACTCCCAGAAGCTTTGGGTCCTTTGTTACACAGCACCACTCTGGCATAACTAATACAAGGCAGTTAAACGTCATACTTGTTACTCTCAACTTCAAGGTCCACAGGCCCCACCCTTGGCATTAGAAGTCAACAGAAGGCAACAACTGGTGGCTGGATTTAACAGTGACAGCTGGTCTCATCAGCCTCAGGGCTGCTTAGGAGGCCAGGTAGTCATCTAGTCTATCCCTCCTTGACAGCCAAGGACGCCAAGGCCAGAGAGGGGCCCAAAGGTGGGAAGGGGGTGAGATGTCCTGACTTGGAGGCCCACGGCCTCTTCAGGTCTTGGTCCAGGTAAGTCGTGCCCAATCTGAACACACACACCCCTGAGCCCAGAGGCTGTTGCCCCATGTAGTAGTTTTTCAGGGCTGCTGTAACAAGGCACCCCCGGCTGGGTGGCTTAAACAACCGAAGTTTATTGTCTCACAGTTCTGGAGGCCAGAAGTCCAAAATCAAGGTGTTGGCAAGGTTAGTTCCTTCTGAGTGCTGTGTGAGAAGGAGCTGTCCCAGGCCTCTCTCCCTGGCTTGTAAGTGGCCGTCCTCATGATCACATGCTGTTCCCCGTTTATGGCTATCTGTTCCAAATTTCCCATTGTTATAAGGCCACCAGTCGTACTGGACGAGGGCCCACCTATTGACCTCACTTTGATCATCTCTGTAAAGATCCTATCTCCAAATAAAGTCGCATTCCGAAGTACTGGGGGTTGGGCCTTCAACATATGAATTTGGGGGAGGACACAGCTTAACATAACACTCTGGAGTCCCCTCTTTAGGGTCACAGTCTTTCCATAATTTGTTGTTTCCTGGACTCTCTCCTTCTCTCTGCCTCTTTGCCACTCATTCTGTGCCCATGACAGACATTACGAATCCCTCCTGGCATCCTTTCTGCTGAAGCAAGGTGCAGACTCAGAGTCCTCATCAGCAGTCTCCAGGCAACCTGTCCACCAGTATCAGCTGGTTAAGACTTTGTGGAGGAGAGGGAGGAGTCAGAGGAGATGATGGACAATAAACGCTTGTTGAATGAATGATTGCATACATCTAACCCGCAAAATCCATCAACTTGTCTGTCTGTTCCAGGTTATCTGTCTCTGCACTGGACCACTGGGTCTAGCTTTCCACCAGGAACTGCAGCCCTCTTTGCTGGTTTTCATCCTCAGAAATGTGGGCACCTGGAGGCCGTGACTTCAGGGCCATAACCCAAGTCTGCCAGGGAAGAGAACCCCGCTACCTGCTTCTTCTCTTTGTAGTTCAGCCAACAAATATCTCTGAATACTCTAGTGCACAGAGGGTGCCAGGGGGATGGGGAGGGCAGCAGAGGGCAGGGTTGCCTGTCTACCCAAGAGCCATGTTTCCTTCTTCCTTGCTAACAGAGCCCCAACTGCTCAGGTGATGGGTGGAGATCCCTGGATGTCATGGCAGTGGATTGGTTTAAGGGGCACAGGCCTGCTCAGGAATTCCTGAAAAAGGTTTTTCTCTTTGATAAAAGAGACATGCCAAGGAGAAAGCCCCTGCTCTATGTCCCTTCCCTCACACTCTGGAAATTGTCCTCCGAGGGTGGGATGCTCGGAGCAGCTGCAGCCATCTGGGGACCATGAGGGGAAATCTTCTGATGCATGGAAGAAGCAGAGCTGAGAGGTGAGAAGCACCTGAGGCCTTGGTGACCACTGAGCACTGTCAGTGGTGACACTGACCTCCACACTTCTTAGGAGAAACAATAAAATGTCCACTTTGCTCAAAGCACCATCAAATGATGGTGCCTCTTGGAACAGCCAAATGCATCTTAACTGGAAGGATATGGACACAGGAATATAAAAAACAGGACTCTGGCATCAGCTGGCTTGAAACCAGTCCCAGTTCTGCCACTTTCAAGCTTTATGATCTTAGGCAGATCATCTTCTGAAGCCTCAGCTCCTCATCTGTAAAATGAAGATAATTAGACTACCTACCTCACAGGGCTACTGTGGAGGAAAATGAGATAATTTAGGCAAGCATTTTGCACACTGTGGTTGGTACCTATGAGCATTCAATTTGTTTGTTACTCATCCATTAATTTATTCAACAATAGTTATTGAGCATTTACTATGTACTTGTGCTAATCTAGGGTCTGGGGAATATAGCTGTGAAAAAAGAAATAATAGGCACTCACAGAAGTTGGCATTTTCTATTATTATTATAAATCTTTGCCTACAAGGAGATCCTAATACGTTGGTAAAATCAGGGGAGATTCGGCAGAAGTGATTTCCCAGGACCTGCCGGTGTAGGTACCTGTGGAGTGAGAGGGGCTGGGGGTGCACGGGTGAGTAAGACAGATGCCCTGCCCTCTCAGGACTCACAGCCTCAAGGAGGAGACAGACAGGTAAACAGGTATGTGGTTACATTAGAGTGTGATCGGTGCTGAGATGGGGAGGAGCAGATGTCCTAGACAGGGTGAAACTGACTTTCATTTTGTGAGGCAAATGAGAATTAGTCAACAAGGAAAGGATTGGCATCCCAGGTATCAGGTATCGCATCTACAGACTCCAAGCGAACTGCAGGTTGTTGGGCGTGGCTAAAGCGTAACTTCAAGTGAGGTAATGTTGAGAGATGTCTTATTTCAGAGGCTCTGGTTGCAAGTGACAGAAAACTGAAATCAACCAGGCTCCAACAATCAAAGGAAGGTACTGGCGCACGTGACGAAAAAGTTCAGAGGTTCAGTGGCTTCAGGTAAAGTTGATGTCATTGGGAAGCCAGTTTTTTTCCCATCTCTTTGTGGTGCCCTCCAGGCTCAGCTTCCTGGCCTTCATCCCATATTTGTAACATGCTGATTGGGCCGGCTTAGGTCTCTAGTCCGCTTCTGAACCAATCATGATCTCCAGGGCCTTGGGAAAGGCTGACATTGGGGTGGGATCAACTCCACAGCACCACTTGGATCCCCGAAGGAGAAAGGCAAAGGGGGATGGGATATCAGGAGGCCAGATTCTGAAGGAGATTATCAAAGGATAATGAAAAGCAGCGGATTGACTTGATTAGATTGGATGTGAGAAAGATTGCCCTGGCTGCTGAATAAAGAATAGATTAGAAGGGACCAAGAGAGGAGGCAGGGAGGCCTGCTGGGAGGCGGTTTCATTCATGGGGTGAGAGGGAGTGGCCATGGGGGAAGAGGCTGACGCAAATTGGAGGCTGTTGGACTCGGAAGTGAAGCAGAAGGACGAGTCCAGGGCATTTCCTAAGTTTCTGTACTTTGTCAGGGACTGGTGGGAAGAGGTGGGCAGGCAGAGCCAACGGGTAGTCAAGAGGCGGAGATCCATTTCGGACAGGCCGAGCTTGCGGTGTCTGAGAGAAAACTGAGCAGATGTCCAGAAGGCAGTTGGTTGGGTATGGGGGTCCAGAGCCAGGGGCAGGGGTCGGGGCTGGAGATGGAGGTTGCAGTGTCCACAGCCCGGGGAGTTAAGGATGTAGCCTGGGACCGAAGGATCTACAGCAAGGGTTTGGAGGCAGAGAGGATGGACGCCAGCTGGGAGCTCATGTCCAGGAAGAGGGGTAGCCCTCTCTGTCCGTCCTGCCCAGAGGTGGATTGAGTCCAGGCCCGTCAAAAGTCCTTTGGGTTTAGAGATGACAGCCACTAGTGACCTTGGCAAGAGCAGTCTCCGTGGAGTGGCAGAGGGTGACACAACACTGCAGTGGGTTGCAGAGTGAGTGGGAGGTGAGGACAAGGATGAAGGGGTGTGAACAACTCTTTTAAGAAGCCCAGCTTTATTTTTTAATTTTTTTTTTTTGGCTGCACTGTGCGGCTTGAAGGATCTTAGCTCCCCGACCAGGGATTGAACCCAGACCCCCTGCAGTGGAAGCCCAGAGCCCTAACCACTGGACCACCAGGGAATTCCCTGAGAAGCTCAGCTTTAAAAAAAAAAAAAAAAAAAAAGAAGAGAGAGAGAGAGAGAAAAGGTAGCACTAGCTTTCAGTAGCTGTAGCTGAAAGGAGTAGCTAAAGGTGAAACTTGGGATGGAGGAAGGGGTGCGTGTGTGTGTTGGTGTACATGCGGGATGGGAGTGTCTTGGGATGGAGGGCCTTAGGCAGGTTGACATGCCGAAGGGGAGAGAATAATGAGGGAGGAGAGGTAAATGAGGACCAAACGTGTGTGTGTGTGTGTGTGTGTGTGTGTCTGTGTGTGTGTGTGTGTCGCTGAGAGATGCGGAGCCTGGGAGGGAGGTTGGCCTTGAAGGGGGAAGGTACACCTACAACTGGAGGTGAGAGGGAAGGAGTGAATCTCTGGGTGCAGGGGCAGGCCTTAGAGGGGGTTCCTCCCAGAGGCCTCTATTCTCTCTGGAAGCAGAAGGCAAGGTCATGGGCTAAGAGCCATGCAGCAGATGGGGTGGTGGAGGAGGAGCATGAGGGGGGCAGGTTGGGGGAAGTAGGAAGGGTGATTGTAGCCAAGCCGGGAACCCTGGATGTGCCCTGTCGCAGCAGAGCTGGCCAGCAGAAGCCAGCAGTCCCAAGGGACTGGCCAGGTATGGGGCATGCAAATAAGTGGGCCAGGCCAGGGTCTGCAGGGTGGATGGGGTATTCTGGGGCACCAGGTAGGGCTCAGCAAGTAGTGAGCAGACCTGTTCAGCTGGATCAGATACAGGCTAGAAAGGCCTTGAGTACTGGGCTGGGAGAGGAGAAGCTCCAACTTTGCCTGGAAGGCAATAGTGAACCATGCAAGGTTATTGAGCAGGAGTGAGACCTGATCAAAGCAGTATTTGAGAATCTGTATCCAGCTATGTTTGTGTGATGGATTGGCGAGATCAGACCGAAGGCAGGAACCTGAAGCGGTAGACAAGTCAGAGGGAGGTTGTCAAGTGTCAAATGTCTCAGAGGAAGAGCTTTTAGCTCCAGAGGCCAGAACCAGGAGCTGCAGGTGGCAATGGCCTTCAGCTGGTGCACAGAGCATGGGCAGCCTCACAGAGAAGTGAAGGGTGGTTTTCTAGCCCAGCTAGGGGTGTTCAGGAGGGGACCCCTGCTTCAAAAGGAAAGCAGCATTGATGGAGACTCCAATTACATTCCATCTGAGATGATGTTGGATCCTCCCAACAATCAGATGAGGTCAGCGTTATTGCTCCCTTTGAGAGATGGAGGGACTCAGCCTCGGAGAGGCCAAGTAACTCACCTCAGGCCACACAGCAAGCAAGAAGCAGAGCCAGGACTCACTCCAGGGCTGAGCTCCTTGGCCTGCAGTGCTCCTGCACTTTCCCTGCGGTTCCCCTCTCCTCTGCCATTTCTCTAGGGGTTTCCGCTCCACCTGACTTTGTTCTGGGAGGTTCTGGGTGGCTCTGGGCCCAGGAGACGTGCTGGGGATTGGATCTAAAGCTCAGTTGGCCCCAGAGGATCTTGACTGCATGCACTTGCCCTAGGAGAATGGGCTCCTCACGGTGCCGTGCTCAGACTCCCTGGGAGGACATCTGTGGCCAAGCTGAGGTGGGACCCCTTGGTCCACGCTGTCACCGCTAGAGGGCACCAGCTATTGCCCAGGTGAGGGTGAGGGGAGGTTCCTTTCCTGGCTTCCGGAGAAACAGAGGGGGCTCCCAGGTCTGGAAGCTGCCCCCTCGTGGCTCCAGGGAGCCCCTGTCACCTTCTCGTGTCTCTCTGCTAAGGTCTCCCTGACCCTTCCGCCCTAGTTCCTGCTTCACTCAGGGAGTCAGCTTTCGTCGGCGTGGGTGTCAGGAAGCCTGGGGTCTCCTTGCTGACCTCCCGCCTGCTTCTGCTCTGCCCGCCCCCAGCGCCACTCACAGATGTGCTGGCCTGGGCTCCTTTAGCGCCCCCCCCCCCACCCCTCACGTGGCCACGGTGCTGAGGCGATGCCAAGCACCGGATCGTCGCCTCTGTCACCTTCTCTCAGCCTCTTCACAGCCCCGGGTGGGAGGGTGGGCCAGTTCATGAGATTACTAACTGGGCCCAGGAGGGCAGTGCCCTGGGCCACACGCCTGCCAGTGAGCCCCGGGGGCCTGGCGGGGAGGGAGGAATTGAAGTCCTATCTGGGCAGGCTGAGGGGGTGAGGGCCCTGGAGGGAGCGCCCCCATGCTCCTTCCACACTGTAGCCCACCTTCTCCATTTCTCCAGCTTCATCTCCCCCTGGCCTCCAGTCCGACTCCCCCGCTGCTCAGCCAGGTTTCTCCTTAGATCCTGCCACCCTCCCTCCCCCACCCAAGGGCCCGCCTGCCTGCCACCCTCCCCAAGCTGAGCCCCTTGGCTCTGGCCACTGAGGGCCTGGCCGGGGTCCCAGGCACCACACCGCAGCGGCCAGCCTTGCCTGGCCAGAGCTCAGGACAGTCCCAGTCTGTCTGGCAGGGCTACGGGTTCAGGATTGGCTGGAGCTGCCCCCGCCTTTGGGAGGAGGGAGAGGGGAGGCTGGTGGCTTGTTCAAGGTCACCCTCCTTTTCTCTCCCAGCATCCCTGTTCGACCTTTGTCCGCTCTGCCTCACCTCGAGGAGTGAGGAGGCAAGATGCCCAACACGCAGGGGACAGAGGAGCCCAGCGAAGAGGAAGGCTTTTGGGGCTTCTGGCATTTATTTGTTCAGCAAATATTGAGTGCCTACTATATGCCAGGCACTGAGAACACAGCAGTGAACACAGTGGACCCAATCCCTGCCATGCCGCCCTGCAGGGAGACAGTCGAGAAACAAACAATCACACAAATAATGTAAACTGGTGTCCCCAGCAGTGTGGCAAAGGCTCTGAGCGCCTTGGTCTGGCTTCCCGGGGGATCTCAGGGGTGAGGACCCTTATCTGGCCCAGGGGTGGGGGGCGGGGGGGTGGCAGTTGGGGGCGGGAGGAAGGCTTCAGACACAGCCGGGGGCGTTGGCTTTGTGGAGGCCTGTGGGGGGGCTTGGCCAAGCCTCAGTTTCCTCAACTGGAAAACCCAGGAAGCAAATGTGCCCGGATCACGGGGTTGCTGCCCAGCGGCCTGCAGCCCTCAAAAAGCAGGCACCGGCATCCTCCCTGAGGAAGGCCGAGGGTGAGCTCCTCAGTGAGGACGGCGGGGAGGGCACTCCCGGAGGCCGGCAGCAGCTCACAAAGCTCAGAGGTGGCCTCAGGGAGGTGAGGGACCCCAGTACTAGTGCTGTACTACTGAGCTTCCCTGGCCCCTCTGCCTAAGGCAGGAGGGGAGGGGCTGGTCCCTGGCTGCCTCCTTTCTCTCCCCTCCCACGCCTCCTGTTCTGGGCCACGTGGCACCTCGGTGCCCCTGGCCTGAGGGAGAATGATTCCCGACCTGGGGCTGGGGGAGCGAGGGAAAAGTGGGTGGCACGTGGGGTACCGCTGAGACCAGGTCCGGTGGCGCACCCGGTCCATCCCGCCCCACAGCCCCAGGGCAGGGAGGGGGTGCTGTCTCTTTAAGAGCCTTCAGGCTGCTGGGAGCAGATGGCCAGGCCGGCCGGGGCCCCTTGTCCTTTGTGTGGCTTTGCACAAAAGAGGGGGCCAGCTGGGGAGGGGGCGGCTGCAGCAGGTGGGAGGGTGGGGCCTTGCCCCTCCCCCTCCTAACCCTGCGCCGTTGCCCCTTGGGGAGGAGGTTGCTCACTAGGAATGTGCCTCCTCTCTCTCTCTGGACACTGTGGCCCCCAGAGTCATCCCCAAATTCCTAGGATACCCCTCCCATGTCGCGTCCCACCTCCTAGGCGGAAGCCTCATCACACCAGGGCCTAGGGACTGCCCCCCTCCTCTCTACGCCAAGGAATAAGCCTCCCCTCCCTGCCCCCTCCTCCAGAGCAGAATCTTCCTCTGGCCCTGAGCTCCAGGCCCTAGGGAGAAGTGAGAACAGAATTAGGTTCTTATTGGGGGGAGGGGTGCTAAGGAAGGAGGGACGCCTGTGGCTGGGGGTACCTGGGGCAGCCCAGGAGGAGGGAGGCCAGAATAAGCATGATGCTGTGGCCTGGGGGTGGGGTGAGGTGCTGGGCCCTGGACCCTAAGCATGAGTATGGAAAAGTGGCAAGGGGGAAATGGGGGACCCAGCTGAGGCCCTGCTTCAAGAGGGGCTGGTGTGGGCAAAATGGAAGACTCCATCATAGGAGAGGGCTGTGAGCAGCGATGGCTGCCTGCCAGGCAGGAGGGGACAGAGATGAGAGGCTCCCTAAAGACTGGAGGTGCTGGGGGCAGGGTGGCCACTCAGGAGGAGTAAGGCTGCGGAGGCTCTTTTCATTTGTAGCAGACCCCTTAGCTCAGACCTGCCCTTGGCCCACTCGTTCTCCTCTATCCAGACCTCCCCACCCTGGGGCTTGGTGCCCAATCCATGATTTAAGAGGAGGAAAAAGGCCCCATAGCTCTGACCGGAGGTGTGGCGGGCAACGTGGCTGCCGGCTGGGTGGCCCCAGTGTGGCCCCATGTGGCCAGACAGCACCGCAGCTGGGTGGGGTTGTGCCTGACTTTGCCCGGCCGCCCGCAGGAGCCCCCAGGACCAGGAGGCCCCAGCCGGGTCGTGGCCCGACCGCAGGACCCCGGCCGGCTGGCCGCAGGCAGCGGGTGGGGGCGGGGATCCATCCCTGGCTGGGCCCTGGGTTGCTTCTAAATTTAGGAATCTGATTACTGAGTGGCCGAGGAAGGGAAGGGAGAGGAGGGTGCGAGTGCAGGCTCGGCTCAGTCTGGGCACAGCGGGGCGTGCCCGGGTGGAGGTGTGTCTAGAAGTCTGGGGCTCGGGTGGGAGGGGCGACGGGTGGGAGGGGGCTTCGGCCTGTGTGCGCGGCAGCACGTGCCTGCGGCGGCGGGGACGGGCACCGGCGCAGCTTGTCGCCGGTGTGTGTGCTGGCTCTTTGTGTGCCTGGCAGGGTGGCTGGGTCTGGCTTTGAAAGTCTCTGCCCACCCCCCTCCCCCATCTCCGTCTGTGCCGCTCTACCCGCTTCCCGGTCTGTCACTCTGCCCGTGCTCGTCCTGGGGGAGGGGGATGCTGCTCCCAGCTGGGGTGACAGGGAACCCAGTAGGGAGGACACCCAGCTCCTCCCTCACCCTGCAGTCCAGATCTTTCCCTACACTTCCCACACCCCATCCCGCAACCCCTTGTGCCACTGTTTTGGGGTGCGCGCTGCAGCAGTTAAAGGGAACTGAGGTGACCCCTGGGGACCCACAGATGCACCAGAAGCCAGGCTTTGGCCCGGTAGCTCTTGGAGGAATTCATTCCTCGCCTGTCCGGCCTCCCATCCGCTCTGGCCCCCAAGGGCGCATGAAGGGGGGGGTCCCCCCTGCGGAAGGGGGGCGGGGAGTTCCTTGGCAGGAAGGGAAATGGAAGGAAAAGCTGGGCTCCACCCGGGCGGGCAGGCGGCCTCAGGGCCCCCGGGGCAGGCGGCGGTAACCCGAGCCCACTGGTGTGTGGGGCTGGTGTGCGCGTGGGTGGGGCTGACCCCCGGCTACTCCTCGGGGGTAGGGGGGGGTCTCCCCCAGGGGCAAGTCTGGGAGCTCGGGGGGCCCGCAGAGGAAAGCGCTCTCCACCCGGGTCCTGACCCCACCCCCTGGAGGTCTAGCCCCGGCCCCCAGGCCCCGCCCCCCGGGCCCTCCCTTCCACCCCAGGGCCAGATGTTCAGCTGGCGGAGGCATCGGCTGGGGGAGGGGTGCTGAGGCCGCAGCCGGCACTACTTCCCTGCCAGCAGCTTCATTGTGTGCGCGAGGAGCGAGCGGCGGCGGAGAGCGGGCGAGCGAGCAGCAGCCCGAGCGCGCCGTGGAGAGCGAGCGCGTCGGGGAGGGTGCGAGGCGGCGCCCGCGGCTGCGCTCCCCCGCCTCCCGGCAACTCTGCCCCAGCACCGCGCGCCGTGCGCGCCGTCCCGCCGCCGCCGCCGCCGCCGCCGCCGCCAGCGCCGGGGCCCCGCCGGCTGCCGTCGCAGGCAGGGGTCTGGTCCGGGCAGGGGTCCCCTCCCGGGGACTGGGGCATCCTGGTGCAGCCGAGAGGCGCGGAGCCCGCCGGGGGCGGCAATCGCGCCGCAGCGCCCGCTCGCTGAACTGCGTGGGCAGGCGGGCACTGGGGCTCCAGGGCGCTCCGAGGGCAGGGTGCCCAGACTTCTCCGGGGAGCCCCAATTCCGTGGAGCGTCCAGAGCGAGCGCGCGCCAGCCCCACCGGACCTTGCGCTCATCCCCCGCGTACCCCACTTCTACACAAACTTTTCTGACACCCTCACCCGTGGGGGTCGCGGAGAGCGCTGGGCTGCCCGTTGGGCTCCTGCCCCGCCGGACCCTAGCCACGCTTGACCTCCTGCCTCTCGTGGCCTCAGTGGCGACCTCTCCAGGCCGGGCCGGGCACGGCATCCCAGGCGAGCGCGGCAACGACCGCTGCTCTCCGAAGGCTCCCGCGCCCCCCGGGGCAGCTGGGCGGGGTAATGCCCTCGGTGATGGAGAAGCCGAGCGCGGGCTCCGGGATCCTGTCCCGCAGCCGGGCCAAGACGGCGCCCAACGGCGGACAACCCCACTCGGAGGATGACAGCAGCGAGGAGGAGCACTCGCACGGTGAGCCCGGAGGCCTAGGGTTAAAGGCGCACCGGCCCGGGGGGGGCGCGGAGCAGGGCGTGGGGGAGAGTTGCCGACCACGGTATTATACGGATGGTTCCTGCCTTGCCTGGATTGGAGCCTGTGCCTTGCTTCTCCCCAAAGCCGGCACAGGGAATCTGGAGGCTGGGCCCCTAGCTGCCGAGGAGACGGTCCTGCCTGCCCCCTCCCTGCCCTCAGTCCCCGAGGGACTCAGGCGTCCCTCCCTTTCACAGCTTGGGCTCCTCGTACCTTGCCACCTTGCAGGGAACTGAGGTCTGACTGGGGCAGGAGCTGGGAAGACACCTCCACACCGAGCTGTGGGGCTCCTGTGGTGGGGAGGAGCCTTGGATTCTCTGCAGGAGGGCTGTGGTCCAGGTCTAGGGGCAGCCCTCCAACCCCCACCAACTCCCCCCTTCCCCCTCTCCCCCCCCCCCCGTCAGAACAAAGGGCTCTGCTGGGCCTGGGCTTGAAAACTGGCCCCTGTCCTCTCCCCCACCCCCCATGGCTATGGCTAGGCAGGTCTCTCCCTTTTCCAGTTCCCTCTGTGGCTGAGGGTAACTGAGGGGAAGATCAGGGAAAAGTGAGCCTCCTGGAAGATGGGGGCCCTGGGTGGTCAGGAAGGAGAACTCCAGGCCAGCCACCTCCCCCGCCACATCCTCCCGTCCTCCCTCCCTCCCTGGAGTCCTGACTGCCTCCCCCCGCCCCCCACCGGCTCCACAGACAGCATGATCCGCGTTGGAACCAATTACCAGGCCGTAATTCCGGAGTGCAAGCCTGGTGAGTGGCAGGACAGGCTGTGAAGGGAGGGGACTGGAGGGCCCATGGCTTGGCCCTGAGCCCCACCTGGGGGAACCCTTGGCTGGCGCCCACTGTAAGGACAGGCGGGGGTGGGTGGCCGGCCCTGTGGCATGGTTAGTTTTCCTGCTCTGCCTTCCTGTCTGGGTCTCTGTTCCTCCTTCCCCTCTGTGCCTCACCTCGCAGGCCCCACTCCTCCGCTGCCCTCTGGCCATGGGTCCAGGCCAGCGCCACCAGGCTGATGATGTCTTCCCTCCTCTGCTCCGTTGCCTTTCAGAGAGCCCCGCACGCTACAGTAACAAGGAGCTGAAGGGGATGTTAGTGTGGTCGCCCAACCACTGTGTGTCAGATGCCAAGCGTGAGTGGGGTGGGACCCTGGGCTCATGCATACCCTTGGGAGCTGGGGCCTGGGGTTCATGCCAGCTGGCAGCCAGCTCTTCTCAGAAGTGGGCTGGAGGCTGAGGTATGTGGGTTCAGCCCCTGCCCTGGGGCTCAGGCTCAGGGGCCTAGCCCCTGGGGGCATACCCCTTTCCGGGCAGGAGGCCTGGCTTAGGGGTTGTAACCCCTCCTCCAAGACCTGGCTCCTCCCGCCCCTGCAGTTGACAAGTACATTGCGATGGCCAAGGAGAAGCATGGTTACAACATCGAGCAGGTGAGCCTTGGCCCCGCAGGGATTTGGGGTGGAGACGGGACAGTGCTGCGGGCAGCTGAGCCTGCGTTGTCCCCTCTCCTGGGCCAGGCACTGGGCATGCTCCTGTGGCATAAGCACGACGTAGAGAAGTCTCTGGCTGACCTGGCCAACTTCACCCCGTTCCCGGACGAGTGGACGGTAGAGGACAAGGTGCTGTTTGAACAGGCCTTTGGCTTCCATGGCAAATGTTTCCAGCGGATCCAGCAGATGGTAAAGCCCTCCACCCCCGCCAGTGCTCCTTGGCCCCTTCTTTCTGTTAAGCCTGCCCGAGGCCCAGAGTCTTAGGTGGGCCCCAGCCTCTGGCGTTGCCCCTCCAGCTGCCTGACAAGCTGATTCCCAGCCTGGTGAAGTATTACTACTCTTGGAAGAAGACCCGCAGCCGGACCAGTGTGATGGACAGACAGGCTCGGCGGCTGGGGGGCCGAAAGGACAAAGAAGACAGGTGGGGGGCTCGGGGAAGCTCTGGGTGGGGGTAAACTGAGCTCCTGGGGGCCCTGGCCCCTGCCTTACCCCACCTTGGCCCCCGTGTAAGCAGTGATGAGCTTGAAGAGGGACGAGGAGCCGTGAGTGAGGGGGAGCCGGACGCTGGAGACCCCAAGAGAGAGGTGAGGTCCCAGAGCTCCTCTGGCCCTGCCCGCCTGCCCGCCCTCTCCTTGGGCTCCGCACCACCCACCTCCTCTCCTTTCCCTGGCAGCCTCTGCCCTCTCGGCCCCTGAATGCCCGCCCAGGTCCAGGAAAGAAGGAGGCCCAGGGGTCTCAGTACCGCCACCATCCGCTGCGAACTCGGCGGCGCCCTCCCAAGGGCATGTACCTGAGCCCTGAGGGCCTCACTGCCGTGTCGGGGAGCCCGGACCTTGCCAACCTCACACTTCGAGGCCTCGACTCCCAGCTCATCTCCCTCAAGCGCCAGGTGGGGGGCCCGAGGAAAGAAGGGGCCAGGCAAAGGGGACAGTCGGCAGCTGGGAACTATGACTGGGGGCAGCTGAGGCGTAAGGGAGGTCGTGTGGATGCCAAGCCTGCACCTGCCCCATCCTCTGGGCTTCTGGGTAACCTGGCGTTCTTTTCTGTACATTAAAAACAAACAAACAAGCAAACCTGGTCTTTGAAATAGGGGCAAACCCCAGTGTCTCCCCTAGTGAATGGTTATGAGGGAGAGATGAGGTAGATGGTGGGTGGCAAAGAGCTTTGTTGGGAAGTAGGGCCCTGGTGAGGGTTGGTATTGATGGCCTCCCTGGCTTGGAATTTGATGTCCCTTCCTTGCCTTGCCTTCCCAGGTGCAAAGCATGAAGCAGACCAACAGCAGCCTCCGCCAAGCCCTGGAGGGGGGCATCGATCCACTCCGCCCCCCTGAGGTGAGGCTGCTCTTCAAGTCTGAGTGCAGGAGGGGGTTCTTTCTGGTGGCACAGCAGAAAGGGGAGTTTTCCTTGGGTAGCAGGGCCTCTGTTCCCATATTTTTGAGTCTCAAGGATATATTCCTTGCTCTCCAGGCCAACACCAAGTTCAACTCCCGCTGGACCACGGATGAGCAGCTTTTGGCAGTACAAGGTGGGTGAGACTCGGGAGAATAGAGGGCCCCAGGAGTGTCGCCTGCCCTCCAAGGAGCTGGGGCAGAGGGGAAGGATCAGGGAAGTAACTAGTTCTAAGTGGGTATTCACACCTGCTGCCCTTTTGACCCTTGCAGCCATCCGTAGGTATGGCAAAGACTTTGGGGCTATTGCAGAGGTGATTGGGAACAAGACTCTGACCCAGGTGAAGACCTTCTTTGTGAGCTACCGGCGCCGCTTCAATCTGGAGGAGGTGCTGCAGGAATGGGAGGCCGAGCAGGATGGGGCCCCTGGAGCCCCCCCGGTCCCCATGGAGGAGGCTAGGAGAGGGGCTCCCTTGCCAGCCCCAGCCCTGGAGGAAGACGATGAGGTGAGAAGGGGAGAGAGAGCGAAACGCTTCAGAGAACAGAGAGGAACTGCCTCCGTCCTTAGACTGGGCTGAGGGTGTGCTTGAGCCTGGTTTCTCACTCTTCTCTCGCTCCTCTCAGGTCCAGATTACATCTGTGTCGACATCAGGACCCCGATCGGGGCCCCCTGCGCCGCCCCCTCCTCCGCCTCCCACCTCGCTGTCCCAGCCACCACCACTGCTGAGGCCACCTTTGCCCACGGCTCCCACCCTGCTCCGCCAGCCACCCCCACTCCAGCAGGGCCGCTTCCTCCAGCCCCGGCTGGCCCCCAACCAGCCCCCACCACCTCTCATCCGCCCTGCCCTGGCTGCCTCCCGCCACGGTGCCCGCCCGGGCCCTCAGCCCGCACCCACCCTGGCTGGAGCCCCCCTGGAGCCTCCAGCACCCTCGCTCTGAGCCCCGAGGCCTTCCGCCAACCGGAGGCTCCAGAACCCCTTTGCCGGATGTCCTTAGGGACCTCCAGCTTCACTGAGGACAGAAGAGACTAGAGCTCTCGCCAGGTCTTTCGAAGACCCAGCGCTGCTGACGGGGGCACAGCCTGGACCCCCGCGGGTTCTGCACGTCTTTCTGGCAGCCAGCCTGTCTCCACCCCCTCCCCAGCCAGTGTCTGGGGCCTTCTGAGCTGGCCCGAGGGTACTTTTCCTGGCTGGGACTGGAATGGCTGCCTCCTAGTCTGCCAGGGCCTGGCCTAGGGGTCCTGCCCTTCGTGCGTAGGGGGTAGTGACCATAGCCTGGGGGTGGGGGAGAGGACAGTTTAGTGTGTTGGCTGTTCTTCCTCTTCCCCTTCTTTTAGCAATAAGTCTGGGGTGAGGTGGGGAGGGAGCTGGAGGGGGGAAGTGGGCAGAGAGGTTCCTTGGGGCCTGACAGCAGCAGAGGCTGAAGAGGTAGCTCTCCAGTCTTCAGGGGGCCGGGTGGAAAGTGCTGAGGAGCTCTGAGGGTGCCCACTGTGCCCACCGCCCAAAAGCTTAGAGAAAGGAGGGTTGGGAACACATGCAGACATGGGTTTATTTTTCAATGTTTTTAAAAAATAAATAAAACCTTCAAGCTCACTGAATCCTCTTTCCCTTTTGGTTTAAGGGTCTTGGGCTTTGCTTCCTGTCTGTGCCATGAGGGTGGGGAGGGGAGGGAGGGGAGGGAGGGATCCCGCCCGGCACCGGCCTTTCCCCAGGCCCCAGACAGGAATCAGTTCTCCCCTGCGAGGCAGGCAGGCTGGGCCACATCTTGCCCATGGGGACTGGGTCCCTGCCCGGTAGGAAGAAACAGGAGGAGGCAGCTCAGATTCCAAACATTCTCTTTATTACGTGTTTGATCCAGAGGAGAAACTAAGTGCAGGAAGGGGGGGCTGGGTGGGGAGGGGCCACCTTGCCTGGGAGCCCCCCCCCCCCCCCGGCCACCACCCACTTTGGGAGCCAAGCCTTGCCCTCCTGGTCCCTCGGAGCACCCGGGCTGTTCCATAGGGCAGGAGGCGGGAGGGAAGAAGGGAGGGGGAGCCCTTGGTGGGAGCCGGAGCCCGCATTCAGGGCTTGGGGCAGGAGGGCTGAGGTTGGCGAGGCCCCTTCCTGGGAACCAAGGGCTCGACTTGCCACGGAGCCAGGCCTGGGAGTGGGATGATGAGTAGGGGTGGAGTCATCATAAATCAAAAAAAAAATAAAATAAAATAATAAAAAATAAAACCCATCACAAAAAATGTACAACTCAGGTGAGGGTAGAGGCAGCCTCTGTTCAGGACCCCCTCCCCCAATTTCTCAAGAACAGAAACAGCAGAGAAATAAATTAAGGGATGCAGCGGCTGCCACCAGCCAAGCGCCCATACCAGCCACTCCCACGCTGGCTGCAGAGGTTAGCGAGCTGGGAGTCACTTGGCCTATCTGTCCCCCCACCCTGTGGAGGGCAGAGGCTCCCGGCCCTGCTGCCCTGTCCAGCCTCCCGCCAGGCGGCCGGCCCCGGGGGCCCCGGGCAGTGTCTCCTGAGAGGAGGGGCGACGGTGTGAGGAAGAAAAGGCAAGGCCGAGAGATGAGTGGTGAAGTCACTGCTATGGAACTAGCTGGTGCCCAGATTAATGCCAATGAAGGGGAGCAGTGGGGAGAGGGACGGCGAGGGGGGCTGTGCTTTCAGACAAAGGCTCTCCCAGAACGGAGAATGCCCAGCGTCCCTGTTCCGGAGACTAGCAGCCCAGGCGGCCCCCTGGGGGCCGAGGAGCCCATCTGCCCTGCGGTCCCCTCCCCTCTCCCAGCCCTGGGGTCAGCCCCGCCTTCTACCCAGGAGGGGGTGGGAGAAGATGGCACAGACTTTTTGAGGAGGGGAACAAAAGTCCCCACAGCAGCTTGTGGAAGGAAATGCCCAGCCTCTGGGGAAGGAGGGGCAGAGGATACAGTGTGGAGGGAGGCCGGGCCCCGCGCCTCGCCCGCCCGTCCGTCCCACCGCTTCAGGGCTGTGCGGCACCCCTGCCCCCAGCCCCCAGCCGCCCAGGCCTCCAGCCCAGGGGCCTGAGGTCAGGGGAAGGCCACCTCTGGTGGTTTGCTTGGAGGGGAAGGAGGAGAGGAGAGGGGAGAAGCCCAAAGTGGGCCTGGCGGAGGGCCTGACAGGGAACTCCACCACTCTTGCCTGAGAGTGTTCCAGCCCTGAGCCACCCTCCCGGGAAACCCCACAGATCCAGTCTCGACTGTCCCAATGGGGCAGGGAGGAAAGGTGGCCGCTGGGATTTTTTTTTTTTTCTTTTTTCTTTTTGGTAATAAAAAATTTCTTGGTTTAGGCGAAATACTCTGTGCAACCGCAGTACCGAGGGGGAGCCCTGCCCCCCACCCCTCCCTCCCCTTCCTTTGCCTCCTGTGGGAGAGAGGGGGGAAGGGGGAATATCTGGGCAGGGGTAAATGTGGGGGGGGGGGAGAGAACCATCTCCCAACCCCCACAAACATGGAAGAAAAAACTGAGAAGGGCGGGGAGGGGAGAAGTGCCAGCAGGGGAGACACACCAATCCATCTCTGCAGTCTCGCCCGGGCAGGCGGAGCGCCGGCCCCAGCAGCTAAGTCCAGCTGGCCGCCTCCGTCGCCCCCCACTCCTGGCAGCCTGTTATAGCTTAAGCTCGTTGGCTATTTTGGAGGCAATGTTTTTGAAGGCCATGGAGGTGCCCGATATCCGCTTAAATCGAACACCGTTGAGAGACAGCCGCGGCAGTTTGCACACCTCCATCTCCCACTGCACGAAGTTCTCGTGGCCCGGCGTGCCGTGCATGCACAACAGCATGTACTTCTCGTGCAGCTCGCTCTGGCAGCTGTTTGCGTCCAGCACCTTGCGGATCTCCCGCATCATCTCGTTGGGCTCCATGGAGCTCGTGGTCTTCATGCTCCACGTGAAGCGTAGTGAGCGGGGCTTGGCCTCCCGAAACTCCTCCTTTTCCTTGTCACTGCCGCCGCTGCCCACCACGTGAGGTCTGCGGAGAGGGCAGAGGCGGGCGTCAGGCGGGCGTCAGGCGCCCCACCCACGGGACAGCCCCACTGGCAGACGGACCCCGAGACCAGAGAGGAGAGCGGGAGGGTGCCCAGGAGGTGGCAGTGCTGGAAGAGGGAGCGTTAGACCTGGCCCAGGGAGCAGAGGGAGGGTGAGAGGGGTGGGCGGTCTCGTCTCTCAGGGCAGAGAGGGCGAGAAGCCAGCCCCTGGCAGGGGGTGACAAGGTGACAGCTCCATGCTTTCCTGGGAAGAGGGCAGGGTCAGGGAAGAAAGGGGAGCATGCGCTCAGTAGTCCTGAGCAGGTCACAGACTGGACAGAAAGAAGTGACTGATTCACAGGAACGTGAGCTTGTCGAGGGGTAGGAGTCTAGAGTCCCAAACGCCCGGCCCAGGGCTCCTGTTCCAGAACACACCAGACCTGAGGAGAAGGGCCCACACCCACTGCAGCGGGGCTGTGGGGGTCCTCTGAGGAAAGGGAGGCCCCAAGAGGGGGAGGACAGGGCACAAGCGTGGAGGAAGAGCCGGGTGGCAGAAGGAAGAGAGGAGCAGGAGGCCCGTGGCAAGCCCGGTGGCCCGGTGGCCGGCGCTGGCTCCAGCCCTCTCTCACCTGAGCGTCTCAACTCGGTCTTTGCTTTCAGGTTCATTCAGGTTCCTCAAAAAACAGAGCGAGGGAGAGTTTAGTGCTGGGACCTCTGTGAGGGCGGGTCCGGGGAGGTGCCGCCAGTGGGTGGGCGGGACCCAAGCCCAAAGGCCACTTGCCCATCACCTAGCAGGCCAACATGGCTCCGCGGCACCTCACACTGGCAGCTCAACTGTCCCTCTCCAACGGGGAGCCCAACACAAGGGGCCTGCCCCTCCCCACACTCTCAAAGATGGGTGCCGGGAGAAGGAGCCGGGGAGGAGGAGGGTGTGGACGTGCGGGCACACGCATGGAGCACACGGCCCATGGCCAGGGATCGCGCGGAGGGAGGCTTCTGCACTAGTGCTCCCTGAGTGGGTCTCAGAACTGTAGTCCTCTTGGAGGGAAGGGGCAGGGGGATAAATAGAGGTCTCTCTCAGGAGGCTCCAACGGCCAAGGGCCGGACCTGCTTTGAGTACGCCTGGGCCTCAGTGCCTGGGACTGGGTGGGGAGGAGATGGGCCCTGAGGCCGGCTGTAGACAAGCCCACCTCCCCCATTCTTTTATAACTCCCCTGCCTGCCAGGCCATCTGCTGACACAGAAGGGAGGACGGAGGGCAGAGCAGGGCAGACACCTTGGGAGGGTGGGTGGGGAAGAGGTCTGGCCCCGCTGAGCGGCTTCTCCAGCTCCTGGCTGGAAGATGGGTGCCTGGAGCTGGGAGATTGGGGAGTGCAGAGGAGGGCAAGGATGTAAGGAGGAGTGAGAGAGGGCAGCAGCAGCACATGTAAAAGGAACACAAAGACACGACAGACACACGAATGCAAACAGGCGCACTTGGAGCCGGGAGCCTGGGCGGTGCAGGGGAACAGGAGAGCAGGAGAGCAGCCCGGCTCTCTCCGGCCCCACCTGGCTCCTGCCCTGTGGGTGGAGGTACCCTGCAGGGCAGGCCCCCACTGGGGCCCCATGAGTCAACAGCCAGCCATGCAGTGAAGAGCTGGGTGGCGAGCAGTGGGTGGAAGGGGGAAGCGTGAACACCCTGTCTTGGCCGTCTTCTGTCAGCTGGGGCACCAAAGGGGCTGGGCTGACGGCCTTGCGGAACCAGGGCTCCCAACCTGGCCCTTGGTCCTCAGCTTGGTATTTGGCCCACCGAGGCCACCAGAGAGGAGGAAGACAGGGCCAGGGGTGGCAGAGCCAGGAGCTGGCCTAGGAAGGGAGACGCCTGAGGGAGGGGGGATCTCCCACTGTTTTGCCAGGGCTTAGGGGTAGACGGCCCCTGCCCTAGAATGCCCCAGCTTCTGGCTCTTCGGAAGTCACAGGCCATAACTGGAGAACACAGCCCAGAGAGGACGCGGCTTGATTCATCCAGAAACAGCTGGAGGCAGGAGGTATGCTGGGGTGGGGGTGGGGTCGGCCTAGTTCTGCAGGAGCTGCCAGAAGGGGGTGCTGTGCCCCACTCGTGAGGCAAAGGCTCCTTGGGCCTGGAGGCGTCAGGCTGAAGTCTTGAGACCCCAGCGTCCCTGCAGTACCTCCAAAGTCCTGCCATCCCATAGAACAGAGGCAAGAGGCCACAGAGCCCTGAAGTTCAGGGCACCAGGGAAGGGGAAGCCCAGGAGACCCAGAATGAGATCCCATCCCAGATGCACTTTCGACCCCAGTGGAGCTTCCTCAGAGCGCATGCACGGACACGGGAAAGGGCTGGAAAAGGAACCCAACGCGCTTGTGACCAAAACCCAGGGTAGGGGACTGGGGGGAAGGAGACAATCTTAAAGGGAGAATTCCCTGAGAAGGTCCCCCTTGCTTGGGGACAGGCCCATCGTTTTCAGAGTCATTTGCCCTGAGTGGGCAAACGTGGCCTTGTGGGCCGCCCAGGCAGAGGCCGTCTTCATCCCTTTAAGATGGCAGAGAGAGGACCCCACAGACATGGTTAGCAGATGCAGGAGGGAGCAAGAGCCAGAAAAGGGGAGTTAGTGATGAAGGCAGGACACAGGACACAGACGCACACACAGCGGGCTCAACGCCTACCTTCTGGCAAACCTGAAAGACAGATTTCTAAAAAAACAAACAAAAAAAGACAAAATAGAAAAAGAAATAAAAAAAAAAAACCAACAAGACGGTATGTGGATAAGCAGGTGGGGAGTGGGCTTTACAGGTTCAAGGGTCACCCCACTTGTGGAAGAGCCGCTCAGCGAGACTAGAGTCCCAGACATCCCAATCTGCTCACACCCCACCCTGCAGCCCTACACCTGCATTCCGGGGCTGGAAAGGGGCATGGCTTGGCTGCTCTAGCTGAGTGGAATGAAGTGCACGAGGAAGGGCAGGCAAACCTGTTCTCTCCAAGGCCCCTGCTGCTTCCTGAGCTACACTAAGATGGTTGAAGAAGCGGTGGGATGGAGACAGGGAGCAGCCCAGGAGGCCAGATTACTGGATGCACCTCAAGAATCAACGCTGTCCTTTTGGGTCATCAGGGGCCAGGAGTGAGGAACCTCACGAAGAGAACCTTCACCCCGGGTCCCACGCAGGGAAGCGTCAGAGTGCCTCAGGCTGCAAGGGAGCCATCCTAGGCCCCCAGCAGCTATTTCATTTATGGCCTTCATCCCGCCAACCCCCAGCCCCCCAGCAGAGGAACATGGCTGAGGCAGAGGGGAGTGGCTGCAGCCAGACAAAACCAACTGAGTGGGGAGAAAGGAGGTCAAAGGGGGCAAGACAAGAGACCAGGAGAAACTCTCCTTGCCGGCCCAGCCTGGCTCAGGCCTCATGACTTTGCAGCTGCGTCACCAAATATAAGTTTCCATGGGAACCCAGGAGAGACGAGGGGGGCTTTTATTTTAGCATCTGAGTTCACACTCTCCTAGAGAGGAGGCGGCATCGGCCATCTGCTCGGGCCAGAGAACGAGGAGTTGGGGAGGCCTGAGAGGGACGGATGGGTCTGGGCATCTCAGGTGCCAACAAAGACTCAATTTCTTAGGCTTCCTGAGGTTTCTAACCCTGGGACCTGATCCCAGTTCTAACCCCCAGGTGTCCTCACCCCCACCCCCAGGCAAGGTGGAAGGCCTGGCCTCAGGCTCTCTGCCGCTCTAGGCCCCCTACTCACCTGCGTACAAACTTGGAAGTGAATTTGCTGAAGATGCTCCCCGAGGCCCCCCGCCGGCCCTGGCTGTTGCCAGAGGGAGAGGCTGGGGTCACACCGTAGGGCAAATTCTGCTGGTCCCGCACCTGCCGGAGCTGCCCAGCGTGGAAGGTGCTTCGACTGGACACACCCCGGGGAAAATTAGTTCGGTCTGGGGCTCCACCACTGCTGCTGATGTTGTGGGCGGAGGGGGAGGCGACAGGGACGCGCTGGGGGGCTGTGCTGTGAGAAAAGAGGTGGGGGGCGGGGAAATGCATCAGGGCATGAGAAAGCCCTCACCACCAGCATCTGGAGCACCCTGGCGTGGGAAAGGGAAGGGGGACGCTAGGGCAGAGGCAGCCATCACAGAGGACACAGAAGGAAGGGGTGTGACCACTGAGGACACCAGTAAGGACGATGTTTGGGTGGAGGGGGAGGAGATGGTTTGGGGGAGGGAGGGGAGGCAGGGAAGGGTGCGTGTGTGGAGAACAGTACAGGATGGAGAGAAGAGGCTCCTTCGGAGCCCGGCAGGCTGGAACCTCAAGGGGACGATGGTGACCAACCCTCAAGGATTGAGTCCCTGTGATGCGGACTGTCCCCGGGGTCCTAAGGAGTCCAGGAAGGCTCAGAACAAAAAGGCTTCCTTCTGGAGCCTCGGGACGGCTTCTTGCATATCTGTTTTGAGAGGGAGAACTGGAGGAAAAGAGGGGCATTAAGCTATTTTTTGTGTCCCCTACTTCCTGGCTGCGGAGGACAGCCATCTCTTGTGGCTAAGATGCCAAGAACAGAGCAGAACCCCAGGTGGGAGGAGACTGTGGGGGGGGGTGGTGGGCTGAGGGCAGCAGGGGCACCAGCCGCCCCAGCACACTTGCCTGGGCCGCGGCACCTCACAGTTACTGTCCGTGGGGGGCAGCCCAGTGGCCTTGTTGGGGTGCACGGAGGCCGACATGGATTTCTGGTGCTGACGGGGCCGGGCCGCAGAGACCGCGGCGGAAGCAGAAGCCGTGGAGGCCCGGGACCCTGGCATGGTTAGGCTAGGAGACAAAAGCAGTGGAGAGGCCTGGGTTAGGGGTGGGGGGGGGGCAGGAGGCTCCGGTTAGGAAGCACAGGCGGGGCGGGAAGGGCCAGAGCTGGGGAGCCTCGGCAGGATGCAGGTCAGGCCCAGGAGCAGCAATGGGGCACAAGCCAGAGCCGAGGGAGGCAGGGCTGGGAAGTGGAGGGCACAGTAAGGAAGGCGAGGCAGGCCAGAGCCTAGGGAAGGAAACCCAAAGTGCAGGAAAGCCGACAGGAGGCAACTGCCTCCGGGCTGCACTGGTCTCCTAGGAATTCTAAGAACAAGGATGTGTCGTCGCCAGAAAGAGCAGCGGGTTGCTAAAGGGAATTTTCATTAAGCTCAGAAGACAAGGAGCCAGGAACTCAACGTGACGGTCAAGGTTAGGGGGGCTCTGCTCTCATGGGCACAGCTAGAGTCACCCTCAATGTGTACACGCTTCAGGTGGGCATCTCTCGGTTTTGCCCTGAGCTGGGGCCCCTCAGGCACTGATGCCACGCCCGGGCTGCAGTCAAGAAGCAAGAAGGCAGCTGAGATGACCATGGAGTCACACTCGGTACACCGCAAGAAGCGGTCACAGGAGCACAGGGAAGAGGAGAAGCGGGGGTGGGGAGAGCAGGGAGGAGGTGCTGGTGTGTGGAAAGCTGGACTGGACAGAGCCAGGATGGGACTCCAGGGAGCAGGAGGGGAGATGGTGCTGCCGACAGACGTCACCGCTGGGAGAGGTGGCTCCCGGGGAATATGGCAGGCAGGGCCCGGGCCTGCTCACCTGTCTTTGCCGTTCTGGATGGAGGCCTGGCCGAGGCTGGCCCTCTCCAAAAGTGGGGAATTCCTGCTTCGATTTGTGCTGGTGGAGAGGACGCTGTTCTGCGGGGAATAAAGGGCAGAGTGGTATCACAGAAAACCAAAGTGTTCTACTGGCAGGTTCACAAGGCCTGCTCCCCCTCCACCTTCCACCACGAGCAGTCGGGCTGGGGAAAAGAACGGATTTCGCTTTTACTCTGTGGGGCAGGGTTTTCTACAGTAAGCAGAAGTGGCCCCGGGCGGAAGGTCAGGTACGCAGCCAAAGGGAGCTGGGTCTGGATTAAGGAAAGAGCTGCCTGGAGAGGGCAGGCCCCACAGCAGGAGCGGGGAGGATGGGAAGGAGGTGGGGCTGGCCAGGAGGAGGGAGGGGGGTGGGCGTGGCTCACCGTGGAGGGGGTGGGGGTGGTCTTCTTCCTCTCCAGCCCGGGCAGGGGGCTGGCAGGCACTTTGGCTGTGCTGCTGGCCTTCCGCCCTGGCTCCCGGTCCTCCTCAGGCCGCTTGTTTTCTGCGTTGTTACTCTGAGTCTTCTTAGAGTAGGAATTAGAAGTGGGAATGGCAGGACCAGCTGCTGGGCCAGAGGACAGTGGGAATGGGTAAGGGCAAGTTGGAGGGAAGTTAAGTGACTTGCCCAAGGACATGCTACTAATAAGGGCTGAACAGGGACGGAAACTCAGCTGTGTCATCCAAAGCCCCAAGAACCCATCAGGCGAGGGGTGAGTCCCCCACCTGCAGCTCCCAGAAGTACTTACCCTGGTCGCTAAAGCGCCGCTGCTTGGGGTTGGCTGAGACGCTGCGCTGTACCTTGTGGGAGGGGGAAGGGGCACTGCTATTGGTCAGATCAGCTGAAGGCCGGGGCTTCAAGGTGATGGTGTCTCCCTCCAGCTGCAAGAACACAAAAGGGAGGGCAGAAGTCATGAAGAGTTGCCTATGGATGATCCCACTTACACATTCCTGCCTGACACTAATTCACCCCAGGCTGGCTCCCTTGAGACATACCCCCTGCAAGACCAACGTGCCTCTAAATAAACACTCACGGAGACAAGTCCCAACACAGACCCTGACAAACACAGTCAAAGACACACCAACCTCCCCACAAAGAACCCTGGCCTCAGAGTGGGATACACACACCACACACATAAGAATGCACAGTCAGACTCAGAGACACCCCCCAATACCTCCTGAGCAGGCTAAGTCAAGAATCAAGAAAGGGAGTCCAACACCATCAGGGGGAGAGCAGGACGGGGAGGCCACGACTGGATGTGGGGACACACAGATGGTGAACAAGACCCTACTCCCACAGAGACCCAGGGATGCAGGCGCAGACATGGGTACGCATACGAGCAGAACAATAATCACGAAGCCTCCAGATGCACAGACGGGGGGATGGATGTACACGCACACAGATACATATACCCAGACACAAGCTCTAGGCAGAAGCAACACACAGGCTCAAGATTCCTGTAAGACAGACACAGAGCACCCAGGAACCCAGACTTCCAGATACAGAGAGACACAAACATATCGAAACAGTCAGAGACTTCTAGAGCCAACACAGAACTGACCCAGCCAGAATGACCTAGACCCAGTCTAACCAACACAGAATGAGCCAGATCTACTCACCCGTATGGAAACCCAGACCCAGGCCCATACCCCACCAGCTTCCCTATTGAACTACTAATGGAAATTAGTGAAAGCAAAAGCCAGGGGACCTTAGCACCACCAGAGCTGAGGCTTAAAATTAGTCAGTAGAGAGCACACCTACTCAGAGATGAGCTTCTGCCCTCAACAGCTGCTAGAAGCATGGGGATACTACTGACAGAGAGGCTGGCTAGACGGGGGAGGGAGCAGGGGGCACACACCTCGGAGCTCTTGTAGCCCAGGAGCAGATAGGTGGCCATCACCTCGTTGTACCTCTGGCCCACCAGCGAGTCCTGGATCTCTTCCCGTGTGTAACCCATGGACACCATCAACTCTGCGTGGGGGGACATACAGTTAAGGCTGGTCCTGAGTCCTAGGCAGGCTCAACCTCATGGCCCAGCACAGCCTCACCTGTCCGCCGGGGGTCCTTGTAGTCAGGGAGTGGCTCCACATAAGGCTTTAATTCATCATCTTCGTGACCCACATTCATCCATCGATCTTTCATGATTTGCTGGGGAGTAAAGGGAAGAGGAAGGGCAGAGAGGGAGACTCAGCTTGGAGGTTTCCTTGGGAACCCAGGACCTCCTACCAGCTGGGCTCAGGCTGCTCACCTCTAAAGTGCCTCTCTTGCTGGGATTGAGAATGAGAAATTTCTTAAGCAGGTTTTCACAGTCTGTGGACATGTAGAACGGAATACGGTATTTCCCCCTCAGTACCCGCTCCCGCAGCTCCTGTAGGAGGGAAATTTAAATCACCCAAGGCCAAGGGAAGGAACCTAATATCCAGGCTCCTGACAGCTTAAGACTGGCCAGGCAGATATAAATGAAATATGGTAAGAGGCAGAGAGCCTGGGACAAGGCACCTCACTAGAGAGTCGGTGATGTCAAATACCCCACGCCCTCTGGCTTGATCAGCCCGAGGCTTGCAATCCTGAGTACCTTGGAGGGGTGAACGGACATACAATTTATCCCAGCCCTCAAGAGAGGAACTGAGGTTATTTTGCTGGGTGCAGAGGGCTTTTAATAGCTGCTACCTTTTGCAAGCCCTTCTTTGAAGCTCTGGCTCAGGAAAAATGTAGAAAAGCAGCAAAGGTGAGAGGTCGGGGACAAGACCAGAGGCCAAGAGAAGAAATGAGAATACAAATGATCTAAGCCTGCACTTCACTCCACCTTGAGGTTCTGTCCATCAAAAGGCAGGGATCCGCTGACCAGTGTATATAGAATAACTCCTAGGCTCCACACATCCACCTCGGGTCCGTCGTATTTTTTGCCCTGGAAGAGCTCTGGGGCAGCATAAGGGGGACTGCCACAGAAGGTATCCAGCTTGTTCCCAAAGGTGAATTCGTTGCTGAAGCCAAAGTCTGCAATCTTGATGTTCATATCAGCATCCAAGAGCAGGTTTTCTGCCTGGGAGGTAAGAAGGAGAATGTCAGGGAACCAAGGGGATCACACGAAGGCACCGGACAGAAGGAGCTGAGGAGAACGGAAGAACAAACAGGAAGTCATCTTCAATGTTAGAACTTCTCCCACCAACTCCAGGGCCGGCCCCCGATCAGTGTGCGGGGGCTGGGCTGGGCTGGGCTGGAGGAGGGCCGCGCAGGCCGCTCCTCACACAGGCAGCCACGTGAGAGCTGGGATCTGAAGGCTCAGAGACGCTGTGAGCTGTGCAAAGCTTCCCTGTCAGGCCGGGTTCACCGTGGTCACATCTGCGAGGACTCAGGGGCCAGGAAGACTCATAGGTAGTCTCACGTGCTAACAGCTCAGTGAAAGGGAGGAGTGTGCCGCGCGTCTGCAAAGCAGCTGTGATGCAGCTGCGGGACAGTCAACGCTGTTTCCTCGGTCGGCCGCCAGGCTGCCTGCAGCCCTCCTGCCACGCCTGGCTGCACCGGAAGGTGAAGTGCTGAGAGGTGAAATGGCAGAGACCCTCTCCTCGCTAGCTGGAATGGGATCCTAAGTCCAGTCATAAGGCCTATGTCAGAAGCAGCCCCAGGGGCTTCCTCATCATCTCCAAACAATTAAAGGCTGGAGTTTCCTTGAACACCCAGGGTGTAATGGTTATGTCACAGTTAACAGAGGGTGAAGGACCCAGCCTTGACTCAAAGACACTGGAGATGAGAGCACGCCTTACCTTTAAGTCTCTGTGAACAATAAACTTCTGGTGACAGTACTGCACAGCAGACACTATCTGAAAGGAAGGAAGAGGGGTCAGCTCAGGGGCACCTGAAGGTGGGCTACAGGGGCTGGTGGAGCTGTGATCCTGTGACCGAGTTCGAAGCTGCCACATAGATAAGCAAAGCCCAAAGGACCCTCCAGAGGCCGCTTACAGACAGGCAGCTCCTCCTTGTATGCCAAACCCCCCAAAGCAGAGGTCGGGCCCACACTCCATGGAGGGAGTCACACCCACCTGGCGGAATTTGGCTCGAGCCTCTTTTTCTTTCATCCTGCCATGAGCCACTAGGTAATCAAACACCTCTCCTGCAAGTGACAGGGGCAGGGTCTACATCAGAGCTTGCTGGGGCTGGGGAAGGTGGGGACACAGTAGGAAGAGGCAATTCCATACCTACCTCCACTAGCGTACTCCATGACAAGGTAGAGAGTTTTCTCAGTCTCGATCACTTCAAATAACTTAACTACAAGAGAAAAGGCCAAGCTATGAGTCAGAGAAGCAGCAGGGGCCACACATCGAGCCCCAACATGTACAGGGGCATCCTAGGAATGAAAGTTTCCTCCTCTCCCATTCCTACTCTCCCAAAGACAGGTTCCTCTCGAGGCAGCCACACCACTAAGGACAGCCCTGTGCGCCAGAGGCAGCGCTGGATCTTGAGCTGGGCTTCCCCAGAGGCATCCTTGAAGACGACAGACTCCAGAAGGCCATGTGCCTCAGGGAGAAGGGCCACATGCTGGGAGGTGGAGCCTTGCCGTGGGGGAAGAGGAAAGGAATGATGACTGGTTCTCACCTATGTTGGGATGATTCAAAACCTTCATTATTCTTACTTCACGGAACAGCTGGAAAATAAAATATCAGGGGTCATGCTTGCTCAGCTTGCTTCCCTCAGGTCCCCTCCAAACAGAGCCACTGCTAGGATTCTTTTTCCAAAAGAGAAAACAGGCAGGGAAAAGAAACAGAGTAGTTGTCCAGATCCTCCATGCCCGTCCCCAGTGGCTGAGAAGGACATGGTGGGGAAGGAGAGCAAGAAGGGTCAGTGTGAGGAAAGCTGGGCTCTCATGACTTGTACCCTCAGGGGCAGCATCTGGACGAGCCAGCTGCACCCTTGGGTGTTGTCTCCCCAAATCCAGCCCCCAAACAGCAGACGGGTTTTGGCTGCATGCCTCTGAAAGAGGGAGCGTGAGCCCACGTACATGAACACTTAGAACCTGAGCTGCTTCTACAGTTCACTGACAAAGCAGACTCTAGCTTGGTCTGTGTGAAGAGGTAGGGGAGCTCTGAAGGGGCCCCTCTGAAGGGGCCCACCACCTTCTGACTTACAGAAGTCAGAGGGCTCTGCACTAGTGGGTACGCCTTTCTCTCCTGGGCCTCGGGGTGGTGACAGAAGAAGCCACTCCTATATATAGCTGATGCCAATTTTAATCAAATCCACCTCCACACACTCACGCTCTCTTTGTGAAACAAAATCAGGGACTCCAAACCATACATTTCCATAAAGAAAGATGACAGAAATGAACTCCATCCCCTCTGCGGGGGCCAGAGAACTGGAGGTGGGGTTTTTTGCAACTTCTAGGCCTCACCGTTTGCACGAGGAGCAGAACTAGTTGTGTTGTGTTTTGTTTTTGTTTTTAAGGAGAGGGGAGGTATGGAGACCTAATTTAGGCTATATTTTATGGGGAAAAGTGAACACATCTTTCTTTCTTTTCCTTTAATGAGATCCCAGAGCTTTTGTGAGCTGGAAAGGAAAAGAAGAGACAGGTTTTCCCATCTTCGAGAACCTGATTCTGATCTTGGCTCCCTTTTCTTGTTAGAGCCCAGGTTTTTCTTGCTTTCTTCCCAGGCCCAATAGTTATCTTGGATGAAGAGGCAAAAAATCCTGGATGCCACCTCAGGGGCAATAATGGGCCTGGAAAGGGCATTCTCCTAGGAGAGCGTGGAGTTTTCTGGGCTTGTCTACAACCCCGAAGAGGTTAGCTTCTTCAGTGCCTGTCCTTTAGGGATCATTGCTGGGATCAAATTTAAACAGAGTGATTTGGCCAGAATCAGACTGGCCTTGGCAATGGAGTGTGTTTAAAGGCTTTAAAAATGGCTATATTTGTCTGGTGCTGGTGCTTCCAGCCAGTCAGGAAGAGGCAGGGAGAAAAAAGAGGTGGGAAATAAGATGGCCTAGCTGACTCTGGCAGGCTAAACTGCTCCAAAGACCAAATGGCCCACACCAAGCTGGCTTCTACTCTGTGGGGTCTGAGCCAACATGTCAAGAGTAGCCCTCTTTCCCTTCCTTCCGGAAAGCTCCCAGCAGCAGGGAAGCCCTGGTGATGACAGCCATGTTTCCTTTGAGTCAAAGAACTTTGAGGGGATCCCAGGGGTAACAAAAAATAGGAAACACCTTGGTTTTGGCTGTCAGCATGTCAGGGTACCTCAACTCACACTAATTCTGTGAGTGTCTCGCTCAGTAACAGCTCCCAACCTCTAGTCCCAAGCTTCCCAATCTCACTGTAGTTGGTTGTTAGCATCAGGTTATGCCCTCTCCTAACTCAAGTAACAATGTGCTCATGAAAAGAAAAACTCAATCTGCCACGAGATGCAAAGAACTAGATTAATCAAGGTCAGAAAATCTGAGCCAGGGTCAGCTGGAGTATGAGGAAATCTGACTGACCTGAATAGGGGCAGCTTTTTGGGAGCCTGACGGGAGATTTCTTCCTTCCCCTAACTGCCGGAGCCCAGGGTGGGGGCAGAGGGCAGACAGTTTCTAGTTCTACACCAACCAGTCACTGGTAAGCTGTCCCTCTCCTGCAAACGAAAGCCTTCTTTTCTCACTCCTACATATGTGGTCTCACCTAGAGGGTTCCCCGACCAGCTAAGTAAGACCTCAGTTTTCCACTGTAAGTCAAGAAGGGAAGGAAAAGTTCAACCTCATCTAGCAAAGACTACATGCAAAGGAGTCTGCAACTGTTAGTCAAAAGAAGCCTAGAAGTGAGAAGGAAAACTGGGAGGACCTGTCATTAATCTGCACGTACTGTCAGAGGCTTGAAACTGGAGTTTAGTTTCGAAAAACCCCAGCCTTCCATACCCATTCTCTGAAATGTAGCTGGCACAGAATCCAGTGGCAGGTTCTCTGCCTCCTCTTATCCCTGTACTTCTAGAGCCACTCCCCTGGATCATTCAGATCTTACAGTTAACTGCATGTGTTTCTAGTAATGGCTATATACATGTGTTTTTGCATAGGGCTGGTCCCAGGCCAGAAGAAAAGAAGATGCAGGAAGTAGGTCAGACAGGTAGGCCAAGGGGCTGGAAAGGGGCAGAAAGGCTTCTAAAAGAGCCAGTGCCTGTGGCCAGGAAGCTGACTCAGGAGGAGCCAACACAGGTGATCCAACCAAAACCCTAAAGACGGCAGAGCCATGGGAAGGGATGGTGGGAACAGTGAAACGACCAGAGATTCTGAATTAGGGGTTCAAGAGGAGGTCCAAATGGGGTCAGCAGATCATCAACTCCTGACAGAGGTTTAGAAAGGGACAGCAGGTACTGTGTGCTTACCTTCTGGAGGCTGGAGGAGTTCAGTTGAGTCTTGTCAATGATCTTCACAGCTACCTGAACAAGAGATAAAAAGCCCAAGATTACCTCTTTGACCAGGCTAAACTCAGGACTCGAATCTACTTCCTCCTTTGTATTTCTGCCTCCTTTTGGCCCTATCCCTCTTAGCACCCCTATCTGTTCAGACCTCATCTCTGCCTGATAAACAAAAGGCTGGCTGTGGTAGAAGTCCCACTACTACCTGCTGGGGTATCAACAGTTGGGAGGTGCTGCCATGTCCCCCACCCCAGAGCTCACCTCTTTCCCAGTAAGGATGTGCCGAGCCAGCTTCACCTTGGCGAAGTTACCCTTGCCGATGGTCTTGAGGAGTCGATAGTTGCCAATATGGGGCTGCTCGTCAGCAGAAGTGGCTGAGTTGCGGCCCCGCAGCATGTTGGACTTACTGCTGGGCTTGGAGTCGAGGTGTCCCAAGGCGGGCTGCAGGGTGGAAACATGTACACCTTTGAGTATGCTGCCCTTCCGGTTCCCCATACCACTGCCCTTAGCTCTCTGCAAAAAGCGCAAGAGGCTGGGGTATGGGGGCAGGCTCCAGGAGGCTGGTAGGCATGCAAAGAAAGAATCATAAGGCAGGGGGATAAAAGGAGGTGGGAAGAGCGCCCACCTTCACTCCAAAAGAGCACAGCCTAAGGTCCAACGTCAACATCCTGTGGGCGCTGGAGCTTAGGACCTAAGCTGTCCCATCACTGGCTCCACTGCCTGGCAATACATCCCCTGTAACAACCCAACAGTTCCTCCACCTCACGTGGGAGAGCGCCGTCTCCCGTCTTCCCTGTCGCCTGCTCACACTTTGATAAGGCTACATCTCAAAGTCGCAGAAGCATGATCAGAATTACTGCAAAGCACTCACTGCCACCCAACACTTTACATTTCTCTGTATTATGTATCACTTTACATTAATTTGCTGTCTATCCAACAAGAATGGAAGCTCATGAAGGCAGGCATGTATCATTTATTCACTGATACATCCCTGCACCTAGACAGACTGGATTATGGTAGATGCTCAATGAATACTTGTGCAATGAAAAAATGGAATGACAGGGTCTGCGCAAGGCCACCCTCTGCCCTCCTTAGATATCCCATAGCTCAAATCAGGGTGTGAGGAAGCAGAAATGACAACAACTGGCACCAACAGGTATATAAACATAACACAAAAAAGGTACGGTCCAGATGAAAACATACATCTGTATGAAGACCTGTACAGTCCTCAAAGATCTAAGTGTAGAGTTCCATGTGATCTAGCAATTCCACTCCTAGCTACATACCCAAGAGCAACTTGCACACCAATGTACATTCGTAGTATCACACATTCATAATAGCCAAGAAGTGGAAACAACACAAATGTCTGCCAACAGATAAGTGGATATACAAATTGTGAAATATCCACATAGTGGAATATTCGTTGGCAATTAAAAAAAAAAAGAAGGGACTTCCCTGGTGGCGCAGTGGTTAAGAATCCACCTGCCAATGCAGGGGACATGGGTTCCATCCCTGATCCGGGAAGATCCCACATGCTGCGTAGCGACTAAGCCCGTGCGCCACAACTACTGAGCCTGCGCTCTGGAGCCCACACGCCGCAACTACCAAAGCCCACGCGCCTAAAGCCGGAGCTCCGCAACAAGAGAAGCCACCGCGATGAGAAGTCCACACACGGCAACAAGGAGAAGCCTCCGCCTGCTGCAACTAGAGAAAGCCCGTGCGCAGCAACAAAGACCCAACGCAGCGCTCCCCCCCAAAAAAAGAAAGAAAATAACTTAAAAAAAAAAAAGTACTGACATATGCTACAACATGGATGAACCTTGAAAGCATTATGCTAAGTGAACAAAGCTGTTCACAAAGGACCACAGGTTATATGATTACATTTATTTGAAATGTCCAGAGTACATAAATCCATAGAGACAAGAAAGAGATTGCTCTAGGGCTGAGGAGGGCTGAAGAGGGTGAGGGGACTTAGGGGTAACAACTAAGGGCTGTGAAGTTTCTTTCTGCAGTAATGAAAATATTCTAATGAAATGCTGACTGTGGTGAGGGACACACAGCTCTGAGAATTTACTAAAAGCCACTAAATTGTACACTTTAACGGGTGAACTGTATGGGATGTGAATTACATCTCAGTCAAACTGTTAAAAGAGTCTGGTCTAACTCTGGTCAAGAGCACTGACTTGCCTCTTCCAGAATACCTGATGCCATTGCTCCAGCATAATGGGGATAAAGTGCTGCCAGAGTCTCATCCCAGAACCATCCAGAGCTGCCTTGGAAACTTCAAGGAAACAATTTGGAGGGGAGCAGGGTGACCAGAGAAGTGTGACTCAAAATTCTTTCTTTCACAGTCCTTTTCTGGCTCTAAGTGAAGTCCTCAAAAACCACAGAGAAAAGAAATGACTTGCTACCACCCAAGGAACTGTCCAGGGTTCCTTGGCAAGAAGCGTGCTTCCCCAGCCTGTTGCTTTTCAGCCCTAAGGGGCTATGAATAGGGAAAAACTTCCCTCTGCCCCAACTTCCAAGACAGGAAGATGGGTGGAAAAGTTTCCTTGGCAACCTCTAATTCACCTCCTAAATTTCTTGTCACTCCCCTGTTTTCTGAGGATATGAGCCAAAGGCAGCAGGGTCTTGACAGTCCCCAAGTCCTCAAAGTTTGCAATGAGAATTTAGTGTCTACCTGAGGATTTGGGTCCTTTGCTCCCTGAAGCCAAATCTGGGAACCCCACTGCCTATCCTGAGCTCTGCCCTGCCCATCCCTCGCCATGCTTCCCGCTCCAGGGGCTGCTCTGTGTTGCGCAACAGGACAGCATCCCCGCCCCCCCCGCCCCCCACCGCGAGGCTCAGCTGCGCACAGAACTTCAAGGAACAGCAACAACCCTCCTCCTTACTGGGACAGAGAGGGGTGCTTAAGAGTATAGATGCAGAGACAAACTGCCAGGGTTCAAGTCCCAAATCTGCCACTTACTCAACACATGTTAACTTTATTATTATCAACAACATCCTTAAGAGGGAGATGAGATTATTACAAAGCAAGAAGGAAATCATCTAAAAGAAGACCGATGCGGGATGATCCCACACATGGGTGTCAGGAGATGGTCTAGTGGGTGCCGAGGAGCTCTGTCCAAAAGAGCTAGGTTCCAGTCCTGGCTCCCCCACTTACTAGCGTTAGTTTCCTTATCTGTAAAGTGGTGATAAAGTAGTCCCTATTTCACATTCATTAGGTGACAGAAAATATGTAAAATGCCTTATCCAATGCTCAAAAAAAGAACAACCATGAATGCCATTATTTTTAGTTCCTCAATACTACAAAGCCTATTTGCAAAGCCAAAAGTCTCATTGTCAGCAAGACTTCTGCCATCTAAGTCAAGCCCTCCTAAGCCAGCTGCAGCCTAGCTGGAGGCCAAGAGATGCTATGTATGGGCCCTCCCGGCTGGGGAGAGGTCCCGGCTGAGCATCAGCCGCCTGGCCTACACCAGCCCCTTTAGCCTTCACAGGAGGGGACTCGACAGGGCAGCTGTGAAGGGCTGATTCCAAGCTAGGTATCCAGGACAGTCAAAGAGAAGGTTCTGCTTGCCCGGGACCCAGAGAAGCAGAGGACACTGGTGCGTGCTCTTGGATCCCCTGCTCTAAAAGTCACACACTCCCCTTGCAGGACCGAACTACCCAACTCTCAGGACTCAAAGGACACAGTCCTTCTCTTACCCCTTCTGCCCCTTCTATGTTGTGAGATATTTCCCACAGCAGGGATGCGGGACAGGGTGAGGAAGCAGAGAAAGGAGAAAGTCTCTAGTAGGAAATGTTCCTTGGACCAAGGCCCCATGAGAGGCGGCTTCTTTGAAGGCTGAAGAGGAGGTAGGGGTGTGGGTGGCTATCATGGAGAGAGAGTCCCATCCCTGGTTCTCGACTAGGCCCATGTAACCTGGACCCAGGTCTCACCAACAGGGTGGGGGGCTGAGGACTAGCTGCCCTTCTGGGCCAACTAAGCAGGATCTAGCTAGAGCCATGCTCTGCCCCCCACCTGCATCCTCCTTGCACACAGTAAGACATGGAACACCAGACATCCTCAAAGCTCTGGCTGACATCACACCATAGGCAGGCCCCAAAGGTCTGAGGCCAGTCTGTTGAAAGCAGACACCACGGCTCTCAGGCAGCTTTCAGAAAGAACAAGGGGTCACCCTGTGAGGCAGTATTTGGAACCAAATGGCAAAACACGCAGGTTACTAAGCAGGCCTGATTCAGAATTAGGGCCTAAACAGCTTTGAGGTCCTCAATCGAGAGAAGGCAGGACATGAGGATGAAAAAAAAAAAAGTCTTATATCCAATGGGCCCTTCAACCTGGATCTCGGAACTCGGCCTAGGCGTGTTGCCACGTTCGCCCGGAAGACAGCCTCCACCCCGAGAGGCCCGGCGCTGACTCAGGTAGGCAGCGCCCCTTCCCTAATGCTGGAGGCCCTGACCAACAGTTCTCCCCTAGAAAAGCTCACGCTTTGGGGCTCTGCACTCAGGTTTGGTCTCGAGTGTCCTGAGACTTCCCTGGGGCCGGGAGGGGGCCAAGCTGGGAAGGGGGAGAGGCAGGCACGCCCTGGCCAGAGGCAGAGCGAGCCTGGGCACCGTGGAATGGAGGAAAAGTGTCCCTTGGGCACCGGCCCCGGGCGGCCGCCCCAGATCCGTCTCCCCTCACGGCAGCACTCGTGCGCCCTCCCTGGGCCTCTGCCTGTCGCCAGCCCGTTCCCTTCACTCTGGCGGGGCCTGCTCACTCGACCTAAGGGGAGAGTCTCCTCTGGGTACTCGCCCCCTCTTCCCTTCTCAGCCAGTGCCTCTTCCCAGGAGGAGCACTTCCCTGTGCTAGTTGCTGCCTGGCTCCATTTAGCCACTCTTCAAAGATCCTGTGTTTGGGGTGAGAGGGATGAGAGAGGAGGGGGCAATTCCACAGCAAAAAAAAGGGGGGAAACATACCCGGCTGGAGAAAGGGACAAGGACTACCAGCGACTTCCATCCAGCAGAGGCCACGGCAGAACCTGTCAGGCAGTGAGGGCAAAGTACAGAGGCCGGGAAGAGCCAGGCCCAGGGCGGGGGCTCCTGGCTCCGTCAGCCTCCCTTACTCAGCTGAAGCAGGCGACACCTTCCACCACCTCGTCAGTGAAAAGGAGCGAAGCAGCCAGGCCAAGCGGCTCCTGCCTGGGAACCTGGACTGTGTCGCAACCGAAACCACCACTAGCAGAGAGAGCCCAGGCTTGGCAAGGAGAGCAACGGGGACAAAGCCCTGCGGCTTCTTGTGGGCCAGGGTCTGGTAGCCAGAAAATGCATGCAGTCCTCGGACACTACCCAGGAGCAAGGTGAGAGGAAAGGGGCAGGGGGCTAACGGGAAGGAAGGGAGACAGAGAGAGAAAGAGGCGGGTTTAGATCAACTTCCTTCTCCCTTCCCCTCCCCCTCTCCGGAAGTGGGCTGCCCCACCCTCCCCAAGGTGCTTTGCTGGGTAACAGCTGGGAGAGGGTGAGGAGGAGACTTACTCCAGCCCAGGTTGTCATAAAGCCATTCTCTCTCCTGCAGCAGGTGGGACCTGGGTAGGGGCTCAAATCTGCGGGAGGAGTACGTGTGAATCAGACATGCTGACCCAGAGAGCGCCAGCAAACCACCCATGGGGTGGGCGGGAGCAGAAACCAGCCGTCCAACAGTGGCACATGGACCTCCTACTTCACAAAAAGCAGTGTTTAACCTTAGAAAAATGCACATTCCACTTATACAGATAGTATTCTGGACATAATATCAGGAGATTCAGGAACCCTGGAGCCCCTTAGGTCCATGGGTTCTAGACTAAGAACCTCTGTCACTGATAGAGAATGAGATGCTTAATCCTAAATTTTGCCCAAAGGCTGGGAACAAACCAAATGCTTCTCTACATCCCTTCCAGCCCTGATTCTGGGAGTCTATCTCCAGGTTCCCACCCACCTCCAAGTCTCCATCACTCTTGAGGGCCTGGGGGCAGCAGGCGCAGCCATTCCTCACGCCTGCCTCCAGCCAAGCCCCTGCTGTCTAGGCATCTGCTGTCCTTGTGGCAAACTGGAGCCCTCCCCGTTTGTGTTCTGGTCTCGGCCTTTCTTCTGGCTGCCAGATCAACTTCACATTCATTCCACTACTCGAGGCTAGGGTCTTTCCCACTAGGCAGCTCTTTAAAGATCTCATGCTGGGAGGCCATAAACCCCTCTAGGGAAGGGCAAAGCCTCCCAGTGACCTCACAGCACCTGAGCACAGACACCTGGGAGACCATGCTACTCAGTGTTCACCTTATGTATGAACCCTGGTCAACAGATTCGGCATTTCTGGTACTACCATCTGCTGGCACGTACTTCCCATGTTCTCTACACCATAAACCTACAGGGTAGGGAGCATCTTCATTTTACAGATGAGAAACTTAAGCACAGAAGTTAAGAGACTTGCCCAAGGTCAGCCTCCCCGTGCAGAGCTGGGCCTGGAGCCCAGGGCTTTCGCGCCCACTCCAGCACTCTGCTGTTCCTCACGGTCCCCTTCACCAGCTCCTCTTCGATGCTTCTGAAGCCTAATCTGCTCTTATTTCTCCCAAAAGAAGAATGAGTCCTCGCTCTTCCTCCACAGACTAGGAAGAGGGGAAAGATGTGAAGATTCCGGAAAGGTGCCTGGGACAGCAGGAAGGCCAACGTCCGGGTTAAGGCCAGTGGGGGGCAGGGGCTGTTTTAAAGGCCTACCCAGGTGGTCCCACAGCACCTCCTGCTCTCACTCCTTCCCAAAGTGTGCCCTCATCTCAGTGGAAGATGTCAGGCTTTATTCTGGACCCTAGGCTCAGGCTTGCCCCTCCACTCAGATGCCAGAGCGGGATCAAATGGCTTCATTTCCCAGTCTCCAGGATTTTGCAATGTGACAGAAGGATTGTTTCCTCAATCTTATTTGTGGGAGGCAGTAAGGGGCTTTGTAAACTGAGGAAGTACCAAGCAGTGACCTCAGAGAGGCTGGGGAGAGACAGGATGGGACTGAGCTGAAACGTCACATGGCAAATCGCTAGTTCTTTAACCCTTCCTCCTTCATTGCATCCAGGAGCCTTCTTTGCACCCTTTGATCCTGAGCAACTGTCACTCTCAACTGCCAGGAGTCGATACACCAGTGGAGCATTCTGGGTAGGAGAGCTCTGGTAAAGCTTGGTAAGCACTGACCAGTGGAGAGTCTGGATGTACACCCCCAGCCCCAGAATGAACTGTGATGTCTCCACCTGGGGAACCCCCACCATCCCTTAATACTCCGTCGAAGAGCGGAGGTGGGCTTGTGTAAAACTGCCAAAGGGCTGCTCCCTTTTTCCAACCAGGGTAGGTGCCTCCCTGACAAAGGAGGCCAGCAGAGCCTGTGACTGAAGCAAAGCTGAAAGCAAGCTGGTTCGCTGCCCTCCAGCTCTCTAAGCTGCAAGTCTCACCCCAAGGCTGGGAGACCAGCACTGCAGCCTGGGCCATGCAGGGAGCCCACGCGCCTCAAAGCAGCCACAGCAGAGCCAGTGCCTGCCTGGGAAGTCCGGCAGGCGAGAACTGACCTGGAGTGAGATCCGAGCTGAGCCACCTACAGCCCCTTCATGCATGGAAGCTGCGGTGCAAGGAGCACCCCTCGAACCTCCTGTCTTCTGAGCCACTTGAAATGCTGGGCTCCTCTTCAAAAATGGGTGGATTCTACTGAGCAACCACGGCTTCAGAAGCTTCCACACCACTTTATCCCTGAGAATCTGCTCACTGGGGCCTGGTCTCTATCTCAGTCCCCAATTACTGTTGCCCGTTCAGCAAACCTTCATTGAGCGCCCACCTCTGGAGCCTGTTGCAAAGTACGGAGGGATCTGGTTCCTGCCTTCTAGAGACTGAGAGGAGGGGAACCATAAACGGGACTCACGACGGTATCTCTGCTTACTTGTTAGGCAGGCAGGATAGCACAGCAGAGCTCTGGAGGCAGCCGGAGGCGGTGGGGGCCCTGCCTTCGCTCCTTACCAGCTCACCGAACACCACCAGCAAGATCACTTGGCACCTCTAGGTCTCAGTTTCCTCACCTGGGACATGAGGACACTAGCTGTTCCCACTTCACAGGATTAGTGCGAAGATGAAATGAGAAAATCCACGCCAGCGTTGACCACGGTCGCTGGTGCGCAGTAAGGTCTCAACCATGTTTTCTATGATCTCTCTTCACTTTCAGGTAGGGACCTTTGTTTCCCATCTACAGGGGTTCTCTGAGCCCTGAGAAGAGCTATAAAAATCTCTAAGAACTTGACTACAAGTACCAGTGTAGCAAAGCTGGTATTCCTTCTAGAATGAGGAAAGTCAAATTTCTACCATGGCTGGGCTGTCAGACAAAAAGGACCCTCCTTCCTAACACCACTCCTGCCAAGAGAAGTGGGTGAATGAGAAGGCAGCCACGCCTCTGCCCTCTGAGCGGCCCAGAGCGGGAGGAAGGTGTGCCCACTCTTCCCTTCCTCATCATTTCCTTAACTCCTTCCTCTCAGAAAAGGTCCAAGAAACGGCCGACATACCAGTACCACATGGTGCCAAGGGCTGGGGGAAGCTCACATTGCCAGCCTCGCACTCCATCCGGCTCCTCCCTACCAGTGGGTTACCGTAACCATGGAGACCAACAAGTTCCTCCATATCACAGGAGAGCCTGCCTGCCAGCAGCCCAGGGCTCTGGGGGAGGCAGAAGGCAGCCTGCAGCAGAAAGGTCTGGCTCGCTTTACAGAGGACTGTGGGGAGCTGATGGGAGACTAACCAGTGAAGCTGAGGTGCCTGGGCCTCCCTCCAACTTCCTTTTCTTTGCCCAGTAGTTTGTTTTTAGCACATTCATTGTCTGGCTGTATGTGGTGTGGTAGTGAAGGGTGTCACTCTGGAGTCAGACAGATCTGCGGTGGGACCCCAGCTCCACCACTCTGGCTGCTGCGTAGGGAATGGACTGGAACGGTGGTGTGAAGAGCTACACAGATCCACACACACTAAAAGGCTCCAGATCTCATATAATACCTTCTTTTAAGTGATCCAGGTAAGTAAACCCTCTTATCCCTTGTTTATCCCAAATCCCTTTGTTCAAATAGTTATCCAGACACCTTCTTAGCTGAGAGTGATCCCTCCCTTCTCTGACTCTCACAGCACCCTATCTGTATCCATTCAGCTCTTCTGACTTTGTGCCTCTATGCCTTCACCCCCTCTTTGAGCTCTGAGAAGTCAGAGGTCACCGTTGTATGCCCTTAGTGCCTAACAGCGCCCCACGTTACAATGCTTACGGAATGTACACAAAATAAAAGTGGTACAACTTTTTGATCCCTAAAGTTGCTCCCCTCCTCCCCCAAGGAGATAAGCAAGGGCAGAGGAAGGAAGATCAAAACCTCTGGCCAGAAGACCCCTTTCCCCTCTTTCAGGGCATTTACTGCCCTTTGAAGTTGGTTGGTTACTGTCTGTCCTTCCCACTAGACCATAAGGGGAAGGCCCCCGGTCTGTCTGATTCATGGCTCACAACAATGTCTATAACACAGAGCGGAAGTATTCAGTAAGGTAATGAGCGAATAAATGTGAACGAATGAATAAATAAGAAAACATGTTGGGGCATCTTCGTGACGGTCTCTGGGATACACGCCAATAACCTGTATCAGTGTACTCTGCACACAACATCCAAGTGGGCAGTGGGTCATGAGACCCCCCTCTTCCCAAAATGGATGACATCCATGGAGCGTCAGTTCTACTAACAAGCTTTCTCTCAGGTGGTGACAAGCCCCTTGGCACTCTCATCTGTCACAAAGCTTGAGGCAAAGGTGGTCACCGAGGAGAACTGGAGGTAGGCCCAGAATACAGCCACAGCTGAGGACCAGCAGCACCCCCCCCCATCCCTGGCTCCCCTCAATCAAGCCTAAGTCCTCCTTTCATCACAGAGGGGGATCCCTCTCCTCGAACTTCCTGCTGCCCAACAACCACCAGGCCCTCCCACTTCACACAGTTCTCTCTGCCTCTCCACATTCAATCCCTCCACTGCCGTGCTACCAAAACCACTGTGTCTTGCTGTGACAATGCAATGCAGCTTGAGCCATTCTAAGACCTACTGATTTGGGGAAGTGACAGTGACTTTAGGAGACATTTACTTACTGTTTGCCACACTGAGAGCTGCTTTAATATTTCCTCTTTGAACCAATGTACTGATTGCAAGGCCCTGTCAACCCTAGAGAGCCAAAAAAATTCACCCATATACACCTGCCTTCTGTCCACTGCACAAGCAGCGTTCCCACCTGGCCACCACCCTCCCCAAACTGCCTCCTGTTACAGAAAAGCAGAAGGACTAAAAACGGCAGCTGGGGAGCTCAGGTGACTCACCCAGCATAATCACCTCCTCCCAGAATCTCCCATCTTCTCCTGGGGTTTTTGCCAACACAAAATAAAAAAGAAGCACGAGATCTGAAAAAAAAACAAAACAAAACAAAAAAAACCCCCCTCTCTCAGCATTTATGCAACAGCCTTTCTACCTGGGTGCAGATTTAACCCTTTGTCTCTGCCCCTTCCAATGCAGTTTCCTTAAAATGTTTTTATGCTGAGGCTGGAAAACAGGCCTTCCGGGTCTTATCTGGTTCCAGCTCTACACTGGAAGGTGCTGAATAAGACAGGTGCCTCTTTCCACTGCATCTTCCTCTGGAAGTGGAAAAACTACTACCTTCCTACTCCTCCAGTTTCAAAGAGGGAATTGAAGAAGGAGGAGGAAATAGCAGAAAAAAGATTGGGACAAAGTTTGCTGCCCCAGAAGTCACCATGGTCAGAGATCAGAGCTCAAGCAGGACAAGAAGTAACAGAAACCACCTAAGGCCGGCACCACCACTCTCAGAACCTGTCTCCACCTGGCCGGGCTACAGTGTGGCTCTTCCACTTACGTGACCACTAAAACTCCAACTGGCTGCTCTTTCCATGAGCAAACCCCCATTGAGTTGTTCCTGCTCAGGAACAGGGAGAGGTGTTATCTTCCTCCTACAACAGATCACTAAAAACCCAAGCAGGTGAGGACACACGAGCTGTGGAATGAGGGACGCCCCTGTTTCCGGTGCTACCTGACAATGGGTCGAATCAGTCAAAATTGAGAATTCAGTCTCACCTGTTCCCAGAACAATCACAGGAGCTGCACATAGCTCTCTAGCAAACTTTTTGGGTAGGAAGTGGTGTGTGTGTGTTTATCTTTGGCATTTGGCATCTAGAAAGACAACTTACTTTTGTGATAGCTGGTGCTATGACTACAAAGTAATGAGAATGCTCCCACAAGGCACATGCAAATCTGCTGCAGCATATTAGTCAAGAAATCCCCAACTTGGGACTTCCCTGGTGGTCCAGTGGTAAAGAATCTACCTTACAATGCAGGGGACACAGGTTCGATCCCTGGTCAGGGAACTAAGATCCCACATGCCATGGGGCAACTAAGCCCGCACACACCACAACTACTGAGCTCGCACGCCTCAACTAGAGAGCCTGCGTGCTGCAAACTACAGAGCCCACACGCTCTGGAACCCGCGCACCACAACTATAGAGCCCAGGAGCCCTGGAGCCCATGCACCACAGCTAGAGAGAAGCCTGTGCACAGCAAGGAAGAGCCCACACTCTGCAACAAAAGATCCAGCATGCCTCAACAAAGATCCTGTGAGCTGCAACTAAGACCCAATGCAGCCAAAAATAAATAAATAAATAAATAAAAAATCTTTTAAAAAAAAGCAGGCAAAAGACTAAAAAAAAAAAAAAAAGAAATCCTCAACTTACCAAAAGTTCTGTTCTGAGAAGGAACTATTTTTCCATAGAAACATGTTACAAATGATGGCTGCATTCTCAGGCCAGCCCACTCCATCAGGGCCCACCACTGTATCTGAAGTAGTGTATTAACCATACTTAACACTTAAACCAGAGTTCAGAATAGGAAAATGAATCAGTGTTCCAACATGGGACCTAGGAACGTATCTTTGCTCTCCAAGGAGCGTGGGCCGTAGAAACTGGGGTTTCTTAACCTTCAAACTCTGGGTGAGGGCTTGACATAAAAGGACTTGAGCATCTGGGGGTGGCTGGGTAGGAGGGAGGGTCTAAGGAGATATGAACCTAGGTGGAGATGAAGAATAAGGCTGGAGGAAAGGAATTCTGAATGGATACTGCCTTACAGGAGAGAAGGGTTAATTAAAGGAAGATCAAGTAGAACTTCCAGAGAGAGAGAAGGGAGCCTGGGACAGTCCCCTGACATATCAGGGGAAACACTCTTTAGAACTGTCTTCCCTGCTGGGTACCTCCTTTCTACCTCACTGGGCCCGCCGCTACCACTGCAGTCTCAACCCTGGGCCAAGGGCAGAGACTGCTGAATCCTGTTACTAAGTGGCCATGACCTGGGCAGGTGCCTTGGCTAGCTTGTCGGATAAACGGAGGAGGGCTCATTTGTCAGAAGCTGGGTGGAGAAGATTGGAAAGCACAAGTTTCTCACTGGGACGGAGTACATGGCAGCTTCTGACTTTAGGCTTAGGTTGCCCCTGAAGCCAAACACTGTTCATTTTCTGGTAGCAATGGCAGTTCTCCTCCAGGGTGCCCTAGCTGTTTGTGTGCATGACCTAGGAGCAGAGAACATGGTAAATGAGATGACAGCTATTTTCCATTATAAGTGCCTTCTTAAAAAACACTTTTATACTTAATTCATCTTCTCAGAGACAGAGTCTGAGGAAGAGAGTCTGACTGTACTGGTTTCTAAGAGAAAGGAGTGGTCCAGAAAAGGCCAGTTTAGCCCTGGCTAAGGCAACGGGGAGATGTGGGTTCAGACTTCATTGCTGGAGGTTATGAGCTTTCTAACGTCTGTGATTTGAACACGGAGCAGGGCCCTTTGGTACAGATTAACTCACGTGCTGGTGGAAGCCCTCAGGAACTAGATCCACCAACTGACCGGTGGTGCTGGGGAGGAAGGGGGCCACTTTGGGGCATTGTTAGATGCACTATTTATTACACAGACTGCAGACAAGAGAATGCTGGTTGTTTTGAAGGAGGCAAGCAGCCAAGTTTCTAGCTCTCCACCTCCGAATTCACTCAGAGAGGGCAGGGAAGAAAGGATGGCTGCAAAAGGAATACAGATCCTCCCCAACAAATCCTGAAGGGCAGCTCTAATTGCCAACAGGCATGGTGGCTTAAATAAAGACCGGAAGATTGAGAGAAAAAACCCCACCCAGGATACCTCCGGTCAGAAGAATCTGGCTGGGTAGCAGGAGGCCACTGCTACCCATCCTGTTGTTCTATCTAGTCCATGCAAACAGCGAGTACAAGGACAAAGACCCCATAGTCATAAGGGGGTTTCTATCAAGAGAAAACAAAGGGGTAAAGTCAGAAATTATTCAACACCATCCAAAACACTTAGAACAATGCCTGGCATATATTAAATGCTCATGACATGCTAGCTATTATTACTATAATTCCATACGCTTTCCCAACTTATTCAGTAGGTTGCCAGAAAAAGATATGGCTTTTGAATAAGTTTTTATGTTTTTTTAAAATATGATTTTTAAAAAATTAATTATTATTTATTTTTGGTTGCATTGGGTCTGTTGCTGCGCACGGGCTTTCTCTAGTTGCGGCAAGTGGGGGCTACTCTTCCTTGCGGTGCACGGGCTTCTCACTGTGGTGGCTTCTCTTGTTGTGGAGCACGGGCTGTAGGCGCGTGGGCTTCAGTAGTTGTGGCTCAGGGACTCCAGAGCGCAGGCTCAGTAGTTGCGGCGCACCGGCTTACTTGCTCTGCGGCATGTGGGATATTCCCGGACCAGTGCTCAAACCCGTGTCCCCTGCATTGGCAGGCGGGTTCTTAACTACTGCACCACCAGGGAAGCCCAGATAAGGCTTTTGGCTTCAACTTCTTTACCCACTGCTTACCACAAATTCTCTATTCTCCGAAAAGAGATGGATCTTTCAAACCGGCCTAGGAAAGCGCTAGAGTCGAAGACCAAGTTCTGGTCACCTATTTGCACAGCTCAGACTTGGACGTGGGTTTCTGGCAGAGCGAGAAAGGGCTCCAGCAGCTCAACTGTTTTATCCCTTCCATAAAAGGCCACTCTACTTGTCCCTGATAAAAAGCACTTTAAACACACACATCCAACCCTAGGAAAATGCAGAGTACACACCACAGCTCCTGAGACACACAATGTCAATAATCTTGCCAAGATTTTCTAGGTATATGGAACTGGAAACTTTGAAAATTAATAGTCACAATGGGAAATGTGACCGGTATTTAAGAAACACACACACACTCACACAGTGTGGCTAGAGTCCCTGATTGTTATGTACTGAAGAGCACTGCCTCTTCCGTAGTGAGACGAGGGAAACTCAGAGCCAGGGTAGTGGGGGTGAGCGTGGTGGTGAAAACTTAGCTGCACTCCCAGCTCCTGAATGTCTCTGGCTTGGAGACTCGGCAGCCTTCGTGGCAGCCAGGCTCCCACCACCAGCTGTCCTTCACACAACATAACAAGATCACTGTTTGGGAAGATGGGATTTTCGGTGTTGGGTTTTGTATCCCATAAGCTGGCATGCATCTGTCTCAGGGGCAGTTTCCTGAAACAGCTGCATGTCATGGGCCCCGGCAGACAGGATTTGAGATACAGGAGAAAGATAAATGAGATACCAGAAGGAGGAATTCAGGGATGATAAAGGTAAGAAGGAATGAAACTGTCTAGCTGTCCTTTTCTCACTCCTGTCCCACAAGAGCTGACTTTTCCTACCTGGTCCTCACTAAGGAATCACAAAGCACTCCTGTTTCCCTTTCTTGACAGACCCAGGCTTCCTCCTGGCATCTCCACATTTTTACCCTGACAGCTCTAACACATCAAGTGACTGTGGTATCTAAAACTCATGCTGGGGCTTCCCTGGTGGCGCAGCGGTTAAGAATCCGCCTGCCAATGCAGGGGACACGGGTTCGAGCCCTGGTCCGGGAAGATCCCACATGCTGCGGAGCAACTAAGCCCGTGCGTCACAACTACTGAGCCTGCGCTCTGGAGCCCGCGAGCCACAACTACTGAAGCCCGTGCGCCCAGAGCCTGTGCTCTGCAACAAGAGAAGCCACCACAATAAGAAGCCCGCGCACCGCAACGAAGAGTAGTCCCCACTCGCCGCAACTAGAGAAAGCCTGTGAGCAGCAACGAAGCCCCAGCGCAGCCAAAAATAAATTAATTAATTAATTTTAAAAAATAATTAAAAAAATAAAGCTGATGCTGGCTACCCCATTAAGAGATGACCAAGGTCATGTGAGCTGGCCCGACATGTTCTGCTGCACTTGTTTATGGGCAAGAAGATTAAAACAATCTGTCAGGGGAGGGAAGGGGGCAAACCCTGTACACAGGGCAAGCACTGGGAACACCACACAGAGGTCTCCTGCCAAGAGATCTTTTGCTCAAATATAAAGCAGAAATCTCTCATCAAACACCAAACCAGCTAACTATGCCGAATACCACTTATGATCCAGTGACCTTGAGGCACTGCTCCATTTTTCCAAAGTTCTTCGTATAAAAAGTTTGACTTTTTTTTTTTCGGGGGGGGGGTCCGGGAGATTAGAAGGATGAGCAACATAGGGCCCCATTAAGAGTCCCAAATTAAAATAATACCCAAGCAAAGGCTCTCTGTCTCACCAAGAAATGTATGTGGCATAGGGCTTAAGAAAGAGGGGTGTTTCCAGGGTACTTTTGCATAAAGAAAGCACTCAGGGGCTTCCCTGGCGGTGCAGTGGTTAAGAATCTGCCTGCCAGGGCTTCCCTCGTGGCACAGTGGTTGAGAATCCACCTGCCAATGCAGGAGACACGGGTTCGAGCCCTGGTCTGGGAGGATCCCACATGCCGCGGAGCAACTGGGCCCATGAGCCACAATTACTGAGCCTGCGCATCTGGAGCCTGTGCTCCGCAGCAAGAGAGGCCCTGATAGTGAGAGGCCCGCGCACCGCGATGAAGAGTGGCCCCCACTTGCCGCAACTGGAGAAAGCCCTCGCACAGAAACAAAGACCCAACACAGCCAGAAATATAAAAAAAAAAAAAAAAATTAAAAAAAAAAAAAAAAAAGAATCTGCCTGCCAATGCAGGACACAGGTTCGAGCCCTGGTCCGGGAAGATCCCACATGCCGCGGAGCAACTAAGCCCATGCGCCACAACTACTGAGCCTGCGCTCTAGAGCCCGCGAGCCACAACTACTGAGACTGCGAGCCACAACTACTGAAGCCCGTGTGCCACAACTACTGAAGCCCGCATGCCTAGAGCCCGTGCTCCGCAACAAGAGAAGCTGCCTCAATGAGAAGCCCTCGCACCGCAACGAAGAGTAGCCCCCGCTTTCCACAACTAGAGAAAAGCCCCCCAAGCAGCAACGAAGACCCAATGCAGCCAAAACTAAAATAAATAATAAAATAAATAAATTTTTAAAAAAGATCTGTGCATTTAAAAAAAAACAAAAAAAAAAGAATCTTCCTGCCAATGCGGGGGACACAGGTTCGAACCCTGGTCCAGAAAGATCCCCCATGCCGTGGAGCAACTAAGCCTGTGTGCCACAACTACTGAGCCTGCGCTCTAGAGCCCGTGAGCCACAACTACTGAAGCCCACACACCTAGAGCCCGTGCTCCGCAACAAGAGAAGCCACCGCAATGAGAAGCCCGCGCGCCACGACGAAGAGTAGCCCCCGCTTGCTGCAACCAGAGAAACCCTGCGCGCAGCAACAAAGACCCAAAGCAGCCAAAAATAATTAAATAAATAAATTTATTTTTTAAAAAAAGAAAGCAAGCACTCAGTTCTCAGATGGCTTAATGCCCAATCAGAAGTCAAACTATCAAAACAAAACTTCCTATGACCATTTCTTGTCCTATACCAAATCAGAATTGGGAGGCCATTTAGGTACAGCTCCAGGGCAGAAGGGCTCAGGCAGCAGGGAGTCAGGGTCGTCCTCTCTGACCAGAGGGTTAACCTCACAATGACATCACTAGCCACCAGACACAGGAAGGAAGGGAGAAGGCAGTCAGCACCTGAGCCTGTGGCCCTGTGGTTCCAGGCCGTCTGGGCTCTCCACAGGGTTACTGTAGAAATTGGCCCCTGGCTTTGCTAAATTAGATCCTTTCTCCCCTGCTCTTCTGCAAAACCATTTGTCACAGCCCCTAAATAACCAATCTTCCCCTCTTAGCAGGCTTGGGCTGCTACCATCTGGTCTCTGCCTTAGGCACTCAAGTCTCGGCAGAAAGAGGATGTTTCCATTTGGGTGCTCCCTTGGCTGTCTGGAGAGGTCGGCAGACGGGAACTAGGGTGGCACCCTTCTCTAGCCAGCCAGAGGCGGATGCGAAATACCTGCTGGCAACCTGTGCTCCCTCTCCAAGCTCCCCTTTCTAGCAAAGGAGCAGCTACCCCTTCCTAACCTTCCACCCACAGTCTCACCCCAGCCAGGGAGATGCACTCATCCTACAAGAAGTGAAGGTAGTTAAGTCCAGCTTAGGAGCTAAAGAACCTGGCTTAGGGAAGAAAGGGATATTGTGCTGCAAAGGATTCCAAGAACAAACTCTCCAAACCGCCCACCAAGCTCTTCTGAAGAGCAGGGGTATTTAGAAGCGCTTTCCATTTCCCCACGTGTTAGAGAGGAGGGTGGCCTCGGGCAGACACACACCTGGCTGGGTCATCATCTCCCCTCAGGAGCCCTGGTCTCCCTAACACCAGAATAAGTCCACACCTGCCACCGAGGACCAGCCTGAGATGGTAACGTGCTCCGGGGTTCACATACTCACGCGTCCATTAATCTTCCTCCAGATCGCTGCTGTCATGCAGAGCAGTGAGGCGGGCTGAGTCCCGCTCTGAGCCCCTGAGCCGGTCACTCCAGTTTGCTTGGTGTATTGTGGGGGGAGGAGGGGGGGCAGGAGAAGGAGGAGGAAGGGAGATTATGATTCTCTATTTTCAAGCCCTGCCCCTAAAACCGAGGAGGGAAGCAGCTGGGTTCCCACTGCAGGAGAGCTCCAATCTCTGGGCGCTACAGCTGCATACGGAGAACTCTGGGGAACATGCACATCCAACACGCTGGGAAAAGGAGGGGAAACCAACCCGGAGAGAAGTGAGTTGGTCTCCTGCCAAGAACTCTGAATGGTACTCCTATCAGAACTAGAACATAACAGGAGGTAGGCAGGTTTATGGTCTCTGGGGAAAGGCAGGAGGGGAAACAGTAAAAGCCGGACTAGCATGGGAACAAAACTTGCTCCCTGGCAGGAGAGCAGACAGCCCAGCTGTCTGCAAGGCAGCAGCCACATACAGTCAGGGGAGACACTGTCCCCGTTACACCTTTCGGAGGCAGACAGTCTACACTCTAACCTCAGGTCGGTTTTCACATGCTTTGGCTTTGCCGGCTGTGCCCTGAACCCTGCAGTTTGGAGCATGGTCATTCCTATGACCCTGTAAGTTAAGGTCCACCACTTAAGGACCTGTGCCCCTGACTGCCAGCGGCAGGAGGGAAGGGGGACTCTCGCTGGCGTGTTGTACAGGGTCGAGCAGAAGCCACAGATGGCCCCTCTCACGGAGAGGAAATGCTCCTCCTTTGCCAGAGCAGAGCCCAAGGCTGCCACAGAGAGGTGCTATTTAGCGACAGAAATGTCTGTCAGGAGTGGCAGGAGAAATGGCCACCAAGTACTTCTTTCTCACCAACTGCTACCATCAGCCGCCACAGGCTGCCTCTGAAAAGCCTGCAGAACCTCCGGTGGCAGCAATGGCCTGTGAGTCACTCCTCCATGAGAAGAGGGAAATTGGTCCTGCCCCTGGGCCTGAAGAAGCCCCACAGTGTCCTCAGCCAGCTCTGCTCCAAAGCTAAAACCAGTCCCACCTGCCAGGACGGAAACCTCGGACAGCCTACCCTCCACCCACACCTGCATGTAGAAAAACCAGTCCTCTTACTCTGCCACATGTGGGGGCCATCCACAGTCACCTCAGCAGGACGCCCAGCACTGGGAACAGGAAGTGATGGCTTCATATTCAAAGCTCCCCTTAAACACACCCACACACGATGTATATGTATACGTACACATACATGGGGTAAATGTCTACATACATATATATATACACACACTGTAAAACTGATTTGCAGACCCAAATCGTTTCTGGATTTTTCTTTCAGCTGGCAGCTCCCTTTCCGGGCCTGCAGCTCCAGCCTTGCCCTCGTCCCTCCCTAGAGTCTCACTCTGAGCTCCTGCCACCTGTCTTCAAGTGTTCTCTCAGACCTCCAGGCCTTTGCCACGGCCTCCTACCGCCTGGAACGCTTTGCCTCCATCCTCTGTTCCCATTCTTCTTCCTGGTTAGCCTCAGCTCAGACATCACGTCCTCCAGGAAGTTTTCCCTGCTCCACCTCTCTGACTTCACAGGGTCCCTGACACGTCACTCCAGGTGTCCCAAAGACAGCCGCCTTCTTGCACTAGGACTTCGCTCTTGCGGAACGGCCTGTCTCCTTCACAACTCTCGGTGGCTGTCTTGTTCACCACTGCACAAGAGCGGGAGCGACCTAAGAGAAATTTCCAGGGCTTAAGTCAACTCTGTGTCCTCAGTGCCCAGGCACAGTGCCTGGCACCTAACAGGCTTTCAAGCAATGCTTTCCTAATTCATGAGAGAAGCTCAGGGTCTTCCTGCTTTTTTCGGACTGACTCTACCCAACAGCTCTTAGCACATCGCTGCTCCACGTGACTACTTCACCCTGGGCCAGGGCTAGACTGCTGGTGCCCACTGCTTTTAATCCATTCTCGAGGGCCTTCTGGTGTCTCTACGGACGCAGACTCTGGCAGGATTTCAGAGCTCATGGCCAGTGTGTGGAGCTGGGGCCTACTGCCCTTTTACCTGTCCTTCCCCAGCCTCCCCTCTGCCATGAGGGCTGCAGGTAGCCCCCGCACAGGTCTTCTAAGCAAGAGGACTGCTTCTGAAGTGGAAGCAACGGGGGATACAGCTCCAAGTCCTCAAGAGAGAGCAAATCTAGATCCAGCTCCACCCAAACAAGTTACATATCCTGAGCCAGTCATTCACCCTCTTGGGACCTGTGTTTCCCCACTTGTATAATGAGGGGCTGGAGATGAGCTCTGAGGGTCTGTCCTAGGTGGATGTGAGGGCTCTCAGTGCCTCTGTGCTCATAAGCCTTCCAGCCCTGTCCCTGAGACCACAGCAGGAAGTGAGCATGGTCTGCACGTCCTGAAGACCACATCCTGACCTTGTCTTACATCGAGTCAACCTGCCAGAAGTCTGGCTCCATAAGTAAACCTCACCTAACATGTCTTGGACACCCAGCTCGCACACTGGAAAATCTCTTCCACCTAGGGCTGAGAAAATTAAAGTTAAGCTAGGTGACAACTCTGGACTTAGAAACATTACAACCCTGCACTCAGTGTGCCCTAGGCAAGAATCCTCTCCCTCTCTAGACTTCATCTACCCACAATTTACAAGCTCCTCACCACTCCCAGCCTCTCTGCACACCACGAATGTGGCCACAAGGTGCAGGAAAAGGTACCGTGACACACAGTCTACTTCCAGCAGGCCCCAGGGCTCTGCAGACTTAGTCTGAGCAGCTCTGAGTAGGCACAGTCCCTGGTAGGGTAGGTGGCACACCTGATGCCTAGCACCTGCCCTCCCCCCGCGCCCGCAGCGTGACCCCCTAGCAGCCTGGCTCCTTGGAGGGCTCCTGGATGGGGAGCTGCCTGCCTGCCTGCCACGGTAGCCGATCCATGAGGAGAAACCAACTTGGCAAAGCCCAGCAAGCAGCAGTTTCAGCCTCACTGCCCAGAGTGGGGGAAGGGGGAGGCGGGTCCAAGCAGACCAGTCCAACAGGTCCTTTTTCCACCACCCTACACAGCTGGTGCCTTCTGCACTGGTTCAAAAACAGGAGCTTCAAAAGTCAGTTGGAGCTCTCACACCCTGAGTCACAAAGACCAAGGAATCAAGAGGAAAGTAGAAAATGGTCATCGCATTCTTGCCCTACCCATAATGGTCCTGGAAATTGTGGTCCTTGACACCTCACAGCTCTTGGTCAATTCAGAAAAGCACCTGATCTCCCCCCGAGATGCTCAAAGAGAAATCTGGGTCCGCACCACCACCAGGTGCTGAGGTGGTGTGAAATCAGTTCTTTCTGTGCCATGCTCCTTAGCTTCTCTCCCACTATAAATAACTCCAGCCTTCTGATACAGACCACATGATCTCTCCAGCTCTGGACAAAATTCCCAACACCCAGTGTACTTCTGTTCACCCATTGCAGAAGCAGGAAAGATGAGGCCAATTTAACCAAAAGCAACAACATAGCCAGAGATGCTGTGTGTCAGGGACAAGAACAGAATTCAGCAAAACCGGGAGGGCCTGGCTTTTCCACTCTGTTCCCCACTTCAGGAAGCCAGACAGGGTTTCCTCAGCAGTGCACTCCCCCGCTGTGGTTTCGTCTCTGAGTTCTTAACACAATCCAGTAATAGGGTAAAACGTCCCCCTTATCCTCTCATCCTGAAAAAGTTGTTCTTTTTAGTCATTATTGAACCTATTAAGATACCAATTAAGACTTGTGACTTCTATGGCCAAAAATTGGATAGACAAATGTCTGATTCACAAATCAATATGGACACACTTCCCCAAGGGTGGTGGTAAATGAAGAATAATACCCATGTTGTAATTTTTCTTATTGTTTTATTTCACGAATAATTCACTGAGAGATGATCATGTGCAAAGCACTCTAATAGACTCTGGGGGAGGAAGGGACACAGAGAAGGATAAAATACAGCCCAGCCTTCAAAAAAGTTGACTACCTAATTGGAGAGATAAGCACAAATCACACTATCCAACGTAGGACCAAATCCAGGAGCTAACTAAAGTTACAGTCTGCCTATGCCCTCCAATTTACTAGACGTCTGTAGCTTTTGTTATTTTTCAGAGGAATCACGCGCTGAGAGATTTGAAGATCCCAGGTCTCGCTTCTAGCTACGACCATGAGTTCTAGCAGGATCTATCTAAACCCTGAGACTTAGGACTTCCCTGGTGGTCCAGTGGTTAAGACTCTGCGCTCCCAATGCAGGGGGCCGGGTTCGATCCCTGGTCAGCAAACTAGATCCCTCATGCCGCAACTAAAAGATCCCACATGCCACAACCATGACCCGGAGCAGCCAAAGAAAGAAAGAAAGAAAGAAAGAAAGAAAGAAAGAAAGAAAGAAAGAAAGAAAGAAAGAAAGAAAGAAAGAATATTAAACCCTGAGACTTCAATGAATGGGGATGCCCACCCACTGAGTGGACCATGATGAGAGCTGTGAGATGCTGGTATAAAAGGAAGTCAACCCAGGGAGACTCACTGAAGAATCAATCATTTAGCCTTCCTTGTCTCATCCCCATCTAAAAACCAGAGACAGGCCCAATATACAAGCAAAGATGATACAGGAAGGGCTTAAGCACAAAGTCAGAAAAGTTGCTCAGGGCTAAGGTCATGGAAATGAAGTCAAAAAAAGCCCTTAGCACTAGAACAGAAGAGGGTGCTCTTGGGGAAAATCTGGAAGGGCTTCGTAAAGCTCTGCATCCAGAGCCCCATATCTCAGTGCTGGCTGTGACTATGGAGGCACGTTAATATACTTTTCCTTTTTTCCCCCCAATTATTGGTTGTCAAGCCTGGTCTCCCATTCAAGCAGTGCTATATAGCTTGATGTATAACTAGTACCAGTTTTTAAAACTGTACTCTTACTCAGCAGGCTACCAGCACTGTCAGAGTTCTTCTGGAAGGTTGCAAGAAGGAACGAATACTTATTCCTGAAAGTACTTGGAAAGAAATTCCCTAGACAAACAAAAGATTCTGTGCCATCCTAAAAAAAAAAAAAAAAAAAAAAAAAAAAGGTAATTCAGGGCTTAAGGATAAAGATTAAGGCCCCAGTCTTCCTCTGTTGGGGGAAAAATAATTCTGAAGCTAGTTCTATTTTTTTTTTTTTAAATTGAAGTTTAGTTGATTTACAATATTGCAGGTGTACAACAAAGTGATTCAGTTATATATATATGTGTGTGTGTGTGTCTGCACACACATATATACGTATTCTTTTTCAGATTCTTTTCTATTATAGGTTATTACAAAATACTGAATATAGTTATATTGTTCCCTGTGCTATACAGTAGATCTTGTTGTTTATATATTTTATATATAGTTCTATCTTAAAAATGGTAAAGCTAGTGAGACTTGGTCCAAATCACCTCCAAAGAAAATCATTTCCTGAAATTATAAAAAATAAATAAGTAGGTGAAGGGGAATGGGAATTGTTTTGTTGAAAACCTTTCCTACAGCAGATAGCAGATTAGCTGCACAGGATTCTTTTGGAATGGTTTACTATGCAGAATTTTATAATGTAAAGCATTCCAAATGTGAAACTGGGAGTTCAGCACCTAAACATTTATTAATGAGAAAAACCCTCACACCCTAATCATAAGGAAGGTTTAACATCAGTGTCTGACATTTTGTCAGTTAGGGGTTGGTTTTAACAGTGTGGATTTGGCAGCTTGCTCTATCGGCTGTTTCACAAGCAGTTTCTGTGGTTTCAAGAAAGGCAGGGTGTTTGCTTTTAAACACTATCTTAAAAATATATTTCAGAATAGGGTTCAACCACTCCAAGACAGGCGGAGAGAATGAAAACCAAAACAAATAAAGGAATCTGGTGCTACCAAACAGAAAGGAAGCACACCAAAGGTGCAGGAGAGGAAAAGACATTGTTTGCCACCGGCAACAAAATGGCAAGAAAAGCCAACTTAGTGCTTCTTACTACTGAGTTAGAAGATAAGGACACAGAAATGGCACTAAAGACATGAGGTCTGGGACTTCCCTGGTGGCTCAGTGGTTGAGAATCTGCCTGTCAATGCAGGGGACACGGGTTCGAGCCCTGGTCCGGGAAGATCCCACATGCCGCGGAGCAACTAAGCCCGTGCGCCACAACTACTGAGCCTTCGCTCTAGAGCCCACGAGCCACAACTACTGAGCCCGTGTGCCACAGCTACTGAAGCCCACACGCCTAGAGCCCATGCTCCGCAACAAGAGAAGCCACTGCAGTGAGAAGCCCGTGCACCACAACGAAGAGTAGCCCCCGCTCGCTGCAACCAGAGAAAGCCTACATGCAGCAACGAAGACCCAACACAGCCAAAAATAAATAAATAAATTAATTAATTAATTTTAAAAAAAGAAAAAAGACAGTTTGTAAAAAAAAAAAAAAAAGACATGACATTAATAAAGGGAAATCTTTATCTCTTCAAAATAAACTTACCTGGCTCAAATCTATTTCATTTAAAAACAAAACAACCTCAACAGTTCCACACCAATGCAAAGGACTGTCATCTAATCAATTAGCAGCCACACCTCTCTGCCAGCATGATGTGGTAATTAAGGTCGAGATTTTTCTCCCTAGGAATACAAGTACAGAAGGGCAGAGCCCCTATGGACCTAACCCATTATGACAGCCTTTTCATTAGCAAGAGAACACTGCCATGCACTCTCCAAGGAAGCAGTGGCCTGCATCACTAAAGAACACCTGTATGTGACAGCAGCCACCTCTGAAGAGATAAAAATGTGCTGGAGGGACTTCCCTGGTGGCGCAACGGTTAAGAATCCACCTGCTAATGCAGGGCACACGGGTCAGATCCCTGGTCCGGGAAGATCTCACATGCCACAGAGCAACTAAGCCCGTGCGCCACAACTACTGAGCCTGCGCTCTAGAGCCCGTGAGCCACAACTACTGAGCCCACGTGCCACAACTACTGAAGCCCAGGTGCCTAGAGCCCGTGCTCCGCAACAAGAGAAGCCACCGCAATGAGAAGCCCACACACCACAACGAAGAGTAGCCCCCGCTCGCCGCAACTAGAGAAAGCCTGCACATAGCAACGAAGACCCAATGCAGCCAAAAATAAATTAATTAATAAACTAAAAAAAAAATGTGCTGGAGGTGGGAAGTGGGGAGGGGGAGAACCACTCATAAGAAACCCAACAGGCTGTGCTTCTCAAAGTAATTCACATGGACCTTGGTTTTTCCACTGTAACAAAAAGATGGATTCTAAAGTAATTTAGAAATGGCATGTAACCGTGATCTTAGAGAAGTGAATCAGGTTTGAACACAAATGCAATCATATAAGTTCAACTCCTCCTCTTTTTCTGCTAGGGCAGCAATAGGGGCGCAAGTGGATAAGTGATGCTTGAATCAAGGGCAGAAGCTCACCCCCTTTACCCATGCCCCATGCTGGCATCTTTAAATCAGCTCAAAATTTCAGAATTTTGCTAATAAAATCAAAACCTCTAACAGGATAAAAGAAAAGGCACTATATTGCCAGGGGTAGACAAGCAAGTAAATCAAACCAAAAACTCATAAACTCAAGTTAACTGAAATTCCACAGAGGTTCACTCTCACTAAGAAACAACTCCAGATGTCTAGGAGGACCACATGCATAGCTTCAGGAGAGAGAAGTGAACCAAAAGAAAGACTGACAAATGCAAACAGGAAGTAGTGGCATATTACACAAGCAACGGGATAAAGAGACACAGCAGGATGGACAGAATTCAGCTCCCAGGATTGGACTGGCAAGTCCCAAACACACACAGAGGCCTGGCACCACCAGCTACAGTGCTCTCAGTGTCCTTGGCAGTCAAGGCTAAAAGCAAGTAGCTCTGGGCTTCTGCGTGTGTAAGTGTACATAATGGTATATAAAAAGAAAATTTTAGTTTCGTAAGGATAAAATGTACATGGTTAAGATCCACAAACAAAAGTTTTCTTTTTGGGGGGTAGTGAGGTGCTACTGAGCAGGACAGTCAACTCTAAGAATCCAAACTGTCCTGTGCTGTGAGGTACTTACTTGTTGGTTACCAATTTCAGGTCTCAAGAGTCTGGTTTTTCTAAAGGAGTTCTTGGAATTCCAGAAGGTGAGAAGAGATGAAGAGGAAAACCAGAAGCCAGGATTAAACAATAAGGTCAAAAAACTGTTTCCCACAGCTGTTAAGACCAGGGAGCTAAACCCAAAGAGCTGCATCTCCTGCACTGTGCCACCTTTACAACAGGCCACAGAGGGCAGAAAGAAACAACGTGGGGCAGAGGAGAGCACGCACAACTCTGAAGCCGGCCTGGGAGCCATGTTTTGCCCCACACTGACTGTGAGCTAATCCTAAGGGATCTATCTTCTACTGCTAGGACACAACTGAAGCCAGAGCCAAAGTGCTCTCCACGGTCAAGAAAGTCTTGTTCTGACACCAACAAACACTCTGAACCACATGAGTTTGTTACCTTAAACAAGTTACTCAACATTTCTGGGCGTCTGTTTCCTCATCTGCAAAGTGGGGAAAGTAATAAGACCTACTATCTCACAAAGATTAAATGAGTTAATGAATGTAAAACAGCTAATTAAACAAGTATCTGGGACAAAGTTAAGTTCTCAATAAATGCTGGCTATTATTATGTCTATAGCTGAAGACACTAGCCTCAGGGCAAACCGTGTCCCGTAAGAATGGGTGTGTGAGAATGGGTGGGGGCAACGTCTACCCTTCAAGTACTCAGTCCATTGCCTTTAAGAGTTTCCCAACCACTGGGAACAGAGTAATGTACTTAGAGGGCCATCCAGGAGGCACTGTTACTGAGTCACTGCCTTAGCTAATAGTGAACAAATCTCCTTTGAAAGCAAGTCTATCTTCCATACAGACCAGTGGCCGAAGAGAGAGAAAAAAGCACATCAAGTTGAATTCTGGAAAGAAATATGCTTTGTGTAAAAAGCAGAGACTTATGGGACTTGCTGAGTGATGGGAAATGGAGCTACAATCCTGCAAGTCTATATGTAGACACAAATTGATATAAGGTAAGCACTTGATTAAACTTTTTTTTTTAATGATTCTGATGAGAAGTGATTCTGAACAAATAAGATGAGTGTAAAAAGATTTGCTTTAAAGCTGGTCTGAGGGACTGTTAGAGGAGGCCCAAAGGTCTACTATTAGCGGTACTAAGAAGAGCTTTTAAAAGTAAGAGGTACGGACTTCCCTGGTGACGCAGTGGTAAAGGATCTGCCTGCCAACTGACATATATCCACTAATATGTATAAAATGGATAACTAATAAGAACCTGTTGTATAAAAACATAAATAAAATAAAATTCAAAAAAAAAAAAAAGAATCTGCCTGCCAATGCAGGGGACACGGGTTCGAGCCCTGGTCCGGGAACATCCCACATGCCGCGGAGCAACTAAGCCCGTGTGCCACAACTACTGAGCCTGTGCTCTAGAGCCCGCAAGCCACAACTACTGAAGCCCGGGTGCCTAGAGCCCGTGCTCTGCAACGAGAGAAGCCACCGCAATGAGAAGTCCACGCACCATGACAAAGAGAAGCCCTCACTCGCCACAACTAGAGAAAAGCCTGCACACAGCAACGAAGACCCAACGCAGCCAAAAATAAATTAATTTAAAAAAAAAAGAGGCGCTACGTTAACTGGAGAATGAATACAAGCAAAAGAACAAGGTGGAAAATAATATAGTAGTTCAGAAATATATTTACTGCAACTGTATCTCTTAAAGACTCTTCAAGCAAAGATAAAGTTCCCACGCTGTTACATACACAACAAATATGCTTACCTCTTCCAGGAGAAAATGAAGTGCACTTACATAAAAGCGGGATTTGGCAGGCGTGTTTCACTAAGAAACAGGGCTAACAAAGAGTTAAGTACAGAAGAAATAGGAACAAAGTGTGTAGGCTCTGCAGCCACCCTGAGAACAGACTGTTGGGTGTTCTGGCCTTAGTGAGTGCCTGGAGCCTACCAGCCTTCAGCTATTATAGGCACCAAGGTTTTTCAAGGATAGAGACTAAGCAAGCTTTGCAGTTTTCAAATTTGGAATTGACCAATAGCCTACATATAAGCTTAAAAAAAAAAAATCTACTGTCATAATGAAATCCAAGTAAGCCAAAGGATTTTTTAACGGGAAAAAAAAAAAAAAAAAAAAAAAGGCCAGTTCTCTGTATTAGAAGGAGGAAATAAGCCAAATTTTGTTAAAGTCCCTCAGGTCACTGAGAACCAGCTTCCTCATACAGATACACTGCAAACCAAGGCAGCAAGTGCCTTCCTGCAGTTCAGCCAGGACTCTGGGAATTGCAAAACAAAGGCTCATTATGAGGTCACAGCAAGTAACCAGCCAATCAAGGACAGGGATGATCCACAAAAGCAATTCTCACACTCCTGTGTGGACAACCCTTTATGCTCTTAATTATTAAGGACCTCAAATAGCTTTTGTTGATGTGGATTATAGCTACTGTTATTATAACTAAAACTGAGAAAAAAAAATGTTCATCTATTAATTCACTTAAAATAATATTACTAAACCCATTACAACTATATGTCTTAATAACTATATTTTCCAACATATCAAGTTAATACATATCATCACAGTAAAATCCAGGTTAACTTTTAAAACGTAATTAAAGCTACAACATAGATGAACGTTGAAAACATTATGCTAAGTGAAATGAGCCAGACACAAAAAGACAAATATTGTATGATTCCACTTATATGAGGTGCTCAGAACAAGCAAATTCATAGAGAAAGAAAGTAGAAAAGAGGTTACCAAAGGCTGGGGGAAGGGAATATGGGGAATTATTGTTTAATTGATATAGAGTTTCTATTTGAGATGATGAAAAAGTTCTACAAATAGTGGCACTGGCTACATTATGAATGTACTTAATGCCACTGGACTATGCACTTAAAAATTTATTAAAATATAAGTTTTGTGTTACGTGTATTTGACCACAGTGAAAAAATAGAATTAAAGCACAAGGCCATGAGAAAATTTCAGACTACCACAACTGAGGAACATTCTATAAAAATAACCAGCATTCTTCAAAACTGTCAATGTCACGAAAGACATGGAAAGACTAAGGAGACTATAGAGACAGGAGAACTACGTGCAATGTGGGCTCCCAGACTGTATCCTCAACAGAAAAAGCACATCAGTGGAAAAACTGATGAAATCTGAAGATGCTTCGTTAACAGTATGATACCAAGATTAATTCTCAGTTTTGATACATGTTCTATGGTTATATAAGATGTTAATATAAGGGGAAGCTGGGTGAAGAATGTACAAAAACTCTTCGGACTATTTTTGCAACTTTTCTAAGTTTAAAATTATCTCAAAATTTTAAAAAATCAAATTTAACTGTTTAAAAAAAAAAATCACAAGGTCAGTGCTATGTATTCAAAGGAGGAAACGAGCCAACTTTGGTCAAAGTCCCTCTGGTCACTGAGAACCAGCTTCCTCAGCTAGAACAACAGCAAACCAAGGTAGCAAGTGCCTTCTTGAGGCCCAGTCAGGACTAAATAGGGGCTGGGAACTGCAAAACTTTTTTTTTTTTTTTAATGAAAAATTTCAACCAAGAAATCAACCAAAGAAAGCCAGGGAGAATTAACCCAGGTTTTGTCTACAGCTGTGGTTCTTATTACACTTTTTGGTTTCAGAAAGGCTTTGCAGTATTAAAAATAACTGAGTCCCCCAAAAGCTTTTGTTTATATGGGTTATATCTATCAGTGTCTCCACTCATTTAAAAGAACATTAATAAACCCATTACATATAAACCTAAGTTACTTATTTTTAGTGAAAAAACTATATTTTCCAAACCACAACTTCACACATACTAAAGGAAGTCCACCTGATGAACTGATTTTTATAATGTAATTAAAACACAATGCCAGACCTCCCCCCCCAACCAAAAACACCTAACAAACTAAAGAATAAAAAAAGAAAAAATGAGACAAATAAAAGAATAAAGAGAAAGGGAAAATGAGAAAAAGAAGAAAAATTAGGGAATAAAGAGAAAAAACAGGGGAAATAAACCACAGATAAAACAACAACAAAAAACCTCACAAGGCCAATGCTATATGTATTAGAAGAAGGAAATAAGCTCACTCAGGTCAAAGTCTCTGAGGCCCAGGCAGGGATTATTACAAGGGCTGGGAACTGCAAACAAGGGCTCCCTATGAAGCCATCACAGGTAACCAGCCCAAGACTGAGGACAATCAACTCAGGTTTTGTCTACAACAAAGGTTTTCTCACTTTTTGGTCTCAAGAACTCTTCACACTCTAAAAAAATTTATCAAGGACTACGAAGATCTTTTGTTTATGTGGGTCATAGATATCAACAGTTACCATATTAGAAATTGAAACTGATAATTTTTAAAATTATTTTTATTCATTCAAAATAACAATAAACCTATTACCTGTTTAAACAACCCATTTTTTAAACGAAGAAATTATTTCTAAAACAAAATGAAATTTGCAACAAGAGTTACATGTTTTATATTTTTGTACATCTCTTTAATGTCTAGCTTAAGGGAAGAGGGCCAGCTTCTCATATCTGCTTCTGCATTCAGTGTGTTTCCACATGTTGTTTTGGTTGAAAGATATAAAGAAAATCTCATTTCACACAGATGTGTAGTTGGAAAATGGAGTTTAATAGCTTTTCAAATATTGAGGATTTTCTTCTTTGATACTAGACCAAAACTCCACTAGTAGTTTTTAAAGACTAGTTGCAATGTGCAATCTGAAATTTTATCAATGAACCTTTTGTGTTACTTTTACATTGAAATCCATTGGTCATCTTGCACTTTGAATGGCTCTTTTACCCACTGACAATCTAGGCAACATTCCTTCACCGAATTATGCAGAATTTCCAAATACTGGCATTTCATACAACATCAAAAAAAATCACATTCCATCAATCTTATCACCGATCTCATCAAAAAAGTCTGACAAATACAAGTTTTCCAAAATTCTAAATTGTGCTTGAAAACTTGAATTTTATCACTGGCAATGGTGACAGGCTTTGTTCAATTTCAATAAAACGTCCACTAAATACTGCAGTACGAACAACTATAGTTTGTCCATCAATTGTTATTTCAAGTAAAAATGATGATCCATGCAGATAGTTCGGCTTCAACACACAAGTGCATTTTCTGCAGACAGCTGGACTACGGTACACAGCAGCAATGCTCCATGAATACTTTGCATTTCTTCACTTGGAACATCAAAGACCTTTATTATTGGAGGGTTGAGATTTAATTTAAAAAATATAATTTTTAGTGCTTCATCCAAGGCATTCTTAAGTGAAAATGGCTTTTTTTTAAACCACAAGTGTGTAGCAGGAAAGTCCATGACTATGACCACCAGCAGAGTTTTGTGCCACTGCCCTGATTCATGTTATGGCACCAGCAGTTTTCTCTGTCACTGCTTCTGCACCAACAGTGCAAATGGAAAGGAAGTTGTTCCAGGATAAACCATGAGTCAAAAAAGTTACTCAACCCTATGCATATTTATCACAACTTGTGTTTGTTGTTGAGCATTCACATAAAAGAAAATATTTTTTTGAAGCATACCTGGTGCTGATACAACTTGAGCCATGTCTATAAATCTGCTCATTTGTAAGGTGAAAGTAAAATTTTATAAATAAGATATTACCTCAGTCTTCATGTTTGCAGCTAAATCTTTAATTCGACAAGTCACGGTAACATATGAAGTAGCACTACCCTGAACTTTACTGACTTTTCATTCAGTGGGCATTCAGGAACGTCAGCTGTTCAAAACGTCATTAGTCTCTCAGCTACTGGGTGGGCTATTCCAGCCAAAGCAATAACTCATCCTGTAAGAGGCTTCAGTGACTTTGTCATTTCTAGGTGGAAAAGCTGGAACAAATTTTGGCTTTTAAAGAGACCATGGTGTGTACGCTTAAAACACGTAATTCCTTCTTCTTTAAACTCTGACTGATTGGTCTTGAAATGATGCTTCAACTTAACTGGCACCCTAATACTACATGAAAATGCTCTGTTGCATAAGATACAATAAAGTAAATTATTTGCATCTATAAAGCTGAGAAGATAACTTTCATTATGATTTTCATTTCTTTTAATTTTTTTTTTTCAGTTCTTGTCTACAGTTTCGCCCAGTTTCTTCAGAGTAGATCCCTCCCTTTCACTTGTTGATATGTCCAGTTGCAGTAAACAGAGCTGGCAGCTACGTTGAAAAAGCAAGACTTCCAACCTCCCTTTTTTAAGCCAACAATTAATCCTTAAATATGAAAAATACTATAAATTTTCTTCTATTTTAGAATAAAACAGAATTAAGTGCTAAAATAAACTATAAATACAATTTTAAAAATTATTAGTTTTCCCCAAAGTTTTTACAAGTAAGTGTTGCAGGTTGTACTTACTTCTTGTGTTTCTTCAAAGGTGAAGGAAAATGCTGAGATTTTAAAATAACTACTTATTGGACAATAATGAGGTTTACAGAGATTAGCAGGTATAACCGAAGAAAACTAGTAAGAGCACAGTAGAAGTACTGAGAACAAATCGAGTTCATCACTGAAAACTTCCATATATTTTTTTTTCATATTTTTTTAATAAATTTATTTTTATTTATATTATTTATTTTTGGCTGTGTTGGGTCTTTGTTGCTGCACATGGGTTTCCTCTAGTTGTGGCGAGCGGGGGCTACTCTTTGTTGTGGTGCGCGGGCTTCTCATTGCAGTGGCTTCTCTTGTTGTGGAGCACGGGCTCTAGGTGTGTGGGCTTCAGTAGTTGTGGCACACAGGCTCAGTAGTTGTGGCTCGTGGGCTCTAGAGCACAGGCTCAGTAGTTGTGACACATGGGCTTAGTTGCTCCACGGCATGTGGGATGTTCCCGGACCAGGGCTCGAACCTGTGTCCCCTGCATTGGCAGGTGGATTCTTAACCACTGCGCCAGCAGGGAAGTCCCAGAAAACTTCCATATTTATACCTTAAAGTACTACCTTAAAAATTCTAGGAAACACAAAAATAAAGAAGCACACATTCCACTGGCCAAGAGTGATGACATCAACACACATCATTTAGCCTCTGGAAAACTCCACTGTACACTGGTGAGAGAATGAGAGTGAAACAGGCAAATACTGCATTAATGTTACAATGAAAATTATTTTGACTTTGTATAGCACCAAACAGGTCTTAGGGACCCCAAGGGTCCCCAGACTACACTTTGAGAACCAAGTTCAATATTGTGCTACCAAAATTAATAAGTGCCTCCCCAGATCTCTCCCAAGACAGGATCTAGAGTTATGGCATTCCTGATTGGTCAGAGGAAACAGCCTAGAACTAGCTTAGACCCTGTCACCAGGGAAACTGGGATGCCATCCCTAATAAGTTGTCAAGTTGCCAAGCCTGGATTTACTGAGGAAGGTGGCTCCAGAGACACAAAAATAAAATGTTTTCTAAAGCAGTGAGTCCTTAACTTTACAGAAATCAGAGGAATAGGAGAAAGAAAGGATTGGGTGGTTCTGGGATTTTATACAGGAAGGCGATCTCAGACTAGCAAAATTCCTCTCCTGAGCCATGCCACAAAAGCGGCATACTGGGCTTCCCTGGTGGCGCAGTGGTTAAGAATCTGCCTGCCAATGTAGGGGACACGGGTTCGAGCCCTGGTCCGGGAAGATCCCACATGCCACGGAGCAACTAAGCCCGTGTGCCACAACTACTGAGCCTGCGCTCTAGAGCCCGCAAGCCACAACTACTGGGCCCGCGTGCCTAGAGCCCATGCTCCGCAACAAGAGCAGCCACCGCAATGAGAAGCCCGCCCACCGCAACGAAGAGTAGCCCCCACTCGACACAATTAAAGAAAGCCCGCGCGCATCAACGAAGACCCAACGCAGCCAAAAATAAATCAATAAATAAATAATTTTAGAAGTTCCCTTTAAAAAAAAAAAAAAGAGGCATACAGGCATACAAACAGGTAAGGCAGTGGTACATGGAGATGAAAACCCAAGATGGACAGTGAAAAGGAAGGAACAGAGTTCAAAGAAACCAAACAGAAAAAAAAAAAAAAAAAAAAAGGAAGTGAGACACAAGTCAGCAGAGGGGTCAAAAGGAAGAGGAAAATGCACTGACAGAAACATTCCCTGATGAGCTCTGCGGCGACACTGCTACCTTTCTCCCTGGCCACAGTGGCAGTGTGAAAAAAACTGAGCAACTTACTTGCTGTTCTGATAAGGCATTCAGGCTCTAGAAGTGGCAAGCAAGGAACATCAACAGGAACCAACTGAGACCAAAATCTCGGCCCAAGATTCAAAGTCCACAAATCCACAGGAGCTGCTGAGAAATGACTGTCACCCTCCCTCCCAGGCCTCACAAAGGGGAGGCTTTCTTTTCACTTCAGAAAAGCCAACAAAGGTAACAAGAACCTGCCCTTGAAGGCCCCTCTGCTAGTGAAAAAGGAACCTAAAATCATCAGCTGCTAAGTTCCCATGTGGTCTTTAAGAGAAACAGGGAGCTTTCTCCGGTTGCCAAAGGGTAAACACTGCACGTGAATACAGGAACACAATGAAAGAAATCCTGGCACTAGGTGGGGCCTCCTCTAACACCCGGATCCCAACAGCTCAGAAAAGCCCACGCTCCAGTAACTTTGGATTTGGCCTTCCAGCCAATGAAGAGACTGCACATCCACCACCACCACCACCACCATTCACACCACAGAAATAATGGGCAGGCAGAGGGTGGTGTGTTTTTTTTCCCTTTAATCAATAAAGTTGCCTAATATTGATATCTTGTAAATAAACGAAGTATCATTTTTTAAAAAGTGCTTTCAAAAGTACATAAACCTCTCCAACAGCATCCTATTTTCTTTCAGATATCTGATTAAAAAAGAAAACTAAAATAAACAAACAAATTTAAAAACCCAGAAATGCTAGGAAAAGCACCTACGGAACCCCAATGGCTGGAAGAGGCCAAGATTCTTCCAGTCATTACAGAGACATTCCAAACTACGTCCCTTATACTGACCTGGAGTTGTGTGGCGCTCAGAGAAAATTCACTAAGTTGCTCAGCTGAAACAACGATGACGATAATTATTACATCCTGCCAGCACTACTGTAAGTGCTTTATATTCATTAACTCTTTTAATGCTCACAACAACTATATCTCTAAGATAGGTACTATTATTACTCCTTTTTCTTTACAGGCCTAGAGGGATAAAGTAAGCCCAAGGTCACAGTAGGGGCTGACCCAAGATTCCAATACAGGGACTCTAGCTGCAGAGCCTGCTCTGACCACAGTGACACCATTTATTGGAAGTCCAAAAGTGCTGGGATCTCCTTTCAACTCTGCCATAAGCTCAACTCAATCAGAATGCTATGCTAGACCAAGAGGGCCTAAGGGACCCCACTTCCTGTGACTGGAGAACCAGTAATTCAAACTCTTTTGGGCAAAAACAAAGTAACAAGTCAAAAATGCTGCCAATGCTATGTGCCAAGGCAGTCAAAAGATGGCCATCTGTGGAGAGGAGGTGGGGAAGTGATGGGGTAAGGGAAAACCAGCAGACACTCGGGTCTAAAGAAGGTGAAGGAAAAAGGGGGCCACCCTGCATATAGGATATGAGTAACCAAAACAAAACCTTCAGTAAAATGGTCCTCAGGAGAAGCAATGAGTAAACCACTGTAGCAGCAACAAGGACATAAGCTAGAACTCTGCCTGCAGGTAGCTGCACTCATTAATCACCAAGCTTTTGGACTTGGGAGCTTTCTGCTTAGTGGGAGACTGAGAAAACAATCTGGCTACATCAGCAGCACCTGCAGTCTAGTCGCAGGGGGCTCAGAATCCTGCTATGTCCCCTCCCTGAGAAAGATTCCCTACTGTGTTCAGGAAGTGCCAGCACGTGGTGACTGAAGGCTCCCACCTTTCCTACAGGTACCTTGATCACGGACACTCAAACTGTTCCCCATGGCTGAAGTACCTGTTAAACTGCCAAAGATCAAAAACTATTCTCTCTCCTTTTTTCTTCTCCAGCGGGCCTGGACAGACAGTACCTATGTACCGATCCAAAAGGTCTGGGGTCTGGTTGGATTTAGCAGCCAGATCACGACAGCCAGGAGTCCCGATTCCCTTCCAGATTCACACGTGGGGAGCCAAGCACAGACCTCCTGGCCAGGCGAAGGGCCTTTTGCCAAGCTGTGAACTGCAAAGAAAAGGAGCTCTATCTTAGAGCTTCCAGTGAAAGGTGTGTAAGACCAAGTTGCTTTGAGTAGCATGAGGTGTGGAGAAAGCCCACTCACTGGAGAGGCCCAGCTCAGAGACCCATTCAGAATTAGGAGGGAAGGTGGTTGTTTACAGACATCCTCCAAACTCATGCCTCAATGAGCAGAGCCCCAGAGGAGGCAGATCTTTGTATTGCCAATTTCCCAAACAGCACAGAGGAAAAGAGGCCGAGGCGGCTCAAAACTAGCTTGACTGGTTCTACAGAGAAGCCGCTGGTCTGCCCCGCCTTCCTTATGTTAAAAAGAAAAAGGTGGCTTGGAGCCAGCTGTTGAACCCACCCCTCCCCCCCGCTTCACTGTCCCACAGGATCCACCTAGCCACCAAGACCAGTGTCCATCTCACCCTCCCTCCTACCTACTTGTGATTCTATGACTTCATAAGCCTAAAATCAATCATTTGCTGCACAAGAGGAAATATATTTGTTTTTTGCCCTTTTCCAATGAGAAGGAATAAATGAAAGTAATGGGGAATGAGTGCCAACCCAAAGACAGACATCTGTGGAAAGAACTCCCCACAGGGACCAAAAAAACTTCAAACACTCTAGACAAAACGGACATTCAGATGAAGGGATCTAGCCTATTTATACCCGGCAAAGGAGAAGCAGGTCTAGCGGGCCAGAGAAGGACCTGGGATCCCTCCTCCTCTGAGAGAGAACTGGAAACCAAGGGGGCCAGATGTTCTCTTGGAGCTTTTTCAGAACCAGATGTACCATCTCAAAGTCTAAAAAACAGCAAAGACATTCAATAGCTCGCACTAGAAGGGCTGTGGTGGGGTAGTGACGCTCTGCTCCGAGAGCTAGAACTTTCAGAGTTAACATGGCGATAGACAGCCTCTTCCCATGCCACAAGTGGGAAATGGGTGGTTTCCTCCCCCACAAGGTTTGTAAAGCCTTACTCTTCCCTTTGCTGAGACAGAAGGAGAAAATGCATAGGTAACAAACACTTCAGTGACTCATATTTGATGAAGGCTGGGAGAAAGCCTGGAGAATCCAAGCTTCAGGTGCAAAATGTACAAATACTGGAATCTACCATCAAGAAAAGGAAACCCAGCCACCTATCTGGTTTGTCATTTTGCTGAACTTCCGCTGAAGGAGGAAGGGCCAGGTTTAAACTCCACCCACCCTTTCCACAGCCCTCTCAATTTTTGCTTTGACGCAGGAAAGCGGCGAACGTGGCAGCGTCACCACGGCTAAGAGAGAACCAAACCTTTTCCACGTCTCCTCCCAAAGCAGAGGCCTAGTGGTCAGTCTACAGCTTAACCCAGCGCAAGGAGCTGGGGCTGGACCTGGTTACTGCAGGAAAGCCTCATCAGGCAGCCTCAGGGAAGGAAGGATGACCACCCTCCTTGCCCTTTCCATCTGCTGAGGTTACTTCATCCCAATCCATTAATGAGCTTCAAAGTGCGGCTGGGGGGAGTCCATTTAGCAGAGACGCTATCATGGGGCCAAGGGTGGCGCCCAGCCCCCACCTCGCTTGTCGATAATGGGCCACAAGGTCCGACACTTAGCTGCACTCTAGGCATAAAATATTCATTTAAGTCGACATAGTACATACAAGGAAAGTCATGGAAGCTCCTGGGAGAAGAGGAATGCCAGCCAGGTGGCTAAGTGCTCAATGGGAAAGAGTTCATGAAGGCATGGGTTAGTCCTGGTCAAATGCCCACTGAGAATTAGGCTGTTCTGTCCAAAGGGGAAGCAGTCTAGTCTGAGATGTTTTTGACTCCCAAGAGCTCTAACCATGCAAACCTCTCAGAAAACAAATTCTCAGTCTTTTCCTGCCTCACAGGCATCAACTCTGTTTAAGACATCGATGCTGAAGAAAACTCAAGCCCAATCTTTGGTCGCCATCCGAAAGATTCAGTTATCCCTGTGCAAACTTGATTTTAATCTGAAGCAGGACGAATTTCAATGACTGCCTTGTATCCATCTGTTTAGCTATTTCCCAAAGTCCACAGACTAGAGAGAAATTATTACAATTTACTAGGTAGCTACCTTTACCAGGTTCAAAGTTTGTAGTATGGCAACTGTATGAACTCCAGGGACTCCTAGAGCCCTTGGTCTAACAATACCTCTTTCCTGTTTCGAGGGTGAAGCAGAAAGTAAGATTATATGGTCTGACATTCCCCCACACCCCTGACCAGAAGGCAGCACCACCAAGGAGCCCCTGGCCAGGGTCAAAGGGCAGAGGTCGGAGTCAGCACCCAGAGCATGGGGCTTGCTGCACACAGCCTGCAGGACAGGGAGTGAAACGAGAGCGAACCGAGCTCTCTACAAAACAGCACTAAAACCAGATTACTCAGTGAAACATTCAGCCAGAGTCAACACTGGGATCCAAGGGATATGTGTGTTTGGAGTGGCTCAGTGGTTCTGTACAGGATTCTAAAAGTTAGATTTGCTCTCTCACCCACACTTCCAAACTCCTCTTCCCAGAATCACCTGAGAGAAGAAACAATGCCACTCACTCCCTGGAAGGACAACAGCAGCCTCCTCCCTCGCCCACTGCAGCAGAGGCAGAGGCGGGTGGGCAGTGAAAGCCCCTTGCTTTCTCTCAGGTGCTTTCTCTCAGGAGCTTTCTCTCAGGAGCCCTCTCTTGTGGTTCCTGAGGCCCAGAGGTGGGGCAGGTATGAAGCCAACGTAGGCCCTCTACCAGGTGTTACAGGAAGCTTTCTCCAGCGGCAGGTGGACTCTGCAAGTTGGACCCCTCTCCACTTGCCTATTACTGCTGCTGCTGGCTGGAAGACGAACAGTCATCTTGCTGATTGCTTTCACCACTGCCAAGCCTCCAGGCCAACAGAGCCATTTGGAAAAGTGAACAGAAAGCTCAGCTCTCAGATTAAGAATGCCCAAAACTACCAGCCCCAGGTCACAACCCTCCTTCTGCAAAAGGAAGAGTCTATGACTGTGAAAAAGCACATCTGCAATCAGGTGTCACAAAAATCACGATAAAGACAGGGCTTAACTTTCTTTTTATCTCCTACTTTCACTGTTAGAAGCAGAGTCGACAGCAAACAGGCAATCTCTCTGCAACACTAGGTTTATTTTACGCTTCAACATTTTGTGTGTGTGTATGTCTGTTTAATTCAGATGTGATCAAAGAGCTCCTAGAAACAGCTTCTCATCAGCCACATGTTTTAAAGAAAGGGGGAGAGAAAGAGCAAGAGGTTGGAGCTCGAAGACAACCAGCAGAGTTTGTTTACCTATTTTCTTGTGAAACCAATTTAAATAATTTAAATCTAAGTAAGATAATAGAGGACCTTTGGGGGAAAGAAATCAAACCAACCAAATCCCTTGCTTTTTATTTCACAACATTAAGGCTTATGCAATGACCACTTTAGCTAGAATCGCAACAGGACCGAGAAGAGCTTTCTGGTCTCACCTGGTGGCATGATCTAGCCCAAAGGAGACCAGTGCTTCAGGCCTCTCTAGCCTTATGACCAGAGGAGCTGCTACTTGTCTTTTTTCTTGTTTTAAAAAATACTGCACCTGCCCGTTATGTTTTTCGAAATCCACGCTTTTACTGGAATGAGACTTAATATCAAGTCAATGGTGCGGCTACCCTGAGAATGACAGAAGAACCAATGAAGCGGCTCAGGGGAACCTAAATCCACAGAGTGGAAACAGGATGAGTAATTCATAATTTGGAACAGGATGACAACGTATGCAGCCAGTGCTCTGGACAAAGTTATCAAGGAGCAGCTTACGTTCCCAAATGGTTCACAGAGTTCTGCTATCACAAAATCAGTAGGCGTGCACCGGGTTCCTACTATGCGCTCAGCATTATGTGAGGCTTGTAGGGAAGAGAGGAAATCAATGCACACATCACAAGAAAAAGACCGAGGCAAGAATACATTTACACTGAGTAAAGAGCACAAAGAAACCACATTGAGGCACTCTGTTACTCTACTTTGCTGAATACAATGCCCCCCACAGCCTTGCTGAGAGAGTAGGCACTCCACCGCCACTCCCCAGATGCCTGAGGGTGCCAGTCAGTCACTTGGCCTCCTCCTACAGCTCAGAATCAACAGTCTGGGAAAGTCCTCTGGTTAAGCAGGGTTTACCTGCTAAATAAAGGCTGTGATAGGAAAAGGAATGGAACAGGCAACCTCAAGAGGGCCTCGAGAAAGTGGTTCCCGGTAAGGAGAGAAAACAGCTGGCACTGGAGGGAAAGACTGTGAGATACAGGCCATGCTCCAGTTTCCAAACACCTCAGTCCCATACAGAACCAGCTGCCAAACCCGCTGATGAAATGGAAATCAACCATCACTCCCTCTCAACCCAATTCAACCCCAGAAGCAATCAGTCACTCCATCAGTAATGAAAGGGTCAACCACTGCAGAAAACTTATCCAGAACTCCTCTTGAGTTCCTGACTGCCCAGATGACAGAGAGTGAGGGGGTAACAAAAGAGAAAAACATCAGAGAAATGAAAAGAGGGTAGATTTTTCAGAGAAAGTTGTTAATATGCAAGAGAATATAACAACAGTTCTATTGCACTAAGGAGAAAGAAGTAAACAAGATGAAAACATAAATAATGTAGTGAGGGAGAAGGATGCAAAAAGCATTTCAAGCCCCACAGGAGAAGAGCTCTTTTTTCAAGTCAAGTTTTTTTGGCCTAGTAAAGTTCTCCACCAAGGTATGACAGGCAGGGGACTCTCCACAGAGCAGGCAGCAAGGGACACTAGAGATGGTGAAAGAAAGGGGAGGGGTGGAAAGTGGACGCCTCTCGGCTAAGAGGTGAGATGACACAGAAAAGGCTAAGGCTTGGGTGACAGATGATAGCAGTGATTGCCAGGATGAGGGATAAGTGTGTAGCTCAAGAAACTAGCGTGCAAAATTCCTGGCCCGGGGGGTTACAAAGACTAGCCAATCACAAGGGGATGGATAGGGGCATATGCGGGAAAAATAAACATGATGTGAAGAAGGCAGGAAACTAATATGGAGATTAAAGGCAATCCTGATTAAGAGGCATAGTAAGTAAGATGGGGTGAGGGGAGAGAAACCAGAAGGCAACAAGCAAGGGGGAAGATACTATGTAAAGTGACAGATCCAGGAGCGAAGAAACAAGAAAGCCTCACGGTTTGTGTTGCGGAGTAAGAGGACAGAAAGGCAAGGACGGGGATGCAGCAAGGCCTGGGAAAGGACCGAGCAACAGGTTGTGTAAAGGGAGTGGGGCTGAAATAGTGAGTGTCTTTCCCTCGGTAGGAAGAGCCCAGGGAGAAGGCTGGTACAGCACTCACAGTGAGAAACAGGAGGCCAAGACTCAAAAAACCCAAACCCCAGAGGAAGAGAACGTGAGGGATCCAAAGACTCTGAAGGGAGTGAAGACTGGAACCCCAAAGACAACCTGTGGGAAAACTATGCGCATGACAGCTGTACGGGAAAACACGGAAGCAACAAATGCCAGCGCGAGGCTCCAGGGAGCTCCTGGAGAAGAGAAGGGAAAGTGATGAGCAAAGAGTAGGCGAACGATTTGGAAAGGTGATGAGGGTGGAGCTGGTGGGTTGCAAGCAAGAGGGAGAGCACAATCTGGAAAATTGCAAGCGGCAGGGTAGAAAGCCGGGGAACTGGAAGGGGATAGGGATCGAGAACACACTCCGGGGCGAGGACCCTGAGGGTGATACTGGGACTGGGAGAACCGGTGCGGGCGGAGGGGAAGCGAGGCTGGAGGGATGGAGGAAGAGGTGGACAACGACCTGGGGCAAATCGCAGGGTGCTAGTCGAGGAACAGGAGGGTGGCTGCTTTAAGCGTGGGTGGAGGAAGACCAGAAAGGCCCCCGAGAGAAAAAGGGAAGAGAAGAGGAAGCTGGGGAGGTAACACGGAAGAGCGCAGGAGGGCGGTGAGGGGAGAGGGGGGGGGGGGTCGGCAGAAAGACAAGTGTGCAGCTTGGAGTCTGGACGAGGTGGGTCCCAGGAGAGGACTCGGAAGGGAGATGTACGGGGCCAGGAGCCAGATGACAGGGCAGCCGAGGCTTACAGGATGGCAGCAGGGGCACGAGGGGAGCTGAGGAGGGAGGAGGCTCTGCAAGGTGCAGGGGCCCAGCCAGAGAATTCGGGGAGCCCTTAGGGCTCCTTACCTGCTCGGTGTCCCTCTCGTTCAGCGTGGGTAGGGGGGTCCGGGCGCTGGACATGGCGCCGGTATCTCAGGGGAGGGAACCGAGAAGCTCGGAGGAAGGGAGGGAAGGGAAGGCGCGGAGCCCGGCCGGGCGGGGCTTCTCACAGCAGGGGCACCCGCCGCATGGGCCCCGGCCGGGGGTGCGGGGAGGCCGGACTGCCGCTCACGCCAGCCCGGGGATGCGCCGCTCGGGCTAGGCCGCGCCGGCTCCGAGCGGCTCCAGACCGCACCCCCCCGACCCCCGGCTGGGCTGTGCCGCCTTTCGGCCGGGCCGCGCCGCTCCGCCTACTCTCTGCCGCCGCAGCCGGCCGCCTGCCTCGCTCCTCCCCTGCCCTCAGCGGCACTGCTCCGCGCCCGGCACACAGGCAGCCGCCGCCGGACCTGCTGCTCCCAACATGGCCGCCACCACCGCCGGCCCTCGGCTCTTTCCGCCGGCAGCAGCCGGAAACATCCGAAGCGGCAAGAAACGGGAGGGGGGCGCGCCTTCTCCTCCCGGCCACGGACTACTGGTGAATTCCGGAAACACCCGAAGAAGGTAATCCCGGGGACGCGCGCGCCTCCTCGATTCCGAAGACCAAGCTTCGGCTCTGTTTGCGGAAATCCACGAAGGGACTCCGGGTACTCCAGCCACGCCCACAGGCCTTTCCCCGCCCACTTCAAACTGGCTCTCGGCAGTTTCCGGAAACACCCGAAGCCGCCCCGCTTGCCTTGAGCCGGCCCCGCCCCCATCCCGCCCCGCCGCCGCCGGCGGTCGTCGGCCATTTCCGGCAACACCCGAGGCCGGGCGAGCCTCGGGTCATTCCCTCGGGTGGTACCCAAAGTCTGACTCTTCGTTTCTTTCCGTCAGTTTTCGGGTATTTTCAAACCTTGAACAGGGAGCGTGGATCACGTGTGCGTGTTACCATTTGACTAAATAGAAAATAAGGCTGTTAGCCATCCCTGCTGTTGGCATCCTTTGGTTCTAAGGCAACATCCTGTCTGTGTGTCCTTTTGTCTCTCAGCTAGCTCATTAAATACATCTCGTTTATCATCCAGCCTGTCTATCAACATGTGTGTCACCTGTCAGATGCAGCGTTAGTCTATTACCTGTCTACCTACCGTTCATCACCAGCTGTCATCTATCCTGCCTTCTATTTATCTATCCATGCACCCCACATCTAGTCCACAGGGCTCCTCAAGGTCCCAGGCAAGCACCAGGTAAACGTCCTTGGCTCCCAGCTGCCGGAAGCTGCAGAGATCCCCCCAGCCCTGCATTCCACCTCCAGCTGTGTGTAGTGAAAATGCTGTGTGATCTTGGAAAAATCACATAACATCTCTGTTTAGACTCCTCAACGTTCCTATATTGACAGAATCCATGCCTTTGTTCCAGTGATGACATTCTAAATAACATCTTTGAATTTGTTACCTTTTTTTCTTTCAGAAAAAGTCTTTTGCTTGTTCAAAATAGCACAAAAGGGCATTGCACTATGGCAATGAGTCACGCCAGTTCCCTTTTAACTATCCCTGTGGGGTAGAGCAGGAGAGACATTATCTTAATTCACATTTCAGTTATCCCTTCTAAGACAAGGAACTCATAGGAAAGAAAAGAGAAACTGGTTGAAAATGAGGATTCCTCAGGATGGCACAAAGAATGGACACCTAGAGAGGTTCCTTTCCTTCTCTGGTCTCAGTTTCCCCAGCAATGAATTGAGGTCATTAGATTCATGAGCTCTGAGGTCCCTCTCATCTCTGGAGAGCCCCTGACTTTAACAGGAAGTCCATGTGGCAACCTGAGTTCACTCTTTACTTCCTCCTAGACTGTCTCACCAGGGAGGGGCAGTAGGCTGGCTGGTCTGATTCCTCGGGCTCTCAGCTGCCCCCACCCATTGTATCCTGGACATGTTGAAAAACCACCACTCCCAAACCTACCCTAAGTTCAACAGCAGATAAGGTAGGCAGAAGCCAGAGTCCCCACAAGAGCCAGAGACGAAGCTCAAGTAACAAGTTCCCAAAGGTACAGGAGGAGAGAGGCCCAAGGGCTTGTGGGGAAAGAGTGCTGGTTGGACCTCTGACACCTGACTTCCAACTCCAGCTACAGCTTATTGAGCAGAGCCCTTGGCTAAGTCAACCAGAGAAACAGGCAGCCAGACAGAAGCAATGAGAGGATGGTATGAACATACTTCCTAAGGCAACAGGTATGACCTACAGTCCTAGTAAATGCTCGGGACTCCATGACACCTCCTCATGCCCCACCTCAGCTCCATTCAGGCATCCAGCCCTTGAGGAAGAAGTTGGTGAAGGAACACAGAAGGAGGTGAGAGGGAAAAAAGAGGAAGAGGTGAAGCCAGAGGACATTCCCCGACCCCAAATTCATCCGGAAAAATCCATGAGAATGATGTGCCCTCTGGTGGCCAAAGGGAGATTCACTGTTGATTCCTGTGCCCCGTGTAACCTCCAAGGCTTGGGTCCCTGGAATAAGGGAAAAGAGGAGGCGGTTGGAGGAGCAAAGGAAGGTGCACTCAGGGGTCTTCCCTGGCCCCTGTCTAAGCAAACTTGACTAAGCAAACTCTACATCCTCCATGCTTCTACTCACTCAAGTTCTCATCCCTGCACTCTGCCCCTTAGCCCCTGCCTCCATCCTACCTGTTCTCTCCTCTTCCTCGCAAGGCTGTCTAACCGGTCTCCCTGCCTAGAGTCCCTCCAACCTGCCCCACCAGCCATGCCAGAATAATCTTCCTAAAGTCCAGCTCCAATTACATCTCTGCCCTGCTAGAAGGCTCTCACCAGCTCCCCTGTGGGTTAGGCAGTCTGATTTCATGGGCCTATGATCTGTGCAGTCACACAAAGCCCCACACTTAAGAAGGGCCTTGAGCTTGATTTAATGCTCTACTGTCACCCCTCTTGAAATTTTTACCAAGGGGGCCCTGCATTTTCATTTTGCACTGGGCCCCACAAATTTTGTACCTGGTCCTGGTGGTAGGAAAAGACTTCGGGCTGCATTGAAACCTTTGCACAATCTGGCCTCAACTTACCTTGTGAATATCCTCTCCAACTAGGTATCACTGGTTGACACCTCCCTTCAATTCGTGCCCTGCCACCAAGCTCTCTCACCTTCATGCTTTTGTTCGGGCTGATCAATTGCCAGTCACCTACCTCACCTGGAATTCTAGATGTCCTTCAAGATCCAGTTCAAATTTCGTCTTCTCATACCCACCTAGTCCTCTTCAAAGATTAATTATTGCCACACATTTACCTCTCTCTAATCTGCAAATTCATTCATTCATAAATCTCTATTGAGCATCTACTATGTGCAAGGCACTGTTCTAAGCTCTTCAGATATATCAGTGAACAAAAGATCTCTGCCGTTGGGGAACGTACATCTCGACTGGGGAAAGACAGACAACAAACATAATACATGATAGTAAATATTAAGTGCCATGGGAAAAAAACTAGAGTCAGCTAAGGGGGATCAGGATTGCAGAAGTGAGGTGAAGGGATGGAAAACAAGTTGCAGTATTAGGGTGGTCAGTGCAGGCCTCACTGAGAAGGTGACACTTGAGCAAAGACTTGAAGGAGATGAGGGAGTGAGCTCTGCCGCTGTCTGGGGGAAGAGCATTCTAGGCAGAGGGTGCGGCCAGTGCAAAGGCCCTGAGGCAGGTGCGGGCCTGGCTGTTTGAGAGTGTGGGGGTAAACAGTAGGAGAAGAGGGCAGAAAGGTGATGTGGGGCCAGGCCTGGTGGGCCGCTGCTTTGGCTTTTTCTTGTAGTGAGGTGGGGAGCCACTGTAGTGACATGACCTGACTGGCTGCTGGGTTGAGATTAGAGTGAAGGGGCAGGGCAGGGTTTCCTTCTGGAAACCCTGAAGGAGGCTTTTATGACAATTCAAGTGAGAGATGACCATGGCTCGGAGCAAGGCAGCAGTGGTGGAAGTAGTGAGAACTGGTCAGATTTGTGATAGATACAGCCGACAGGATTTCTTTCTTTCTTTTTTTTAAAAATAAACTTATTTATTTAATTTTGGCTGTGTTGGGTCTTCGTTGCTGCGCATGGGCTTTCTCTAGCTGCAGCGAGTGGGGGCTACTCTTCATTGCGGTGCGCGGGCTTCTCACTGTAGTGGCTTCTCTTGTTGCGGAGCACGGGCTCTAGGCATGCGGGCTTCAGTAGTTGTGGGGCACAGGCTCAGTAGTTGTGGTGCGCAGGCTCAGTAGTTGTGGCTCGTGGGCTCTAGAGCGCAGGCTCAGTAGTTGTGGCGCATGGGCTTTGTTGCTCCGTGGCATGTGGGATCTTCTCGGTCCAGGGCTCGAACGCGTGTCCCCTGCATTGGTAGGCGGATTCTTATCCACTGTGCCACCAGGGAAGTCCCCAGACAGGATTTATTTTCTTTTCTTTTCTTTTTAATATACAAATTTATTTATTTATTTTTGGCTGCATTGGGTCTTCGTTGCTTCTTAGGGGCTTTCTCTAGTTGTGGTGAGCGGGGGCCACTCTTCGTTGAGGTGCGGGGCCTTCTCATTGCAGTGGCTTCTCTTGCAGAGCACGGGCTCTAGGCATGCGGGCTTCAGTAGTTGTGGCACGTGGGCTCAGTAGTTGTGGCTCGCGGGCTCTAGAGCGCAGGCTCAGTAGTTGTGGTACATGGGCTTAGTTGCTCTGCAGCATGTGGGATCTTCCCGGACCAGGGCTCAAACCTGTGTCCCCTGCATTGGCAGGCGGATTCTTAGCCACTGCACCACCAGGGAAGTCCCGGCAGGCAGATTCTTAACCACTGTGCCACCAGGGAAGCCCCCGACAGGATTTCTTGTTGGATTGGTTTAGGAGGTATGTGAGAGACAAGAGCTAAGGATAATTCCAAGCTTTCCAACCTGAATAACTGAAAACAAAACAAACACAAAAGTAAAGGCTCTACCACAAGCCCCAGACCAGGTAGAAACCAATGGATAGGACCAGTGCTCCAGGGCAGCCATGTTGCCCACTGGAATCAGGGAAGGCAGGGGTTACAGATTCCCGGCACCAGAGGCACAGGGGCCTTAGAGTAGCAGTCCCCTGCTTGCATGGGCCAGGAGGGGAAAAGCCAAAGGGAGCCCAAGGTGCTGGATGGAAGATACCTCCATTCTCACCCCTGTGAACCATTGCAACTCTTCTCCATCTTTCTCCTCCCACCCAGTGAAGCCAGAGAGCCTGCTCAGGCAAGCCACCCTGGGGGGTAAGGAGAGCGGTCCAGAATTGCCCTCTGATCAAGAGTCAGATAACGGGGTGTGGCAAGACCCACACATGCCCTTTGACTCACAGAGACCCTCCCATCTCGCTGAGCTTTGCTCTCTCTTGATGTCTCTGAACTTCCATCATGCACTTTCTTTCTTTCTTTCTTTCTTTCTTTCTTTCTTTCTTTCTTTCTTTCTTTCTTTCTTTCTTTCTTTCTTTCTTTCTTTCTAATTAATTTATTTATTTATTTATTTTTGACTGTGTTGGGTCTTTGTTTCTGTGCGAGGGCTTTCTCCAGTTGTGGCAAGCGGGGGCCACTCTTCATCGCGGTGCGCGGGCCTCTCACTATCGCGGCCTCTCTTGTTGCGGAGCACAGGCTCCAGACGCGCAGGCTCAGTAGTTGTGGCTCACGGGCCTAGTTGCTCCGCGGCATGTGGGATCTTCCCAGACCAGGGCTCGAAGCTGTGTCCCCTGCATTAGCAGGCAGATTCTCAACCACTGCGCCACCAGGGAAGCCCTGTTTTTTTATTTTTAAAATTTTATTTATTTTATTTATTTTTGGCTGCATTGGTTCTTTGTTGCTATGCCCGGGCTTTTCTCTAGTTGCGGTGAGCAGGGGCTACTCTTTGTTGCAGTGCACAGTCTTCTCATTGCGGTAGCTTCTCTTGTTGCAGAGCATGGGCTCTAGGCGCCCGGGCTTCAGTTGTGGCTCGCGGGCTCTGGAGCACAGGCTCAGTAGTTGTGGCGCACGGGCTTAGTTGCTCCGCAGCATGTGGGATCTTCCCGGACCAGAGCTCGAACCCATGTCCCCTGCATTGGCAGGCGGATTCTTAACCACTGCGCCACCAGGGAAGCCCCATCATGCACTTTATAGCCATTACCATACACCATATTGAATTTAGGACATTTCAGAGATGTTAGAGTGTGGGCAGATGTTCATCTTAGAACTGATGGAATAGAATATGTTTATTATTCCACCAGGATGTGAGCTACACTAGGACAGGAACTCCCAGGCTCCTTCCCTTTTCTCAGGGCTAACCCACATGGAGAGCTGCATCCTATGTGGATATACTCACACTCACAAGTGGGAGGCACGGTTATTTCCCTCATTTTTCTCAGAAGGAAATTGAAGCATAGAGAAGCTTGGTCCCTTGCCAGTGGGAGTGGGAACAGGGGAATGAACTTTGGGCTTCCCGGCCCATGAGAGGTGGGTTGTGTAGGGTAGTGGGCAAACACACAGACCCTACTGCCAGGCTGCTCCTTAGCAGCTCTGTGATCTTAAGTAAGCCTCTTAACGTCTCTCTGCCTTAATTTCCCCATCTGTTAAATGGGGATAATAAAAGTACCTACCTCACAGGGCTGATTTGTGAGGCTATAATGAGATGATACATGAAACAGGCTAGGACAGAGCCTGGTGGACAGCCAGCGCTTTGTGTGGGCTGCTGTTATTATCAGGCAGACTAGCCAGCCTCCCTGAGGCTTCTTTTAAGTCTCTCTACTATATCCTCCCCACGTCCCGGAAGCACAACACTGGATCAGATGTAAGAGAGTCCATCCTGGCCCCAGCTCTGTCACTAACGGATCATGTGGGCCGTTAGGTAACCCCCTTGCCCACTTGGGGCCTCAGGCTTCTTCTTTGCTCTCTGTGGGGTCTTCCATAATGCTGTCGACTGAATGTGTGTCTGCCCCCCAAGATTCATATGTGGAAATCCTAATCCCCCCGAGGTGATGGTATTTGGAGGTGGCGCCTCCGGGAGGTGATTATGTCATGAAGGCAGAGCCCTCATGAATGGGATGAGGAGCCTTATAAAAGAGACCCCACAGAGCTCTCTGGTCCCTTCACCGAGTGAGGACACAGCAAGAAGACAGCTGTCTATGGACCAGGAAGTGGGCTTTCACCAGACATTGAATCTGGTGGCACCTTGAACTTGGACTTCTCAGCCTCTAGAGATATGAGGAATAAATGTCTGTTGTTTATAAGCCATGAGTCTGTGGTATTTTGTGACGGCAGCCTGGACAGACTAAGATAATCTCCCAAACCCTAACCCAGCGACAATGTCACTCTTGTCCTTCTTCGCCCATGACTTGGCACTGTGCCTGGGGTGGAGGAGACAGTGTTCCTGCCAGTCTTGCTCATATGTGCCTAGCGCAGCAGGAAAGTCCAGCTGCCCATGGAGGTCACTGTATACTGACTTGGGGGGAGGGGGGAGGAGGGGGGAGGGGGAGAGGAAGGGGCATCAGGCAGGGAGGCCACCTTCAGTGTTTGTTCTCCTGGGAGGAGGTGCCATTTGGACCAACTCACATTCCCATACTGGGTCACTGTCTACAGGCAGAGTTCTGCCACCTCCATCGCTAAGAAGGTTGGGCATTCTGGATGGAAAGCCAGGCTGCCACGTTGGCAGAAGCAATGTCAGTGGGAGGCAAAGGGGAAAGCAGAAGTGGGCAGTTTTTACTGGGGCTCAGAGGGGGGATACCCAAAATGGATGATCTGGGGCCTGTGGGAGCATGGGGACCGGAAGAAGCAGCAAGGAAGGCTTCTTAGAGGAGGTGATGCAGAGTCAGACCCCAAGAAGAAGCAGAGGACTGCAAGGAAGGACCGGCAGAAATAGGAGCAGCCCGTGGAGGCATGAAGGAGGCCGGCTCTCAAGGAGTTCCCATCTCATGGGGATGGGCCAAGAGCAGCCTCAGACTTGGAGCTGGCAGAGGGGAGTCGGTACCAGCTGGCTGTAACTGGTCTCCTGGAGGACGAGGGGCGGGGGAGGCCGGCCAATGACTCATCAGTGTCTGAGATGATGTCCCCGCGTACCCAAAGCTGCATGCTTGCTCCTGGCTGGCCGGCAGCAGGTGTGTCTGGGGGAACACTCCCACTTTCCCTACCACCTCCCCATCCTCCCTAGGGAGGACAGTGGCTGAGGTCCCCAGCCCCAAGGACAGCAGGGACATTTTCTGGCCCTGGCGGTGTCTTTGGTGGTTCCAACAGTGCTGGGCACATAGCAGGCTGTCTATGAATCCCTGGGGAACGAAAGCCACAGGACTTTGGCCCTCCTTGTCCCCTTTGCCCTGAACTCCCTTTCCCTATGTAACTGCATGGCTCTCTCTGTGCTTAAATGTCTCCAGAGGAAGCCCTCTCTAGCCCCCAACTCAAAACTGCACCCCTTGACGAATGAACATGCAAGGATATCATGGGAATGCAATCAGCCAAATCCAGAACGGAGGAAATTCTGTCCACAGAACAAGCCACTGTGTTCTTAAGAAAAAAGAAAAGAAATAGGGAGAAAGAGGAAAGAAAGGCTGTTACAGGTTGAAACCCATCAACCAAATGCAGTGTGTGGAATGTACTTAGACCCTGATTCAAAGAAATCAGTTGTGAAAAGATTCATGGCAGAGTTCTGGAGATCGGTTGCGCAACAATGTGAACGTGCTTACTATTAAACTGGACACTTGAAAATGGTAAATTTTGGGGCTTCCCTGGTGGCGCAGTGGTTGAGAATATGCCTGCTAATGCAGGGGACACAGCTTCGAGCCCTGGTCTGGGAAGATCCCACATGCCGCGGAGCAACTAGGCCCGTGAGCCACAACTACTGAGCCTGCGCGTCTGGAGCCTGTGCTCCGCAACAAGAGAGGCCGCGATAGTGAGAGGCCCGCGCACCGCGATGAAGAGTGGCCCCCGCTCGCCGCAACTGGAGAAAGCCCTCGCACAGAAACGAAGAGCCAACACAGCCAAAAATAAATAAATTAATTAAATTAAAAAAAAAAAAAAAGAAAATGGTAAATTTCATGTTATGTGTATTTTCCCACAATTAAAAAAAGGTTTTTTTTTTTTTAACATATTCATGGACCAATTGGGGGATGTGAACACTGTGTGGATGTTAAACGACATTAAGGGATTATTAGTTTTTAAAGTGTGATATATATTTTACTGAAAAGAGTCTGAATTTCCTAGAGATACAAACACACCTATTTACAGACGAAATGATACAAGGTCTGGGATTTGCTTTTAAATAATCCAGAAGAGAAGGAGATGTGGGGAGATAAAGATAAACCCAAATTGGCCATATTTGTTGAAGCTGGGATACATCAGGGTTCATTGTTCCTCTCTCTCTCTCTCTCTCCTTTTGGGTGTGTTTGAAGATGTCCATCATTGGGAATTCGCTGGCAGTCCAATGGTTAGGACTCCGCGTTTTTACTGCCGAGGGCCCGGGTTTGATCCCTGGTCGGGGAACTAAGATCTCACAAGTCGCGCAGTGTGGGGGAAAAAAAAAATGTCCATGATCAAAAGAGAAAGAAAAGAAAAGAAAAAAGAATAGTGCCCTTCCGTCACGCCCAGTGCTCTTCCCTGCTGGACACACTGAGAAGCGCCTAGTTTGCCGTCTGCCTCCCCTGGAATGGGGGTGTGGGGAGAGCCGGGGTGCTGTCTCTCTTGTTCACGGCTATATTCAAAACACCTGATCCGTGAATGCCTCTCATCCAGCTGGCAGCTGTGAGCCTGGGTCTGCGTGGCCCCTTGAGCCTGAGCTTTGAACAGCACAGTGATCTTAACCTTGGAGGGCCATGGACTAGTCTCTCTGAGGCCAACCGCTCACCCAGGAAGATGTGGGTGCCATGGTGGGCAAGTGGTCGGGTCAAGGAGAAGGAGTGGAAGGGACAGGGCAGGGTCTGGAAAGGAGAAGCCCCTCCCTCTGCCCTGTCCCCGAGGGCAGCCCAAGCCCATGTGGACATCATTGCACCTGGCACTGCTTTTGTAGCCTCCAAATACCAAGTCCAGCCTGAGCCAGGGTCAGAGGTCGCTGAGGGAGGCCAGGGCCAGCAGGCGGGACCCACCAGGGGCCCAGGAGCCTTTCAGGAGAAAGAGGCAGGTGAGGAACAGGACTCCCTACACCCTCAAAGCCCTCAGCTTGGTTCCCAGACATCGTCGCCTGAGACAGGTGTGATGAGCACCCGTCCACATTGCCGTGAGCCCCTCCAGTGGGTACTGCCAGGCACAGGGCATGATCCCAGCAGGGGCCAGGCCCTGGAGGACTCTGGAAGTTGGCAAGGCAGGGGCACTAGGCACCACTATCATGCTCCTGAGCAAAGGAGGTGTGAGCACTTGTTGTCTTGAATGAGCTTCCCGACTCCCATCTGCGTCCACTCCAGCCCCAAGCCCTGAACCTACCGTGGGTCCCCAGGCTCTGGAGGGAAGGTGTGTCAGGGTCTTCCTAAAGCACAAACAGGCCATGGCGTGCCGGAGACAACAGCTCTGCAGTCAGACAGACCTGGGTTCAGCCAGGTTCTGCTCCTTTAGCCGCTCTGGGATGGCAGGCAAGGTACCACATGCAGCTCAAGGTGCCTCAGTTTCCTCACCTGTATCACGGGCACAAGGTGGGGTGACCCACAGTGGAGACCAGGGCAGGTGTCCTGTCTGCACCCCACAGTTCCCAGCACCGTGGCCGCCCAGGGGCCTTCATCCACGGCTGTGCAAGCTGACCCTGCAGGGTGCTTGTCCCATCCCCTGCTTGCCCGGGCCTCCTAGATGCGGGGCCTGAGGAGACCTGAGGCTTTGCTGTTGGTGTTAGGGCGGCCAAAGAGGTGGCTCTGTTTCCTTTCTCTTCCTTTCTCGTGGTGCACTCTGTCCACGGAGTGAGGCTATTTGCTCGAGGGAAGAAAGGGACGGGCCAGATTCGGTGATATGAAGGCACCTGGTTCCAGGAAGGTGGGAAACAGACACACTGGCGTGCTGTAGAGTCACCTTACCTGTCACACCTGCAAGCAGCAGCCTCCATCCTGCCTTGCGGAGGTCAGCTGGGTGCCCCCTTCCCGAAAGACCCTCCGTGGGGACAGACGCAGAGGCTGCAGTCCCCTCAGAGACGCTCTCCCACCCCAGCCCCCAGCCTCCTCCACACCTCAGGGGTGCGCAGGACTTCACAAAGGGCCCTGAAGGCAGTCTCATTCCAGCCACACGGCTGTGTGTGTGAGGAATGGGGTGGGGGGCCCCTGGAAAGGGCGAGCGGGTTGGAGGAGCCGCGGAGTCCGGACCAGAGCAGTGACAGGACTGGGCGCTGCACGGGGGCCCAGCCAGTGAGCCTCCCCCTTTTCCAACCGTGCTCCCTCCTTTCCAACCACGGCCGTACACGCTGCAGTTTCTCTTCAAGGAGGGAAGGGGCTGCTTCTTCCCTGGTCTCGGACTGGCTTTGCCCTCAGGGCTGTCACTGGTCTCCAAAAAGAGCTCCCTGACTGGACCTCAAGGAGGGCAGTTGTGAAGGGTGGCAGGTGGCCGCCTTCAGAGCACAAAGGAGTACTGGGGACTAGGGGCGGGGGTACGGCTCAGGGGTCCGGCGGCGGCATCCTCTTCCCCCGCTCCTTCACTTGGTCGTGGCTGGACTTCAGCATCACACCTGGAGAACGTCACCACCATCAGCCACTCAGGTCGCTGATATTTGCAAAGGAGGCTTTCTTGGTGTCACAGGCTCTAGGACTGTGGCTCTGGCCCAGGCGGCGGACCCCAAGCAATCCTTCACCTACGTTCAGAAACTCCCTTCTGCACTCTGGGTGGAGCCACGCCCCGGGCTCCACTCTCTCCGCCTCTCCCTGGAAGCCCAGAGGTGCCCACAGGCAGCTCCCAGCCACACATGCTCACAGAGTCCCTGGGGTCCTGGCCGAGGCTGGACAAATCCTTGCCACCCAGGATGTGGGGCTTAAGCCATGGAACAACCACGTCACCAGCAGTCACCATGGCAGCCACCTCGTGCAGAGGACCACACTGCAGGGACCGGCCTGCACTGCAAAAACGTCACATAGGAATACACACCAAGAGGGCACCAGACAAACATTTATTAAGCACCTACTATGCGCCAGGCCCTATGCAGGGCGCTAGGAAAATGAAGTCAATGCAATCCAGCCCTCGCCCAGAAGGAGCTCACAGTCTAGCGGGCCAAACCTTCAATCATAATTAACAGCTGCGAAGGTGCATGTAGCTTCACAATTGCACAAGGAGCTTTTATATAAGTTCTCCCAACTGTCACCACCCAGCAACACAGCCACATTGTTTTAAAAGCACATTGGCATAAATGTAAACACAGTCACACGATTGAAAGGACGGACAGCGACCACCTGTGACAATTCATAGTCTGTGTTTCAGAGTCAGACTTTCAGCATTACTCATTCCTTCCTATTAGGAAGGATACAAGTTTTGCCAATTTGCAGAAATGGTGGTAGAGATACAGGGTAGTTCTATGGCCCCCCAACATCACGCGCTGGTGCAGCCGCCCTAGACACGAGGGGTCCTGAATCCTTGCCCTCTTTCCCCCCACCACACCACCAATCTTCTGGTCTCCCCTGGAAGAGGGCCCCAGATGTCCCGGGGCTCTTTCTCCCGAGCTCGTCAGATGGGGAGAAAGGACCACTTCCCATGAGCCAACCACGCTGAGATCACTCACACCTGGCTGAGCCCACGGGTGACACCAGCTCAGACAGGCACACAGCACAGCGTGCTCAAGCCCAGACCCTTCCTAATTTAGGGACCAGCTCTCTGGTCAGTCTCAAAACCTGACAGGGTTGGTGTCATACAGGAACAACTGCCCTGTGAGTCCTGCCTCTGCCCCGCCTCTCCCCGGCTGCGCGGGATCCAGCAGGAGCAGTGGAGCCGTCCAGCTGCAGAGGGTGGATGGCCCTATTTATCCCACTCACCCCTGGACTCTGAACGGGACAGTGAAGTTTGGGATCTGAGAGCCCTCTGTGCCTCTCTTGAGAGCCCCCTTCACCAAAGGGGAAAACCACAACCCTACACAGATTTGGCTGGTGATGGTTAACTTAGGAGGATAAGGGGTTAGGAGTCTGGTGAAGAGTCGGGGAACAGGAAAACCAGCCAAAGGCTTGGTGTAATTAAGCCGAGGAGAGGGCGGGCAGACCATGAGGCCGAGTGTTCAGCGCTGAAAGGTTGGGGGCGTTCAGGACCCCGCCGCCTGCCTTCCTTTCCTGGGGCAGGGGGAGGGGAGGCTTCTCTTCCCCTGCACGCTGGCCACAGCCAGGGCACTTTGTAAAGGTCATGTTAAGTCTCAGCTCCTCCCCTGGGCCCCCCAACGTGGCCTGTCTTGGACAGACAGAGGCTTACCAAGTGAGTCAGAAGGTACGACATGTTAAAGGTGTTTCTGACCCCATTTGGAGGGCACGGGTAAGGGGAGGGGGCGAGGTGCCCTGCTGACTGACTCAGCCTCGGTCTGCTGGGCCAACAAAGCCTGCCCTGACCCTGTTCCAGCCTCTGGGGCAGCAGCTTTCTGGCTCACACCCAGGACCACCTCTTAGCCCTCCTCAAGGTCACTCCAGGAGGCCGGATATCCTGCTAGCAAACCCCTTCCCCCAATGATGGCCCAGACGGAACTCTCTTAATAAAAAAAAATAATTTATTGTCAACAAAGGAGATATATACAACAGGAAAAGGGGTGAAGAGGAGAGTGTGAGTGACCGAGCCCCCAGGTAGGCTGCTTCAGCCACCTGCAGGGATGGAACAGGAAGAGGTAATGGAGGCCTCCTGATTTAGGAGCCTAAACAGGTGGGGGAGGAGAGGCGTCCCCCGAGGTAGTGGGACTCAGTTCAACACCGTCACGACCACCTCTTGCGTAAGGCACTGTGCCAAGGGAGAATGGTGGGGGGCTGAGAGGGTGGGAGGAGGTCAGGGGGACAGAGAGGTCTGGGTCAACAAAAGGATCGGGTGGGTGTTCTCCATAGGCCCAATGCCCTACCGCACGACAGCCCTTGGCACCCCCGTCCCCCTCAGGGCCTGGCCTCACGCCTCACCTCGGGGAGGCATTTTCCAGCGTCCCCGAGCCATAGCGGATGCTGCCCACCTTCCTCTCCTCCATCCTGCCTTGGCACCTGGTTTTACTCTCCATCAGGTGGCCGAGCTGGGCAGCTCTGAGTGAAAAGCCGAAGGGGGACAATGCCTCCTCTCCCACCCCCCCGAAAAGCAAGAACCTACAGGCCACTCCCTGCCTCTGGCTGCCCCCCGACAGTGGTGCTGGATTCCGACAGAACCGCGGGCCAGTCTGGGCTGTCACCTGCTCCCACACCCTTGGTGCCCTGGGGATGCTTGGACCAGTCTTGCAGGAGGCTGACTGCCGGGGGCTCCTCCAGCCGCACGCGGATAACCTGGAGATCCAGCGTCCCACGAAGCCCCGGAGGGGGAGCTGGGCAAGGATGGGAGCAGAGAGAGAGAGTCAGGGCCCTCCAGACAATCCACCTTGAGGATGTCCCCCGAGGGTCTCTGTAAACCACACCCCCATTTCCTGGCCTTCAATTCCATAGCCCAGACCCTGCGGTCTGAGGAGAAGCACGGGGACAGTGGTAGGCTGTGCTCCTAGTTCATCCAAGGACCAGCACCAACCCCAAGGGCATCACGCCTCCTCAGGCATCAGCGCAGGCCCTCTGCAGCCTTCCTCCCTCATGGATTCTGGCACACGGATGCTTAGTGCTGTACTCCGCTCCTCTCAACTACATTCAGCTGACTCCGTTTCATCTAGAACTTACCGGGCACCCTAGCCTGATGGGTTCTGCCTTGTGTGGGCAGAGGTGGTGGGGTGGGCAGCACCCCAAAGCAGAAAAAGACATGACTGTGCCCACAAAGGAGCTCCCAGGTGAATATGCAGGGCGGAGGAGAGAGCACTGGACGGAGAGTCCCGGGTTAACATCCAGCTCTGCTTTGGAACCTCAACCAGGCTCTTCACCTCCCGAGTCAATACCTACCACGCAGGGGTCAGACGTCCACCTTAGCAGCGTGGAGAAGCTACTCACAAGGGGCAGAACCAGGCCTTAAGACAGGGGAACGTGAACTGCTGACAGCCACCGTTCAGGTACCAAAATGTCCGGTTCGGCATGGGCATGCGCAGAAGTTACGTCAAAAAACAAAGCCAGAAAATGGTGATTGTAACTGTTGCGGTGTCTATATTATTTGTGGTTTTCTTCTGCACTGTTTCTAGAGACCCAGTGATTTAAAATCTGGCAGAGAAAACAGGTACAATTTTGCTGTACTGTTTGCCGGGATTTAAAATGACTCAATGGCTGCCACTGGGTCGTGCGACTGAACAAATTCTGCTTTGTAGTCACACGAGCTGGTTTGTCTCCCTGACAAACTCTAAGCTCCTTGAGGGCAGGGGGAGCCTACTCATTGGCTCCTTAATTCAACAATAACTTACTGGGCAACTATACTGTGCCCAACACTAGCCCAGTTGCTGGGGGTTCCCCAGGACATGGTGCAGGCCAAGTGGCCTTCCTGGAATTGACATTCCAGTGGTGAGAGCCAATAAACAGGATGAGCAAAGCAAGAATGCAATGCGATATATACAGACAGAAGCAAAGTAAAAAAGTACACCAGGGAAGGGGACGGGGTAGCAGGGAGGGCCTCACAGAGCTGACGCGTGAGCAAAACGTACAGGAAGCGAGGAGTCAGCGGCGTGTCTAGCTGGGGAACAGCATTCCTGGCGGGAGGAAGAGCAAATGCAGATGCCCTGGTGGGCAGAAGAGGTGAAGATCCTGGTTTGAGGACCACCGGTCTCCACGAGGACTCTGACTTTTATCTGAAGTGCGACAGCGACGGCGCTGGAGGGCTCTGAGCAGAGCAGTGCCAGGATCCCACTTGGGTTTTCAACAGGGGCTCTGGCTGCTGTATGAGACCGACCACAGAGGGCAAATATCAGAAGCCAGGAGACAAGTTCAAAGGTTGTTAAGGAAGCTTGGATGAAAGTAGCAGCAGTAGGGGGTAGTGACAGGGGGGTCAATTCTGAGCATCTTGGAGGTGGGGCTAACAGGATTTGCTGATGGACGGATGTGGGGTCTGCGAGAGACAGAAGATGACTCTGAGGGTTTGGTCCAAGCGAACTGAAGAACGGGGCTGCCAGCTTCCTCGGGAAGGGAAGACTGGGGGGGAATAGAGTGGCTGGAGGTGAGGGGAGGAGACTGGGGGTTCCATTCAGAAACGCCGTCAGAAACTCCGAGTTTGGGGGATCTTTTAGGCAACCAATCAGACACGTCATATGGGTAAGAGAGAGGCTGGAACCGGAGGGAGAGGTCTGGGGTGGAGGAGAAAGGTGGGACCGTGAGCACGAGAACCGTACTTCAAGCTGTGAGCCTGGACGGGATCACCCAGGGCGTGAGTGCAGATCCTGACCCACGGCTGGGTCATTCATTCATTCACCAAATACAGAAGCAGCACCTATTCCGTGCTGGGCACTGGGGATATCACAGTAAATGAAACAGGCAAATATCCTGACCTAAAGGAGCATATGTTCTAGAAACGGGAAGAAAAACCACCACAGGATCCCCATTTGGGGAGCTAGGAAAGAACAAGCAAGAGAGGCAGGTGCAACCCAGGCATGCTGCTGCCTGAGAGGCCAAGGGCAGAAAGGGTCTCCAGGAAGGAGGGAAGGAGGGAAGGAGGGAAGGAGGGAGGGGTTCCTTGTTTTTGCCAGGTCAGGAAAGATAAGGACTGAGAACTGACCACCAGATCTAACTTTATGGAAGTCAATGGCAATGTTGCCAAAAAAGCCATTTTAGTGTGGGGTGGTGAGCATGAGTTTGACTCAAGTGGCTTCTAAAGACAGACTGGAGACAGTACAGAAGAGCTCTCCAGCTTTGCTGAAAAGGCTTGGGGATAAATGGGACAGTGGCTACGATGGGATGAGGGGTCAAGAAGGGAGAAACAACAGCTTTGCGTAGGCTGATGGGGAAGACCCAGAGGAAAGAACAGCTCCTGGTCTGACAGAGAACTGATTCCTGGCCCTCACTGCAGGCGGGGTGCCGCATGGGCGAAACACACCTGCCCAAGGCTCAGTTTCCTCTTCTGTAAAGTGGACATAATAATCCTTTATAAGGTGGTCCTGTGGATTTCAGGAAATAATATATTAAAAGAACTCAGTACATTGGAATTAAGTGCCAATTCTTCCTGATAACAGGGAGGGCAAAGGGGTGGGTGGTGGGGAGGGGAGTTTCAGGAGAGCGAGGCCTGAGGTGTGGTAGAGAGATCTTCTTTCAGAAGCAGTGCATGAGCAGAGCCCCGGGCCATCAGAGAGCAAGCCAAGAGGACTTCTCTGTCCCTGGGACAAGCTGAGTCCCCTCAGCACCCCAACCCCAGAACCACCCCTACTTCCCTCCTGGCCCAACCCCTCTGCTTCCCCAGCTTCATCCCCCTCCCCTTCCTCCACACTTGTGCATGTGTGTGTAAATGTGTACACCTTCTCCAGGGGGTGGCTGGGGCCCACTTCTCTCATTTCTCACTAAGGCTTGTCTCTGAGCAGAGACTCTGGAAATGTTACCACCAGAATGACAAGTGAAGGCAGCCGTCATCCACTCATCTGTCAAAAAATCTTTCCTGAGGGCTTTCTTGGTGCCAGGCCCTGTTCTAGGTGCTGACACACACACACACACACACACCCCCAGGCCCTGTTCTAGGTGCTGACACACACACACACACACACCCCAGGCCCTGTTCTAGGTGCTGACACACACACACACACACACCCCAGGCCCTGTTCTAGGTGCTGACACACACACACCCCCCCCCCAGGCCCTGTTCTAGGTGCTGACACACACACACACCAGGCCCTGTTCTAGGTGCTGACACACACACACACCAGGCCCTGTTCTAGGTGCTCTCTCTCTCTTGCGCGCGCACACACACACACACACACACACCCCCAGCAGGAGGCTTTTTTCCACTGTCTGCGAGTGGGCCCTCAGGGCTCACCTCCTCTCCTGGCCGGGACGCCTTCCCCCCCTCCATCCTGGGAGGCCCCTGGAAGTCCAGCAAGTCGTCCCTGACTGCGTCACACTCACATCCATCAGGTCAGCTGACCTGACCACAGTGACTCCCCGCCCCCCAACTTTTATATCCTTGATTTTTAATCTTTTTTAAAGTGGTAGGATCTTTACTCAAATAAGATCTTTGAAGAGCTTCAATAAATAAAACAACTCAAAGTAGAGACATTCTGGTTGAAGCCTCACAGGTTCCTGAGAAATCTGAGCTTTGGTTACTTAAAACCCCAAATCAACCTGAAACCACTGGTCTGGAGCCTGTGCTCTGCACAGAACCATCGTGGGCACCACACTATTCTCTATTTGCTGACTTGTACCCTTAGGCAGACTGAGTTTCGTGGCGATAAAGGCTGTGGCACTCCTGTCATTTCCCATAGCTGGGCTGCAGGAACACTTGCTGCTGTGTCACTTAGTACCTCCTGCAGTTTTTGGACCGTCTCCAACCTCCATAGGTCCCTGCCTCTGCCGAGAACACCTCTCAGCCCCCTCCATCCCTCTCACATCATTCAATCAGCTTGCTGAACCCCAAATCTCAGGCTTTGCCCATTCACCCCAAATAAACCTGAGATCTCAAGGATGCCCTTCTCACCTATTGGTCACTCCACACAGGTGGGGTTTGGGCACAGGGTACCCCAGGGGTCAAAATAAAGGCCCCACTTTCAAGAATGAAACCAGAAGACTCATCAGTCAGTGGAAGAGATCAGCCATTTAGAGCAGGGGTCCACTGACAATACGAGGGGGCCTGGGAAACGCTAAAGTCCAGGCAGAGCACGGTCCTGGGGAAGCAGGACTGGAAGGTGACTCAAGCTGAAACCTGAGACAGTTAAAACCTCACAGGGGTGAGGCCTGCCTCCAGACTAGAAAAAGTGGTAAAAGATAAATAGATGAAAGCACACGTGCAGAGACGTGCACACAGAGCTTTGTAAAAGGTCTGAAGGATGCAAGCCAAGTTTTTGACAGTGGTCACCACTGAGTGATGTGGGCTGAAGTGACAGGTTTGCCTTTTTCTTTAGGCAAAAAGTACACCTCCTTTTTGAGAGCCCTGCTCTGGGGAGCCTCCAGCACCCCGTGTGCCATCTTTCTCAGGGCTCCAACTCCAAACGCCCATTTCAGGCAGGCGGGACACGAGGCACTCTCTGTGTCACACATTCACTCCTTCAAGAACCAATTTCTGGGGCTTCCCTGGTGGCACAGTGGTTAAGAGGCTGCCTGCCAATGCAGGGGACGCGGGTTCGAGCCCTGGTCCGGGAAGATCCCACACGCCGCGGAGCAACTAAGCCCGTGCGCCACAACTACTGAGGCTGCGCTCTAGAGCCCGCGAGCCACAACTACTGAAGCCCGTGCACCTAGAGCCTGTGCTCCGCAACAAGAGAAGCCACCGCAATGAGAAGCCTGCGCACCGCAATGAAGAGTAGCCCCCGCTCGCCACAACTAGAGAAAGCCCATGCGCAGCAACGAAGATCCAACGCAGCCAAAAAAAAAAAAAAAAGAAAAACCATTTTTTGCGCCTGAGATGCTGCAAGCAGGGCCTGGCCTGGCGAGACGAAGAGAGAGAGGAACCAGGCTCAGCCCTGCCCTGCTGGAACACAGGCCAGTCTCATCTCAATTCTGCTACTGCTGGGTTACGTGACTGTGGTAGCAGTATACCGGTCCCCCAAACATTTCAAGTCCTAATCCCCAGGACCTGTGAATACAGTATCTTAAACGGCAAGGAAGAATTAAGACTACAGATGGAACTGACATTGTTAATCAGCCAACTTTAAAATAAAATAGAGATCTGGATGATCTGGGTGGGCTCAGTGTAATCACAAGGGTCTTTAAAGGGGAAGGAGAAGGCAGAAGAGTCAGACCCAAAAATGGCATCCTGAGGAAGACTGCACTGGCCACGGCCTGCTTTGAAGATGGAAGGAGGGCACAAGCCAAGGAACACAGGCAGCTGCTAGAAGCTGGAAGAGGCAAGACTTCCTCCTTTAGGAGCCAGAAAGGAACCCAACCCTGCTGACACCCTGATTGTAGCCCAGTGAGACCCGTTCCAGTCCTCTGACCTCCGGGACTAAAAAGTAGTATATCTGTGTTGTTGTAAGCCACGAAGTTTGTGGTAGTTTGTTACAGCAGTCTCAGGAAATGAATACAAGGACCGTAGAGGAGGAACCGTCTCTCTGAGACTCAGTCGGTCCATCTGGAAAAGATACTTTTATAAGGGCCAGATGAGCTGCATATGAAAGTTTCTTAAAATCGGAGAACATGATAAAAACACAAGCGCTTACTGCTATTATTAGACGTAAACTGAGCTGAGGTGTCTGCTGAGTGTTCGCCCCGTCTATTCTGCTATCGGTCCCAGTTAGGCCCCTGGTCCACCGGGGCCAAGGAGGGCACCTCAGGCTCCAGCTGGAATCAACCTTAACTGTGGTGATGGGTGTCGGGCTTTGGGGAGCACTGGCCTAACCCAACCTAGCAACCAGCCAGGACGCTCCCAAGGAGCTCGCAGAAAAACTCAGCTCTCTGGCTGGCCACTGTATTTAAATCCACCTGCCCTCGGCCCCGCTCCCAGGGGACTGGAGCACCAGCCACCTCTACCCTGGGCTCTGCTGCCGAGCAGCCTCGTGGAGGCCAGACCCCCGGGATGTGGCCTTCCTGACCTCCCACTTGTCATCCCCGCTCAGGAGCTCACCTGGGGAGGGGCTTTCCGGCTGGAGAAGGCCTCTTTCTGCCACTCTCCCCTCTTTGGGCGAGTCCTTGCTGTCTGAGGCCCTGAGCTGGGTGTGGGAGAAGAGCTGGAGGACGAAGCCAGCGGGGAAGCTGCCGTCGGTGAAGTGTCGGACCTCGGCGGGAGCCGCAAAAGTCTCGGTGGGTGAGTCGGGTGAGGGGGGATCTGGAAGGGAGGACAGGATGGAACTGTGAGGTCAGACTCCCAAGGGCTGAGCCCACGGCCTCAGCTGAGGTGCAGGTGCCCTCTGCCACGCATCCCCCCAGCCCCCCCAGGGTCCTAGCTTTCCTCCTGGAGCCCACACCTTCCTCGCCTTCACCTGGGTCCGGGTCCGGGTCCAGGTCCAGGGTTTTGGTCATGGGTCTGCCTCTTTTCTTTCTGACCGGCTCCTCCCCAGGGGGCTCCTTCCATCTCTGACCACGTGGCTTCTTGCTTACCGGCTCTGGGACAGGGGCCGCTGCAAGAGACAAGACCTTTTTAAGAGGCCTGATTGCCGTGAGCACAGGGCTGCTGAAGGTGCCTGCCCAGCAGCCTCTCTCCACCCAGATGGCAGGGCCCATGCTTCCCCTCCCCCCCAACCCGGCCTCCAAGGCTTTGGGATGACTGACCAGGAAGCTCCAGAGGGCGGAGTCCCCTGGGCCGGCTCCTTCTAGGGAGGCAGGGGTTGTCCTCGGAGTCGAGGAGAACGACAATCTCTGCTGGCATTTCGGCAGGGTCCAGGTCGGAGTCTGGGTCCACTTCGACCTCCTGGCCTGAGTCTGAAGGGGGCAGACGCCAGTGAGCAACGAGAGTCCTGACTTTGCCTCCCCCCCCACCCCTCCCCCAGCCCCGCTACCTGAATGGGGCGGGGATGGCTGCTCGGCCCTGAAGTCTTGCAAAAGGGCCACCCCCTCACTCCAGGCCTCCAGGATATTGCTCTTCTCGGAAGGGCTCAGGTCCAGGGTGTGAGGGTGCTGCTCCAGGATGTGGGCGCGCGCCGTGTCCGCCGAGGGGGCCCGGATCTCGGCCCCACACACCATGCACAGCGCCCGCCCGCTGCCTCCCGGGCTGTTCCCCACCAGGAACTCCTGCTCCCAAGACATCTGCTGCCTGGGCTCCTCACAGCCATCGCCACCTGCCTCTAGCAGGCTGGGCCTTGGCGGTGGGGACTTCGCCCGCTGGGCCACTACGGAGGGAGAGGAGGGGGCGGGGATTGTCAGTGAAGGTGCCCACAACCAACAATATAGAGAACAGGATTCCCCAAACCCGGTGGCGTATGTAGGGAAGGAACTTTCCCACCTAGAGTCTCTTTCTCCCCTCCCCTGGAGTCCACAAGGCACTAGCCACGATAAACACAGCCTACACGCCTCGGCATCCTGCTACCTCAATCTAGTCTCGGACCACAGGTCCAACAGGTATTTCGGTCCAACAGGTATTTCATTCCAACAGACTGCGTTCCTGCATGTCTTCGGCCTTGGCAGCCCATCAGTCTGGCAAACTCCTCTACTTCCTTCATGGCCCTGCTCAAATCCTCAGCCCTGTGAAGCCTTCCTGACCTCCAACCCCTGGCAGGTGATTATATCCATATGCGACTACCAGGCCACGGCGAAGCACTTCCTTGAAGACAAGAATGGTAAATGTTGTCATCTTACTGTCCCCGCAGGGCCTGGCACGTAGGAGAGGAGACGCTCAATGAGCCTTCTCGGGTCAGTGAATGGCATCCATGCCTGTTCCTCCACTTGTTGAGGCCCCTTCAAGAGGCCTCCCATCCTGTCGGAAATAGCCTCCCCTCCCAAAGCCTTTGCAGCGGTGATCTCGCTCGTCCCTACTGGTCGACACGGCACCTGTTCCCTGTGCACGTGGACCATAAGCTCCGACAGGATGGGAACCCTTCTCAGCTCAGCAAAGGATGCAGGCTCAGACCCACGTTAGCCTGGCAGCTCAGCGCTTCTGATCCCTCGTGGCTGCACCTCCCTCCCACCTGTGGAGATGGAGCGAAAGACAAATATGGGAGACCCTAACACCTGGGGACTGCCTGGCAGAGGTGGCATTTGAAATGGGTCTGAGAACTGGCTTGGTCTCAGAAGGTCTAGCTCCAAGGCTGGGTTGTACCCCTCTCCCATGTGACCGTGGGCAGGAATCTCTTGGTTGCAGTTGGGCTTTCTTTGCCACCACTCCTCCAAAACAGCTCTCGTCAAGGTCACCAATGCTAAACCCAGCGGTCAGCTCTTCAACTTTGTCCTTTGACAGATGGCTTCTTCCATCTTGATTTTTGTCACTTGGACTCCAGGGTACCACCTTCTATTGGTTCTTCTCTTACTTCACTGGGGCTCTTTTTCGGGCACCCGTGCCAGTCTCTTCTCCGGAACAGAACTGTCTTCTCACCCAAGGCTTGTCTGCCGTCCCTTAGAAAGCTGCCATCTGCCCCACCTGAGCTCCCTGTTCCCCTCACTGCTTCATTTCCTACTCGTTCCCTTTGTCTCCTGACTACACTGTAGGTCCAAGACAGCATGGATTTTTGATCCTTCACAACTGTATCTCCAGCACTCGGCACAGTGCCTGGCATGTAGTGGCATTCAGCAGTGTTTGATGAGGAGTGACTCAGTCTCCACACTGGAATCACTGGAGCATTCCACAATGGTCCTGGGACCCCATCTTTATGTACCTCCTTCCTCTGGTGGTCTCATCCCAGTGCCTGCCTGCTGACAACTCCCACATCTATACCTCTAACCAGACTCTCCCAGGAAATTTAGATTCACATGTCTTACTTACCATCTGACATCTGTGCTTGAATGTGTCATAAACTTCTCAAACTTGCCACGTTCAAACCTTAACTCCCCATCTCCCGCAGGCCTGCACTCCAGTCTTTCCATCTTGGCAAATGGGAAGTCCATCCTTCCAGTCGCTCAGGCCAAAACCCTTGAATTCGTCTGTTTTTCTTTCCCACCCCAAATCTTTCAAGAAGCTTCTGCTTCAGGACCTTTGTACTTGCTAGTCTCTCTGCCAAAAATTCTTAACCTCCAATTATCTACAGGGTTCTCTCCCTCGCTTCCTTTGGTATGTGTTCGAAATTCACCTTATTAGAGAAGGTTTTCCCGACCACTTGATATTCCAAATGAAACACCCTCACTCTTTTCTCCTTACTTTGATTTCCTGTTCTCTGAACCACCTGACATGCTATACATTTATTTATCTTCATCTATCTTTGGTCATTAGTGTCTACATATACGTTTCAGAAGAGCAGAGTTTCGACTTTGTTTATAGCGATTAGCATGCCCAGCCTAAAACAGTGCCTGACATATAAGAGGTGCCCCCAAATACTTGTTGAATGAATTCACTTCTCTGGGGAAGGAGGATACTCTCGCAGGGTTGTTGAGAGGGTTAACTGAGACAGCCTGGCACTGAGCACTCGAGAAATATTAGCAGAAGTACAGAAAGAACCTCTCTTTTGGATTGAAAGCTCTGAGAAGGGTAATGGCCTTTATTTCCCTCATTTTATAGCACTCTTGATTCCAAAAAGGAGAGGCAGTGCAGGGAAACATCATCATGTCTGCTGAGGCTAAATGAATGGCCTTGCTCTCAACCTTTTGGGTACTGTCCTCCTGAGGGACGGGGTATCTAGGAACGAAAAGATTCTGCATTTTCATGAATACTGTGTCTTCCACTAAGGTGGCTCTTTGTTTTCTTAGGGTTTGCAAGATCCTGAGGACTGGAGAAATCGGTGAGGGAGGAGGGGAAAGCGAGTGCTTCCAGACTGCTCCTCAAACCCCCTCCCCAGGCCAATCCCCTTCTAGAGTGGCTGAGGGCGCCGTAGCAAGCACTCCTTTTCCAAAACTAGGTGTCGTATGCAACCCCTTTCACCCTTGCAGCGCTAGAATCTGACACCTGTGGCTTATGCAAGTGCAAGGTCCGGGGATGGTGAGGGGGGCGTAGGAAAGCTTTCTGCACGGAGCGCCCTTACAATCCACCTTTTGGCGGGCTGCAGCGGCGCCTGCCTCCACCCACCGAATCGCTCCGGACAACAAGGTGCGGGGCCCCTAGCTCCGGCGTGGAGGCCCTGCAGCCCCTCGGCCCTCGGCCTAGAACACGGCCTGGCCCCTGGGCCAGCCTCTGCCTCTGCCTCCGCGGGGGGGGGCGGGACCCGCCAGCGTCACCTCGAAGCCGTCGTGCTGGGCCCGGGCGAGGGGGCGCTCGGGCACCGGAAGATCCGGAGCTCGCGGGGCGTGGATCGAAGGCTCCAGACCCTGGGCGGGGGCGGGGGAGGGGGAATTCGGGGAGGCCTGAGATTCCAAACCCCGCTGGGGGTGGAGCAAGAGGGCGCCAGGGCCTCAGACAGAAGGGGGAAGGGGGCGCCCGGGCACCAGGCCGGAGTGGAGTAGGGGCGCTTGGGCCCCAGACTGGAGGTGCGGGAGGGGGTACCCAGACCCCCGACTGGTTGGGGGGGAAGCCCGAGTCCCGGACCATGACGCGGAAGTGGGATTCCCCTCCCATTCTCACCTCTGAGCATCGGCTCGGGCCGCGGGATTACGGCCACCACCATGGCCTCCTCGTCGTCCTCCCCTTCCTCGCATTTGAGCGTCACCTCGAAGCAGTCGAGCGCGGCGCCCTCGGCCTTCACGGCCATGGCGCGGCCGGGGGGGCCTCTCGGTGACCGGACGCCGGAGGACTGGCGCGCAGGCCTGCGCGCAAACTGGCGGCCGCCTCCCGCCTCCCGCCCCGTGCAGCCCCCTCCCCGCCGCCCGCCGCTCGCCGGCCCGGCCTGCGACGGTCGCGTCTGGGCCTCCCCGAGACCTAGAGCGTCGGGACCCCGGGCGGGGAGGGCTCAATCCGGGGCTCTAGCCCCCCGCCGCTCCCTTTTATGGAGGCTCATTGTCGGCGCCCGCCGGACCGGCCCGCTGCGGGCCCGCCCCCGACTTCGAGCGGCCAATCGCACGTGGCCCCGCCCCTGGCACGCGGCTCCGTTAGAAACCCCGCGACCCGCAGGGGGCGGGCAGGGCAGCTGGCTTCCGGCTGCCCCCTGGCGCGGAGGTGGGGGTCGCGGGCCTGCGGGAGAGGACCCTGAGCTCCCCCGAGCCGGAAGCGTCCTGAGCCGGCCGGCCGAGCCTGGCGGGTCGCCCTCTATTGAGACGCCAGTCGGGCACGTTGGCTGCACGAAGAGCGCTACCAAGTGCCCCAGGATTTTGAGCGGGGTCTCTCTTGCCTTTCCCTGAACAAGCCTTCCACCGCCAGAGGATGTCCGGGGCGCGAAAAAACCGGTGGGGGAGCGGAAAGCGCCTTGGCGTGGGAAGAGTAGAGAATGAATTCCTTCCGATTTGCTAGCTCTCTGATCTTGGGTACGTTATCTGTTTTCTTAGACAAGTTTATCCTTTATTTCAAAGAACATTGTGGAACCTTCTGGACAAGGGAATGGAAAGATGAAGAGCCAAGTGGAGTGTTGTGGGCGCGCGTAAACCACCCCGAGGGTTGTGATTTCCATTTTTTAAAAGTGAGTCCAGAGATTGTGACCCTTCCCACAGGTCTCGCAGAAGTCCTTGAGAGCTCCAAGATCAGCGTCCAGTTGCCATGACGCTGCTGCATCATAATTCTACTGTGGCTGAGCTTTGACCTCTGTGACATAGAATGGGCATCTCCCTCTGCTGTAGAAGCCCTCAGGAGATTTCAGTGGAGAACATGCCTGACACTGAAAATCCGTCTTAAAATGCCACTGTATTAGACCAGACACAGCAGTAATCAGAATAATGTAGTAGGTTGGGGTGGGAGGGGAGATGTGAACTAGTTTATGTGGATTATGGTATGGTTTTAAGTGAATGATTTTGTTATTTTCACGTGTATCCAGTACTTTAAAGGTTTTACAAATAAAGGCATTACCAAGCCTGTTTAACCTATTTCTATCTAATGGTTGTTCTCTACCCTTTTGCTGCAGATCCCTTCCTTGCGCTTTTACTCTGCTCTGTATTGCCTTGCAGGGTGTAGTTTCTCAGGCTTCCAGGACAGCTGCCTTTCAGGCTTGGGTTTGGCCAATGGGAGACATTGGCAGGAGACTGGAAGTTAGGAGGTATGAAAAAGCCAGGTTATTTCTTCTCTTTCTCTCTCTTGCTCAGGCTCTGGCAGGTCTCCAGCAGCAGGCGAGGCTCCCCTGTGGCGCCACCTCCTACTGGATAGGCTGCTGTGGTTCCAACTTCCGATGGTGGTCCTCCCGGCCAGGCTCCACTAATTCCACCTCCTCTATTTGTCCCTCCAGTTAAGGAGTGTGGGCAGCTTCTGGTTTTTGCTAATCTCTGGGTTGCCTCATTGTCTGCTGTTGGGCTTCTCAGCCCTTCCCTCACCCCTGTCACCCGTGTCACCAATCCCCTGCATTAAATTCTCTGTTTTTACATTCTTAGAGTGGTTCCTGTTTGCCTGGTTGGACCCTGAGCGATACAGCCAGTATTATACCAGGCACTTTGTAGACATTATTTCTTAGACCTCACAAGTCTTATGTAGTAGATTGTGTTGTTCCCATTTTACAGAGCAGGAAGTTGAGCCTTAAAGGGTTAAATTACTTGCCCAGGGTAATACAGCATGAATCCTATTTCATCAAATCTAGCATGAACATTTTCCCCTACATTTTAACGTCTTTGAAATGGGGGTGCTTTTTTCTCTAATGGACATCAATGTGAAGTTTTAAGACTATCAAGAAAGTAAGGTGGGGACTTCCCTGGCGGTCCAGTGGTTAGGGCTCCGTGCTTCCACTGCAGGGGGCGTGGGTTGGATCCCTGGTCCGGAGCTAAGAAAGTGTAAGATGGCCCTTCTGATATTCAGATAGTGATGATACCAGCAGAACATAAACCATGCTATTAAAAAGGAAGAAGAAGAAGAAACAACAGGCCCCAGAACAGAGTCATTTGCCCCCATGACAGCAAACCAAGACTTAATTGCAGTTTTAATCTCTCCCAGGAATGTGACCTATAAACAGATAATCTGAAATTTCCTGATCAGCACTAGTGAGGTAACCTGCATAAAGACCCCTTCCGTCCCCTTCCCCCAAAAAAGAATATGACCTGGCCTGAAACAGTTCTTTCCTTTTGTTAATAACTTCCCTAGCCACCCATCCTTCCTTCTGTAAAACCCTTCCATTTTGTACAATTCCGTGGAGCACTTTTCTGCTTACTGGATAGGATGCTGAATCATTAAATAAAGCCAGTTAAATCTTCAGATTTATTCAGTTGAATTTTGTTATTTATCAGTGCTTAGAATGAGACATGCTTAGATGCTCAGATGGGGCCACTTTGTGACCACAAAAATGACTTCGCCTTTCTCTGAGTGACTGGGTCCTTTTTTTTCTTTTTTAGCCACACCACGCAGCTTGTGGGATGTTCCCTGACCAGGGATTGAACCTGGGTCCCCCCGGAATCCTAACCACTAGGCCACCAGGGAATTCCCGATTGGTGCTTCTTTACCAAAGATACAACTCTAGCCCTCTGTGAATCCTCCTGCCTCCTAGGTAAGCATTATAAAGATACCCAGTCTGAATTGCCTCTTCCTCTTGACAGCATTTAATCCAGAACTGGTCCCCACTTCCCTAATCCCTCCGCAGAACCGTGGAACAAAAGCCCAGATTTAAGGAGATACACACAAGGGTGTCCCCAGGATGCACTCTCCTTACTGCTTCAAGTTAAATAAACCTGACTTTTTTTGACTATGAGTGTGTTTGTGGTGGTCTTTGCTCAAGGGCTTTGACAACCTTAACCAATTTATTTTGCTTACATTTTCTATTTTTAGATATATGAAGAATGATATATGATAAAAATCTACCTCAAGATATCAGTAAGTCTAAAGACCTCTTTTAATAACTATAAAATACAATTCCAAGAGATAAGAAATTATTGTGTCAGAACTTGGCAGCGTTTTTTGTTAGGGTTGCCTAAAATAATGGTTCATGTTGCATCTTTCCCTAGATTGAATGTAATCCAATCAGTTGCAAAAGCAGGACTCAACTCTGGTTCTGCCAGTTCCCTGGCCTTGCTCTTTCCACTACAGCACCACCACGCTGCCTCACAGTGAACTTTAAATAGTTGTTAAATGAATGAAAGAGTAGATATTATTAGCTTTTATACACACACACACACACACACACACACACACACACACACACACACACACACAAACTGAATCCGAGAGAAATAAGTCATTTGAGATCAAATGACTTGCAAGTCACAGAGCGATTCTGACTGCAAAGCTTCAGCTCTTTTCCATCATGCCTGCTGCTGAGGGAGCCCTCTCTGCACCAAGCATCCGAGGGGAAACTCTGGACCATCTTAGATGGAGTTGTTACCAGTTCCCATCCCAGCTATGTAGTCCGTGCTGAGTCCTTTTTGAAGGAATTGGAATTTTAATTGCTGAGCTAGCCCCGTGTGGAGGAGAGAGGATAGAGATTTACTAGACAGGTATGTCTGCAACTTGTGAGTTTGGCCTTGGATTATGAGATTCCTAAAACAGGGGAAGGACAGACTAGAGATAGGAGAGTTGAAAACAATGGCCTCTGTTGCAGTAATTAGCTGCTCCAGCCCATTCCCCACATCATCCCCTGGGTTGGAGGCCCAAGCTGGGATGAAGCATTGCCTTTTTTTTTTAACATTTAAAAAAAAAAATTGTAAATTTACAGTGTTGTTAGCTTCAGGTGTACAGCAAAGTGATTCAAACTGTTTCAAATTTTATTGTTCAGTATATATTTTTTAAAATGGGTATCGTTGTGACTTTTATATATTTATTTGTTTTTTAAAATAAATTTATTTTATTTTATTTTTGGCTGCGTTGGGTCTTCGTTGCTGCGCGTGGGCTTTCTCTAGTTGCGGTGATTAGGGGCTACTCTTCCTTGCCATGCGCTGGCTTCTCTTTGCGGTGGCTTCTCTTGTTGCAGAGCACAGGCTGTAGGTGTGCGGGCTTCAGTAGTTGTGGCTCACGGGCTTAGTTGCTCCGCGGCATGTGGGATCTTCCCAGACCAGGGCTTGAACCCGTGTCCGCCCTGCATTGGCATGTGTCACCAGGGAAGCCCCTATATATATACATTTATATACTTTTCCATGATAGGTTGTTACAGGACATGGAATGGAAGCATTTCCTTTTTTTTTTTTTTTTTTTTTTAAAGTAATTTATTTTTATAATGGGGTTTAGCTGCTTTTCACGGCTGTGTTTATGCCACTTTACACCCACTTGACTCACTTACAGAGAGAGATCAATACATAGGTTTTAAGATTCTTACAGTCAGATATATTCTTGTGCGGTGAATAGGGGGTGTTGAGTCCAGTTCACTGAGCAAGGAGTAGGTCTTGTCTATTACATATTGGGTTTATGGAACGGTATCTGAGCTAATTTGAAACCCTTGTTTTATGCATCACCCCACCTCACCTTTCCCGTTAAGCAGCCATAGTGTGTTTTCTAAACGTGTGACTCTGTTCTGTTTTTTTTTTTTTTTTTTTTTTTTTTTTTTAATAATAGTGGTGAGAGTGGACATCCTTGTCTCGTTCCTGATCTTAGAGGAAATGCTTTCAGTTTTTCACCATTGAGAATGATGTTTGCTGTGGGTTTGTCATATATGGCCTTTATTATGTGGAGGTAGGTTCCCTCTATGCCCACTTTCTGGAGAGTTTTTATCATAAATGGGTGTTGAATTTTGTCAAAAGCTTTTTCTGCATCTATTGAGATGATCATATGGTTTTTATTCTTCAATTTGTTAATATGGTGTATCACATTGATTGATTTGCATATATTGAAGAATCCTTGCATCCCTGGGATAAATCCCACTTGATCGTGGTGTATGATCCTTTTAATGTGTTGTTGGATTCTGTTTGCTAGTATTTTGTTGAGGATTTTTGCATCTATATTCATCAGTGATATTGGTCTGTCATTTTCTTTTTTTGTAGTGTCTTTGTCTGGTTTTGGTATCAGGGTGATGGTGGCCTCATAGAATGAGTTTGGGTGTGTTCCTTCCTCTGCAATTTTTTGGAAGAGTTTGAGAAGGATGGGTGTTAGCTCTTCTCTAAATGTTTGATAGAATTCACCTGTGAAGCCATCTGGTCCTGGACTTTTGTTTGTTGGAAGATTTTTAATCACAGTTTCAATTTCATTACTTGTGATTGGTCTGTTCATATTTTCTGTTTCTTCCTGGTTCAGTCTTGGAAGGTTATACCTTTCTAAGAATTTGTCCATTTCTTCCAGGTTGTCCATTTTATTGGCATAAAGTTGCTTGTAGTAGTCTCTTAGGATGCTTTGTATTTCTGCGGTGTCTGTTGTAACTTCTCCTTTTTCATTTCTGATTTTATTGATATGAGTCCTCTCCCTCTTTTTCTTGATGAGTCTGGCTAATGGCTTATCAATTTTGTTTATCTTCTCAAAGAACCAACTTTTAGTTTTATTGATCTTTGCTGTTGTTTTCTTTGTTTCTATTTCATTTATTTCTGCTCTGATCTTTATGATTTCTTTCCTTCTGCTAACTTTGGGTTTTGTTTGTTCTTCTTTCTCTAGTTTCTTTAGGTGTAAGGTTAGATTGTTTACTTGAGATTTTTCTTGTTTCTTTAGGTAGGCTTGTATAGCTATAAACTTCCCTCTTAGAACTGCTTTTGCTGCATCCCATAGGTTTTGGGTTGTCGTGTTTTCATTGTCATTTGTCTCTAGGTATTTTTTTTTATTTCCTCTTTGATTTCTTCAGTGATCTCTTGGTTATTTAGTAACATATTGTTTAGCCTCCATGTGTTTGTCTTTTTTACGTTTTTTTCCCTGTAATTCATTTCTAATCTCATAGCGTTGTGGTCAGAAAAGATGCTTGATATGATTTCAATTTTCTTAAATTTACTGAGGCTTGATTTGTGACCCAAGATGTGATCTATCCTGGAGAATGTTCCATGCGCACTTGAGAAGAACGTGTAATCTGCTGTTTTTGGATGGAATGTCCTATATATATCAATTAAATCTATCTGGTCTATTGTGTCATTTAAAGCTTCTGTTTCCTTATTTATTTTCATTTTGGATGATCTGTCCATTGGTGTAAGTTAGGTGTTAAAGTCCCCCACTATTATTGTGTTACTGTCGATTTCCTCTTTTATAGCTGTTAGCAGTTGCCTTATGTATTGAGGTGCTCCTTTGTTGGGTGCATATATATTTATAATTGTTATATCTTCTTCTTGGATTGATCCCTGGATCGTTATGTTGTGTCCTTCCTTGTCTCTTGTAACATTCTTTATTTTAAAGTCTATTTTATCTGATATGAGTATAGCTACTCCAGCTTTCTTTTGATTTCCATTTGCATGGAATATCTTTTTGCATCCCCTCACTTTCAGTCTGTATGTGTCCCTAGGTCTAAAGTGGGTCTCTTGTAGACAGCATATATATGGGTCTTGTTTTTGTATCCATTCAGCCAGTCTATGTCTTTTGGTTGGGGCATTTAATCCATTCACGTTTAAGGTAATTATCTATATGTATGTTCCTATGACCATTTTCTTAATTGTTTTGGGTTTGTTTTTGTAGGTCCTTTTCTTCTCTTGTGTTTCCCACTTAGAGAAGTTCCTTTAGCATTTGTTGTAGAGCTGGTTTGGTGGTGCTGAATTCTCTTAGCTTTTGCTTGTCTGCAAAGCTTTTGATTTCTCCATCAAATCTAAATGAGATCCTTGCCGGGTAGAGTAATCTTGGTTGTAGGTTCTTCCCTTTCATCACTTTAAGTATATCATGCCACTCCCTTCTGGCTTGCAGAGTTTCTGCTGAGAAATCAGCTGTTAACCTTATGGGAGTTCCCATGTATGTTATTTGTCGTTTTTCCCTTGCTGCTTTCAATAATTTTTCTTTGTCTTTAATTTTTGCCACTTTGATTACTATGTGTCTCGGCGTGTTTCTCCTTGGGTTTATTCTGTATGGGACTCTCTGCGCTTCCTGGACTTGGGTGGCTATTTCCTTTCCCATGTTAGGGAAGTTTTCGACTATAATCTCTTCAAATATTTTCTCTGGTCCTTTCTCTCTCTCTTCTCCTTCTGGGACCCCTATAATGCGAATGTTGTTGCATTTAATGTTGTCCCAGAGGTCTCTTAGGCTGTCTTCATTTCTTTTCATTCTTTTTTCTTTAGTCTGTTCCGCAGCAGTGAATTCCACCATTCTGTCTTCCAGGTCACTTATCCGTTCTTCTGCCTCAGTTATTCTGCTATTGATTCCTTCTAGTGTAGTTTTCATTTCAGTTATTGTATTGGTCATCTCTGTTTGTTTGTTCTTTAATTCTTCTAGGTCTTTGTTAATCATTTCTTGCATCTTCTCAATCTTTGCCTCCATTCTTATTCCGAGGTCCTGGATCATCTTCACTATCATTATTCTGAATTCTTTTTCTGGAAGGTTGCCTATCTCCACTTCATTTAGTTGTTTTTCTGGGTTTTTTTCTTGTTCCTTCATCTGGTACATAGCCCTCTGCCTTTTCATCTTCTCTATCTTTCTGTAACTGTGGTTTTTGGTCCACAGGCTGCAGGATTGTAGTTTTTCTTGCTTCTGCTGTCTGCCCTCTCGGAAGCATTTCCTTTTGATACAGCTCTTACTGTTGGCATTGGGGGCCTTGGTGATGAGACAGGACGGGGCGGGGCGGGTGGGGCGGGCTGCTGTGGGAAATGAAGCTAGATGAAGAGAGGGCTGTTTGAAGGCTAAGAGGAGGGGTGTGGCTTCACTCCTAACTTCCTTGGCATTTTGTAGCTGTCTACAAAAGCCATAATAAATATATGTCCATGCTCTTTAGCTCAATAATCCTATTACCATAGGTTACCTTAAAGTCATCTGAAAGCAGAAAAATAACCTAACAAAGGTGTCACAGTAGCGGTCACTGCTTGAACTATTCATTCCCTAAAACTTAGACTCTCACTCCTTGCTGAAATCTTATTCAGTTCTTGCGTGTAGCCCGGGGTCCCCTTCTCTTGGTTCTTGAGTCAGCTTCAACACCTCTGCTGTGTAACTCGTGCTATAATCACTTGTCAGCATCTCCCAGTTCCTCAGTCTGTGGGTTCCCAGAGGGCAGGTTTATTTCTCGTCTACCTTTCTAGTTCCAGCACTGTTCCAGGAGCTATGGTGTTAGCACCAGCTCGGTGTCTACACCGCAAAGCTCTTGTTCAAACAAAATGAATTTATTGGCTCATGAATTCAGGGAAGGGCTGAACGCCTGATCATGGGGAGGGCAGGGAGACAGGCAGGATGCAAACGCCACCAGTACGATCTTTCCATCTTGGTCTCCGCCTCTTTCTGTGCATCAGCCTTATTCTCTCCTTGTTAGATATTTTTTTTTCCCATTTAGCAGGAGATTTCCCACCATTTCCCATCCACTAGCTTCTAGCTCAGTACATTTCAAACCTTGTTTCTCTTCCACTGCCCACATGGGCCTCGGGTGCCAGGCGCTGTGGACCACACTCCTATCACCAGGTGACTTCTGGGCTTGCACTTTGGTGTCACAAAGTGACCTGAGTCAGCTTAGTGGGCACTAGGAGAATTTCTGGAAGCCATCCCTACTCAGGACAGCTATCAGTAACTGTATAGGGAAGTGGCTACGAACGATACACATCTATACCAGCAAGCTCCTGCTGCTGAACTACTACACCGCTACTGAACTCAACAGTTGGGAACTGCCAATGGCCATCCCTCCTCCACTTGACATGAGGGGAAGAATGGTGGAAAAGAAGGGAGAAAAAACTCAGCCAATCGAATGCAACAGGAATTTTTGGAATGAATTAATATAATAGTAAAATACTAGAAATAACCACAACGCCCAATAATAGGAATTGGCTAATTAAATGATGGTGTGGTAGCACCACAAAGAACAAATTTCCAGATTGTAACAACATGGAAGATCATTTATGGAATAATGTTAAGTGTGCAAACCCACAAACATACACAGATCTTCCTCGATTTACATCCCCATAAACCCATCCTAAGTTTGAAACCGTGCAACTCAGATTCGGACTTGAACCCACGGTCTTTTAATTGAGATCACACAGCTGGCCTCAGGACTTAATGAAGCTCAGGTTTTTTATGTCTCATCACAGAAAGAATTCAGTGAGAGACAAAGCGATTTATTAAGAAGTGGACTTAATTTAGAGAGATACACATTCCATAGACGAACGCGGTCTGTCTGAAAAGGTGAGAGGGGCCTTGGGAGAAACACACTTCACAGACAGAGTGTGGGCCATCTTAGAAGGCGAGAGGCCCCAAAATATTTATGCTGTGCTTAGTTTTTATGGGCTGGGTAATTTCATAGGCTAACGAGAGGGAGGATTATTCCAACTATTTTGGGGAAGGGGCAGAGATTTCCAGGGATTGGGACACCGCCCACTTTTTGACCTTTTATGGTTAGCCTCAGAACTGCCATGGCACTGGTGGGTGTGTCATTTAGCATATGCTAATGTATTACAATGAGCACATAATGAGGCTCAAGGTCTACTGGAAGTCGAATCTTCCGCCATCTTGGACCTAGTTGGTTCTAACCAATTTTTGTTATGTCCTATGGCTATGTCATTCTTTTAAAGATCGTGGGCTTCCCTGGTGGCGCAGTGGTTAAGAATCTGCCTGCCAATGCAGGGGACACGGGTTCGAGCCCTGGTCCGGGAAAATCCCACATGCCACGGAGCAACTAAGCCTGTGCGCCACAACTACTGAGCCTGCGCGTCTGGAGCCTGTGCTCTGCAACAAGAGAGGCCACGATAGTGAGAGGCCCGCGCACTGCGATGAAGAGTAGCCCCCGCTCACTGCAACTAAAGAAAGCCCACGGACAGCAACGAAGACCCAACGCAGCCAAAAATAAATAAAGTAAATTAAAATAAATAAATAAATAAATAAAGATCGTGCCCTGCCCCCTTCCTTCCTGTTTCAAGTTGAAAGTATTGTAAGTAGAAAATGCATTTAATACACCTAACCTACTGATCATCGTAGCCTAGCCTAGCCTTTCTTAAACATTAGCCTACAGTTGGGCAAAATCATTTAACACAAAGCCTATTTAATAATAAAATGTTGAATTTCTCATGTCTTATTGAATACTGTACTGAAAGTGAAAAGCAGAATGGTTGTCTGAGTACGGAATGGTTGTTTACCCTTGTGATTATGTGGCTGACTGGGAGTTGTGGCTACCGCTGCCCAGCATCGCGAGAGAGGCTGCATATAGCTAGCCTGGGAAAGGATCAAAATTCAAAGTATGGTTTCTACTGAATGTATATCCTTTTCCGCCCATCATAAAGTCGAAAATCATAAATCAAACCATCGTGAGCCAGGGACCACCTGTACACTATGATTATGTTGAAGCAAAAAATTGAATAACATTGCTACAGATTGGAAGTAAACATGAGAAATGGAAATACGTCTGCTATGATGGCAGAATTATTGGTGAAAAAATATAAACATTAAAAATAGCGATGATAGGAACTTCCCTGGTGGCGCAGTGGTTAAGAATCTGCCTGCCAATGCAGGAGACGCGGGTTTGAGCCCTGGTCCGGGAAGATCCCACATGCCGCGGAGCAACTGAGCCCGTGTGCCACAGCTACTGAGCCCGCGTGCCTAGAGCCCGTGCTCTGCAACGAAAGAAGCCACCGCAGTGAGAAGCCTGCATGCTGCAACGAAGAGTAGCCCCTGCTCGCTGCAACTAGAGAAAGCCCCCGCGCAGCAACGAACACCCAACGCAGCCAAAAATAAATAAATAAATAAATAAATTTATTTTAAAAATTGCGATGACATATTTTTATATAGAAAGGTATTCATGAAATTTTAACTGACAATAGAGATTACAAAACGGTATGTATATCGTAATCCTAATTATGTTAAAAATAACATCAGTGTGATTATATATATGTAAGAAATTGTATAACAATAAACACTAAGCTGTTAACGTTGGTTAACCCTGAATGGTGGGATTATAGCTTTTACATTTTAAAGTTTTCTGTATTGTCTGATTTTTTTACTTTTACAATCAGAATTTAATATACAGTCATTTCTATTAAAGAAAAAAGGCTCCCAATGCAGCAGACATTAGACAAACGTCTCATAGTGCAGGAATGGCAAGTATTTGGCCCATTGGCTGTGGTAGATTGGCTTATTTCCAACTATTCCACTCCCCCCATAATAAGATTACAGGCCCAGCCCCGCTGCCTTGAGACTTTTTAGTGCCTCTCATTAGGCAGTGAATATTTATCCATCCCACTGACTTTGGGCTTGGCAGACTTGCCTCGTCCAATGGAGTGTAAGCGGGCATGAGGTAAGCTATATCCTAGCTGAGGCTTCATGCATGTTTGTGTGACATGCCTTGGCCTTTTCTGCTTGTGCCATCCACCATGAGAAGAGCATGCCCCAGGGAAATGCTGTTTCTTCAGCCTGGGTCCTAGAATGGGAGACACCCAAGTCCAGCTGGCCCAGTAGAGGCACAGTTGACCCACAGACCTGTGAGCAAGAAATAAATGTTTGCTTTTCTTTCTTTTTTTTTTTTTTTTGGCTGCACCACGCAGCATGCAGGATCACAGTTCCCCAACCAGGGATCAAATCCGAGCCCTCTGCAGTGGAAGCGCGGAGTCTTAACCACTGGACCGCCAGGGAAGTCCCCAGTGTTTGCTTTTCTAAACAACTGCATTTTGGGGTTGTTTATTACACAGCCTTGCCACAGCAAGAAGCTGAATAACACTCTAGACCCTGCATTTTCTCCCCAATCCCCTTGCTCTTTTTTGAAAAAAATTTTATATGGCTGAGGGTGGCATTAGGGGGACAAACCCTCTTGGTTTGCCTGAGTGATTGAGGGGTTTCGTAGGACATGGGGCTTGCAGGTTTTTTTAAATAGCTTTATTGAGATATAATTTACATTCCATACAATTCACTCATTTACAGTGTACAATTCAATGTTTTTTTAGTATAGTCACAGAGTTGTACAACCGTCACAACAATCTAATCTTAGAACATTTTTGTCCCTCCTAAAAGAGGCTCCAGACTCATCAGCAGTCACTAGCCATTGTCCCCACCCCCCATCCCACAGCAACCACTAATCTACATCCTGTCTATAAATTTGCATATTTTGGACATTTCATATAAATGGAATCATACAGTATGGCCTTTTGTGGCTGATTTCTTTTAATTAGCATGTTTCCTAGGTTCATCCTTGTTGTAACATGTATCAGTGCTCCATTTCTTTTTATTGCTGGACAATATTCAGTTGTATATATAGACCACATTTTACTCATCCCTTCATCAGTAGTGGACATTTGGGTTGTTTCCACTTTGGGGCTACTGTGAATAGTGCTGCTATGAACATTTATGTACAAGTCTTTGTTTGCACATCTGTTTTCAGTTCTTTTGGGTGTATGCCTAGGAGTGGAATTGCTGAGTGATACGGTAATTCTATGTTTAACTTATTGAGGATCTGCCAAACTGTTTCCCACAGCTGCTGCACGGTACATTCCTACCGGCAGCGTAAGAGGAATCCAATTTCTCCACGTCCTTGCCAACACTTGTTATTGTCTATCTTTTATATTACAGCAATCCTAGTGGGTGCACAGCGGTATATCATAGCGGTTTTGACTTGCATTTCCCTAATGACTAATGATGTTGAACATCTTTTCATGTGCTGTTTCCCCATTTGTGTATCTCCTTTGGAAAAATGTCTATTCAAATTCTTTGCTTGTTTTTAAATTAGGTTATTACTCTTTGTATGGTTGAGTTGTAAGGGTTCATTATACAGTCTGGAACCTAGACCCTTCTCTGATATATGATTTGTAAATATTTTCTATTCTGTGAATTGTCTTTTTACTCTCTTAATTTGCAGCACAAAAGTTTTAAGTTTTTTTTTTTTTTTTTTAAATTATTTATTTATTTTATTTTTGGCTGTGTTGGGTCTTCGTTTCTGTGCGAGGGCTTTCTCCAGTCGTGGCAAGCGGGGGCCACTCTTCATCGCGGTGCGCGGGCCTCTCACTGTCGTGGTCTCTCTTGTTGCGGAGCACAGGCTCCAGATGCGCAGGCTCAGTAGTTGTGGCTCACGGGCCTAGTTGCTCCGCGGCATGTGGGATCTTCCCAGACCAGGGCTCGAATCCGTGTCCCCTGCATTGGCAGGCGGACTCTCAGCCACTGCGCCACCAGGGAAGCCCCGAAAGTTTTAAGTTTTGATGTAGTCCAATTTATTTTTCTTTGGTCACTTTTGCTTTTGGTGGTGTGTCTACCAGCCTCCTTGTTTGTGGTCGACATCCCGAAGCAGTTATGGCATTTTTTTCTCACTGAAACTGGATGCTACCTACCTGGAAACTTTCCTCAACACTGTGCTATAGGCATTGTAGTGGTTAAAAGCCCAAGCTCTGGAGACAAACTGTGTGGGTTCAAATGCCCACTAGTGCTACCACTTAATGGTGGTGTTTTCTTCACCTGAGGGTCACTTGCCAGGTGAGCACAATGCTGGGTGTAGGCGAGAGAAATGGGTTTAGACCAGGAGGATAATTAATATAGCTTATCTTGTATATGCTCTTGTAATGGACTGGACTTAATGGAGGGCCTGAACAGATCTGAGAGTTCAGGATGTGGACCACACAGGAAACTCTGGTGCATTACTTCACATCTTCTCAGGCACACCTCTTTACCAGCCACTGTTGCCAACTTCGCACAGGTACAGCCCGACTGCACCTTGCCCATACTTTGCACCTCTCACTTCTTGCTCTGGGGCTTCTCTGACCCCTCAGTGTGGGATGCTTGGAGACCCACTCAGCACTAATATATGCGCACCCTAGAAGAGGGTGGAATGTATGCCCCTGGGGCCATCGTTGACCAACAGGGATGGGAGCTAATGAATAAGTGCTTACACATTTGTCCTTCACTTTGTTTCCCCAAGGATACCAAAAGAAGGGGTGAAGGATACTGAACAGGTATAAACAACAGCTACCCACTTTTTCTACTAAAAAAGAATCTATAGAAGGATCCCAGGAATCTATACGTGTAACGAGCCCTATAGGTGACTCCTATGCACACTAAACAAGTTTGCAAAACACTGAATTAGGGCGTTTTCTGAAGGAATTTACATTATAAGAGGAGCAGAGATTACAGCCCTGGCACACTTGAACATTCCCTCGCATCACACAGAAAAGCACTATATGACTGTCTGTCTCCATCTTCATGGATGCTTTTCCTCTTCTGACTTGGCATTCCCGTCCTCAGGTGCACCAAGCATGTATACATGAACTTCCTTCTTAGTCTCTATGTAAGACGACTTCTCTCTTCCTAAGGAAGGCTCCAGCCCTCTTCCACAGGAGGAGGTTTTCCTTCTGGGTTCCTTCCTGCATCCTGTTGTCTAAAGAGAGCAGGGTCCTGGGCTTCAGCCGGAAGGGCACTGATGTTCGCTTCCTGCCAGCCCAGCAAGCTATGGGTGATGAACGGCCTCTAGGACCCAGAGCAAGGATGCCTATAGCGGGCCCACCAATTTTATTAGCTCAGTTGGAAGAGTGAAAGCTGCAGGGCCTGCTGGTTCCCTTATTAGATTTTATTCCTAGGTATGCACATCTTTCAAAGACCCCCAAAAAGTTTCTGGAAGCAGTAAGGATAAATGTCTAAAAAAATGTTTTCCCCATTTGCATGGCTGTCTCTCTTTTCAGAAAGTATTCCTTCCTGCACTGCTTGGGTCTTGGGGGCATCATTAATCCATACCCACTTTTATTTATTTGTTTGTTTATTTATGGCCGCGCTGCACAGTCTGTGGGATCTTAGTTCCCCGACCAGGGATCGAACCCACGCCCCCTGCAGTAGAAGTGCAGAGTCCTAACCACTGGACTGCCAGGGAAGTCCCAATCCATACCCAGTTTCAATGGCTGCTTGACTTATGACCCAGGGAGTAGTTTTCATTAAGTTCTTTTGATTTAGAGTCTCCCTCTGATAAAGTTGATAGTGGTGGGGTTGGGGGATTTGGTAATTCTTCCTGATTTAAACAGTATAACATGTGGCCGATCTGACTTTGGCTTATTCTAGGGCAGAGGGAAGGACTCCCCAGTTTCCACAATAGGGACCATGTCTCACATATCTGGTCATGTCTTTCCCTTACTTAAAATTCATCCATGGTTCCCAGTTACTCAAGGATAAAGTCCAAAATTATTAGCCTCACTTTCAAGCCTTTTATGATCTGGTCCCTGCCGGTCTCCTGTATTATTAAGGACTCTTCAACTGCACATGATAAAAAACCAAATGCAAACTGGGTCAAGTGAAAAAGAGAAAGTATTTGCCCATATATATGAAAAGTTCTGAGCTACACTGGCTTCAGGCACAGCTGGATTCAGAAGCACACATATTTTTGGGAATGTCATTTCTCTCTATCTCCAGGCTCTGTCCTCTGTATTGGCTTCATTTCCAGGGAGAATCCACTATGTGGTGGCAGAGATGAACACATAGTGACTTCAGGTTTATAATCTGGTAGTTTATCAAGCTCAGCAGGGAGTGAATGCAACTTGTCCAGTAAATCCTAGGAAAGTTCAGAGGATGCCTATTATTAGTGAGGCTAGGTCATATACCCATCTTGGACCAACCTTTTGGCTTATTGTCCACTTCTGATGCTTTGGGGGTGGGATCACCCCAAATGAACGACTTTTTTGAGAGTGATGTATGGGTATTTCCAAAGGATATTTAAGGTGATATTATTGTAAGAGGAGGATGTGGCATACACCATCGCCTAACAAATAGCTGTGTTCCTCTTTTTTTTTAATTAATTAATTAATTAATTTATCTTTTTGGCTGCATTGGGTCTTCATTGTTGGGTCTTCATTGCTGCGCACGGGCTTGCTCTAGTTGTGGAGAGCGGGGGCTACTCTTCGTTGCGGTGCACAGGCTTCTCATTGCGGTGGCTTCTCTTGTTTCAGAGCTCAGGCTCTAGGCGCGTGGGCTTCAGTAGTTGTGGCTCGCGGGCTCTAGAGCGCAGGCTCAGTAGTTGTGGCACACGGGCTTAGTTGCTCCAGGGCATGTGGGATCTTCCCGGACCTGGGCTCGAACCTGAGTCCCCTGCAGTTGCAGGCGGATTCTCAACCACTTCGCCACCAGGGAAGTCCCAGCTGGGTTCCTCTTCTTCCTTCCTAACAGAGTCCAAATTTTTTTTAGGCAGCAAGATGATAAGGGAAGGAGAGCCGCTCACTCAGCCTCGGGATGAATCATAATTGGTTTAACCCAAGGCCTGGAATCCCATCCCTATTGTAGTGATTGGTTTGTGGGTCTGCATGTGACCTGGCTCTAGCCAATGAGAATCTAAGGGGTAGGCTGCTGGAGGGCTCCTGGGAAATATTTTCCTCCCTGAGAAAATAAGTGAGGACATCAAGGAGAAGCCTCTGCCTACCTTCTTTGGATATTGTCATGGGAAGATGAGAAGCTTAAAGCTGTGGCAGCCATCTTGAAACCATGAAGAGAAAGTGAGATTCACAGAGAAGCCAACGCATCAATCTGCCTTTGTTGAGAAGCTGAATTACCCAGACTTAGTACCTTCTCTTGACTTAAAAAAAAAATTGTGCTAAAATACACAAAACATCAAATTCACCATTTTAACCAATTTATTTTATTTGTTTTTGTTTGTTTTTACTGTATGATATCACCCATATGTGGAATCTAAAACAAACAAACTGGTGAACACAACAAAAAAGAAACAGACTCACAGATATAGAGGACAAACCGATGGCTACCAGTGGGGAGAGGGAAGTGGAGAAGGGCAACACAAAGGCAGGGGATCAAGAGGTACAAACCATTATGTATAAAATAAGCTACAAGGTTTGTTTTCTATGTTTGTGAGTCTGTTTCTGTTTTGTAAATAAGTTCATTGGTATCATTTTTTTAGATTACACATATAAGTGGTATTATATGATATTTGTCTTTGTCAGACTTACTTCACTTAGCATGATAACCTTTAGGTCCATCCATGTTGCTGCAAATGACATTATTTCATTCTTTTTTTATGGCTGAGTAATATTCCATTATATCTATCTATCTATCTATCTATCTATCTATCTCACATTTTCTTTATCCATTCATCTGTCGATGGACACTTACGTTGCTTTCATGTCGTGGTTACTAAAGGGGAAAGGGGACAGGAGGAGTAAATTAGGAGTTTGGGATTAGCAGATACACACTACTATATATAAAATAGATTAGAAAACAAGGTTCTACTGTATAGCACAGGGAACTATATTCAATATCTTGTAATAAACTATAATGGAAAAGAATCTGAAAAAGAATATGTATATATGTGTGTGTGTGTATATATATATATATAATATACATATATAACTGAATCACTTTGCTGTACACCAGAAACTAAGACAACATTGTAAATCAACTATACTTCAATTTAAAAAAATAGATGAAGGGAATTTCCTAGCAGTCCAGTAGTTAGGACGTACCTCTTTCACTACCAAGGGCTCAGGTTCAATTCCTGGTCGGGGACCTAAGACCCCACAAGTCACGTGGCATGGCCAAAAAAGAAAAAAGAAAATAAGAAAGCCACAGGATATACTGTACAAGACAGGGAACACGGCCAATATTCTACCATAACTATAAATGGTGCACAACCTCTAAAAATTGTGAATCACTATACTGTACACCTGCAACCCACGCAATATGGTACATCAACTACACCTCAATTAAAAAAACAACAAAAACTGCATGCATCTTACCATGCTTCCAGTGTACTAGACATTTCTTGCTCATCAGAATGACTTGCAATCAGAATGACTCCCTCTGTAATAGATCAATATGTTCTGAGATGTCCAAATGGCCCAAATCAAGCATTGAGCCCTGGTCATTCCGGCTCTCAGGGCCAGCGTGTTCTGTGGACAGCTGCCTGCAGCTCTTAACTCTTGAACTCCACCTGTGTGTACACCTTGGTGATGTCGTGGTACCTGCCTTCGGGGGCTGGTAGTTGGAGATCGGCGGTGTGTACTCTAGCCCCTGTCTCTCAAAGGGGAACAGACTGGGGTCCCGCTCGGTGGCCGCCTCATGGCGTTCCAGGGATGTGAGCTGCAGCTCCTGCAGACTCCCTGCTGGGCGTCAAGCATGGACCTGACGGCGTCCTTCTCCATCTCCATGTTGTAGAGCGACCACTTCTTCAGAAGCAGAACTCTCTGCTCGCTCTCCTCCAAGGGGAGCCGCACCGCAGGCCGGTGTCTCACTTTCCCTGGGAACTTCACAGGCGTGATAAAATCCTTAAGGGAAATTAGCTCGTGGCTGGCCTTTTCCTGTCGTGACATCCTCTTTTTCAAGCGGTCCTTTGCAGCTTGGCCTTTTGTTTGGATTTTTCTTCTTCTTCTGCTCCTTCTCCTTCTTCCTCCTCTTCCTCTTTCTCCTGCTTCTCCTACTCTTCCTCAGGGGCTCTGCTCTCTTGGGAACAAGTCCCCAGGAGCACAACAATGAAGCTCCGGTGGTGTCTCTCATCTGTGTCTGCCAAGCTCCCAGAAGCTGGTTCGGGGGGCACAGGGGCACACCAGCAGGGACCTTCTAACCACTTTAAAGTGTATAACTCAGTGGTATTTGGTATGTTCACCATGTATGAAACCATTACCACTATCTAGTTCCAGAATATTTTCATCACTCCAAAAGGAAATCCCAATTCTCCTTGCCCCAGCCTCTGGCCATCCCTGCTCTATTTTCTGCATTTGCCTATTCTGAATATTTCAAATAAATAGAATCATTATACAGTATGTGGCCTTTTGTATCTGGCTTCTTAGCATAATGTTTTCAAGGTTCATCTATGTTGCAACATGTATCAGTACTTCGTTTCTTTTTGAGGCTGAATAATATTCCACTGTATGGATATACCACATTTTATTTACCCATTCATCAGCGATGGACATTTGGGTTGTTTCCACCTTTTGGCTATTGTGGATAATACTGCTATGAACATTCGTGTATGAGTTTTTGTTTGAACACCTGTTTTCACTTTTGAGTATATGCCTAGGAGTGGAACGATATGGTACTTCTGTGTTTAACTTACTGAGGAATTGCCAAAGTGTTTTCCACAGTGGCTGCACCATTTTATATCCCCACCAGCAATGTAGAACGGTTTTAATTTCTTTGCATCCTAGCCAACACTTGGCTATTTTCTGTATTTATGATTATAGTCATTCTAGTGGATGTGAAGTGGTTTTTATTGTGGTTTTGATTTGCATTTACCTACTTACCAATGACACTGAACATTTTTTTCATGTGCTTTTTGGCCATTTTTATATCTTTTTTGGAGAAATGTCTATTCAAGTCCTTTGCCCATTTGCTAATTGAGTATTTTCTTTTTGTTGGTTAGTTGTAAGAATTCTTTACACATTATGGATACTAGACCTATCAGAGGTATGATTTGCAAATATTTTCTCCTCTTCTGTGGGTTGTCTTTTCGCTGTCTTGATAGTGTTCTTTGATACACAAAAGTTTAAAATTTTGAAGTCCAATTTGTCTATTTTTTTCTTTTGTTTCCTGTGCCTTTGGTTTTTTTTTTTTTAAGTATTTGTTTATTTTTTTTTTTATTTATGGCTGTGTTGGGTCTTCGTTTCTGTGCGAGGGCTTTCTCTAGTTGTGGCAAGCGGGGGCCACTCTTCATCGCGGTGCGTGGGCCTGTCACTATCGCGGCCTCTCTTGTTGCGGAGCACAGGCTCCAGACACGCAGGCTCAGTAATTGTCGCTCACGGGCCCAGCTGCTCCGCGGCACGTGGGATCTTCCCAGACCAGGGCTCGAACCCATGTCCCCTGCATTGGCAGGCAGATTCTCAACCACTGTGCCACCAGGGAAGCCCTATGCCTTTGGTTTTGTATCCAAGAAACCACTGCCAAATGCAAAGTCATGAAGATTTACCCACATGTTTTATTCTGGGTTAAATTTTGCATATGGTGTGAAGTGAGAGTCCAACTTCATTCTTTTGCATGTGAATATATCCAGCTGCCCCAGCACCATTTCTTGAAGAGACTATTTTTTCCCCCACTGAATGTTCTTGGCACCCTTGTCAAAAATCAGTTGACCATAGATATATGTTTTTTTTAATGGACTCTCAATTCTATTCCATTGATCTGTACGTCTATCTTTATGCCAATACCATGCTGTTTTGATTACTATGGGTTTATAGTAAGTTTTGAAATTGGGACATATAAGTCCTAGGACTTTGAGGTTTTTTTGTTTTTTGTTTTTGTGTGTTTGTTTGTTTTTTCAGTATTGTTTTGGCTGGGCTTCCCTGGTGGCACAGTGGTTAAGAATCCGCCTGCCAATGCAGGGGACATGGGTTTGAGCCCTGGTCCAGGAAGATCCCACATGCTGTGGAGCAACAAAGCCTGTGCGCCACAACTACTGAGCCCGTGTGCCACAACTACTGAAGCCTGCATGTCTAGAGCCCGTGCTCTGCAACGAAGAGAGTAGCCCCCACTCGCCACAACTAGAGAAAGGCCACGCACAGCAACAAAGACCCAATGCAGCCAAAAATAAATAAATTAAATAAATAAATTTAAAAAATATATTGTTTTGGCTATTTGGAGCTCTTTGAGATTCTATTTGGATTTTAGGATGAGTGTATGTATCCATGATCAGACCCCCGATGTTCAGTGTGAACCTTTCCTTCTCTTCTGCTGGAGGTCACTGACATGGTCATGATAGTAAGTGTGGCAGCAGGCATCCTAGGAGTGGGCCTGGCTGCCATAGGCATCACTGGGATCCTGCTGGACAGAAGCAAGTGGGAAAAGCAATAAAGCCAAGGAATTGCCCTGACAGCAACCAGTTAGTATGCAGAAGTCTTGCTTAGCCAGCAGGCCGTGAAATTTGGTTTACTGATTTCATTCTTTGTGATCCTTTAGGCTTATTTTAATAGAGCTAAAAAAAGCACAGGAAGAATTTTATTGGGGGAAATGCAGCCTAAGTGAATCTATTAAAGACACAGTTGGGCTCTGTTATGGACTGAATGTGTCCCCACAAAATTCATGTTGAAGCCCTAACCCCTAGTATGATGGGATTTGGAGGTGGAGCCTTTGGGAGGTAACCAGGTTTAGATGATGTCATAGGGGTGGAGCCTTCATGATGGGGTTAGTGTACTTATTAGAGGAAGAAGAGAAGACCAGGTTTCTCTCTCCTCCTTGTGAGGACACAGTGAGAAGGCAGCCATCTGCAAGCCAGGAAGAGGGTTTTCACAGGAACTGAATCTGTGAGCACCTTGATCTTGGACTTCTCAGCTTCCGGAACTGTGAGAAATAATTGTTGTTTAAGCTACCCAGTCTCTATTATTTTGTTATGGCAGCCTGGGTTGACTAAGACACTCCTGATTTCCAGGGGAATAATTCTAATGTTTTTCTTTTTAGGATGATGCTTTCTGTAAGGTTTTGATTTAATTTTTAAAATTGAGGCTAAAATGTGTGCAATAAAGTGCACAATTGTTTTTTTTTTTTGGCCGTGTGGCACGGCTGACGGGATCTTAGTTCCCCCACCAGGGATCGAAACTGGGCCCTGGCAGTGAAAGTGCCGAGTCCTAACCACAGGACCACCAGGGAATTCCCTGGAATGTCCTCTTTTTTGATGAACTTGTTCAAGCCTTTTGCCCATTTTAGTGGGCTGTTTGACTTCTCAGTGAGCATTCATCCAGAGCAAAATATCTTCACATTCTGTGCCACTTCAGAAAGGTCCATTCACCTATTTCTTTCCTAGACCTCCTTGCTACCAATTTTCCAATCACATCTCTCCCAAGTCCCTGGCCATCCAATTAAATCATGGTTATCTCGTCATGAATCAGTGTAGGTCTGTACCGTTAGCTATCTCTCTTTCTAGAAAAAGTGAGCCACAAAGTGTGCTTCTCAAGTTTCTGTCTCCTGGGAGTCTTTCCCTTCACCAGTGTCTTTCAGGACCAGCCCTCAGTGGGGCTGTAGTGCCGCAGCTGTGTAAGTTCAGACAGTGTCAACATGTTATGCCAAACCGCTTGTAAACCAGGCCCAAAGTTTTTCTTCCTTGGTTAGCTGCTCATAGGAATACCCTATCAGGCTATAGGGAGAGAGAAGAGGCAGTGTATTAGAGTAGGCACCATGGGAATCTGGGAAGTCGGGCACATCAGCTGCCAGACTTGGACCAGAAAGCATAGCTGGTACAGATGTCTAGGGAAGGCTGCTGCTTCTGCATCTGGTGCTGGGCTGGGTGTTGCTGTTGGGTCGCAGGGCCGGCGGTTGGAAAGAAGAGCTGGACAGTCTGGGATCCACCGGCATCTTTAACCAAAGTGCAAGGGCTGCTTCATTACTTCTGCTTCCTCAAACTCTCACAGTTGTCTCTTTGGGCCAACTCTGACCCAGGACCACAAAAGAAAGGGGGATTTTGGAACATGTATTTCCATCTTAGCCAAAAACACAACACAAAGCTACTACGTCCATCCGATGAGTTCTTAATTTCAGAAATTATATCTGTCCATTGGACTTTTTCTGGTAATAGATTCTGATTCTCTAGGGAAATTCTGCTACATCTTTTCATCCATTTTCTCTTCTTCTCTTGTATTTTCTTTAACATATTAATGGTAAAGTCTATGTCTACTTATTGCAATTTCTGAATTATCTGTGACTCTGCTTCTAATTTCTGTTCTTTTTTTTTTTTCTTTTGAATGTTGGTCTTATTTTCCTGCCTCTTTGCATGTCTAGTAAATATTGATTGTGTGTTGGATATTTTGTACAAAAGAACAATTATTAAAAAAAAAAAATAGACTTCAGGGACTTCCCTCGTGGTGCAGTGGATAAGACTCCGTGCTCCCAGTGCAGGGGGCCCGGGTTTGATCCCTGGTCAGGGCACTAGATCCCACATGCATGCTGCAACTAAGAGTTCACATGCCACAACTAAGGAGCCCTGGAGCCACAACTAAGGAGCCTGCCTGCTGCAACTAAGGAGCCTGCCTGCCACAACTAAGACCCAGTGCAACCAAATAAATAAATTTAAAAAAAATAGACTTTGTTTTTTGGAGCAGTTTTAGGTTCATAGCAAAACTGAGAGAAAGTTACCATGATTTCCCATATACCTCCTGTCCCCACACATGCGTAGCCTTCCTCATTATCAATATCACCCAGCAGAGTGGTACATTTGTTACAACAGATTAACTACATTGACACATCATTATCATCCAAAGACCATAATTTACATTAGAGTTCCCACCTGGTGCTGTACAAATGTATAATAACATGCACCCACCATTATAGTACCATACAGAGTAATTTGACTGTCCTAAAAATCCTCTGTGCTTGACCTATTCATCCCCCTCTGTCTTCTCACTAACCTCTGGCAACCATTGATCTTTTTATTGTCTCCATAGTTTTGACTATTCCAGAATGTCATATAGTTAGACTCCTACAGTATGTGACCTTTTTAGATTCACTTAGTAATGTGCATTTCAGGTTCCACCATGTCTTTTCATGGCTTGCTAGCTCATTTCTTTTTAGTGCTAAATAATATTCTATTGTATGGATGCACCACAGTTTTTATCTGTTCATCTGAAGGATATCTTGGTTACTTCTAAGTTTTGGCAATTATGATAAAAGGTACTATAAACATCCCTCTGCAGGTTTTTGTCTGGACATATGTTTACAGTTCCTTTGGATAAGTACCAAGGAGTGCAATTGCTGGATCATATGGTAGGAGTATATTTAGATCTGTACGAAACTGCCGAAGTGGTTGTACCATTTTGCATTCTCACCAGCAATGAATACGAGTTCCTGTTGCTCCACATCCTTGCCAGTATTTGGTGTTATCAGTGTTCCGAATTTTCGCCATTTTAATGGATGTGTAGTGTTATCTAATTGTTGTTTTAATTTGCATTTCCCTGATGACAAATGATGCAGATCATCCTTTACTGTGTTTATTCGCCAGCTTTATATCTTCTCTGGTGAGGTGTCTGTTAAAGTCTTTGGCCTTGCTGTAGACCGGATGTTTGCATACCCTCAAAATTCATATGTTGAAATCCTACCCTCCAATGTGATGGCATTAGGAGGTGGGGGCCTTTGGATATGATTAGGTCATGAGGGCTCTGCCTTCATGAATGGTATTAGTGCCATTATAAAGAAGACCCAGAGAGCTCCCTCTCCCTTTCCACCATGTGAGGTTCCAGTGAGAAGATGGTTATCTATGAACCAGGAATCAGGTCCTTACCAGAACCTGACCATAGTCACATCCTGATCTTGGACTTCCAGCCTCCAGAACTGTGAGAAATAAATTTCTGTTGTTTATAGACCACCCAATATGTGATCTGCTGTAGCAGCCAAAGTGGACTAAGACAGGACTGTATTTTAATCATGTTGTTTGTTTTCTTATTGTTGAGGGTTTTTAAAAATAAATTTATTATTTATTTTATTTTTGGCTGCATTGGGTATTTGTTGCTGCACGTGGGCTTTCTCTAGTTGTGGCGAGCGGGGGCTACTCTTCCTTGCGGTGCGTGGGCTTCTCATTGCGGTGGCTTCTCTTGCTGCGGAGCATGGGCTCTAGGCGCGCTGACTTCAGTAGTTGTGGCATGCGGGCTCAGTAGTTGTGGCTCGCGGGCTCTAGAGCACAGGCTCAGTAGTTGTGGCACATGGGCTTAGTTGCTCCACGGCATGTGGGATCTTCCCGGACCAGGGCTCAAACCCGCGTCCCCTGCATTGGCAGGCGGATTCTTAACCACTGCGCCTGGGAAGTCCCCAGGACTATATTTTAATCATGTCGTTTGTTTTCTTATTGTTGAGTTTTAAGAGTTCTTTGTATACATTGGATAACAGTCCTTTGTCGGATATGTACTTTGCAAATATTTTCTTCCAGTCTGTGTCTTGTCTTTTCATTCTCTTGGCAGTGTCTTTTACATGGAAGAAATTTTAAAATTTTAATTATGTCCAGCTTTTCAATTTTTTCTCTCATGGATTGTGCCTTTGGTGTCATATCTAAAGTCATTTAGAAACGGAAGGCCATCTAGATTTTCTCCTATGTTATCTTCTTGGAGTTTTGTACTTTTGCATTTTACACTGAGGTCAGTGATCCATTTTGAGTTAATTTTTGTGAAGGGTGTAAGGTTTGTGCCTTTTTCTTTCTTTTTTTTTTTTGGCACGTGGATGTCTAGTTCTATTTATTGAAGAGACTAGCTTCTATCCATTGTATTGCCTTTGCCCCTTTGTCAAAGATGAATTGACTACATTTATGTGGGTCTGTTTATGGGATCTCTAGTCTGTTCCACTGATCTATTTGTCTGTTCCTTCATCAATACCACACTGTCTTGTTTATTGTAGCTTTATGGTAAGTTGGGTAGTGTCAGTCCTCCAACTTTGTTTTTCTCCTTTAATAGTACGTTGGCTATTCTGATCTTTTCCTCTCCATTAAAAACGTTAGAATCAGTTTGTTGATACGCATTAAATAACTTGTTATTTATTTATTTATTTTAAATTGTTTATTTATTTGGCTGCATCGGGTCTTAGTTGCAGCATGAAGGATCTTCATTGCTGTGCGTGGGCTCTTGCTTGCAGCACATGGTCTTCTCTCTAGTTGTGGCACACGGGCTTAGTTGCCCTGTGGCATGTGGGATCTTAGTTCCCTGACCAAGGATTGGACTCACGTCCCCTGCATTGGAAGGCAGATTCTTAACCACTGGACCACCAGGGAAGTCCCTAACTTGTTATTTAGTTGGGGAAATTTCTATTGGAGAAATGTCTATTCAAGTCCTTTGCCCATTTTTGAATTGGGTTGTTTAGTTTTTGTTGTTGTTGAGATTTAGGAGTTCTCTATATAGTCTGAATATTAATCCCTTACCAGATATATGATTTGCAAATGTTTTCTCCCATTCTGTGGGTTGCCTTTTTACTCTGTTGATATTGGCTTTTGGTGCACAAAATGTTTAATTTTTGTAAAGTCCAATTTGTCTTTTTTTTCTTTTGTTGCCTGTGACTTTGGATATATCCAAGAAATCACTGCCAAATGCCATGTCATGAAAATTTTGCCCTGTATTTTCCTCTAAGAGTTTTATAGTTTTAGGTCTTACACTTGTCTTTGATTAGTTTTGTGTTAATTTTTAAAAATTGAAATGTTGTTGATGTACAATATTATGTTATCATTATGTAATGCCCCTCTTTATCCCTGCTTTGTCTAAAATTAATATAGCTACTACTACTTTCTTCTTCTTTCTTTTTTTTTTTTTTTACTTTCTTTTGATTAGTGTTAACATGGAATATCTTTCTCCATCTGCTTACTTTTAATCTATGTCTTCGTATTTAATGTGGGTTTCTTGTAGACAAAATATAACTGGGTCTTTTGTGAGCCACTCTGACAATGTCTGTCTTTTGATTGGTTCCTTTAGACCATATTTGTTACTGTTTTCTATTTATTGCCCTTCTTTTTTATTCCTATTTTTATATTCCACTCTTTTTCTGCCTTTCATGGTTTTATTTTTTCAAATTAATTAATTAATTAATTAATTAATGTTTGTCTACGTTGGGTCTCTGTTGCTGCACTTGGGCTTTCTCTAGTTGCGGCAAGCAGGGGCTACTCTTCGTTGTGGTGTGCGGGCTTCTCATTGCAGTGGCTTCTCTTGTTGTGGAGCATGGGCTCTAGGTGTGTGGCTTCAGTAGTTGTGGCACTTGGGCTCAGTAGTTGTGGCTCGCGGGCTCTAGAGCGCAGGCTCAGTAGTTGTGGTGCACGGGCTTCATTGCTCCACGGCGTGTGGGATCTTCCTGGACCAGGGCTCAAACCCATGTTCCCTGCAGTGGCAGGTGGATTCTTAACCACTGTGCCACCAGGGAAGTCCCTCATGGTTTTAACTGAGCATTTTATATGATTCCACTTTTTCTCCTTTCTTAGCATATAGGCTATACTTCTTTTTTTAGTTTTTTTAGTGGTTGCCCTAGAGTTTGTAATATACATTTACAACTAATCCAGGTCCACTTTCAAATAACAGTATACTACCTCATGGGTAATGAGTTTCTTACAATAGCAAAATAATCATAACCCTTCCTTCCTGTCCCTTTGCTGTCATTCATGTCACTTATATATAAATATACATTATATATGTATACATTGTTACTATTATTAATTTGAACAAACTGTTATCTATTAGATCAATTAAGAATAAGGAAACTGGGGGACTTCCTGGTGGTCCAGTGGTAAATAATCCGCCTTCCAATGCAGGGGACGTGGGTTTGATCCCTGGTCAGGGAACTAAGATCCCACATGCCACAGGGCCACTAAGCCCATGCGCCACAACTACTGAGCCCATGTGCCTCAACTAGAGAGCCCACATGCCACAAACTACAGAGCCCACGTGCTCTGGAGCCCGTGTGCCACAACTAGAGAGAGAAAACCCGCACTCCACAACTAGAGAGAAGCCCACGCGCCGCAACGAATATCCCGAGTGCCACAACTAAGACCCAAAACAGCCAAATATAATAAATAAATAAATAGAATAGAATAGAATAGCATTTTTAAAAAAAGAATAAGAAAACTGAAAGTTTTAATTTTACCTTCACTTATTCTTTCTTCGATATTCTTCCTTTCTTTATGTAGATCCAAGTTTCTGACCTATATTATTTTCCTTTTCTCTGAAGAACTTCTTTTACCATTTTTAAAAAGAAATGGCAGGTCTACTGGCAAAAAGTTCTCTCAGTTTTTGTCTGAGGAAGTCTTTATTTCTCTTACACTTTTGAAGGATAATTTTACAGAGTACAGAATTCTAGGTTGGTTTTTTTTTTTCTCTCAGCACTTTAAATATTTCACTCTACTTTCTTCTATTGCTTGCATGGTTTCTGAGAAGTCAGATATAATTCTAATCTTTGTTTCTCTATAGGTAAGGTATTTTTTTCCTCTCTGGCTTAGGATCTCTAGTATTTTTCTTTATCTTTAATTTTCTGTAGTATGAAAATGATATGCCTGTGTATAGTTTTATTTTATTTATTATTTTTTTTGGATTTATCCTGCTTGATGTTCTCTGAAATTCCTGAGTCTGTGGTTTGGTATCTGACATTCATTTGGGAAAAGTCATTATTGTTTCAAATATTTCTTCTGTTCCTTTCTCTTTCTCCTTTTCCTGTTATTCCCATTATGTGTATGTTATAACTTTTATGGTTGTCCAACGGTCCTTGGGTAGTTTGTTTTGTTATTTTCCATCTTTGTTCTTTTTGCTTTTTCAGTTTTGGAGGTTTCCCTTGATGTCTCCTGAACCCCAGAGATTCTTTCCTCAGCTGTGTCATGTCTACTAATAAGCCTGTTCATTTACATTACAGTGTTTTTGAGCTCTAGCATTTCTTTTGGTTCTTTCTTAGGATTTCCTTCTCTCTGATTATTGCCCATCTGTTCTTGCATGCTGTCTACTTTATCCTTTAGAGCCCTTTTGGACATCGTATTAGCATATTAATCATAGTTGTTTCAGATTCCTGGTCTGATCTCTCCAACATCCCTGCCAAGGTTGGTTCTGATGCTTGCTCTGTCTCTTCAAACTGTAGTGGGGTTTTTTTGTTTGTTTTGTTTTTGTTTTTTCCTTTTAGCATGTCTTGTCATTTTTTCTTGATAGCCAGGCATAATGTACTAGGTAAAAGGAACTGCTGTAAATCAGCCTTTAGTAATGTGATGATAAAGTGTGTGTGGGGGGGAAGCATTCTATAGTCTCATGATTAGGTCTCACTCTTTTAGTGAGCCTGTGCCTCTGGACTGTGAACTTCACATGTGTTTCTTTGTTTTTTTACCCCTCTAGGGTGGGACAGGATGGCTAGAATTGTCTGGAGTTGGGTACTTCCCTTTCCTCAAGGTCAGTTAGGTTCTGATAAAACCCCAGCAGGTTAGGCTCTGGTTCAACATTTTCTCCTGAAGGCAGACCTTGTTAAGAACAGAATATTTGGCATATTTCAGAGTGGTTCCTTTTCCCCTCCCCTTACCAGAGCATGAGGGTTTTTTCTCTGATATTCACTGTGAGAACCAGGTAGAGCCCTTGGAAAATCTCCCATAAGTAGATCCTCCTATGACAGGGTCCCCCTAGAGATTTTAACTCGGAGTGTCCACTCTGAGCTGCAAGCAATTCATCAACTATAATTCAGGTTTCCCTACCCAGCACTGGTGCCCATGGACGTTTCAGCTTGTGGGTTTCTGCTTGGGTAGATCTGATTCTCCGTATTTGCCTGTCTTTCTCTCCAATTTTGGGCGTGGCAGTTTGCTGCCCTCACTTCTGTGACCTCACTGTCAAAGGTCCCTGGCCCTCTGTGACCTTCTGTCACTTGTGACCTCACTTCTCTTACACATCAAGAAAAGTTGCTGATTTTTCAGTTTGTTCACCTTTTTATTTGCTGTTAGGACAGACTAGCAACTTCCAAGCTTCTTATGTGCTGCACCCAAAGGACCATTATCGTTTATCCAGATGACTTTAATCTTTCACCAGAGGATGTTCTACATTTACTGTTTGGGCTCCTGCACTAAGAAATTGATCACATGAAGTTAGGGATTGAACTGGATTGGGGATAAGGTCCAGTTTTATGAATACTCTATCTACCTTTGTTTCATCCTCATTTCTCAGGCATGAGCCTTCTGGGCTTTTGAATGAGAGCCTAGACGTTCTCTGTCTCAACCTGTGGGCTGTGGGAGGTTTTATTCTGTCTTTTGGAGGTTTTGAGTTTAACTCTCCCACCTCCCGCCCCACATATCTTCAAAATCTGGCCCCTTTGTTTCAGGCAGGCCCTCTTTCTGTAATTGGACTTTGTCTCCTAAACACCACGCAACTGCAGAAGATTTTGCTCCCTCCACATTTTAGGGGCTTCCAGGGGCTTCCAGGAGCCTCCAGCTCCTCAAAAAAATCTTTGCTGGTTTCTCTTTCTCCCAGTAATGTTCCTTTGCCTGAGCTAAGCTTTTGTGTCCAGAATTGGCAAATGCCTCCAGAGAAAAATATTTGACCAGTGATCCTCAGCTTATTCAGGAATGAAAGCTCTTCTCTCTTTGGAATTTTAGTTCATCTCATTGAGTCATAGCTCTCTGCTGACTTTAAAAAAACAGTTCTTGCAATTTTTTGTTTTTCTTCTAATTTCTGCAGTGGGAGCATTGGTCTGCTGAAAACCTCTATATCCTGGTTAGAAACGGAAGTCTTTTGATCTTTTCTTAAATTCTGTATAATTTACTTTCATTATTTCTTCAAATATTTTCTCCTCTCCAACTTTGTTTCTCTTTCTGAAGTCTTATTATCCGGATATTTTTACTTCTACTTTAATACTCTGTAACTTATATTATTTCTTTTATATTTTCTAATTTTTTTTGAATTTTCCTTCTGGGAAAGTTATTCAATTTGGTCTTCCAGTTCACTAATATTTTCTTCAGCTGTATTCATTTTATTTATGCCATCTACCTGGACTGATCAGCACTTCTGGTTTTGAAGGGCTACTAAGAATTTATCAGACTGCTATATTCATTCATTCACGTATTCATCAAATATTCATTGAATGCCTACGTTATGCCAGGCTGGGTTCTAGGCATGGGAAATTCAATCACCAACTCTACAAAGGAGGCTTACTAATTTAAACCTCTAGCTCAGATTCACACATGCAACAGCCTACTTGACATCAGAGGCATCTCAAACTCAACATGTCCAAAATTGAACCAGGGATCTTCCCCTAATCAGTATTCCCTTGGTGGCAAGTGGCAGAACTCCACGTCAAACTGGTTTAAGCCGTAAAGCAAAATTATTGGCTTAGTTAACTGAAAAGTCCAGGGGTAGGATGACTTCAGGCCTGGCTGATTGATATTAGAGGCTCAATAATATTGACAAGACACAGTATCTGTTTTTCCATCTCTTGCTTCTGCTTTTTTTCTCTGCCGACTTACCTTGTGGGATCTTAGTTCCCCCGCCAGGGATTAAACCCAGGCCCTCGGCAGTGAAAGCGCGGAGTCCTAACCACGGGACTGCCAGGGAATTCCCTCTGCTGACTTAACTTCTAGGCTTACCCTCCTCACCCTCATTAGGGTGAGATGGTCACCAGCACCAACAGGCTTACATGCTTCCTGCTCAGTGACTCCAGCAGACAGACAGAGATTCTGCTTTCCCAATAATTCCATCATCAACTCCAGGCTCGAGTCTTGCTGACTTTGCTTGGGTTTTGTGCCTTGCTACGAACCAGTCATTGTAATTTGGAGAAGGAATCTTTGGATGAGCCAGATCTAGGTCTTAGGCTGACTCCTGCAGCTGAAGTTATGTTCTGCTAGCTTTGCAACCCAGTGAAATAAAAAAGCCTCTTTCCTGAGCGCTCCATCAAATGTTTGAAGGGGGTTCTCATCTGCCTGGCTTAGGACTCATGGCCTTTTCCAAACCAATGTCTGTGTCCTATTGGTAGGCCTGGATCTGGAGTTGCCAGATTTAATGAATAAAAATATGAGACATTCAGTTACATTTGAATTTCAGATAAATAATAAATAAAATGTGAAGATCCATATGTCCCAAGTAGGCATCCTGTGCTTTATCTGGCAACATTACCTGGGTCATACACCAGTCCCACAATGTGGGGGATGAGATCAGCCACACCCAAACCACTTGGTTTAAGTGTGAGAAGCCCAATTCCAGAAGGAAAAATGGAGGTGCTGTTTCCAGAAAGAAGCATGGATGTGGACTGCACAAATGATAGTTGACCTTGATACTCTCTGTGCACACCCCGTTCATTTTGACCCATTAGCCCTTCCCCAGCTCCTTTATCCCTGCTGAGAGATCCCCATTTGGTACAGGAAGTAGATAGCACTCCCTTGATTTTAGGAATATAGGCTCTGCCCTCAGCCCCGGGGGATAAATTATGATTACTCTAAACTACCAATGATAATCCTTTTCTTTTTTGCCAAATGACTGGTGTTAAAGAGAAAATTATTCATGACAATTGTTGACGATGATCCGGTAAGACTTTATTCAAGGGGCTACTACAGTGAGGGTTTGTATTAGGGGAGGGAGATCTGGATCAACTTCGAACACAATAAGGAAAAGTGGGGATTTATAGCCAAGGAGCAGGGTGGGGGTCAGTGGATGGAAACTTACTAAATGGAAACCTCAGGGGTGAGGGCAGGATTGTGGCTAAAGTGACCTAACAGAGTCTTGCTAAAACTGAACGATGCAGAGATGAATACAGAAGCCCAAAAGTCAGGGCATAGTTGAGAATAGAGTTCAAAGGAGCCTGACTGGAGTTTGTCAAGGAAGAATCTTTGTCACTGATACAAATCTTCCTAGCTTCCTTTGTGTCCAGGTATGGTCATGCAGCCAGTTCTGGCCCATGAGAGGCAAGGGGAAATTTGCTGGGGAGTTTCTGGAGAGGATTTTGCTTCCCAGATAAAAAGACAGAGCCCCTGAAGGGAAGGACCTTGTGCCCCTGCACCCTACTTTTTACTTGGAACGCTGGTGTAAGCACATGATATATGGAGCTATGTCTGTCATGAGACAACAAACGTAGGAGTAAAAAGCCAGCATGCAAAAAATGACGGGGCTGAAGAGTGGAAAGAGTCTGAGAAAACTCTGGAAACTCCAACCTCCGGGCTTCATCTGTAAACAGTAAACAGCCTTATTGTTTAGCCTCTGCCTTCTGGTACTTGAAGCCACATGCTCCCCAGCTTATCTGCTCCCTCCCCTGAGCCTGCTTTTCTCCCGATGTCCCACAGCTCAATAATAACACCATCACCTTTCCTTTCATGCAAATCAAAACTTCAACGTCATCACTGGAGCCTCCCTCTCCTCCCCCTGTCCCTCCCCCATTTCTGTTGAACTTCCTCAGTGACTATGGAATCTGCCTGCATTCTACATTTCCACGTCCACTGTCGTATTCCTAGCAGCTCCTCTTTTCTCTCCTGGTCCAGTTCAAAGGCTTTCTATCCATCTCCTGCCTCTACTCTTTGTTCCTCTGCAATATCTTTCCATAGTTATCTTTTCAAAATATAAATCTGATAATGTCAACCTCCCCCACAATGTTTAAACACCCTTCGGTTACCTCCTCTTACTCTTAGAAAAAAGACCAAAATCCTTAACAAAGCCTTTAAAACCCTGCATGCTTGGCCCTGCCTCAAGCCATATCTCATCCATGTCACTTTCCTCTTTATGTGAGTCTGTTTCCTTCCACCACAGGACCTTTGCACATGCTGGAATGCCTAGAATGATCTTCCCCACCTCCACTCTCCTGACGCACTCCTGCTCTGCCTTCAGATCTTTCCTTTATCCTGGCTTTCTCAGGTGAGCCTTTTCCTGTCCACAGAGACCCTCTTCATTGCTCTCAAGACCTAGGAGATGTCCACAGGTATCTCTTCCCTGCCTCCCCTGGAATCCTGCCAGGATTCCCTTCAATTGCTGAGATCCTTCCCCTCTGGAACAATCCAGCTGCTTTGCTTCTGTGAACCCAGGCTTTCAAATCAATGACCTGCTAATTCTTCCATAGCAGTGAGAACAGAAGACAAATTAATAACATTTCAGTACATTATTCTGACATACAAATAAGAAGGTAATTACATTCTTGTGTTTTCCTGACTGGGTTTTGCAGCAGACCACCATATGTCCTTGAAATGCCTACAGGAAACCTAAAGTATGAGGACAATTGAACCAGGAGCAGGGGGAGAAATGCATTCCAGGTGCTGTATGTGTACAGCCTCCTCCTTGAGGGGTCCTGGAGTGCTAGTAGTTAGAGATGAGGATAAGGGGTAAGCTGGGCTGTGAAGGAATGGATTCTGATTCTAAGGGCAATGAGAAGCCAGAGGGCTTTAAGCAAGGGAGGTACTGCACCAGATTTGCTTTAGAAAGATCATTCTAGTGCTGTGTGGAGAATGGATTGCAGGGGACAAGACTGGGGCAGGGAGATAGAAGAGGAGGCTGATGCAGTGGTGCAGGAGAGATGACAGTGTGAAATTAATTAAGCAAGGAGGCCATTAGCCTGAGGGGGCTCTAATGCTACATCACCTATGGAAGCAAACCAAAATCTAAGCCTGTGAATATCTCAAGGTTATGAAAGCAAAATGTAAAGACAAACAACTACAAAGAGCCAACTAGGATTTAAGCTATAGCCAATCAATACATTCCTTCCAGTTTTTCCATATAAAAGTTTTCTTCAGCTCCCATCAACAGAGCACTTCTAACCACTTCCACTTTTGGCACTGCCTTATTTGAATTGATTTTTGCTCAAATAAATTCCCTAAAAATTTAGTATGCCTCAGTTTATCTTTTAACTGTTCTGGTGTCAGAAGTGGGATCCAAAGGAGATGCCAAATGGCCCACAGGAGCAACAAGCAACCAGACAGAGGTACCCACTGAGCCCATTTAGCTCACTGCTTTCTTGCTACATCTGAAAGTTGGGTAAGTTCCTTTCATGTCTGAGGTTTGCAGGTTTTGTGTTTGAAAGAGCTCCCCGAATTTATTCGAACATTCTTTCTCTGGACTGGGTCTGGGGGCCAGCTGACTTAAAAAAAACTGGACTGGGTCCAGGGTCAGATTAGGTCTGACTTAAGCTGGACTGGGTCTGTTAGGGGAAATACTGACTGAAACTGCCCTCCCTGGCCAGGCAACATAGTAACCACTTGCATGAGTTATTTTAAACAGGAGGTCCTGGTAAGGACCACAGAACTAACAAGCTGCCACCAACTGGAAGAATTCAGGAAAGGTCAAAAGGAGAGAGGGGATGCCAGTCCACTTCTCCTTCCAACCTCCCAGAATCCTTCTCACTGGAATCCATCTTGGCTGAGTGATGTATGCACCACCAGGAAGGACCCTGAGTCAGAATGATTGGCCAGAGACAACCCGGAAACTAACCCCACTCCCATAAAACCCGAGACTGCAAGCCACGTGGCAAAGCAGTCCTCCTGGATTCCCTTACCCTCCTGCTCTCCACCCGGGTGCCCCTTCCCAATAATGTCTCCTGCTTTGTCAGCACGTGTGGCTCCTTGGACAATTCATTTCCGAATGTTAGACAAGAGCCCACTCTTGGGCCCTGGAAGGGGTCTCCCTTCCTGCAACAGGTCCAGTGTGAGGCCTCAGGTAATAAGGGGGAAAAAAAGAGAAAAATTGGTTCCCTGAGTCCAAAAAATCTGGGACTCCTCTGTCTGGGACCCTGGCTAACTATATGTATAAAATTATGGGCCCAGAATCTGTGTTTTTCTGAACCAGTGGGTTAACCTTACCAAAGATAACCTTAAATTGCAGTGGTCACGGTAGGGAACTTTTAACCTAGACAAGCATATCTTTACAAGGTGCTCTAGAGAAAAAAAGGGTCCCAAATCTCCCCCAAACAATGGGGTGCTTTTTTTTTTTTTACTGGTATGCTGAAGCATCTTAGAAACTCAATGAATTGAAAATTGCTTCTTTAAAAGATTCTTTACAAAACACAAATGAAAAGTTTAAGCAACAAGTTGACAGTGAATCTAAAAAAATCTAAAAAGTGCACACTGACTAACTTGACTCCAACTGCTCCTTCCCTTAAACCTCCCCTCCCTAAATTTTCTGAACCTACCAATCCCTTTACACCTTTTATTTTATTTAAAAAATTTATTTATTTATTGGTTGTGCTGGGTCTTTGTTGCGGCAGGCGGGCTCCTTAGTTGCGGCTCATGGGCTCCTTAGTTGCGGCTCATGGGCTCCTTAGTTGAGGCATGTGAACTTTTAGTTGTGGCATGCATGTGGGATCTAGTTCCCTGACCAGGGATCAAACCCAGGCCCCCTGCCTTGGGAGCGTGGAGTCTTCACCACTGCTCTACCAGGGAAGTCCCACTCAATTGCCTTTTAAAGTGAGGCCCTCTGCTGAGCCTTGAATACTAAATGTAACCATCTTTTCTCATGGTCAAAGGCTGAATTAGGGCCATCATAAAAGGTTCTCCAAATCCTCAAGAGAATCCTCAAAATTTTTATAAGGAATTTAGAATTCTAATTGCAGCCTATGATATGGGCTCCCAGATTGCTGCCAGTTTATTCATATGACATTAGGACCTAGCAATGCCCAAAAATAAATGACTGAAGCCCAGTGGGAAGACCCCAAGAGTGATATTAAAGACCCCCTTGCAGGGCTTCCCTGGTGGCGCAGTGGTTAAGAATCCGCCCGCCAATGCAAGGGACACAGGTTCAAGCCTGGTCCGGGAAGATCCCACATGCCACGGAGCAACTAAGCCCGTGCGCCACAACTACTGAGCCTGCGCTCTATAGCCCGCGAGCCACAACTACTGAGCCCACGTGCCACAACTACCGAAGCCCGCGTGCCTAGAGCCCATGCTCCGCAACAAGAGAAGCCACCGCAATGAGAAGCCCACGCACCGCAACGAAGAGTAGCCCCCGCTCGACGCAACTAGAGAAAGCCCGCGCACAGCAATGAAGACCCAGCACAGCCAAAAATAAAAATAAATTAAATAAATTAAAAAAAAAAAAAAAAGACCCACATGCAAACTGCTCTGCCAGGGATGGCCCAAAAGGCTCTAGAAAAATAGCCCAAGACCTACGTGAAAAAAATTTTTTTAATTAATTAATTTATTTATGGCTGCGTTGGGTCTTTGCTGCTGCGCACAGGCTTTCTCTAGTTGCGGCGACAGCGGGGTCTACTCTTTGTTGAGGTGCGCAGGCTTCTCATTGCGGTGGCGTCTCACATTGCAGAGCATGGGCTCTAGGCCTGCAGGCTCAGTAGTTGTGGCTCACGGGATCTAGAGCGCAGGCTCAGTAGTTGTGGCACACAGGCTTAGCTGCTCCACGGCATGTGGGATCTTTCCGGACCAGGGCTCGAACCCGTGTCCCCTGCATTGGCAGGTGGATTCTTAATCACTGAGCCACCAGGAAAGTGCCTATTTGAAAGTATTGATAAGATATTTCCTCAAAAGACTGACGGGTCTATCAGTCAATCTTGCAAACAACAAAAAAAGAATGAAGCAGTCTCAGATCATAAGACAAAATTGGAAGCCCTGTTTGTGAAATTCTGGGCTTGCTTTATTAAACGAAGGCTCAGAAAACACCTTCACTTCCTTATTCATTAGCAAGCTCTGGCTGAACTAAGTAGCCTAATAAAGAGACACAAGCTGTGCTGGGAAGCCACCTTTCTTGCTGAATTAATAGCCCTAGCTAAGCATTTTGAAAAAACCTTGGAGCAAGATGAAATTCAAAAAGCCAACCAATTTACAGCCCTGAAGTTACAATAGTTCCAAGGGCCAAGGGGACCTCCACGAACACATTTCAAGCCAGAACCTAGAGATTCTCCACTCAGGAATACTGTGCCCTGAAGTGTCTGCCTTTGCTGTAAACAAGTGGGGCACTGAAAAAAGCAATGCCCCCTGCTGAACCCATCGTTTAAGAGACCTCCACCTATTAGTCCAGACTGCCTTTCCACTGGGGGAAGTCAAAAAATTTGATTACTGAAATAATAAGCATTGATGGGGCTCTGAGGGATCCTTTGGTAAGTTGCTCCCCAGGATTCCTCTAAATGAGAAAAGGGAAACTAAGATAAACAATGCAGAATACGGCACAGTATTGGGGTTTACCATTGCCACTTTATCTATATTAAAACCGACTTTCACAAAACAGCAAATCCCTTGGAGTAAAGTATTTCCATACTGGGGGTTTCTAGCCAAAGGCAAAGGGTATTTGTGTCTAAACTAAACTAGCCCAGATGACACTAGGGCCATTTTTGGGAAACCATACTTTCCTTCTGTGTGACGTGGCCCCAGTAAGCCTGTTAGGATGAGAGTTGCATTCTAAAATAAAGAGTTACATAAAATTTAACTCAGAAGGAATTTCCTGACCCTCCTGAACCTGAGGTGTTCTGCTCTCTGCAAGCAGGAATTGATGAAATTGAGACTCTAAAGTATGAAAGCCCTTAACTCTCAGAAGTGCGTGAATGCCGGATTTCCCTGGTGGCGCAGTGGATGAGAATCCACCTGCCAGTGCAAGGGACACAGGTTCAAGCCCTGGTCCAGGAAGATCCCACATGCCACAGAGCAGCTAAGCCCATGCGCCACAACTACTGAACCTGCACTCTAGAGCCCGCGAGCCACAACTACTGAAGCCCGCGTGCCTAGAGCCTGTGCTCCACAACAAGAGAAGCCACCGCAATGAGAAGCCTGTGCACCGCAACGAAGAGTAGGCCCCAACTCGCCGCAACTAGAGAAAGCCCACGCACAGCAACAAAGACCCAACACAGGCAAAAAAAAAAAAAAAAAATTGCTTTGGCCATTCGGGGTCTTTTGTGTTTCCATACAAATCGTAAAATTTTTGGTTCTAATTCTGTGAAAAATGCCATTGGTAACATGCTAGGGATTGCATTGAATATGTAGATTGCTTTGGGTAGTATAGTCATTTTCACAATACTGATTCTTTTTTTTTTTTTAATACTTATTTATTTATTTATTTGGTTGCACCGGGTCTTAGTTGCAGTAGGCAGGCTCCTTAGTTGCAGTTCCAGGGCTCCTTAGTTGCAGCATGTGTGCTCCTTAGTTGTGGCAGGTGGGCTCCTTAGTTGTGGCAGGAGGGCTCCATAGTTGTGGCATGCAAACTGTTAGTTGCAGCATGCATGTGGGATCTAGTTCCCTCACCAGGGATGGAACCTGGCCCCCCTGCATTGGGAGCGTGGAGTCTTATCCACTGGACCACCTGGGAAGTCCCACACAATATTGATTCTTCCAATCCAAGAACATGGTATATCTCTCCATCTGTTTGTATCATCGTTGATTTCTTTCATCAGTATCTTATAGTTTTCTGAGTACAGGTCTTTTGCCTCCTTAGGTAGGTTTATTCCTAGGTATTTTATTCTTTTTGTTGCAATGGTAAATGGGACTGTTTCCTTAATTTCTCTTTCTGATTTTTCATTTTTAGTGTATAGGAATGCAAGAGATTTCTGTGTATTAATCTTACATCCTGCAACTTTACCAAATTCATTGATTAGCTCTAGTAGTTTTCTGGTGGCATCTTTAGGATTCTCTATGTATAGTATCATGTCATCTGCAAGCAGTGACAGTTTTACTTCTTCTTTTCCAATTTGGATTCCTTCTATTTCTTTTTCTTCTCTGATTGCCATGGCTAGGACTTCCAAAACTATGCTGAATAATAGTGGCAAGAGTGGATATCCTTGTCTTGTTCCGATCTTAGAGGAAATGCTTTCAGTTTTTCACCATTGAGAATGATGTTTGCTGTGAGTTTGTTGTATATGGCCTTTATTATGTTGAGGTAGGTTCCCTCTATGCCCACTTTCTGCAGAGTTTTTTTTTTTTTATCATATATGGGTGTTGAATTTTGTCAAAAGCTTTTTCTGCATCTATTGAGATGATTGTATGGTTTTTATTCTTTAATTTGTTAATATGTTGTATCACATTGATTGATTTGCGTATATTGAAGAATCCTTGCATCCCTGAGATAAATCCCACTTGATCATGATGTATGACCCTTTTAATGTGTTGTTGGATTGTTTGCTAGTATTTCATTGAGGATTTTTGCTTCTATGTTCATCAGTGATATTGGTCTGTAATTTTCTTTTTTTGTGATATCTTTGTCTGGTTTTGGTATCAGGGTGATGGTGACCTCATAGACTGAGCTTGGGAGTGTTCCTCCCTTTGTAATTTTTTGGAACAGTTTGAGAAGGATGGGTGTTAGCTCTTGTCTAAATGTTTGCTAGAATTTGCCTGTGAAGCCATCTGGTTCTGAACTTCTGTTTGTTGGAAGGTTTTTGTTTTTTTTTTGGCTGCGTTGGGTCTTCATTGCTGTGCAAGGGCTTTCTCTAGTTGCAGTGAGTGGGGGCTACTCTTCTTTGTGATTCATGGGCTTCTCATTGTGGTGGCTTTTCTTGTTGCAAAGCACAGGCTCTAGGCACATGGGCTTCAGTAGTTGCAGCACGCGGGCTCAGTAGCGTGGTGCATGGGCTTAGTTGCTCCGTGGCATGTGGGATCTTCCTGGACCAGGGTTCGAACCCCTGTTCCCTGCATTGGCAGGTGGATTCCTAACTGCTGTGCCACCAAGGAAGTCCCTGTTGGAAGATTTTTAATCACAGTTTCAATTGCATTACTTGTGATTGGTCTGTTCATATTTTCTATATCTTCCTGGTTCGGTCTTGGAAGGTTGTACTTTTCTAAGAATTTTTCCATTTCATATTAGGATATGACTTATACCTCATGCTGTTGAGAGTCTATTAAACTCCCATCAGACTCAACATTTTTCAGCAAGCCGACTAACATGAGATCCTTCTCCTTTCACTTTTTTTTTTTTTTTTTTGGCCTAGCTGCACGGCATGTGGGATTTTAGTTCCCTGACCAGGGATCAAACCCATCCCCCCTGAAGTGGAAGCGCAGAGTCTTAACCACTGGATCGCCAGGGAAGTCCCTCCTTTCACTTTCTAAACCATCTTTTTTTTTTTTTTTTTTATAGTTTTATTTCATTCCCATATATGTGTGTGTATATATATACATATTTTTTTTACATCTTTATTGGAGTATAATTGCTTTACAATGTTGTGTTAGTTTCCACTGTACAACAAAGTGAATCAGCTATATGTATACATATATCCCCATATCTCCTCCCTCTTGAACCTCCCTCCCACCCTCCCTATCCCACCCCTCGATATTGTCACAAAGCATCAAGCTGTTCTCCCTGTGCTATACATCTAAGCTTCTTCTTGAGCGCTGCAACTTTCTCAACACTGCTGCCCTTGCAGATAATGGTACAGATCACTGTAACTGTGTAGACGTGGTGTCATGGTTATTGACCCCTTGCATTGACTTACAGGACACATCGTTAGAAAACCAAGATTTGATACTCTTTGTCGCTGGGTCCTGTGCTAAGAATGCGGAAGGGAAAAATCAATCAGGATATGCTATGACAGCTCAATAGGAATTATTGGAAAGGTGAAGCCTTCCCCAGTTTAACTTTGCTCAACCAGCAGAACAATATGCTCTCACTCGGAGTTGTCAGCTATTCAAAGGAAAATCAGTAAACCTTTATACAGATAGTAAATATGCCTTTGGGGTGGTCCATGACTTTGGTATATTATGGAAACAGAGAGGTTCCTCACTGCTGGTGGAAGTCTGATCAAAAATGGGCCCCAGGGCTTTGCTGGTGGCGCAGTGGTTAAGAATCTGCCTGCCAATTCACGGGACACAGGTTCGAGCCCTGGTCCGGGAAGATCCCACATGCTGCGGAGCAACTAAGCCCGTGTGCCACAACTACTGAGCCTGCGCTCTAGAGCCCGCGAGCCACAACTACTGAGCCTGTGTGCCACAACTACTGAAGCCCGTGCGCCTAGAGCCCGTGCTCCGCAACAAGAGAAGCCACGGCAGTAAGAAGGCCGTGCACTGCAACGAATAGTAGCCCCTGCTCGCCGCAACTAGAGAAAGCCCGCATGCAGCAACAGAGACCCAACACAGCCAAAACTAAATAAATAAAATTAAAATCTTTAAAAAAAAAAGGGCCCCAAGTAGCACTCCCGCAGTGGTCCAGTGGTTAGGGCTCTGTGCTTCCACTGCAGGGGGTGCAGGTTCTATCCCTGGTCGGGGAATTTCCACATGCTGCTCAGGGTGACCAAAAAAAAAAAGAAAAAAACAAACCACGGCCCCAAGTAAATGAACAGCTCTCTGTCATTCTATTGTCTAACTGAATTGCAGTGATTAAAACTGAAGCTCATACTAGAAAGACAGAACCTGAGTATCAGGGAAATGCTCTAGCAGACTTCCATGCTAAATCAGCCAGCACTAAAACTGTACCAATACGCAACTTGAATGAACTCCACAAGATTGATTCTAACCAAATTATTTATGATAATTTATATAAAAGACAAAATCAGGCATCTGAGCTGGAGCGACAATGTTGGGACCAACAAGGGTGCAAATTTCATATTAAACAATTCACTGAGGGCCAAGACAGTTGCCTGGTTCTTCCTGAATCCTTGAAAGTGCCATTACTAAAAGCTCTACATTCTGCAACTCATCATGGCACAGATAAAATGATCCAAATTATAAAGAAGTATTGGTGGAATGACTACTCCAAGGTCACAAATTTGGTTTACCACCAATACCTGATTTGTCAAACCCATAACCCTGGAAAGACTATTAAGGTATTAGATGGAGCGTTCTCACCACCTGCTGGGCAGGCCATGTGAACACTTACAGATGGATTTCATTCACTTGCCTCCCTCAATGGGTTACTGATATGTTCTTGTAATTGCTTGTATGTTCTCAGGATTGATTGAAGCCTTCCTATGCAGAAAGGCTGATGCCGCAACTGTGGCCGAGAAACTTTTAGAAAATATATTTCCTTCATGATGCTTCCCCAGAAAAATCTTCAATGATAGGGGAACTCATTTCACCAGACAAAAAATTAAACAAATAAAGCACTGTTGACTCAATGGCATTATCGTTGTCCTTAGTCAGCTGGTAAAGTTGAACAGACAAATGGTACCTTAAAACTAAAGCTAGCTAAATTAACAGAATCAACTGGACTGCCCTGGCCTAAAGTTCTACTATTTGTTTTAATGGTGATTAGATCAACACCTATGGGAAAGGATAAAGTAATACCTTATGAAATAGTGACAGGAAAACCTCTGCCCTTGGTGATAGAACCATATCTGTCTCCTGTACTCAAATTCTGATATGATTCAATATTGTAAAGCTTTAACGTATTATGCCAAAGTGTATTTCCACCAGGTAAAAGAAGCTTTCCATGACCCTCCTACAGACTGTCGAGCGTTCTACAACTTAGAACCTGGAGAGTGGGTCTTCTTCTCAGGGAACGACACCTGAGAAAGACTGCCCTTGAACCTCATTAGAAGGAACCATTCAGGGGGCTTCCCTGGTGGCGCAGCGGTTGAGAATCTGCCTGCCAATGCAGGGGACATGGGTTCGAGCCCTGGTCTGGGAAGATCCCACATGCCGCGGAGCAACTGGGCCCGTGAGCCACAATTACTGAGCCTGCGCATCTGGAGCCTGTGCTCCGCAACAAGAGAGGCCGCGATAGTGAGAGGCCCGCGCACCGTGATGAAGAGTGGCCCCCACTTGCCACAACTAGAGAAAGCCCTCGCACAGAAACGAAGACCCAACACAGCCAAAAATAAAATAAAAATAAAATAAATTAATAAAATTATTAAAAAAAAAAAAAAAAAGAAGGGACCATTCAGGTTCTCCTCACTACCGAGATGGCAGCCAAACTTCAGAGACTTGAACCTTGGGTCCACACCTCCCAGTTGTAAAGGGCTCCTCCAAACTCTTGGAACTGCATACTAGCCGGAAATCTAAAGTTAAAATTGGGAGATTCCTCCCCAGAAACAAATGACATCTTGAGGTGGACAGCTCGCTCAAGATCACAGATCAAGATGTTTATCTCCAATATGAAATCTTTATCCCTTTCACCTACTTGCTATCTCCTTTTTCTCTTCATTAATGCATGGAAAGACAACACTATAATTAGGATTTCACAAACAATAGCTACTGCAGGAAACTTAACTAACTGCTGGATTTGTCATGCTAAACCAAAATCAGTACATGAAGGGAGAGACCCTTTAGTTTACCCTATAAGTAATTTCACTGAAATCCCAAATGCCACCGTGTGCCTAAATTGTTCGGCAGCTCCCTTTTATAAAGGTAAAAATACTAAATCTACATATCCCCATTCCTTGCTTCAATTTAATCCAACCCTGGGATGGGAAAATGAGATTCACTCAATATATATATATATATATAAAACACTGCAGAGCAGCCAATGTAAATCAGACCATTTATAGGCTTGCTGACAGGCCCATGTATTTAGGTGGTCTTTCAGCATGTTGGGTCTTGGTAGGATGGTGCTAACGCCTCTGTACCAGCCAATGAGCCCACAGATGCTAATACTTACGAGGGAGCCCTATGTACACTTCCTGGCTATGGCTTTATATGTGGAAGTTTTGGTATTGGCCTCTATGCTTGAGCAACTCATTGTCTTGACAGCTGGAGGATGAAAGGGCACTGTGCTCTTTTTTAAAAAAAATATTTTATTTTTATTTTTGGCTGCGTCAGGTCTTAGTTGCAGCATGCGGGATCTTTGTTGCGGTATGTGGGATCTTTCGTTGGGGCGCACGGGCTTCTCTCTAGCTGTGGTGCGCGGGCTTCTCTCTAGTTGTGGCACGTGGGTTTTCTAGTTGTGGCACGTGGGCTTAGTTGCCCCGCGGCATGTGGGATCTTAGTTCCCTGACCAGGGATCAAACCTGCGTCCCCTGCATTAGAAGGCGGATTCTTTACCACTGGACCATCAGGGAAGTCCCAGGGCACTGTGCTCTTGCTGCATTTAGTGTTCCATTGTCCCTTCATAATACCTCAGAAACTCAACGTTGGCCACTCCCTTGAATTTATACTATGGACCAAAAAGAAGTTTGTCAGCAGATGTTAACACCTTTGGATGGGCATCATTTGGATGGTCCCTTCTTCCTTGGCTTGGAGTTAGTACAAACAAACATATGTTTAGGAACTTATTCTTAACTCTGGCAACCATAGCTGAGTCTACCGCTAAGGCCTTGGCTGCACAACAAAAGTACCTAGGCTCTCTAGCTAAGGTGGTTTTAGATAGTAAAATCGCTTTAGATTATTTGTTGGCTGAACAAGGGGTCTGTGCCATAGCTAACACCTCCTGCTGTACCTGAATTAACACCTCTGGTGTTGTAAAAACTCAAATACAAGAAATTAACAAACAAGCTACTTGGCTAAAACAGATCGGTACCACGTCAGGTACATTCCTTGATTTACTTGATACCAACTGGTTTGGTTTGTGGGGGCCCCGGCTAAGGAGTAGACTTCAGCCTTTTGGTATTATCCCCCAGTAGTCATCATCGCAGTCTCCCTGGTGGGCTGTGTTGCCTCAAAGATCTCAAATGCATGTGTGCAGCCATCAGCAGCAAATCAGATCGTCTCACTGTGCTTGGAGAAAACAGAAACAAGATGTACAATGGGATAAACAGCAAAAGCAATTCTTCTATGGATCTGACATCATAACCTGATAAGAGCAATTTAACTCTCATAGTGACTGAGAATGGGGCTAACACTAAACTTTTGTTCATCCTCTGGATGATCAAAAGGGAGAATTGTTAAATTAAACAAAGAGACCATTAGACTGAGGTGGCTCTAGTGCCTCAGCACCTACGTAAGCAAACCAAAATGTTAACCTGTAAATACCTCGGGGTTATGAAAGCAAAACCTAACAACCAGTCATTAACAGCCAAATAGCGTTTAAGCTATAGTCAATCAGTAATTTCCTTCCTTTGCTTCCACCTTTTCTCTATAAAAGTTTTTCCCAAGCTCCCATCTGTGGAGTGCTTCTAACCACTTCCCATTTGATGATGACCAATTTGGATGAATTTTTTCTCAAATAAATTCCTAAAATTTTAATGTGCCTCAGTATCTTTTTTTTTTTAATTTTTATTCATTCATTTATTTATTTATTTTTGGCTTCATTGGGTCTTCGTTGCCGCGCGTGGGCTTTCTCTAGTCGCGGCGAGCGGGGGCTACTCTTCGTTGCGGTGCGCGGGCTTCTCATTGCGGTGGCTTCTCTTGTTGCAGAGCACGGGCTCTAGGTGTGTGGCTTCAGTAGCTGTGGCACGCGGGCTCAGTAGTTGTGATTCGTGGGCTCTAGAGTGCAGGCTCAGTAGTTGTGGCGCATGGGCTTAGTTGCTCCGCGGCATGTGGGTTATTCCCGGACCAGGACTCGAACCCATGTCACCTGCATTGGCAGGCGGACTCTTAACCGCTGCGCCACGAGGGAAGTCCCGCCTCAATACCTTTTAACAACAGGCTCTGAAAGTTCGGTCAGCAGGGGAGAGACGCTTAGGAGTTAGAATCTAAAGGCATTTGTGTGATTGGACATGGAATGTTGGGGACCATTCACATTCCCCAACATTATAAAACCGATAGGACCCCCCAAAGGATGTAAATGTCCCAATAGTTCAGGCGGCAGCTTCTATGTATCCCTACCCTGCTGCCAGCTTTGCACACTGGGCGAGTCCTTGATTATAGAGAACATGACGTTTCAGGGCTGCTGTTTCAAAGAACTTCCTGAAGGCCACATACAAGAAATAGTAATTGTGTATATATTGCATGAATAAGTGGGGAGATAATCAGGAAAGTGTTTGTCTTTCCCTAAGAATTGGGCAAATATAACCTAATGAAATACAATGACTGTTTTTAGTGAACAGTTAGGGGGAAGAAAGAAGACAGAGAAACAGGAAGGAGGAGACGTGCCCAAGGGGCAGTGGGCACCGAGTGGCCAAGGGGGCAGAGGTGCCCACCCACTTGAAAGCCCCAGCAGCCTCCAAGCTGCTCCATCTCCCCCCAACTCTTCCTCTTTTTCTCATGACAGTATTTTATTGAATAAATTAAATCCTTCTGCATCTTACTTTTATCACTTTAATACACATAGCTCTACCTCATTCTTTCTTACTGCCATATAGTATTTATAGCATGAACATTCTCTGGCTTATTCAGCTCTTTCCCTGCTGAAGGACAGTGAGGTAACTCCTGGGTTGTCATTACCTGACATGCAAGGAACACCCTTTATCCACGTCTTCTTGTACATGTACGTTTCTCTAGTGTAGAATCTCTGGATCAGAGAGTACGTGCATTTTGCAAATAAACTTTTTAAAATTTTGGAATAAATTTAGATTTATAGAAAAGTTGCAAAGAGTACTGAGAGTTCCCATATATCCCTCACCCAGTTTCCTCTAATGTTATCATCTTACATTATCACGGTACATTTGTCAAGACTAAGAAAACAACTTTTGCATATTACTGTGAACTAAACTCTAGACTTTATTTGGATTTCATTAGTTGTATTAGTCTGCTCAGGCTGCTATAGTAGAATATCACAGACTGGGTGACTTAAACCACATAAATTTATTTTCTCACAGTTCTGAAGGCTGGAAGTTCAAGATCAAGGCGCCAACAGGGTTGTCTTATGAGGTCTCTCTCCTTGGCTTGCAGATGGTCACCTTCTCCCTGTGTCCTCCCACGGCTTTTCTTCTGTGCGCACCTGCATGGGGAGAGAGAGAGAGCTCTTTGGTATCTCTTCCTCTTAGAAGGACACTAGTGTTATGGAATTAGGACCCCATCCTTATGACCTCATTTAACCTTAATTACCACCCTAAAGGCCGTCTCCAAATACAGTCACATTGGGGGTTAAGTCTTCAACATATGAATTTAGGAGGGGACACAATTCAGTCCATGACACTAGCTTTTCCACTAATGTCCTTTATCTGTTTCAGGATCCAATCCAGGATACCACATTGCCTTTAGGAGTCTGTGCATTTTTAGATTTCAATAGATTTGGTTAAATTGCTTTCCGAAGTGGCCCTAGTGGGGCTTCCCTGGTGGCGCAGTGGTTAAGAATCCGCCTGCCAATGCAGGTGACGCGGGTTCGAGACCTGGTCCGGGAAGATCGCACATGCCGCGGAGCAACTAAGCCCGTGTGCCACAGCTACTGAGGCTGCCGTCTAGAGCCTGCGAGCCACAACTACTGAAGCCCCCACGCCTAGAGACTGTGCTCTGCAACAGAGTAGCCCCCGCTTGCCACAACTAGAGAAATCCCACACCCGCACGCAGCAGCGAAGACCCAGTGCAGCCAAAAATAAATAAATAAATAAATAAATAAAACAAAAACAAATTGGCCCTAGTAGTTGACACATTCCCAGCTGTGTGTCCCCCTTTCCTCATACCCTCCCCATTCCTGATAGTATCAAACTTTAAAATCTTTGCCAATCAATTGGGTGACTGACAGTATCTTGCTGTTTAATCAGCAGTTTCCTGAATACAAGGAAAGCTGAGCTACGCTTTGCTGGCCACCTGTCGTTCCTGGGCTATGAACTGCCTATTCTTAGCCTTTGACCTTTTTTTTTTTTTTTTAAGTATATGATGAGTTTTTCTTATTGAATTGTAAGACCCTGTAACTTTGTGAGGGGAAAGGCTATGTCATAGTCACTGCTGGCACATAGTAGGTGCTTTTTGTTGCAAGAATCAGAGATTAATTTAAGGAAATGAAAAAGGGGATGTATCCCAGGGGACCCAGGTATGCGTGTAATGAGGCCTCTTCAGGGTTTGGAAGCAGGAAGGGCAGGCAGCATCTTTTCCCCTTTCCACAGTCTGGGTCTCCTCACTCTGTTCCGCATAGTGGGAGAGGCCTGGTCCTGATCGATGCAGCTTCAGCCACCCACCCTCAGCCATCATCTAGCTGTCTATGAAATTCCAAAAAGTGTCAGGAGAGAGGATCTGATTGGCTTTGCATGGGTCAGGGTGACACTTCCACTGGACGGTCACCTCTAGGCTCTTAAGCTGGAATGTATGGAGGAAAGGTGGCTGCTGGGGGCTCCCACTCTGGGTGGGGAGGGGTGAGCTGGGCAGAGAGCCAGAGGACAGCCAGCTCCTGCAGGACTGTGATGGATAGAATAGGAGCGATGACCCCCCAAATGTGCCTTGCCCCTGTATTACTGGTGTCTTGTTAGTAGCTGGAATGACAATAGATTCTCAACATGAGTGACTAGACATCTTGTTTCTGCCATTCGGCATCCCTTCTTTTGTTAACTTCATATGGTTTTTCCTTACAGCATCCACCCTTCTCAGTCCCCATGCTGACTCCTCCCGGAAAGGGCATCTGACCCCAGGTACAGGGAGGTGACACATCCCATGTGTGTGGCCACAGTGATGGGTTGAGGGATAAACATGTGATTAAGCATGTGATCCAATTCAGGCCAATGAGAGTTAGACCTGGGATTTTGTTCACATTGCTGGAGAAAGGAAGATCTTTCTTTTCTGAGGGCCTTGAAGTGGCGAAGTAACAGGTCTGGAACTGCTAGGGGCCATCATTTGAAAGACCTGTCCGAAAAGGAACCAGGGAAGCAGGGTAAGAACAAAGAGAGAGGGACTTCCCTGGTGGTCCAGTGGTTAAGACTCTGTGCTCCCAATGCAGGGGGCCCGGGTTCGATCCCTGGTCAGGGAACTAGATCCCACATGCCGCAACTAAGAACCCGCATGCCGCAACGAAGATCCCGCATGCTGCAACTAAAGATCCCGCATGGGCTTCCCTGGTGGCGCAGTGGTTGAGAATCTGCCTGCCAATGCAGGGGACACGGGTTCGAGCCCTGGTCTGGGAAGATCCCACATGCCGCGGAGCAACTAGGCCCGTGAGCCACAATTACTGAGCCTGTGCGTCTGGAGCCTGTGCTCCGCAACAAGAGAGGCCGCGATAGTGAGAGGCCCGCGCACCGCGATGAAGAGTGGCCCCCGCTCGCCGCAACTAGAGAAAGCCCTCGCACAGAAACGAAGACCCAACACAGCCAAAAATAAATAAATTAATTAATTAAAAAAAAAAAATGGACAAAGGATCTGAACAGAAGTTCCTCCAGAGATATCCAAATGGCCAATAAGCACAAGAAAAGATGCTCAACATCATCAGTCATTAGAGATGCAAGTCAAGCCATAATGAGATACCATTTCACACCCACTAGGATGGCTATAATAAAAAAGATGGGCAATAGAAAATGTTGGTGAGGATGTGGAGAAATTGGAACATACATTGTTGTTGGAAATGTAAAATAGTGTAGCCACTTCCAAAAGCAGTTCAAAAACTTAAAACCCAGCAGTTCCGCTAAAAATAAATAAATAAATAAATAAATAAATAAATAAAGATCCCGCATGCCGCAACTAAGACCCGGCGCAGCCAAATAAATAAATAAATGTTTTTTTTAAAATAAAAAAATAAAAACAAAGAGGGGGAGAGACAGAGAGACACTAAGATCATGGTGACACTACTGAGCTTTGGGTCAAGTCACATCTGAAGACAGCTCTTCTGTAGTTTTCAGTCCCATGAACAAATACACCCTCTCCCCGCCTTAAAAAAAATACTGAACAAATTTAAGTTGTGTTTTCCATCATTTACCAATAAAAGTGTGCTGACTCATACTGAGACAGGATTAATGAAACATTAAGTAACCACTGGAATGTTCTGTGTTGGATGACAGGTTATAGAAAAGGGACAAAGAAATCCCACATGTTTGATGTTGTTTGTTTTTTATAAAGCAAGCATTTTATAAAGCAAATATTTATTTATTTTTGGCTGCGTCGGGTCTTAGTTGCAGCACATGGGATCTTTCATTGTGGCGCGGGGGCTCTTCGTTGTAATGTGCAGGCTTCTCTCTAGTCGTGGCGTGTGGGCTCAGTAGTTGTGGCGGGCTTAGTTGCCCCGTGGCACGTGGAATCTGAGTTCCCCGACCAGGGATCGAACCTGCATCGCCTGTATTGGAAGGTGGATTCTTAGCCACTGGACCACCAGGGAAGTTTCCCACATGTCTGGTTTTGACACATTTAAAGAGGGACAGGGATGAAGGCCTTGCTGGTCAGTTACTTCTTTTTTATTTATTTATTTATTTAGTTTTTGGTTGCGTTCGGTCTTCGTTGCTGCATGCGGACTTTCTCTAGTTGCGGCGATCAGGGGCTACTCTTTGTGGCAGTGTGTGGGCTTCTCATTGCGGTGGCTTCGCTTTGTTGCGGGGCACAGGCTCTAGGCACGCGGGCTGCAGTAGTTGTGGCTCGTGGGCTCTAGAGCTCAGGCTCAGTAGTTGTGGCGCACAGGCTTAGTTGCTCTGCGGCATGTGGGATCTTCCCCGACCAGGGCTTGAACCCGTGTCCCCTGCATTGGCAGGCGGATTCTTAACCACTGTGCCACCGGGGAAGTCCCTCAGTTACTTCTTGTTGCCTGTTTCTGCTCATGGCCGGGTCAGGGAGTTGGACCATTATGAGACTTGTCTCTCCTTAGTGGGGTGAAGTAGAGGGAAGACTAAAATCCTCAAATGTTTATACCAGATCAGGAGGGTAGGACACTGAGACCATCTTGAAGACATCCCCACAATGAGGAGCTGGGGACCCAGCAGCAGGCCAGCATCTGAGGCTGGTTCTGAGGACCTTTTGATGCATCTATGGTTTTCTGCGCTAGTGGGAACTCAAGCCACTTGAGCCATGGTCCTTAGAATTATTCTTCCTTTGGCACCAACAGGTAAGAACACGAATGCTATCCTGTATTTTCTGAGTGATCACGTCACCCCAGTAAATAGTTATACAGCCTGGGCATTAAGAATGTTTCACTGGGGGTGGGGGGAGTGGGAGGTACAAACTATTGGGTGTAAGACAGGCTCAAGGAGGTATTGTATAACACAGGGAACATAGCCAATATTTTGTAATAACTATACATGGAAAGTAACCTTTAAACACTGTATAAAGACAAAAAATTTTTAAACTTAAAAACAAACAAATAAAAGAATGTTTCATTGGACCAGCTCCTCCAGAATCAGAATCAGAAATCAGAAGGTGAGACCTAGGGTTTTCATCTGTGAGTCAACCTCAGTGGTGATATCTGTAACAAACATTCAATAAACAAGAGTTGAATGAAAGAATGAATGAATAAATGAATGTGTTTGAGAATAAACTGTGTAGTGTGGGTAAGTACAAGAAACTTTGAAAGTTCCAGAATGATACGTATGGAGTAATTCCACTTAGTTAAAGCTTAGTTAAAAACATGTAAGTTATTGATTTATATTGTTTATGAATACGTGGGCAGTGAAAGTACTGGAACTTGTATGGGAAGGCTAAGCACCAGCTTCAGGAAGGGTGAACTTGGGGAGGGAGGGAGGAGATGGAGCAGGAAGGCTTGCCTTGGAGCTTCAACTGTCTCTGTGATATTTTCTTTCTTAAAAAATGTTATGTAGCAGATACATCAAAATGTTTAGAGTTGTTAAAGCTGGGAGGTATGAGAATATGTACATAGGTACTTACATAATTTTTTTCTGTATGTTTGAAATATTTTATAATTAAAAAAAGTGTTTTTAAGTGTCAGGGTTTTAGAGACCGGGAGGCTGGAGTTTAAGTCTTCTTTTCACCAATTACTAGCTGTGTTTTGGACAAGTTACTTCCTTTCCCACCTGTGACTCTCCCTCTTGGGATATGTCACATCCTCTTCACCTGCAATGAACACTCGACTAAGTTCACATTGGGAAACAGCTTTTGCCAATTTTCTCTTCTCTAAAAACAGAGACATCATTGGCTGTTTTATTTGCAAATTTGAGTGCCTGGGGTTGAAATTCCTCCCCTCTCTCTCCCCTCAACATGCACATATAAAGTTTGAAGTTTACCTTACACCTGGAGATAATCTTTTTTTTTTTAAAGATTGATTGATTGATTGATTGCTATGTTGGGTCTTCGTTTCTGTGCTAGGGCTTTCTCTAGTTGCGGCAAGCGGGGGCCACTCTTCATCGCAGTGCGCGGGCCTCTCACTGTTGCGGCCTCTCGTTGCGGAGCATAGGCTCCAGACGCACAGGCTCCGTAGTTGTGGCTCACGGGCCTAGTTGCTCCGCGGCATGTGGGATCTTCCCAGACCAGAGCTCGAACCCGTGTCCCCTGCATTAGCAGGCAGATTCTCAACCACTGCGCCACCAGGGAAGCCCTGGAGATAATCTTTAGGTCTGAAATTCCTTTGGAGTTTTACAAGGGATGATGTAATGTACAGTCTACATGGAAAGTCCCTTCGACAGTCATAGGCTATATGACCCATTGACTTTTGTTCTTTGAAAGGGTTTAGGTCTGCCCTCTAGGGAACACTGAAAACCTACTTTTCTGAACCCGTTTTACAGTTCTGAGACATTTCGAAAAGTAGAATCTAGAATTTGTGGCAAATTTGGGTCTAGTGAGGTGGATGGTATTTACGGCCTGAAAAACTTCCTTTAGGAACGCTCTCCACAGTACCCCCTGCTAGTCACTAGGGAGGCCCTTCCTTCAACGGGACTCCAGAGGGGCCACCGAGGCCCTGGAAAGACACTCCGATTCTGCCCCGAGAGACTCTGGCTCTTGCAGCCTGGGACCAGCCACCCTAAGGAGCCTGCGGTGCTGCCGGCTGAGGACCACAGACCGTGGCCTAAGCATCTGTGTCAGAGAATGGAGGGGAAGTGGCCTGGTGCAAAAACGAGGAGTTCTGGTTTCCATACAGGCTCCAAGGTCTCCACTTGTGACCTCATTCTGTCTCTGCCCGCAAATCTGTCTTTCTTTTTCTAACCCTGCCCTTCCAGTGCAGACACTGGGAGCTAGCCAGGCTTTTCTCTTGCCATCACATTCCGTCAGTCACCACGTCCTGTAGGTTCTACCCTCTTAATATAGCTCAATCTAGGGCCACTGCTGGCATCTACAGGGCCTTTGTTAGAAATTAGTTAAAAGGGCCCTCTCTGGGGACTTCCCTGGTGGTCCAGTGGGTAAGACTCCACGCTCCCAATGCAGGGGGCTCGGGTTCCATCCCTGGTCGGGGAACTAGATCCCGCACGCATGCTGCAACTAAGAAGCCCGCACGCCACAACTAAAGATCCCGCATGCCGCCACGAAGGATCCTTCATGCCACAACGAAGATCCCGCGTGCCGCGGCTAAGACCCAGCGCAGCCAAAATAAATAAATATTTTAAAAAATCACATTCATTTTAAAAAGGGTGCGGTGCTTCTCTGCGCTAGTGAAATAGGAAAAGACGCTCGCTCTAGGTGGAGGCAGCTTTCAGGTACACGCTTGGCTAACAAATAGCTTGTGGGCGAGATGAGGTGCACCTTCCTCCTGGCTCAGCTGGGGGCACAGGTGGCATTTCACACCCTCCTCCAGTGTCTCTGTGTGCAATGAAGATGGCATCACAATGTGCTCGGACCCTGCTCAAATCTTTGGCTTCCTCTCCATCCACCCTGTAGCTGCTGCCTTACAGCCTTTCTGTGGCTGGCATGGACGGCTCCAACTGCGTCCAGTCTTTCTCTCTCTTCTCGTCCTCCTCCCTTGTGTTCTCAGGGCTGCCTGCTGACTGCCCTGCACACTGGCTCCAGGCACTCCCCAGGCCTCCGGGACAATTGCGGACTCTCAGCAAGGCACCCGAGACTCTTGTCCCTGCTCTTTCCATTTCCTTTTCTGCCTCTCCCACCGGAAATCTTCCTTCACCCCAGAGCTTCCCTGCCTCTATTTCTCATCCTGGCAATACCTCCTGGCCTTTCAAGACTTGGCTCAAGCCATACCTTCCCTAAGAAGTCTTCCCCAGTTGGTTGGGTAGCCTCTCCCCTGGCACTTGTCACCCTGTATTGCAATCAAGGCTGGCTAGACATTGGGCACCGGGAGCACAGTGCCTAGAGCCCTTGATAATCTTAGGGGCTCATGAAACTATTTTAACTTATTTAAAAATCAGAAGAAAAAAAGAACTTTAAGGGTCAAAGAAAATGTGTTATTTTTTCTCACACCAGAAAAAAAAATTGTAGGGCCCATAAAAATCCATTAAATCATTTTTCCTTTCCTTTTTCTTTTTTTTTTTTTTTAGAGGAAGATGCCCATGGAGGCAAAAGTACCTAGGATCCATGAAAAGTCTTAATGTGACCCTGACTGCCATTGTCCACCCAGTAGACTGAGAGTTCCTAGGAAGTGGGGAATGGAACCTCCCAGGGCTGTGCTATGTAAGCTTTAAACCTCTGTATCCCCAGCCCAGTGCTACGTACTCAGGACTGGCTCAGTCAATGCTTTCTGAATAAGTGGATAAGTAAATGAATGAATGGACTTGAGTGAGACTCTTGACTCTGAGTCTCCGTTTCTTCATCTGCAAAGCAAAGCTTCATCTTTGTAGGGTGGCTGTGAGGATCAGATGGTGAGTGGAAGATGCCTTGGACCTGTGGAGCTTGGAGCCGGTCCTGAAGCTACGCAGGATGTGAGCAAGGAGAGGAGCCAGAGGTTGTTAAAAATGGCTCTAGGTGGTGTCGATACCTTTTTGTTGGTAACAAGCAAAATTATCCTATTTATACACAGAGAAAAAGAACCGGAAGGACATTTACCAAAAGTGTCTCTCAGTGGCCAGCTCTGAACATGGGTTGTCTTTGTAATTGTTTAAAAAACATACTTAGGAACATGTGAAGGCCAGGTCTGTGTCTTATTTTCCTTTTGTGTCCCTGGCCGGGCGTAGGTGAAGGACATATGAATAAGGGAATCCCCCATCTCATGGTCCCATCTGGCACCACATCAGCACCAGGGCCCCTGGTGGGCACCCAAGTGGGTGGAGTGCAGCAAGGCCAGTAGTGGAGAGAGCAGAGCTGTAGAACGGAGACTCTGTTTACCCAGGGTGATGTCTCTCGCAGGCCATCATGGGGACTGAGGAAGAGATGGGACAACATCTCCAATGGGACAGTCACCTTTTAGACACTTCAAAAATTTTAGTTCCTGGTCCCTCTTCACGAACACTTAGGAAGCAGGCTTCCTGTGTTCCAAGTAATTTAATATTTCCCATGGCTCCCCAAGGACTGGAATCGTTTCCTTTTTATAAGCTGTGGGTGCTAAGTCAGAAACAGTATCAGACTCGCGCATCTTGCTCACTGCTGTCTGCCCAGCGCCTGGGAGCATGCTGGCACACAATAGGTGTAGAGTGAGCAAATGAATGTGTCAAGAGTGACTTCTTTAACGGGTTGCTGGGCAGCTCCCCGAAAAAGAGAATAAAACCCACCTCTAAATAATGAGACCCTGTATGGCCTCCCGCACCCTGTAATTTGGATCTCTAGGAATCGCCTTTGTTGTGGGCGACCAACCACAGGCACAGAAAGCACCTGCTTCTCCAGCCGGTCCTCGAGGAAGGACCCCAGGCTGCCGTGCCCCTGGCTGCTTCTCCAGGTCCCTTCTCTCCGCTTCTTGGGACCTGGGGGTTCCGAGGCATCCCAGGGCTCGCAACCAGGGTCCGCCCCAGAGCTTCCCAGCCGTGGTGGCGCGGGTCCCCAGATGCCCGACTCCCCGCCCGGGGTCAGCGTTCTTCCCCTCCTCGTGCGGGGCAGAGGGTCCGGGACCGCGTCTAGGGCCTCGTGTCGCACCCCCAGGCCTGCGGGGGCAGAAGCCTGAGTCACGGCGGCGCACGCCCTCCCCTCTCGGCTTCCATCCTGGGGCCACCTCCGCCCGGCAGCGTCGGGCCCCGGCGCAGCCCGCTCTCCGCGGTCTACTGCGCGCCCCCTCTCCTCCGCCTGAGTCTCCGCGGCCGCGGTCCCCGCCCCGGCCAGCTCCGGGGGAGCTTGGCCCGTCCGCCCTCCAGTGCTGAAGCCCGAGCTCCCAGCGCTCCCGGGCGGCTCCCGCGGGAGGGGGCGCGGCCGCCCCCGCGGCTCCACCCTCTCTGCGGGGACGCGGCCATCTGGGGCCCCTGCCAGTCGTGTCCGCTCTGGGGCCCGCGCCTAGCTCGCGCGGGAGGAGGCAGTCCCTGGCAGGGACCGGGGCCTCCCCACCGGTCGACCCCCTTGCCAGCGCCGGTGCGGGGAGCCGGGCGCTTAGATGCCCCGAGGGGGCAGTGGCTGTGAGCCGACTTGGGTGGAAGCGCGTCGCAACGGACGCGGCGCCCCTGGCCGCCTCGGTGACCCTTCAGGAGCCGGGACCCGAGCCCCGGAGGCGGCGGCGCGGGCCCGCGAGGACGGCGAGGTCCGTGCTCCTAACGTCCGCGGCGGGCGAAGGCTGCGGAGCCTTGGTCGGGCTGGTCGCCTCCCGCCTCTCCCCCCAGCCCCCCGCGAGCTGGCAGGAGGAAATAGCGCGCGGCCCCTTTAAATTTACCCAGGAGCCCTTAAAGGAGCCCCAGGGGCCCCAGACAGGAATCCCCACCCCGGTCCAGCCCGCGCCGCCGAGCTAGCAGTCAGCCGTCCGTGCGGCCGGCCGCCCAGTGCATGCACCCCGCGCTCCGGGGCCCCGCGCACCGAGCGCCGCGCGCGGGCCGCCGCCGGCCCCGCGGCCCCGCGCCCTGCCGCCCCGGGGCCCCGCTCCGCAGCGCAGCGCATGGAGCCTGGCGGGGACCACCGGAGCCGGAGCGGCGGCGGCAGGGGCGGCCCCGGGCCAGCAGCGGCCTCGGCACGGGGCCGACGGCTGCCGCCCGCCGGATCGAGCGGCGGCGCGGAGCCCGAGGAGGACGACGGCGGTAAGAGTTGGCTGGGGCCGGCGGCTCGGGCGGGGGCCCCGGCATGGGGGAGGGGAGGGCTGCGGCTCCGGGCTCCGGGCCCCTCTCCTCCGCCGAACAAAGGGGGGGACGCGGGCAGGGCGGCCGGGGGCGCCACCTGGCGGGCGCGGATGGCGACTGCAGGGCCAGCGGGGGAGCCCCCCGCCCAGCTCCCGGGGTTGGCCCGCGGGGCTCGGGCGGATCCCCTCCCCCTTAAAGGGCCCCGAGGCCCCCGCCTTGGAGGCCCAGCTGGAGGGGCCCCAGAGGGCCTGGCCTGGCGCCGCGGGGCTCGCGCTCTAGGCTCTTGGACTTGCGGCCCCCGCCCCTTTCTCTTTCAGACTCCCAGGTGGTCTCCCTTATCCGGCTGTCTCTTAAAAGTCTGCCCAGACCTTGGGTCCCTTTCCGGGCTTCCCACCAGAGGAACTGAGCTGGGGACTCCGCTGTTTTAAGTTGGGCTGTCCTCTCCTCTGTGGCCTTGCTTAGAGAAAGGAACCCTTTTTCTTTTTTCCTACGTTCTCCCTGGGAAAGAGCACGGCTTGCGCCTCTTGGGGACCTACCAGTACCTTCCCCACGGCGGGCAGTTCTTAAAGGGATGGGCTCGCCCACAAAGGCATACACCCCCTCCTGTCCGCGCGTTACCCCCTCCCTTCTTTTCAAAAATTTTGCCACAATTTGTCAGCTATAGGGGGACCAGCCAGTCCTCTTAGTTTGCTCTCAAAGGAGACTGTTTTTCTTCATCCCTCTGCTTCAGGGTCAACGCCTTAAGACCCATGAAGCTTCTGTCCAGGCTAGGGAGACTCAGCCCTAATCCCTGAGCTCCCCTCCCAGAAATTCCCCATCCCCTTTTGTTTTTAAAGAATCCCAGCTCCTCCCCTTTTTTCCGCTCTTAAAGCGCCAGTCCACCTTAGACTAACAGATCCAGCGCTGGAAGGATGCTCAGAGACCAGCTAGCTATCCAGTGCCTTAGCAGACAAAGACGCTTAGGCCCAGAGAGCGGACATGACCTGTCAGAGGTCACAGAGCAAGTTACCAGTGAAGCCAGGAGTCGAACCCAGGTTTCTGACTCTGAAACTAGTGTTTTCTTTTTCTTTGGATCTACTTACACCAAAACCAAACAAAAACACAGTGATGACAGGAGCCCTCTCTGATCCTGCCTTTTGTTTCCCAGACCGGGGGATTCTCCACTGGGAGAATGACCACACCTGTCTATTCAGCCTATTTGTCCAGGAGACCCTTTTCTAAATAAAATAAGGTCCAAACTGTAGGGAAAGTGGGGGACTGCTCAGTGTCTCTATTTGGCAACAGGGAGCACCACTGGGTTGGTGGCCTCTCCACTGACTGCCCTCTGATTGCTGGGCAGTGGCCGGCTCCCGGCCAGAGCAAAAAATAAATCCCCAGAAAGACTTAATGGACTCCAGTGGGTGGTGGCCACTCCCTGCTGCAGTCTTCAGTAGCCACTCTGGTGGCCCTCCTGCCGTCATCCCCTTTCAGTCATCAGCTCTCCCAGACTCTAGGAAAGTCAGAGTCCTAAAAACTCCTTTCTCTGGAGGTGCTGACAGCTTTGTCATGGGGATCCCTCCTGTGGGTCTCTAAATTTGGGGAACTGACATTGCTTAGTGCCCCTTAAAATGGGATTCTCAGGAGGGTGTATTTGAGGCATTATTGGAAAAAGGGAGAAGATCATCTTTGGGTGGGGCCCTCCTGGCTGGGGCCTTGGGCAGTGGGTCCTGTGTGCAGCCCTGGATGCAGACAGATGCCCCCTTTGTTCTTCTCACCCTGCTGCGGCTGTAACCGCCACGGCATGCTGCTCTCCTGGCTGTACCCCTACAGCCCTCATCCAGAAAGGGTGCCTTGCAGAGCCTGCTGCCTCCTTGGCCTTCACCTTATTTTTTAAAAAGTCAGAGCTGTGCCCTGCATTCTTTTGTTCTTGATCCTCTCTTAAAGGGGTCTTGCTCTTTGTAAAGGACCGATGTTTTGACGCCCTGCTCTACCACCTCCCTTTTATTGCTGTTGCCATCCCTTTCCTGCCCCTGAATGACCTCTCTCCCACCTCCCTTCTCTTGCAAAATCGAAGCCCTAGGTTCCTTCCCTGGAAATCGGAGATTGAAAAACTGTCTCCCTTTCCCCCTCTTCAGGGCAAGATCTTCAGCTGGAAGGGGGTGCCTTGGGGACCTGGGGGAGTGCCCCCCTGCCCTCCTCCAGGGCCAGGGGACCAGCATCCTCAGGCAGGAAATACTCAGACCACTGTGAGGCCCGGGCCTCGAGGCCTGGAAAGAGCCGCATCCCTGGCCGTGACCACCGGCGCTACTACCACGACCACTGGCGGCTGGAGTACCTGATGGACTTCAACCCTGCCCGTCACGGCATGGTGTGCATGGTGTGCGGCAGCTCCCTGGCCACTCTCAAGCTCAGCACCATCAAGCGACACATCCGCCAAAAGCACCCCTACTCCCTGCATTGGAGTCCCCGGGAGAAGGAAGTCATCAGCAACAGCTGGGATGCCCACTTGGGGCTGGGGGCCTGTGGAGAGGCTGAGGGCCTAGGGGCCCAGGGGGCTGAGGAGGAGGAGGAGGAGGAGGAGGAAGAGGAGGAGGAAGGGGCCGGCCTCCAGGCTTGCCCTCCCAAGGGCCCAGGTAATGTTGGACATGGGGAAGCAAGGGCCTGGGTGGTGGACGGGGCCAGGTGGGGACAGCCTGGGCTTCTTAGCCAACTAGCTGGTTTTCTGGAGCAAGTTATTGCTCCTTTTTGGGGTGAGGTCTGTTTATTGGACAATAGTGGGGGAGAGACAGTGGGATGAGGGGGTCTCCAGCGTCCCTGACAGCTTTGACGTTCTGTGGTTTTAGAAGGATCCAGGGAGTGGAGGCTGGGGAGAGAGGCAGGGGAAGGTCTGGGAGCAGAGGGTACCGTGAAGTCTAGGGAAGGGGCTAGAATCTGGGTCTGGGGGAGGAGTCGGGTGGGCTGAGGGTTTGTGTTCAGGAGGATTAGGAGGTGGCGGAGTTAAGACTTGAGGGGAGAGGAAGGGAAGGAAGGGTAAAGCTTAGGCAGAGGGCTCAGAGTCAGCGTGAGGGAGAGGCTTATGGATGGAGGACCTGGCTGCGGTGGCGGGGGCTCCCCCGGAGGGCCAGCATCTCAGTTCCTTCCCTTCCTCCAACCCTTTCAGGCAAAGCCCCAGCTGGTGGGGGCAGCCGGCGCCAGCGGCGAGGGGGCCCAGGGGCACCCCGGGCTCGGCGTCGGCGCCTGTCTGCCTCCCGGAGGGCTGGGGGCAGCAGGGGGCTGGGTGCCCGGCGCCTGGAGCGGAGGCTGAAGGAGTCCCTGCAGAACTGGTTCCGGGCAGAGTGTCTCATGGACTATGACCCGCGGGGGAACCGGCTGGTGTGCATGGCCTGTGGCCGGGCGCTACCCAGCTTGCACCTGGATGACATCCGTGCCCACGTGCTGGAGGTGCACCCCAGCTCCCTGGGGCTCAGCGGCCCCCAGCGCAGCGCCCTGCTGCAAGCCTGGGGTGGCCAGCCTGAGGCACTGTCTGAGCTCACCCAGCCCTCCCCACCAGGTGCGAGGCCCATCCTAGGGCCAGGACCCCTCCATATAAGGGCTGCAAAGTGAGGTCTGTGGCCAGAACCGGGAGGGACTCATCCCCCCCTACACACACACACACACACACACACACACACACACACAACCGGGAGGACTCATTCCCCCCCTACACACACACACACACACGCACACACACACACACAACCGGAGGACTCATTCCCCCCCCTACACACACACGCACACACACATTCTCCCTCTCTCTCCCTCTCTCTGGTTGGGGCCTCTAGCTTAGGGCTGGGGTGAGGAGCAAGGGACCCCCTCTGTGTGGGTAAGGGCAACCCAGCCAGCAGGCTGAGCCCCTCTCCCTCACCCATTCCCCAACAGACGATGACCTCGTCCCCCAGGACCTGACCAGAAAGAGCCGGGACTCGGCCCCCGCTGCTGGAGCCCCCTCCTCTCAGGATCTCAGCCCCCCAGACGTAAAGGAAGAGGCTGGCTGGGTCCCTGAGAGGCCCGGGCCGGCAGAGGAGGAGGAGCTGGAGGAGGGCGAGAGGGTGGGGATCCCGGGCCGGTCTCCGCGGGGCCGCGACCACCGCCGCCACTACCAGGAGCGCTGGCGGCTGGAGTACCTCATGGAGTTGGACGGCGGCCGGCGCGGCCTGGTGTGCATGGTGTGCGGGGGCGCGCTGGCCTCGCTCAAGATGAGCACCATCAAGCGGCACATCCGCCAGCGCCACCCGGGCTCCACGCGCCTCAGCGGGCCAGTCAGGGCCCTCATCGCCCAGGAGTGGAGCGAGAAGGCCGCCCACCTGCTGGCCTTGGGGCTGCCCCGCCCCGAGTCCCCCAGGGACCCTGCCGCCCCCAGCACAGCCGCAGCCTCCGAGGAGGGGGGAGGGGAAGAGGAGGAGGAGCCAGAGGAGGAGGAGGAGTGGTGGGGTGAGCTGGCGGAGGGCCAGAGCAGGTGGAGAGGGAGAGGGGCCAGGGTAGAAGGGGGTGGGGAGAGTGGAAGGTCGAAGGGGAGAGGGGAGGGTGGGACAGGGCAAAGGTGGGGGGTTACGAAGCCCAGACGCTCCAATGAGGTCCTTTGATCCGTCCTAGGCGATGTCCCGCTTTCCCCTGGAGAACCGTCGGAGCGGCCCGCCGAGGAAGAGGAGGACGATGAGGACGGCCCAGAGCCCGGGGGACTCGCTTTCCCACCGCTGCCGCCGCCGCCACCTCCCCCGCCGCCGCCGCCGCCCCCGCCCCGCAGCCGAGAACAGCGGCGGAACTACCAGCCGCGCTGGCGGGGCGAGTACCTGATGGACTACGACGGCAGCCGGCGCGGCCTGGTGTGCATGGTGTGCGGGGGCGCGCTGGCCACGCTCAAGGTCAGCACCATCAAGCGGCACATTCTGCAGGTGCACCCCTTCTCCATGGACTTCACGCCCGAGGAGCGCCAGACCATCCTGGAGGCCTACGAGGAGGCGGCACTACGCTGCTACGGCCACGAGGGCTTTGGACCGCCCGCCCCGGCGCCGCGCGACGGCGGCGCGGACCTCAAGGCGGGCGCCGTGTGTCGGGCGTAGAGGACTCGCACTCGAGGGGCCGTGCCCAGCTGGCTGTCCGGCTGGGAGCCCCAGCTTCCCGCGGCCCTGGCCGCTGCCGCTGCCCCCCGCTGGCCGGGCCGGGCGGAGATTCGGGATTGGGTGGGGGTCTCCGGCTTGCGCTGGGTTCCAGAGAGCTCCCCAGGCTAGTCGGGGCGCCGCAGGAATCGCGCTCTCTTCTCGGACCCGGAGCCCAGGCCCTCGCTGCTCAGGGCCCCACGTTCCTGAGAAGCCACAGCGTTTGCACGGAGAGCTTTTGGGCCCCGGCCGCACCCGCGAGGCGATCCTGTGCCAGGCCGGGACGGGGGCACCGATAGTCAGTATTAGGGCCCCAAGTAGGTGGGGGAGGCAGAAAGGACGCACCGACCCCTTTTCACGGCCGGGGGTCCAGCTCTCAGAGCTGCACGTCGGCAGGCACGGCTCCCGGGTCGGGGCGGCTGCTGCCCGGTCGTTACTGGCTTTCTCGACCGCTCCGGGGCCAGGACTGCGGACGAGGGCCTTCCTCGGGAGGAGAGGCAACGGGGCTGCGGAGCCAGCCCGCGGTGAAGGCGCGTAGTACCGCGGGTGGTCGGGCGGGGCGGTGGCCCGGGGCGGGGGCGGGGCTGGGCCGGTCCCCGCCTTCTGTGCCTGCCTCCGGGGCGGGCTCTCCGGGGATCGCCCCACCCGCCTCCCCGGCCCCTACCACGGCCGCCCGCACCGAGATCTTGTAAAGGGATTAGCACTTTTTCCTTTGCTCCTCTCCTGCTCCGAGGGCCTCCGTTTACCCTGAGCTCAGTCAGGCGCTCGTGCTTCAGCGCCCGTCAGTCCGAGCCCGGGGCACTGGAGGTCCCGGCAGTTGGCGTTCTGTTCCTGTCCCCTTTTGTACGCGGTGGACGCACCACCCCCAGGGCCTGGGGCCGGGCCTCGGCCTTCGTTTCTCTTCCCCGCGGCAGCGCCAGGTCCTGAGGGGCCGGGAGTGGGCCCCACGATCTCCCAGGCAGGTCCGAGAGGGATGTGTAGATTCATTCTCCTGTGGAGAACAGGTGGCCCCAAGATCAGGCCCTTTTTGCTCTTTGTATTTTATTTTGAAACTGTATTTAATGCTTTTATATGAGAGGGGGAGGGGCGGGAAGAGAGCTGTCCGTCACCCTTATGTGCAAATGTCTTATTTATTATGCGTGTATCAGAGATAAGCTGTGAGGTGGTGGAGGAAGGACCTAAAGGGAGGAGGTGCGAGGAGGCGCGGATGGGAGGACCCCCAAACATCACAGACTAATGTGTGCCTCACCGGGCCCCTCCTCGGAGTCTCTGGTACCCACTGTCTGCTCTTCACATAGGCCAGTTCCTTTGGTCTTAAAGCCTGAGAGTGGGGAGGTCAGCGGGTTGGGACTTCAGGGCTGGGTCTGGAGGGGAAGGGGCCCTGGCACCTGGGGCCAGGAGCTGCCTCTGTGGGTGGGAAAGCAGACAGCAAAGAAGCCCTTCCTCTCATCCCAGTGCCCCCAGGCCAGAGCCCAAGGTTCAAGTGCCTCAGGCCCAGTCCCTTTGACTCTTCCTGATTGGGAATTGAATTTTATACCACGGATTTTATAGCATTTTTATATAACTCAAGATTGTCTGAGTTGGAAGGACCTTGGAGATCTAGTACCTGCCCCCACCCCTTTCACAGATAGGTAAAATGAAGCCCGGAAACTGAAATTATCACACACCAGGCAGGAATAGTACTAGGACTAGAATAAAAATCTCAACTCCCAATTCGGTGTTCTTTGCACTACACTACACGGCCTCCCAATCTCTGGTGAGTTAAAATTTCTTTTACCGTTAGGCCTGCCGAAGGATGACCAGTGCTGGGTGCTGCAGGCCCTCAGCGCATTTGTGGCCTTCGGGGGATGGCAAAGAACAGCACACTTCCTTGTAACGAATGAGTATTCTACAGGGCAATTTTGCCACCACTGGCTTCAGCTGGAGGGCACCAGCAGCAGCCTTCTCCATCAGAACTCCCGAAGTAGGGCTGACTGCCGCCCGGCCCAAGGCCTCTCTACTGGGCAAGGCTCTGGTGTAGTGTTGCTGATGCCACCAGGGGTTCAGGAAATACTGCATGGGCTGTCAGTTGACTGAAAAGTGAATTCCTAGAGTGTCTGAACCTCCAGGTTTGTTGAGACAGTATTAAAAGCTTCAGAACAGGGATTATGGATGGCACCAGGTTGGATACTGCCATTCTTTTACTTTCCTTCATGCATGTTGTTTTCAGATCCAGAAGGAGTGTTTTGCCACTTTTGCTACTCTGCCTATTCAAAAACAGTAGGCAAACTGGGGCAATTATTATAGTCATCCAAGCCCTCTGCCGAAGTTCAGGTAAGCCAGGGCAGAGAGCAGGGTGGGAACGGTTTCTCCCCTTGATAGGGAGAGGACTTGGGAGGGCAGGAGTGGGTGTCTTTATTAAGCAGCAGCCCCAAGCACTCCACTGGTTCTCAGAAGTGGCCGCCAGAACAGCATCATCCCATTAGGAACTTAGTAGAAAGGCAAATTCTTGGGCCCCACCTTGTAGATCAGAAACTGGGGTGGAGCCCAGCAGTCCGTTTTGAAAAGCCCTCCAGTGATCATGAGGCACGCTGAAGTTCTGAGCACCACTGATCTAGAAAGTGCCACTGTAGTGATGACTACTTTGCAGCTATAGCCTCATGAGTTAGGAGATGAGGTGGTCCCCATCTCTAGGTGCCTCCTCCTTGCCTTGGGAGTCTGACATGAACAGGTGAAGTTTCTTCATGAATTTTTTTGTTAATGGTATGCTTGCTATTATGGCCAATATGTAAATGTTACTCTGAATACATATTTATATACCATGTTAGTGATATTATTTGAACATTTGTATGCGTATTTGTGAAGTTGTTTGCATCAGTTATTTTTAAAAAATTTCAGCCTAAGTTTTCTAAGAGGTATGGTTGAATAAACTTTAAAAATCCAGCTTAAGGGTCATGGCAGCCTTAGTTTTGGGAAAGAGCTAATCCGACACAAGTTCTTTCAGCAAAAACCTGATGGAAAAGTTTCCATTTGCCATGGTGACTGACTCTCATTTTAAGTACATTGTGACTGAGTTATAGGCTGCTTCATGTTGCAGGTGGGGGAACCTTCCTAGGTTGGTGTAAACTGGGACAACAGACCCCTCTGGCCCCCTTCCACTCATCATATTTCTCCTAAGGTCACCTCTTAGAGGGTCTCTTATTTTCTTTCAGAAACCAAATGCACAGTTTTGCTCTACTATGGAAATTCTACAGTCTTGGAAATCATTACCAGTATCAACTATTAGTCGCTTTTTAAAGCCTCAAAAGTGGAGTGGGAATGGGGGCCAGTGGAAGCCTTGTTTGGTTCTTACTTTACCCAAACTGTGTATAAAGAATAAAGTTAGCAGAATGACACCACAGTCACTGTGTTCTTTTTTTTATTATTATTTTTATTAATACCACATCAATTTGCAGTTTTACAGGAACCAAGATTCAAGCTCCTTAGGCGCTACTGTACTTTTATGTTGCACGCACATACACGCACACACAGTTTCATTAGTAATTTTTCACCTATAGATTTTTCTTAAAAAAACAAAAAATTCTTGTGTGGCACAAAGATCTGTCCAAATTAATCTAAACACAGCACTAACAAAACAAAGAGCTAGGTGTGGAGGCTTCCAGTGCAGAAAAAGGTCCTTTGGAGGGGAAGCCCAAAAAGATGATCAGTACACTTACTTCCTGGGACGGCAAAGGATGGGGATGGAGAATGCATTCCCTACTATGACATGAAATCAGTTAAACATTTCAAAAGGAAAGGGGGCTAAGAAAATAAGAGAGTGGAGTAAGGCAAGGGTACCTTTTACCCATCTAAATTCCTAAGTAATTTCCTCAACAAAATAGAAGGAAAACTTCCTTCCACTACCTTCTACAGAGCTGCACTACTTTGGGACTGTCAAAGATTGTAGCCTTTAAAGTCACCAGTGCATATTCCCTCTGGATTATCACGACTATGAGTTACAACCTGAAGGAACTCACAGATGATTTTCTTTCAAATTTACTGAATTTTCATGTTGGAAAGGGAGGAAGACACTTGTAAGTCTCCAATGGGAATCAAAGATTCCCAAACGCCCTCCATCTGATGTCAACATGAACTGTTTTGTTGTCTTTTAATTGTGCACGGAGCCTGTCAACACAATCTGGCCCTGCCTGATCACCCTTACCTAAAGCTTCTTGGAAAACACTCTCAAAAGGAGCACCCTGTACCATGGTAGAGGTGCCAAGACATTTTATGTGCCTGAAAATGAAAGGAACCCTCAAACAACACACACCCAATAAGCTAGCCTCCAAGTTAAAACTCCATATGAATCACAAAATGCACTTCCTTACACTAATCTGTGATCTCTTAACCACAGACACAATCTCCTCTCAAGCCAGCTCAGCTTTGGTCCTTAGGGGAAAACGATGAGCACAGGTTAAAGATGTACCATGTGCAGGAGGAAAAGAGAAAAGAGAAAAAAGGCCTTTGTGTTTCTGTAGTTCACCCCTTGAGAATGTCTCCCCACCAAGGACTGAGACAGGATTACAATAACTCAATAACTGAGGAGCCCACATGCAGATTAGTTTTTTTCTCTAACAAGTTTACAGCAGTGTACAGCAGTTACAGACATTTTATAATAAGAAAAGTACAACCATATTTATTAAACTTAAGGGTAGGAAAGAGGGAGGAAAGCCCATTCAGGAATAAGCTCTCAAACTAAAGCTCAGAACTGGTGTCCGGAAGAAATGACACAGACCCCACCGTCCCACATGGCGGAGCCTGTCCTCTCCTAAGGGTGAGCGGGAGTCGCAGAAGCACTCCTGTGCGCTCCTGCTCATCCTACTTTCCATTCTTGGTTATCGGATGGCATTCTGAGAATCAGGAATTATCACTATCAACTATAAGTTATTCATAGAGTTGAAAGTTATATCGTTAAATGAAAAAGAAGAATATTAGGGGTAGCTGCTCACATTGTGGGGCAGGAAGATGGGATCACAGGGCTGCAAAAAACAAAATAAAACAAAACAACAACAACAACAACAAAAAAGAGGGAAAGAATCCCATTCTTGTCCCCAGATAATTTCTTCATAAGTTAATCATTATTTCTTAACTTAAAAATAAGGGCAAAACTATGATGGAAAGCTATGTAAGACTGACTAGTCCTTGAAATTTGAATAGAAGAACCCAAGAGATGTGTTTTATTTTCCATTTTCTCCTTTACCTCCAATCTTTCCCCTCCTTTCTAGCTACAGGTAAAGCTCCACCATCATTAAGGTATTGATTTATCCTATTAATTTGATTCTTTCTTTATTCTTTTGGGTTCTAAGATATCAGTTCTTTTTTAAGTCCAACAATTCTTGTTCTTGATACTGAGGGTAAAGGGAAAGGAGGGGAGAAAACACCAAATTAAAAAAAAAAAAGCTTGGAATGCAGGCTCAAGCTGACACTGAGCACGGTTCCTTCATAGTACAAGTAACAACATTATAACTATTAAATGGTGTTTTAGTAACTGTTGCATTTCTGGTTTCCATGTACTTATTCTGCCTTTTTTTTTGCAACTCCAGGGAGTTTTGCTTGAATCCTATTGAGGAAAAGGAAAAAAAAAAGGGTGAAAACATAGACATTAGTTCTACGTTTTTATTTTAACACTGATGCTAGAAGACACACTCCTGGATTTACCGGAGCCATGTGAAAAACACTCCCATTTCCGCAGGGCTTCCTCCGGATGACAAGCGGCAGGGGCTGGGCCTGGCCTGGGATGAGCTGAGTGCACCGAGACCCGTCCCCCTGCCTGCCGCCGCGCCTGTTGCCTGTCCTCCTCTGCCTGAACCTCCCGGCTCCTCCACTGGGGCTTCCAGAGAAGAATGAGATGTATCTAGGCTTAATGCCTGCTGACTGTGCTCTACATGATGGCAGTGCAAGAGCCCATTTCTCTTGGAATGCCAGGTTACCTACCCATTAGTGTCACAGAAGGAACGACGAGTCAAGGGTCAAGGTCACATATAAAAAAACTACAGGAGCTGGCAATAGTTCCCCGCCCCTCACAGGACACTAAAGCTGTCCTTTATTTTGTGCACTGAGGTTACCCATCACTAAGGGTACCAAGCGACATTCACATCCCTCAGCTAATGTCAAAGTTACTCCCCACAAACGATACATCACACAGAGTGGGCCAAATCAGCTCACACTGCTAATCAAGACTTTAGGTTTAAAGCTAAGTTATGATCATCTTTCACAATAAGGAATAAACAGCAACCATACACAAATTTGTCCTAACTGCCCTTGTCTGGCTTGAGCTCCAATGTCTACCTAAGAAAGCAAAAGAGTAGGTAAAGATCCTGGCATCAAGCCAGAGCTGTCTGGATATAGTCAAGATTTCCTCTTACCAAAGCTGGAAAAAGCACTAAAATTTGGGGTGTGAAAGGTGGGAGTGGGCACAAAGAGGATTTAAATGCTTGTGATGTTTTTTCTCTTAAAGAATATCTGAAGAAAATATGGAAAATATAGAAAAATATTAACATTTTAATTCAAAGTGCTGGGTTCCACAGTGTTTGTTACAAATAATTGAAAATAAAAAAGAGAAACAGTTCCGTGATATAGGGAGTCATAAAAATGTCTACCAACATTTTATTACTTGATTTAAATATTAAATCGGTTAAAACAGAAGGATTTGGTAGTCTTAGAAAAAAGAAGTAGCTTTGAACTTTAATACATTGATTTACTAAAATTTTTATTTCTGAAAAGGGAGGGAAGAGTTTGGCTTAAAATTGATATTTGTGAAAATTGGAGACTTCCCTCTTGGTCCAGTGGCTAAGACTCCACGCTTCAACTGCAGCGGCTGTGGGTTTGATCCCTGGTCGGGGAACTAAGATCCCACATGCCGCGTGGCGCGGCCAAAAAAAAAAATAATAAAATAAAATAAAATTGATATTTGTGAAAATAAATGAAGGTGAGTATACAACCACGAACATTTAAAAACCGGTTCAAAAAGGCAGAGTGGTCCTAACTCCATTGATCCTTTTTAATCTAAGATACAAGGCATGCTTTACAAAGAAGCAGATGAAATAATTTTTAGTAAAATCAAACTACTAACCAAGGTTTTCTCTTTCCCCAGGTTAAAAATTTACTTTCTTTGGCATTAGCATTTTACACAGGAGACTAAAAATAATTGGGGGAAGAAAAGCACATGTCATGATGAAATGTGGAACCTAAGCATACTCACTTTTCAACAATTGACTTGGTCTGATCACGGGCGATGCCAACATAGTGATCAATCTGGATCTTTAACGAAGAAAAGCGACTCAGTTGTGGCAACACACAGATTAACAATTTTCCTGAAGGTAATTTTTTTTGTCTAGTTTAACCATTTTTAAAAAACACTATGGAATATTCTGGAAAATGAAAATAGTGCCCAGTTTTAAAAAGTACTTGCTAAAAAAAAAAAAAAAAGTACTTGCTAGGTATTTCCTTCAGAGACACTGGAGTATATAGCATTTTCTGAATACTAGAAACTGTGTGTCTAATCTATATTCTGTAATCAAAAATGTGTTTTGACTCCTGGGTGAGACTAATTCATTTAATATCAAAAAGCCATGAATAGGGCTTCCCTGGTGGCGCAGTGGTTAAGAATCTGCCTGCCAATGAGGGGACACGGGTTCGAGCCCTGGTCCGGGAAGATCCCACATGCCGTGGAGCAACTAAGCCTGTGCGCCACAGCTACTCAGCCTGCCCTCTAGAGCCTGCGAGCTACAACTACTGAGCCTGGGTGCCCCAACTACTGAAGCTTGCGTGCCTGGAGCCCGTGCTCCGCAACAAGAGAAGACACCACAATGAGAAGCTCGTGCACCGCAACGAAGAGTAGCCCCCACTCGCCGCAACTACAGAAAGCCCGGGCGCAGCAACAAAGACCCAACGCAGCCAAAACTAAATAAAATAAAGTAAATAAATTAAAAAAAAAAAAAGCCATGAATAAAAGTCTGCTGATGCATGACTTAATCTATCAAGAATAACCTCATAGCATCTAGTATACTCTGTATACACCACTCTACGATGCAAACATCTGTTCATACTGATGGATTCCCACAATAGCCTTAACAGTTTAAGCTTCTTTTTAGACACCAGCTTTTATTTAAGCATTTTTTCAGCTTATTTTTTTGGAACAGATCCATGTGATAAAAACTCAAAAGGTGGGGACTTCCCTGGTGGCGCAATGGATAAGACTCTGCGCTCCCAATGCAGGGGGCCTGGGTTCAATCCCTGGGTCCGGGAACTAGATCCCACATGCATGCCACAACTAAGAGTTCTCATGCCACAACTAAGGAGGCTGCCTGCTGCAACTGAGACCCAGTGCAACCAAATAAAAACAACAACAACAACAACAACAAAAAACTCAGAAGGCACACAGCAAGGTGTAAGTTCCCTTCCTGCCCTTATCTCTCCTAGACATTCAGCTTCTCTCCTTAAAGGAAACCACTATTACCAGTTTCTTACAGGTACCTGACTTATAAAATCAGACTGTAAAAATGGTTAGAAAAGGATTGCTCTGAACTTTCAATGCCTAAAAAATGAACTAAAATTAGTCGTACATCAACTGGCATATCTGATTAGAAACAGACAAATGCTTACCTTGTACTTCTCATAGACAACTGGAACACTGAAAATGAGCAGTTCAGCTGTAAGACAGAATCATGAGACATGGCAAGTGTAAATGTGAGATGGTCACAAAGTCTCAAGACACAAGTAACAGGAGCATTTTTCCTCATAAAATATAGGGAAACACAGATCTTCTTCAATATGAGAAATCCTGGCCAGAGCTCTCAATTAAGGACAGTTAGATACAGGTACACAGGCTTCCTTCTTTGTACCACAAATAATTTCCAAATTATGAAAATGATTTCTACAAATAAGATCCCCATATTTAAACCAAATCTAGAAAACTCTCCTTTATTTCTAGCTGTCTGGATATTTCTTTATAGGTAGGACCATTTAATAAACCTGTGGCCATACACACAGATTCCTCTGAGGTCAAGGTCTCTATGGATGTTAAAGGCTGGGCCAATGTGGAAGGACTGGAGCCATGCTGAGAACTCTCTTTGCTCTTACTCTTACCAATTACTTCATAGAGCCTGGAGACGTTTTCCTTGCCATCTTACCAAGAATCAGAAGGGTGATCCCATTGAAAACGGCACCAACATAGGTCATCAGCCACATGAAGACAGCCAGCTGTGAAGGCCAACATCAGAGGGTTAAGCAGGAATAATCGTAATGCAAAATCCAGGTTAGTTGATGCCATTCTTCTCTAGCTAACTGAGTCTGCATAAATTTAGTGATGTATGCCATAAATAATTTCAAAATGAAGGTTACCTCATTTGTACTATACATTTGAGGGTGCATAAGAGAATTCTATAGTTCTCTCAGGCCCCCAAACAGACTGTAACTGCATTTCTGTCAATTATCAATACATTAGCCTTGTTCTGATGTTAGTTCTCCAGGCGCAGAGGTACCTCCTTTACTAACTCCTATCCCCATTTTTACAGGTTGATTGAGAAAAGCATACATTTGCTTTTGTCTGATAAAACCCTATTAACTGCTTTTCCTCTGAATTATAACCTAGTCCCTGGTTTTCCTCAGCCTCACCACCAAAAGCTGTAGAGGCAACTAACCTTCAAGGAGTCAACTAGATCTTCCACCAGAAAGAGACGAATAATGAGTTTCAGGGCCCTGTTGATGTGCACCATGGCAGCGTTCACGTAATTATGGAAAGCTTCTGAGGACAGAGTGATGTCTACATCCAGGTAGGCTCTTCCAGAAGAAGAAACAACAGTCACACATTTGACATGGCAGGAGAAGATCTCTTTCTGTTAGCACAGAAGTTCTTTAGAGTGTGAAATTCCCCCAAGGGTGTGTTTTAGCAATCTGCAAAGGCATTTTTTGCTGCCATGGGGTGGGGTGGGGGCACCGCTGTCATTTAGTGGGCAGAGACAAAGCTGCCAGATGTCTGCAGTGTGGGAGTGTCATGCACAAAAAAGAACTGTCCTATGTCCTGCATAACTTTTACTGCCTCATAGGATATTCATGAAGGTGAACCTATTTATAATTATCAAGAGCCCAGAACATATAAAAGCAAAATATTTTTTTCCCACAGTTTTAACATATCCTGAATTGTCTAAAACTGTATTTTGTTTACGCTAAAACCTTACTAAGATTTTTTTCCATCATTTTAGAAAATCACACCTGTAAGGGAGATTATACATGTATGTGCAAGTCTTTATTATGGGGCTTTTTTTTGGTGTAGTTATGTCCAAGCAATTAAATATTGACTGGAATATATATTATTTTATTGTCAATGGCTCTCTATTTATCACTCTTTATAATAATGATCAATTTTTAAAATGTTGTTATAATGGTATATTATATGGTATATTATATATAACATTATACTATATGGTATATTATCTATGAATTTCATTTCAAAATGATAAAGGAGGCGTTGTAAAATATTTGTTAAAAAACCAAAAAGACCTGGGTTCTGTCCCCAGACGCATTACAGAATTGAGATATAACCATCTGCTCATAATCTGTTCATTCGCTCAGTACGTGCTGAGCGCCTACTGAGCACCAGACCCTCTGCTAGGTGTAGGGATATCAGGAAAGATAAAACTGCTTTTGCCTTAAAGAGCCGATAGTCTTGTGGGAAAAACAGAAGAGTAACAGACATGTTTTTCTTTCCTATTTATTAAGAAAATATTTACCAAATATAAAAGTTATAAAAATTAGATGCTGTAATTAATACAACTTAGCAAAACACATTTTATAAATCCATAACAGTGTCACGCAAAAGGGAAAAAAAACCCTGCTAACACATTGGAACTTGTGGCAAAACAGTAAAATTTATCCACCCAACCAACCAACAACTACTGATTTGTTAAAACTAATTTGCAAATAACTTTTTTAATGTCATATATAGTTTAAATTATTGCTTCTATTTTCACCAGGAGAAAATACAAGGACCAGAGCTGCAGCCAGACACCTATTCTGTCACAGTTCTGAGAGATCATAGAAGTGTTTCTTTATCCATGAGAAGGGGTTTTAAAAAACTGTCATTTTGAAAGTAAATTAAAAACAAACAAACAAAAAAAACCTGTCATTTGCTGATGTTAAAGTTTTTATGGCCTAAGACTTTCAAGAGGAAAAGTGTGAGGAAAACATTTGTTAAAGTCATAGCACAGCAGGAAAGGTTAGCAACTGGATTCTAGAAATGCATGACCTACTGACTTAATCAAGACCTGCCCCTGGTATTAAGGAAACTAAAGGAGAGATAGGAAGGATATCAGTAATAAAACCAAGAGTAAACACACTGAGTTCTGGTATCTCCAAGAATGCAGACTCAACACCAAGATTTCAAGGCTGTTTTAAGAGTTAACTATGTGGCGGCTTAAACATGTACTTGGGACCCCATCTGAGTGCTGTCCTAGATGCTCTGCTTTCCCTACTGACCCTGCTCAGGAATTCAGACAGTCCTTTTTGGTGAGCCTCTAGTTGGTTAAAAAGTTCCTGGCTCCCAACTTGTTCACTTCATAAGGCGGTCTCAAGTTGACGTTTCATGCCACTGATCGGCTGCGTTAGGCCCTGTAATTCTTAATTTTTAAACAGGTCTGATTTAGATCTGACCAGCCTCAGTGAATCCCTTCCCTAAATCGTAGAGTGTTACTTGTGATACTTCAACTCACTTGAACGGATGGCCTTCTTCTGACTTCTGTACAGCTTGGATGACAGACTTGTAGACTCTGAAGCTGATGGTGACAGACAGAAGAGCCAGGATGAGGTAAGAAACCACACTGATGACACTGAAAGCTGCCAGGGAGAGCAGCACGATCAGTGTGGTGCCAAAGACAAGCCCAGTCTTCTTCACATCTCGCCAGAAAATTAAGTCGTGCACTGCCAAAAGAAAACGGAACATAAGTTATATGAACACCCATGAGCCACAAGGCCAGGACTGTTCTCCCTGGCTGTGTCCTGCACACTGGAGAAGCATTACACTAGCGTGCAATCACAGGTGCACCCCCTCCTTAAGACAATGATAAATGGAAATCAAATTACATCCGGGGTGATGAGTCACACTGCCAAAGGTACCTCTGGTTTCTGGACAGGTTTACAGAAACTTAGAAACGGATTTTTTAGTCATGGCTACTGAAGTACGATGGGGTAAAATATCATTTACTTTAAATGTTTCAGTAGAGCAACTGTGGGAAAATCTTGCTAACTGTTGACTAAATTAAGCAAACCATGCTTATAAAAACATACCAAGTTCTGTTAGTGTTGGTTACAATGAAACACCAGTCTCTATGTTCATCTGAAGAGAACTCAAGGAAGGATTATGGGTAGGGGACCATATAATTACTAAACGATGATACTTTTGAAAATGAATGGGGACACTATTAATAACTGTTAGGAAATAGGTATAAACCAAGACTGTCTCAGGCAAGTGGGTCTTATGGTTGGTAAATCCAAACTGGAAAAAGCTAAGTTCCTCTCCTTAAAGACACCTCAAAAACTCCGAGTGTGAGGGCTAGCAATTACCTCCAATCTAGCAATGACACAACATTTGAATTTCAATCCATGAAGTCTAACTTCAACACTAATAGCCCTATGCAAGTTTCTTCTGTGCTACTCTTTCCTTTTAAAGAAGAGTAAGGACTTTGGAATTGGAGAGACAGGAGTTTGAGTTCTGGTAATTTTTAGCCATGTTACCTTAATTAACCCTTCTAAACCTTTGTTTTCTCATTTATAAAATGAAGAAAGTGACATCTATTTCTTAGAGCTGTTTTAAGGAACATATAAAGCTAACGTATGCAGAACGCTTATTAGCACCGTACACAACACATGGTAAACACTCAAATTTTAACTATAATCCATATATGTATGTCACAGTTCATATGACTACAAGAACCGTTTCAACACAGAATGCTTAGTAATGGACCAACAGATACCATGTGCCTCCTGATGTGATGCACTGAGAACGGCACATCACTTCAATGGTATTCTTGCCAAAGCATATAACCTGAATCTAATGAGAAAGCACCAGATAAAACCAGTTTGAGAAAAGTCTACAGAACAATTGACCAGTATTCTTCAAAAATATCAATGGTATGAAAGACAAGAAAAAGCTGAAGAACTTTTTCATTTCAGATTAAAGGAGAGTAAAGAGACTTGACAACACATAAATGCAAAGTGTGATCATAGACTGGATAAGCGGGTGAAAACAGCTATAAAGATCATCGCTGGGACAAGTGAAAAAAATTGAATGTACACTATATAATTGATAAAAGTACTGTATCAATGTTGAATTTCCTAAATTCAATAAATATACTGTGGCTACGCAGAACAACTCCAAACAATTTCTGTTTGAAGGAAACACACACCAAAATATTTAGGGGTAAAGGGGAAGGACGTTTGCAAGCAGTTCTTAAATGGTTCAGGAAAAAACATGTTCTATAGAGAGAAGGAGGGAGTGATAAAGTAAAAGTGGTCAAATGTTAACATTTGGTGAACTAGAGCAAAGGTTATATGGGAATTTTTTGTACTATGCTTACAATTCTTTAAGTTTGAAATATTTGAAAGAAGGACAGAAAGAGAAAAGCTTAGAGGATAAGGCTGGGCCTAGAGAGAAAAAGACCTTAACGTATTAGAGAAGGAAAAAGGCATAAAAACGTTAGCCTAAATGCAAATCTACCTTTGTGCAAATTAGAAAAAGCCACCCTTCCTCGGGAACTTTACTGCCATCTGCTGGAAAATTGTGACGAAACAGTCAAACCTACAATGATAACACATGTGACTGGTGCCCCCTATAGGTGTGCAGTATACAAACTGCATAACAGTATGGAAGGCCCTGGGCTCGGCCTTAAAAACAACGGTAGAATTGTGGTCTGGGCTAGAAGCAGGAACACACTGATTAGAAGGGGGCTAACAGAGGGAAAGCTAGGAAAAGATGGTTCAGTACAACAAACCTCTGGGATGCTCTTTGTCCACAACTTCCCACAATTTGCTCCTTTACCCCATTCAGGTCCTGGTGCATGGGATACCGCCTCAGAGAATGCCCACCCTGTCTCACATCCTCTCCTTTCATCACTCTCTATCACCTCATTCTGCCTTATTTTTCTTCAGAGCACTTGTCACTTTATTTACTCATAGCAGGCTCTTCAGAGCTGTTGTTGAATACTTAAACATGAGCTAAACTAAGCTAATGACCAAGAGATGGCATAATCACAACTTTGTTTTCTGATAATCCCTCTCAATGTAGTCAAGTTTCTGCACCTAACTCCTACCAAGTACAGTGGTCCAAGGATTCTGAGTACACAATATCAAAGAAAGGAAACAGGCATAGTCTGCAAACATTTTCCTCTCTGATCCTTGAGGGAGAGTTAGGAGGATGAAGCACACGTAGGAAAAGCAAGAAAGGAGACAGATGCCAAAAGTTTAAAATGTGAAGCCACTAGACTTAGTGTTTATTTCATAACCAGGAAACCAGCAAGAGGTTGCAATGGTTCGATTCCATGAAATGTTCTTTTTCTCTTCTACTTTTATTCACCTGCTCTTACTACGTCAGTGTAAGACTTTTTAAAACAGGAAATTCCTTATTTTTAATGTGTTTTCTTTCCTTCCTTTCCCATCCTTCTCTCTTTCAGTAAGCTTTAATTTAGTGCCTAGCACGTGCCAGGCAAGTGCTAGGAACTGGGAATACAACACAACAGTAAACAAAGCAAACAAGGTCCTTACTCACATTCCAGTGGGGAAGAGAAGCAAGGAATAACAAACAAGATACATGTCACTTGTAACCGAGGCTGGTAAGAATATAAACCCATTGTGCTATGATGAGAGTAATGTGTGTGCACACATGCACTACTGTAGGTAGAGTGGTCAGGAAAAGCCTCTCTGCGGAGTTGACACTAAAGGTGAGACATGAAGGATAAGAAGCAGGCCATGCAAAAAGCCAGGGGAAGGGTATTCTAGGCTAGAAGATTCATGTGCACAGGCTCTTGGGGATGGTGGTGGTGGGCTTTGGCATTCCTTAGGCGAGGGCAGAAGGCCAGTGTAGATGGTATGTAGTGAGTGAAGGGGAGAGCGGCGTGAAATAAGGCTGGAGAGACTGGCAGGGACTAGATCATGGAGTATTTTCACAGAGCAAAGTAAGGAGCTTGGACTTTTTACCTCAGGTGAAATGGGAAGTCACTAAAGAATGCCAAGCAGGGGAATAACATGATATATATATATATATATTTTTTTTTAAAATTTATTTATTTTTGGCTGCACTGGGTCTTCGTTGCTGCACACGGACTTTCTCTAGTTGCGGCGAGCGGGGGCTACTCTTCCTTGTGGTGCGTGGGCTTCTCACTGTGGTGGCTTCTCTTGTTGTGGAGCACGGGCTCGGGCTCTAGGCGCACGGGCTCAGCAGTTGTGGCTCGAGGGCTCTAGAGCACAGGCTCAGTAGTTGTGGCGCAGGGGCTTAGTTGCTCCGCAGCATGTGGGATCTTCCCGGACCAGGGCTCGAACCCGTGCCCCCTGAATTGGCAGGCGGATTCTTAACCACTGCGCCACGAGGGAAGTCCCAACATGATGTATTTTAAAAAGAGGAACACTTTTACTGCTGTATAGAAAATGGATTGGGATGGGGCAGGAGTATAGACAGAGAGACTCCCTAGGAGGCTAACACAGGGCTTCAAATAAGAAATGATTGTCATTTAGATTAGGTCAGGATAGAGCAGAGTGGACAGGCTATATTTTGGAGACAGAACAGACAGAACTTGGTGATGAACTGGATATGGGAGGTGATGGGGGAAAGAAATATGGATGAGACCTAGTTTTGGGGCCTGAGCAAATGGATGGATGTGGTGTCATTTACTGAGATGAGAAAGAGCAGAGTATAGGCCATGTTAGTTTTGGGATGGATATCTAGAGACATCCATAAAGAAGGTGGTTAGATCTACCAGTGGGGAGCAAACAGGACAAGTCTGAGCTGGAGATACACATTTGGAAATCATCAGCACACAAATAATATTAAGAGCCATAGACTGCCGACTACGCCAAAAAAAAAAAAGGAAGTCACAGAAATGGAAGAGGTTATGTAGTATTGATAGGGAAGAAGGCTCAGTCTTAATTCTGAGGTACTCCAATATTTAGTAGCTGAGTAAAAGTAGAAGAACTAGAGAAAGGAAACAGAGGAAATAACCAAGGAAGCAGGGGGTAACTAGGAGAGTATGGCATCATAGAAGCTGAGAAAGGAGTGCTTTGTGGAAACGGGCCAATTCTGCTGAGGTTGAATAAGGAAAAAAGTGATCATGGACTTAGCAATATGGAGATAGTTGGTGATCTGATCAAAGCTGTTCAGTGAACAGCTGGTGGGGGCTGAAGAGGAATCAGTGGTGAGACACGCAGGCGGTGTGAAAGAAAATGCCTAAGAAGTTTGGCTGTGAAGGGGAGTAGAGACATTCAGAGCCAAGGGATGGCTTAACAGATGGGAAACACTAAAGCACACTTCTATGCAGTCACAAGCAAAGGGAGACTGAAGATAGGCAGTGAAGTCCCCGAGAAAGGAGGGATGGCGATCCAGAGCCCAGGTGAAGGGACTGATCCTTGTTAGGGCAACGTAGTGAAGAGGATGAAGAGACACAGACGCAGGCCCATTCACGGATCTGAAGAATGGAAGAGGAGGGACTCCTGTCTGAATGTTTTTATTTTCTCAACAAAAGGGAGCTGAGGTCATCAGCTGGAAGAGGGCAGGGGGGTGAAGACGGTTTATGGAGAGAGAAAAAGATATGAAATGGTTGTTTCAGAAAATTGAGAAAGTGTCTTAAAACTCTTAGAAGAAAACACAGGAGCACATCTTTCTGATCTTGGATTAGGCAATGGTTCCTCAGATATGATACCAAAAGCACAAATGACAAAAGAAAAAATAAATTGGACTATATCAAAATTAAAAACCTTTGTGCTATAAGTAGTACCAAGAAAATGACAAGAAACCTCATAGAATGAGAGAAGGTATTTGCAAATTACTTATCTGATAAGGTATTTGTGTCCAAAATATATATAAGAATAAAGAATTATAACTCAATAATAAAAAGAACAGTCTGAATGAAAAAAATAAAAAACATAATAAAAATGAGAAGACACAAGAGGGAAGGGATATGGGGATATAAGTATACGTATAGCAGAAACAAACACAACAATGTAAAGCAATTATACTCCAATAAAGATGTTAAAAAAAAAGAGAGAAAGGATCCAAATAGACATTTCTCCAAAGATATACAAATGGCCAATAAGCACATAAAAAGAGGCTTAACATCATTAGTTATTAGGGAAATGCAAATCAAAACCACGGTGAACCCACTAGAATGGCTATAATAAAAAGTACAATAACAAATATTGGCAAGGATGTGGAGAAATTAGAAACCTCATGCATTCCTAGTGGGAATGAAAAATGGTGCAGCCGCTTTGGAAAACAATTTAGCAGTTCCTCAAAAGTTAAACATAGAGTTATTATATGACCCAGGAGTTCCACTCTTAAGCAAATGGCCAAGAGAAATAAAAACATACAACACAAAAATCTGTGTATGCCCATGTTCACAGAAGCGTTATTCACAACAGGGAAAAAGTGGAAACAATCCAAACATCCATTAAGTGATGAATGGACAAATAAAATGTAGTATATCCATACAATGCAATAGTTATTTGTCAATAAAAAGGAATAAAGTTCTGATGCTACATATTACAACACAGACAAAACGTGAAAGCATTAGGCCAAGTGTGAGACGCTGATTACAAAAGACCACATATTGTAAGATTCCATTTATATAAAACATCTAGAATATGCAAGTCTGTAGAGGGCGTCCCTGGTGGCGCAGTGGTTGAGAATCTGCCTGCCAATACAGGGGACACGGGTTCGAGCCCTGGTCTGGGAAGATCCCACATGCCGCGGAGCAACTAGGCCCGTGCGCCACAATTGCTGAGCCTGCGCGTCTGGAGCCTGTGCTCCGCAACAAGAGAGGCCGCGATAGTGAGAGGCCCGTGCACCGCGATGAAGAGTGGCCCCCACTTGCCGCAACTAGAGAAAGCCCTCGCACAGAAACGAAGACCCAACACAGCCATTAAAAAAAAAAAAAAAAAAAAATCTGTAGAGAGAGAAAGTAGATGAGTGGTTGTTTAGGGCTGTGGTGGTGGTGATGGGAAATGGGGAGTGATTGCTAACAGGTATGGGGTTTCTTTTTTGTGGGGGGACTAAAATGTTCTAAAATTGGATAGTGGTGACGGCAGAAAACCATTTAGCTGTACACCTTAATGGATGAATTGTATAGTATGTGAATTATATCTCAATAAAGGTGTTAAAAAAACAAACAGACAAACCTGCAATTATAGTCAGGGATTTCAACACCTCTCTCAATAACTGGCAGAATAAGTAGACAGAAAATCAGTAAGAATATAAGACTTGAACGCTATTAACCAATTTGATCTTCTTGACATTTGAAAGAACACTCCACACAATAACAGCAGAATATACATTCTTTTCAAATACATTGGAACATTTACCAAGATAAACTAAATTCTGGGTCTTGAAAAGGATTCAAGACGCTTTCATGTTTTCTGACTATATTGTAATTACATTAGAAACAATAACAGAAAGATACTGGGAAAACCAATAATAAACTTGTATAAACTAAATATGCTTCTAAACAACTCACAGACCAAAGAAAAAAATCAACAGGGAAATTACTGAGTATTCTGAACTGAATGAAAATCAAAATCAGTGGGATCCAGCCAAGTGCCTATACTAGAAAAGAAGATGAGAAATCAGTGATCTCAGTTTCAACCTTAAAAAACTAGAGAAAGAACAACTTGAACGCCAAGTAAACAGAAGGAAGGAAAGAGTAAAAACCAGAGCAGATCTCAATGAACAGATAACAGAAAAACAACAGAGAAAAATCAGTGAAACCAAAGTTGGTTCTTTGAGAATATCAATAAAATAGATAAAACTCTAGCTAGACTGATCAAAAAAAAGTGCAAGAATACACAAATTGCCAATATCAGGAATCAGAGAGGTGACATCACTACAGATTCTAAAGACATTAAAAGGATAAGGAAATATTATGATCAATGTTATGCCAATAAACTAGACACGTTAGATGAAGAGGACACAGACTATCAAAGCTCACTCAAGAAATAGATAAACTGAATAGTCCCATATCTATTGCAGAAACAAAACTTATAGATAAAATACTTCCCATTCAGAAAACTCCAGGGGAATTCTACATCACTGGGGAATTCTGCCAAACACTGAACAAGAAATAATAGCAATTCTACACAATTCTTCCATGAAAATGAAGAGAAGGTAATGTTTACCAACACATTTTATAAGGCCAGCATTACCCTGATTCCAAAACTAGATGAAGACATTACAGGAAAAGAAAGCTATAGACCAATATTGCTCATGGACATAGATGCAAAAGTTCTTAACAAAAATTTAGCAAATGCAACCCAACAATATGTAAAAAGAGTATATCATGACCAAGTGTTTTTTTTGCAAAAATGCAAGACTGGTTTAGCATTCATAAATCAGTCAGTATAATTCATCATATCAACAAACTAAAGAAGAAGAACCATATGATCATCTCAAAACATACGGAAAAACAAAATCCAATATCCCTTTTGATAAAACCTCTCCGCAAACTAGGTGATAGAAGGTAATCTCCTCAACTTGATAAAGGTAATCTACAAGAAACATAGAGCTAACATCATATTTAATGAAAGAAGGCAAGGATATTCTCTCTTACTACTTCTGTTGAACACTGTATTAGAGGTTTTAGCCAGTGCAGTAAATCAAGAAAAATAAATTAAAAGGCATCAAATTGGAAAGGAAGAAGTAAAACTGTCATTATTCACAGATGGCTTGACTGCCTATGTAGAAAATCTGACAGAATCTACAAAAAAGGTAATAAGTTTTAGCAAGGTTGCAGGACACAAAATTAACTATATTTCCATATATTAGTATTAACCAATAGGAAACTGAGCTAAAAACACCATTTAAAATAGCATGAAAATACGAAATACTTAGGCATAAATCTAACAAAAGATGTGTAAGACCTGTACACTGAAATCTATAAAACACTGCTAAGAGAAACAGATGAAGACCTAAATTAATGGAAAGCTATATTGTTTTCAGGGGTTAAAAGACTCAAAATTGCTAAGGTGTTAATTTATCTATAATTCTAAGTAATTCCAGTAGGCTTTTTAAAATAGAAATAGACAAACTGATTTTAAAATTCCTATGGAAATACGAAGGACCTAGAAGAGCCAAAACAACTGTGAAGAAGAACAAAGTTGAAGGACTAACACTGTCTGATTTCAAGGGTAATATAAAGCTACCATTATCAAGATGGTGTAGTATTGGCTTAAAGACAGGCAACAGAGCAATGACACTGTATACAAAGTCCACAAACAGGCCCACGCATATATGGACAAACTATTTTTTGACAAAGTTGCAAAGTCAATTCAGGGGAGAAATGAGAGTCTTCAACAAATGGTGCCAGAACAACAGAATATACATATGCAAAAACCCCCAAACTTTTATCAATACCTCACATGACATGTAAAAATTAACACACAAGAATCACAGACTTAAATGTAAACCTAGTACTATATAACTACTAGACGAAAACAAACAAAAGTCTCTGTGACCTTGGAATTGGGAAAAATTTCTTATATACAACAATGAACATTTGATACATAACAGAAAAAACTGAAAAACTGTATTTCATCAAAATTAAAACCTTCTGCTCTTTTTGAAGGACATTGTTAAAAGAATAAAAAGATAAGCCACAGATTGGAGAAAGTATTTGCAAAGAATGTATCTGATAAACAACTTGTATCCAGAATGTGTATAAACATACACACACACCCGTTCTCAAAAACAAACACAATAAAAACTAGTCAAAATTTGAACAGACTTTTCATCAAAGAAGATATATGGATAGCAAGTCAACACATGAATAGATGCTTACCACCATTAGTCATTAGGGAAATGCAAATTAAAACCACAATGAGAGCCTACTATGTACCTGGCACAATGTCTAGTGTTAAAAGACTGACCATACCAAATGTTGGTGAGGACATGGAAGAACCGCAACTCTCATACATGGCTGGCTGGAATATAAAATAATGCAAACCACTTTGGAAAAAAATTTGGCAGTTTCTTACAAAGTTAAATAAGACTATCCTATGATCCAGCCATTTCACTTGTATTTACCCGAGAAAAGAATACATTGTGTCCATATAAAGACATGAATGTTCATAGCAGCTTTATTTGTAAAATAAATAAGCAAAACTGAAAATTCAAAAATTCAGCAAAAATGGAAAATAACCCAAATGTCTGTCAACAAATGGTATATCCATACAATGGAAAACTACTCAGTAATACACTCATCAACATGGATGAATCTCAAAAAAATTAGGTTGAGTTAAAGAAGCCAGATTAAAAAAAACAGTACACATACTTTATGATTCCATATATATAAAATTCTAGAAAATGCAAACCAATCTAGTGACAGCAGGCAGATCAGCGGTTGTCTGACAGGAGGGAGAGATTAAAAAAGGGAGCAATGAAATTTTTGTGTGATGGAGATGTTCATCTTGATTGTGGTGATAGTTTCATGGGTGTATACATATGTCAAAACTTATCAAATTGTATATTTTAAATATATGCAATTTACTGCATAGCAATTATACCTCAATAAAGTTGTTTTTTTAAAAAAACGTAAATGACCACGAGGTAATATATATCATTTTTGGTCTTCAAGTGGTTATCCTAACAAATTAAAAACTTAACAATTATGCACGAGACAGAATCAAAGGAAAAGGAAGACTAATGTACAGTAAAACCTTTTTAATTTGAAGTCTTTTACTATGAATTCAGACTTCACAATAATCTAACCAAGCTTACCTCTGTATCGTCTATAAATGTCTGATAAATAACAGAACAGTTTCCCAACCCCTTAAACGACTCAGAAGTACTATTTATAAACAACAAATGTACACATACTTACAAAGATTAAATCTTATTTAAAAATTACCAACAAAGAAAACTTTACTCTAGAAATCTGGTTACTGTGTCAGAGATGAGCAACCTATGGTCCTGGATGCTAAGGCAACATCAGAGATGATTATGAAAGGCATTAGTTAGATCCAGCTTTAGGTACAATTGTGAATTAAGCGATGTTTATTTTAGGAATTATTCCAGTTTTCTCTTTGGAGCCCCTTCATGCCTCCTGGCTTCCACTTGGCTCCAGATCCCTACTTGGTGACACGCTTTATCCCCAGCTTTAGAGTCAGTACGGCAAAGAACAAACTCTGCTCCAGACTGCCTGGGTTTGCATCCTCTTCCATTTACTAGCTGTGTGATTCTGAGCAAGACACTTAACCTCTCTGTGCCTTGGGTTCCTCATTTGCAAAATGGAATCATACAGTATCTGGTCTTTAGGGATGTTGCCTGCATTAAATGGGTTAATCTGTAGAAGTGCTCAGAACACTATTGATTAGGTAGTAATACAAATGTTAGCTATTATTATTATTATTCATTTGACTGTCAATTCCTGCTACGATTAAAATGGAAAATGGAAGAACTAAAGTTAAAATCTGCTACAGAGAAGTGAAGTTTTTTTCCTTTCCTCTTTGTTGCTATGATACTAAGAAATTAAGATTGGAGGATTACTAGGGACCCTTTCAACCAAATCAGCTCCTTTGATCTATTTTACAGACCAAGCTTCCACATAAAATTTCCAATGAAAAAGAAGTTGCACTGTCAGCACTATGATTAAATAAAGAGAAAGGCCTGTGAAAGGTCAGAGGGCGGCAGAGGGCCAGGAGGTAAATGCAATACGACAGGTGGGCCTACAGGGCAGGCTGGACCAGCACAGATTCAGGAGGTTTCAACATAGAGGTGGAAACCTAAAGCCATGGGAACAGAAGAGATCACTTAGAGGCATCTCATAACACCTCAAACCCCATTTATTCTACCCTCCATGCAGTAACCCAAGACAGAGTTACAGAAACAGGGCTCACCACTCCTTCTCCCTCACCCTCCACATCCAAACACCGTGGCCTGACAAAGTCTACCTCCTTGAACCTATCCACAGGAAAAGAATATCTTAATTGAGAGCCAGTGGGCTAACTGCCACTCTAGTACACTACCTGACAGACAGAATTAAGCTTTGGCTAGCCTCTTCCAAAGTCCTGAGTACTGACCCAAGCTAGTTCAATAGGTACTGGAAAAAAATGAAAGCCAAAAGTTCTCAGAAGTGCAAAGTCAGTGTTTTCCTTACTTTCCAGTTATAACTTTATCATTATTATCACATGACCTAGAATTTATTTTCATTTGAAAGACCCTTTTTTCTAGTTATGTTTCAATATGTTTAAAGTATTGTGCTGTACTAAGTATTTCTTAGAATCCATCAATATATAATACAGCTTTTTTGTATAAGTTTATATAAGTAAAGTCAATAATTTCTCAGTTACCTTAATTATTTTGCTAATGGCAGATAAAGCATCTGACAATGAAGGTATGTATTCACCAAGAGTGTTTATATTGCTGGTAGAATTATGACTGATTCATTCCTTCCTTTTATTTTCCAAATCTTCTATAATGTGAGCATACTTTTTATTTTAAAAACTTTTAAGGATGTCTATCTCTTGCCCGTATTATTTAAAGATGCAGTACCGTCCTTACACCAAAAGAGGGCACTAACACATCCAAAGGTAATCTCAAGGCAAGAGGGGAAAAAATTGGTTCCTGCCAATTCAAAGAACAGCAGCACCATTGATTTTCATTCCTAAATTTGGGGAAATCTCTTAGCTTCATGACAACTTCAACCATTCCCAAAGCCATTCTCAAACTTTACTCTCCCAAGTATACACCTCAAAGGAAGAAAAGAGAGGCTGCTCAAATGCTTATTCTGAAAAGGAATAAATGTGCAAGAAATTTCAAGGTTTAGTAGTCTATCAGCTTTTTCATTTTCAAGAATAAGTCACCAACTAAGGATCCATACAACATGTTCTATCTTCTGTGCACTTTCAAAATTTGTAAATATATATCTCTAAGATTTAAATGTAACTGAAAGAGCTAAAAGAAAAAAAAAAAAAAAAAAGGATTTATGACCACAAAAGGGAAACTGTTCAGTAATAAAAGGGGAAATGGAAATGGGCAGTTCAGTTTTTTATATGAATAATTACTTATGTAAAGAAAAGTATGCAGACATTTTCACATTGATTAGTTCTTTTCTTTGGTCACTTTTGCATTAATAGTTCATAATAAGTGAAGCCACTTTTTGAGTTGCAAAAGACATTGTGGATAACGTGTTTATAAACTCAGATCCAAATTCTGTGGCTGCTGAAATGGGTTAATAGTCTGCTCTACTACAGATTTATGCTTACCAAAGACACTCCGCTCAAAATGGCACAGAAGGATCACTGGCAGAATACAAAACTGTCACTGTCAAAGACAAACATACATGCTTTTGGCCACGGATGCACCTGGCAGCAGGCCAAAGAAATTTGTAGGAACCCCTTTCAAGCTATCATTCTTCTCAAAGACTGTCAAGAAAAAAGTTTTTCATTCATTAAAATAACCTAACAACCCCACTTGCTTTCAATTTCAGATTTTAAAAGCACAGAAGACAAAATGGCCTTGACTACCCTTGCCCAACAGAATAACTAGGTGGATCTGAAAATGTGAACTTTAGAACTAAGTTATCTAAAGAATATGATTAAAGATAATAAATGCAGTGCTGAATCATGATGGAAAGGATAAAGGCACAAAACTCTGGCTTTAGTTTTCTATCCTTTTTTTTTCTTCTAGGTACAGTTGGTTATTTGCACATGTTTGACAACTACTTAATTCTCCAACTAAGAAAGTCTAGACTTAAGTCCGCAGAAGATAACCAGATCCAATCTAAAATTAAACAAAACAGTAGTTAATTGCTAATAACTGTGAAAGCCCAAACTTAAAAAGTGATTTTATGCCCTTTGCACACATTTATTTCTAATTCAATCTTCCAATGCTAGTCTTGTTATTGGTAACATGACACTTGTATGGTTACAATACACTTGGACTTGTATGCTTCTTTGACAGTCTGTTAATGCAGATAAGTGACATGGTTTCAGACTATCATAATAAGTGATAAAATTATTTTCTTCTAAAAACAGCTCATAGTCTCTAAAATCTTTACCAGTAATAAGCAAAAGAAAATTTAAAAATGAAGTATTAGGTAATATACAAACCCTTGACTTCTGAGATCTCATTCTATTTTCCTCGGAGCTCTACTGAGTGTTTCCCTCATGGAAAAAATGGGAATCTGGTCGGTAACTGGGACAGCTTCTCTCCACTCTGCCTTATTCCCCCCAACATTTAACTTCCTCCCAACATATAGCACATTGGAAATCGTTTAGAGTGAACACCCATATAATCACTACCTAGATTTTTATTCAATACTAGCAATGTCTTACTTTAATTTTTTTACTGTGGTAAATATACGTAACATAAAATTTACCATCTTAACCATTTTTAAGTATATAGTTCAGTGACGTTAAGTACGTTCATTGTTGTGTAACCATCACCATGATCATTAATGTTTTACTATACTTATGTATCTGTTCCTCTTACCCACTAGCCCAATTTTTAAAAATATATTTCAAAGTAAATAACAAATATCAGGAAATCATCTTCAGCTTGCATATCATTAACAAAGTTCAATATTTACTGTTTTTCTTTTGATATAAGATTTACACACGATGAAATATATAATACATTCGCTGAGTTTGGACACATGCACACACCTATGTAATGCTATCAAACTACAGAACATTATCATCACTCCAAAAAGTTTTCTCATGTTCTTTCCCAGCCAACACACCAAGAAGTAGCCACTGCTCTGCTCTGGTTCTTTTCCCTACATAGAATAGTTTGCTTGTTCTACGATTTCATATAAATGGAATCATGCAGTATGAATCCTTTCTGTACTGCTGCTTCCACTATTCATAATTTCTGAGATTCATCCGTATTTGTTGCAAGTATCAAAAGATAACTAGCTATACCACAGGTTATCTACTCCTTTATCGATGAATAGCTTTGAGCTGTGATGAATAAAACTGCTATGGACATATACAAGTGTTTGTATGAATGTTTTCATTTCTCTGCAGTGGAGTTGCTAGGTCATGGGACACATGCATGTTTAGTTCTCTTAAGAAACTGGCCAACCTTTCTCCAAAATATCTGTACTATTTTGCATTCTTACCAATAGTTTGAGAGTTAGTTGTTGTCAGTCTTTAATTTTAGCCATTCAAGTGGATGTGTAGTGATAACTTATTTTTATTTTAATTACGTGAAGACTTGTGAAGTTGAACACATTTTCATTGGATTATTGGTTATTTGTATATCTTTTGTAAAGTGCCAGAATCTTTTCTGCCCAATTTCTTTTATTGTGTTGTCTGCACTTTTATTGTAGAAATGTAGTTTTATATATTTCCTGGATACTAGTCCCTCATCAGACACATGTTTTGCAAATACTTTCTCCTAGTCAATGGCTTGCCTATTAGTGGTGTCTTTTAATGAGCAAGTTTTACTTCTGATGAAGTCTAACTCAGCGATCCTTTATTTTATGGCTAGTGCATTCTGTGACTTAAGAAACCTTTGTCTACCTCCAAGTCATGAAGATATTCTCCTACGCTTTCTTCTAAAAGTTTCATGATTTTAGTTTTTAATGTTCCATTTTAAGTTCATTTCTGCATATCATATGCAGTAGGGATTGTGGTAGGCAGAATGCTAAGATGGCCCCAAGACTCTTACTCCTCGGTGTACATGCCTGATATAATACTTCCTCCTACCCCCAAATGTGAGCAGACCCTGTGAATATGATGGGATAGTCACTCTCGTGGTTAAGTTTCAGCTATATAAGATCCTGCAGCAGACTAGAGAGAAATTCTCCTGACAGCTTTGAAGAAGCAAGCTACCGTGTTGTGAGAGGGCCACAAGACCAGGATCTGAGTGCAGCCTCCTGGTGCTGAGCACGAGCCCCGCCCCACTGCCAGCAAGCTAGAGAAGAGGGATCCGGTCCTTCAACCTCCAGGAACTGAATTCTACCAACCATCAGTGAGCTTGGAAGAGAACCCTGAGCCTCAGATGAGATCCCAACCCTGGTTCACACCTGGTGATTTCAGAATCACACTTTATTTCAGTCTGGTGAGATCCTGAGCAGAGAATCCAGCTAACTAACCTGTGCCTGGACTCCTGACCCTTGAAAACTGTGAGATAATAACGTTGTGCTAAGTTGCCAAATTTTTGGCAATGTGTTATTTCTGGATTCTCTGTTTCTTTGATCTACTTCTTGCCTCTTTTGCAAGTTCCACAGTCCTTATTACTGGAGTTTTATAATGTCTTGGACTATTCCAAGCCCTCAATTTTGTCCTTTTTCAAGATTGCTTTGGATTTGCTAGGTCTGTGTACTTCCAAAGAAATTTTAGAATGAGCTTGTCAATTTCTATTGAAAAATTCTTCTAGGACTTTGAACTGTACTGAATCCATAGGTGAATCTGGGTAGGACTGACTTCTTTACGATATCGAGGTTTCCAATCCATGAACACAGCATGGTTCTCTTCTTAGACAATTCTTGAGCTTCTCTCTGCAGTTTTGTAACTTTCAGTATAGACGTCTTACACATTTTTTTCTCTTGGTTAAATTTATTCCTATTTTATGCTTTGGTGCTACTGTAAATGGAACTTTAAAACTTTTTAATTTTCTGATTATTTGTTGCTAGTATATAACAAACAAAACTGAGTTTTGTGTATTAACCTAAAATCCTGTAAACTTGCTAAATTAAATTCACTTATTAGTCTTAGTAGTTGCTTTGTATCAACAGATTCCTTAGGATTTTCTAAGTACACAATCACGTAATTTGCAAATTAAGACAGCTTAACAACTTCTTTTCCAATAGTCATTCCTTTTATTTCTATTTCTTGTCTTAATTCAAAGGGGAGGACCTCCAGTATGATGCTGAATACAAATGGTGAGGGTGAGCATCTTTGCCTTGTATCCAATGTTACGGGAAAGTGTCCAATATTTTGGCATTAAGCATAATGTCAGCTATAGTTTTCAATAGATATCATTTATTAGACTGAGGAGATTACCTTCTATTCCTAGTTTGCTGAAAATTTTTGTCAGAAAAGGATGTTGAGCTTTTTCAAATACCTTTTCTGTATCTGACAGAGTGCTGGATTTGATTTGCTAACTTGTTTTTTTTTGATTTGCTAATATTTTGTGAAGGATTTCTCATCTTATTATGTTCCATAGGGATACTAGTCTATAATTTTCTTTGTAGTGTCTTTCTCCAGTTTTGGTATTAATATACATACACTAGTCTATGAGTTGGAAAGTGTTCTCTCCTCCTTTTTCCTGAAATGCTTGAAAAAACTCCCCAGTAAAACCACTGGGCCTCGACTTTTTTTGGTGAGATTTTTAATAATGGATTTAATAGAAATTGTGTTAGCTTTGGTAAATTGTATTTTTCAAGGAATTTGTTTCATCTAAGTTGGCATAACGTTGTTCATAATATTCTATTGTCCTTTTAATATCTGTAGGATCTGAAATAACCCCCTTTTCATGCTTAATATTGGTAATCTGTATTTGCTTTTTTTTTTTGATCAGTCAAGAAATCAATTTTGTTAATCTTTTTCAGGAACCAAATTTTGGCTTTGTTAATGTTTTTTATTCTTTTAATTTCTGCTCTTATCTTTATTCTTTCTTTCCTTCTACTTCCTTTGGATGTGCTTTGCTTTTTCCAGCTTAAGTTGAAACCTTAGATCACTGAATTTAGATATTTTTCTTTTCTAATACGTGCACTTAGAACCATAAATTTCCCTTTCAGCACTACATTCCACAAGTTTGATATATTGTATTTTCACTGTCATTCAGTTTAAAACATAAACATTTTTTTCTCATGATTTCTTCTTTTGAGCTATAGATTATATAAAAGTGACTTGCTTAATTTCCAAATATTTGGGAATTTTCCTAGATATCCTTATTTTCATTGTTTAAAGTTTTTATTTCATTATGGTCTGAGAACGTATTTTGTATGACCTTAATCTTTTAAATTTACTGAGTTGTTTTATGGCCTAGCATATTGTCTATACTGGTGAATGTATACCTTGTGCATCTGGAAAAGAATGTGTATTATGCCACTGTAGGGCACAGTGTTCTGTAAGTATCATGCAGGCCAAAGTCGTTGATTGTGCTGTTCACATCTTTGTGTTTCTGTGTAGTTGGCTTATCAATTGCTGAGAAAGAGGTATTAAAACCAGTAATTATGATTAAAGAACTCCCTATTCCTCCCTTTAATTCTGTCAATTTTTGCTTCATTTATTTTTTTATTTTATTTATTTATTTATTTATTTATTTTTGGCTGCATTGGGTCTTCATTGCTGTGCACAGGCTTTCTCTAGTTGCGGCAAGCAGGGGCCACTCTTCGCTGTGGTGCATGGGCTTCACCCATGGAGGTGGCTTTTCCTTCACCTTCATGGAGGTGGCTTTTCCTATTGCAGAGCACAGGCTCTAGGTGCATGGGCTTCAATAGTTGTGGCACATGGGCTCAGTAGTTGTGGCTCACAGGCTCTAGAGTGCAGGCTCAGTAGTTGTGGCGCGTGGGCTTAGTTGCTCCGCGGCATGTGGGATCTTCCCGGACCAGGGCTTGAACCCGTGTCCCCTGCACTGGCAGGCAGATTCTTAACCACTGCGCCACCAGGGAAGTCCTGCCTCATTTATTTTGAAGCTGTTATTAGGCACATATACATTTATAACTGTCAAGACGTCTTGATATCTTTTATCATGATAACACGTCACTTTTTACTTCTGGTAATACCCTTTGTCTTCTTATGCTTACTTTTGCATGGCATACATTTATATATTTCTTGGTATACCTTTTTCCATCCATTTCCTTTCAACTTGTGTCTTTACATTTAATACATATCTTTTATAGTCAGCATATAAATAAGTCTTGCATTTTTATGCAGTCTGTCACTCTGATTGTAGTCTTCAGTCCACTAACACAGTGATTGCACCAAGTCTCCCATCTCTTGGGAGACATACACCCTTGACTTTTCAATCTACTTAAAATATTGTACCACTTCATAAAAAATGTAGGAACCCCTGCTATAGTATAGATTCACATACTCTTGTCTTTTGTTATAAATTGTCATATGAAATAAACATTATAATCTCCGCACACATTATAATTTCTCCTTTAAACAGTCTTACGTATATTAAAGAAGAGGAAAAAAATAAGTCTTTTATATTTACTCAGCTGGTTACCATTTTCAACGCTCTTCATTCTTTCCTGAAGGTCTAAGTTTCTATCTGGTATCAATTCCCTTCAACCTGAAGAACTTCTTTTACTGTTTCTTGTAGTACAGGTCTTCTAGTGATAGATTCTCTTAGTTTTCTTTTACCTAAAAATGTCTTTATTTTGCCTTCATTCTTGCAAGGCATTTTTTTTTTTTAATTTTATTTTTATTTATTTATTTATGGCTGCGTTGGGTCTTCGTTTCTGTGCGAGGGCTTTCTCCAGTTGCGGCGAGCGGGGGCCACTCTTCATCACGGTGCGCGGGCCTCTCACCGTCGCGGCCTCTCTCGCTGCGGAGCACAGGCTCCAGACGCGCAGGCTCAGCAGCTGTGGCTCACGGGCCTAGTCGCTCCGCGGCATGTGGGATCCTCCCAGACCAGGGCTCGAACCCGTGTCCCCTGCATCGGCAGGCAGACTCTCAACCACTGCGCCACCAGGGAAGCCCTTGCAAGGCATTTTTGCTCAACAGAGATCCTGGTTGACTTTTTTCCCCGTCTGGCACTTTGAAAGATGTTATTTCCCTGTCTTCTGGCATCTGTGGTTAGTGGTAAGAAGTAAGCTCTAGTTATAATTGTCATTCCTTTATATGTGTCAGTTTTCTCCTTATCTTTCGTTTCAGCAATTTGACTAAGACATACTGGGAAGGAAAGGATTAACTTGGCAGTTCTGGAATGCTCAAACCCTGAACATGCCAAAGAAAGGTCTGTCTTCAGGACTGGCCTTTGCCTGGCTCCTGGGAGATGAACTCTGAGCCCTTGGCATATTCTGGCTGATAAGTGTTTTTGCATACCTGGGGCCTTGGGCCATGCTGTACCAGCATGACCACTTAAGTCTACCTGAACAATATGATTTATGGCAAACACCTGTTCTTGCTCTAGGTGGCTGGGGTCTGAGTAGCTGAGGTCAGTCATGGGGGTACTGCGTGCCACCCTGAACACCCAGGACTGGGTGAGCTTCCCTAGTTGGCAGCACTTTGCCCATGCTGTCATGTGTCCTTGATGGGAGAATTAAGGACAGCTCTGTGCGACTCTACTGGACACCTGGAAGCTTGCACCTGGTTCCTCCTGGACTTTATCCCATGTGTCTTTCCCCTTTGTCAATTCTAATCTGTGTCCTTTTGCTGTATACAGTGAGTATAACAGCTTCTGAATCCTGGGAGTCCTTCTAGCAAATCATTGAGCCTGACAGTGGTCTTGGGAACCTCTGACACATGTACCGAGGTATGGTTTTCTTCATCCTTATCCTAGTAGGTGTTTGCTAAGCTACTTTAATCAGTAAATATGTTTTTCATAAAATTTGAGGGGTTTTTTTCCTGCCATTTTATCTTCAAATATGTTCTTCTCCAGCCTCTCACTTTCCTCTCTTCTGGGATTCCAACTATACACGTTAGCTCTTATAATATTGTCCCAAAAGTCCCTGAAGCTTGGTAATATTTTTTTCTTTCTGTTCTTCAGGTTGGGTAGTTTTCTGTTCGTCTATGATCGAGTTCACTGACTCTTCTATCATCTCTGTTTTACTGTTAAGGCTACTCAGTGAATTTTAATTTTAGCTGCTGTATTACAGAATTCCACTTTGCTCTTTTTTGTTTCTATTTCTCAGTTGAGATTTCCTTTGTTTTCATTCAGTGCAAGAATATTTTTCTTTACTTCAACTGATCAGTTATAATAGCTGCCTTAAAACCTGTTTCTCGGGCTTCCCTGGTGGCGCAGTGGTTGAGAATCTGCCTGCCAATGCAGGGGACACGGGTTCGAGCCCTGGTCTGGGAAGATCCCACATGCCGCGGAGCAACTAGGCCCGTGAGCCACAATTACTGAGCCTGCGCGTCTGGAGCCTGTGCTCCGCAACAAGAGAGGCCGCGATAGTGAGAGGCCCGCGCACCGCGATGAGGAGTGGCCCCCACTTGCCGCAACAAGAGAAAGCCCTCGCGCAGAAACGAAGACCGAATGCAGCCATAAATAAATAAATAAATTAATTTAAAAAAAAAAAACCTGTTTCTCAATTCTAACATATGAAGTTCGCTTCTGTTGGCTGTCTTTTTTCTTCAGACTAAGTTATATTTTCCTGGTTTTAAAAATGTTGTGTAGTTATAGATTATATCTTGGACATTGTGAATATTATGCTGTATAGCCTCTGGACTCTGTTATATTCCTCTGGAGAGTACCGATATTTCTGTTTCAATATGCAATTAAATTTGGCTAGACCCAAACTGCAAACTCTCTGGGCAATCAATACCTCAAATCTTAGTTCAGTTCTTTTATCTTTGTGGTGCAGGGATTAAACAGAAGCTTATATAGAGAGCTTATACTCAGAATTTTAGGCTGTCACTCTCTAGATCTCTCCTTTCCAGGACTCCTCCTCCCCTCACTTTTCAGTGGTCGAATGGCTGTGGCTGACCTGAATTCTGTCCTCTGATAAGTTTTCTATTAAGTTTTTTTTTTTTTAAAGAAATTCACGTTCTTTTATTTATCTATTTATTTATTTATGACTGTGTTGAGTCTTCGTTTCTGTGCGAGGGCTTTCTCTAGTTGTGGCAAGTGGGGACCACTCTTCATCGCGGTGCGCGGGCCTCTCACCATCGCGGCCTCTCTTGTTGCGGAGCACAGGCCCCAGACGCGCAGGCTCAGTAATTGTGGCTCATGGGCCCAGTTGCTCCGTGGCATGTGGGATCTTCCCAGACCAGGGCTCGAACCCGTGTCCCCTGCATTGGCAGGCAGATTCTCAACCACTGCGCCACCAGGGAAGCCCTTCTATTAAGTTTTTTTTTTTTTTAATTTTATTTAATTAATTTATTTATTTTTGGCTGTGTTGGGTCTTCGTTTCTGTGCGAGGGCTTTCTCTAGTTGCAGCGAGCGGGGGCCACTCTTCATCGCGGTGCGCGGGCCTCTCACTATCGCGGCCTCTCTTGTTGCGGAGCACAGGCTCCAGATGCGCAGGCTCAGCAATTGTGGCTCACGGGCCTAGTTGCTCCGCGGCATGTGGGATCTTCCCAGACCAGGGCTCGAACCCGTGTCCCCTGCATTGGCAGGCAGATTCTCAACCACTGCGCCACCACGGAAGCCCTTCTATTAAGTTTTAAACCAAGCTGCCAGGTGCCAACTTCAGCCTTCCCCTGGCTAAAAGCAGTAAAAATGGAAAATTAATTTCATGCTATCTCTTCCTGAAAGTGTCAGCCTTTTTTCAGACTCTGTCTGCTTTTGCTCATTTTCCAGTGTTTTCAGGTCTCCCTCACTGCCCCAACAATTTTATCCAGAGGACATAGTTACATGCAGAAAGATCAGGTCCAGTGAAAGCCTACTTGGCCGTATTGCAAGAAAAGGCATCGTGATCTTGTTTTTAAAAATTTACTTCAGAATCACTGTGTGTAGGTATACAGATTCACTTTTAATGATACCAAAGTAGGTATTATTCTGAAAACCTTGTTTTCTAAGTTGTTTTTTTCTACTTTAAGCATTCATCATGTAATAAAAACTCTGCTATATTCAATAATATAGTTTTTATTAATAAATTATGAACATTTTCACATAACAGAAGAAACTTCAACTTTGACAGCAAATTGACAGTAACTAGAAAAATAATGCACATACCCAGAAGTGAAACTTATAAGCAGTGGCACAACGACCTTAGAGAAATATGTGCATGTGTGTAAAAACAGGCAAGTACAAGGATGTTAACTTCAGCACTGTCTATAATAGTAAATAATGGAAAATAATCCAAATCTTAATTAAAAGGGAAATAACATAGTAATAAAATGGATTACTACACAGCTGTTAAATAGAATTATACATATCTCAACATGAAAAGAGTTACAAAAACCTAATGTTGAATGAAACAAGTTGCATAACAAAAATAATATTAGCAAAGCTTTAAAAGTACAAAACAATACCACACATGCACAAATTTAAAATGTAGTGGAAGGATGTTATCAGCTCCATTGACGGTAGTTACCCTCTGGCCAAGGGGAAGGAGTGGGTCATGTGATAATCAAAGGGTCCTTTAGTTTGGAAGCAAATATTATCACTAATTAACAATTAACAGAGTTAATTCTAAAATGTAGAAATACAAGTGTATGTCTTTTTGTACTTTTCTATATTTTTCCATTTCTGAAAAAAAAAAAAAAAAGAAACACCAACCTATAACAATTCCAATGGCTATACAGTATTCGACTGCACAAATATAGTAAAAGATACTCTAACAATCTCTAATTGTTAAGATACTGAGATATCTGCCACTATCATAAACAGCCCTACAAAGAACATCTTTGTAGTTGTTTTTGCACATAAATGCTTTTTTTTTTTTTAACTTAGAATACATACCTAGAAACAAAACTGCTAGGTCATTTCTAGTTCTTTGTTATATACTGTCATATATACCATAAAACAGCAAAAGAAAAATAAAATACCATTAATGTTTCCATTGTTTCTTTTGCCTATTTTCCCCAACAACTTTAGGCAGGACATAATTACAGAACTGGTTTTAATTTAGAAAGGAAGACTACTCAGATATACTACTGAGAACTAGACTCTGGTATATTTTGCTATAGTTTATATTTTAAAAGATTTATTCATGAAGACAATTTTAAAAGGTTTTCAATTCTGAAACCTTAAGGAAGACCTTTTAGCTTCTTGGTCTAATTATACTAGTCTTCGTTAATTATCATCTAAAAATATCTACTAATCACAGAATTTGGTCAGTGACAAATATCCTAAACTTCCATACCTTTTTACCTCTCACACTAGATTAAATAACTCAGTTGAGATTTACTGATAATTAGTACACAGTACTTTATTTACTACAGCACTATGAAGCAGGGCAAAATAACTACCACAATATTAACACAGGAAGATGCCAAACCAATCTGGCCAGTTGTCTAAGGTCACACTAAAGCAGGTATTTGCCAGAATTAGACTCTGGATTGTTGCCTAATTTCTACATGTCTCATCATTCAAAAGGATTACCTTTAAGAATTTTGACAACAACTCATGAAGAAAGCTAGACTATACCAGAGTCAGAGAATCATATTATTGAAATGATATTGATGATCACCTACTTTAACATCCTCACTTTACAACTGAGGTCCCAAAAGGTGATTAATGTAATTGTTTAAAGTCACACTTCTAGGCACTGTAAAGCAACAATAATTCAGCTCTCTTTTATCCAAGTTCAACAATCTTCAATTACTAGAGTATAACAGCTATCTGTAACTGCCATTTCAAATTTTTGAGTTTATAAAAAAGCCTCGATGTTTTCATTGATAATTACTAACAATTCATTCACTAACAAATAATTATCCAGTACCTACTATATGCCAGGTCCTGTACTTGGTGCTAAATGAATATTCACTATATACTAGGCCCTGCATTACCTGCATTTTCACATGTAACCCTCTCACTATTATTATAAAGTAAGCACCATTATTATCTCTATTTTAAGGATTAAAATTTAGTAAGATTAAATAATCTGCCCATGGTCTTCAGTAAGGAAATGTCTTTATAAAAAGTAAACAGTGCCTTTCTGCTGCAGGCACTAAGGGCAGCGGCCATGGCTCTGCAGCAGCCCATGGCTATGGGCTTCAAGGTGACCCAGAACGTGAGCAAGGAAGATGACCCACAGATGCCAGCAGGGCACCTTACCAAGCAAAGCAAGTTAGTGAGGGACAAGCTCTGAGAGGTGTGGGGCTTCACTCCTTACAAGGAGTGGCCCTGCTGGAGGAGCTGGGCAGTGTTCTGGATACTATGAGGAGAGGAAAGTGGCTGCTAAGGACTGAGCCTCCCTCCTTACTCTGCATAATAAAACCTTAACAGAAAAAAAAAAAAAGGTAAATGGTATAATCTCACTTATAAATTTATCCTAACAAAAATCTCATTTTTGTTTTAAATATTATAACTCTGCATATGATTTCATTTGAAAGAAGCGATCTATTGTTTATAAAGTTTGGAAAATCACAGAGTCCTACATAGCACCTAACACTGACCATACAGTTAGTGCAGAACTTGGTATCAGATTAGAGGTTGGGGGTCACTTTTGGAGGGTTTTATATATCCTTTTTTTCATCACACTTTCTAAGACACCAGAACAGAGAGCATTTGAAATAATTTAACTGAAGGCCAACCGCTAGGAAAGTAATCACTCAAATAAATAGAAGACAAGGGGAAGGGCTTCTAGTACCATATATTGGGTTTTGGCCTAAAGCACGATAAACAAGGTCCAAAGTAGAAGAATGCATGAGTTCTCTAAGTATTACTCACAAAGTTGTACTACGATACTGGTTACCTACTTTCAGAGCATAAAATCTCTGTGGTGTAAGATCAAATTAATTAAAAGTTTCATTTACTATCTTCCCAGCAGGGATTCCTTTATCTTTGATTGCTAAATAGATTTTCCAAGGCCCATAGCAAAAAACCCAAGTGCCAAGCAGTGCTACTATTACAGAGATTTAAAAATAAGCTTTGTAAATAAATAAGAGCCTAGCGATATTCTTAAAAGCAGCCATCTCCCCTAGGGCCAATGTATAAGGAAAGCAGAACCTTGAAAAAACTGGACCATAAAATTTTTTCTTTAGGAGAATATTAATTTTAACAAGTAGTCTACTGCTTTGGAAAATATTTGTATAAGAAAACCAAATCAAAAAAAAAAAAAAAAAAAAAAGAAAACCAAATCAAGCAACCATTAAAAAAAAATCTACCTTTCCCCATTTTACTGTATATTTTTATTCTAGCTATAATTTTGGTGATATAAATCAGAGACTAAAAAAATAGCACTCTAAATAATCAATCATAGCAGAATTAACCACATGCAGTATTTCTAATGTAAACAGTTACCTGAGAATTCTGTCAGAAGTCTTGCTAGGACATCCTTGTTTACCAGTTCAGTCTTGCTAAGGCTGGAAGTGGTATCTACCCTAGTAGCTTCTTTGGTAATAGTGGGCTTCTTGGAAATCCCGAGATCAGATCCAGTCTTGACATCTTTGTGTTCTAGGACATCATAGGATCTCTGTGGCCAAGATTCTGGAGCAAATGTTAAAGTCTGCTTGAGTATTTCTTTGGGAGATTCTACTTTATCCTGTGCAGAAGCGGACTTCTCAACCTTCCTTTCACTCAGTTCTCTCAGTGCTCTGATTGTGAGCTGTTCCTGCTCTAAATCAAGAGATGCCACTGGGGTACCCTGGGTAGGGAAAACATCCAGAAGCTCACTCCCATCTGTTTCTTTGCTTTGTTCACTGTATTTGCCTTCTATGTTTTCAATTTCAGAACCACCTGACTCACTTTCATGTAAAACATCTACCGGAAGAGTTGTTTTAAAGTCCTTAGTTTTCTCTGATGTTGCTTCGAAGGTATTTCCTTCACCTTTACCTACTATTCCTTTCTCTCTGGTTTCTGTAAAGGCTGCTATCAGGTCCTCTGGGGAAGAATCATCTGTATCTTTAACACTTTTTTCATGCAATGACTCCAAATAGGCAGAGGTTGTCACATTTCGTGAGAATTCTGTCTTATCATTAAAAACCTTTGGAGATGCTTCTGAAGGAAGTTTGGGGTTCTCAGCTGCAACAAGCTTTTCAGGAGCAACTACACTCATACTATCTGACTGCTTCACATCTTCTGACGTGACATTCATATTAGGTACTTGTGAACATTCTGCCTCACCAGCTGGACTCCTTCCAAGAACATCAGGCTGAACTTGTCGTGGCGCAGAGTCACTGATGGACCCGTCAAAGTTTCCAGATGTTTTGTCTTCCCTATTACAATTAAGAATCTCTTTCATTGCTCTTTCATCTGTTTTTACAACAGCACTTGGGATGGAAACAGGTTTTTCAGCCTGAATTTTGTTGCTCTCAAATGAAGTATCTGCTGTGATGTCCTCTATCACCGTGTCATCAGATTCACCAGAACTACCAGCCTCTGTCACCTCTCCCAACACAGAGGTCTGCCAGTTCATTGCACCTTTCAGGTGGCCATCAGGTAAAACCACTTTCACTGTGGCCACTCCAGAACCAAGAGAGACACATTTCTCAAATGGAGATCCAGGTAACTCTGAAAGTGTGTCATCTCTTTTCTGCACATTGCCTCGCACACCTTTGATACTGATTTCCTGTGTAGAGTTGAGACGGTCTGGCATAGCATTTTCCTGTGGGAGAGATGTTTCTGCCCAATCACCTGTTGATTTAGGGATAGTAGTGCTCCCATTAATAGAACATACAGGAATTTTCTGATGAGTGTTACTTTTAAGACTTACAACTGGAATTTCTGAAATATATTCACCCATGTCAGGTCCTGCAGCTTTTGTGATGTAGTCAGATTTATCACTCTGCTGTTTTACTTGGGGAACCAAATCCCAAGTCAATATTTCATTAGTAAAGTTATGCATATCATTTACACATCTAGATACCTCCTCCAATGCTGCAGTTGTGTGTGAAAACTGCCTAGCGAGCAAGGCAGAAGCTGGGGAAAGCCCTGTTTCTTTATTTCTCAGTGGAAATACTTTGTCATTAGACTCAGAAATGTCTGCAGGTGATTCTCTATCAGTGTGCACTGCCCAGCTACCAAAATCATTTATGTTTTCCTTATATGCGTCTTTAAATTCTCTGTCAAATGCTGCTTTGTCAATAATTACTTCAAATGGTGATTCAGGGGAATCCTTTTCCATAATACCACCTCCTGAAACTTCAGAGGGGGACAAGGAATACGTACAAATACCTTCTGCTTTATACTGCTCGGTGGGTGGCTTCTGGGCTGTTAGCAAAGTGAATTTGTCATCTGCATCCAAGGCAGTTCTATCGTCCCTACTTGGTACCTCATTTGGGTTCTTGGACTCTTGATCTTTATTTATCTGCTGTTGCATTTGACCAACTTCCTCTGAGAGAAAAGCAGGATGATCTGGGAAACTGTCTGGAATGGAAGGACGGTTACAGTGAACTCCTTCTGCAACAGAAACTGGGGAGTCTGCTATGTCTTTACTGGTCTCCTGAGGCTTTTCCATCTTTTTCACATCTAGAAGAGCCAAGCAGTCTTTTCTTTCTTTGGCTAAAATAGGCTGGCTGCCTAACACTTTGCTTGTTTCTCCATGTAGTATTGTAAGGTCAGTATTATATATTTCAGAAGATGAACAAAAGAAGGAAGTCATAATTTCTGAAGGTGGCTCATCAGAGCAAAGAGAGCTCAATCCCTCTATGGTCAGAATTTCAAAGAAAAAACAATTGTTTACCAGGTACAATTACACATTAGCTGGTCAGGCCAAGCAGCATGCTTTTTATTTTTAAATTCGTATATATACACACAGGATGTATATACACACACACATAAATATATAACAAAACAATGATCAACAGTTATCCTATAAGACATGCATAAAATTGTCAGCAGTGAAACAGAAAAGGCTTATCATGCCACAAATTGCAAAAGACAAAAAATTTTCAAGACAAAATACTTTTCAATTTACTTTTTCCCTTTAATGGTAAAGCATGAAGAAGGGTATAATAAGATGGATAATCTGGGGAAGTGTCTTTCCTTTGGTATTTGGTATAGCTATTCAACAGAAACAATGTAATCCATATAAAACAAACAACTTGATATTATGAAGTACTGATATGCTCTCATCTGTAGGGGGAACAATTCAGGACACACACCTTCTATAAAACCACTGTTAGAGTATGACAGTCTGAAAAGGAAAAAAAGAAGTGACCAGAGTTCCCCCACCACCACCAGAGATATAGCGGACCCCTCCTAGGCCTAAAAATCAGACTAGAAGTAGTCTATTCCATCCACAGGGAAGATGGGCCCCAGGTACAGATGGCCTCAATGTCTTAAACTAAAGGGCACTGAAAAGGTTGGTCTGTTCCAAAATCTCTTGCACCACCTTGCCAATTCCAACAAAACTGAACTGTGTAAATTGGTTTCCTTTATGAAGAAGAGTAAACTTCAGAAATCCTTTTAAAACAGAAAATACCTCCCTAAAAGCAATACATTAATGAAGTCTTAACAGTTTTTAATATCACAGTAGCCACTGATTTACCACACTGTTTTCCAACTAACCAATCTAGGAAGTTTTTACTGGGGAAAAGCTCAAAACAACTGTCCCAAGGGCAGGCACTATCTTTCTTACACACTGTTTTATCTCTGGAGTTGGAACAAAGTAGGTCTTAAATAAATAGTTCCAAATGAATGAATCAAAGATTCAGCTTGGTCAGATGAGACCTAAGTAGGCTCAGGACAGCAATGCCTTCCTTGAGTGTGAATGAGTAATTGGGAAGATGTGAAAGAGAAAAAGCTTTGGGATTACTTTTACTCAGCTTATGTTCTTTTTCAGTGAGAAGCTGAATAATAACCAGACAAAAGCAAAATTATGATTTATTCAAAACCATTTTATAAAGATGAAAAGAAATAATATCTTATTGCAAGAAATAAAATTCCACTATTATAAAAATGTTTCCAAATGCCAGATAAAGTTCCCCTATTCTAACACATCACTGAAATCTGATGTAATAGGATCTCTGACTTTTAGAACAGTGTAACTGTAATCATCGGAGGCGGGGGGGGGGGGGGGGGGGGGGCGGGGGGGGCGGGGGGGGCGGCGCGGGGTGGAGGGGGGAGGGGGAGGGAAAGTCTTTGTAAATTGAGGAAAAATAAAGTTTGGTGGTACGAACTGTACCAGTGAGACAGAAGTAAGCTGTAATTCATATTTAGTTCTAATGCAGTAAACATGGCTTGCAGCTATCACTGTACAGTATGGCTACTCAGCAAGATTGGATTAAGGATAAATGAAGCTCACCACTGTAGGTTAAAATGTTTTAAAAAACCTGAAATTTAAAGAACTGTGGCCTACATTTAAATCAGAAATATTCCACAGGGCTTCCCTGGCGGCACAGGGGTTAAGAATCCGCCTGCCAATGCAGGGGACGTGGGTTCAAGCCCTGGTCCAGGAAGGTCCCACATGCTGCGGAGCAACTAAGCCCGTGCGCCACAACTACTGAGCCTGTGCTCTAGAGCCCGCGCGCCACAACTACTGAACCCATGTGCCACAACTACTGAAGCCCGTGCACCTAGAGCCCATGCTCCACAACAAGAAGAAGCGACCGCAATGAGAAGCCTGTGGACCACAACTAAGAGTAGCCCCCGCTCGCCGCAACTGGAGAAAGCCTGCACGCAGCAACAAAGACCCAACGCGGCCAAAATTTAAAAACAAACAAACAAACAGGAATGGAACCTTGAGGTGAGCAAAACTGACTCCACCTCAGAGGGAAGGCTCAGCTTATGTTTTATAGAGACTGAGATTTCAGAAGATTTAGACCTGTCATTTTACAGAAACAAGTGGGCAAAATGAATTAGTAATAATTCATTAGTAATTACTGAGTGCCATTATCACGTGCCTGACACTGTTTTAGAAACTAGATTAAAAGCAGTGAACAACACAGAAAAAAATCCTTGCCTTTGTGGAGCTTACAATACAGAGCGGGAGACAGAAAATAAGCAAAATCAATAAGTAAAATGATGATGACGTGGAGGTGGATTCGATGAAATGAAAAAGAGAGCAACCTACATTGAATGCTAGTGAAAGAATGCACACAGTACTACAAACCAAAAAAGCAAGGTAGGGAGTTCCCTGGCGGTCCAGTGGTTAGGACTTGGTGCTTTCACTGCCGTGGGCCCTGGTCAGGCAACTAAGATCCCGCAAGCCACACAGTGCGGCCAAAAAAAAAAGCATGGTAGAAATGTTTTGCTTTGTCAGGACACAAACTTTTCCGTTTTCTAAGTAAGCCTTGTTTCTTTTTTAACTTCCTTGAACTCTTTTTTTTTTTTTTTAAGGATTTTTTTGATGTGGACCATTTAAAAAATCTTTATTGAATTTGTTACAATATTGCTTCTGTTTTATGTTTTGGTTTTTTGGCTGAGAGGTATGTGGGATCTTAGCTCCCCGACAAGGGATTGAACCCGCACCCCCTGCATTGAAAGGTGAAGTCTTAACCAATGGACCGCCAGGGAAGTCCCTCCTTGAACTCTTAATACTCCAAAAGTTTCGAGTTAGGTATATAATAATCTGAGGTAAAGCTAGAAGATTAGGTTAGAAATCATATTCTCAGAATAACAAGTTCTGTACTGAATGCCATGACTGCTTGACAGACTTCAAACATTTTACTAAAGATCTGTCAATATGATGTAACTATTATATATACAAAAGAACTTTAATCATGTTCCCTAACAATTTTGTGACCTAATACTTGCAGTGGATAGTGTTTTCAGGGCACAGGTTTAGGGGGTAAACAGAGTATGATGTCGCATTCATTCCTCAGTGATTGTGAGATGCAGATATTAGCTCTCATGATTGTCAATCAAGGTTTCCCACATGTAGCAAAATAAGTTAGCATCTTCACCTTTGTTTTAATTTTAATAATTATCTTGTTTAGAATGTCAGCAAATGGAAAGAAGTTTATTTGGCTAGTTGAAACCCTCACAAACTTGAACAGAGCTGACTTGTACAAAGACAATGGAAAAAACTGGTCTGGAAGTAAAGAACTTATAATGGCATGAAAACATTAAATAAAACAAAGACCAGAATCTAATAAGCCTTTAGAAACTAAGCTCCCATAAGTAAAGACTCTTCCAATTAGTCAGTATGACACTTAATAGTCATTAGTGTTGTCAAAGTCTGTACCTGGCAAAACAGCAGAAAACTCCAGGGAGTTTGAAGGGTGTTAGTTTTTAAAAATACTATACCCTGCAAAACTGCCTGATGGAATAACTCTGGATTATCTTACATCTCAGAAAATGTCTACTACCTTTCCTTTTTCAAAACATCCAGCCCTTCACATGCACTACAAGATATTTTCAACATTACTCAAATGTCTGCCAAAAATCTCCTCATTATGAATATTTTCTAGATTAGTTATTTGCTATAATGCAATTTAATGTGCACATTCATTTTCAAAAAGTCTAATTACTTAAAAATATAGCATTATTCTAATTATACAAGCAAGAGTTACACATCTAATAGATTTGTCAAAAAGGGAATCAATATATGGTAAGAGATGAAAAATGTCATAACCCCACAACAATCATGAGAATGTTCCCAAATGTATTCAGTACTGAGCTCCTTGCTTACTCAATTTCTTCTTAAACTCTAAATATTCAGAAGTCTCCATTTAAGTATATTATCTTAAATAAGACTAGGAATTTAAGTTGGCAGTCATATTCTAAATTTCTAGACCACTACCAAACCAAAAATTCCTATTAAAAGATGCAAAATCCGGTCTTCCCCGGTGGCGCAGTGGTTAAGAATCCGCCGGCCCACTATTTACAATAGCCAGGTCATGGAAGCAACCTAAATGCCCATCAACAGACGAATGGATAAAGAAGTTGTGGTACATATATACAATGGAATATTACTCAGCCATAAAAAGGAACGAAACTGAGTCGTTTGTTGAGACGTGGATGGATCTAGAGACTGTCATACAGAGTGAAGTAAGTCAGAAAGAGAAAAACAAATATCGTATATTAACACATGTATGTGGAACCTAGAAAAATGGTACAGATGAGCCGGTTTGCAGGGCAGAAGTTGAGACACAGATGTAGAGAACAGACATATGGATACCAAGGGGGGAAAACTGCGGTGGGGTGGGGATGGTGGTGTGCTGAATTGGGCGATTGGGATTGACATGTATACACTGATGTGTATAAAATTGATGACTAATAAGAACCTGCAGTATAAAAAAAAAACCAAACAAACAAACAACTAAAAAAAAAAAAAAAAAAAAAAAAAAAAAAAAAAAAAAAAAAGAATCTGCCTGCCAACGCAGGGGACATGGGTTCGAGAGCTGGTCCGGGAAGATCCCACATGCTGCCAAGCAACTAAGCCCGTGCGCCACAACTACTGAGCCTGTGCTCTAGAGCCTGCGAGCCACAACTACTGAGCCTGTGTGCCACAACTACTGAAGCCCGCACACCTAGAGCCCACGCTCTGCAACAAGAGAAGCCACTGCAATGAGAAGCCCGCGCACCACAACAAAGAGCACCCCCCGCCCCCCACTCGCTGCAACTAGAGAAAGCCCACGCGCAGCAACAAAGACGCAATGCAGCCAAAAAAAAAAAAAAACCAAACCAAAAAGATGCAAAATCCTTTCATCACACTTACTAATCGTGTGGCCTTAATCTCAGTTCCTTAATCTTAAAGTTGCTTAATCTCATCTGAAAATTGAAAATTGGGATACTAAAGCACCTAACTTGAGAACTGCTGTGAGGATTAAATGAGTTAATACATGTGAAGTGCTTAGAACAGGATCTGGCACTTCATAAATCTTCAAAAAATGTCCCCAAACACCATATTCTCCAAAAAGTATCTCCTAACATAGAGACTCCAGACCATATGCCTTTTTGTTTGGGGAGAGAAAAAAGGCATAGTGCCAAATCACAACCACCTTCACGTGGTATAAAATAAAGAAAATCCTCATTTAGAGTTTTAGACACTTCCCTCCAACCAGCCATAAATAAAAGGAAGTAATTTAAAGAGCTTTTATCTACTTCAAAATTTGGGGTGATGAAACTTCTGAATCATCTAGTACAAACCAAATGCCTATGACATTCCAAGAACTGTGCAAAGTACTATGTGGATAAAGACATTTAGTACAACCCAACATATAAAAAATTCTAAGTCAATGCTGAAAGATAAAAGAACTTTTCCTTAACAAAATGTTTCAGCAAATGATCTTTACTATCATCAAAGTATATTTTAGTTCAACGTACAACTAGCTGAACAATTTAACAACCTAGTATAAAAATAGCCCTTGGCACGATCTTTTATAGTCCTTTTCAAACTTTAGAACAACTACTAGTACTTCATGGGCTCTATCTCTCTGACTGAGTAGGATGGAGCTCAGGAATCTGCATTACAAGTTTGCCAGTAATGAACCCTGTTTGGGAACCACAGCTTTACAGCGTTTTATTAGTTTTCGAGGGGTAGAAAAGCCAAGCTGTACTTCAGAACTTTAGCCCTGTAAAAATTCCACAGGCGTAGAGATTGGCACTCTTCACTCTCACTCACCACAGATTCTCTTTGTCCAGGAGCACAACTTACAGGTTAGTAGGGCATGGGGCAGGGGTGATCCTTTTGTGCCTGCTTTAAATACTTCCATATACTAATTTTAAAGTACAGTAACTTGAGGGAATTCCCTGGCAGTCCAGTGGTTAAGACTCGGCACTTTCACTGCCGTGGGCCTGGGTTCCATCCCTGGTCGGGGAACTAAAATCCCACAAGCGTGGCAAAAAACAAACAAAACAAAACAAACAAAAAACACCCTTCTCTTTACTTTGTTTCTTATTCCCCAAACTGTCTTTCAGAAAAAGGTTTAGTACTTTTTTATTCAAGTGTTTTATAACTTAATAATGAAAACACAATGTGATCTAGAAACAAGTAAGCAATAATGAATGTTATATGAGACTTCTTCCTTAAAAGAGTGAATAACTTAGAATTATGCTATACTGGAGTTACCATTTGGTTACTACCCCCCTCAGGAAATTCATTTCTTTTAACTCAAAGGATACCTGTAACAAGGAAAAAGCATACACATCAGCGAAGAAAGGGTGCCAGCCTATAGTAAACCACTAAGTTACTTTTTCACATACATACTATGCATATTCATACAAGGGAGGCTTGAAATATTCAGGTATAGATTTTTCTACACTTGAATTTTCTCATGTTCACAAAACAAGAGGGAAAGACAAATTATCGTGCAAAACAGTATCAGCAACTTTCAGCCAAAGCATCAAAATAGGAAGTTAGCCAGCAGACACTTTGCAGCCAAGCTAGATCCTAAACAAAAAGTCTCTTTTGTACAAAGAAAAATGTTTTGCTTTTGTTTAAAAAAAGGCTGTAACTGGCATATTTTTTCTCCTCAACGCTTGCCCCAAAGTTCAGTGCTTAACTTCCTATTCCAGATGCCTACTGCATTACTCAAACTGAACGCAAATATTCATTACTGCAAATGTACTTCCAATTCTACATGGTGGGTAGATCCTCTCTTTCTAATCTTATTTTCACCCACTTTTCTTCCAATGTTTTCTAAAGAAAATTGTAGTATTTTCCAGCCTCCACTTTTTGTCAAAGATTTCAAAAGTAGAAACCAAATTTCAGTTTGATTTTGTGTCTGATGGAGTACATCCCCCAGATGATGCTAAATTACATCACTAATAGCAATAATATGGTTAAAATAGTAATTTCTGCCTCTTCTGCTCTCATGGTTTTAACATTAACCTCAAAATGACATCTCTAAAAATACCTGTAAACCCTAAAATACAACTAATATATCATCTTTACTGTAGGTAGTGGTTATGCGCATGGACGGTGGAGTCCTAGGTGTGTCACTTACTTCGTGACCTTGAGCAAGTTATTTCACCATTTTAAACCCCAGTTTCCTCAATTAGTAAAAGAGGCAGTACCTTTCCTCCATAAAATTGGCTGTGAGGATTAAATGAGATGATTCACATAAAGTACTGAGCACAGTAAAAGCTCGGGAAAAAAAAAAATTGGCCACATACCACATCTATACCTCTGTTAATATCCTTATTTAACAGTACAGGAAAACATCATTAAAATTTACTCCCCTATTTTGAGATGCCTGGGGATTAAGCTGAAATTAAACTCTGCTTGATGAGAAAAAAGGACTCAATAAGCAAAAGACTGCAAAGCACCTACTCAGGAGTACAACTTATTTAAGAAGGAACTGATTATTCCATTGATATTCTCATCACAAATCTATTTGTTAGTTTTCAAAAAGCTTAATTTACTAGCTTAAGTAGCTGTATACTTCAAGGTAGTACAATTGAATAAAGATTACATAATTTCCTTTTGAAAGATTTAACTGCCCTTTCTTCTCAGTCCAAATTAATGACAACTTTGGGAATTCCCTGGCAGTCCAGTGGTTAGGACTCAGCACTTTCACTGCGGTGGGCCTGGGTTCGATCCCTGGTTGGGGAATTTAAGATTCCACAAGCTGCAAGGTGTGGCCAAAAAAAAAAAAAAGACAACTTTTAGTACATGCATCTCCTTAAAGCTCAATAATGATAAGTATATATTTCAGGATTAAAAATGTCATTCTTAAATATGAAAATGTCCTATTTAATTACTGCTACATATTGCTTGATATGGTTTAGATATATAAAAGTAAGGCACAATCCTCCAAGGCTAAATGGCTAAGGGATATGGAAGCCAGAGACAGATTAGTTGGGTTAGTGCCAATGATGGACTCAAGGTACCTGCTGGTGACAGTCACTCTGAAAGGCCTGCGGTTGGGTGGAACTGGTCCTAGCTATTCTCTCCAGGGGTTTTAATCCAGTTAACCAAGTATACCAACAACTTCCTTTCCCTTAGTTTTATTAAGGCAGACTAGAAGCTACCAGACTTGGCTACCTTAGAACACACCTAATCACTTGCCAAGGAGTACCCTCAAAAAACTGAATAGGCTGATCTCTAGACCTGCCAATGAAGTAGAGCACCAACTGGGTTGCTTTTCCATTATGTTTTTTTGCAGGAGAAAATGTTGGTAATAGAGGCTACACTGGAACACCTTCAGGGATATGACATTTTTAAATGCTTCTTTACAATGCAATACCCTTTTAACAATAACACTACCCTGAATCTGCACTGGTCGAAATAACTATAAGAAAAAGGAAGAATGACAAATCTATTTTCTTTAACAAACTCTCATACTCACTGAAACTGAAGCCTACTTAAACATTTTTAATTACAAAAATCCTCTTTATTTACCTCCATTTTACCTGAGTGTATATGTAATTTCTCCTAACAGGGATTAAAGTAATTTTTTAAACTCTGACACTTATCTTTCTCAACATTCTATACATTAGGTATGTTGTGCTTAGGTTGTACTGTTACACTATTTAGGATATTAATTATTCCCTTTCTGTATGAAAAAAGTGACTATGAAGAATGTATTTTAGAAGATCTGAGATACAACAGAGAAAATACAATTATTTGTTCTATTTACACTATGATATTTTTACTGATTTATCTTCCAGAGTAGAATAAATGTAATACCTATTTGCCTAAATTATTGAATTTCTCATGAGGAAAAAAAAAGAACCCTTAGAAATATAAATCTGGTTGGGTTCCAGATGTCAAGGATCAATTTGTATGTTTGAGTTACTTTCTAACATTCACAAAATATCTTTTAATGTAAACAATTTTTTTTAATTTCAAAGGTCATGATTTGACCCAGAAGATATCCAAATTCACACAATGAGGCACATTATAAAAATGCTGGGGACTCTGAATGTCATCAGTCTGAATTAAAACCAACAAATTATCTATCATGTTTCCTAAGAAGCAGAAACTCTGAAAAACATTTACTATGTTCATTTTATCCCATTTATGATTTTATTCCTATAAAGTCAAAGTCTTCCCAACAAACCAGCACCCAGACTTTGCATTCCAGCTAGGACAATAAACTCTTTGCACAAGGCTTCTTAGACCTATCTAGTGAGTTTAATTACCTTTTTTCAGATAATGCTTTTCCGTTGACCTATACTCGAGGAGGAGCACAACAGCACAAATGAAACAGCACTTTATTATTAGCGCAAATCAAAGAAGCACACTCTCTCTTCCAGGTTCTTGGCAGTGCTTCCCCTACAAACATAGAGTTAACGACTCTGATTCCCTTCCTCACTGGTTGACAGATTAAAAACAAACAACCCCCCCAAAACACCACAACTTAATCTCTAGGAAAACAAGTCCTGCTTGCCAAAAATTCAACCGACTTGTTCAATGTTCCTAGGCAATTTGGAATTGGCCTACCTCTTGGGACGAATCTCAGATAGGTTCACACTAAAGTATTCTAGCTAGGACACTGTATTAGTTCAGTGGAAGCACACTTTAAAAGTTTTTTCAAATCTACTACCTATCCAAACCAGTTACATAACCGCAAATCTATGGGTCAAATGCATTCTGGATGTGGTGTGTTTTCTGAGCCACAATTCTATCTACTCCAAGTTCTGTGGGCAAGTTTTTAATTTTTAAGAAATACTCAAAACTACACCTAAAGCTTACGCTATGTTAAAGGGTCCACCTAGCCTCATTCTATTTTATTAAGCTTTACGGGAAATCCATTAGAAACTGCTAAATAGAAAGCACTGGCTTGGATTTGGTTTTTATTTTAGGGGATTTGGGGGTAACAGAAAACCTGCGCCTCATATCCCCAGTTACAGCCTCTTTCTCAACATTTTTCTTTTATTAATGCACACAAAAAATGACAGACTTGCCTTGTGAGGTCGAAAATAGAGATACAGGCTGAGAGGAAGAAACAAAGGAATCTGAAAGAAAATATACAGCGTGAGAATTTGACAACCTCACACAGGAATTTGAACTTTAACTTTCCTTTTTTTTTTTTTTTTTGGCCAAGCACCTTAATTTCACTGGGTTTAAGCAAGATGAGAAAATCCAAATCTATACTTCCAATTACTGTTTTCACTCACCTGGCAACAAAACCTTATTTCATTTTCAAGATGCATTTCTAAAAGGTAATCAATTCAATTTTTTGGTCAAATATTCTCACCTGCAAAGGAAGAAAAGAGGAACCCCTAGCATTTTTAAACAAGTATAACCTCAAGAAAGATAATGCTCGCCTGCAACTTCATGTGGGAAAGGAAAAACAGGGATCTGTGTACTGATTTTGCTTGTAACCATTTTCAACTTCATTTTGAGGAGTCAGTCACGAACATGAGTACTAAACATTATAGTTGGCAAACATGTAAAATTGACCCTGAATACTTTTAATGATTAAATACTTTTAATCACAATTAATCCACTGGGAAAATAGGACCAACATGGGAAATCTTCCATATCTTAAATTACACTTCTCTAAATTTGGCAACATATATCAAAATTTTAAATGCATAAACTTTCTCTGACACCTCCTGCACATATTCTTTAACTTGGCAGATATATTTGCATACATGTACAAAGACACGTATATAAGGATATTCATAAGAGCACTGGTTATAAATCTAGGAATAATCTAAACGGCCATCAATAAACGTCTACTTATATAGTTACATCCAAATAATGGAATACTTGCTGCTATGAAAAAGAATGAGGTACAGCTATATATGTTGATATATTAAATTAAAAACCAAAGTACTGGGGATTTCCCTGGTGGCTCAGTGGTTGAGAATCTGCCTGCCAATGCAGGGGACACGGGTTCGAGCCCTGTTCTGGGAGGATCCCGCATGCCGCGGAGCAACTGGGCCCGTGAGCCACAACTACTGAGCCTGCGTGTCTGGAGTTTGCGTTCCGCAACAAGAGAGGCCACGATAGTGAGAGGCCCGCGCACCGCGATGAGGAGTGGCCCACGCTCGCCGCAACTAGAGAAAGCCCTCGCACAGAAACGAAGACCCAACACAGCCAAAAATAAATAAATTAATTAAAAACAAAAAAACCCCAAAGTACTTTAGTGCATACCATGTGCCTCCATTTGTTAACTGGCAACAAAAGGGACTTTGAGGTCTGGGGCAGGAGGGAGATTTGCTTTTCACTACAACCTTTGGCCTTAAAAGAAAAATAATCAAACAGAATATAAATTGCCATTGGTAAAAATGGAAAAAAAATTAAAACAGCACGTGAAAAACAAAACCCTCCAAAAGTGCCCCTAAATATACTGATCTTCACTTAACGTCTTTTTTCTTGCAATTATAAAAATGTTTTCACAAATATTAGAAATATACTTAAAATGAGGAGATTGCTTTAAAGGACTGGGCCATCACTATATCTGTAAGTACTAATCTAAATACAACACAGGGAATATAGCCTATATTTTATAGTAACTATAAATGGAGTATAACCTGTAAAAATTGTGAACCACTGCATTGTGCATCTGTAATGTACATAATATTGAACATCAACTATACTTCAGTTAAAAAAAGCAAACTATTTAGTCAACAGACATGGAACATGTTAACACCAAGGCAGAATTTAGTGGACAAGAGGCAGTAATTCAGTAACTCAAGACCAGAATTTTAAAATTCACTACTTTTTAATTATCCTAAAATGAAGCATCACATTTACTCCTACAAATGAAAAACAGTTCGCCTTTCCTTGTTAAAGCAAGCATTTCTATCTATTTCTTTAATGTTTCCAGATGGGTTCATCTCTTTTCTTTTAAATTTATTTATTTATTTATGGCTGCATTGGGTCTTCGTTGCTGTGCGTGGGCTTTCTCTAGTTGCGGTGAGAGAGGGCTACTCTTTGTTGTGGCGCGCGGGCTTCTCACTGCAGTGGCTTCTCTTGTTGAAGAGCACGGGCTCTAGGCACTCGGGCTTCAGTAGTTGTGGCACACGGGCTCTAGAGCGCAGGCTCCGTAGTTGTGGTGCACGGGGCTTAGTTGCTCCGCGGCATGTGGGATCTTCCTGGACCAGGGCTCAAACCCGTCTCCCCTGCATTGGCAGGCGGATTCTTAACCACTGCGCCACCAGGGAAGCCCCCCAGATGGTTTAACTTCTGTATGCAATTATCTGCAACATTAAATCTCTGCCAACTGAACAAATCTGAAAATCCAAATGCTAATAAATAAGCCTGATGACAAAAAAGATCCTATGAACTTTTCATCTCCACCTGACACCCCTCCTAATGGAAAATTTCGACATACAAAGTTTTATGCAATAGCATCTATTTTGATACAGAACACAGATAACCAGTAGTAGTTTGCAACAATATTGCATGAGGTCTTCTAACTTACACAACCATGTTGTATTCATATGCCATATTTATGCTACAGGCAACTGAACCCAAAAAAGGCAACCTTAATGCTCAAATACTATTAATTAAATCAAACGTTATCTTCAAGTAGCTAGGTCTAGGCACTGTATTAGCACAGAGATGATGGTTGTGCACAGCAACTGAAAAAGACAAACCAGTAAAACTGTATGCATTATGGGAATGCAGCAGAGGCAGAAGAGATGTTCATCACGTGAACAAGACAGGGGAAGGCATTCTGGAGAGAAGGAACAACTGATCAGATTCCAAATGGCTTTAAATGTCATGTAATGAAATTTAGATTATATTATGTATAATGAGGCGTCACTGAAGGTAAGGGATTCACAATATCACATGTATTTTAAAGAGAACTCTGGCAGCAGGGTAGAGTATGGACTTAAATGAAAAGCTACTACATAATCTTGGCAAGACATGAGGGCTTAACTAAGGCAGTGAGGATGGGAATAAGGGGATAGATACGACAGGACAGAATGGCCTGGACTTGGTCATTGGATGTCGGAGACTGGAGAAGCAAAAATCAAAGGACTGAAGGACTACATGAAATGCCACTTGGTTGGGGAATGAAACAGAGAAGAAATTCTTTATATTAATTTCCACTAAAAAATAAGTTGTCTAAGGCATATCAAAGAGGAAACTGTTTACCAATATAAATAGGCTCAGGGTTATAGATAAAGCAGCAAAAATCTCCACTCTGATGGAACTTATATTCTACCGTGGCAGACAGACAATATACAAAATAAATAAGTCAAATACCGTAAGATAGATTATGACAAGTGGTAAGAGAAATAAAGCAGGAAAGGCCTATAAGGTGTGTTTTCTCTTGTGCAAGTTAGATCAGGTGGCCAGGAAAAGACCTAAAGGAGGTGAGAGAGTGAAGAGCTGCGAGAATGTATGAGGGAAGAGCATTCTAGGTACAGTGAACAGCAAATAAGACTGTGGTAGAGAGGTATTCCTGGTGTGAAGAACAGCAAGATCAGTGTGGCTAAAGCTGGGTGAGCAAGGGGGAGGCTGGGACCAGATATTGTAGGGCTTCATAAGTCTTCTAAGGACTTCAGCATTTAATCTGAGTGGGATCAGAAGCTACTGGAGCATTTGCCAATGAGTGAAATAATCTGACTTATATTTTTCGCAGGCTTACACCGGCTGCTGTGCAGAGAAAAGACTGAAGAGAGCCAAGGGAGAAAGTCTGGAGACCACTTAGGAGACAACTGCCTCTACTGCTCTCCTGATCCAGGAGAGCTATGATAACAGCCTGGACCAGGGTGGTAGCACGGGAACTTGAGAAAACTAGTAGTCACTGAATATATTCTGAAGGCAGAACCAATAGGATTTGCTGATTGTTGTATGAAGGAAAGAGAGGAATCAAGGGCATTTAAAATGAGGAAGAGGGCTTCCCTGGTGGTGCAGTGGTTAAGAATCTGCCTGCCAATGCAGAGGACACGGGTTCGAGCCCTGGTCCGGGAAGATCCCACATGCCGTGGAGCAACTAAGTCCGTGCGCCACAACTACTGAGCCTGCGCGCCACAACTACTGAGCCCGTGTGCCACAACTACTGAAGCCCACGCGCCTAGAGCCTGTGCTCCGCAATGAGAGAACCCACTGCAATGAGAAGCCCACACACTGCAACGAAGAGTAGCCCCTGCTCGCCACAACTAGAGAAAGCCCGCACACAGCTACAAAGAAACCAACGCAGCCAAAAATAAATAAATTAATTAATTAATTTAAAAAAATAAAATAAAATAAAATGAGGAAGAGAAGTAACCACTGGATTTAACAATGTGGAAAATAACTGGTGAACTTGACCAGAGATGTTTCTGTAGAACTTTGGAGCAAAAAGGCACCCGGCTTAGGAACCATGGGACCAGAAGTGACGGTTTCTAAGTTAACTGGACTCAGTTAACCAGTAACTGAATTCAAGAGGGTGACTGAACCGTTTTTATCGCATGTTGTTTCAAATTTCAAAGAGAGGCAGTATACATATTTGAAAGAACTGAGTTGGTCCTCAATCCCTGTTTTATCCTATCTTCAACTTCACAGACACAAACTTTTGGGCATATCACTTAATTTCTCTGATTCCTCATCTGTAAAGTGAGATTTATTTCACTACCCACCTCACAGATAAAAAATATAAGTCTTTCTCCTATTGAATACAGCCTCTTAGAGAGATGTTGTATGCACAGCACCTAACAAAGAGCTTTAATGTATGCTCAAACATTTGTTGAATTAAGTTAATGTATGGGCACAAATTAAACCATAAAGCAATACACAAAGGTAAGATATAAAAAATCAAATATTTCCACCTTTATGTAAAAAGAAGACAATGCTCACTGCTGAAATGCCTTCAGGTGGCTCTGTATTAGTTTTGCTAAATATGTTTTTCAGAATACCCTTCAATATACCCTCAAGGGCAAACTGCCAGTGAGGAACAAGTCAAACAGCTCCTTTTGCCACTCCCCCACCCGCCTCCCCAACTAGGTTATGATGATGTGCTTACAGGCAAAACTAAACCAATAGATTGGAAAAAACAGATACGAATATTTCTTTTAAATTTAAAGAGACCATCACAAGAGGAGGCTAACTGGTAACAATTACCACCACCCCCCCCCAACAAAACGTAAAACAGAAATGCAAATCCTATACAGTATTTAAAGGGATTCTCTCTGGGAATTCCCTGGCGGTCCAGTGGTTAGGACTCGGCGCTTTCACTGCCGTGGCCCGGGTTCAGTCCCTTGTCGGGGAACTAAGATCCCACAAGCCGTGCAGTGCAGCCTCCCCCGCCGCCCCCCCCCCAAAAAAAGAAATAAAGGGATTCTCTCTGAAATTGCAGTATTACAGAGTAACATGTCATACTCTAATAACAGATGTTACTAGTCAGATATGCAGTAAAAGACTTCAGTGATGTAATCACAAGCAATACTGATTACAGCTAAACTTATGTAGCATACGTACTTTTTCAAAACACCTATAACATACCCAATGATCCAAATTAATTCTAGAATAGCTGTTATGAATAAACAATAAAAGCTGTCAGTCTCCTGCACAACTCCTGAATGTCTTAAATGATATGAACATAATATCGACTTGGTAGATTTTATTTTAAAAGTTTTACTATGAAATTTATATATTTTTCACAAGTCTGTACAGTTTAGGAGGCAGTTATAAATTCATCATTAACAATAAAGTTGAACACAAACTATAAGCTAGGTACACGCAACAAATATGCATAGCTAACCATTTATTTGGAGCTTTTGTAATTCTGCTCAGAATTACAAAAATGGTAAATTCTAGGTTTATGGCTAGTCTAAAGAGAAGTGCCCTCCTAAAGAACAAACAACCTCTTGGCTCACACAAAACTGGAAACCTTAACTTTCCCCTGGCCCTTCAATGGCACGTCACCAATTCCTTCACTGCCAAGCTTTGTTTACAAATGCTTGTAACCTGCACAGGATTAAACAGGTGCCTCCTATATCAGGACCAGTATATAATTTCCTCACCACAGAATACAATAAAAGCAATAATATTAGTTTTATTTTGTTTTCAGACCATCACTAAAATAATAAAAATAAAAACACTGATGTTCTTACCAGCTACTACATAAACAATTCCCAAGAGATTTCAATTTAAGGAAGGTGTAAGTGTTAAATATATGTAGACTGGTTTGTTTGATCATAGTCGTTAAACTATTTGTGAATTGACTCTAAAAGAAAACAGCATTAAAAGAAATCTTCTATTCCTGGGGAATAAAAACCACCTTAGTCAGCAGTCATTTGTGAACCATACTGACATGACCATTCTTGCTGTCTCCTGTACTCTTGCTTCCACTGATAGGAGTTTCACAATGTATCATACTATACTTATGGTCAGAATGCTGCAGAAAGTATTTAAGCATACTGATGCCAAGCGATCTATGAAACATCCTGGCTCCCTCCCAATGTCTTTAACAGATCAGGTGAGTGAAAGGAGTCGCAGCTCTTATTAATATGAGGGATCAAAAGCTGAAACAACTGACTCGCTTTTAGAAAACAGAAAAAGATATAAGAGCATCCTTTACTGGGAGGAAGATTAAATGACTTCTCACTTGTAATTCCACTGTTTTTTGTATCTATGTGTTTCAAACCTGCAAATAGATGTATCAAGTACTAGGTATCATTATTCAATCAAAGTTAGGATCTAAGGGCAGCAAAGCAAATTTGTCTAGGTCACACTCCTGAGGTTTAGGATGTGCACAAGGTCATACAATTAACGAGAGAGACAGAATTGAAATCTAGGTGTCTCTGGGGCTCAAGTCTGTGTGTTTATCACGATGTTATACTGTCACTGCTAATCTGACATGAATACAATACAGATGTCAGTGTTGAACAGGTGGTCAGAGTTCTTTTTTACTTGAGTTAAGACTGAAAATACAAGTTACATAATCATATGATTGATTGACGTGTTAGAACAAAGCGTAAAAATGATGCCTTAAAAAGTACACAGAACAACTCAGTTTCATGAGTGAAAAAGAAGTATTTAAAGCATTAAAATATTTTTTAGTTGTCCAAGCTGTTTTTGCTTTAAGCTAACTTCCACAAACAGACACAAGAAATGTAGCTTTATTTTGACACCATGATTTTCAGAGCAGTAATAAAGAACAGTCTCTAGCAAGTTATAGAATTTCAAAGGCTATAGACAACAAGCTATTAAAGCACTTTTAAACTTCAGACAATAGACAGGTATCTATACTTGATGCCTAATAAGGCAACCCTCATCCTGAAAAGAGCACTAATTATTTACGTATTTTCTACCTCAACCTCAAATTTCTGCCTTTGAAATCCTCGCTTTACTTCAAAGGCAGAAATCTGGGAAGCCAATCCTGGCCCCGACCTTCTCCAAGCGTACATCATTGCCAGCTGCACTAACACCCGATGCACTGGAAGAGAGAGTGCTATTGCTAATCACCTTTAGGTAGGAACTAAATCTCTAAAATTTGGACAGGTCAGTCAAGACACAATTGTCTCCTGCAGGCACCAAGTGACCACTTCCTCTTCTTTTTTTATTTTTTAAAGTCTCTAAAACCAAGAGGAGCTTGGTGAATGAAAGTGAAGCTAAAGGCTGACATCAACACTTACAGATTTTTAAAACAAGGTATATTTTTCAAGAATCCATTTTAAATGAGTCAAATTTTGGAATAACAGACTTCATCTCAATTTTCATGGTGCAAAAGCTTGAGACATTTCCTCTGAGAGATGGAGAAAGCATTCTGCAAGGAGGAAGAGCTTCTGCAATGAAATGATGACTATACACTGCAGTATCTTAAGCTAAACTTTTCCAGTAGTGACCTGACAAATGAGGTCTTGCACTGAACCCACTAAAACCGTATTAATGATTTTCACATAATATTAATACATATTTGCAGTGGGTAAGACTTTAAGGCGGAAAGAGTATCTAATTTATTTTTCAACTGTATCAAAAATTTAAAACCAAGAAAAATCAAAAGGTAGGCACAAAAGGGCCAACGACCAAAGAGTAACCAATGACACATGATTAGAGCCAAAACACCAAGTTGCTAAATATATAAGGAAGCTGCTGTTCATCTGGACCTTTGCCCAGAACACAAAAATTTGGAGGAGAAACAGTGGTAGTTTAAAGGGGACAAGGGTTCTAAATTTGCTGCCTCATTCCTTTATCTGGACAGCTAATCTTGGCCTTGCAGAAGCTTCCTCTGATACTGTTTCGACTGAAATGGCCATAACCACACTGGAAAATCCAAATGAGTACCAAAGCTCTTACGTGGAAATCCACTGTTCGAAAAACACGTAGAGAATATATTTAAAGCTAAGATCAATTTTGTTCTTTAGAACAATCAACCCAAGATTCTGGCAAAGGAGACGATGAAGCATTTTAAAACGTCTCAAAATCCTTTAAGGTAACTAAATAAACAGCAAAATTATCTGTACTCTGCCAAGCTTATGGCCCTTCTTTTGACAAAAAGCTTTTTTTTGTCTTCTTCTTGGAAGACTGAGTTCCTTTAAGAACCACCACCTGCTCGTGGTGCTTTTTTTTTTTTCCCCTCAGGAAGGCATCTGCACTGCAGATCTCTGCACGAGGGGAGCTTGCCAGCCAGCTCCCACCACCAGGCAGACGCGTTATACAATGGAAACTGAAAGCGGCCTGCAGCTTCCCTCCTAGTCTTTCACAGAGATGGGAGGAGAAGGGGGTTCAACCAGCCCCTGCTTTGTCTGACTTTTCTCCCCCTCCCCCTTGTCTGCGGGAAACACCCCCTTTTGTTATACTTCGATCAATAATAGCCGACAAAAAGCCTGAAATTAAAATATGTTGATGGCTTGGCATGACTCTACCTATTATCTCCTAGAATATAAGCAGCTACCCTCGTGTCCCCACCCCCACGCCGCGCCAGTGAAGAGCAGGCTGTGTTGCAGATGCAGCCACGGATCCATCTTGGACCATCAGCAGCTCCCTCCCAAATCTTCCCTGAGCTATTCTCATCACGCCTCAGAAAAATCGGGCATTCGGTGTCTGACCACAGAAAATTAAAGGCAGATGAAAACAGTATAGAAAACGGCCTCAGTGTTTCCATTAAACTTCCTCATCTTTCCCACGGGCAACCAAAAAAATCCATGCTTTTTGGAAGACTACGAATGGCTGATTATGTCAACACCTGTTTGCAAAACCTGCAATGCAACCCAACCCTTTCACCACCATCCCCTCAAAATCGTAAGGAGTCATTTCTCCTACCACCAACCTGCCCCAATCCGCTCAATCTCTCTAATCCTCCACTAAATCACCCCGGTTCAGAGGACGGCTCCCCCCGAACCCGTGTCTTTCCCCACCTGCCCAGTCTCGGCGTTAACGCCCACTCTCGAGAGTATCTCCCCTCCCCCAACCTGTTTTCCTCACACCCCGTTATTTCCTCACCGCCTGCAAGACCTGACGCTCCCCTCCCCCTTACCCCCTTTTCCAAACGCTCCTTCCCGGGGGCTGAAGCCTCCAGTACGCGAGGGTGATTTGCAGTCCCTGACCCCGAAGGACACCCCCTCCCGAGGTCGGGGTCCCCCGGCGCGCCTCACCAGCACAGGAGGAGCCGCAGCTCTTCGCCCCCAGGGCGGGGCAGGCTCCCGGGCTCCCGCCGCCGCCACCGGGCGCAGAGGACTCGGCCACGGAGGATGACGAGGAGACGGATGGGGACTGAGTGGCCGCCGACGGCTCCGCCATGGCTGCGCGAGCAAAGGCGGGAGAGGGGTGAATAGCGATGTGGGATGGGAGAGAGGGAGGGAAAGGAAAACAATCGGGCGGCTGGTTCTCCGAAGTCGCCTTGCCTCTCTGTGCTCCAAGGACAGAGTCCGACAGACAGACTGCCTTAGCCGAGCGCCGCGAGAGGGCGGAAGCGCGAGCGCGCAGGCGCACAAAGGGCCCTCGGGCTGGCGGCGTGGGCGGGAGGCGGTCGAGTTGAGGCGCCCAGCGCAGGCGCAAGAACTGTCCCTCCGCGCTCTAGCAGGGAAGGAGGGGCAAAACCGGCTTCGCCCAGCGCCCGGGCCGGTGGCTGGGGTGGGCCGCGCCCCTCGGGGACCAGGCGCAAGGGGCGTGGCCAAGAATCAAGCCCCGCCCACCACTGCGGCCGAAGTGGGAGGGGGCCTGCGGCTTACTGTTGCTTCACGGCTCTTTTTGTGAATGTTTTAGCGTAGGCTGATTATGTGTTTTAACGATAGAAGTTTCTTTTTGCTTCCATTAGTGGAGAATATCTTTCCCACAGATTCCAGAGCCGATGTTTTTTGTCTGATGCGTTCCCACTCTTAACCCCAATGGTGAAAACCACAGTGTAGGCCCACTCTGCAAGGTGCTTTATGAATTTTTCTGGATGTGTCATAATATCTCATCACCATGAGGCAGAAATGGCACGATCTCCCATTTGGTAGGTGGAGAAAGATGCTGTACAGAGTGAAAAACTATAACTTATTCCAATCACATTGCAATGCAGCCGCAGAACCTGCTTCATGTTCTTATCTCTTTACTGTTCCGAAAGAGGTATCCACTTTGGGTCTTAAGGTTGTCCTTTCCTCTAAATAGACTAACAGATAGAGAAGACACATTCTGAATGAAAAACAAGCTGAGCTAATGAAAAAGGAAGAGCCAGGAGACAACCTGGCTGTGGTTATGGAGGATGGTAAAATGAGGTACTAAAAATTGAGAATATGGCACAAAAGACACGTAACTGAATTTTATTCGTAGCCTAAAAGAGGTCCTTAGTGAAAACTGTATTTGAAACCAGATATCTAGCTTATACTGGATTTTGTTCACTTTTTGGCTTCTCTTTGGTCGGCTTGCAAAATTCAAAGCCTTCTCCCTACGTCTGGTCAAGTGATTTGAAATGTGCCTGATTCTTTTAAAAACGGAAATGTAAACTGGAAGTAATAAAGATGAAGACTGTAGGCTTTGTTATTACTAAAGCAGCAATCGATGACCAGAAGGGCAATTGCAGGATCAGCAGATCCTGTAAAGATGCAACCTCATGAAGGGGGAGGTAGCCAGCCAAGCAGCCACAGAGAGGAAAAGTGATCTGACCAGAGGAAATCTAGAACAGTCAGTGGACTACATCTGTCCTTGACAGTTTTTAAGGTCAGGTAAAGCCCAGACAGGAAAAAAACTCCTGGCCATTGAAACACTCTGAAAAAAGGCACAGAGAATATTTCCCAAAATAACTTTGTGGCAAATATCTAACTCTGGCACTTAACAGCATCAGTTGACACTGCAGCAACCTGTCTCTTAGATGACAAAGAGAAATGCAATCCAATCTGATAACCAAGCCAGTTATCTACCCATTCTGATAAATGCATAAATTTTAAAAATTTACATTATTAGGTGCTGGATAAGGAAATGAATGAGGCTAGTCCCTAACTCTGACAGCAATTGCTAGGATCTGCAGACCCTGGCTGGAAAGGAATCTTGTTTCCATATCTAGAAAGAGAGAAAAGAAGATAAAAATCAAGACATTGGTGTGGTCTTGGTGGTCTCTTCAAACCCTTCAGATTTTTTACATAAGAGGCCTTTGTGCTAGATCCAATTCTTGAAGCTGCCTTTCCTTCCTGCTCTCATTTGCTGTACCAGTAAATTTCCCTGAGACTGACTCTTGCTTGGGATGTTATTTGTATACATGGTTTGTTCCACAGATGTTTACTGGTCACTTGCTGTGTGTATGACGGTATCCTGGGAAATTTGGAGGGATCCAAAAAATATGTTTATCCTGAGCTTACAAGCTAGTTGGGGCTTAGAACATACATAAAGTTAAAAAAATACAAATTAAATAGCAACCAAAAACAACCCCCAAACAACACAAAATTATAATGCTATGATTAGATGACAAGTGAATTGTATGAATTTAAGAGTATAGGGAATCACTATGGAGTTATAGTGACTTGGGGAGGTTTTATGAAGAAGCTAAGTCAGGAGTTTGGAGTGGTAAGGAGGTCACTAAAGGCAAGGGAGAATGGTGTGAAGCAAATGCATGGGCTGTTTTTGTGCAAGTATACAATAACACCTCCTTCTGGGCAGACCAATCACAAAAAAGCACCCCTTCCTCCCATCCCAGCCCATGATGCACGTCAATGTTGGCTTGACTAGCAGAACTTGGCCTAGATTGGATCCCATCTTGCCCCTCCCCTCCACAGGCTGCATTAGTGCAACACAACACAACACAGCCTTCTGTGGTGGCTGGAGGCCTAGAAGTGTGAGATGTTTTGGGTACGGTTAGCCCAGGTTGGCTAGAGCCAAGGGCTTGAATTAGGACAAGAGGGAGATAAAATGGGGAAGATGGGTTGGGGCCAGAGTGTGGAGAAGCAGTAACAGAGCCTTAAAGAACTGAGGGTTCATCTTAAGGCTAATGGGGATTCAGCATAAGTTTTCAGGCAGGGAAGGGCTCAGGTGGGATTGTTAAAGTGCTCACTGAAGTACAGCCATTTCTCAGGAGTTCTGAGCAATTTTTACTGCTGAGGCACTGAGCTGGGAAATCTTTCTTGCTCCTATCCTTATGGGACAGGTATTTACAAAGCTAATTTCCCACATCATTTTCTAGGCCATCTTATTACCCAGTTTATTTTTTTTTCTTGACTTTTAGAAAAAAAATTATTTAATTAAAAATTTTAATATAGTCACATGCCATATATGTGTTTATATTCACAAGTATATATACTATAAAGTTTTATTCTATCACCAACCCCTCTCCACCCACTGGTCTCCCCCTCTACACTCACATAGGTAACTACTGTTAGGAGCTTTTTGTGGCAAATGCACAGGTGAATATAGCAAATCTATATCCTTTTTTATTTTTTTTAATTTTTATTTTTGGCTGCGTTGGGTCTTTGTTGCTGCACGCGGGCTTTCTCTAGTTGTGGAGAGCGGGGTCTACTCTTGGTTGCGGTGCGCAGGCTTCTCATTGCGGTGGCTTCTCTTGTTGCAGATCCCAGGCTCTAGGCGCGCGGGCTTCAGTAGTTGCGGCACGCGGGCTCAGTAGTTGTGGCTCACAGGTTCTAGAGCGCAGACTCAGTAGTTGTGGTGCATGGGCTTAGTTGCTCCGTGGCATGTGGGATCTTCCCAGACCAGGGCTCGAACCCATGTCCCCTGCATTGGCAGGCGGATTCTTAACCACTGTGCCACCAGGGAAGCCCTATACACCATTTTATACACGAGCAAAGTAAGGTATTTAAATGACACCCAGACTGGCCAGTAGTCCAGTCTGTCTTTTCTGAGTGCCCAGTCTGTTGCTTAAATGTGGATCCTGCAAGTAGGTGGTAGGAGAGGAGGCTGAGCTGTCAGCACAGTCAGTGAGTGACAATTATTTACTTGGCTGTTTACCCCAGGAGGCTGTGAGTCTCTGGAGGACAAGAATGTGTCTTATGCATTGTTGCAGCATTACTGCCTAGCACTGTGCCTGGCACGCAATAAACACCCTATTTTTGGAAAGCTGTGGGTCCTGAGTCACAGTGGGTATTATTGCAGAAAACAATTTTTCTATTTTTGTGCTTTGTAACATAATTCAGTATCTCGAATATTTATGACTTTGTTTTGCTTTTCCGGAATGAATATAATGATTACCAATTTTTGAGCACTAATTATGCATCAGTTCTAATTGCCAAACACTTACATCTCATTTAACCTACAACTCTGTGACTTGAGTATTCAAATCATTTGGCAGATGATGATAAAACGAGTTCAAAGAGGTTAACTAACTCACCCAGGTTTGCCCAGCTAGTGAGCATCAGAGCTAGAATTCAGAGCCAGCTCAGTCTGACCACAAAGCCAGTGGCCTTGACCATTCAAGCATGTCTACATGTCACCTACTCTGGAAAACCACAAGGAAAGCTCAGCCTCTGGTCATACCACATGACTCAATTCAGAGTGAGATGGTTGAAGGCAGGCTCAAATCAGTCTCATCAATTTTTAGCACTTTGAACCTCCACTGTTTTGATGACCCTGGATACTTGAGAAGGAAACAACAATAACAAAACAGGTTTCTTGTTTACAGGGGTTGTTTTCTAAGCTGTGACTAATCCTAAAGTGTACCTATAATTTGTAGTGTTGTTCTAAGTGCCCAAAACTTCTACAGTGTATGGGGAGGCTGATGTGCTGGCACTGACCTTGATGTTATATTGAGAAAGATGCAATGTATTTTTTTAAACATTTATTTATTTTATTTATTTATTTTTGGCTGCACTGGGTCTTTGTTGCTGTGCGCGGGCTTTCTCTAGTCGCGGCGAGCAGGGGCTACTTTTCGTTGCGGTGCACAGGCTTCTCATTGTGGTGGCTTCTCTTGTTGCGGAGACGGGCTCTAGGCACGCGGGCTTCAATAGTTGTGGCACCCGGGTTTAACTGCTCTGCGGCATGTGGGATCTTCCCAGACCAGGGATTGAACCCATGTCCCCTGCACTGGCAGGTGGATTCTTAACCACTGCGTCACCAGGGAAGTCCCTAACGTATACCTTCTTTATTCTTCCATTCAATAAATATTTGAGTTTCTACCATCTGCCTGGCACTGTCTGGGGGCACTGGAGATATAGCAGTGAACCAAAACAAAAATTCTTGTCCATTTGGAACTTATATTCTAGTGGGAAGAGACAAACAAAAATAAAAGTAAAACTTAAAGTTAGATGGTGAGAAGTCTTATGGAGAAGGATGGGGAAGGGGAATATAGAATGCTGGGAGGTATGCTCAATTTTAAATTCTTACACTGCATGTTGCAATTGTGACAAGTCATTAGCCTCTGGCCCCTTTCTCTTCTGAGCATGCCTCATAATGCCCTGGATTTGTGTCACATCCTGTAGGTCCTGCTTACTGCACACCCAATGCGAAACCCCAGGAACCACTTGTCTTGAGGTTCTCATCTAGTTTCTTGCTGGCCAGAGTTAATTTAGATCTAACCTAGACTCAAATATAAAGCCCGGACGAGGGTATTCAAATAATCTTGAGAGTTTGCAGAGAATCAGAAGGTGCAGGGGAAAAGAAACCAAAACAGGACCTCTTCAGGTAAGATTAGGTAGAATTATCTTTACCTTTTCACTTCTGGCCTAATCATTCGGGGAGTGAAAAACAGCTCAAGGGCGTGGCAGGGCCTAGAGATAGCTGGAAGGAGGTTCTGGGTAGGTTATAATAGTTAAGGTAGAGGCAGAAGAAAGAAAGTGGAATAATTTGTCGAGTGAATGAGGCAATGGTGATGCCAAGAGGTGGTAGCAGTGGGGGGGAGGGAGATAGAGGCTTTAGCCTCTCATAAGCTCCACCAGCTATTTAGCCCCAAGACAACTGCCCCTACCCCAACGAATCCAAAATAACAATATTCTTCAATTGTGACAACTGAGATTTTCTCAATCACACGTGAAGCGTGAATAAAAGCATTTTTGGAGAACCCAGTTTTGTATTGATCTACCATACAGTTTAAGTAAGAGTGTGATTGCCAAAGCAGCTCCGAAACAAGCTCCTCTAAGCCGGAGATTTACAAAATATGGCCATGGCTTAGACTGGACAAAGCCAGTGGAAGGACTTTGCCTGGAAGTTCTTACGTTAGCTATTAGAGTGGCTATGGTGCGCCATCAGGCTTGGACAGGGACGGGAACATGGGGCTAAGTTGCTGATGGTGATGATGAAGTCACGACCTCCTCTCCTTGTGAAGTCAAAATCATTTAAAAGAACAGCGATGCTCACGTCACCCGGGGTTGAGGCCTCCCTTCGGTCCTTAGGGCAGAGTGCCGCCGACCTACGGCTCCGGCCAGCGTTAAACACCGAAACCGTCTCAAACGGGGCCGGCAAGGGTCTGAGGCCGGTTCCACCAACGCCTCCGCTGGGGGGCCTGGCCTCAAGGCTAAGTGAGGGCAGGGCGGGGATGACTGGGCGGCCCACCGCTCCCTGCACAGCCTGCTGGGAGTTGTAGTTCAGTCGTCGAAGAGCCGCGGCAATCCCCATCCCTCTCTTCCGCTTCCTCCCCGCCCGGATGAGTGCGCAGAATGGGAACCGTTGGAGGATACCCAAAGAGCGTGGGACTACAATTCCCAACGGACGGTTGCCCCCAGGGCGCAGCCCCAGGTAGCCGGCAGCGGGTGTCGGACTCCAGCGCACGCGCACACGCGTCGGGCGGTGGCAGAATTCGGCGGCGTGCGCTTTCTCGCTCCAGCCCGCTCAGCGCTCCCTGCACCTTGGGGTGCCGGTTGATCCTCGCCAGTCCGCTGTTTACGCGCTGTCTCGTGGTTTCGCGCGCCTCTCCTTCTCCCTAGTTTTTTGTAGAGCCCAGGCCACGCCCGTTTCCCGCCTCCAGGGCCTGGTTCGTTCCCGCCCCAGTCCGCCCCTCTCTGAGCCCCTGCTCCTTCTGCTGGAGGCGGAGGCTCCATGTTGTCCCCTCAGCGAGTGGTAGCGGCTGCATCGGGAGGAGCAGGTGAGGCGCGCTATTTCCCCCGAGCCCGCTCCGTGGCCACCCCCGCTGCCCTCCCTGCTATAGTTTCGAGGAGACCGGAGGCCCGCGCCGCCGCCCTTCCTCGTCCCGGTGTTGGGACCGCGCGCCTCTCGCTGGGGTCCCTTGGCCGACGAATTCGGGTCCGGGGGCTGCTCGCGGGGCCGGACCAGTCAGACGCGGGCGGCGCCTTCCTCCGCTACCGGCTGGGAGCGGCCGCTTTCGGGGGTCGGGCCCTGGGCCCGGAGGAGGCCGTTAGTGCCCCTCGGGGGTGCCGCCGCCCATCTGGCCCTTCCCCTCCCGACCTGGGGCGGACCCCGAGGGTCGGTGGTCCTGGGGCGGCGTTTAGAGGCTGAGCTGGGCGCTCCGGGCTGCTGCCCTCTCCCTGCCTAGGCGCTTCGCTCGCTCGCTGGCCGGGAAACCTCGGGCCGAGTGGCTCTGGCCGTATTAACGGGCCCAGGGAGTGGGGAAGGTAGATGCTTTATTGTTCAGCCTTTTAAAAAGCTCTAGAGGGCTGCGAAGCGTCTTTGAGTTGGAAGCTTTATTTTTATCCTAAAGACCTTGAGTTACAGGAGGTATTAGGGAAGTCGATTTTCAACCCGCACTTATCTCCGTAAAGGAGATAAAAGAATGTGGCCCAAATTGATTTTTAGGAAGTTCTTTTAGTACGTTTGGTACAGTACTTTGTTCGTTTGCTTTCTTTAAGACACAAAGCATAGTGAAAGTATTAAAGAAAAAACAAAAGTCACCATTAATTCATGGATTTTAATTTCATCTGTCATTCTACCTGACTTTATTCTTGTTTGCTGTGTGTGCTGTTGAAATGGCCGGAAGTTTTCACTTGTGAAATCTAAAGGCAAAAAAAAAAGAAGAAAAGAACATTGTTTGAAGACTCTTTTAATATAATCCTAGTCCTCAAATTTGAATACGAAGTTGGATGGAATGTTTTGGGAAGGAGAGAAAACTAACGGACCAAAAACGTGGTTTCACATTTTGGCTGGCTTTTGGAGAAGCAAAACCTACGTAGTTTTAAACCGCGACAAGTATTCAGCATTGCAGTGTACTGAATTTCAAATTAGTGTTTTCTTTCAATCCCCACAGAAACCAGCTCATCGTATAGAAATCTCTGTTGCTGCTTTAACACCTGTAAAGAAAACGCTTGATTGAAAAAGACCTCTACCTAATGAAGCATTACACTAGTAGAGCAGGTTGTTTTATTAGCTGTTGTTTACTGTCTTATTGGAGTAATCATAAAATTAAGAAAAGTAGTAAAAAGTAGAGGATAAATGTGATGATGTGTACTAGCATAATTGTCTTAGTTTTCACTAAATAGGACTTGTTTAGATTAGGCTTTTTTAGAATTGGTTCTCTATGGAGTAGCACATGCATTTTTCATTTTTATGATTCCTAAGTCATAAAATAAAAGGTATACTCACACTGATTATTTAAAATGAAATAATAGGGAATTGTAAGAAGCAAGAAATATAAAGTCATCTCTACTTCCCCAGTTCCCCAGTGGTAGTCATTACTCACAGTTTGGTCATATATTCTAAGATTTCTTTCAAGTACCTTAGGGAACCCTAGGTTGTGTGAACTTGTTTAAAATTTACCCGCAGTGACTCGGCATGCCTGTTAAACTTTCTATGGCCTTGTGTCTTATACTGAGAAATTGTTTAACAAAACTACAGTTTAAAGTTAGTCTGAATTTTAGAACATTTTCCTAACTTATCTTTGAGATTCTAGGAGCATATTCTCTAAAAAAATATCAAGGGGGAAAGGTGAGGGGAAAGCTTTTAGTTAAACGAAATAAGTCTTTTAATTGCTGTAGAGCTGTGGTTCTCAGCCCTGCTGCTGCACATTAAAATAACTTGGGGTTTTTAAAACCTGCCAATGCTTGGGGCCCACTCACAGATTCTGATTTAATATATTGAGGGGCCAAGCAACAGTTTAAAAAAAAAAAACCCCAAAACGCAAGTAATTTAATTTCTATACTAATGTATACAAATTTCTCTATAGGTGGTTGCTTAATTTGAATTGATTTATTACTTTATAGGAAGTATAATTGTAATATCAGTATTTTTGTATTGAGTTGATACTCTTCCATGCAAATATCTAAAGAATGCCTTTTATTGGTATGTGTTTTGATTGTTAGAATATGTTTTGATTGTTAGAATGTGTTACATATGTTTCACAGATAAAGTATCAATATATTACAAATCAGAAAATAGGTTTTAGTGGTATAGTAGGTGACTAAGCAAAGAAGTAGATTAACTCTTTTTGTCTTGAAATGATAAGGACTCCAAATCAAATATTGCCAGTTAAGAAAGTCTTATTCAACTGGAATACAGGTAATTAAAACCTTCAGGTAACCAGATTGATTTTGGTGGTGTTCTTATTTTTAGGGTAAAGTCAAATAAGATGAATATTGAATTCATTCTATTAAAAAGATTTTTATCTTTTTAATAGAATAGCCTGGCATCTATTCTATTAAATGGCTGTATTAAATTAGATGCCTGTAGTATAGCCTGGCATCATTTTTAGATTCAGCCCAGTCTCTGCATTTCTGAATCTTTAATACTGTTTAGTCATAGTTGATCTTCATAAATCCATTAAACACTACAGAATTCTAAATTGACAAAGAAAATGTGGTTTTGTTCAGCATTCTGTGCTAAGGTACAAATTTCCCCTACTATTCTGTTAAGTTGCATTTAAATAGAATTTTCACTGAAACAACATTAAAAATATACGTGTATCTACCGGCATGCTTACTGCCTTGAGACAAAACAGTGTATAAAAGCACTCCCTCACCATCACCAAAAAAGAGCCACACCCAGCAGTTGTAGAGTTGGCTGAGGGCTTTAGTGTACTTAGCCTTACATATGATGATGTGTTTTCTTTGGCCTTTTCTGTGAATTAGGAACTTTAAAGACTGCCAGTAAGAACAAGGCATGAAAATGGTATGCTTCTGTTTTTGGGTGTGTTGCTTTTGCCCTTTAGAAAATGTGGTATTTCAAAAGGAGAGTGGAAAACTCAGGTCATAACTTTACCCTGAGTCATGCACGCTACTCAGTGAAATGTTTCTATAACTGTAGTTAGGATTTGCTTTTCAAAACTCTCTGGACAGTAAGGATGAGTACTGAGGCTGGCTCTACCCCCGTGGTTCTTAACCCAGGGCGATTTTGCCTGGTTGGGACACTTAGCAATGTCTGGAGACATTGCTGGGTCTCACAATCAGGAGGTAGCTGTACTGGTATCCAGTGGGTAGAGGCCAGAGATGCAGCTAAATATCTTGCAGTGAATGGGGTAGCTCCCCACAACAAAGAGTTATCCAGCCCCAAATATCCGTGGTGCTGAGGTTGAGAAACCCTGGTCTAAACTGTTGACTTGATCTACTAAATTCTGTCTGAATTATCTGAAATAGCAATTGTAATTGCTTCCAAATAACTAGTTTCATTGAATTTATCACTGTTCAGATGGTCTTCTCAAGTATTTGAGGGACATTTAAACTTTTTTCCCCATAATGCTTTTTCTGATAGAACTTATTTCTTAAAATTTACATTTTCCATAGGAGCAGGAAGGCCAATTATAATTCAGAAGTCTCATCTACTTTTATTTAGCCTGTGCAGCTACTTTTTTTTTTTTTTTCTTTCAGTCCTTTGAAAATTCAGAAAAAATTCTAGGAAGAATCAGCGCTGTAATTTGCTCAGATCTCTACAAATTTGTCCCTATAATAATTAATTTCACTTGTTAGTCTTTCAGCCCTTTGAAAATTCAGAAATAATTCTAGGAAGAATCAGCGCTGTAATTTGCTCAGATCTCTACAAATTTGTCCCTATAATAATTAATTTCACTTGTTAGTCTTTCAGCCCTTCTGTTTGGGTTGTCTGTTTTTGTTTTAGTGCAGAGCTTCTCCGTTGAATCCAATGATACAACGATTGTTTGAATAGGCATACTTAAACCTATTGGTTAGTCTGGGTTAAGGTGTGTTGTGTCCAAAGTAAAGGATACGTCAGTACTTTAAAAGTAATTAGAAAAAATGTTGTAGCTTCCACATCAACTATTGGAGTCCTTTTTAATTATGCAAATATTTCAACATTTCTACATACTTCGAAATGATGGCTGATGCAGTATTGCTATGAGCTATTTACAGCACTAATCAGAATTGGCAGTATGATATAGTTCTACCACTCACTTTTTTTTTTTTTTAACTTAGGTTTTAAGTTCACTTAAATGTATACAGATGGTCGGGGAACTAGGATCCCACAAACTGCGTGGTGCGGCCAAAAATACAGATGATAGATGTGACTGTGGTCAGGCCATATCTTTGTATGTGTATAAAATGTCACATCTGGTATTCATGTAAATGAACATAATAGAGCATTACCTCTTCATATCGAACATTAACTGTTCATGTAAGTGAGCCTTACTGTTGTTGTCATCGCAGAATGCATATCTAGACCTTGGGAAATGATTGCTTCGCTAAAGGGAGAAGGCATACAAGGTTGCCACTTAAAGGTTTTTCTAGTACTGTCCCTGGAGGTTAGATCTCCAGAGTATAAGATTACTGAGACATGGGAGTAATTTCACTGCAAATGGAGTATCTCTCCCCCTTAAAAAACTCCTAAAACAAACCCCCAAGTCTTTGGTGGGGTCCTTGCTGAGCAAGTTGCTTTAATGTTTTTATCATCGTAAATTTTGATCTGTTCTTTAGCCAGGACTATACAATTTTAAATTAAGCCAAGGCATGAATACGTTACCCAGCAAGTTTGGCCAATTTAGATATTCAGGAAATTTTCAGTTGTTCAAGAGAGATTGAATTTTAGAGCTATAAAATGGCTTTACCTAACTGCCTGATTTTGTGGACGAAGCTGAGACACAGAGAAGTAAAGTGATTTACTCACGCTGTTACGGTTAGTACGAAACTGGGCCCAGAAATCTGGTCTTTCCTGATTGTTAGGGAAGGCCTTTGTCCTGTAGATACTCCTTCACTGTTATAACAGTCTTTGCCAAACCAGGAGCTTAAGTCATAGAAGGAAGAAATGATAGGGTCTGGTGGTATGTTTCATATAGGAAGATGGAGTCAGGGAAGATGTGAAGGCTGAAAGGTGGAGATTTGAGAGAAGTGGAGCAGCTGAGAGGATTCATTTTGATGATGCTAAATGTAGACTTATAAAATGTTAGAACTGAAAGGGTTGCTAGAGGTTAAATCTTGACTCATTTTACTGTTGAGACTGAAGACTAGACATGCCCAGAATCACACAGGTTGTTAGTGGTAGAACTGAAACAGGAACTTGTCTCCTGACTCTTTTTTTTTTTTTTTTTTTTGGCTGTGTTGGGTCTTCGTTTCTATGCGAGGGCTTTCTCTAGTTGCGGCAAGTGGGGGCCACTCTTCATCGCGGTGCGCGGGCCTCTCACTATCGTGGCCTCTCTTGCTGCGGAGCACAGGCTCCAGACGCGCAGGCTCAGTAGTTGTGGCCCACGGGCCCAGTTGTTCCGCGGCATGTGGGATCCTCCCAGACCAGGGCTCGAACCCGCGTCCCCCGCACAGGCAGGCAGATTCTCAACCACTGCGCCACCAGGGAAGCCCTCTTCTGACTCTTATACCCATATATTTCTCCGTAATACTCCTCCGAGAGTGAGCTGATGGTGGAATATCCAGGTGAATCTGTCCCTTAAGCAATTGCACATTTGGACCTAAGTGCAGGTTAGAAATTAATGAAGTTGCATCACCAAAATAGAGGGTGTAGTGAAATTATAAGAATAAAGAGCTTATTCAGGGAGAGGTTGAGAACTGCGGAAGGCTAAAGCAGGGCGTTGGTGGGTATCACAGGAGGCTGAAAAGGAGAACCGGTGAAAGGGGATGATAAAGAGGCTGGAAGAGAACTAGGAGTGGGCACTGTTGTGGAGTCCAAAAGTTTTAAGAAGTTTTAGAAGTGGTTGGCCAATGTGTTATATCTCAGGTGCAGAGTTGAATGAGAATCAAGAAAGGCCTATTGGATTTGGCAGGAGAGGTCATTGATGAACTAGAGAATGGTTTCAACAGAGAGACTGAGAGGAAAGTCAGATTGCAAGGTGATAAGAAGGGAATGGGTAGATAAGTGGATGAAGACACACTTTCAGGGAGGTTGACAAAGAAAGGAGACTGGGAGGAGGAAGGGAAGAAACTGACTTTTATTGAGGTTCTTTACATGTACTGTAGGGTTTAGTGTTTACAGTACTAGGAAGCTATTATTCTATGGTAGATACTGGGGCTGAATGTGGTGGTTTCCCTACTCCCCAGGGGCTCCCAGGAGCTCATTACAATATTATTATGTTGTAATGAGTGGAATAATAGTAAAGGTTTTAGTGGAAATAGGAAAGTGGGTTCTTTTTATTGAGTCCCTAATATGTGTCAGACACTGCTTTGAGATGGGTATTAGATTTATAAATAAATGGAGCTACAAATGGTTAGAAATTTATCCACAGTCACATTGTGACTAAATGGTGGAGTTTTTCATTTATTCCCCAACTGTTTATTGGATGTCTACTCTCTGTGGGCACTGTTCTGGTTCTTGGGGGATATAGCATTGAACAAAAGAGACAAAAATTTCTGCCTTCATGGAGCTTACATTCTAGAGGTGAGAAAGAAAGGATTTAAGCCCTGCTGTCTCTCTTGATCGCTTTTAGTGTACCGTGCAAAGTGATGGACTCTGAGAGGATGGGGTGGGCGATCAGGACAGAGGGAGGGTGAAGGTGATTGTTGAAGGATGAGCAAGTGTTTGCTGGAATCAAGTGGAAGAAACATTTCAGGCTGTGAGAACAAATGGTTGAATAGGCTGTATATTTGAAAATTTGGAATCAAGACAGGACAGGACGTGAATCCTAACTTTCTCCTAGGAGGAAGACCAATGAGTATAAATTTACCTGGGAGGATGAGGAGAATAAAGAATTAGAGGAACGAAGGCAGTAGGGCGAATGGTGAAAGGCTTTGACTTACAGGATGGAGATTTTTTAGCTTTCAGCCATCAATCCATAAAATGTTTTTGTAGTTTTTTTTTAATAAATTCGTTTTATTTATTTTATTTATTTATTTTTGGCCGCGTTGGGTCTTTGTTGCTGCACGCGGGCTTTCTCTAGTTCCTGCGAGCGGGGGCTACTCTTGGTTGCGGTGCGCGTGCTTCTCATTGTGTTGACTTCTCTTGTTGCAGAGCATGGGCTCTAGGCATGCGGGCTTCAGTAGTTGTGGCACGCGGGCTTAGTAGTTGTGGCTCGCAGGCTCTAGAGCATGGGCTCAGTAGTTGTGGCACACGGACTTAGTTGCTCTGCGGCATGTGGGATCTTCCTGGACCAGGGCTTGAACCCGTGTCCCCTGCATTGGCAGGCAGATTCTTAACCACTGTGCCACCAGGGAAGTCCTTGATTTTTTTTATGTAGTTGCTGTCATGATATGTTTATGTACTGTAATGAAGGCATTCATCCCTGAAGGATGAGGTAACATCCTTAAAGCAACACTCGGGGATGTTGACTTGCGTGATCAACCTAACAGGCAGGAAAGGTTGGAAGGTGACATGGCTAAAGGAGAGGGCCCTGAGGTTTTGATTAAGGGATCTATGAAATTGGGGGGCAGGTTGTCCGAGATGCGAGGATAAATCAGCAAAGGAAATTTACATGATATCTAGAAAAGGGTGAGTGGAAATAAGATTTTTACTTGGATGATCAATAATATAGTTCTCTTGTCTTAGGAAGTGAGAGATAAAGATAGTGTGGTGAAAAATGAGCAGCTCTATTTGTTTAAATTAAATTATTAGTGATGTGTACAGTTTAAAATGATTTTTCCCTTAAGTGGATCCAAACCAAAGGAACAAGATCTTTTAAGATCCGGTGTGCCCAGTATACTGGCCAGTATACTCGGAGAGAAATGCAGGATCGCCCCAGCTCCCTCAACTAAATATAGCCTGGTTCTCTTCTTTTTCACTTTGCTATAGGCAGAAAGAGGAAGAGATGAGGGAAGGCTTTATCACTTTTTTTTTAAACTGTCCTTCTTAGTGGTCTTCATCTTCTCTTGAAGTGCAATTTGTTGTCTACAACTGCATACATTTTTGTCATGTGATTATTCTATCTTGTTTGTAGCCCAGGTAACTTTATCTTCCATACCTGTTGCCCTGACAACATCACCTGCATCCTTAGGGTGGTAGCTTTCAACTGTATTACGGTACATATCATTCATCCTTTTTACAGTTGTTTATTGTGTGCCTGCTTTGTATCAGTACATTCACACTGCTCAGTAAACTTTAATAGTGAAATAGATAAAATTGAAAGAGCCAGTACCATGAACTTAATTGTGAAGTCCTGGGGGACTACTGTATTGGTTACATCTCATAGAGCCTCCAAATAAGTAATTTAAACAAGGTAGACATTTTTCTTTCATATGAAAGTGAGCCAGCATGGCAGTTCTGCTACACCAAGTCCTCAGCCCTACCTCTCTTGTTGCTCCAGTATTCCTAGGGTGTTGCCCTCACGTGCCTGGTCCAGGGTGACTCGCTCCCACTTTCACATATAGCGAGCAGGAAGGGGGAAGATGCATGATATGGAAGTTGCTATATCATTTCCAGTCAGAACTTAGTCACACAGTGATACCCTACATACAAGGTTGGGTTGGAAATGTGTTTCTTCTGAGCATTTATATGCCCTGCTAAAAATATATTACCATAGCAGGAGGAGAAAATGAATATTGGGGGAGCAACCGGCCATCTCAGGGACTTTGGTATTGCTTTGAGTACTGCACAGTACTTAACCTTGTGGCTTATCCATAAGGTGTGAATAAATTGTTCTCATTTCTTCTTTGATATAAAAGACTGAAGGTCTTCAGGTCCTGGATGCACCTGCTGTTATGGCAATAAGAACTCTAAGAGATTATTTACAGAAATGTTTCCTTTTTATAATAGGAAATAATGGGAAAGAAAAGTATTAGTATATATGTATTATAATGCTAGAATGACATTGAATCAATGTTTATAAATTGTTTTCCAACAGTTTGCAAAAAATTAAAAAGTGGCAAGAACCCTTTTGTTGCTGTCTGATACAGTAAGTATAAAAAGCGAGCAGCGGGACTCCCCTGGTGGCGCAGTGGCTAAGAATCCGCCTGCCAGTGCAGGGGACACGGGTTCGATCCCTGGTCCGGAGAGCTCCCACATGCCGCGGAGCACCTAAGCCCATGCGCCACAACTACTGAGCCCACGTGCCATAACTACTGAAGCCCGCACACTGTAGGGCCTGCATGCCGCAACTACTGAGCCTGTGTGCTGCAGCTACGGAAGCCCGCGTGCCTAGAGCCTGTGCTCTGCAACAAGAGAAGCCACCGCAATGAGAAGCCCACGCAGCGCAATGAAGAGTAGCCCCCGCTCGCCACAACTGGAGAAAGCCTATGGTCAGCAACGAAGACCCAATGCAGCCAAAAAAAAAATAAAAAAATAAAAAAATAAAAAGTGAGCAGCAATTCCCATACTTAAAGATTAGAGTCTGGCAGTCAAGCTGTTTTGTCGACTTTGCCTGCTGTGATCATTCAGCCTTCAGTGCTTCCCAGATGAAAGTGTTTCTGGGACCATGTGTATGATTTTGGCCAAATCTGCCTACCTGTTCTATGCTCAACTTAATATTTGTCCTTCAATTTACTTTATATTGATTAGTTTTTAAAACTTAGCCTCCTTCTAAGCAATAATCCATTAAAACATGGTTTTGTTTCCTAATGTTTAATAGTCATTAAAATACGTAATTATTAAAACAAGTGTCCTTTTAACTACCTAAAAACATCTCCTTTAGTACATACACTTAGGGAAGGGAAATAGTGCTTTGCCTCATTTCATAGGCCCCACTGCTGTTTTTTTGTAAACCTTCCATAAATCCACATAGCTAAGTGGCTCTGAATTTCAAAGAATTAATATCTTTGTGCTTTCAACTCTAGAAGAGAAACTACTGGTTAGTGCTTAATTTTGAACTAAAGAATTAATTGTCCCTAAAACCTTGACTAGGTTATTAAGAGTGATTTGCAAAACATAGCCACCTAAAGATCTTTTCAAGCTTTTCTCCAGAACCTGTTGAGAAAGATGCTTAACTTTTGTAAGCCTTAGTTTCTTTATTTTTCAAATGGGGCAGTATTATTTACCTCGTAGGGTTCTGAGGATTAAGTAAAATGATGTATTTAAAAGGCTTAGGGCCTTCCCCGGTGGTCCAGTGGTTAAGACTGCACTTCCCTTGCAGGGGCTGCGGGTTAGGGTTAGGGTTAGGGTTTCCCTGGTCAGAGAGCTGAGATCCCACAAGCCACGTGTTGCAGCCAAAAAAAACCCCAAAAAGACACTTAGCAGTGGCAGTCACCCTTTCTACTATTGGTGGACGTTTGGGTTATTTCTAGTTTTGGACCATTTTGAGTAAAGCTGATGTGAACATTCTTGTATATATGTCTTTTGGTGGATATACACATTTATTTCTCTTAGGTGTATACCTAGGAGTGGAATTGCTTTATCATAGTTATGTTTAGTTTTAGTGGATACTGCCTAACGGTTTTTTCTATTCCTATCAGAATGTATGAGAATTACAGTTTGTACCACAGTCTCTCCCACAGTTGATATTGTCAGTCTTTGAAATTTTAGCCAGTCTGATGGTTGGGCAGTGGTATCTCATTATGTTTTTTTTTTTAAAGTAATTTATTTATTTATTTATTTTTGGCTGCATTGGGTCTTCGTTGCTGTGCGCAGGCTTTCTCTAGTTGTGGCGAGTGGGGGCTACTATTTGTTGCTGTGCGTGGGCTTCTCACTGCGGTGGCTTCTCTTGTCGCGGAGCACGGGCTCTAGGTGCGCGGGCTCAGTAGTTGTGGCTCGCGGGCTCTAGAGCACAGGCTCAGTCATTGTGACACATGGGCTTAGTTGCTCCACGGCATGTGGGATCTTCCCGGACCAGGGATTGAACCCGTGTCCCCTGCATTGGCAGGCGGATTCTTAACCACTGTGCCACCAGGGAAGTCCTGGATATCCCTTTTTTTAAATCTCCTTTATTTGGACATGGAATTTTGTAGTATTTTGTTTTTTTTTAAATTTTATTTACTTATTTATTTATTTTTGGCTATGTTGGGTCTTCGTTTCTGTGCGAGGGCTTTCTCTAGTTGTGGCAAGCGGGGGCCACTCTTCATCGCGGTGCGCGGGCCTCTCACTATTGCGGCCTCTCTTGTTGCGGAGCACAGGCTCCAGACGCGCAGGCTCAGTAGTTGTGGCTCACGGGCCTAGTTGCTCCGCGGCATGTGGGATCTTCCCAGACCAGGGCTCGAACCCGTGTCCCCTGCATTGGCAGGCAGATTCTCAACCACTGCGCCGCCACCAGGGAAGCCCTGGATATCCTTTTTCAATGAAATGCTCGTTCATAATCTTTTACCCATTGCTATTTTTAAAGGTGAAATGGTTGTCTTTTTCTTTTCTTTTTCTATAATGATTCTGGATATGAGTCCTTTGGATTTAGGTGTTAGGAATATTTCCTCCTAGCCTGTGACTTGCATTTTTACTCCCTTAAGGATGTCTTTTAATGAACAAAAATTCTTAGTTTTAATGAAGTCGAATTTGTCATTTTTTTCTTTTATGGTTTGGTGCTTTGTGCCGTGTTTAAGAAGTTTTTACTCTTCCCATGTTAAAAAATACATATTTTAAAAATATTTGAAACTAATTTTTTTTCTCTACAACAACATAGGTGATGCTATGGAGAGTGCAAAGCCTTGTCCAGTGCAGGTTGTTTTGGTTCAGAAAGACCAACATGCCTTTGAGCTAGAAGAGAAAGCCTTGGCCAGCATCCTCTTACAGGAACACATCCGAGACCTTGATGTGGTGGTGGTGTCAGTGGCTGGTGCCTTCCGAAAGGGCAAGTCCTTCTTTCTGGACTTCATGCTACGATACTTATATTTCCAGGTAAAGTAGAATTATTTCATTTCAAATTAGAAAGTGAGACTGTTATGTCCAAAAGAGCAAACTAAGCTCATGAATTATCCTTGATGTGTAAAGTTACTCGAAATTTTAGACTTAATGGAAATTTCTTATTTCTCCTATAGAAGGAAGGTGGCCGTTCAAATTGGTTGGGTGACCCAGAAGAACCGTTAACAGGGTTTTCATGGAGAGGGGGCTCCGACCCAGAAACCACTGGGATTCAGATCTGGAGTGAGGTTTTCACTGTGGAGAAGCCAGATGGGAAGAAGGTAAGGAAGAAAAAGACTTATAAACTAACAAACAGAACAAAATGAGAACTTTAATGTGTAGCCTGATAATCCAATTAAAAATGATTTTTATCAGAATGATATAAGTGCACGTTTAAAACTAATTCATGAATATAGTTTAAAAGGTCAAAGAGTAACATAAGGCTTCTAACGAAAAATAGCCGTCAGGTGCCCTAGTCCTCCGTCTGCTCATTTTCACTTCCCAGAGGCTAATGCTCTCAGCTGTTCAGATGTTACTTCTGTTCTTTACACTCTTACTCCTGTGAGCATTCACTCCCCCCACCCCTCCAGCTGTCAGCAGGGCATCTTACCCACCTCATCGAGCCTAGTAAGCTTCAGTTGTAGAGCTTCTCCCCAGGTTTCTTTGTAAGGGTCGGCAGGGGCAAGTCATGTGTCTCCTAAAGTGGAAGAGGGGATTTGGGGTTATGACTGTTTCTTCAACAGACTTTAACCCATTCCTTCTGTTTTTAGCCTCACCCTAAAGCATGCCTTCACAGCTGTTTGTGCCTCTCATTTTTGAGTCTTTCCAGGGCTTCAGGTTTCATATCCCCCCTTCAGGTTGTTCAGCTTCAGCCGTTTCCTTGATGTTAAGTAATTAAATATTTGAGAGCTGGACAGTTGATGCATGACTTTTTTTTTTTAATGTTTACTTATTTATTTATTTATTTGGCTGCGCTGGGTCTTAGTTGCGGCACGCAGGATCTTCGTTGCTGTGTGCGGGATCTTTAGTTGCAGCATGCGGGATCTAGTTACCTGACCAGGGATCGAACCTGGGCCTCCTGCGTTGGGAGCTAGGAGTCCTAACCACTGGACCACCAGGGAAGTCCCTGATGCATGACTCTTGATCACTGTTTCCACAGCTTCTGTGTTTTTTCCTTATAAATTTCCTTATTCTTTTAATGTTTTGTTTGTTTCTCTTTTTTTTTTTTTTAGTGAAGTTTCAGGAGAAAGGTATATTGGAAAACCCTCCTTTTTTTTTTTTTAGCATAGATACACATGCAGAAATGCGTAGCAAAATGGGGAGATTATCACACATTTTTTTTTAAGAGAAGAGAATGTAGGAGAATAAGGAGTTTTTGGAATATAACATTAGAAACTTTTGCATGGAAGGATCTTTAGGTATTATTTTATCCAGCCTTTAATTTTTTAACAGCTTTACTGAAATTTAATTGATGTTCCATTTCTCCCCTCCCAGCTTTTGTGCTTTTGTCACTGTTTTACTTTAATAACATTGTTTTTATTTTTGTTTAAATGGTCAGTTATCTTTTAAAGATATTTAAATAATAAGAAAAAAGCCATATATTTACCCATGCAGTTACCATTAACTGCTCTTCACTTTTTGTGTCCAGATTTTTATCTATTTTTTGTATTCATTTTTCCTTCAGCCTGAAGGACTTCTTTAATATTTCTTGTAGTGCTGCTCTTCTGGTGCAGAATTCTTCTAGCTTTCTTTCTATGTTTGAAAAGTATTTTGCCTTTGTTTTGAAAATATTTATGCTGGGTATAGAATTCTAGGCTGACAGTTTTGTCTTTCAGTGCCTCAAAGATGTCACTCCCCTGCCTTTTTTTTTTTTTTAAAGATTTAATTTAGGGCTTCCCTGGTGGCACAGTGGTTAAGAATCCAGCTGCCAACGCAGGGGACACGGGTTCGAACCCTGGTCCAGGAAGATCCCACATGCCGTGGAGCAACGAAACCTGTGCACCACAACTATTGAGCCTGTGCTCTAGAGCCAGCGAGCCACAACTACTGAGCCCGTGTGCCACAGCTACTGAAACCTGTGTGCCTAGAGCCTGTGCTCCGCAACAAGAGAAAGCCCACACGCAGCAACGAAGACCCAACGCAGCCAAAAAAAAAGATTTAATTTTATTTATTTTTTTGGCTGCGTTGGGTCTTCGTTGCTGCGTGCGGGTTTTCTCTAGTTGCGGCGAGCGGGGGCTACTCTTCGTTGCGGTGCATGGGCTTCTCATTATGGTGGCTTCTCATCACGGAGCACAGGCTCTAGGCGCGCAGGCTTCAGTAGTTGTGGCACATGGGCTCAATAGTTGTGGCTCGCTGGCTTAGTTGCTCTACAGCATGTGGGATCTTCCTGGACCAGGGATCGAACCTGTGTCCCCTGCGTTGGCAGGCTGATTCTTATCCACTGCGCCACCAGGGAAGTCCCTCCCCTGCCTTTTTGCTGACATTACTTCTGCTGAGAAATTGCTGTTATCCTTATCATTGTTCTTGTGTGTCTAACGTGTCTTTTTGTCTAGTTGCTTTTATCGGGTTTTTGTAGTCTGACTGGAGGGAACAGGTGCTGTTCTTGGCCCTCTGTGAGCGTTAGGTAGTGTTCCCTCTAACCCTTTTGAATGGCTCTTTCTCCAGCCTCAGGTAATTTACTTATTCACATGGGCTGGTCAGGACTCAGCTGAACACTTGATGGGTATCCTCTGTAGATCCCTGGTGTTCTTTGTCTCTGTAGCTCTCTTCTCAGGTGCTCTGCCTAAGAACTCCTGTTTCCTTGGTCTTCCTGACTCTCAGCTGTATTTCCTGACTCAGAATCTGGTGGCTCTGCCTGGGTTCCCCCTCCCTGTGCCTTGGCCAGTTAGCTGGGTCAACTGTAAAGCTCACCTCATCTGTTTCCTTTCTTTCAAGGATCATTATCCTTTGTTACCCGATGTCCAATGTCTTGAAACTGTTGTTTCATATATTTCGTCTGTTATGTTTGGTTTTAGGTGGGAGGGTAGATCCAGTCTGTTATTCCATTTTGACTGGAAATGGAAGTTGAATCTTCATTTTAGAGATACTGTAAAATGACCCAGTGAGTTAAGGGCCTGCCGTGGGTAACATAGCGACTCTTAGAGACGGCACCACAACAAGGCCCTATGACCTTCATTTCAGTTCTTGTTTTCTGTATCATGTTCTGTTTCTACATTTCTGGTAATGTGTGGTAGGCATTTTTTTTTAAAATTTTTATTGCAGTATAGTTGCTTTACAATGTTGTGTTAGTTTCTGCTGTATAGTAAAGTGAATCAGTTATACATACATATGTCCACTCTTTTTTAGATTTCCTTTGCATTTAGGTCACCACAGATAGAGTTTCCTGTGCTAAACAATAGGTTCTTACTAGTTATCTGTTTTATACATAGTAGTGTATATACGTCAATCCCAATCTCCCAATTCGTCCCACCCCCCGGTAGATGCTTTCTTAATTTGTTTTTAGGAATAAATAATTATTGTTGACTATGTGATCCCTTTGTACAGAACTGGTGGGCCTCATTTTAATTTTGGGGGAATGTGGTGTATTAATTCTCCTTAAGAGTTTAGGAAATCTCTACAGTGTTAGTAGTAAGCAGGCTTTGCTTTTAGTTATCTGACATTTATAGTGCCCTCATTTTTTTATCTTGTTGAATTGACTCCTCTATAGAGCTCCATGTTTATTGACATCATTTTGGTTTCCTGCCCTTTAAAAAAATTTAATAGACTTTATTTTTAGAGTAATTTTAGGTTTATAGGAATATTGATCAGGAAGTGCAGAGTTCCCCCTTCCAGTTTCTCCCTATTATTTACATCTTTTGTCAGTGTGATACATTTGTTATAATTAATGAACCAGTATTGATAGGTTGTCATTAACTAAAGCCCATGGTTTACATTAAGGTTCACTCTTTGTGTTGCACGTTCTGTGGGTTTTGATAAACGTATAATGATATGTAGCTACGATTACTGTATCAACAGAGAAAGTGCACTGCCCTAAAAATCCTCTGTGCTCCACCTGTTTGTTCCTCCTCCCCTCCCTGAAATCCTGGTAACCACTGGATTGTTTTACTGTCCCCATAGTTTCGTCTTTTCCAGAACGTCATATAGTTGGAATCATATAGTATATAGCCTTTTCTGATTGGTTTCTTTCACTTAGCAATGTACATATTTTTTTTTTTAATTTTATTTATTTATTTATTTATTTTTGGCTGTGTTGGGTCTTCATTTCTGTGCGAGGGCTTTCTCTAGTTGTGGCAAGTGGGGGCCACTCTTCAGCGCGGTGCGAGGGCCTCTCACTATCGCGGCCTCTCTTGTTGCAGAGCACAGGCTCCAGACGCACAGGCTCAGTAATTGTGGCTCACGGGCCCAGTTGCTCCGCGGCATGTGGGATCTTCCCAGACCGGGGCTCGAACCCGTGTCCCCTGCATTGGCAGGCAGACTCTCAACCACTGCGCCACCAGGGAAGCCCAGCAATGTACATATTTTTATGGTTCCTCACATCTGTTTGTATTGATAGCTCATTTCTTATTTCTGAATAGTATTCCACTATATGGATGACCACAGTTTATCCACTCACCTACTGAATGACATCTTGTTTGCTTCCAAGTTTTGGTAATTATGAGTAGAGCTTCTGTAAATGTTCATGGGCAGGTTATTGTGTGGACATAAGTTTCAACTCATTTGGGTAAATACCAAGAAGTGCAACTGTTGGATTGTATGGTAAGATTATGCTTAGTTTTGTAAGAAACTGCCAAACTGTCTTCCAAACTAGTTGTGTCATTTTGCATGCTCTCCAGCAATGAGTGAGAGGTCCTGATGTTTCATATTCTCGTTAGCATTTGGTATTGTCAATTTTCTGGTGTGTAGGGATACCTTGTTGTGTTTCTAATGTGTTTTAAAAAAAATTACGTTCAGACATCTAGCAGGATCAGGAGTGCTTTAAAAAAAATCAATATTCCTATACCAGAAACTAACACAGCATTGTAAATTAACTATACTTCAATTTAAAAAAATTAATATTGGATAAACGCTATACTGATAAGCAGTTCTTTAGAAGTTAGCCAAATAAAAGTTTAGCAAGATTGTCTTATTTTATACTTGGTGAGGTTTTAGCTTAGAGCTTGTCTAAATAGAAAGCCACCTACAAGTGGAATTACTGGGTCTGAGAATGCCCATTTCCTCTTTTTCTAGCTATTGCCAAATTGTTCTTGAAGGTAGTTATGGTATTTTACTATTCCACTACATGATATGAGAATACTATTTCCCCGAAATATGCAGCACTTTAAGTATGCTTATGACTCCCACTCCTCAAAGAGCTTCTCTTTAGTATGTCTTCTTTTTCCCTCTGTTTGGCCTCAGTTTTCTCATTAGCAGATGCCATGATGTTCTCTTTTCATTGAGGTATAATTCACATACTATAAAATTCAACCTTTAAAATATATAATTCAGCAGTTTTTAGTACACTCACAAGGCTGTGCAGGTATCACCATCTAATTCCAGAACATTTTCATCACCCCCAGAAGAAACTCAGTCACTCCCCATTTCCCTCTTCTCCCAGCCCATGGCCACTATCGATCTACTTTCCTCCTCCATGTTGGCTGTTTCCTACAGATGGAGTCACATAACATATGGGTCGTTTGTGTAGCCTCTCGTACCCAGCCCGGTGCCCTCAAGGCCCATCCATGATGTAACACTAGTAATGACTAATGATGTTGAGAATCTTTTCACATAACCATTTGTGTATTTTCTTGGGAAAAATGTCTGTTCAAATCAAATCCATTTTTTAATTGGGTTGTCTTTTTGTTGTTGAATTCTTTACACATTCTGGATACTAGACTGTCATCGGGTATGTGATTTGCAATTATTTGAAGTCCAGTTTGTGTATTTTTTTTTGGTTTATTGTGCTTTAGGTGTCATATATTAGAAACCATTGCCTAATCTGAGGTCATGAAGATTTATACCTATGCTTTCTTCTATGAGTTTTGTGGGTTTTGCTCTAATATTTCGGTCTTGATCTGTTTTAGTTAATTTTTGTATATGATGTGAGGTAGGGATCCAAAACCATTCTTTCACATGTGGAAATCCACTTGTTCCAGCCATGATTAGTCTTTTTTTTTTAAACCTTCAGTTTTATTTTTGTTTTTAATTAATTTATTTATTATTTATTTATTTTTGGCCGTATTGGGTCTTTGTTGCTGCGTGCGGGCTTTCTCTAGTTGCGGTGAGCGGGGGCTACTCTTCATTGCAGTGCGCGGGCTTCTCTTGTTGAGGAGCATGGGCTCTAGGCACGCAGGCTTCAGTAGTTGTGGCTCGCGGGCTCTAGAGCACAGGCTCAGTAGTTGTGGCCCACAGGCTTAGTTGCTCCGCGACATGTGGGATCTTCCTGGACCAGAGCTCAAACCCGTGTCCCCTGCATTGGCAGGCAGATTTTTTTTTTTTTTTTTTTAAATTTTATTTATTTATTTATTTATTTATTCATGGCTGTGTTGGGTCTTCGTTTCTGTGTGAGGGCTTTCTCTAGTTGCGGCGAGCGGGGGCCACTCTTCATTGCGGTGCGCGGGCCTCTCACTATCGTGGCCTCTCTTGTTGCGGAGCACAGGCTCCAGACGCGCAGGCTCAGTAGTTGTGGCTCACGGGCCCAGTTGCTCCACGGCATGTGGGATCCTCCCAGACCAGGGCTCGAACCCGTGTCCCCTGCATTGGCAGGCAGACTCTCAACCACTGCGCCACCAGAGAAGCCCCGGCAGGCAGATTCTTAACCACTGCGCCACCAGGGAAGTCCCCATGATTAGTCTTGATTGGTCGTTTAGTTTGACAGTATCCTCTTCACAAAACCGCTAAAGTATGGGTAGATGAAGTCTTTTATCATTAGGTTTCAGTGTATTCAGGCTAGAAACTTCATTTCATTTGAATTGATCTTTTTTTTCTGAATAGTGCTTTCTTTTGGTTGAATTTATATCATATGTATTCAATCACAGTAGTGTGTTGGGTATATGAAAATCCATAAAGATATGTTATTAATGGGCCGTGATATATAAACTATATAAAATGATTTATTATCATTTCTAAGAATAAAAATACTTTTCTAAGTAATAAAAATGTCATTTCTAAGAATAAAAATTTTGATTTGTATTTGTTATCATAAATCTTACGTAAAAATGTTTTTGACTATGGCATTTCTCTTCTTGTATTCAATAGAGCTTCATAGAAAGCTTCCCTTCTGGCCTTTGCAATAATTTCGGTATTGGTAAAGAACTAGGCACTTGCTGATGAATTTACTTATTTTTCTGAACATGTTAAACCCTGTCCTCTTTTGGAACCAGTTATGCATGAGTTTGAAAAGTTTTATTTTTAAATTATATGATTGAAAATTATAGCAAGTTGTATAAGGATTATAAGGTACTATATCTTATTTAACATTTTGCATACATCTAACTTTTAAGGTGGGAACGTTCATTAAGGCTTCATGAAACCAAATTACATAGAGTGAATGATAGCCTAGTTTCTCCTGCTTTCATTTGGCATCTGTGGTGTGGTCTCTCTTTCATAAAGATTGAAATAAATGTTCATTTTATTTTATCAAACAACCAGAAAACTCTAGAAATTTGAGAGAAGAATGCAGCCTTGCAGGTAAATGCCAAAAATATCCCACACCATATGTTTTATTTATTTATTTTTGGATTATGCCTAAGTTTAAACTAAGTCAGTTAGTTAATTGACTTAGCCAGTCCAAATGACTGGCTTCGAAAGTGAGCTAATTGACTTCAACATTTGGCTGTTTTGATTGTTAGGGTGATTTTCCCCTCTTTTCATATTGCTTTGTATACCTCTATTTTGTATCATATCACCGGGTGAGAGCAGATAATCTTCTCCAGCAAAGTTCTCTGTTCAAAAATAGAAGGCAGCTGATTACTTCCATTTATTGAAAAAAATTCACGTATTAAGTGGACCTGCGCAGTTCAAACCCCTGTTGTTCAAGGGTCAACTGTAATTGTACTTTTCTGATAGAACCTACGAGCAGGTGCTTAAGCCTCATTTAAATATTACCTGTACTTTTCAATTTCTCCTTGCATGCCTTCCCTTCTCACTTTTACATATTTTGTTTGTGTTTCCTTTTTTTCATAGGTTGCAGTTGTTCTGATGGATACCCAGGGGGCATTTGACAGCCAGTCCACTGTGAAAGATTGTGCTACCATCTTTGCTCTAAGTACCATGACTAGTTCTGTTCAGGTAAGGCCATTTGACTAGGAAAAAAGTTTGTAGAAGAAATAAGATGAAGAGAATACATCTAGTTTCAGTTATTGTTCTGTTATCAGCATTCCTATGGTGATATGTAAATGTTCTTTTTAGACTACAGATATAAGTTAAGTTCTTACAAGCTTAAGAAGGAGCCTAAACTATTTTTCCATTTTGGTCATAAATATATGTAGTATATTCCAAGAAAAGTCTGAAAAGTGAAAATCGAAATTATATCATTTACATCATAGATGTAATGTAGATTTGGTAAAAATTGAAGAAAACTATATTTTAAAGTGTAAAGGAAAGATTATGTGATTTCAACATTATATGCATAGTTTTCCAAAAGACAGATGTTATTACTGTTTAAACAGACCTCATATTCTTATATGCAGATCTTTAATTGTACAAAGCTTCTGTTCAGTCCTTTAGGCTTATTTGGGATTCATTTGAAGTAAGCTAGAGTAGAATAAATCTGGACTTTTGTTTTCTAGATTTATAATTTGTCCCAGAACATTCAGGAAGATGATCTTCAACAGCTACAGGTATATATTTCTCATAAAAATGTTGTTAATATATCATTTAAAAGTTTTAAGACTAAGATAAGTTTTACAACTGAGTAGTTTCAGCCAAAGATTGAAACTTGGAGGAAGGCTTGGGGTTCATGGTAATCCTGCCCTCTGTATCTGTGGCTGGAGTGGTCAGGGAAGGCCTTAGTGAGTTGAGCTGGGAACCAGAAGAAAGTGGGTGGGTCAGTCCTGCAGATATGTTGGGGGGAGGGGTATGGGGAGTGGTGCAGGGGAGGGGACAGCAGGAAGAAAGACCCTGAGGTGGAGTGTGCTTGGCGGGATCCAGGAACAGCAAGGAGGCCAGTGGGTGGGGTTGGAGGGTGAGACAGGAGAAGGCCAAGTGATGAAGTCAGAGAGGCATTCAGCTTCCAGTGATGCCCTGCCTTTGTAAGGACTTGGGCTTTTCCTCTGGGTGAGATGGAAACCATGTTTTGATCAGAGGAGTGATATTATTTGACATATTATGAAAGGATCACCCTGGCTGTTGTGTTTAGAATAGATTTTTAGAGGCACAAGTGCGCATTCAGTGAGACTGGTTATGGAGCTATTGCAATAATTCAGGCGAGGTTAAATAAATACATATTTATAAAATGCATAGGATCATGTGCCTGGAAAACAGTATGTGCTTAATAACTGCTAGCCATTATTTATACCTATCACTGCTACTGTTATTAGTCATTGTCTCCTCTTCTCTATAGTAGCAGTTCTTTTTTTTGGGCTGCTTTGGGTCTTTGTTGCTGCGCGCGGGCTTTCTCTAGTTGCGGCGAGTGGGGGCTACTCTTCGTTGCAGTGCGCGGGCTTCTCATTGCGGTGGCTTCTCTTGTTGCAGAGCACGGGCTCTAGGCGTGCGGGCTTCAGTAGTTGTGGCACACGGGCTCAGTAGTTGTGGTGCACGGGCTCAGTTGCTCCACGGCATGTGGGATCTTCCCAGACCAGGGATTGAACCCGTGTCCCCTGCGTTGGCAGGCAGATTCTTAACCACTCTGCCACCAGGGAAGTCCCAATGGTAGCAGTTCTATTACATTTTTCTTGTAAAATCCTCTTCATTGATTATTCCAGAGTTGGATGCAATTTGGCATGCTTCTCTAATTCTACTCCTCCCACCGGCATTCAAGAAACATATCAATACCAGAGAGGGGGTGTCTTTTATTATAGAAATTACCTTGAATTAGTTCTAATTTCTATTTCTTTTAAAAAAAAAAAGGAAATAATTCCTAAATTTTGGTTCTTAATGTTACTATTAGCAGTTACCTGTACTTCATAATTGGTGGTTCTATACCAATGCCATCGTTCAGTGGTTGAGAGCTGTTGCTCCATAGTACATATCCTTCAAAACTTGAGTTTGACACCTTTTCACCTGAAACTTACTCCTTTCTAAGCTCCTTTTTTTGGAGTGCCTAATTTGTGTGAGGCTGTGGACCAAGTGCTGTAGATACCATAGTATGTGAGGTAGACATGATTCTTTATGGATTTTGTAGTCCAGTCAGTGAGAGGGTACCTAAATGACTAGGCATGGGTGATGTATTGGGACTACTGTCACAGAGTACCACGACCTGGGTGGCTTAAAACAGTAGAACTGTATCATCTCACAGTTGTGGAAGCTAGAAGTCGAAAATGAAGTGGTTGACAGGGCCACAGTCTCTGTGAGCCTGTGGGGAGAATCCTTTCTTGCCTCTTCCTGGCTTCTAGTGGTTTTTTGGCAATCTTTGGCATTCCTTGGCTTGCAGCTGTAACACTTCAGTTTCTGCCTCTGTCTTCATGTGGCTGTCTTCCCCCTGTGTCTGTGTGTCTTTGTCTTCCCGTTGCATTCTGTTCCCTGTGTTTCTGTTATGTCTTCTTATAAGGACACTAGTCATATTGGATTAAGTCTTACCCTAATGACCTTATTTTAACTTGAATAATCTGAGAAGACCCTTCATCCAATAAGGTCACATTTCACAGGTACCAGGGATTAGGACTTCAACCTATTTTTTTGGGGGGTGGGCACAACTCCATAACAGGTGATAAGGATTATGATGCAGTTACGTAATTCTCCTTTGATACTATTCTCAAGAGCTCCACCATCCTCTGGTTCCTCAAACCCAAGATGTGTTTAAACATGTCTTTCCCATAATCATTTCAAAACTAAACATTCCTGATTCTGTTAATTATGTCCTACTGTAGGGGAGGAAAAAATCTTTACTCATCGTAGGTTCTTGGCTGAAGCAGGGATTGAATGGAAGTGCCTGCTTTGATGAAGAGGACTGGGACAGGTGTCAAAGTGCTTGATGAATGATAGGGAATGACCACATGGTTTGCAGAGGGATGGCAATAAAGAATGGGGAAAGAGGTTATTCTACAGAATGGCGCAAATCCTAAAGGAGTAGGGCTTTTTACCAGAAGATGGAGGATGATGGTTGAGAAGTGATAAAGGGGAGCAGGGAAGTCACCAACCCCACCTTTTGATCTGGAGACACATGGGATGTGAGAGAATAACAGCTGCTACTTCAGATATTTATGGGGAAAATTGTGCCCTCAGGTTTTGTTAAAGCAGGGAGGTAGAAGAAATTCTCAGAGAAGGAGCTGGAAATTTAGGAGAGTGTTCATTGTGGCTCTGAAGTTGCAGGAGAAACAGTGGAATTGTCTGAGGGTGGGGGAGAGGGGACCGGAGAATTAAGTGGCTGATCGTGCCAGTGCCTTCGACTGTGAAGCTGGAGAGGGGATGTGACTAGGGTTAAGGCACTGTTCAGTGAGAACAGGAATGGTGGGTCGGATGGATTTTACGCCTATGAAGGGTGACCACTGGGCCTAATGGCCAGAGGCCTTGTCTCATTGGACAAGGCTGATTGATGGTAGATCTAGAAGTTGAATAAATATAAATTTTATGAAAGAGACAGTAGTTTTCTTGTGTACCTGGAAATTCACAAGAATCAACTGGTGAACTGTTAGAACTAAAAAAAAAAATTCGGTACCAATCACAAAGTACAAATACAAAAATCTGTAGGCTTTCCTATCTACCAACATTAACCAGTTTAAAAATGTAATGGAAAACATTTGCTGCAGCAAAATATTAACAACTTGGAATAAATTTAAGGAGACCTGTATGAAGCACTTCAGTGTTGTATGAGGCATATAAAAGATTTAACCACACGCAGGAATACACTTTGTTTCTTCTGTAAATATCTATATTTCATATGTATCTTCTATATGTGGAGCTAACACGTTTATTGCTTACTCTGTACCAGACACTGCTGTGTATTTTATAAATGTTACCTCATATGAGACTGAGTATTATAAAGTTGTTACTTCTTTCCCATTAAACAGAATCATAAAGGTATTCTTTTGGGAACTTGACAGAATTGTTCTGAGATTCATTTGGAAAGTTAAATTGTGAAACCGCCAAGAATGTTACAAGGGGTGGGGGGAATAAGAGAAAACTGACTTAGGACATCTTATAAGGCTATAATTACTGCAACAGGGCACTGGTTCAGGGAAAAATAGATTAATGTGATATATACTTATGATACAGTACATTTTCATATATTTCATTCTACTTAAGAATATATAATACATAAAGGATGGATCAGTCAGTAAATGATGTTAGGATAGTTGCCTATGTATTTAGATACAATAGAAATTAGATGCCTACCTTGTGCTATATATGAAAATAAATTCCAGGTGATTAAATATTTTGATGTAAAAAAAAAAAACCATAAATAACTGGAGAAAATAGGCCAATATGCAATATCGAGGGAGAAATTTTTTTTTTTAATAAATTTATTTATTTTTTGCTGCATTGGGTCTTCATTGCTGCACGCGGGCTTTCTCTAGTTGCGGTGAGCAGGGACTATTCCGTGCGGTGCATGGGCTTCTCATTGCCGTGGCTTCTCTTGCTGCGGAGCACGGGCTCTAGGCACACGAGCTTCAGTAGTTGTGACTCGCAGGCTCTAGAGCGCAGGCTCAGTAATTGGGGCGCATGAGCTTAGTTGCTCCGCGGCATGTGGGATCTTCCTGGACCAGGGCTCGAACCCGTGTCCCCTGCATTGGCAGGCGGATTCTTAACCACTGCACCACCAGGGAAGCCCTGAGGGAGAAATTTTTAAAAAAATATTTATTTGCTTATTTATTTGGCTGCATCGGGTCTTAATTGTGGCACGTGGGATCTTTTGTTGTGGCACACGGGCCCTCTAGTTGTGGTGCGAGGGACTCCAGGGCGCGTGGGCTCTGTGTTTTGTGGCACGTGGAGTCTCTAGTTTAGGCATGTGGGCTTAGTTGCCCCACGGCATGTGGGATCTTAGTTCCCTGACCAGGGATTGAACCCACATTCCCTGCAGTGGAAGGCAGATTCTTAACCACTGGAGCACCAGGGAAGTCCCGAGGGAGAATTTTTTAAGCAAGATGTCAAAGGAAGAAGACAAAAGAAAAAAAGTGGCTAGATTTGATTCCATGTAAATTACAAAAACAGGGTTCTGAACAGGAGTTTGTTACCTATTAAGTGCTGAGGGAGAGAGATGCCCAGGTATCAGAGGTCCCAGCCTGGGGGATTGGGAAAGGTTTCCTGGTGGAGATACTCCCTTCACTCTGTGCCTTCTTCATAGAGCCTAGAATTAAGCTCTCTAAATGGGTAAGATGATATCTATCATTGTAATACTTTTTCTCTTTTTAAAAGTTAATAATGTATAATATTACTTATGAAATTAGAAATATTATCCTTTCAAAAAATTGGGCACTTTGGATAAGGCTGAAGTCCCCCTCTCCCCCTTCCCAGAGGTAACCACTATGCCGATCAGTTTTGAATATATCCTTTCTATTCTTTTCCTGCGTTTCTGTAAACAGGTATGTATCCCTATAGGAAATATATGACATGTGACAACAAGCCCTTATCCAAACGCTTTGAGGCTACAGGTGTTTTGGAGTTCAAATTTTTTTGGATTTAAAATTAAAAAAATTTTTTAAAATTTACTTATTTTGCTGCACTGGGTCTTCGTTGTGGCACTTGGGATCTTGGTTGTGGCGTGCGGTATCTTTAGTTGCAGCATGCGTGATCTTTAGTTGCAGCATGTGGGATCTTTTAGTTGTGGCATGTGGGCTCTTAGTTGCGGCATGCAGGATCTGGTTCCCTGACCAGGGATCGAATCCGGCCCCCCTGCACTGGGAGCACGGAGTCTTAACCGCAGGACCACCAGGGAAGTCTCGTTTTTGCAGTTTAGATAGATTAAATGGTGCATATATTATAGCATGATGTCTAGGATAGGAATGGGCATTTGGTTAATACCTTCTAATTAAACACATTAATATTTCTGCAGTGAAATGTGTGACTAATTATATGAAATAGGATAAATAAAACCTATTTAAAGCCTTACATCAGTTTAAGGCAGACTTTCCTCCAAATGAGTTTGCTGCTTAACTTGGGGTTTTAGAGCTTTTTGGATTTCAGAATTACAGATAGGAAATCATAGTTGTATATAGTTTTATAGTGTGTGTTTGTCTTTTTTTATATATAGTATTTTAATTTACCAGGTACTTTTTTTTTAAAATAAATTTATTTATTTTATTTATTTATTTTTGGCTGCATTGGGTCTTCGTTGCTGTGTGTGGGCTTTCTCTAGTTGTGGCGAGCGGGGGTTACTCTTCATTGCGGTGCATGGGCTTCTCATTGTAGTGGCTTCTCTTGTTGCAGAGCACGGGATCTAGGTGCACGGGCTTCAGTAGTTGTGGCGCATGGGCTCAGTAGTTGTGGCTCACAGGCTCTAGAGTGCAGGCTCAGTAGTTGTGGCACACGGGCTTAGTTGCTCCGCGGCATGTGGAATCTTCCCGGACCAGGGATCGAACCCGTGTCCCCTTCATTGGCAGGTGGATTCTTAACTACTGCGCTGCCAGGGAAACCTGTACTTTTTTAAAAAAACATTTATTTTTAACATGGTGATCTGTATTCATAGTTTAAAAGTCAGTAGTCTTGCAGTGTTCATAATGAGCATCCTTTCTACGTCCCATTCCCTTTCTCCAGAGGCAGCCACTTGTACTCCTTTTGGCTGTGTCTTCTGCTATTTGTGTCTACAGTTTTAAAGAACGTGCTTATATTGTTCCTTCTGGATTTAAAAAACTTAAGTATTATTTCTTATATAAAATTAGGATTTCTCTCTCTTTACAACTCCTACCCCTCGCTCAGTCTCCTTCCTCTCATCTTCCCAGTAGTTAACGTTGCAATTTTTGGTTAAAAAAGTATTTGTGGGCTTCCCTGGTGGCGCAGTGGTTAAGAATCCGCCTGCCAATGCAGGGGACACGGGTTCAAGCCCTGGTCTGGGAAGATCCCACATGCCATGGAACAACTAAGCCTGTGCGCCACAGCTACTGAGCCTGTGCTCTAAGAGAGCCCACGAGCCACACTACTGAGCCCACATGCCACATCACTGAAGCCCCCGTGCTCTAGAGCCCGTGCTCCGCAGCAAGAGAAGCCACCAGAACGAGAAGCCCGCGCACTGCAAAGACCCAACACAGCCAAAAATAATAAATTAATAAAAATAAATAAATTAAAAAAAAAAGTATTTGTATTTGCCTTATTATATGGATATATGTATATGTTCTTCATAACTGAGGTGTCTTATATCACTCTTTTCATTAGTTTAGTGTTCTGTGCTTATCAGTAATGTGTCTGCAAAGGAGAGACTCAAAAAATGTCTCAGTCTGATCTTAATACTTTAGGTTCTGTTTTATTTTTCCTTGGGGAGGCATGACTTCTTGGCCTGTGTTTTCTTCCTTTAGTCTGGAGTGCTTCTTTTAGACCTGGGGCATAGCCGTCATCCTAGTAATTTATTTATGTATTTATTTATTTATTACAATTATTTGTTTATTTGTTTATTTATTTATTTGGGCTGCGCCAGGTCTTAGTTGTGGTACGCGGGATCTTTGTTGCGGCATGTGGACTTCTTAGTTGCGGCATGCAGAACCTTAGTTGCAGCTTGTGGACTTCTTAGTAGCGTAATGTGAACTCTTAGTTGTTGCCCGCATGTGGGATCTAGTTCCCCGACCAGGGATTGAACATGGGTCCCCTGCATTGGGAGCATGGAGTCTTACCCACTGGACCACCAGGGAAGTCCCTATTTTCTTTTTTTTAATAAAAAATTATTTTTATTATTTTTGTGTGTGTGTGATAAAAACTTTTAAAACTCTTAGCAACTTTCAAGTATACAGTACAGTATTATTAACTACAGTTGACCCTTGAACAACATGGAGGGTTAATCTGCATATAACTTGGCATATTACCCTTAAGTTTCATCCATGTTGCCACAGATGACAAGGTTTCCTTCTTTTTAAAGACTGAAAAAAATTCCCTTGTGGTATATATAACCCACTATGTATATATATATAATATACATAACATTCTTCTTATCTGTTCTTCCATTGACAGACACTTAGATTGTTAGATTGTTTCTGTATTTTAGCTATTGTGAATAATGCTGCTATGAACATGGGAGTGCTGATATCTCTTTGAAATAATGGTTTTGTTTCCTTTGGATATATACCAAGAAGTTGGATTGCTGGATCATATGGTAGTTCTATTTTTAATTTCTTGAGGAACCTCCATAATGTTTTCTGTAGTGGCTGCACTAATTTACATTCCCACCAAGAGTGGACAAGGGCTCCCTTTTCTCCACATCCTCTCCAACACTTGTCTTTTTTTTTTTAAATTTATTTATTTATTTTTGGCTGTGTTGGGTCTTCGTTTCTGTGCGAGGGCTTTCTCTAGTTGTGGCAAGCGGGGGCCAGTCTTCATCGCGGTGCGCGGGCCTTCTCACTATCGCGGCCTATCTTGTTGCAGAGCACAGGCTCCAGATGCGCAGGCTCAGCAGTTGTGGCTCACGGGCCTAGTTGCTCCGCGGCATGTGGGATCCTCCCAGACCAGGGCTCGAACCCATGTCCCCTGCATTGGCAGGCAGATTCTCAACCACTGTGCTACCAGGGAAGCCCAACACTTGTCTTTTTGATAATAGCCATTCTGACCGGTGTGAAGTGATAGCTCATTGTGGGTTTGATTTGCATTTCCCTGATGATTAATTATGTTGAGCACCTTTTCATGTGTCTCTTGGCTACATGTATGTCTTCTTTGGGAAAAGGTCTATTCATATCCTCTGCCTGTTTTTTAATTAGATTTTTTTTTTTTTTGGCTGTTGTGTTACATAAGTTCTTTATATATTTTGAATATTAACCTCTTATCTGACATATGATTTGGGAATGGGAAATATTTTCTCCCATTTGGTACATTGCCTTTTCATTTTGTTGATGGTTTCTTTTGCTGTGCAGAAGCTATTTAGTTCGATGTAGTTCACTTGTTTATTTTTGCTTTTGTTGCCTTTGCTTTTGGTGTCAAATCCAAAGATCATTGCCAATACCTATGTCAAGGAGCTTACCACCTATGTTTTCTTCTAGGAGTTTTATGGTCTCAGGTTTTACATTCAAGTCTTTGATCCATTTTGAGTGAATTTTTGTGTATGGTGTAATATAGTAGTCTAGTTACATTCTTTTGCATGTAACTGTCCAGTTTTCTCAACACCATTTATTGAAGAGACTCTCCTTTCCCCATTGTGTATTCTTGTCCCCCTTTTCCAAAATTAATTGACCATATATATGAGGGTTTATTTCCGGGCTCTCTGTTCTGTTCCATTGATCTGTGTGTCTGTTTTTATATCAGTACCGTACTGTTTTGATTACTATAGTTTTGTAATATAGTTTGAAATCAGGGCCGGGCAATTTCTTTTCAATTCCTTTCTCAGTTGGATCCCATTTAATCTTTTGTTTATTCTGTCCATCATTGTATGCATTCTCCAGTAACTTCCTGAGAAAGGCTGCATAGGAGATAACATTTTTGAGGTCTAATAAGTCTGAGCATGTGTTAATTTTATCCTGGAATTATAGGAAATAATTTTGTTTTAGAATTGAAGGCATCGTTTCATTACTTTACAGCTTCCAGTGTCTCAGCTGAAGTCCCACATCATCTGATTCCTTTGTATGTGACCTTTTTGTTTCTCTCTGAAGCTTTTAAGATATTCTGTTTCTTGGCATGAATTTTCATGGTTATGTACCTTAGTGTGGGCTTTTTCTTCATTCTTGGTACACTTATGTCCTCAGAAAAATAAGATGTTGCAACTGTTACAACCAAGAAATAACAGGATGCTGGTATAAAGCAACCTTCAGAAAACCAGAGGGCTTCCCTGGTGGCGCAGTGGTTGAGAATCTGCCTGCCAATGCAGGGGACACGGGTACGAGCCCTGGTCTGGGAAGATCCCACATGCCACGGAGCAACTAGGCCCGTGAGCCACAACTACTGAGCCTGCACGTCTAGAGCCTGTGCTCTGCAACAAGAGAGGCCACGATAGTGAGAGGCCCACACACTGTGATGAAGAGTGGCCCCCGCTTGCCGCAACTAGAGAAAGCCCTTGCACAGAAACGAAGACCCAACACAGCCAAAAATATAAATAAATAAATTAATTAATTAAAAAAAACAAACCAGAAAGAGCTCCTGGAAATTACAACTATGACAGCAAAAATGGAAAATTCAGTACAGGAGGAGTTAGAAGGTAAATTGGAGAAAATTTTCCTAACAGGTTGACTAAAAAGACAGAGAGTAGAAATCAGTAGCAGGGGGGCAGTGGAGCATCAAGAGAAGAGAAGAGGAGAGGAGAGAGATAGAGGGGGGAGGAGAGAGAAGGGAAAGGGGTGGAAGAGAGGAGAGGGAGGGGTGGAGGAGAGGGAAAATGGAGGGCACCGAAAAATAGGAAAATTTGAGGATCAATTCAGGAGAGGTTTAACATGTTGGTAATCGATATTAGTAAAACAGAACACAGAAAATGGAGGGAAAGAAATTATAAAAGGATTAAGATGATGTTCTAGAATTGAAAGACATGAGTTTTTTGTCTTCCCTGCTATAAGCTTTTCTCAAAGGTGTGGTGGTCCCTGGTCATCTGTATTTAAGAGTGAGCCACTAAAATACCAACTGGGAGCTTTTGGTAAGAGAGTGGGCCTTTTGTACTGGTTTGGATCACCAGTGCGATCATTGGGCAAGATTATTTAGTTATTTTGTTGCAGCCCCTAAATGTCAGTATTTGCAGACTATTATTCTTGGGTTGTCAGTTTCTCCAGAGACATCTTTAAACTCCTGCCTGGGTAGGTAAAGCTTGCTGTGGCTCCAGCAGGGTGAGAGGCCCAAGGAGTCTCACTGTGGCACATGTAGACTTGACTTAAGTACCTGTTTCCAGTAAGGTAGGGGACTTACTCCCATCTTCAGCTGAGTTTGGTTTCAAAGTCTAAATTCTTTTTGGTTCACTTCCCATCTTCTGTGGGGGCAGGAAGGGGATTGAAACAGGGGGAGGGAGCAGGATCTGGGAGTGTCGGTGATCTCTCCAAAGACTTCCAGCCATTTCCTTAGCTGTCAGCCCAGCTCCCTCACGCCCTCCTTCAGGGTGACTGGTGCTTCTAATTTCTGAGCCTTTCAGGGATTCTGCTGAGAGACTCTGCTTGTTCCTTTCTGGCCCCTGCCTCACAGATTTCTTAGCAGGGCGGAGAAAGCCAAAACCCGAGACAGTTCTCATTTGTTTTCCTTCCAGCGTGTTTGTGACAACTCCTCTTTTTCATATCATTTCTGATCCTCTCTGTCCTGTGAGTTTACAAATTTTTTTTTTTGAGTTTACAATTTTTTTTTTTTTAAAGATTACCGCTTTATATCTTTTTTTTTTTTAATTTATTTATTTATTTACTTATGGCTGTGTTGGGTCTTCGTTTCTGTGTGAGGGCTTTCTCTAGTTGTGGCAGGCGGGGGCCACTCTTCATCGCAGTGCGCGGGCCTCTCACTATCGTGGCCTCTCTTGTTGCGGAGCACAGGCTCCAGACACGCAGGCTCAGTAATTGTGGCTCACGGGCCCAGTTGCTCCGCGGCATGTGGGATCTTCCCAGACCAGGGCTCGAACCCGTGTCCCCTGCATTGGCAGGCAGACTCTCAACCACTGCGCCACCAGGGAAGCCCCGAGTTTACAATTTTTAAACTTCGTTTTGCTTTACTTTTTAGTGAGGCTTCATGAAGAAATAGAGGTAAATGTATGTGTAAACCCTGACTTTAAAGAATTCATTCATTGGGTCACTTGAATGGCATGCATCCTACAGGCCCAGTACATGCTACTGTTGCTGCTGGAGGTCCCGTAGTGCACAGAACAGACAAACGTCCTTGCCCTCACGAAGTTTAAATGCTAGTAGTGAAGACAGACACTAATCAAGATAAATAAAGGTATATTATGTTAGGTAGTGAGACAGGTGAAGGAGAAAAATTTCACAAGGGCATGGGGTAGGAAATATTATGTGGAAAACTGTAATCTTTTTAGGTAGATGGCCATGGGAGGCTTCATTGAGAAGGAGTCGTTGGAGTAAAGACCTGAAGAGGTGAGGGAGCTGATTGTGCAGATGTTTGGGGGAAGAACAGTGCAGGCAGAAGGAGGAGTGAAAACAAAGGCCCTAAGGCAGCAGTGTGCCCTGCAGGTTAGAGGAACATCAAGGAGGGCCAGTGTGGCTGGATCACACTGTAGGGACTGGCTTTTATCCTGAATGAGGTTGGAGGGTTTTGAGCAGAGGTATGATGTGGTCTGACTAACCTTGTGTATGACAGAGCCACCGTGGCTGCTGTAGTGAGAAGAGTCTGTGGGGGGCAAGGGCTGACGCGGGAGAAGCTATTGCAATATTGTAAGCCACATGGAAGTTGTGAGTGGTTGGATTTTGGGTTTGCTAATGAATTGGGATAAGAAATGTGTGAGAGAGGAATAGTCAAGATTATTTTAAGGTTCATGACTCCTGCGGGCTTTTGAAACTGTAGAATTTTGGTCTCATATAAGTACTGTTCAGTCTGTTAAATGAATTATTTGCTATAGAATAGCCATAGAAATACTTTATGTAATATTGCCTTACAAACCATAACTCTTCTTTTTTAAAGCTCTTCACAGAATATGGTCGTCTGGCGATGGATGAAATTTTCCAAAAACCCTTCCAGGTAGAATATTAACTATAAATTTAAGTCATATCTTTGTTTTAGTTCAGAGATGAGCAAACTACAATCCACAGGCCAGATCTGGCCAGCTGCCTGCTTTCATATGACCTGTGAGTTAGGAATGTTCTTTTTTACATTTTTAAATGGTTGAAAAAAATCGAAAGAGGAATAATATTTCATGACATGTGTAAATTATTTGAAATTTAAATGTCAGTGTCCACAGTGAAAGTTTTATTGGAACACAGCTACACTCATTTGTATTGTCCATGGCTGCTTCTTGCTACAGCAGCCTGAAATATTTACTCTGTGGCCCTTTACGGAAAGTTTGCTGACCTCTGCTTTAGCTAATTGTTTTATGAAGGTAAGAATGCATAGTAACCTCAGTAAGATTAGAGGATCTCTAAGTATTATTGTTTTAGTTTTCTTTTCCTTTCTGATGTTAGAAGTAGATATCATTTTATGAGTAGCTAGTGCCATATGTTTTTCTTGTGCTCCACCACATTCCTCATACTTGTGTTTCGAGCAGAGCCCCGAATTTAACATTTTCTCATCAGTCTCTTCCTATTAACCCATGAGAACAAAAATATCAGGTGGGATATTGACCTCACATATGGTTTATACATGTTCTGCTAGTGTTTATAAGGTTTCTAAGACATTACAGAGTTGATAAATCCTTTAGCACATTTTCTTGCCCCCTTTGAAGAAGCTGGCATTATGCAAAGAAGTATTTGAATGGTTATTTTGAAAATACATTTATGCAGTATTATAATACATTCTGCTGTCTTTCTAAATAGACACTGATGTTTCTGGTTCGAGACTGGAGTTTCCCTTATGAATACAACTATGGACTACAGGGAGGAATGTCGTTTTTGGAAAAGCGTCTACAGGTAAATAGAAATATAATCTTCTGAGGAATTACCTAAAGTGGTGATAACTTTCTCATTTGCCTTTAGCTATTGTATTTAAAGCACATCATGGAAAATTACCCTGTGTGTTGAACACTCCGGAATATTAGCACACAATAATATTATTCATGGTAAGATTAGAGAACCCATGTATATAACTCACAGGGATTGGAGAGCAGAGCCCCGTGCAAAGGCCCAAGCTTTGATTGCAATTTCCGTTTCACATTTTACACGTGGGTCCATATGTGCCTTTTGTTTCTGGTGTGGATACAAACAGGCTTCAAAACGCAGAAGTCGGGATTCCCTGGTGGCGCAGTGGTTGAGAATTGCCTGCCAGTGCAGGGGACACAGGTTCGATCCCTGGTCCGGGAGGATCCCGCATGCCACGGAGCAGCTAAGCCCGTGCACCACAACTACTGAGCCTGCGCTTAGAGCCTACGAGCCACAACTAGTGAGCCCACGTGCCACAACTACTGAAGCTCGCGTGCCTAGAGCCCATGCTCTGCAACAAGAGAAGCCCGGGAACTGCAACGAAGAGTAACCCCCACTCGCCGCAACCAGAGAAAAAGCTCGCGCTCAGCAACGAAGACCCAACGCAGCCAGAAACAATAAATAAATAAAATAAAAATAATAAAATAAATAAATTTATTAAAAAAACAAAAACAAAAAAAACACAGGAGGCCTCTGTCAATCACTGCTAATTGGTTAGACCCTGCTTCATGCCCACAAACCTTCCCTTATTCTTCCTAAGTCTTGTGCAATACTCTTTTTTAAGAAACTCTTTGGTTGCTGTTCTTTGATAGCTCTAGGAGCCAACCCATGGTTAATCGATTTTATGCATTTATTGCTTCTTAGGGTTCTGAGTTTTCTCACTGGATAACACCTAGGCCACTACGATCCATTAGAATTGGGAAGTTTTTCCTTTGTCATATACTAGTGGTTGCTGGTGAGGAAAATCAAATGGTCTTTTGTAAATTGTCGGCCTTTATTGGCAGGTGAAAGAACATCAACATGAAGAAATTCAGAATGTCCGAAATCACATTCACTCATGTTTCTCCAGTGTCACCTGTTTTCTGCTACCGCATCCAGGGCTCCAGGTCGCCACAAGCCCTGACTTTGATGGCAAAGTGAAAGGTGTGTTTCAAATGATGTTATTTTATACATGTGATTTTATGTTGGGGATTAAATAGTGACCAGAAAATATCAATTGTGAATAGTAAATGCTAAGAGAAATAGTATGTTCTCTTAGAAAGAACAGTATTTAGAATCTAGTTCAGTTTTTGCTCCTGCCTTACTGTGACCATAGTTTCTCCATCTGAAATGGTTGTGGTAATACCCATTAATGATCTTTCTAAGAGAGATGTTATGATTACTGGTTTACAAGAGATAAAAGTGCTAAAAAAGGGAAAACTTATCATTAGCTCATTTTTATGATGTAAAATTAAATTCTCAAAGGTAGCATGATGCACGGCATGGCTATTGTTTTCGTCTTATTTGTGATTATAGCAAAACTTGATGCTGGGTCATGAGTTAATATCAGGAAGTGCTGACTAGATGGTAGCTTAGAGAAATCAGAGGTGGGACACTTGGGTTCCATTACCTTATTTTTGTTCCTTTTTCACTGAGACCTTGAGTCATTTAATGGCTAGTCCTCAGTTTACACATGTGTTAAACTAAGTGCTTTTGTTTATAAACTTATCTGAGCTTCTTAGGTTCCGAGTAAAGTAGAAATAATAATAGCTGCCGTTTTTAGAGGCCAGCTGTGTTCCCAACTGTCAGTCTCTCCAGGCTGCTATGACAAAATACCATTGACTGGGTATTTTATAAGCAACAGAAATTCATTTCTCACAGTTCTGGAGGCTGGAAATCCAAGATCCGAGTGCCAGCATGGTTGGGTGAGGGTTCTCTTTCTGGTCTCAAGAGTTCTGATTGTAGGATCTCTTTCATAGGAGCACTAATCCCATTCTTGAGGGCTTCACCTTCGTGACCTAATCACCTCCCAAAGCCCCCACCTACTAATACCATCACCTTTAGGGGTTAGGATTTCAACCATATGTGTTTTAGGGGCACACAGACATTCAGACAATAGCACCAGCACTGTGCTCGTTACTTTTATACTTTATGTTCCCAGTAATTCCATGGAGTTGGTATTTCCTTTATCTTAAAAATGAAGAAGCTGGCTTAGGAAAGTTAAGCAACTTGCTCAAAGTACTCAGCTAGTAAGTAGTGGGGCAGAGATTCACATCCCCGTCCCTCTTGCCTCAAAGCCTTACTGTGCTAAACTAGAAGTTCTGTTACATTGGGGAAGTCATTTAGAGGATATATACTGTTTAGTTAGTAGGAGAACTTGCCTTTTGAAGTGGGAATTTTTCATAGCCTCATATTAAACGTAAAATGCATCTTTTTCAGTTTATTTGGTTCAGTTGATTCAAGAAAGTTAATATGCTTGTCCAACCTAAGATTTACATTCCACCTGGTCTTAATATTGCAAAAGAAACCGAGTTTGAGAGACTTACCTTTACCTTCTATTTGTCACCTGTGTGATATTTTTATGTGTTTGGCAGCTTTCTTGAGCAGGAAACTTCCACAGCCTATTGGTTGGCAATTCAGAAATCCAAGGTTGGGGCCTGGCTTTGGAGAGAAATCTGCTTAGGCAACACTTTGTGAGTTAGGTAGGAGAGAAAGTTGAGTGTGTAGGTGATGTGTTCTTTTAGGGTTATAACGTTCCATTATTAGACATACTTTTACCAAACCTAAGCTCTGGTTTGTTCATCACTGGTAGGGAAGATGTCCAGTGGAATTCTTTTTTTTTTTTTAAGTACTTGATTTTCATTTGAATTAAAAAAAAAAATTCATTCATTCATTCATGCTGCACCAGGTCTTAGTTGCAGCATGCGAACTCTGGTTGTGGCATGCATGCGAGATCTAGTTCCCCAACCAGGGATCGAACCTGGGTCTCCTGCATTGGGAGTGCAGAGTCTTACCCACTGGGCCACCAGGGAAGGCCCCCAGTGGAATTCTTAACTGAGGATGTTTAGGAGAGGGTGGGTTAGAATGACTCTTCATGCCTTTCCTCTTGTCTTAGGGTGGTCTCAGGTTATCGGGCATAAACATGCAGAATGACATTCCTCTGTATTATTAAACATTTAAATATTTCAGAACATTCTTTTTTTTTCTTTTTTTTAAAAATTTATTTATTTTTGGCTGTGTTGGGTCTTCGTTGCTGTGCGTGGGCTTTCTCTAGTTGCGGGGAGCGCGGGCTACTCTTTGTTGCGGTGCACGGGCTTCTCATTGTGGTGGCTTCTCTTGTTGCAGAGCACGGGCTCTAGGCACGCAGGCTTCAGTAGTTGTGGCACGCAGGCTCAGTAGTTGTGGCTCACAGGCTCTAGAGTGCAGGCTCAGTAGTTGTGGCACATGGGTTTACTTGCTCCGCGGCATGTGGGATCTTCCCGGACCAGGGATTGAACTCGTGTCCCCTGCGTTGGCATGCAGATTCTCAACCACTGAGCCACCAGGGAAGCCCCCAGAACATTCTGTTTTGAAATTCATTTTTGTCATGGTATTCCAGGAAATAGGAAGAGCTTTTTAAAGTTCTGTAACCCTGACTTTTGAAATTTTGTATTGCAATACAATATGTAATGCATATTGTAATACAATATGCATATTGTATTAGTTTCTTAGGAGTGCTGTAACAAAGCGCCACAAACGGGGTGGCTTAAGAAAAGAAATTCATTCCCTAACAGCTCAGGAGACCAGAATTCCGAAAATAAGGTGTTGGCAGGGTAGATTCCTTCTGGAGGCTCTGAGGGAGAATCTGTCCTGTGTTTCTCTTGGTGGTTTCTGGCAATCCTTGGCATTCCTTGGCTTTTAGTTTCAGCATTCTGATCTCTGTCTCTGTGGTCACATGGCCACCTTCTCTCTGTGTTCTCTCTTCTTACAAGGACACTGCTCTTTGAATTTAGGTCCCACCCATATCCAGTATGATCTCAACTAATTACATCTGTAAAGACTCTATTTTTAAATAAGGTCCCATTCTGAGATTCCAGTGGACATGCATTTTAGGCGGGGGACACTGCTCAACCCCATGCACATATTTACAGATATGAAGGGTTTATCACTAAATATTAAGTGTGCTAAGTTTCATATTTTATTTATAAAATAAGGAATAAATTCTATATAAGCAAACTTTAGTCTCATAATTATGTACTATTTGCTTCCCCAATGCATGATTGAACTATAAAACACATTTATAGGGTTAAAAATTTTCCTTTGCTACATGAAAAGGCAAGTCCCAAAGGAAGAAATACAAATGGTTAAGACATATTCATGAAAATATGTGTTGCATAACAGTAATCAAGAAAGTACAAGTGTATTGGTACACAGTCTTTATGTGACAGTATCAACATTTTAAATGTTCACGTCTTTTGATCCACTATTTCACTTTTAGGAGATTACCCTAAGGGACTGTCCATATGTAAGTAGATAAAAATATGTGGACAAGAATGATACTACTGTGGCATTATTATTATAATAGTGAATAATTGGAAACAACCCAAATATGTATTTTTGAGGAATTGGTTAAATTATGGTACATCACACAAAGGAATGAAAAGAAGTCATTTAAAAGATAAGATAGATAAATGGATCTATTTGTATTTACATAGAAAGATATTCATGATATGTTATTAAATGTAAAAAGATTGCAGAGTAGCATATATTGTAAGATCCTAAAAATATGTACATATAAGGATGTTTTTAAAAGGAAAGATTTGAAAAATAAAAATTTCCTTTTTTATTTCACTTTAAAAGTATGTTAATATTAGTTTGCCCTGGGACTTCCCTGGCGGTACAGTGGTTCAGAATCTGCCTTCCAATGCAGGGGATGCGGGTTCGATCCCTGGTCGGGGAACTAAGGTCCCACATGCTGCAGGGCAACTAAGCCCGAGTGCCACAACTACTGAGCCTGCGCGCCACAACCAGGGAGCCCATGCGCTGCAGTGAAAGATCCCGTATGCTGCAGCGAAGATCCTGTGTGCTGCAACTAAGACCCGAGCAGCCAAATAAATAGTAAATAAATTAAAAAAAAAAAAAAACACCTTAGGAAAAAAAATATTAGTTTGCCCTTGTGTGTCTATTTAGGGAACTATAGTCATTAGGAGGATTGTTCATGAAGAATTCTTCTTAGCTCTGCAAACATGTATGTACTTTTTAGCTTTGGAGTTGGGTAGTTTGTAATTTTAGGGAACCTTTTAAACAAGATATTGAAGGGTTTTGAGTGAAGAGTAAATTTAGGATGCTATATTGCAAATAGTAGGTGACTTGTGAATATTTGGCAAGTGCTTGATTGAGAACCACATAAACTTCATTGTGGGGGGGATCTTTAAGTAGAGCTGATACATTTCTCAGAGTTAGAAAAATACCTAGACATTTCAATATATTTTCTCAAGTATATTCTTGTACAATGACTTGGTTGAGGTTCTGCAGCCCCACCCCATATAACCTGGGCAAGACACCATTAGCCTGAGAATGTTTACGGTTAATCCAGAAGAGGATCTTCATGTAGTTTCTGTAGGACATTTAAATTTATTAAGAACTACATTCTGAAGCTATTTTCTGCAAATGTTCCCCTAAGTACTTTAGGGATTGTTTTAGTGGTTTTATTTTATTTTTTTTAAAAAAGAATAACCATTTATTCAGAGGTGAACACCTGCCAGACAGTTTTGGTATAATCAGTGCTAAGCTGCTGTTCCTACAATAGTTAGCTAGGAGATGAGCTCATTTTTGAGACTCCTTTTCATCCGACACAGGATGACTGTCTTCACCATAAAGAAAACTGTCTTCCTTTTTACTAGGGCAGAGAGACCTAATACAGTAACTACTGAATTGTTTAGAAATTAAACAGAAGAGATTGTAGGGAGCAGTCTTCTTGGATGCCATGAGATACTGAGATTGTCTCAGTCGTGAGAGGGTTCTTGTCTGTTCTGAGTCTAAAACTCATATTTTGGTACAGCCTTCATAGAAACATTAATAGCTGAGGGTCTATGAAATCTGGGTAAAAACATGGATAATACAGTCTGTGGTGTCTAGATCCTGCTGCGTCTTTTGTGAAATAATTGCTGAAGCTCTCATTCTTTCAGTGTGATGAACGTTGAAACCATAAAAAAAATTTTTTTTCTGAATAGGTAATGCACTCACATGTTTAAAATCCCAGAAAAGATTAAGAAGTAAGTATTTAGTAAAAAGTCTCTCTTCCATTTTTGTAGGCTTCCAGAGTTTCTTTTAGTATATGCAAAGCAAATATAAATATACACGGGATAGCATTTTATGTACCCTATGTGTTTTTCACTCCAAGGTTATAAAGAATTTGTCCCACTTTTTTTTTCTTGAAATTTTGCGGTTCCATTTTTCACATTATAATTTATGATCCAGTTTGGATCCAGCTTATTTTCTGAATGGGCACCTATTTGTCTCAACACTATTTGTTGAATAGTCCAACTTTCCCCCACTGGTTGAAATGTCACCTTTATCAAATGTTAAGGCTACTAATCAATGTGTAATATAGGGATCAATCCCTTTTTAAAGTTGATATAGGCCATATTTTGGCGCCATCCTGAAAAGACTATAGAATTAAGAGTATTTAGATGGAGATTGGTACCCATTTACTTAGGTAGGACATTGAAAAACTTAAAAAAATTTTTGATGTCAAGAGATCTTATGATTGATTAGTTATTTAAGATGGGGTGGAAATCAGTGATTAGAAGTATATGTTACTATTTAGAGAAAAATCTCATGTAGATTTCAATTTAGGAGCCATAAATAAATTCTAATTATAAAATTTAAAGCATGGGGGAAAAGTAAATTTTATTAGACCTCTGGAATTGGGGAAGGACTCATTAAAATTAGAAAGAATAAAAGAAATTATCAAGGAAAAAAGTGCTGTAGTTTTGAATACATAATAATTAATCTTATGCATATTTACAAAAAGGCAAACAAACTGGAGAAAATATTTTAGTTATCATGGTACACATAAGGATAACATATTTATTTACTTGCTGAAGAGTGACTGTATTCTAAGATAAGGCCCTAATAAATAGTTCACTGAAAAGGAAATCAGCTGATGAACAAATATGGGAGAAAGTTTGGCCTAACTAGTAATAAAAGAAATAAAAGCAAATTAAAATAATGACCTACCATTAAATTTTTAAATATGCTATTAGATATCCAAAAGAAAGCATAAGTATTACATGTAAGAAAGGATACACGTAATGTATATATGTAAGGTATGAAACATCACTTAATGAACATCATCAACCCACTACCCAACTTACTATCTAGAACTAGAATTGGCAAACTTTTTCTGTAATGGACTAAATAGTAAATATTTTAGACTTTGTGGGCCTTACAACTACTCAGCTCTGCTGTTGTAGCAAGAAAGCAGCCATAGACAGTTGTATTAATGAATGTACACGGTTGTATTCCAATAAAACTTTCTTTACAAATATAGTTAGCAGGTCGTATTTGGCCCAAGGGCTGTAGCTTTCCAGAACTACAGAACATTACAAGTACTATTTTCTATACCTGTATGCTTCTTCCCATCTCCCTGCCTCTCCACAGAAATAACCACTATTGTAAATTTTGCTTTTTCTGTCCTTGAATTAAAAAAAAGTTATTACTTGTGTTTGGTTCACTTAACAGTCTATTGCTAAGTTTCTTTAATTTTGAACTTTATAAAAATATAATATGTGACCAACTTGAATTTTTACTGAGCATTTTATTTTTAAGGTTATCTGTATTATTGCATGTAGTTGTATTTCATTCAGTTTCATTGTAGTATAATAGTGCCTTCTGTGAATATAACAGTTTATTCTCAATGGTTTTCTCCAGTTTTTTTGCTGTTATGAACAGTGCTGCTATGAACATTCTTGTATGTGTGGATATATGGGAATTTCCCAAGGGTATGTGCTTAAAAGCGGGATTGATGGATATTGGAATATGTAATATAGCTTCACCTTTACTAGATAATGCCAAATTGTTTTCCAAAGTTCTTGTTCCAGTTTATAGTCCCTTCATCAGTGTATATAAAAATTCCCATTGATCCATATCCTTGGCAGCACTTGGTATTATCAGACATCTTAGTTTTGCTAAATTAGTGATATAAAATATCTCATTGTGATCTTAAATTGCATTTCCCTGATTACTAATGGGATTGAATATCTTTTCATGTATTTATTTCCATTCATGTTTCCTTTCCTTTGAAATTCCTGTTGTCCAGTTTTAATTGGGTTGTCTTTCTCTGCACTGTAAAGATCCTGTATGTCTACTTTAAGATATGAGCCTTGGGCTTCCCTGGTGGCACAGTGGTTAAGAATCCACCTGCCAATGCAGGGGACACGGGTTCGAGCCCTGGTCCAGGAAGATCCCACATGCCGCGGAGCAACTAAGCCCGTGCGCCACAACTACTGAGCCTGCGCTCTAGATCCCGCGAGCCACAACTACTGAGCCTGTGAGCCACAACTACTGAAGCCCGCACCTAGAGCCTGTGCTCTGCAACAAGAGAAGCCACCGCAATGAGAAGCCCACGTAACATAACGAAGAGTAGCCCCCACTCTCTGCAACTAGAGAAAGCCCGCGCCCAGCAATGAACATCCAATGCAGCCTAAAATAAATAAATGAAATAAGTAAATTTATTAAAAAAAAAAAAAGATATGAGCCTTGTTGGTTATGCATTGCAGGTATCTTCTCCCATCCTGTGTCTTGCCTTTTCTTTTTTTAGTAGTAGGGTCTTAGTTTTAATGTGGTCAAATTCATTCACCTTTGATTTTATGTAGTACTTTTTAAGTCTTGTTTTAGAAAATCCTTTCCTTTCTCTACACACACACACATGCATACAAACACTCTTAAATTTTGTCTTTCACATTTGTGTTTAGTCGACTGGGAATTAATTTTTGTGTATGTGAGGTGGAGATCCGTTTTCTATTTTTGTACATAGATGCCAATACTTTTGACATCATTGATTGAATACTCTGTTTTCCCGTTGTTTGCAATTTCTGTTATGTTTAAAAAAATCCTTTTATAAATGCATGGGTCAGATTCTAGGCTCTTAATTCTGTCCCACTGGTCATTTTGTCCAGCTCTGTGCCATTACTACATTATCATAATTACTATTATTTTATAATAAGAGTTGATATCTGGTAGAACGATTCCCTCCCTTTTTTACCTGTAGTCATCTTCAGGAGTGTCTTAATTATGCTTTAGTCTTTGCTCTTCTGTGTAAGTTTTGGAATCAGTTTATCAAGTTTATTAATGTCTCTGTTTGGTTTTTGATTGGAATTGCATTGGATCTATAAATTGGTCTGATGGGGATTGGCATGTATTTATGACAATGGGAAGGTATTCTTATCCTGAACAGAGTAATCTCTCTCCATTTATTCAGGTTTTTTAGTTTCTTTATGAAGAATATAAAACCTTGATTAAGGTCTTATACATGTTTTGTTAGATTTATTTTAGAAGTTTCCTTAGAAGTTAGAAATCTTAAAAATTATTTTTCCTAATTATGCTGGTATGTTGAAATGCATTTGATTTTTCTATATGATAAATTCACCCATCTTGCTAAACTCTCATTATTGCTAGTAATATATCTGTAAATATTAGGTATTATCTACGTAATTTATGGAGAATGGAGTTTTTGCTTTTTTCCACATCGGATTTTATATTTTTTAATTTTGTTCTTGACTTGTAGGTCTAGGACTCCAGTACAGTGTTGAATAGAAGCAATGATAATAGGCATCTTCATCTTGTTTCTGATTTTAAAGGGAATGCTTCTAACATTTTACCATTATTGTTTGCAGTAGGTTTTTAGTATATATCCATTTTAGACTAAGGAAGTTCCCTTCCATTCCCATTTTGCCAAAAATATTTTAAAAATTATATATTGGTATTGTATTTTGTCACATGTTTCTTCTGCATTTATTGAAATGAACATGTGGTTTTTCTGCTTTAGTCTGTTAATGTGGTGAATGATACAGATGTTTCTAATGCTAAACTAAACCACTTTTGAGTTTCTGGGATAAATGGGTCCTGATATATTATCTTTTTTCTTTCTTTTTAAAATAAGTATCTGTCGCTGGATTTGATTTCCTAATAATTTGCATGGAATTTTGGTATCTAAGTTTATGAGCAAGATTGGTCTATAATTTTCTGGTCACAAATGCCGTTGTCTGGTTTTGGCATACTGGTCTCACCCTTTCTCCTCACCCTGTTTTCTGGAAGAGTTCACATCACATTAAGGTGTTTAAAAGTGGTAGAAGAAACCTCTGAAACTCCTCAGGTCTGTGTGTGTGTGTGTGTGAATATTTTTCACTGTTGATTCAGTTAAACTCATTATCTTCAGTTTTAGTCATTAGTTTTTTAGTTTTCTTTCTGTTTTTAATATAAGATTATTTATTTACGTATTGATTGATTGATTGATTGATTGCTGCATTGGGTCTTCATTGCTGTGCGCGGGCTTTCTCTAGTTGCAGTGAGCGGGGGCTACTCTTTTCGTTGCGGTGCGCAGGCTTCTCATTGTGGTGGCTTCTCTTGTAGAGCATGGGCTCTAGGTGCATGGGCCCAGTAGTTGTGGCTTGTGGACTCTGTTGCACAGGCTCAGTAGCTGTGGTGCACGGGCTTATTTGCTCTGCGGCATGTGGGATCATCCGGGACCAGGGCTCAAACCCGTGTCCCCTGCATTGGCAGGCGGATTCTTAACCACTGTGCCACCAGGGAAGTCCCAATGTAAGATTTTAAGGCTGTCAATTTCTCTTAGTGCAGTTTAGATGGTTGTGTTAGGTGACACTTTCATTATCATTCACTTCTAAATATGTAGTATTTGATTTCTTTTATGGTTTCTTTGACCTATGTGTTATTTAGAAGTATGATTTTTAACTTCCAAATGTTATGTGAATTAAAAAACTTTAAATTTAATTCTCTGCTACTTAAGCTTTTGGTGATGCGTTTATTGACACATTTTATCGAATACTTTGATAGTGTTTGAATGCTATGACACTGAGTCTTAAACATTTGCTGATATGTATTTTATGACCTAGACTTTTTATACATGTTCCGTATGTGCTTGAGCACAGTGGACATTTTGTTTAATTTTGGGGTATAAGGTTCATTTTTATCTCTAAATCATACTTGTTAATTATGTCATTTTAAAAATCTTCACTAATTTTTGTCTCCTTGAGTATCAATAACATATATGTATTGATGTTCCACTGTTTTGGTGGATTTGTCAGTGCTCCCTTTTGTTCTGTCACATATTTTGAGGCTATTTTAATAAAGTTTTGAATTGATACATCTTTTTGGTAAATTGAGGCAATATATAGTAGCCCTCTTTATCCCTAATACCATTTTTTGTTGTTGTTTGAGCATTTTTATCTTTATTAATAAGGCGATTCTAGCTTTGTTTTCCTTAGTATTTGTCTGTATATCTTTTTCTGTCATGTTCAACCTCTCTGTGACTGTATGTTTTAGGTGTGTGTGTCTCTTGTAAACAGCATATACGTGGATTTAACAAAAATGCAATTTGATAACCTCTGTTTTTTTAATTGGTGGGTTTAGTCCATTTTCTGATTTCTGAAATATTTGGTTTTAGAGCTACTATCTTGCCTTTTGGTTTCTATTAGTTTTACTCTTTCTATGCTTTTTTCCCCCTCCTATTTGTCTTTTTAAAACAAATTGTGTTAGTTTTCTTATTCCAGTCCCCTCCTCTTATAGACGTTATACCACCTATAAAAATTCTTTCAGTTGTTACCCTTGAAACTTTACCACATGTACTTATTTAAAATGTAAAGAAATAACTTAATCTCCTTCCTGAACAATACAGAGCTTCAGAACAGATTACCTGATTACCTTCCTCCCAACTAGTGTTTCAGTTATGTTTTCTTTTTAACCTCATCAATTAACTGTCATTATTACTATATAAGATAATATTTGTTTAGCTTTTCTTACATTTTTAAAGAATTTCTTTGTTCACTTTCTTGTCCTGCACACCTTCCTTCTGGAAACATTTTCCTTCTTTCAGAAGGTTTTTGCCGTGTGGCAGTTTTACTGTTATATGTGTATTTCTTTCTATTTAACCTGCTTGTTATAAGCTGTGGTTTCTGAAGCTGTGGATTCATGTACTTCATCAGTTCTAGAGAGTTCTCAACCATCATCCCTTCTCTTATTGCCTCTGATTCACTCTCCTTCATCTCCCAGGACTCCTGTTAGACATATATTAAATAATCTTATTCTGTCTTCCATATCTTAATTTTCTTCCTTATTTCCCATCATCATCTCTCTGTGCTGCTCTTTGGTACGTTATTCAGATCTCTTTTCCTCCAGAGGAGATCTGTGTTTGCTCCTTTGGGGAGCTAGGGGCTTACCCACCTGGGACCATTCCAGCCCCATTTCATGATCCAACTTAATTTAGGAGTTATTTTTGCCCAAAGTTTGTCACCGCATTGCAGTGAATGGCCTCAAATGAGCCACAGCTTCACATGTACTTAGCTCAGTGCTCTGGTTTCAGCTCACTGCCTACCTGCTCAGCCCCTTGCAGCTCTCTTTTACTTCGAAGTCTACACTGTAATGGAATATATTGTGTGCAGGATCTTGTTAGGAAGAAGGTCCCTTCAGATTTTCTAGTCTTTAGTACTGTCAGAAGCAGAAGCTGCAAGATAGGGACTTCCCTGGTGGCGCAGTGGTTAAGAGTCCACCTGCCAATGCAGGGGACATGGGTTCAAGCCCTGGTCCGGGAAGATCCCACATGCCGTGGAGCAACTAAGCCAGTGTGCCACAGCTACTGAGCCCGCATGCCACAACTACTGAAGCCCGTGTGCCTAGAGCCCGTGCTCCACAACAAGAGAAGCCACCGCAATGCGAAGCCTGCGCACCACAACGAAGAGTAGCCCCTGCTTGCCTCAACTAGAGAAAGCCCAGGCAGCAATGAAGACCCAATGCAGCCAAAACATAAATAAATTAAAAACAAAACAAAGCAAAACTGCAAGATACTATTTTTCACCAATCAAGTCAGTAAAAGTTTTAAAAACAATAAAAATCTCGGTGTGTTCAGAGTAGTAAACAAGTCTTCTCCTACATTGGTGGTAGGGGTATAAGTGGGTACAGTCTTCTACAGAAGCAGTTTAGCAATATATAAGAGCCTTAAAAAGGAAGGAGGATATTTTAAATGTTAATTGTGATTGTCTGATGGTGGGCTTTATGTATGGTGGTTTTTTAAAAAATAGTTTTGAATGTTTTCCAGGAGTCTACATTGTTGTCACATACCTAGTAATTTCTCTTAGTTGACCCTATAATCTAAGGAGGTAAAAGTAACCTGAAGTTTTTTCTATGGAGATTTTTATGGTGATATTTGTAGTTGGAAAAATTTATAAACCACTTTTGTTTTATTCACTATGCTATCCCCAACTCTTACAGCAATGCCTGCCACAAAAGGGTGCCCCAAAACTGTTGAATGAATAAATAAGAATGTCTCAATTTTGTAAATTTGGGTTATGGACTGTTGAAAGAGTTCCTATCTTGATGTGGGGTCCCATCTACTTTCTTTTCAGTTGATAGTCTGAATTAGTTGGGAACCTAGGAAGAAGTTGGACCATATAAATCAGATTCCTTGCATTTTCATAGTTGGGCCAGCGAATTCTCACTTTTAGGAAAGAGCTCTATTTAATGGTTCTCCTGAACCCTCTGTGAGAACTTTGTAGAAGCTGTCACCTTCCCTTTGCCCTTTGGGGTGGCCCAGAGGAGGCCTCTCTGAGGAGATAATAGAAAATACATATCATGGGGTCCAGGTGCTTTTACTTCCTTTAACATTAGAAAATGAACAAAAATAAAGCACGTGGATGAATAGTGAAATCTAATGGATTTAAGGGGGAGAGTGAGGGTACAGCAAAGGCCTGGCTTGGGAGAACCTGAGGGGTTGATACTTGATTTTCTTGAAGACCTGTTAATGAAATTCTTTAAAAAGTGAAATTTCTTGAAAGTCTAGGGAGTAGACTGAATCTCCCAGAATGGAAAGCAGGGTAGGGACATTCTGCATATTCTATTCTGGACTAGAGAGGACTTAATACTGCAGAAGGGAAGGAGACAATACAGGTACATGAGAACAGAAACCCGTCAGCAATCTGGTCATTGTCAGAAAGTGTCAGACTCACAGTCTGGGACCCCCGCCCCTGTCTTTCAGCTAGCAAACGTTAGAACAACTAGATAGAGTGTGAAGATTGTGCGTTATGCTCCCCTTGGTTGGATAAATCTGTTGGGCTTATTGTTTCCTTTTTCTTGGTCCTGTGAACAGATATTGCCAGTGAATTCAAAGAGCAGTTACAGACACTGATACCATATGTATTAAACCCAGCTAACTTAATGGAAAAGGAGATCAATGGCTCAAAAGTCACCTGTCGGGGGCTATTGGAATATTTTAAGGTAAATGTGGGTTTTAATTATTAAAATGTTTGACTTTTGGTTAAACTGATCTAGGTTATAAACTAACTTGGTTTCAATATTTTAAAGCCTGGGGGAAAGTTTCAAGGGGGAGATGGTGAGAGGCGTTTTGAGAGACTCCAGTGTCCTCCCAGGAGTGGGCCACTGGGTGGCAGTATCGGTCTAAGAACCAAATGGATGTTGTTTGCACTCTCTTAGAGGAGTAATTACTGTGGCTAAAGGAAGATTGTTCCTCAAGGAAGATGGTGTGGACAGGAGGTGGTTAGGAAGTTGCTGTGAGTAGGAGGAGACGGCACCTAGATGTGACACGACTACCTCAAGGCGGATGGTCACTCTGCCCACAGGTAGTGGTGAGGCCAGTGTGCATGGGGAGCCTGGTGGGAGTCCTAGACTTGTGCTGCTTTGAGAACATTTTCAGTTAACTAAAAAATGCTAACATGCACTCAGAGGTGTGCTGTGTTTTTGCTAATTCCTGGGTGTTGATCTAGGTCTTTAGGAAAATGCAATTGTATGGTCACTGTTTCTAAAAATTAAAGTCCAGTTAAATATGACAGAATGCCATTTTTCATAATTGTTTTTATGTTTATATTCTAAGGCATATATTAAAATTTACCAAGGAGAAGATCTGCCTCACCCCAAATCCATGCTTCAGGTAAGCAGTTCTTTGGCATCCTAAATGATATCCTTTGATTACTTGAGTTGACCCGTATACAGTAAGCAGAGTCCTTTAAGAAGAGAATGCTGTTGGTCCCCCCCCTTTTTATTATGCTGAGGTCCGTTCATGTTTAGCACATTTTCCAGCAGTGTGACTCCCTTCCGGTTTTCTTGTCTGTATTCATGCTGGTGAAGTTAGAACAGAATGGCTTCTTGCTGGGCCTGGTCTTCCCCCAAAACATACTGTGGAAAACAGTGTTTTATTATTCCCAGGTTAAACATACCCAGTTCTGTTAGACACATCATTTCCTGTTACCTGTTGTCTCTTTTCATAGAACATGTCCGATGTATCTAAATATTTCCTGTTTACTAATCAGGTTTTTAATTTGCAAATAGTTTTATTTCCAACATTTTGATGTTTCCAAGATGTCATTTTGTTAAAACATATAATTTCTGACTTTCATGTGCTGAAGATAAGGCCATTTATTGCCAAATCTTTATTTCTTTTTATTTATTTATTTATTTATTTAAGTACTTTTGGCCGCGTTGGGTCTTTGTTGCTGCACACGGGTTTTCTCTAGTTGTTGCGGCGAGCGGGGGCTACTCTTCGTTGCGGTGCACAGGCTCCTCATTGCAGTGGCTTCTCTTGTTGTGCAGCACGGGCTCTAGGCGCGTGGGCTTCAGTAGTTGTGGTGCATGGGCTCAGTAGTTGTGGCTCATGGGCTCTAGGCGCGTGGGCTTCAGTAGTTGTGGCGCATGGACTTAGTTGCTCTGTGGCATGTGGGATCTTCCCGCACCAGGGATCAAACCCGTGTCCCCTGCATTGGCAGGTGGATTCTTAACCACTGCGCCACCAGGGAAGCCCCAAATGTTTATTTCTTTAGTAGGATAACATTTTCACAAAGGGAGCTAGAGATTGGGATTGATGTTGTAAAGATAAATTTTTCCTCTTCTTTTCTGTGTTACATCTATTTTTTAACACATAAAATCGAAGCAAAGGAAGTACTTTCAGAGGTTTAATTTTATGATGAAGATTCTTATGTATGAGAACATTTTTTGGCAGAAAATTTGGCAGAAAAGATATATTTTAATTCATAAATTGGGCTATATGGAAAGCTGAAAAACAGAAGAATAATAAAGAAGGGGGAATGGGGAATAGGGTGAGAGAAAATTTTTACTTGGTTATTTGTGGAGGAATATTAAAAGAGAAAGGATTTACGGTTTATACTTTCATTTCTTAAAAGGCCACTGCTGAAGCCAACAATTTAGCAGCTGCAGCCTCTGCCAAGGACATGTACTATAACAACATGGAAGAGGTAGGTGTGCTGGGCAGTTGTCTTATTCTGAAATATCTATAACTGGGCATGTTGCTGACTTCAGGAGTCCAAACTTGATCCCGTTTAGTGTATCTTATGATGATGAGGCAACATTCAGGTCTTCCTGCTTATTGGGGCCTTTTAATTATGGCCCTTTCTAAGCAAGGCTTTCTTACAGTGTCACCACTCTCACTAATCAATATCACCCTGGTTACTAAGTGTGCTTTTCTGAGGAATTGAAGCCAGACCTCTATTGGTCTTGGTCATCATTTTAAAGTTAATTTCTAATATCTTAAAATAGTCTAAGCTTTTCAGTGTTTTCACTTGTTTTATTTGGCATTTGTTTTTGAAGGGTTCTTCACCCTTCACATTGTGTCTTTATTCTTTTTAGGTTTCTGGGGGCGACAAACCTTATTTGTCTCCAGACATTCTAGAGGAGAAGCACTGTGAATTCAAAGAACTTGCTCTGGACCATTTTAAGAAGATAAAAAAGATGGGTGGGAAGGATTTTAGCCTTCGTTACCAGCAGGAGCTGGAGGAGGAGATCAAGGAACTCTATGAGAACTTCTGCAAGCACAATGGTAGCAAGAATGTCTTCAGCACCTTCCGAACCCCTGCAGTGCTCTTCACAGGCATTGTGGCTTTGTACATAGCCTCAGGCCTCACTGGCTTTATTGGTCTTGAGGTGGTGGCCCAGCTGTTCAACTGTATGGTTGGACTGCTGTTAATAGCGCTTCTCACCTGGGGGTACATCAGGTACTCTGGTCAGTATCGTGAGCTGGGCGGTGCTATCGATTCTGGTGCAGCATATGTATTAGAGCAGGTAAGTGGTGCCAGCTGAGCAGGCTGACGGTTGGTAATGGACAGATATTTGTGCTTTTATTGTAAAATATCTCCATTTGGAAGAGTTCAATAGTGAAAGAAGGCATGAGAAACTTCCCCTGGCCATTTTTTTTTTTCTAATAGGCCTTACGTTTTATTATCCTTCTTTAGGATATTAATGTTTATTTGTAATATTTTGTTTCCATGCTTAAAAACTGCTCTTTAATGCAAAAAAATTTCCAACTTACATATGTTGTGTTCTTCATGGGAAACTTTTAACTGCGTGTTCATCAGACATAATTCCTGTGTGAGTCTCTCCCACATCCAAGGTTAGTTTGCTTCACTGAAAGTCACAAGCTATGAAAAATATGAACTTAACAAACTGTTCTATTTTGAGACCTACTAATGGATGGCATGTCTTTCACTTAAATCATTCAGTAAGTCAGTGGCTTTTGACATTGACATGATCTCTAGGTTTATAGATCCTTGAGACTCGGCTTTCTCTTTCTGAGTAGCAGGAACATATCAGTTAAGTTAGAAGCTTGTGGTAAAGCCAGGAGAGCTGCCCACCCCATTCCAGTAAGGTAGCAAAGGCTCAGCTGACGGACTCTCTGGGGAGTTAGCAGCTGCCACAGGCTCCCCGACCCCTGCATTTTCATTCCCTTATTTTCTATAACATACTAACAATGTAGACAGAGATTTTCGAAAGTTTGTCTCCAATGGCTTACTCTTTTGATGCTGTGCTGTATTTTATTAACTGACATGTTGAATAAATGGACTTTTGCAGGCCACTTCTCACGTTGGTAATTCCACTCAGGCTGCTGTGAGGGACGCAGTTGTTGGGAGGCCATCCTCGGATAAAAAAGCTCAGTAGCATCTTAACAAGAGGATCCAACAAGACCCCGGCCAGCCCCTTCTGATTTCTGGGCTTCTGCCACGGCCACAGGTCCAGGTCCCAAGGAACGCAGACCTGGGACCATCTGGGAAGAGCTGAAACACGGCACTAATAAATGAACAGACCTTTCCTGTGGTTTCAAATTCTTAAACACACTTCCATTTCTCTTGGAAGCATTTCTTTTCCTTGCTGGTGTAGATCCAAGCCTATGTCTGTCTTCTTATTACTCACTGCTTTGTGCACTTTATGGGGAAAAAGCTAAAAGAAAAAATGGAAATGCGGTTTTGTCCTATATGTGCCATTTAGTGCCTTTTAAGGTTGAATCCATGCTTTTGAGGACACAATAGGGAGGGGATTGAGGATAACCACATGAAAGATGCTGTTTTGGTGAATTATCAGTTCTTTTGTCCCTTACTCTTTTGAAAAGGATTTTTTTTTTTTAAAGTTTACAAAACTTGCAAAAGCTTCAGAACTAAAGACTGACTAAAAATGATGCCATTACACTTTTAAAGTCTTACAATATTAGAGAATTGTTTTTGCCACATAGTATGGAAAAATTATATCGTATTTAACTCTACCGTACACTGAAATTTAAGGTCTGTTTCCTGACAGTCTGGCAGTTTTGTTAGAACATATTCTGTTCTGTTTTTTTTTTTTTTGCCTTCATTCATTCCTATAGCTTCTTTCTAGAAAAGAGACAAACGTGGCTTGAGAAACCAGAGCAGCTTGTAATAAAAGGAATGAGCTTTCATACTTTAAGAAAAAAGCTTGAGTTTAAATGAACCATGTGACCTCTGATAAGTCATTTGAACTTGTGCCTTGGTCAGATTCACTGTAGGTTTATATACATGTATGTATTATACATAACTCACACACAATTGTCATTTGAGAGTTTTTGTTTTTTAGACTTCTGTATGAGAACAGATCTTTATCAAGGATTAGAGGAAAGACATTTACCAAACATACTGCCTTTAACTGACATCCTATTTCATGTGGTTTAGCAGTAAATCAGGTCTTTATCCACAATGTTTATTTGCATTCTCCTATTCACTGTCTAATGTTTTTAATAATGGAGCTAAAACTGTCAGTTTTATTTAGTGAATCATCCCTTATTTAACTTTATACATGACTAGTCTGGTAGCTTTAAAATAGCTTTGGCTTAGTAAGGACCAAAGTCCCACCCAAATATGGACATATAATATCTAGAAGTATCTAAGAATTCTTCATTTACCTTGATCATGTGATAAAAAATTTTATCAGTTGCCTTTTTGGTTTTATAATGGTGAATTGTTGTGGATTTTAAAACTTCATAAAACTTGCCTGCAGGTATTTATATAAACATTCAGGTATGTGAGCCTTAATTCTTAAGATAATTTAACTTTTGCTGTGGGAGGGAGGGAGGTAGGGAGGTTTAGGCAAATTCTGAGTGTAAATTCTTTATACACGAAGTATGAATGGAAGGTAGAAAAAGTCTCTTCTAGCATGTAATCTCTTTGTCAAAGAATATTTCTCTTGACTGTTTTAACACTTTACCACTCAAGTATTTTTACAAGTTATGAATTAATTCCAAGTGTTTTATGTATTTTTTCATATTTACATACCATCTTGCCCTGAAGTTCTTGCTATTTTATTCAACCGTGGTTAAATTTTAGAAAAATTCCAGCTTGTCCTAAAAACTGTTTACTTGCATATCAGTGGTACTTAGCTTTATTATCAATAAATTAAAAGCTTAGTTTTAAAATTTTGGTGCATTTTCAGGTGGCCTCTCATCTTCCTGAAGGTTGATACTTATTTGCTAAAGGCCTTACAGATGTTGAGATACTTAGCTTTTAATGCATTTGTATAAGCACATTTATAGATTTCAGAAATATTGTCTAGAATTATCCTACTTTTAATGGTGAGAAAAGGATGCTGTGTTTAAATTTTATTTTAATACTAAAATATTAGATTTTTTAAAATAAAAAATATATGATGTATGATTTAATGAAATCTTAGAATTTAGTTACTGTTTAAATCCACCATTTCTGTTTTGATCTTAAAGGAATAACTTTGTTTAATTACCCTGGAGAACCCTTATTTTTTTGTCTTTATCAGTTAACTTATTCTGCCTCTGGAAATTGTTTATAAATTTTTCTCAGTGAGGATTTTTATGAGTTTCCTTTGGCCTCATTTTTTTTTAACAGAAAATTGATGATTTTATGTCAGCTTTTCCAATAAAAGGTACATTCTCATTGCTGGCTATAAATAGTCCTGGGGAGGTTTATAACCAGGTTGAAAAGAATGTCTTTTACCCCATATCTCCCCTCAGCCGTTAGTTTGTGGGTCAGGGACATTACTTAGGACTAAGTTTTTGCTTGGTGTTTGTTGCTCTGCCACTCCTGCCTTCCCATGCAAGCATTTTTAATTTGCACATTCCAAACAGTATATGGGGCACATTCCTATTAACATATAAAAGGTTTTCAGAATTTTCTATGAAAATACTTCATTTTAGGAGAGGTTACATATTGTTAAGTTTTTTGTTTTCTTAATACTTCCAGTTAGCTTCTAAGTAAAAATAATAGAATCAAAATTTCGATTGTTTCACTGAGGTGTGTAGACAAAATGAGGGAAAACGATCATGTATGGTGATAAAACATCCTTAGAGTCATAACCTTATTTTAGCAGTATACCAGCAGATCTGTTTGTCCCGCAGAGGTTTATATAGTAAGAGCTACTTCATACTTGGTAGAGTTGCCTGTGAGTATTGTTTTTGTTTTACCTGGTTTTTCTTTTTTTTTTCTCTTTCATGAAGTAAAATGCTTTATGCGAACAAACAGACAAACTGCCTTGTACTGGCAGTGCGTTTCTTTAACAGGTCATACCCAGTGTTCCACCTGGCTTATGAAAATGGTGTCTTGGATAGGGTGAGTTTGGATGAGTGTGTACGTATGCATGAGTTACAGAGAAATTAAGTAGTTGATTTAAGTCCAGGCAAAAGTGATTAAAAAACAGTTTTACTTTTCCCTAGAGTATTTTTTTTTAAAATAATGTAACTTATATGGACATCTTCATAGAACTATTGAAATGTAATTTAGGATTATTTAGGATGGCTGCCATCTAAGGTCGCAAACATGGGCTGCATCATTCTGGCTTACCTTTAGATCCAACAAAATTTCAGTCAAGAATAAGGGCATAATGAAGACAAGCTTCAGTTACTAAAACACAAACTGTTTGTGTAGGTGGTGTTTTAAAATGACATTCAAAAGCCCATTTGTAAGAGACCATTTTGCATTTGAATTGTTTTCCTTCTGTTAAGTCCTATTTTGGATAGTGGTTCTCGTCTATCTCGAAATGCATAAAACTTACCCCTGGGAGGCATATTTAAAAAAAATTCAAATTCCCAGCTTTATACCCAGGGATTGCCTCAGTGGGTCTGGGTCTGGGTTGTGGCCCTGGAATCACCACTTTTAAAAACAGCATCACAGGTGGTTCAGAGACCACAGCGAGAGAGACTGCTCAGAGGGATGGGAAAGTGCAATTCAGTATTGTCTGGAGGCAAGTGGATGGCTTTTGCCTGAGGTTCAGAATAGGTGGTCTACTGCCAGATACAATCACTGAGAGTTTACAGTGTTCAGAGTAATAAGGATGCCTTTAGTCTAGAGGATTATCTAAGTTCTGTGAAAATGTTTTTCTAGATTAGGAAGCCCTAGTGCCTTCTCTGAGAAGTGAATGTACAAGTATCCTATTTACTAATGGGTGTAATTAGGATTTAAAAAAAAAAAACTATTTTGAAAGTTGTTTTTCTTTTAAAAAGCAAAATTCAGCACTGTGACTTGAACCTCTAAATCTTTTATGCACAGAAAACCTTAAGCCTGAGTAAAAATGAACAAAAAGGAAGGAGAAGATCCTAACTCTGAAAATTAGCCACAAAATAGGCCTTACCAGGGACTTTCAAGATAGATCTAAGGGCAGAAAGATTTTAGAAGAAATTTTTCTTCCTGGGAAAGGAATTTCAGGTGCCAGAACTAAAATTTAAATGTAGTGTTTTATGACCAAGGGAAGGTTGCATTTGATTCCCAAAGTTTCCAATTTAGATGAATAAATGCTATCATGGACTTAAGCCTTAAAGGAGTTAATATTAATTTTGAGCATATATAGAATTTCCTCTCCGATTTCTTTTTCTTCAAAAAAAAAAAAAAAGATTTGTTCAAAGCACTTTCTTTCTCCTAGACCCTTTTTGAATGGCTTTAAAATTTAATATACTTTTTAAAAAGTGCAATGGATTAGATTATGCTATTAGTGTATTAAAAGCATGTTTCTGTTTCTTAGTTTTAAGGTCATTTAATGGAATAAAGATCACAGCACCATGTTACTTGTGTTTCTTCTTTCTCTGTTCTTTAACATGGGAGGATCTGTGAAGTACATTTGGGCTTGGCAAAGCAAATAGGATCTCTGAGGGGATGAAAACTTGGGTCAAAGGCGGCAGTGGTAACGTGGTTTGAGTCAGCTTTCTCTGTCCTGCAAAACAATACTGAACTAGTATCTTACTAGCATAATGCTGGAGCAAGCTGTGCTGTTGGAGGTATTGGGTAAAATGGAGCTAACTGGTTAATGGTTCCTTGTTGGGAGTGGGGTGAGGTAAAGAAAGCTCTATTGAAAGCTTTCCCTTTCACTGACGACCTTGGAGGCAGTGGGGAAGTTGGTTTGAACTTCTCAAATATTGACTAATCACTTTACATACCCAATTTAGCCCTACAATAAAAAGATTTATTTCCTAGTTTGAAACATACACTGGGTGGGGTCAGTAGCCTCCATCCATCCATCCATCCATCCATCCATCCATCCATCCATCCATCCATCCCTGATCTTACCAGGCTGGGTGTTGCACTGAGTTCATCGCAGTTTAGTAGGGAAGGGGCAAACTCACAAGTAGATGTGATACGAAGAGTATGGGGAGTGATGATTCCTCCATCAGGCTGGGGGGAAGGAAGGGCCAGGGTGGGAAAAGTGGTCATGTGTGTGTGGGGAGACGTCAAGCAAACCGTGGCTTGTCTTTGGTGCATTGGCATTGTTGCCTTTGATGACCATAAACAGTTTGCCAAAGATAAGTCCAACTCTAACTAGCTTAATAACTAAAAAAAAAAAAAAAAAAAAAAAAAGTAATTAGGAAAAAGTTTCTTATAATTGGCTGCCTAGAAGTTAAGCTAGCGTGAGGCCCTGGAAGGACTCAAATGTCAACAGGACTATTATCTCCTGTGCGCAGTGGCTGCATTATTTGCTCTTGCGGATAGATCTCCTCCGTGCTGCTGGGGAGGGCAGGAACAAATGGCTCCAGGCTTGCATCATCTCTCTCTTAAGTCCCCAGAGGAAAGAGGCTTTTTGACCCACTGCCTATTCAAAAGTGTGTATTTTATATGTATATACACACCTCCATCCTAGAGAAAGATACTGACTGGTCTGGCTTGGGTCATACGCTCCTTCCAGGGCCACTGCCTAACCTGAGGGCTGGGGAATGATAACCAGCCATATGTAGGTCACATGTGTCCCTACTCGGGGTGATGGGGGTACTGTGATTGGCGGCTCCACCAGAACCACATGGAGTGACCAGGTGAGAGACTGCTGGACAGAAACGAATGTCCACTGCAGTTTTCAGTTCCCCAGACTGGCCTTTTAACAAGCATAGTGGAACGAGAGCCTGCAGCATCTCGGGAATGTGCTTTTAAGGGGAAATAGACGTGGTGATACTGCGCGTTTATGCAGCGGAAGCTCTTCAGGGCCTCTCAAGAGGGGTTTATTCTCACCCCTTCAGTAGGGCTTGAGGGGTTGCAGAGAGAGGCAATTCACAAGGGAGTTATACTTCACCTTCCTTTCATAAAAGCCTGATTTTTCCAGCCAGGATGAACTGTCAAAATCGGCCTATTCTCAAAGCCTGCCCAGAGTGGCCTGGATACACGTAAAAAGCCTGCATTCACTTGGCTGATGGAGCACCTTTCCCCTGAGGGGCGCTCCAGGTTTGAGTTGCTGTTAAGCGTCAGAGCCCTCATGTTACCATGAAATGCTCCTCCTGTGGATTCGGCTCCCTTAGATGCGGTTTGCTGCCCACTCTTCCTCCCCCGCCCCCTTTCCTCTTGGCCTGGCCTTGCTTCTCAGACCCGCCCCCCACCGGCTCAGAATCCCCACAGGTTCTCTTAGGCCTGCTCGGCATTTAGCCTCGTGCCATTTCCTCCCACTTTCTCAGTTACTTCTTCCTCAGAGGCAGCACGACAATGGATCTCCTGGAGGAGAACCGTCAGAAGGCAGAGAACGGAGAGATTGCAAAGAATTAAAAATTAATATTTTCCACCTGTCACAAGAAGAGGACCGGGGCTCCACAGCTGGTTGCAGAAAAGACTGGAGGCTTCGTGGGCAGATAGCAGTTTGATCCTGGCTGTTTTGATCTTGGCTCCCCACCCAAATCGTTGTTTTAGACTTGGAATGGGGCTTAAGGGCAGACTGTCTTGCTGGGGATGGTGGTGGCATCACATGGTATCTTCTCTCGGGGATTTTCTTACAGAGCTCCACTTTTGAGAGCTGTGTGAAAGGTCAAAATCACTTCCTTGACATCCCCGCCCCTCAGTGTTCTTTTTATTTTGTTTTTCCTGGCAGAGCAACAGGAAAAAAAGAAGGAAGGGAGGGAGGGAGGGAGGGAGGAAGGAAGGAAGGAAGGAAGAATAAGAAAGTAAAGGAAGTGACATCTGGGCAATACTGAAAGCAGAGAGTAAGAAGAGGCAGAATCAGTGTGGTTTCCTCAAAACCGAACCTTTCCATCCTGGGTTTGACTGCCTTACAGGTAGTCTCTTGCTCAATACACGTAACAATTTGTGGAGTGAGTAGTAATGCATATAAAGCTTATTTACAGTGCCTCTGACTCTCCTTGCTGGGAAGCTGGTGAATAACGTGATTGATGAACATTTCCTTCTTCCTGTTAACAACAGCCAACGGGTCCCGAGTGAGAACTTGACCCGAGCCAGACATCGGGCTCCCACTTTATAAGCCTCATTTCATCTGTTGCTTTCCCTTTGGGGAATGTATTTTTTTTTATATTATCTTATATATTGTACAGTATCATCACCACTCCACTGACAGATGAACAAACAGGCTGAGAGAGGGAAGGGTGCCCTGGACCCTGTAGGTAGCCAGGGACAGGATTTGGCCCACGCGTCCTGATTCCAAGCTCAGTGCCGGCGGGAGGGGGCAGGAAAATAGAGATGAACAGGAGCTGCTTCTACCCTTGCGGAGTCACAGACCAGTGCACAGGAAGGGCCTGTCTTTGGTCACTCGTTCACTCATTGATTCATTGATCCATTCATTCATTCATGAAATACCTACTGTGTGCCAGGTGGGTGCCAGGTTTTGGGGATATCTAATGGCTTAAGACCCAATAGTTAAAAGTACTTTCTCTCTGGTATGCCCTTGCCTTTAAATGGCTTTAAAGCTTAATCTACAGTAGTCCCCCCTTTTCCTAGGGGGATACGTTCCAAGGCCCCCAGCAGATGCCTGAAACCGCAGGAAGTACGCAACCGTTAAGATAGTCCCCGCTTATCCACGCTGTTGTCTCCCTGTTTGTTACCCAGCGGACTGCAGAGAAAGAAACCGCGGATAACGGGGGCCTATTGTAGTTTTAAACTACAGTATAAGCCCACTTGAGTGGAGGAAATAAGCAGATTGATGACACGCCAGTGTGATGTGTATACAAGAACTTAAGTTGAGCGGGCCGCAGCGCGTGCGTAGACGAGGGGAGGAGGCGGTGGCCCTGCGCTGGGTTCTGGAGGCGCCTCCGCGCGGGGAGGGTGTGCTGAGAGGTTTCGGGGTGAGCGGGGAGCGTCCTGGTCTGTCTGCCCCAGAGGCGGGAGCAGGCTGTCACTGTCGCCGGGGCAGGGAGCTCTGCGAGGCTCTAATTAGTCAGTCTCACGGGGAGGGGCCGGGTGACCTCACGCTGGCCTGGACTCTGCGGCCATTTAGCCGGTTCCCTTTGCAGTGGAGGCCGCACTGCATTCCAAGTCCTCGAGGTGGGTGGAGCGGTACTTCCCGGAGCTTAAGGAAGGGTGAGACGCTTGGGGTGGCTCTCAGGTGTTCCAGGCTGTGTGGGGGATGGAGAGCTTGGGTGAGGCGGGAGTAAACAAGTTAGGGAGCAGCTGAGGGCAGCGGCCGGGGAGGGAGGGCCGGGCGCGAGGGCGGCCCCGCTGACTCTCTGGGGGCGCAGCGCGCCCTGGTAGGTGACACGGCGGCTCGCGCTCCCCGCCGCTGTGCCGCCCGGCTCTCCGGTATCAGGTGTACCTCCCTGCCCCCTGCAAGGGATTCATCCGTTCACGACCAAGTGCAGGGGCAGGGAGGGGGCGGGCGAGGAATTGGCAGGGAGTGAGCCCGTTGTTCTCGGAGGGGTTAGAGACCAACCGGGCACGGTCTCCCTCGCCAGAAGCCACAGTCCCCTGGGGTCTTGGGGACGCTGTTTCCTGCTACTGACCATGAATCCCTGCTCCCCCGCTGCCTCAGGCGTTTACGCAGCTGATAAAGCCAACTCCAGCGTGAAATTGAGGGCCTTCATTACCGAAGAAGATGCGCGCCCCCATGGTAAGTTGGGGGGGGCGCGAGTGGGCTGGGGGTGGGAGCCGTGTTTCGGTGGGTCTGAGTCATCACTTCAGAGAGAGGGTTCTTGAGGATGTGGCCTCCAGATGTGGATGCCCCACTGGCCGGTGGGCATCAGGTGTGAGATGCGCGTCGGTGGGTATCCGTTGGAGTTGTCTCAGTGTGAGTACTTGCGTGGGTGGGTTGGGAGGCCGCCCTGCCTGAAACAGGCCCCCAGGAGCGGGGAGGCAGCAAGGAGAAATTTGCCCCAGCAAGGCCCTGTGCTGCCTTCCCGAGTCAGACCAGAACACCTGGATGGGCTCCTGGGGCTGAGTGTCTGGGGCTGCACCTGCTGCCCCCGCGCCTGGGTCTGGCAACAGGTGCTTCTTCTGGCCTCAGCTGATGCACCTCATGACCAGCCCTGCCAGCAAGTTCCCAACTCTCACTTTTCCTATGGTTCAGAAATCACAAAGGGGCTTAGCAAATGCTTCCTTTCAGCCTAGCTGGACCTACTCCAGAGAGGTTCTGAGCCCGGCTTTTGAGGTAGTCTCCCCCTGGGATTGTGTTCCTGCTGAGCACCTAGCTGTGGCACTTTGACCAAGTTTCAAATCCACTCTGTTCCCCAGAGTGAGGATTATATGACTTAATACTTATGAAGTGCTCAGAACAGTGCTTCACACACATATTATGTGCTCAACTGTAATTCATTGTTGTTATTATGATTATGATTATGTTGTTATTATGATTATGATTTAATCCATGTAAAGGGCTTAGCACAGTGCCTGGTATTAGGGTGTACCTGGAATATTTGATGTCTGGAGCGGTCATTTGAAAACATCCTCTCCTTTATCTAGCAACATTATTTTCAGTAATAATCATGAAATGAATAGTAATAATGGCCAGAAAAGAAACACAGTCAAGTTTCTTCTGTTGAGCTTTGTATATGAAATCATGCCAGTGAAAAAATAAAAACTGAAAAATAAAGTAGGTGTTATAGAGAAAAATAGAAGTAATGGGTTAATAATTTTTAATTGCATTAGTTTATTTTTGAAGAAAACGTATTCTTACATATAGGTTGGTCACAGTAGTGAATAATAATGCCATTACAGTTTCTGTTTTGGAACTTTAATTTCTGAAAAGTTGTCCTTGACTTTGACAAAATTGATCTTCTTTGCATATTCATGTTCAACACTCAGTAGAGCTCGATTTGTCCATTTACCTTTATTCACAGTTGAAGAACACTTTTTAAATTTACTAAAAATTTTTTTTATTGAAGTATAGTTGATTCACAATGTTGTGTTACTTTCTGCTGTACAGCAAAGTGAATCAATTATACATATACATATATCCACTGTTTAGATCCTTTTCCTATATAGGTCATTACAGAGTATTGAGTATAGTTCCCTGTGCTATACGGTAGGTCCTTATTAGTTATCTATTTTATATATAGTAGTGTGTATATGTCGAGAAGACACTTTTTATTAATCTTAATTTCAAAAGCTTCTCTCATATGAAACAACAGATATACAAATTGGAAAAACCTTAAACATTAGGATAAGTTTGTCAGAAATTCATAAAAATCCCATTTCATAATAAATTGGAGAAATTGCAACACTGCCTATGTCTTAAAAAAATTAATTCTAGTGGCTTCTATTTTTTATTTTTATTTATTTTTGCTGATCTCTAGATCTCTCTCTCTTTTTTTTTTTTTGGCTGCACCACATGGCTTATGGGATCTTAGTTCCCAGACCAGGGATTGGACTGGGTCCTCGGCAGTGCGAGTGTGGAGTCCCAATCACTGGACCACCAGGGATTCCCGATTTTTTATTTTTATTTTTAAAATTTATTTTATTGGAGTATAGTTGACTACAATGTGTGAATTTCTGTTGTACAGAACAGTGATTCAGTTATACACATATATACATTCTTTTTCATGTTCTTTTCCATTATAGTTTATCAGAGGATATTGAATATAGTTCCCTGTGCTATACAGTAGGACATTTGTTGTAATTAAATGGCTTTAATTTTTTTAATTTTGATTTTTTATTATTATTTTTTAAAACATTTATTTATTTATTTGGCTATGCCGGGTCTTAGTTGCCACATGCAGGCTCTTAGTTGCGGCATGCGGGATCTAGTTCCCTGACCAGGGGTCTAACCCGGGCCCCCTGCATCGGGAGCGTGGAGTCTTAACCCTGGACCAGCAGGGAAGTCCTCATTCTAGTGACTTTTAAATATATCCACATTTAAAACATTTTCACTGAAACATATTCAACAGAAAATTCATTGTAAGCTTTTATCTTATTCGGCAAAATTCTCCCCAGTTTTTCTTCCTTGGCAAAAATCAGAGAAAATGGCTGAATGATGGTGAACTTTGACATTTATTTAATCCACTGCTTTAGAATGAGAGTCTAGTTCTTGGTGAAAATGGTCCAGACTTCCAAACACTTCTCTTTCAAACACTTTTCTTCTGGCGCTGGGAGAGCAGACTCTTGTCTTCTGTTTAAACACAGGAAAATGTAGGACCACAGGGGTTGGCAGCCCAGACTGTGCTGAAAGTGAACTTGAACCATTCTGAGCCATTCAGAACTTACTGTTGGAACAGACACATGTAGCTGAGTCTGTGTGTGTTGGAGGTTGACCGTGTAGCTGGGTGTTCTCTGATTAAACTTCCACAGAGAAGACTGAAAGAATAAGAAATGAAAGTGTGCTAATTTAAAGCTCACATATATATTATTATTATTATTTTTAAAATAAATTTATTTACTTATTTATTTATGGCTGTGTTGGGTCTTTGTTGCTGCGTGCAGGTTTCTGTAATTGCGTTGAGTGGGGGCTACTCTTCGCTGCGGTGTGCGGGCTTCTCATTGCGGTGGCTTCTCTTGTTGCAGAGCACGGGCTCTAGGCGTGCGGGCTTCAGTAGTTGTGGCACGTGGGCTCAGTAGTTGTGGCACGCAGACTTCAGTAGTTGTGGCTCGTGGGCTCTAGAGCGCAGTCTCAGTAGTTGTGGCGCACGGGCTTAGTTGCTCCGCGGCATGTGGGATATTCCTGGACCAGGGCTCGAACCCGTGTCTCCTGCATTGGCAAGCAGATTCTTAACCATTGTGCCACCAGGGAAGTCCCTATATTATTAACTCTCAACAGGAATTGCATGAGTTAGAACTTAGACCAATATCACTGATATTGTTTAAAAGTGTTGGCACATGGTGATAATAAACAGCAGACTGATTTTTGGTGTGTCTTATGGTTTTAAAATTCTCTATGGACAACTCTCCCCTATTTGTCTGCACCCAGAGGATTTGGCTCTCACTTTCCCACTCTGGGTGTGCCACTCCCTGGCTCTTAGGGCTTGACAAATGTTAGTTGTTGTTAAAGCAGCTGCCTGGACCTCCCTGGGACGGAGAGGCTGTGTGTCTACCATATGGGCCCACGTTTCTCTGAGCCCTTTAGCCCAGCCCTGAGTCCTCCTGGTCAGGGCCAGCACTGACCATTTCCCTCCCCTCTGTGTTCTAAATTTATTTAGAATTCGTGGGCCAGGAGCTTTGCCTTCCCTTCTCCACCCACCCTGCCCTTAAACCTGTGGCTTGTTGAGCAGCGGCTGCTGGGGACGTGAAGCTCCAAAGGGTATCTGAGGCTCCAGATATGCAGAAATCGATGGGCCTGCTCTGGTCTCTGACTCTAGACTCACTTATTGACTTCTTTATGACCCTCTAGGTTTGCCGGATGATCTGACAGATCTCTGTGGGGTTAGTTAAGGTGCAAAAGGGAGGGGGTGGGGCCAGAGGCTGGGAGGGGCTTGAGGAGGAAGCAGTGTGTCCCTCTTGCCCACAAACCTCTGCTGAGAATGTTGTATGTGCCTGGCTGGTTGCTCAGTCCAGCTGGAGAGCTGGGCAGGGAAACTGATCATTCCTTCCCAGGGGCTCAGCCCAACAATTATCATCATCGGATAAACAGGGCTGCGGCTGATAAACACTGTCTGCCCTGGAGTCTGGAGGAGGCACTGAGGAGGTGGAGACGTGAGGGATGAGTAGGAATTTGGCATTGAACAGTCAGGGGCATTTCAGGACTAGAACACAGTGATGTGGAGGCAAAGCTCACCATGGGGATGCTGATCAGATCTCAGTAGCTTCGTGTGAATTACTGGGTGCGTGAACAGAACTTGGCCTTTGGATGCAGGAAGACCTGCAGTGTAATCCTGGCATTGCTTCTCAGGGAGTTCTCTTGGGCAAGTTACTTCCTACCTCTGAGCTGTTTTCTGGTCAGTAAAATGGGCTGCTGTAAGGATTCCAGGTAACTTGTGAAAACCCCAAGGAGTGCATGGTGACAGCGGTGGTGGTTCCCACATGAGTTCAGGGGGAATCCTGGTTCCCGTGGGGTGAGGTTCAACATGTAGAACAGGTCTGAGGCTTGGAGGTCAAGAGCCTGGGAGGGCGAATGAGTTTTGCCTCCTTTTTCCAGGATACACATGACCTTTGGGTTGCTGTGGCTGGACCTGGTACCCACTGGAGCTGCCACTGTCCCTCTCCCAGAGGCTGGCAAGGGAAGAGGTGATGTGTCAGCCCAACCCCTCCTCTACCTTCTCACTGGGCCCAAGGCTGGGGAATCTGCCCCCCACCTCGAGTTCCCCGGACCCACACAGCCTGGCGCACAGTGTCTCAACCCTCTAATAAGCGTTAAGGGGTTTTGCAGCTTTTCACCCCCATTATCTCACGTATTCCTCACACAAACTCTGCTGGATGGATCTTAATGGCGCTGTTTTACCAGAGAAGCTCAGAGAGGTTAAATGATTCTTGAAGGTCACACAGCAATAGAGCAGAGGGGCCTCACTTGCAGGGGGCCTGGGCCGTGCTTCTGACAACACAGCCTCAGATAGACAGGATTGATGGTGGGCTCTTCGGGGGTTTCTTTTCTTCTTAAAGCCTTGGCATCAAAACTCCCAACTCTCTGCTGGAAAAGTCCCTTTTCAGCACCCTCCCTGGACTTCAGGTTTTTGAATTACATGCTTGTAGATGCTTTCCCCAGAGTATCAGAAATGAAGTGGGTGAGGTGGGGAGATTTCCACACTCACCACAGCATGTGATTTGGGAACAAGAACTTGCTCTCAGGCTGGGTTTCACAACCTCCATAGTGTCTCCAGCTACTCCTGGAGCTGCCTCTGACCTTTCCAAATCCAAAATAATAAAAGCACCCCCAAGAACAGTGGTAGCAAATACTGCTGTTTACCTATGTGCCAGGTAGTATTTGCTGAGTGTTTTATAGGTACTAATTTATTTGATCCTCAGGACAACCTCATGAATCAGGTGCTATAATTATCCTCATTTTAGAGCTGAGGAAACTGAGGCTGGGAGAAGTTGGGTAACATGCCCAAGGCTATCCAGCTAGTTAAGTAGCAGAGTCAGAATTTGAACCCAGGCTGTCTGGCTTCAGAGCCCCATGGCTGTAATCAGTATGCAGTTTCTGAAAACCAAATGCATCCTAATTTAAATGCAGAGCAGTAACGCTCATTAGCCTACTTTCTGTATTTTTTGTATGCCTGAAATATTTCATTAAAATAAAAAAATTGCAAACTTCTGATGAGGAGGCTAAATGGAGCTATGTGTAGGCAGATTGGAATGCTTCCTTAGTGGCCTTGAATGAAAGAAAAACATTCTAGGGACTTCCCTCGTGGTCTAGTGGGTAGGACTCCACGCTCCCAGTGCAGGAGTCGGGGTTTGATCCCTGGTCAGGGAACTAGATCCCACATGCATGCCACAACTAAGAGTCCACATGCTGAAACTAAAGAGTCTGCATTGCCGCAACGAAGATCCCATGCGCCGCAACTAAGTCCCGGCGCAGCCAAAATAAATACATAAATAAATATTTAAAAAAATAAATAAGTAAAATTAACTAAAAATATAGGTACCCCATTCAAAGTAAAATTTAAAAAAAATAAAGAAAAACATTCTTTTTGTTTTGTTTCAACCCTTGGGTTGAAAATTCTTCTGGAAGTGCCCTTACTTTTCCATCTGGTCCTGTCCATTGCCCACGGCTGAGGGTCTCACACTGGCTCAGAGTTGCAGGAGTGAATGTGGATTAACATGCAGGGGCAGATGGTGAAATCTGCCAGAAGGCTGGCAGATTCTCCTCGTGCTGGGGACCAGGCTGTGGTTCAAGTTCCTGCTTTGCTACTTTCGGGCTGACCCTGGATAAGTGACCTCATTCCCTTAGCGTCAGTTTCCCCACCTGCAAAGTGAGGTATGACTGCCCCTCTCTGCCTAAGCCGTCTCTCCTGTGGTTCTCTGGGCTGCACGGTAGAATCACCTGGAAGCTTATAAAACTGCCAGGCCTGGGTTCCACCCCAGGGATCCTGCTTCTGACCCAACCGCAAGATCACCTGGAGACACCCGCACCGCTGTGCTTTTGCTCCTGTCTGCCCCGTCTCCATATTTCCCCTTTCCGGCCGCTTCCTCCCCACTGCCTCCTCTGATTGCAGGAGAGTGTGAGGGTTAAGAGTGAAGGACTGTAAAGCACCGAGCTGATCTCCGAGCTGATCTCCCTGTGCTATGCGGCTGCTTCCCACTAGCTATCTATTTTACATTTGGTAGTGTATATATGTCCATGCCACTCTCTCACTTCGTCCCAGTTTACCCTTCCCCCTCCCCATGTCCTAAAGTCCATTCTCTACGTCTGGGTCTTTATTCCTGTCCTGCCCTTAGGTTCTTCAGAAACATTTTTTTTTTTTTTTTTTAGATTCCATATATATGGAAAAAAAAAAAAAAAGAGTGAAGGATTTGGGGGAATTCCCTGGTGGTCCAGTGGTTAAGACTCCACGCTTCCACTGCAGGGGGCACGGGTTGGATCCCAGGTGGGAGAACTTACATCCCACATGCCTCGAGGTGTGGCCAAACAAAACAAAACAAAACAAAAGTGCAGGATTTGGGTTTGAATTCTGTGTCTACCATGTACACGCTCCCTGTCATCTTTTAAGACTTCAGCAAAATCTCAGCTGCTCCCTTTTCTAGGAGGAGGTCCTCTCCTAGTCTCTCTTATACCCATTTCAGCCGGCTTTTGCCTCCAACTCCCAACAGGAGCTGTTCTCCTAAAGATCGACAGTGACTCTCACCCCAGACCCCTCTTCTGACCTCCAGACTCGCGCATGCAGCTGCCTCCCTGCCTCTCCAGGTGGCTACCTGGTGGCTATTTCAACCCAGCGTGCCCTCCGTGTCTGCAGCCTGCCCATTCAGCCTCCCCGAAACCTTGAAGTCACGTTTCACTCCTCTTTCTTTCACACCTTACCTCATTGCAACAGCAAATCCTGTTGGCTCTGCCTTCAAAGAAATCCAGAATGCATTACTTCTCATCCCCTGCTCCCCCCATCTTGTCTGAGCCATCAGCTTCTCTCTCCCTCCTCCAACCTCCATCCTCCCCTCCTCCACTCCCCACTCCACTCCAGCCACACTGGCCTCCGGGCTGTTCCCCTAACATACTCCTACCTGGGGCCTTTGCTCAGGCTGTCCCCTCGGCCTGGGTCTTCTCAACATCTGCAGGGCCCACTCTCTGCCTTCCCTGACCCCCTTTTACTATTGCAATCCCCTCCCCCTTCCCATCCCACTCCAGCCCCTTAACCCTGCCCTACCTTTTCTTTCTTTCTTTTTGTTTTTATTTGGTATCTCTTCTACTATTCTGTATGATTTACTCATTTACTAAGGCTTTAAAGAAATTGAAAAAAAATTTCTGTCTCTCTCCTTGATGCTGAACAAAAGCTCCGTGAAGTCCGGTATCTCGGCTTTTGTTCATAGGCGTAGCCCAGGTGCCCGGCTCTGTGAACATCTGTAGAATGAATGAGCAAATGAAAGAGTTCCTTGACCCTCTCAGGCAGAGGTGGGTATCTCCAAAGTGAAGGGATTCTCAAGGAGTGTCGTTGACCAGTTACACTGTTTCCCTGGGGTGGGGGAGGGTGTTTGCTAAGGGCAGGGTGATTCTGCACGCATGCCAGCAACCTCCCCTCCTGTAATTTGTGTGGAGTAGGTGGACATATTTGTGATAAAGCAAATTCAGTAGCATAACAGTAGATGTAGGTGGTGGGGTATACAGATGTTTACTGAAAAATGCTTTCAATTTTGAACATTTGAAAATTCAAACTAATGTTTGAATAATTTTCATAACAGTGTTGCAAAGCATGTTATAAACTTTTCTGCTCATTGCAGAAAAGCTGGAAAATGCAGAAAAATAGAAGGAAGCAAAATAATCACAATAACCACACTTAGCCCCAGCCCCTGGCGGGAATCTCTGTTAGGATGTTAGTATACATCTTTCTAGTTTTTTGTTGTGTGTATTTATTTTGTTACATAATAGTAATTGTACGGATTACCCCAGATTGAACACACTGGTGTTTGTCAAGCCTTACATTGTTTTCTGATTCTAAAACAAATATATATGTATTTACACATTTGGAAAACTAGAACAGAATTAAAAAGAAAATTAATACCCCAAGTTTCACCACCTAGTAATAAACACTGTTTACGTTTTGGTGTATTTCCACAGTTTTCAAAAAAAAATGTGTTGGTTATCTTTTTTGAACAAAGTTTAAAAAAAATACCGTTTTGTGTAAAGCTTTTTTTATTTTTACTTAAAAAAAACTGAGTTATCGTTGATTGTAAAGCTTTTTTACTTACCATTATATTATGGACATTTCTTGTCCTTAAGTATTCTTTTAAATATAACTTTTAAAACATAACTGTATATTAGTATATAATTATGGCAATATTTAACTAATCTCTTTATGTAGGATATTTAGGTATCTAATTTTTTGCCATTAGATGTGACTTTGTGACATCTTTTGTAGGTATTTCAGATTATTTCCTTAAGATCTGGTCTATAAATAGAAATTGGGTCAAAGGATATGAATATTTTTAAGGTTAGTGATACAGATTGCCAAATTGACCTTCAGAAAAGTTGTATTTATTTATACTCCTACCAGCAGTGACTGAGGGTGCCTGTTTACCTGCATCTTTTCCTATATTTAGTATTAGTATTTTAATCTTCCCCCAAACCAGTTTTTAATTTAATTTGATTACTAGTGAGATAGAATGTATTTTCTTGTATTAGTGGTAAACTGTATTTCTCCTTTTAAAATTATTTATTATACCCTTTCTCCATTTTTTTCTATTTTGGTGTTTACATTTTTTATTGATTCATAAAAACTCTTTATGTATTAAAGCTGTCATTTTCTTCCAGTTGGTCTGGCTCTTTTGGTTATAAGTAACCAGCAGCCCACTTAAGCTAGCTCAAGTGAAAAAAGTTTATTCTAAGGACACATGTGGAGCGGTAAGGGGATTCTCTTGAAAATTTAAGTATAGGAGCTGTATTAAGGCTGGGCCTCCCAGGGGCTGGGAGGCAGTTCAGGATCACGGTGATTCCAGGCACTCAGCAGCTGGAGTTTGTGCATCTCTCCTCTAGTGCTCCACCACTGGTGTGACTCAGCTAGCTCTTCTTGATGTGCCTGCTTCCTTCTCTCCCACTGTCAACAGGGGTCTTCTACTTGGTCAGAGTGGGTGTGAGAACTCCAACCCTTGGTTTGGCCTGTGGTTCACTGGGGTCTCCCTTGCCTCCTCTTTGTCATGACTTTTCAATTTTAGCCTCTCTGCCAAAAGCTATTTTCTTTTTCATTACTTGGTTCAGATTTTTGAGAGAGAGAGAGAGAGAGAGAAAATTTGGTTGGCCCAGGTCCACTTATCATGGAGGATCATAGGATGGTGACCTGCTTGGGAACCGTGCCTTTTTCTAGTCCAGCTGATGGAGGCTGGGATGAAGTGGTCACATGATATAAAATATGGCTGCCTGGGCAGTCGGGATTGTGGGTGGTCATTTTCTCTTAAAAGGGAGTATGAACGTAACAGGCAATGATAGAAACCTTTAATAAGAACAGTAACATTTTTCAATTGTAAAAACTCTCAATCTTTTACTTTATGCCTTTTTCTTTGGACTTTAGAATTTCTTCCTCTATTCTAAGATCTGAAACATATCCATCTATATTATTTTAAATTTTATTTTATGCTTTTATGTGTTACATTTAAGTGTTAATGATTTTTAAGCATCATTAACATGGTAATATTTACAGGCTCCAGATGGGAGATGGAGCTTTTAATAAAAGTTTTTATTATAAAAATAATTCACATTGGTAAGAAAATAATAAAATAATATAGCAAAATATAAAAGTCTCTGAATCCCAACCCCCACTGTATATAATACACAACAGTTTGGTGTATTTTCCTCAGCTCATACATAGTGTATAATACATTTTGCATGTGAATGTATAACAATGTTTTTTAAACAAAAATGGGATAATGTTTTCCAACTTACTTGTTTTGATTATTTCTATGTCTGCTTACGTAAATCCAACTTGTTCTCTCTATTGGCTGTTTGTACATATAAATATAACATAATTAATTTAGTTGGTCCTTATTAATGGTCGTTTAGGTGGTTTTTCCAGTGTGAATTGCAGAGGTCAGATATTGTTCTCCATTTGCTTGCTAAGGCAAATGGCTGTTACACAGCTCTTTGTAAACTGTGCTTTTGTGGAGAGGATAAAGACTTTTTGTTCTGAAATCCTGTGGGTGCAGAGTCTCTGCTTTGCCACTGTCATTGGCTGTGTTGTGTGGGAGAGCCCTGGTTACTGTGCTCTGGAGAGTTTCTGGCTTCCTGCTGGCTCACCTTGTTCCTGGGGGAAGAACCACCTGACAACAGGGTACAACTAGGTTTCTGGGACTGGGGATCAAGCTGAGTGAGAGAGGGATCACTGTTGATCCAAACTGAAGGGCCAGAGAGTAAATATTTTACTATCTCTGGTCTCTGTTGCAACTACTCTACTGCTGTAGAGAGAAAGCAGCCTCGGCCACAAGGTAAATGATGGGGGTGGCTTTGTGCCAATAAAGCTTTATAGATACTGAAGTTTGAATTTCGTATAATTTCATGTGTCACAAAATATTCTTCTTCTTTTGACTTTTCCCCCAACCACTGAAAAATGTAAAGATCATTCTTTGCCTGCATACAAAAATAAGCAGAGGCACAAATTTGGCCCAAGGACTTTTGTTCTCATATTTCTAATTTTATAACATGCTTTCTTGAGTTCTTAATTTTGATTCAGCTCAGTTGGCTGTGTGTATCATTAAGCAGTTGTTTCTCCAATTAGAGTTTAGTGAAAGGGTGTGAATTATTTATATCCCTGTTCATGGCACCCTGTTCTCACTGGTCCCTGCAAGACCCCTTGTCTTCTGTTTTTTTTTTTTTTTTAAGTTCCCTTTTATCATCATTCCTCTCCCTCTCCATCTTCCCAATGGCTATGTAGCATTGTAATATATTTAATATGTATTCTTTAGATTCTTTTGTTGTTGTTTTTAAAAATTGTTTTTTTGGGTATGGTTCTGGTTAAGACATGTATTATTGGTTTGTGTGTGGATATCTTTAATATGTATAAGTGGTATTTTGCGGAGCTCAATCTCATTTTTTCACTCAGCACTGTATCTAAAAGATTATCCGCATGGTCATGTGAACATCGAGTCCTTGCTTCTAACTAGTGCACAGGGCTCCGTGGGCGAGTCCAGCACCTTTCGCTTCATTTTTTAAAAGAAGTTTCCTTGAGTGGTGTCATGTTTTAAGCTAGTGCATATTTGGAAATATGTGCCTTTTGCCCTTACAAGGGACAGGCAACATGACTGAGTATTAAAAAAAAAATCACAGCTTTTTTGCTTTCAAATTGTGGATATCCATTTTTTTAAAGTTAAAATTTTTTATTTATTAAAAAAATTAGTGTTTAAAAAAGTTAAGGTCTAATTTACCCTTTTAGTGTTCAGTTCGATGAGTTCTGATTAACATGGACAACTGAGTAACCATTCACCGCCATCAAATACAGCACAGTACATAAAGTTTAATTGCTCTGAAATTTCCTCATTCCCCTTTCTTGTCAACCCCTCTCCTGACTCCTACCCCCTGACAATCACTGATTACTTTACTGTCCTATGGTGATGCCTATTCTGGAATGACATGTAAATGGAATCACACAGTATGTAGATTATTGGTATGGCTTCTTTCACTTAGCATCAGTATTTAGTGTTATAAAGTCTGAGTTTCTTTGTAGATATTTTTGTCACTGTGTGTGTGTGTGTGTGTGTGTGTGTGTATATATATATATATATATATATATTTATATTTATTTATTTATTTTTGCAAGCATGTTTCTCTGTATATCAATATCTTTCATTGATATCTGTCTGGAACACAGTGAGCTCCTGAGCTCCTTGGGTCTGTGTACCTACTGGCTGCTTATTACTTGACATCATATTACTGATGTCCCAACTGTCTCCTTTTCTAATCAGTAGCCTCCCTGAGGGCTGGGTCTCTGCCTTGCTTTTATGTCCTGGCTTATTCATGGAAATGTCCAGTTAAATTGCCCTTTGGGGATCCTTGAAGATCCCATAACTCTCACCAAACAATTAATATATACTTTTTCTTTTATTCTGGAAAACAAATGGGATTCATCAATTGTGACCATTGTCCAGTGTTCTGAAAGCTTCCCAGTAAGTTCTGGTCGCCTTCTTCTGGGAAGATAAATTATAATCACTGCAATAAGACAATATGATTTATCTGTAAAATTCCTGTGAAAAGATTTTTTTCCTACCACGTGGGATGTTTGTTTGCAGTTTTATTGTTTCTATAAGTAGAAATGAACTGTCATTGACCCTGCTTCCTAGCCATTATAGAGTTGTGATTGGCTCTTCCACTGCCCATCATTCTTATCCCAGGGGAGGCCATACAAGGGGGAGTCCATGCTCCCCCCTCATCTTTGATGGAATCTCTCAGTCAGGCCCACAGAGTTTGGCAGTGGGATGTGGGCAAACCCCTATGGGTCTGTCCCCTAAGAGCAAGCAGGTGAGCAGGAAAGGACAGAGGGCTGGAACGACCACTGATGGGCTCTGTCTCCAGGTGTTCTAAAGAGATTTAAGGTTGGTTTGGACCACAGAAGCTCATCAGCCCTGATCCTGGTCCAGGTCAGAGTGTCCCTACCCGCAGTACTTAGCCCAGTGTCTGGCACTGGGACCTCAATAGGTTGAATGAAAGTGTTCTTGAACCTCCCCAGGTTTTCTCAGGCTCTGGGCTGCTGTGCTCCCCTAACAGGGCGGGGCTCCGAGGAGCATTTCAGCATCCTTCCCACCTTCCCCTGCACACACGTGCACACCCTCACTCCCACACACGCTCACTGTGATATAATGAGAAATGGATATTTAGTCTTGGTCCCGGGTTCCTGCCACAGAGCTCCTAAAACCCGAGTAATTTCCTGAGCAGTAGAGGTGAGAGGAATGTCTTTCGTCATTCAGAATAAGCCCCTTTCAACCGACCGGGTGATCAGAGGGCTGGAGGTTGCATTAATCACCAATGGCCAATGATTTAATCAATCGTGCCTACATAATGAAGCCTCCATAAAACCCCTAACCTAGGCTGTTGGTGAAAGCACGGGGGTGCTGGAGAGTGCTGGTCCCCAGAGGGGTAATGGAAGCTCTGTGCCCCTCCCGCCACAGCTTGCCCTCTGCATTTCTGGCTATTCCTGTGTTGTATATTTTCTAGTAACTGGTAATCTAGCAAGTAAACTGTTTTCCTGAGTTCTATGAGGTGTTCCAGCAAAGTACTGAACCCAAGGAGGGGGCTGTGGGAGTCCCCAATTTACAGCTGGTTGTTCAGAACACAGCTAACAACCTGCAACTTGCAGTTGGCGTCTAAAGTGTGTGTGGGGGCCTCAGTCTTCTGGGACTAAGCCTGTGGGTCTGTGCTGACTCCCGGCCATTAGTGTCAGAACTGAGGTAAACTGTGGGTGCCGGTCAGCGTGCACCGAGGATTGAATCGTTTAGCGTGGAAAACCCACACATCCAGTGTCAGGAGTACTGGTGCGGGCACAGTGCAGGGAGAGTCTTCCTTTGCTTGTCACACACACACACACACACACACACACACACACACACACACACACACACACCCCAACACGCACACACACACACACACGCACACACACTGACACACACACATACACCCTCTTATCCTTGGGATGAGCAGTCAGGGGGACATTACTGCCAGAGGTTGACACCAGTTCTCTGCCAGGCCCTGGGCCAGGTCGGGGAGTGTCTGTGTGACACCCCCCAATTTGACCCCCCTGGCAGAGTCTCCAGATGCACAGCTCTAATCAAATAACCTGTGGTGTTGCCTGACGGTCAGTGTGGTGGTCAAGACGCTGGGCCTGGGAATCAGGCAGCCTAGCGTTGAGTCCTGGCCACGTCACTCAGGGGCTGTGTGGCTTTGAGAACATTCCTTTGCATCTCTGAGCCTTGATTTCCTCGTTCATAACATGGGGTTCACAGCAGTGCCCACCTCATAGGAGGGTTGTGTGAATTTATTGAGCTACGCCTGTAAAACACTTAGCAGAGTGCTTGGCTCTGAGTAAGAGTTCAATAAATAATACTCCTAGAAAGAGGAGCAATAAGGCAGAAACCCCAGCTAATGAAGAAACCCTTTAGGCGTGCACTTTGCAGGTTGTAATGACAGGTGGGCAGGCCCGTAGTCCCTGCAGGTCTGGGACACAGGCTTGTGAAGTCGGACTGGCATTGGACTGGCTGGGCGGGGCTCAGGAGGAAACCCTGGAGAGCTGTTAGCTGGAGGCCGCGGAGCTGCACCCTCCTAGCTGAGCCCTGCCCCTGGTTCCAAGCACTCGTATCACCTGAAACAGTCCTCTTCTTGGTTTTGCAGCCAGAGCCCCAGCCTGGAGACCTGATCGAGATTTTCCGCCCTTTCTACAGACACTGGGCCGTCTACGTTGGCGATGGATATGTGATCCACCTGGCCCCCCCAAGTAAGGGTGCCCAGGGCTCCACTGTGCTGGGGCTGGGAGCAGAGGGAGATGGGGGAGCTGGGGTTCACAGGGGACCCCAACATTCTTCTTTCGCCCCCAACTGGCGGTTGGTTCCTGGGTGCTACAAGAAGACAGCTCGGTGTGGGGCAGTGGTTTTCAGACTCTGCACCTTGGAACACCAGGGCCATGCAGAGAGACTGAGGTGGGCTTCCACGGGGGCAGTTCTGCTTTTCATGTATTTTATGTATTATGACTTCGTATAAAACACATTCGATCCTGAAGTGCAAATCTCCTGGGAAGAGCACTGGTGTTTGGGCAGCAGACTTGGCTGTGAATCCATTTTCACTCTCCGGCCTTGGTTTCCTCATCTGTAAACTGACGTTAAGAATTCTTTATGTGGAGGATTATTGGGAGAATTCCCCACCTGTTTTCTCACACGTTTTACTTAAACTGAGGTATAACCGAAATACAGTAAAGGGCACAATATCGTCAAGTGTATAGTCAGTGAATTAAAAAAATGTATTCATCCATGTGACAATGACCGGATCAAGATCTAGAACATTTCCACTCCCCGAAAAGACCCCCTCGTGCCTCTTCAATGTGCTCTCTCCCTCCGTAGAGGCAACCACTCTTCTAGGTTCTCCTGCCGTCGGTTAGCCGTGCTTGTTGTAGAACTTCAGAGCAGAGGAATCACACAGCCTGTGCTCTTTTGTGTCCGGCTCTTTCCCTGGGCCCGTGAGGTCATCTGTGTTGTTCTTACTTTTCCATTGCTGCGTGTCCTTGGTTATATGGACATCGCCCAGTTTGTTATCTGTTCTTCTGCTGATGGGCATCAGATGCTTCCATTAGTGGGCTGCTCTGTGTGCAGCTGCTGTGGACATTCTTGGATGTGTCTTTTGCTGACCAAGAATGGTAGCAAAATGAATGACCTCACCCTGTATTTATAGAGAAATCAGACGTAACCAGGGTAGATGTCACCATCCCCACCCCTAATCAACCAAACCACCAACATCTAGAACCACATAATCTGCCTTTTCTTCTGTTACAGTGCAAATGTGCCCCTGCCCTTATTTTAAAAGCCAGCCTTTAGGTGTGGGCCCTGGACCCCCTTCTCTTACTTTCACAAGCACTGTGCCCTCAAATTAATAATAATTCTGTATTATTCCTATTGGCCTAGAAACCACTGGAATATCTCCCACTGATAAAACAAACAAACACCCCTTCGACCTCACATCCTCTCTAGCTAACTTCCCATGGAGCAGATCTCTTGTCTGCCGTGGCCCCTGCTGGTTCCTCACTTCCCATCCTCTCTTCTGTTCCCTCCACCAGGGAGTATTTACGCCCCTCCTGGAGCAGCTCTTATCAAGGCTACATCAATACAATCAATATCCTGGTCACGGCTTACTTGGCTTCTCTGCAGCATTTAACACGAGTGGCCTCTCTCTTTTCTTCACCTGGCGCTGCCTTTCTTCCTTTCCCGCTGGGCCCTTCCTTCTTGGCCTCCTGTGTGTGTGGGGCTCCTCCTCTCCCATCCCCCTAATCCTTACTCCTCCCTCATCCGGTCCCCTGGCTTCTAACACCTTCTATTTGTCGGTGTCTCCCTTAGACCATTACCTTAACTTGATTTTAACCCTGCTCAGCTTCAGACGTGTGTAACCTCTTGACGACTTGGCATCTTCACTTGGGTGTCTAGTTGGCATGTTGAACTTGACACACCCCAAATGGAGGGCTCCAGTGGACAATACCATCCGGTTGCTTAGGCCAAAAGTCTGGGCATCATCCTTGATCCTTTTCACCCCACGTCTAATCCATCAGGAAATCCTATTGGCTTTACCTCCAAATCAGACCGCCAATCTGATCACTTCTCAGCATGTCCACGGCTGTGCCCTGGGGTAAGCTACCATCCTCTCTCACCTGATGCTACTGCAGCTTCTGGTTGGTCTCTCTGCCTCTTGTCTACTTACGGTCAGTCCTTCCTTCACTGGGCAGCCAGCGTGATCATTCCAAAGTATAAATCTGATTATGTCACTCGTCTTCTTTTAATTTCGACTGGCTTTTCCATCACACGTAGAATAAGTTTCAGATCTGTGCTGTGGCTTGTGAGCCTGGCGTGGTCTGGCTTCTGCCTGCCTCTCTGACCTTCCTGAAGCTTCCTCTTCTCTCCTCCTGGGTCTCTAGACTTCAGCCACATTGGCCTCCTTGCAGCCTCAAGCATGCCACGTGCCTTTCTTCCTGAGGTCCTTGCCTTTGCTCTGCCTTTTGCTTGTGACGCTCCTTCCTGGCTCTCAGCACAGCGGCCGCCTCTTCATCGTTCAAGTCTCAGTTCAAATGCCTGTTTCTGGGCGTGGCCCTCCCCACCCCGAGTGAGAGCAGCCTGCCCTGGTCATCCTCTCCTATGTGACTTCATGTAATCTTCTCCATAGCATTTCCAGTACCTGAAAGTGTGTTATTTTTTCTATTTGTTCCTTGTCAGTGTCCTTTCACTAGAGTGTAAACTAGTTGAGGGCAGGTGCGCTGTCTAGTTCATGTCTGTGTTCAGCACCTTGGACAAGGCCCGGCACGTAGTAGGGCCTCAGGATTGCTTGACTGCGCTGAGTGGGTGTAACTGCTGGACAGGAGGCAGGGACCGGCATGACAGGGGATCTGGGTGGACAGGTGTGACACCCTTCATTGGGTGAGTGATGCTCCTTAGAGGGAAATATGCTTCTATCTGCATCTTCTCACTCGAGCTTCACAGGAGCCCCGTGAAGTAGGTGAGGCAAGGAGGACTGACCTCCTGCTACTGAGAAAACGGTGGAAATTAGAGTTGGAAGGAAGCTTAGAGAACAACCCAATACTAATGAGAGCGGACACTTGCTGGGCACTCACCCTGTGTCAGGCACTGGTGGAGGCACCTTACCTAGTCAGTTTCTTTAATCCTTGCAGCTCCCCGTCCAGTACTGTAGGCACAGGTAGAACTGACCCTATTCTACAAGGAATTGTGGACTCAGAGAAATTGAGCCACTTGTCCAAGGTCACATAGCAGGAAAGTCGTGGAGGTGGGACTCAAACCCTGGCTATCTGACTCTCTGTTCCCTGCCCTTACACATGCTGCTATACTGTCAAGTCTGAGGTTTCCCAAAATTTAGTCACTGATTGCTTACCATATCCTTGTGTCCTCTCTCCAATTATTTAATTGGTATTTTCTTTAATAGACTAACTTTAAAAAGTAAAATAATTCTTTTAAAAGGAACTTTAAATTCCTATATTGATGTGTGTCCGTGAATCCATCTTAGCTGGTATTTGTGGATTCCCAGTGTTGGCTCAGCAAAGTTAAGTGACGTGTCAAGACCATTCAGTGATGGAGCCAGAATCAGATCCCAGAGCTTCTGACTGTCAGCCTGTGCACTCACTCACCAGGGTGGCACCCAGGGTGTGAAGTGTAAGGAAGCCCTCACTCTTAGGTGTTGACTCTGAACTTGCATCCCTGAGAGTTGGTACCTCCTGAAATTCTGTGCTCCAGGCACGTTGCTTGCCTCGCCCCAGTCCCAGCCCTGCCACCCACGCGCCTAGGGGCTGAAGGTGGCTGGGTCTCAGGAGCTCCCCTAATCCAATCACCACACTGAGCCTTTCCACAAACTCGGGGCTCAAACACAGCACCATCTTTTATTTACTTCACTGAATCCTCAAGCACCTCGTGCCCTATTAGTAGCAAGTCTGAATTCTTCTGATTTTCTAAAATCTCAGGATTATGCTCAGGGCAGAGGGGTTTAGTCCTCTTTGGAAAGCCTAGCAGAATAGGACCTGGCCTCTGATCAGACCCTCTTGCCATTGCTTGTTGCTGTCACATGGTGTCACAGCGGAAGATGGGTCCTGCCCAGTGTAATAGGATGTTTCCCCTGCTGAGAAGAGCCCTGGGGGTTCCCGATCGATCGCGGCAGGGCCACAGAGGCTCTTTGAGGAACAGTGAGCCTCCTCTGCGATGTTCCCTGGGGTCCGCCTCTGTAGTGCAAGCCCACCTCTTCAGCCATCATACCAAAAGCTTGCCCCTCCCCCCACGGGGTAGGCTGGCTGCCTCAGGAGCTATGCCCAATCTCTGTGCTGGCATCAGCTTTCCCTCCCAGCTATCCTGGTCCTTCCACTGAGCCAAAATCCCTTGCTTCAAGGCAGTTTCATTTCTGGAAACTTGTTGCCTCTTCCAGCCCCTCCCCGTGGACCTCCCTGGTGTCACACCTCTGGAAGCAGCTGTGGGGTTTTGGTCCCTTTGCTCCAAGAAGGATGGGATCCACTTCTGCAAATCCATCTACCTTTTCTGCAGTAATCAGCTTTGTATGTGTCAAGGAAGTGTAGCATTTTTAGGATCACAAAAAGTTCACACTCTATTCCTCCCAGGAGGTGGGTGTGCTCAGGGCCCATATTTGCACAAACAAGAGGGTGTACGAGGCCAGCTTCTCTAGGTTAAAAATAATCACAACAAATCATGGAACTTTACTCCTCCTCATTTCAGATAAGGAAACCAAGGCCTAGAGACCATAAGCGCCTTATTCATAGCCACACAGCTGTGGCCCTTTCACATCTGCTCATCCCCTTGTGGATGTGGTGGATGCCAGGCTTGGGGCTGCTCTGAGCCCCTGTGGGCCGGCTCAGGACCAGTCCCGCTGTTTCTCATCCTGAATCCATAGGTGAAATCGCGGGAGCTGGTATGGCCAGTGTCATGTCTGCGCTGGCCGACAAGGCCATAGTGAAGAAGGATCGGCTGTGCGACGTGGCCGGGAGAGACCGGTACCAGGTCAACAATAAGCACGATGGCAAGTACGCGCCGTTGCCTCCCAACAAAATTGTCCAGCGGGCGGAGGAGCTGGTGGGCCAGGAAGTTCTCTACAAGCTGACCAGCGAGAACTGCGAGCACTTCGTCAACGAGCTGCGCTACGGGGTCCCCCGCAGTGACCAGGTGCGTCCTCAGTGTGTCCCCATCCCTGGGAACCAGACCATTTCCTCAGCTGACCTGGGCATCAGTGTGGGCTGGGCTGGGCTGGAGACAGGGGCACAAACAAGACAGAATAACAGAGGCAGAACCCTGCCCTCAAGGATGTCACAATTGGGGTGGGGAGGAGGGTGGGGAGATGGGCACCGCGGACCAGTGTGGTCGGGGGATGATGGCCGAGGGTGTGAGCACAGCCTTCACTGTCAGCCCGGTGCCCAGCCCTCCCTGGCTGCCTGGCCCTGAGATGTACCCTTCCCACAACCTCAGAGGCAGGTTTTACTATCCCGCTTTACAGATGTGGAAACTGAGGCTCACAGCACTTGTTGATGGCCATTCATTTCATCAAACAAATCTGTGTTGTCTCTTTTCCTGAGAGTTGTCTCCAACTGTGCTGATAAGTAGCAGAGGTGGGATCTGAAGCCCAGGTCTGCCGGGACTTATAAAAAGCCCTGTGCTTAGCCCTGCCTTAAGCCAAGGGGCAGTCCAGGAGGCCCCAGGGGATGCAGGTGTGTTTATTTACTTAGTTGATTTTGGCCATGGCCACTCTCTTCTTTGAATTGCTTTTTCACCTGGGTAAGTAAATTCCTTCCCATTTTCTCTCACTTTCTGCTCTCCTTTTCTGGCCCTTCCCTGAAGCCCCCTCATTTGTGTGTGTGTGTGTGTGTGTGTGTGTGTGAGAAATTGTTTGAAAAAGTTCTTGGATGCCTGTTGATGCCAAAGAGTATGATTTTTTTTTCTTTCAGTAAAGGATGAGTTTAAGATCCATCAGGTTGTTGATTTTCAGTACTTTTTAATTTTTTGAGATCCGGTCTCTTCTTCCTTGGTCATTGTGGTGGTCAAGGGCATGGCCTGGCAGACAGATTGATTCATGTTCTCTAAACCCTGGTAAAGTACAAGTGATAATACTGATCTAGGAGGGTTACTGTGTGAATTAAATAAGAGCATCCTTAGGCTAGCAGAGTGGCAACTCAGAAAATACACTTAATAAATTGTAATAGTTGAAGTAGTCATAATGGTCCTCATCTTCATTCTTTTTCTTGGTTCACCCAGTGTCTTGTCCACTGGCCTGTCTGGGCCACAGTGACTTGCTGGGGAGGCACCCACCAACACCCCCTACAAGGATCATGCTCAGCCTTCCTCATACTGCTGATAATCAGCTGTGTTTACTACCCTGACCTGCATGTTGGTTAGTTCATCCTATGCTCTGTGATGATACAGTAGATATCTTCCAATGGGTATTCTCTTATTTTTTTTCTTCAATCACTCATGTTATTATTATTCAATAAACATGCATGTAAATATATAAAAATGTATATAAGTACATGTATATTTGATACATATATTTACATATACATATATGTACATACATACAATAAATGTGTGTGTGTGTATATATGTATATGAATGTGAAAGATGATTAATACAAAAATTGACTAGTAGCAAGTACACACCTAGCTAGGGAAGGATAGGGCAATACTGCCAATGTTTGGTGAAGAGTCCCAGAATCTCTGAGTCAGAGTCTAGTTTCAATTTCTCTGACAGTTTATAAGAGGCTCCTTCTGGGAAAGTCAGTGGGCGGGTCCATGAGAGGAACCTCATGACTCAGATTACAAGTGTGAGGCAACCAGAAGGAATCTGGGTGATGATGACACTCAACATATCTATCTAGGGGGGATAATGGCCTTCAAAACATTTGTTTTGAGTCACATTTGATGCATACTGTCATCCTGGTATCTCTCTTTACTAGCATCCTTTAGAGATGCCCTTCAGTTCTCTCCTGTATTAATGCTTTTATCCTCTGCAACTCACATCTTTCTCTTTCTTGGATTACTCTCTTGTTTTGGTGGAATACCACCTCTAATAGATTCTGAGAAAGGATGCATTTTAAAAAGACTGTTTATGCCTGAAAATGTCTTCATTTTATCCTCGTATTTGATTGATAGTTTGGCTGGGTATGGAATTCTAGGCTGAATGTGAAGGTATTGCTCCATTGTCATCTAGTTTATGCTATTGTTTACGAGAAGTCTGAATTGGTTCTGATTTTTGATCCTTAGTATGTGATCAATTTTATCTTTCTGGAAGCTTATAGAATCTTCTCTTTATCTTCAGTGTTCTGAGGTTTCACTATGATAAACCTTGTGTGGATCTGTTTTCATGAATTGTGCTGGGCACTTGATGACACTTTTCAATGGGGAAACCCTATTCCTTCAATTCTGGGAAATTTTCCATTTTCTCTTCTCTCATTCGGGAACACTGATTATTCAGAGGTTGTACCCCTAGACTGCTCCTCTGATTTTCTTTTCTTCTCTCTCCTGTTTTCCAATTATTTATCTTTTTCAATGAGAAAACTAACACTTATTGGTAGATCTGGGTACAGTAGAAGTTTTTTAAAAAGTAGCAGTGATGATATCAGCATAAAACAGAGAAACATATGCTAAATAAATCTGATTTCATGGGTGATCCTGCATAACAATTGAGGTGTTGATTACACCTGGCTTCTACTTCAGGTAAATGTCCACCCTGCTATGCAGCAATAAACTCCAAATAGAGATTACTATACAATTTGGGAAGTATAAGATACCAAATTCAGGGTGCTATTTTAAGAAGATTTGGTAGATTTATAAAATATCTCCAAATCATCTCATTTTTAGTTATCCTTTAGTGATTATTAATAGACTAAAGAAGAGAGTCACAAGTTAATATAAGTAGAACATTTCTTCACAAAATTGTTACGTAACTTAGTAAAATACAGATGTCAGTATGCACAAATAATTTTTTTTAACATCTTTATTGGAGTATAATTGCTTTACAATGGTGTGTTAGTTTCTGCTTTATAACAAAGTGAATCAGTTATACATACACATATGTTCCCATATCTCTTCCTTCTTGCGTCTCCCTCCCTCCCACCCTCCCTATCCCACCCCTATAGGTGGTCACAAAGCACCGAGCTGATCTCCCTGTGCTATGCGGCTGCTTCCCACTAGCTATCTATTTTACATTTGGTAGTGTATATATGTCCATGCCACTCTCTCACCCTGTCACATCTTACCCTTCCCCCTCCCCATATCCTCAAGTCCATTCCCTAGTAGGTCTGTGTCTTTATTCCCATTTTGCCACTAGGTTCTTCATGACCTTTTTTTTTTTTCCCTTAGATTCCATATATATGTGTTAGCATACTGTATTTGTTTTTCTCTTTCTGACTTACTTCACTCTGTATGACAGACTCTAACTCCATCCACCTCACTACAAATACCTCCATTTCGTTTCTTTTTATGGCTGAGTAATATTCCACTGTATATATGTGCCACATCTTCTTTATCCATTCATCCGATGATGGACACTTAGGTTGCTTCCATGTCCTGGCTATTGTAAATAGAGCTGCAGTGAACATTGTGGTACATGACTCTTTTTGAATTATGGTTTTCTCAGGGTATATGCCCAGTAGTGGGATTGCTGGGTCATATGGTAGTTTTATTTTTAGTTTTTTAAGGAACCTCCATACTGTTCTCCATAGTGGCTGTATCAATTTACATTCCCACCAACAGTGCAAGAGGGTTCCCTTTTCTCCACACCCTCTTCAGCATTTATTGTTTCCAGATTTTTTGATGATGGCCATTCTGACCGGTGTGAGATGATACCTCATTGTAGTTTTGATTTGCATTTCTCTAATGATTAATGATGTTGAGCATTCTTTCATGTGTTTGTTGGCAATCTGTATATCTTCTTTGGAGAAATGTCTATTTAGGTCTTCTGCCCATTTTTGGATTGGGTTGTTTGTTTTTTTGTTATTGAGCTCCATGAGCTGCTTATAAATCTTGGAGATTAATCCTTTGTCAGTTGCTTCATTTGCAAATATTTTCTCCCATTCTGAGGGTTGTCTTTTGGTCTTGTTTATGGTTTCCTTTGCTGTGCAAAAGGTTTTAAGTTTCATTAGGTCCCATTTGTTTATTTTTGCTTTTATTTCCATATCTCTAGGAGCTGGGTCAAAAAGGATCTTGCTGTGATTTATGTCATAGAGTGTTCTGCCTATGTTTTCCTCTAAGAGTTTGATAGTGTCTGGCCTTACATTTAGGTCTTTAATCCATTTTGCACAAATAATATTTAGAGCATTTAAATACAATTCCAAACCTTGAGATACTGAAAGAACCAAGAAATATTTTTTATCATTTCCTCTTTCTACAAGCACCTTCTTGCAGAATGAAACAATACAAATTGGGCACATCCCATTCTCTTCCTGAGGCTTTAGCCCGATGCACTAGCTAGCCACCTGAAAGAGGCAAAACCATGACAACACAACAATGATAAAACAGCATCAACAATTCTACTGGACCCCCTCACAGAACATGAAACCAGAACATACTACAAAACAAAAAGAGGTGCCATTTATACTGTTTCCAAAGATTTCCTCTTTCATTTCTTGGCCTAGATGAGGGTTTCTCGGCCTCAGCACTATTGACATTTTGGGTCATTAACAATGAAGATAAGTCTTCATTGTTATGACTTGCCCTGTGTATTGCAGGATGTTTAGTAGCATCCATGGCCTCTCCCAACTAGATGCCAGTAGCACCCTCCGCCCCCAGGTGTAAGAACCAAAATGTCTGTAGATATTGCCAAATTTCCCCCAGAGGGCAAGCCTGTACCCCCTTGGGAAGTACTGGCCGAGGTGAGTAATGATCATAATACACGGCGTGGCCAAATTATAATGTAGCTTCTGCACTTCTCCCATCTCACTAGAGAGGGTGGATTTAGTGGGTGCTGGATAACGTCCAGCAGTACTTTTTTTTGTAAGAGCCATCAAAGCAGCAGCTCTCTTTTTCACTTAACTCATGAGGATATTTTTCTGTGTGAAAAGGATCTTATTGGTCATTATGTTTATTTGTGTTCAGCTCTTTGAAGCAGACTAGATTTTCCTTCAACGGACTATATGTGACTCATCTAAGTTTCCAGTTAGAAAAGGAAACAATGGATTTAAACTAAAATGTTGTTTGTGCTTTCCATGCCTAAGAGTATTCTAATCAAGATGGTCCTATTTTCCACCTACCTACTTAAAAATACTCAGGCTTCAAAAAATGTATACTTAGTAAGCTCTTGTACTGAATAGTACTCTAGCAAAAAGCAACTAGGAGCTACACTCATACTGAAGTCTACTCTGCGTCAGATAAAATTTTAAGATAAATAGAAATTGAAGATGTGGCCAATGGTATTGTGTATATTACATAAACCTGGATAAATTACAGGGTATTATTTAAAAATTACTGTAAATATTAAAGCCAACTTTCTGTACACATATTTTATAACCATTGTTATTTTATAACCTCTCATAGTCTGAATTCAATTGCTTTCTGAATAATATTACTCTTCTTATATCCACTTAGAACATTGCTGAAAGTGAAGAAAGCACATTAGAATTGTCTTTTTTCCCAGAAACAATTCCAGGGCTTAACTCATAGTAGACGTGTAGCATAAACAGCTAATTGTCCGCAGTCTGATAGGATTACTGTTTGCCCACTTTAAAGAAAAGATAATGAGGGGCAGTTTTTCTCTTTCATAATATTCTGATTGAAGACCTCTGGTGCACACCATGTAGCCCATTTTCTTGATCAGAACTGTTGTAATTTCAGCACAGTGGCCGGGGTGGACCCAGCAGCCTTACAACAAGAAAATCATCAATGGCATCTGCAGGTAGCTCTGTCTCTCCTGGGAAGATCATTCTTTCCATAAAATCTGCACTCTCAGGACTAACTAAATTACTACTTTCTTGTATTCAGTTACACACTTTGACTCTGTACAAAGCATGAGCACAAACAATGAGGCTATTGTTGTTTTCCTTGACAAAGTACCTTTTGTATGAACCGGCTCCATCAGCATTTCTCCTCACACTATGAGGTTCTGTAAAGAACTGGGGGCTTATTGTTCCTACTCCATTATCTGCAAACCATTTCTCCCACCTTGACACATAGCTTAGCAAGGAAAACACTGGGTACAAGTGGTTTTATGCAGGCTTCCTAGCAAGAACCCAACAGGACCACGGTTGCCGCAAAGCCAAGCCTAATTACCTTTAATTTAACAGGAAGGTCTAAAGACTGACCGGCAGTCAAACCTTAGGTCAGTAGCTTCATTCAAACTTTTGTCGACATGGGTTCTGGGTACCTTGTGATGTTAGTTACACTGGTGTATTTCCTGGCATTTCACACAGCTATGCTGGACACGTTTATGGCTCAGATAAGCCTGGGCAGTGCCAACATATATTCTTTTTAACCACTGAAGTTTTTCAAAGTCTTCTCTATGGTGGGCATGTGGGAATTTTTCGGCCACAACATACACAACCTATGCAAGCTCTGTGCTTAGGGTACCAAGGGCAGAGTTGGCGGTGTCATGTAAGGATGTGGGTTTGGGGTACCAAGTCCACATTTTCATCCTTTTTATTACTGGGATTTTTAGTACACTGTCTCATTGGACTTCTTGGCGTAAAATCATTAAGAATCTTTTCCTTTGCAGTTCTTGGTTCTGCTTAAATGCTTGGCTTGGTTTTAGGGTGAGATTTCTTGATCCATGTTCATGATACCGTTAGTGGGAAAAAGTACAGTTTTCATGATTTCGGGCATTGTGCCTTCACTGCATTTAGTGTTCTCTGGGTCCTAGTGGAATTATGCCTAAAACAAATGCCTTATTTTACTTTTAGTTGGATTTAGAAAGAATGAAATTTGATACATGTTCAATTTTTACCCTGAAACTTACTCTTACTTTTGCAACAGTTTTTTTTTTTCTAGTACTAACAATACAAGTCAGATATCTTAATAATTTAAAGTATAACATTACTACTCTTCATAGTTGAGTCATTTAAGAACATGCAAAGAGCACCTCTGCGCCTGGCAGGACCGGGTGCTGGGGATACAGCGAAGATGAAGGCAAGTGAGGGTTTTGCTCTGACGTGGAGGTCACAGTTTATTGAGGATTCAATAGCAATGACTCTTCAACTTCACACTTACTTCGAGAGCTCCCTGTTGGCCAGCCAGGATTTCAGCCATCTGGCTTCATCTCCCTGTCCTTTTCACAGCCACCCTCTGGGGATGTGTGCTTTAAGTACTCACAGGGTGAAGTGAGTTTCCCGCTTCAGACCTGTGTATGTCATTGGCCAGCTGGCCCCATCCACCACTCCTTCCCCATCCTGCCCTCTTCTCCCCATTTCCCTGCCAATATTAGTTGACTCCTGAGTTTGTCAAGAAGGCCAAGGGGCACAGGAGGCTCCCTGAGCTGGATGTTCTTGTTGAATGTATGGCGTGTACTCAGATTCCTGACACACAACCTCATCCACCCTCCTCTCTCTTCCAGGTCAAAGATGCCATCATGGTAGCTGGCATTGCAGGAGTGGGCCTGGCAGCCATGGGCCTCATTGGAATCATGTTCTCAAGAAACAAGAAACAAAAACAATGACTTGAAGGGACTCTCTTGTCAGCAGTGAAGTTATACATTAAGGGGGCCTTCTTTGCTAGAGGGTTTGAGGTTTGGTTTGTGGATTTATTCTGTTTTACAATAAGGCTTATTTTCACAGAATAAAATAAAGCCCAATGAAGGAGGATTTTATTGGGGGAAATGCAGCAAGAACTGCCTGGCGTGAAGTCTGTTGAGGGTGCAGCTGCGCTCTGTTCCTGCTGATGCCATGTTGTTCTCTGCCTCTTTGGTGATTTTCTCTCACTTTCTATTTGTGGGCTGCATTCTTTACGTGCAGGAAACAAAGTCCAACTCCGGTTATCTCAAGTAATGGGGGTTTCTAGTGGTGAGGATACAGGTGGGCAGCAAGGGAGACAGACAAACCCGATTGATATGCAAGAACAGGGACCACTGCACACCCAGGACCTTTGGCCTGGAGCTAGACCCAGGCTGGCTTCCAGGACTCAGTAGTGGAGTCTATGTCCGCGGGGTTCAAACCTCAGCCATAAGGAAAGACTATATGCTCTTGCCAATCTTGTTAAAACCTCCTTTATCTCCCTCTGATCTCCACAGCTTTTCTCAGCCTTATCACTTCCACCCCGAAGCACTCCTGCGTCCTCTTCACTTGGGCTGTCACGACACCCCTCCCCACCTCCCCTCCCCGTCAAGTCTCTGATCCCACACCCGCTCTTGCGGCTTCTCTCCCCACATCTGCTCAGTTTCATCCCTCCCCGTGGCCTGCGAGGTGCTCCCAGCGCAAGCTCCTGGGAGAGAATCTGATTGGCTCAGCTCACCACACTTAACTCAGCCTACTGATTGATTGGCTGCCATTGGGTCAGGTGGCCCCACTAGGCCAATCAGCTCTGCCCAGTGGGGCCAGGTCCCCTGGTACACGGTTGCCTCGGGGCTTTCGGGCTGGGGGTGTGGCTGGTCCCATGACTGATGCAGGTGCTGCTGAGCCCTCGGGGGAGGGTCTGGGGGAGAAGGCACGACCCTTCGTGGTTGGTCGCTTGAGGTTTCCTGCTGCTGCTCGCTGGGCTTGGCAGGTGTTCAAAGTGACCATTTTCCTGAAAGGGGCTTTTGTGGGTTCCTCAGAAGTACCCTGCTGGGGCCGATTGTCCTTCCCTCCACAGGGCAAGTCTTCTCCTCTGTCTGCTTGCGAATGTTTCCTTCGTCAGCCCTGGTTGTCTGGGGACCATCAGTCTTTTGGAATCCTGGACAGGACTTACAAATGGCTCCTGGCCAGCTCCCTCCTGCTTGGCCCACACCTGGTCCAGGATAAGCTTGTGCCCGTTCATGTCCCAGTGTTGATGTAAGAGTAGTGTCTCCCAGTGTAGTTTTCTTTCTTTTTGTTTCTGTTCTATTGATGTCACATGTCGTGCCAGTTCTCAAGCTCCCCAAACCCAAGGGACACAGGCCCAAATTAAAGGGTGGGTTTCTTGAAGCCCCCTCTGTCGCATGGCATAAGGTGATGCAGAGGCGTGGAGCATAAACCTCCAAATTAATTATCGAGTAAAAAAGAATGAAGTAGAATAAACACAAGAAAGCAAAACTAAAACACCCAGTTCAATTAAAAAATAAACATTACATACAGAAAGTGGGGTGTGTAGAAATGACCAGAGAAGACGGAAGAACTAATTCCAAATATATTGGTAATGACCATAAGTATATATGGACTAAATTTGCCAAGTATAAGACAAACATTATGCTGGATTAGACAACTAATCCAGGGAATACTGTCTACAGCAGATCCAATTGAAATATAAGGACACAAAGACTGAAGTTAAAAAGATGGACATTGTGCATGATAACTCACCTGATGTCTTTAAAACATTAATGTTATCAAGGAGAAAAATTGGCGGTGTGTATAAACTGTCCTAGACTGAAAGACATGTTGGAGACAAAACAACTAAGTGTGAAAAACAACTATAAAAGCAATTCGGGATAATAGGGAAAATTTGAATATGGACTGGGTATTTAAGAATATTAAGAGGGCTTCCCTGGTGGCGCACTGGTTGAGAATCTGCCTGCCAAGGCAGGTTCGAGCCCTGGTCTGGGAAGATCCCACATGCCGTGGGGCAACTAGGCCCGTGAGCCACAATTACTGAGCCTGCGCATCTGGAGCCTGTGCTCCGCAACAAGAGAGGCCGCGATAGTGAGAGGCCCGCGCACCGCGATGAAGAGTGGCCCCCGCTTGCCACAACTGGAGAAAGCCCTCGCACAGAAACGAAGACCCAACACAGCCATAAATTAAAAAAAAAAAAAAAAAAAAAAGAATATTAAGAAATTATGAATCTTATGAAGTGTGAAAATGGTATGAGATTTATGTACAACACATGACCTTATTACAAAATAGATGCAGATACAGCAAATATGACAAAACAAGTTTTTAATCTATGCATCGGGTATATGGGTAACCACTGTACTAGTCTTTCTAGTACTTTTTGTATATTAAAATTTTTACCTAGTAAGCATCTTAAAAGTATCTGAAATTTGAACTTGAAAATTTAAATAAAATGAAACTTTTGAAATTATTTCAATAAATCATATAATAATTTTTTTAATTAAAAGAAGATATACTAGGCAAATACTAACTAAAAACTGGTTAATTAGTTAATACGAATTAACTAAAAGCTGGTATATCTATATCAATATCAGACAATATAGGCTTTAAACCAAAAATGATAACTAGACAGAAAAAAGATAAAAGGTGTGGCATAATAAGAAATACATTTGGTCTTTATCCTTGGTTCTTGGCCAGAGCTCCTAAAACCCTTGGAATTTCCTGAGTGATAGGCATGTCTTTTCCTGTTCCTAAGGAGCCCCTTTTGATCAACCTGAGTTTGTCCTAATGAGGTGACTTAGGGTGGGGACACTAAGATAACCCTAAGGTGGGGCTGGTCATCAGAAAGACCAAGTGATTAGAGGGTTGGAACTTTCAGGCTACTGATCTCTAAGAAGGGGAGGTGAGGGGTGGGCAAGCTGAAGATTAAGCTCTATAAAAACTCTTGATCAAGGAGACTTGATGAGCTTCCTGGTGGTGAACATATCGAGGTATCAGGAGAGTGGCTGCCTGAAGAGGGCATGGAAGCTCCTTGCCCACACACCTTGCCCTATGCATCTCTTCCATTTGGTTGTTCCTGAGTTCCGTACATTATAATAAAGCGGTGAGCATAATTAAAGTGCCTTCCTGAGTTCTGTGTGCTGTTCTAGCAAATTATTGAACCTCAGGAAGAGTTGTGGGAACCCCTGATTTTTAGCCCATTGACAGAAGTACAGGTGGCCTGGGTCTTGCGAACGGTGAAAGGTGTCTAAAGGTGAAGGAGGGCAGTCTTAGGGGACCGAGCACTTAAGCTCTGAGGTCTGTGCCAGCTCCCAGTGGTTAGTGTCAAAACTGAACTGAATTGTTGAACACCCAGTTGGTATCTGGGAAATCAGAGAATTAGTTGCTGGTGTTGAAAAAGGCTCCAAAAAAGTTTCTGAAAAAAGTTTCAACTCACTAGGAAGGTATAATACTTCTAAAATTGTTTGCACCTAATAAAAGTCCTAAAATAGATACTGAAAATTTTGGCCTATTGCAAGGAGAAGATGACAAATTCCCCATGACAGTGGGAGATCTAAATACACCTCTCTCTGGAACTGATAAATCAAGGAGACACAAAAGATACAGCAATTTTGAAAAACCAACGAGCTGATTTAATGAACACATATAGTACAATTGTCGAATATAGATTCTTTCTGACCACACACAAAGGAATGCTCATGAAAACTGACCACGCCCTTGGCCTTGAAGCAAGTCGCAACAAATTTCAAGGGGCTGGTAACATAGAGATCATCTTTTCTAACCATAATGAAATTAAGTTAGAAATTAATAAGAGAGCGATAGCTAGAAAAACTCTATCCTTTTAGAAATTTTAGAACACATTGTTAGATCAATTATGAGTCAAAGAAGAAAACATGATGGAAACTAGAAAATATTTAGAACTGGATAACAAAAATACTAGAGGTCAGTACTTGGGTCATTCCGGTAAAGGGATACCTAGAAAGAAATGTGTAGCATGAATGCTTACATTAAGAAAGAAAAAGGTACAAATTAATGAGTTAATCATCCAATTGAAGAAGATAGAAGTCATACAGATGGCCAATAGGTACATGAAAAGATACTCAACAGGAATAATCATCAGGGAAATGCAAATCAAACCTACAATGAGATATCACCTCATGGCTATTATCAAAAAGACAAGAAATGACCAGTGTTGGTGAGGATGTGGAGAAAAGACAAGCCCTGTCCACTGTTGGTGGGAATGTAAAGTGGTGCAGCCACTATGGAAAACAGCATGAAGTTTCCTCAAAAAATTAAAAATAGAATTACCATACGATCCAGCAATCCCCCTTCTGGATATTTATCCAAAGAAAAGGAAAACATAACTTGAAAAGATATGTGCACCCCCATGTTTGTCACAGCATTATTTAAACAGCCAAGATATGGAAACAAGCCAAGTGTCCATCAATGGATAAATGGATAAGGAAATTGTGGTATACATATAGAATGGAATATTATTCAGTCATAAGAATGAAATCTTGCCATTTGCGACAACACGAATGGACCTTGAAGGCATTAGGCTAAGCGAAATAAGTCAGACAGAGAAATACAAATACTGTATTATCTTACTTATACGTGGAATCTTTCAAAAAAATCATGCTTATAGATATGGAGAACAGATTGGTGGTTGCCAGAGCTGGGGGTTGGGGGTGGGTGAAATGGGTGAAGGGGGTCAAAAAGTACAAGCTTCCACTTATAAGACAAATAAGTCATGGGGATGTAATGTACCACATGGTGACTATAGTTAATAATACTGTATTGCATATTTCTAAGTTTCTAGGAGAATAGATCTTAAAAGTGCTCATCACAAGAAAAAAATTTTTTGTAACTATGTATGATGACAGATGTTAACTAGACTTGTTGTGGTGATCATTTTGCAATATATGCAAATATCAAATTATTATGTTGTGCTTCTGAAACTAAGAGAATGTTGTATGTCAATTATACCAAAAAAAAAAAAAAAAAAAGAGAGAGAGAGAAAGAGGCAAAAGGAAAAAAATAGGAAGAAAGTAAAAAGATATGAACCAAAAGAAATGAATCAAAATAAGCATATAAAAGAGAATACACAAGTTAATGTTTTAGGAATTAAAAGGGGGATATAACTACAGATGCTAAGGAGATCAAAAAACAAGAAATCAATAAATAACTTCATGACAATAAATTGGAAAATTTGGATGGAATTAATACATTCTAAGGAAAACATGTTATCAAAATTGAACCAAGAATAAGTAAAAAAATCTAAGTAGTCCTATTACCATTAAAGGAATTAAATCAGTATTTAAAATTTGTCCCACAAAGAAATGGCATTCCTGGATGGTTTTACAGAGGAGTTTCCCCAAATATTCAAGCAATACATGAATGAGATCTCTCTGGAGAAAATATCGAAGGACTTTGCATGGCTAGGAAACCTCAATATCATAAATATGTCAGTTTCTTTCCAAATTCATCTCTAGATTCAGTGCAATTCCAAACCAAATTCCAACAGGGTCTTTCCTGAAATTTGCAACCAGATTCTAAAATGGACCTGGAAAAAGTAAAGAGGCAAGGTTAGCTTTTTCATTACCGAGAAGAAACACCAGGCAGATAGACTTGCACTATCAAATATCGATTTATTATAAATTATTATTGTGATCAAAATAGTGCATTTTTGGTGCAGGGATAGTTAGGCTGACTAATGGAATGGAGTAGAACCTCTAAAACAGACCCCACAAATATATGAAACCTTAATTTACAACAAAGGTGACACTGCAGATCAGTGGGGAAGGATGAACTATTCAGGGTTGGCAAACAGTTTTTGTGAAGGGCCAGGGAGTAAATATTGGTAGGCCTCAAAGCGATGCAACTACTCAACTCTGCTGTTGTAGCAGGAAAGCCGCCATAGTCAATTCACATCTATGTACTGTAATACATGGGTGTGTATCTAATAAAACTGTATTTGTAAAAGAATAAAAACATTATCTATGTACACTGAGATTTAAATTTCATGTACTTTTCATGGGTCATGAAATATTAACTTCTGATTTTTTTCAACCATCTAAAAATGCAAAACCCAGCCTTAGCTACTGGGCTGTATGAAAACAGGGAAAGTGCTGGATCTGACCTGTAGGCCATAGTTTGCTGATCCTCAACCAATAAACGGTACTCAAAAAACTGCATAATCATATGGATTTTGCGCTGTACAGAAAAAGTCAGTTTGGGGAGGATTTCAGACTTAAATGTGAAAGGCAATATATAAGTTGCAGCTCTCCAGACAAACAGAACCAATAGGATATAGATAGATAGATAGATAGATAGATAGACAGATAGATAGATAGACAGACGGATGGATGGAAGATATAGATAGATGATAGCTAGCTAGATAGATAGATGCAAGAGGAGATTTATTATAGGAAATGGTTCACATGGCTATGGAGGCTGAGAAATCCCACCATCTGCTATTTGCAAGCACAGAACAGAAAGCTCTTGATGTAATTCAGTCCAAGTCTGAAGGTTGGAGAACCAAGGGAGCCGATGGTCTAAGTCCCAGTGAAGGCCTGAGCACATGGAGGGTAGGGCGCTGGTGTAAGTCCTGGGGTCTAAAGGTCAGAGAACCAGGAACTCTGATATCTGAGAGCAGGAAAAGATGGACCTCTCAGCTCAAGGAGAGAGACTGTCCTTCCTCCACCTTCTTTGCTCTATTCAGGCCTTCAGCGGATGGGTTGATGCTCACTGTCAACCTAAATAAAACTAGGAGGCCATATTCAGGCAGAAAGCAGTTATTTGGGATCAAAGAACTGCAATGCAGGGCACACAGATTTGGATAGCAACCTAAACAGTGTCCTACCAGGGAGTTAATGTCATGGGTTTTTAAAGGCAAAGAAGGAAGGTTTGCATTGCAAAGAATTTTAATTGGAGCTGGACGCAGAAGCTAGTCTTGGTTGAACAGGATTGCTAAGGCTATCACTAGAGCGAGGTAATAACCCGTTGCTATGACAAGTTGCAAGTGTTTTTGCAGAGTCCTTGGAATATTTGTGGTTTCACCCAATTCAAAAGTTCAGGTTCTGCTCAGGGAGGATGTGGGTAAAGTCCACCTCCTTAATGGCCTCCTGGTTCCATTTAAAAACCCCTTGACATAAGTGACCCCATTTTATTTCACATTTCACACCACCCACATTGGTGAGAGCTGATCTTTACTCAGTCTACTAATTCAAATGCTTAATCTCGTCTAGACTCACCCTTACAGACACACCCAGAAATAATGATTTATCAGCTATCTGAGCATACCTTGGCCCAGTCAAGTTGACTCAAAATTCACCATCACAGGCAAAAGTACAAAATTTTTAGAAGGAAATATAGGAGAACACTTTTATGACCGTTCTGTAGTTCATAAGCACAAAATAATACAGAAGAAAAAAGTAAAGCACCAAAAGGTGAATTTGATTCATCAAATAAGAATAATAAAGTAAATGAAAAGATAGGCAACACTTGGGAGAAGATACCTGTAACACAAAAACTGACAAAGGATTAGTATATATAAATAACTCATACAAATCAGTAAGGAAAAGAGGGCTTCCCTGGTGGCGTAGTGGTTAAGAATCCGCCTGCCAATGCAGGGGACACGGGTTCGATCCCTGGCCCGGGAAGATCCCACATGCCGCGGAGCAACGAAGCCCGTGCGCCACAACTACGGAGCCTGCACTCTAGAGCCCACGAGGCTCAGCTACTGAGCCCGCGTGCCACAACTACTGAAGCCCGCGTGCCTAGAGCCCATACTCTGCAACAAGAGAGGCCACCGCGATAAGCCCGCGCACTGCAACGAAGAGCAGCCCCTGCTCGCTGCAACTAGAAAAAGCCCGCGGGGAGCAACGAAACGCAGCCAAAAATAAATAAATAAATAAATCTATTAAAAATAAATAAATAAATAAGGAAAAGACAACCCAACAGAAAGGTGGACAAATATATTAACAGGCTTTCCACAGAGGAGAGAATACAAATGTCAAATAAACACATGACAAAATGGGGGACTTCATAAGTAATTATAGAAATGTGAATTAAAAGATCCTAATCTACAGCTACCATGCTGACAAATATTTAAATATTGAGCAGTTACATCTCTGGTATTCTGCTGGTAGGAAGCTTAATTTTCCATTCTTTTTCTAATAAAGCTGAAGGTCATACCCTACAACCCAGTAACTCTGGTCTGTGCTCCTTTAGTGAGTGATAACTTCTATTTAGTGGGTCACAGTCAATATTTTAAAAATCATTCAGTGAAACACAATGATAGAGAATAGGATTTGTCAGAGTGAATTTCATCTTGTTTTTTGGCAAATTTTTTGATAAGACTTTTGCTTGTATACATCAATATCCTGATGCATTGTAAAGTGTGTTTCTCACCGTGAGTCTTGGTCAAAAAGGTTTGAAAGCCTCTGCTTAGAGAAGAGCCGCCCGGTGCTCCAGGAGGCTTGCATGAGGACGCTCGTGGCAGTTTTGTCAGCAACAGTGAACACCCCCAATGTCCATTGACCCGAGACAGGATGATTAGCTGTGCTGCATTCTACAAAGGGAATACTGTGAACGTGAATGAACAATGGCTACAATCCGTCAGCATGGAACCTAATCGTGAGCAAAAATAATCAAGTTGTAGAATGTATGATGTTTGATTCTGTTTTTACCAAATTAAAAAAAAATATTGTTAAGGGATACCTTTTTATTTGTAAAAACTTTTAAAAAGCAAGACATTAATAGGCACAAAATTCAGGAGAGTGGCTACAACAGTACTAGGAGGGAGAGAAATTGGGTTAATTTTTTTATAACAGCTTTATTAAAATAGAATTCACATACCATCCACTTCACCCATTTAAAGTCTATAATTCGGTGGTTTTTGGTATATTCACAGAGCTGTGAAACAATCACCACAATCAATTTTAGAACACTTTCACCACTTCAAAAAGAAGCTCCATACCCCTTAGCTATCACCTCCGAGCACTGCCTGTGCCTCTAGTCTTAAACAATCATAAATCTACTTTTTGTCTCTATATATTTGTCCATTCTGGGCATTACATATAAATAGAATCTTAAAATAGGTAGCATTTGTGACCGGTTTCTTTCACCAGCATGCTTTTAAGTTTCCTCCCTGTTGTAGCATGAATTATTACTTCCTTCTTCTTTATGGCCAAGTAATATTCCATTGTATGGATATATACCCATTTTTAAAAAATATTTATTTATTTATTTGGCTGCACTGGGTCTTAGCTGTGGCATGTGGGATCTCCGTTGCTGCGTGCGAGACCTTTTTAGTTGCAGCCTGCGGGCTCTTAATTGTGGCATGCAGGATCTAGTTCCCTGACCAGGGATCGAACCTGGGCTCCCTGCATTGGGAGCACGGAGTCTTAACCACTGGACCACCAGGGAAGTCCCTACCCATGTTTTTTATCCATTCATCAGTATGTGTCCACCATTTGGCAATTATGAATAATGCTGCTGTGAACATTTGTGTACAGACTTTTTTTGTGTCGTGGGGCTTATTTAAGATACTGGTGATTTTCTATTTCTTCAACTGGGTGTTGGTGCATGGGTATTTTATTGTTATTTCTTATGTCTTACACTTATGACTGTTCTTTTATATAGATATAAGATTTAAGAAAACTCATTAAAAAGTATATGTAGTCTAAGATATTCCAGGAAGGATATCAGAAATTGATAAGGTTGGGCTTCCCTGGTGGCGCAGTGGTTAAGAATCCGCCTGCCAATGCAGGGGACACGGGTTCGAGCCCTGGTCCGGGAAGATCCCACATGCTGTGGAGCAACTAAGTCCATGTGCCACAACTACTGAGCCTGCGCTATATAGAGCCTGCGAGCCACAACTACTGAAGCCCGCATGCCACAACTACTGAAGCCCGCACGCCTAGAACCTGTGCTCCACAACAAGAGAAGCCACCGCAATGAGAAGCCCGTGCACCGCAGTGAAGAGTAGCCCCCACTCGCCGCAACTAGAGAAAGCCTGCGCGCAGCAACGAAGACCCAACGCAGCCAAATATAAATAAATAAAATAAATAAAGTTATTAAAAAAAGAAAGAAATTGATAAGGTTTCCTCTAGGTAGGGGACCTGGGTGGCTAGGGGATGGGGGTGGGGAGTATAGAGGCTTATCTTTCATTTTATATCCTTTTATAAATTTAAAAAATTACATATACATAAACACAAACACAGTTAAGACCAAAAAGGTATGTCTTCCAGGCTGTGGTCCTGCTTGCCAGCAGGCTGGTGTGTGGCCTGCCCCTGCCCCACTCTCTGCACAGTTGGGGGGCATTTTGGCCTCTTTCCTGCCCAGCAGCTTCATGCACAGTACAGGGACAAGCAGAATCCCCAGCCCGCCAGCCCTGGCTTTGATGACTGTCATATGGCACTTGGGTCTGATTTTCTGACACCCTGAACAGACTGGATTAGGTGAGAAGCTACAAGCCGCAGCACGGTTACAGTGACGTTTCTTCCTGTTGCCACCATGCACGACTGCATTACTCACTATGCTGGCCTCATCTGAAGCTCCTTTAGCTGACAGGGCACAGCGAGCCCTCCTGCTCAGGGAAACAGGGTTGTGACGTCATGGCAAGGGGACGGCACTGATTGGATGAAGCAAGATCACATGACTCCAGGCTGGCCACTCAAAAGGTGTCCAGTGTCCTCAAGTGGGGGCTGGCCCAAAGGGCTCTGGCCAACGGTCCGGGAGGTAATTAGCTAAGCCAACCCCGCTATCTCCTTCCAGAATGGAGGATGAGACATACTTCCAAGATTGTCCCCTGAAACCAGGGGAGAATGGAGTGGAGATCCTGAGAGGGGCTGCGTCTCCTCGGGAACACGACCACGTGGGCTGTGAGAGCAGATGGTCTGCAGAGAGGGGCGGATCGTCAATCGTTGTCCAGTCTCATTCCAGTCTACCTGTATCCTGACGGTAAAGCCCCCCTTTTTGCTGAAAGCCTGAAGGATGTAGGTTACTGGTCCTTGCTTCCCCACCACGTGCCCCACAGTGAGGATGCTAAGGGTCCCCGCTCCCACCCACCCCTGCCCAGTTTGCCCAGGATGTAACAGCCCATAGGTGCATGTCGTATGAGAGGTACTTATTGGAGGCTTTGGGTAGGATAGCGTTCTGGTGCCTAAAAGGGCAGCCCCTCCATCCCCAGGCAGTCGTGGATTTGGGGTTCCCCTTTGGTCTAGAATAGGTATCTGAACTGTGAGCCGCAGGGAGGAAGGGGAGTGATCCCCTGCCATACTGGTGGCTGCGCGGCTCATTCTCTTTCCGTGTGTGGCGGGGCAGGGTGCCTCTGATGACTTGCTTTGTCTTGTTCCATCGGCTTTGAGGCTGGTGGAGAGCAGTCCCAGTTTTCGGGTCTCCCTGGGGCTCCTCCTCCTTGGTGAAAGTCCTCCCCTCGGGCTCTGCCACTCCGCCCTGCCTGGCCCCGCCCCCCCCCCCCCCCCGCCCCCCGGGCTTGGCTCGTTGCCCTCGTCCCCGCTCCACTCTGCCCTGAGACTTGGTGAGTGTTGACCGTGACCCTGACCTCACCCACCACCAGCTCCTCTCAAACTCCGATGGCTCTTCTTCCAGGCCTGCTTGTCGACCCGGCCTGTACCCTGCCCTGCTTCGAGACAGAGCAGTTTTCACGTGAACTTTGATTCACGTTTCTAAATATGTGTATGCCTGGGCAGCATGAGAGGGAAAAGCAAACTCTTAAAGCGATAAAGGCTGGGCATCCCGGCAGCGACACACAGACACCATCTTGACAGAAGGATGGCCTCTGTCAGCCCAGACTTACAATAAGCTTTTATTTTGAAAATAGCTCTGTTGGTGGTGATTGTGTGGGGTTTCCTTGTTGGTCTGCAGCTCTGGCACAGAGGGGCGCGGGCACAAGCTGAGGCCTGCGGGGCCGGGTGGGGGGAGGAGCGCTCCTCTGGGCCGTCCTGAGGGGGCAGGAGTGGTGGGCTTGGGGAGGGCAGCCTCTGCCCAGTGCCCAGGCCCACCTCCTCCGTCTCACTGTCCTCGTCGGTGCGACCAGGGAAATGGTTCACAGAAGGCGTCCTTGTCTCCCTCTCATCTCCAAACATCGCCGCCCCTTTGCTTTTCCCTCCATCCCTTCATCCTCCTTCCACGTGCTCCTTCTTCCTTGTGGCTCAAAAACTAGCCACACTTCCTGAGTGCTCGCTGCAGCCTGCAGCACGAGAAAGGCTTTTCTCGAATCTGTGCAACGACCCTGTGAAGCAGGCATAATTACCCCCAGGTGTGCACTGAGGGCACTGATGCTCCGGTAAAGGGACTTCCCCAAGAGGCGGAGCGGGGATCTGAACTTAGGGGAGTCCGGCTCCAAAACCCTACCTTAAAAACGATCAATTTCTTTAATTCCACAAGAAATATGTGAATACATTTTCCTTGTTAACAACAGGAACAACACAACCCAACCCAACCCAAATCAAAACTGCTGGCATTAAGGCTAAAGTCTCTTTCCACGCTCCTTCCTCCTTTACACAGCCTGGTGTGTGTCCTTCCAGATAATTTTTCTGCTCATTTGCATACATAGGTAGGGCTCCCTTTTCAGCGCTGTTTTGTGACTTTGCATTTTCTTGTAGTTTTTAATTTGGTTCCCTGAGTATAGTTCATTTAGGAAATGCTTGAACCTTTTCCTTTGTTTACCAGATTTTCAAATGACATGGTGAGTCTTTTGCACCCTCCAAAGGTGACAAATTTTTTAAAAATATCATGATGAGCACACAGATTTCAATTACTGGATTTTTTCCATCTACGTGTAGTTATTCTTTTTGATGTTCAAATTGTCCCATCTTGGGCCAAGTTGAGTCATTTCTGTAGTCAAAGGCTTTGCTCTCAACCATGTCTCCTCTCTGCCCCCCCGCGGCAGCTCAGCCCCCCCGCTCGGGTGCGGCTGGCTCAGCTGAGTCATGGGGAGGTGGGGTGCTGGCTGGCCTCAGAGTGTTCCTGAAATAGAACTCCTGCGTCAAGGGCGTATCTCGCATTCTGAGTGTGACCAGGGCCACCTACCTCCTGCTCCTGTAAACTCCAGAAGGGCGCTGCCCCACTGCCAACTCTAACCGCACTGTGATCCCCAGCCCAGATCTTGGCCTGGAGCCCAGACCTGAGCTGCCCCAGGACTGCCTGGAATGTTCTGGGATCGTTAAGGGCATAACGTTGGAAACGTTCAGACCTAGGTTTCAGTCTTACTCTTCTACTCACTAGGTAAGGATCTTTGGCAAGTTACCTTACCTCCCTGGGACTCAGTCTCCTCATCTGTCAAGTGGGGCAGTGACAGTTCTTACTCCAAGGAGTGATGGATAAAGTGGGTCAAGTGTTGAGCACTGCGTCTGACACGTTGAGCTGTGCAATTCGGAGCTCCATCCCTCACGAGAGACACGGGCCTGGGTACGAGGCGGGTGGCCCTTTACGAGACATTTTAGACGTCCTGAGAGTCAGAGATTCACTCGCTGACACACACATGCTCTGTGCATACAGTGCACTCACACCCAGCTTGTGTACATCACTCTGACCCACTCCCATGCTGCACGCCCACCCATACCACCTCCTGGACCCCCGTCCTTCTCTTCTTTGTCCTCTGAAGAGCTCCTTTCCAGCCCAGCCGTCTCAGGAAAGAGAGTGGCTTCTCCCCGGTGTGAGAAGAGCTCCCTGCCCCGTCTCCTACAGGTGATGAACACAGGGAGCCTGCAGGCTGGACTGGGGCTCCTTGAGGGTCAGGTTCTAGAATGTTCCCTGCGAGGGCTCACCTCTCCCTGTCTCTGGTTTTCCTGTCTCATGCCAAGCTGAGACTGAGACTTGGAGACCGGTTGGGGATTTCTGCTTTTGGTGGTGAGCCCTGGGCCTTCTCTTTGGGATGCGGCTGTGTGGTCCATCTGGCTCCCTCAGGTGAGGACAGATGCTCTGTTTAAGCACCACCAGCGTTGAGGTGGAGAGTGGGAACAGCTGTACGATCGTGTGCGGGCTCTCACTTCAGTGCCCGGCACAACGGGCACTCAACCGCCGTTTCCTGAATGCATCGTGCTCTCCCCTGCAGGGTGTACCATCGGCTAGTCTTCGTTAGCAGTGAGTTCGTGGAGAGACTGTTGACCTTCATTCCATCAGAGAGTGGGGTTCAGTTCCAGGCAACCCGCTGTACCTGGGAAGCACCCCTTCATGGGTCCAATCTCCTACGTCTATTAGCTGCTCTGGAGGGACAAACAAGAGCGAGGAACAGCTATTTCCTTCAAATAGTTTACAACTGGCTGCACAGCGTAAGGGGAGGCGCGTGGGCCTCCCAACTAGAGGAACCAGTTTGGAATCCCGGGTCTTCTGCTCACTGACTGTGCCACTTGCACAGGCGACTCCCCCTCGCTAGTCCAGCTGCACCCTCTGCAGAGCAGGTAAGAATCTCTACCTCCCGGGCCGTGCAAGGAGCGGTTGAAGGAGGGCCCGGGGAGGCGCTGGTGCAGCGCTGGGCCAGGTGCTGGACCAGCCCCCTTTCCTTCAGGGACATCACAGCATTAACGAAGATGCCCCACCCAGGAAACCACTCGATAGCAGGGAGCTGGCCAAATAAAATAGATAGCTGCATTTAACGGCGCGTTATGTAACCATTAAAACAGCTGTACAGCAGGTGTGTATACACACGTATGCATATGTGTAAATATGTAGGTTTATTTTCAAATAAATTTTTAAAAATTAGGCTTATTGAGGAACAATTTATGAACAGTAAAATTTACCCTTTTTTTAAAAAAATTTATTTATTTATTTTTGGCTGTGTTGGGTCTTCGTTTCTGTGCGAGGGCTTTCTCTAGTTGCGGCAAGCGGGGGCCACTCTTCATCGCGGTGCGCGGGCCTCTCACTATCGCGGCCTCTCTTCTTGCAGAGCACAGGCTCCAGACGCGCAGGCTCAGTAATTGTGGCTCACGGGCCTAGTTGCTTCGCGGCATGTGGGATCTTCCCAGACCAGGGCTCGAACCCATGTCCCCTGCATTAGCAGGCAGATTCTCAACCACTGTGCCACCAGGGAAGCCCTACCCTTTTTATTATACAGTTCTTTGACTTTTGGCAAACACATATAGTCGTGTAACCATCACCACAATACAGATATAGGAGAGTTCCCTCACCCCTAAAGTTCCCCCACGTCCCTTTGTTGTCAGCCAACCCCTAACCCCCAGCTCCTGTGATCTTTTTTCTGTCCCTATAGTTTTGCCTTTTCCAGAATGTCATATAAACGGAATCATACAGAAGGTTGCCTTTTGTGTCTGGTTTCTTTAACTTAGCAGAATGCGTTTGAGGTTCATTTATATCGTAGCAAAATACAGTAGTGACAGGGCTTCTTTGTTGCTTTTCACTGCTGAGTGGTATCCCGTTGGTTGGACGCGCCACCCTTTGTTATTCACCACCTGAAGGACGTTTGCGTGGTTTTTGATTTTTGACAATAATGATTACAGCCACTACAGATGTTCCCATTCAGGTTTGTTTTGTATGCATGAACATAGAGTTTAATTTCTTTTGGGTAAACACCTAGGAGTAGGATTGTGGGGTCATATGGGAGGTGAATGTTTATCATGAGAAATTGCCCAGCTGTTGTCCAAGTACCTCACAGCAATGTAGGAGAGGTCGCCCTCTACCCAGGAAAGGAAGATGCCCATCTCAGAGCTGAGAGGCAGAAAAGGGAAAATGAACCCAGGAGAGACTCGGGGTTGGGGGATCCCCGGGAGCGGAGATGGAGGAGACAATGTGTTTTTCTCATGCAAAAGAATACATTCTTGGTGACATAGTTTCATGCCTATGTTTATCTTGTTTCCTCCACCCACCCCTTCCCGTTAATGATCTGCAGCCCGGCAAAGCTTGGTGCTGCCCCTCCTGGTTTTGACTCAGAAGAGGGTTTCTCTGCCCCCATCCCTGCTCCTACAGCTGGATTGAGCTGGGGCAGAGACTTTTAAAAATGCCCTTTTGCAAAGAAAATCAAACCGGTGAACTAAAGTTTAAACACACACACACACAAGTGAATTTAGAAGCTGGTCATTAGATGAACTGGCTGTTCAGAGATTGGCATTACACCACAGGCTTCCTGTGAGCCCTGCTGCTTCCAGCAGGTCCATCAGCCCCTCCCTGAGGGTTCCAGGCGCCATCACCTGGCCTTCTCGTTCCAGCTTCCCGGAAGCCTGGGTGAGGCAGGAGGCCAGGGCCCCCTTTAGAGGCGAAGCAGAGAATTTAGAGCTGGGAGAACGTGGACAACACCAGGCCCAATCCCTTCAATTTATACATGATAAAAGCAGGTGAGAAGAGGAGGGACTTGCTTGAGGCCACACAGAGAATGAGCCCCCCGGAACCTCAGCAGACAGTGGCTGGGCATCCTGGGCTGGGGTGGAGACAGAGGCATAAACAAGGCTAAGTAGCAGAGACAGAACCCCTGCCTTCGATGTCACGGTCGAAGGGGACGGGGGTGGGGAGACGGGCTCTGCAGACCCAGTGTGGTTAGGTGGCGTGGCCGAGGGCGTGAGCATGGCCATGATGCTTGGTCCGGTTGGCGAGCCCTCTTTGGCCACCAGGCCCTGAAACGGGCCCTTCCCGCAGCCCCAGAGGCAGGTTTTACTATCCTCACTTTACAGATGGAGAATCGGAGGCTCACAGCACTGAAGCAGCTTGTCCACACTCATTCAACACTTAGGTGCTGAGTCTCTAGACCATGACAGCCATGGTGCAGAGGTGGGATTGGAACCCAGGTGGGTTCTGCTCCAAAGGCCCTGATCAAGGAAGGCTTCACAGGACACCTTGACACCTGAGCTGAGTCTGATTTAATTCTTTTGGTTAATCTGAAACTGGAAAATGAGCTGAGGCTTACTGGGAAACAGGGGTGATAGGACTATAGACAGAAGAAACAAACAGTGTGAGCCAGGAGGAGGAAAAAGCCTGGGTCATGTCAGGGGCAGGCAAACTCTTCCCGTAAAGGGCCACATAGTCAATATTTCAGGCTTCGTGGCCCAGGCGGTCTCTGTCTCTACTGCTGCAGCTTTGTAGCCCCCAGAGCAGCCGTGGACAATATGTAGTGGAGTGAACAAGGCTGTGTTCCAATGAAGTGTTTTTTACAAAAACAAGTGGTGGGCTCGATTTGACCCACATGCCATAGTTTGCAAAACCTAAGTTTTTTTGTCCTGTCAATTTCTCACAAATTTATTGTTCCTTTGTCTAAAAAAGTATAAAAGCGGCCTGCTTTGGCCACTTCTTCGGTCCCATTTCCACGAGGCCTCCGTGTGCACGCATTAAGATTTCTTTTTCTCCGGCAGTCTGTCTTGAGTCAATTGTATTATTAGTTCAGCCACAAGAATTCAAGAGGGATAGAGGGGGGCGGGCATTTCTCCCTCCCCGACAGCATACAAGCCAGGTAATCTTATCTCATAAGCGCAGAGCCTCAGTGCTACTCAGAGTCAAGACATTTGTTCACCAGATGAATCACGAGCCTACTATGTGCCTGGCGGTGGCTGAGCACCTGGGACAGAGAACAATCCAGGCGAGCCCCCTGCCCTCAAGCTCTGGGGAGTCAGAGGTCCCAGGGCTGGTTTCCCGCACTCTACACTGGCTTCCAGGCTCCCAGTTGGTCAGCCCTGATCTACATCATCTGGGCTCCCACCCCCTGTGGATCTGTTGTACCCACAGGGCTACTGAGTTTCCCTTCCCTGCACTCCATACCTACAGCTCCTCCTCCCACTCATTCTTTCCCCACCAGCCACCTTCTCCCCTCTTTTGTGGGTGGCCTGCCCTCTTCGGATGGCCCCTTCCCTGCCAATATTTGCTTCCTCTGTGGTTGCTCTGAAGAGGACAAGGGCCAGATGGGTCTTTCCGGAGCTGAAGGTTCTTGGCGTACATATCCATGGTCGGACTCCTGATGGTGAGTGTGACCTCCCCTTCTCCTCTGCTGCAGGTCACTCACATGGTCATGACTGTAGGCGGGACAGTAGGTGCCTGGCCGCCAGCTCATTGGGATCCTGCCAGCCAGAAGCAAGCAGGAAAAGCAGTTAAGTTCAAGGAATTGTCCTGACAGCAGCCATTTAATATAGAGGAATCTTACTTAGCCAGCAGGCATGGAGTTTGCTTTATTAATTTCACTATTTCGTCATCCTTTAGGTTTTAAAAAGAATTTTTTTTTTTTTGGCGGTACCGTGAGGCATCCGGCATCTTAGTTCCCTGACCATGAATGGAACCCGTGGCCCATGCAGTGGAAGCTCGAAGTCTTAACCACTGGACCACCAGAGAAGTCCTTAGGCTTATTTTAATGGAGCTAAATAAAAGCACAGGAAGAGTTTTTTGGGGAAATGCAGACTAGCATGAATTCTATTAAAGACACAGTTCAGCTCTGTTATGGACTGAATGTGTCCCCCCATAATACATGTTGAAGCTCCAGCCTCCAATGTGATGGGATTTGGAGATGGGCTTTGGCAGGTAATTACATTTAGATGAAGTCATGAGGTTGGACCCCCCCATGATGGGATTAGTGCCCTTATAAGAAGAAGAGAGACCAGAGCTCTCTCTTTCCCTCTCCTCCTTGTGAGGACACAGTGAGAAGGCAGCCATCTGCTAGCCAGGAAGAGGGTTTTCACAGGAACTGAATGCGGGAGCACCTTGATCTTCAACTTCCCAGCTTCCAGCACTGTGAGAAATAAATGTCTGTTGTTTAAGCCACCCAGTCTGTGGTGTGTTGTTATGGCACCAGAGCTGACTAACACAGGCTCCTTCCCCGCTACACTGAGGTGCGTTTGGGCTGTTCACTGCTGTTCTCAGGTTTCCTCTTGGAGGGCTGTGTTCTTTTTATGGTGTGAGGGTACAGGAGGGGCAGGGGAGACACACCTGTGATGAACAAGAACCAGAACCGTCCGCCTGCCAGAGCCCGGGACCTCAGCAGCTGGAATTGTGCTGAAGATTCTCAACCACGAACGTGACTCAGCCACCAGTGACTGCTGGCTCCCAGTTCCTCCGGTAACTCCCTGTTTCTCTGGATTCCAGGAACCGTTAGCGTCATGACCTCCCTCTGCTCTCCACATCTTTCCTGTGCCTTGTTACTTTCACGCCCCCGCTCCTGCTCCTCACCACGTGGGTTAGCCGTCTTCCCACAAGGTCTGATTGCGCATGCCCTCTTGTGGCTACTCTTCCTGCATCCACTCACTTCCATCTCTCAAGCTGCCTGCGGCTCCCAGTGCAAGTTCCCGAGAGAGAATCTGATTGGTTCAGCTCGCCACATCCTAGCCCCGCCCACCTATTGGCTGTCCTTGGGTCAGGTGATCCCACTAGGCCAATCAGCTCTGCGGGACGCAGCGTGATCACATAGTTCAAACCTGACAGGAGAGGCAGTTTCACTCGGAGGGATTTGTGGGTGAGACAAGCATGACTGGTTCAGGGCACCCACGGGAGGGGGCAGGGCCAGCACCAAGCTTTGGCCCCTGGAAAGCTGCTGAGGTCCTGGGTCTTGTCCCAGGAGACATTCATTGACTGGCATTAGAGACTGGAGCTCACATCTCTCATAAGATCTGATTCTCCAGTCTACCACTACTATTTGGAAAAGAAAATCTTTGAATCCAAACTTTTCGTTTATTTTTTTCATGTCTCAAATGCCTGTTTCTTTAGAAGCCATCAGGAGCAGTGAGAGAGAAGACGGCTCTGTCCCCTCCACCTCCACCCCTCACCGGGCCAGATGTCCTGTCTGCGCTGAGGGCCCGCAAGGTGAAGAGGAAGAGCTCCAGCACCTGTGAGGGGCCCACTGTGGGTGCAGAACCGGTTCCCTGAGCAAATCCAGCTGAGCTATCAGCTCAGGCACAGCTCTTGGGCTTCTGTTTGGTCAATAGCGGAAACCACTGGAACGTTCCCATGAGCTCATGTTAGATACTCTCCCAAGCCTCCCCCTCAGGTTATAATGAAAGCAAATCTCAGACCAAATTCCGTCGCACACCTAGGCATTTATTAAACATGTGTTCACCAAAGAGGCGCTGAGCCGTCCGTCCAGCCTGTTCTGAAGGCAGAATGAAGACACAGCCCTCGTCCTTTCAGGGGCTGTGACCACACCTTGCATGACAGGCTCACTCAAGGCAGGATTCTGGTGCCCAGATAGCATCAGGCAACCAGAATCCAATCCAGAGCCCGGCACAGGCACGCTGGGGATCAAGCTCCAGGTGACCTGCCAGCTGTCCCACAGTCCCCAGAGTGGGGACGGACATGCTGTCTTACAAAAGTGACAGAATGACGTCAGAAGGGCAACCCTAGTCATACCATGCAGGCCCCAAGGTTCCTATTTCTCCAGCACCAATCACCATGGTCTTAAACTTTTCTTGACGTAAAAATCAGGCTGTGGAATATATGCACGCTCTTGAAAGCAAGTTATAGTCTTAAAAACAAGTTTTGCTGAGACCAAGGATTGTCCAGAGATAGCTCAGACATTTTATGAGTTTATGATGAAAAAATAAAGCATGCTTTTTATTACTTATATGTACATATATACTTTTCACATTTTAATGGAATCCAGTTCATGGAAGTCAGTCCAGAGGGCAGGGCCCTGGAACCAGTCCAGCATATTTTTAAGCTTCACAGCAACACACATCTGGTGGATGGTAACCTGTATAATGATGGCTTAAATTTTTAAAATTTTCATATCAAAATTTTTCTCACAATTGCAGAGAATAGTTGTGTTTTTAATGTATTGGTTAGTAAATTTATTAATAAAGGAAACAACTGTTTATTGAGCACCTATAGTAGGCCAGACATTGTGACTGATGCTGGGGTCTGATGGTAACAAGCTTAGACAGTCCCAGCTCTTGGGACCCCTGCAGTTGTAGCAGGGAGTGGGATATAAGTAAAATAACCACATGGATCAATGTTCAATTGTAACTGTGAGAATCCCCATGAAGGGCAGATACATGGACACTTGAGACTCTTAATGGGGACGTGACCTGGTCGTGCAGACCAAGCACACACTGTCCATGACGCTGGAACCATAGATCCTGGACCGGAAATGAGGTCTGCGGAGGTGAGCCTTAGACTGTAAGAAGCGGGAAGGCCTCCTCCTCTCTCTCCTTCGTCTGGTTATTGGGCCTGGGCTCTGCCTAGAGCAGCAGGGCCCGCTGAGCCAAAGGGAGCCCTGAAGCAAGGTAGGCACGGACCTTTCTGGAACCCCCAAATGGAGGCTGACATTTCAGCCTGGGGATCTGAGCAGGGCCCCATTTGATAAGCAGCAATTGTAAGTGACTCTCCTTGTTCTTCAACCTTCTTATAGCCCTGAGCTTCCGGAGGAGTCTTGGGAATTGTTCCAGCCTGGTCTCCACTGCACTGGGGGATCAAGGGACCCACCAGCTTTTGCAGGCTTGGGAAGGTAGAGCCCAGGGAAGGGTGATGTCCCTAATCCTCAAGCCAGAGTGGTAGTGGCTGTGGTGACACCATGGAGGATGGCCAGATAGAGTGGCCATTCAGGAGGGTCCCTGGTGGCAGAGGCCACTGAGGAAGCAGGAGCACATGGGGATCGGGCCCTTCTGAGACCACACCCAGCACATGCCGGGAATTAGCAGAGGAATAGTCTGAGGCAGCTAATTTAAAAAAACAAAAACAAACAAAAACAACTTTATTTTGTAAGAGCAGTTTAGATTCACAGCAAAACTGAGAAGAAGGTACAGAGATTTCCGTTCATCCCTTGTCCATGCCCACAGCATGCAGAGCCTCCCCCGTTATCAGCATGCCAGGCCAGAATGGTACATTTGGTTACAACTGATGAACCTACACAGACACAGCATAAACACCCAGAGTCCATAGTTTACCTTACGGGTCACTCTTGGTGTTGTACGTTCTACGGATTTGGACACGTATAATGACATGTATCTGCCATTATAGTATCATACAGAGTAGTTTCACTGACCTAACAATTGAGGTGGCTAATTTTCAGCATTCAACCCAGGGGCAGCTGAGCCATGGGCAATTTGGTCATAGAAAGATAGTGTCATTCCATCTGGTAGTCCCAGAGGGGTGAGGACTAGATCTCAGGCAGGATCTCATGTGCTCGGCCCTCCCTCCCTGCATCTCCAGCATCCAGTGAGGGGCCTGGATTGGAACAGGAGCAAAGCAATTGCGCAAGCAGGAGGCCTGGAGGCTGAAGGGGCCAAGACTCCTGCCCAGTTCCTCTGCTCTCTCACCCCAAGGCGCCCCGTCAGCCAGGGCCGGGCCAGAGACGGTCCTCATCGGAGAACATGTAAGGACTATTCACTCCATCCCTAGATGGCCCCAGATGTCTAAGACCATGGCCAGGGCACTGACAACAGCAGCCGGTGGAAAGGCAAGACTTCAGCTGTGTCTCTACTTGGAAAGGAAATGGGGCAGGATGTAGGCACAGAGCAGCACAGAGCAAGGCTAGATGCCGCACCCACCCCCCTTCCTGTGAAATCTGAGACACCTCTCCCCGGAACTGGTTGATTTTCAGTAATGGCAGGAGTCTGGCTTGTTCCTTCCCAGCTGCACACCAGGAAAGGAGCCTGCCGCCCACTGAAACTCCTCTCATTCAGAAACACTGGGCTACTTGGGAGGGGAGGTTTCAGAGTCAGAATACTGAAATGCAAATGCGCTTTCCAGGGCAGGACAAATGCCTTGGGGGATGGAGGAGGCACCAAACTCCAGCCAGTGGCTGAGGCAGAATAGGTGGGATGCGCTCACTCCCCAAGTCCCAGGGTCCCCCCCTCATCCCCCGACCACCCCCCCCCCAGCTTCTCCCCCACGTCGCCCACAGCACCCGCCGTTCCTCCCCGCGGAGGTCGCTGCCCCTCACGGCACTGGATGCAGAGAGGACACTCTCTCTCTGCCCAGTGACCTCACGGTCCTACAGGAAAAGGGACTTTCAGACACCAAATATATTTTCGCATGAAAGCCTTCTCAAGACAGGCTCTGGCAGCCAGACTGAGGCCTTAATACGAGCGGAGCTGCCCTCTCACCACAGAGTCAGTGATGGGAGCTTTCAGGGCACTTACCGAAGCCATCTGGAAGCCAAGGCTGTGTCTGGAGTTCACCTACTCCTGAACCCAGTTTTATGTTAAAGTTAAGAATTTTGCTTTCATTTTCCTTCTGACACTGTTGAAAAGCTTTCAACACTAAACTTTTTTTTTAAGGGAGACTAAAGATTTGCTTTAATTGGAAAGGTCAATAGTTACCTACATCAAAACATGGAATCACCGAGGCTTTAAAGCCACCTGAAAGCAGTCAGATTAGGAGGGAGGCCTTATAATCTGCTCCTGCTTGAGAAAACCAAGGTCTCTTTCAACAAAAACCTGGACAACTATTCCTACTCCAGGAAGGGGGGCATTTAGAGGCACAGAGGTGCCAACCCCGAGTGCACTTACCTAGGCCATCATAAAAACTCCAGGAAATATTGGGTCAGAAGCCATGGGGCAGGCCAGATGGGGTGCTGCACTCCACAGGGCAAGCCTTCAGGAGGTGGGTGCCTTGGAGCATGTGGGTCCCAGGAGTTCATTGCCCCTGTAGGACACATTTGGCTGCAAGAAGCAGAACTTACCTAAAAGGGGTTTTGACAGCCTGGATAATCACTGTCTCCGTAACAAAAAGACAGAGGCAGGTGACTCAGATTCAGTTCAGCAGCTCACCAAGGCCACCAAGGACCCAATCATTTTACAAATCTGAGGAAAAATATAAATTCAAAGTTTGCAAAGTTCAACAAATCCCAAGCAGGATAAAAACGAAGAAAATCACAGAAAGGCACAGCATAACCAAATTGTTGAAAAGCAATGTTAAAAAGTCTTAGAATCAGCTAGAGAAAAAAGACACATTAAATACAGTAGAACAGTTTATCACCAGAAACAGAATAAGCCAGAAGACAATTAAACATCTGTACAGTGATGAAAAATAAAATGAGAAATCAGAGTATGTATCCAGCTAAAATATTTTTCAAGAGCAAAGGTGAAAGAAAAATGGATTCTGATAAATAATACTTAGGAGAATTCACTGCCAGCACTCTTGCACTATAAGAAATATATTTCCTCTTTCACCTCAATCAGTTTTCACCTCATGTATTTGAAGCTCTGTTGTTTGGTACATTCATATTTGCGATTGCTAAGTACTCTTGGTGGATTGACCCCTGTATTATTATAAAATGTTCCTCTCTGTCCCTGGTCATTTTCTTTGCTCTGAAGTCTACTTTTTCTGATATTATTATGGTCTCCCTGCTCTCTTCTGAGTAATGTTTGTGTGTGTATATTTTTCTCTCTGTTTACTTTTGACCTACACATATCATTATATCAATACTTGACATGAGTTTCTTGTAGACAACATGCTTTTTTTTTAATCCATCCTATCGATCTCTCTTTTAATTGATTTATTAAACCATTTGTATTTTATGTAATTGTTGATATGTTAGGGGCATCGGTCTGCCATTACACTGTTTTAAACACTTTCTTTGTTCCTTCTGTTTTTGTTCTTCTGCTTCACTTTTCTCGCCTTTCTATGTCTTACCTGAACATTTTTAGAATTCTATTATCTATAGTGTTTTTGTAGATTTTTTTGGTGGTTGCTCTAGGTATTATATTATAGTTATAATCGATGAACCCACATTGACACATCATTATCACCTGAAATCTATAGTTTACATTCACATTCACTCTTCCAAGGGACATTTTTATGAAGTTTTGGGGGCCTCTTTCTCAGCAGCTCCCTGTTCTCTGGTACCCTGATCCTTGAATCCCAGTGGTCTTAGAAAATCCCTGAACTCTGATCTGCTTCCTGCCCTTAATGAGACTGTCAGTCTATGTCTGACGCTGTTTACCTGCACCAAGGTTTGGGAAATACCCTCAGGCATAAGTCTGGGCACATGTGAACCTTGCCTCCAACACGTCCGTTCTATCAAGGATCTTTGTCGCTGTCCAGTGGCTACAAACCCTTTTGAAAATAGTTCAGAGATTCACAGGAAGTTGCAAAGATAATACAGAGAAGTCCTATTATCTTCAGCCAGTTTCCTCCAATAATTACATCAAACAAAACTATAGTACAGGCTTCCCTGGTGGCGCAGTGGTTGAGAATCTGCCTGCCAATGCAGGGGACACGGGTTCGAGCCCTGGTCTGGGAAGATCCCACATGCCGCGGAGCAACTAGGCCCGTGAGCCACAACTACCGAGCCTGCGCGTCTGGAGCCTGTGCTCCGCAACAAGAGAGGCCGCGACAGTGAGAGGCCCGTGCACCGCGATGAAGAGTGGCCCCCACTTGCCGCAACGAGAGAAAGCCCTCGCACAGAAACGAAGACCCAGCACAGCCATAAATAAATAAATAAATAAATAAATTAATTAAAAAAAAAACCCAAAAAACAAAAAACTATAGTACAATATCAGAACCAGGAAATTGTCATCGGTACAAGTGTGTGTATAGTTTTATGTCATTTTATCACATGTATAGATTCATGTAACCACCATAACCATCAGGAGACAGACAATTCCGTTACAACAAAGCTCTCCCTCAAGCTACCTCTATAATCACAGCTCTTCCTCTCCCTCCTACCATTGCTAACCCCTGGAAAATGCTCATCTGTCCTTTACAATTTTGTCTTTCTTGAGAATGCTGTATAAATAAAATCACACATGTGAAGTTTTGAGATTGGCTTTTTTCACTCAACATATTTGCCTCGATATCCATCCAAGCTGTTGCCTGCAGCAACAGTTTGTTCCTTTTTTTATTGCTGAGTAATATTCCTCGATATGGATGTATCACTGTTCGTTTAACAGTTCACTTGTTGTAGGATAATTTTAGTTGTTTTTAGTTTTTGGCTATTACAAATAAAGCTGCCATGAACAATTGTGTCCAGGTATTTATGTGAACATAAATTTAATTTCCTGCTTCTGTGTGTGATGGGCCAACTGCATACTGTGGTCCCCTTCTCAGGCTTTGGAGTTTTTTGTTTTTTGTTTTAAATATTGGCTATATTCCCCGTGTTGTACAGTATATCCTTGTAGCTTATTTTATACCTAATAATTTGTACCTCTTAATCCCAGGGCTTTTTTTTTTTTTTTAATTAATTAATTAATTAATTAAATTTTGGCTGTGTTGGGTCTTTGTTTCTGTGTGAGGGCTTTCTCTAGTTGCGGCGAGCAGGGGCCACTCTTCATCACGGTGCACGGGCCTCTCACTATCGTGGCCTCTTTTGTTGCGGAGCACAGGCTCCAGACGTGCAAGCTCAGTAGTTGTGGCTCACGGGCTTAGTTGCTCCGCGGCATGTGGGATCTTCCCAGACCAGGGCTCAAACCCGTGTCCCCTGCATTAGCAGGCAGATTCTCAACCACTGTGCCACCAGGGAGTCCCGGCTTTGGAGTTTTGATCCAAGTTTGGTCAGTGAATCATAGCCTGAGCAGTGCAGATGAAACCAAGAATGAGGTGCTGGAGTCCATCTAGAAGGCCGGGCAGGAGAGCACCCTCAGCCTGGGCTCCATGATGTCTACGCTGTGTCCTCTTGATTGATAAGGGAAAATCCACAGTGGATTGGCTCCCTCACTTCCCTTTGCTGGTCTTGGGAAGAGTGGGCACCAGCTGCTATTTTGAAAACTTGTATAAGGATTCTGTTATTATATAAGAGCCTCTTTTCCCTGGGGGACCATGAGGTCTCTGCAGAGTGGATATCTCCTTTCTGTGACCGCAGACTACACGTCTGGCACATGGGGAGGGGGAGGCACTGTGAGTGATACATGCGGGGACCTGGTCCTTGTTCTAGAAGCTGTGTCTGTCTGGGTCTTGGGGCCCAGCTTGCTCACACCCAGTTCACAGAGGAGCCTCGATACTGAGTCTATGGGGGAAACCTTGGGTCTCTGGGAGGCGAACTAATCCCTGTTTTGCCTCCCTCGGCTGCCGGTGAGGGTTTAGACCCTTCTCAGCCCCCAAACAGCACCTCTGTCTCCCCTCTTCCTTTCACAGTCTTTTCCTCCCAGTTCAAGACCATTCTAGTTTAAGCTGTGCAATATCCAGCAGCCTTGATTTTTTGTGTGATTGAAGTTCTAGGCGGGGTTGGATTCAGCTCAGTGGTGTGCAGCTGAAAAAGATAAGCTGTGTTTATACATTTATTCCAGGAAACGGAACAATTCCAGGAAGGCATGTATCATAATCTTAAAAAAAGGAGGTTGTCTGGCCTCGTTCCAGAAGGGAACTTCCCCACCCCTAGTGACGATCCCCTGTTTCTTCATCCAGATGGGGGCCAAGTGTAGACTTCAGCTCAGCACTGCTATTGACAGCGCCCTGGCCATGGTCTTAGACATCTGGGGACATTTAGGGATGGAGTGAATAGTCCCTACATGTTCTCCGGATGGAGACCATCTCTGGCCCTGCCCTGGCTGACAAGGTGCCTTGGGATGAGAGACCAGAGGAGCTGCACAGGAGTCCTGGCCCCGCGGAGCCCCCAGCCCTCCTGCTTGCACAATTGCTTTGCTCCTGTCCCAAGCCAAGCCCCTCACTGGATGCTGGAGATGCAGAGAGGGAGGGACGAGCACACAGAATCCTGCCTGAATGGAGCTCCAAGCCCAGAGGGGTGCAGACAGGAACAGGGAATCACAGCACGACACAACCAGGGGGGAGACGGGGAGGTCCTGGGCGCCTGGGGACCCAGAGGGTGGCAGCTGACCAGGCTGGGGCCTGCAGGGCAGCTTCTCAGATGTGGGGCGTCTGATGGGGGAGAAGAGGAAGGGGGGTATGGGGCAGGGTGTGGGGTCAGAGAGAACTGGATGTGCACAGGAGCAGAGGCAACAACAAGCAGTGGGTCAGGGAAAGGGCAAGTCATCCAGTCAGCCTGGGTGGAGCAGGGAGGGCGAGGAGAGGTGAGGAGGGCAGGTCAGACAGGGCTGTGAGCTGCCCAAAGGACCTGCCCTGTGCTCTGAGGTCAGAGGAAGGTCACGGGCAGACGTGCCCTTAGGAGGCAGGTCACAGAGGGTCTTGGGGAGACTGGATGTGGAGTGATGGGAGCAGGAGGCGGGGGGGGGCAGTCAGGGGGCCGAGGGGGTCACAGAGGCAGGGACGGGGCTGCCCTGGACCAAGTCAGTGGATGGGAGACGGACGAGGCAGTGAATGCAGGAGAAACTTCCAGGGTTGGCATTGACTGGACTTCGTGATTGGATGCAGGTGGCAGGAGTTGGGGTGAAGGAGGGGCAGAGGGAAAGGAAGTGCTAGGGAGATAGATGGAAGACTTAGTATGGCCCTCTTTTGGGACTGGAAAACCTGGAGGAGGGGTTGGAAGGGGGGATGTCATTCCCCAGATCAGGAATGTAGAGGGAGTAGAAAGAGTATTAGTTCTGGCAGCCGGGGTGCCCTGGGGTGGAACATGGGCTGTGAGGAATGGGGTGAGGAAGGGAAGAAAGTCAGGACCATGGGGTGCCTAGTGAGAGACGTGGGCAGAGGAAAGACCCAGCTCGAGCTCTTCACACAAGTGACCTTGAGCAAGTCATCGCCCTCGAGGGCTGCATGGCAGGTGTCCACCCCACTGCAGACAGCTGTGTGATCCCACAAGGTCCTGGTCCCTGGCCGAATTGCCTGTTGGGTCACATTAAGATCCCTTCAACTTGCATCTTCAGGACATCAGCTCTGAGAGAAGGGCATCCTGAGGCCAGGAGGGGATCTAAGTGGGGGACTCAGTGTGACCCTGAACACCACGAGCAGGGGGTGCTGGGCTCGAGGGTCAGTGTGCAAGAAGGGCAGGGACTCAAGACTGACTGCTCAGTGTCGTCCTGGGTGGGCCTGGCTCTTGGACATGTTGGAAAGATGCTGTACATACCGTGTCATGAGTACACATGTGCAGAAACACATCCACACAGCCCTGTGCATGTGAAGGCACATCTGAATGAACGTGTACTCAGCCAGCACAGTCCCTGGACCCTCCCTCCTTTCCCATTTCTCGGTGGGGGGTGGTGGTGGTGAGGGTGCCGGCCGAGACAACTGCTTGCACCTTCCGAGTTTCCCACCAGTTGATGAAGCTGAAGCATCCCCCCTTACCCCCAAAGAAGCCACTCTCTGGGCGGTGGGGCTCAGGTTCATGTACATCTGGCTGTTTTAGGGCAGGCAGGCCAAACACTATACCTGGAGACCTGGTTGAGATTTTTCAAAGTGGCTATGAGATGAGAACGTGATACATCTGGCCCCCGCAAGAAGGGAAGGATTTTCTGTCTAAATATCATCCCTTGAGTTTGGAAGCATGAACATGTGCACACTGAATTGTGTTCTTTCCCACTGAGCACCTTGAGTTCTTTGGACATATTGTAAAAGACTCCGAAACTTTATTCTCTATAGGATGGAATTTGTTGTACATTGATTGAGTTGCACTTTTTGGTAAACCCTCTCACATGTCCCCAGAGGAACTTGTTTGCAAAAGATCCACACAGCGTCAGTCTGGCTCCAAGGAGAGGGCAGGGCCTTCAGAGCTTGCAAGTCCTGCTTCCAAATCCTGGCTCCACCATATCTCAGCAGAGTCCTTGGGTGCTACTCCATCTCCCTGAGGCTCAAGAGACAACTTCTTAAGGGGAGATGATAATACTTGTCACCCTTTGGGATAGGGGAGGGATGAAACGAGACAGCAAGCTCTAGAGCGCAGGCTCAGTAATTGTGGCGCACGGGATTAGTTGCTCCATGGCATGTGGGATCTTCCTGGACCAGGGCTCGAACCTGTGTCTCCTGCATTGGCGGGTGGATTCTTAAACACTGTGCTACCAGGGAAGTCCCAAGAGAGTAGATCTTATAAGTTCTTATAAGTTCTCATCACAAGAAACAAATTGTAACTATGTATGGGGGTGGGTGTTAACTAGACTTATTGTGGGGATCATTTCACAATATATACATATATTGAATCATTATGTTGTACACCTGAAACTAATATCATGTTATATGTCAATTATATCTCAATACAATTTTTAAAAGAAAGTTAAGTATGTATATTATTATTCCTAGAGGTAGCACTAAAATATGCAAAGAGATATAGTAAAAAAAGACAATAGGTTAATTAAAATTGGATGCCAAAAATGTTCACATAATCCAAAAAAAGGCAGGAAAGGGAAAAACAGAGGACTAAAAAACAGTGGGAACAAATAGAAAACAAACAATAAAATGGTACACCTAAATCCAAACCTATCAATGACTACTTTAAATGTAAATGGTCTAAACACACCAATTAAAAGAAAGATATTGTCAGAATGGATTAAAAAAACCAACCAACCAACAAACAAAAACTAAAACCATGACCCAACTATGTGCTATATACACAAAACTCAGTTCAAGTGTAATGATACAGATAGGTTAAAAGTAAAACGGTGCTCTGTGATGATCTAGATGGCTGGGATGGTGGGTGGGGTGGGAGGGAGGTCCAAGAAGGAGGGGATATATGTATACATATAGCTGATCCACAAACAGCAGAAACTAACACAACATTGTAAAGCAATTATACTCCAATTAAAAAAAAAAGAAGTAAAAGGATGCCAAAAAGATACAACATACACACACTAATCAAAGAAAGCTGGAGTGACTATATTGATATCAGACAAAGTGGACTTCAGAGTAAAGGGATAACTAGGGACTTTACAAAATGACAAAAGAGTCAATTCATTAAGAAGAAGACATTTGTGTTGGGGATCCCCAAGACCACCCCCAGGTTTAGTGATTCACTAGAAGGACTCATAGGACTTATCATATAGTCATACTTCCAGCTAAGATTTATTACAGTAATGGATACAAAGTGAAATCAGCAAAGGGAAAAGGCACATGGGGTGATGTCCAGAAGAAAACCAATGGTAAACTTCCAAAGTTCTCTCCAGTGCATTCACACAGGATGTGCTTAATTCTTCCATTGATGAGTTGTGACATGTGCAGTGTTGTCTACCAGGGAAGTTCTTTGAGTCTAGAAATTCAGGCTTTTTATAAAGGGTAAGTAATATAGGCACCCTCTGCCTAGCATGTACCAAAATTCTAGATTCCCAGAAGGAAACTGGGTATTCAGCATAAACTATATTTTTTATATAAACAGTTTAGGCACAGTGAGCCACTCTTAATATTTAGGAATGTTTTATGTCAGTATAGGGAATTGTTTACCAGTTTAGTTCCCAGATACTAGCCAAGAGCCAACCTTGCAAGCAGGCTTTTCTAAGAATCGCTGTTTCAGGACTAGCATGGTAATTTTTTTTCTGCACGACATAATAATCCAAAGTTTTTTGCACAGTACTTTTTTTATTCTACATGAGTAATATACAAAATATCCCCACTTCCCTGGAGAAACAGTATCATATCTAAAACACACTTTGATATGCACCGAACAACAGAGCTTCAAAATAAAGGAAGCAAAACCAGACAGAACTGAAAGGAGAAATAGATAAATATGCAATTGTAACTGAAGACTTAATATTCCTCTCTGAAAACCTGATAGGACCTGTAGACCAGAAAACCAGCAATAACATAGAAGAACTGAAAAACACCATCAACAAATTGGATCTAATTGACATTTATTGAACACTCAACTCACCATCAGAGTACACATTCTTTTCAAGTGTCCACAGAACATTCACTAAAGCTTATATTCTGGATCATGAGAAAATATTAAAAATTTTTAAATAATTGAAATTATACAAAGTGTGAGTTAAACTACAGCTCAATAACAGAAAGATATCAGAATGATCTACAACACTTGGAATTAAATGACATACTTCTAAATAATCCATTGGTCAAAGAAGAAGTCTCAATGGACATTAGCAAATATTTTAAAATGAACAAAATGTAAACCCAAAATATCAAAATTTGTGTGTTATAGCTAAAGTGCCAAGAAGAAATTTATTGTATTAAATGCTTATACTAGAAAAGAAGAAAAGTTTAAAATCAGTATTCTGAGCTTCCAACTGAAGAAATTAGAAAAAAAGAGCAAAATAAACCAAAGCAAGCAGAAAGAAGGAAATAATAAAGATAAGAGTGGAAATCTATAAAATTGGAAACTGAAAACAGAAGAGAAAATCAACAGGGCCAATGCTGTTTTCCTGAAAAGGTCAATTAAAAAAAGGGAAAAAGATTCAAATTACCAATATCAGAAATGAAAAAAGGGCTTTCACTAAAGATCCCCCAGACATTAAAATGATAAGAAAATAATATTATGCACTCTACCTACATATATACATTTGATGACTAAGATTAAATGGACCAATTTCTTGAAAAACACAAACTACCAAAACCAACCCAAGATGAAATAGATACATAGCCTATTTCTATGTCCTATTAAAGGAATTGAATTTTAAATTAAAAATCTTCCAAATGGAAATATCCAGGTCTAGATAGCTTCCCTGGCAAATTCTATGAAAGATTAAAGAAATATCCCCAATTTTTACAAACTTTTCCAGAAAATAGAGGAGGGGACAGCATTACCCTGATACCAAAAACAGACAATGATAGTGCAGGAAAGTAAAATTAGAGATCATTATCCTTCATAAACCAGGTGTTAAAATCCTCAAAAATATTTTAGCAAATCAAATCCAGCTACAGGCATACCTCAGAGATATTGTGAGTTTGGTTCCACATTACCACAATAAAGTGAATATCACAATAAGGAGAGTCACAGGAATTTTTTGGTATTCCAGTGCACATGAAAGTTATGTTTACACTGTACTGTAGTCTATTAAGCATACAATAGCATTATATCTAAAAGACAACATACATACCTTAATTAAAAAATTATGCTGTTGGAAAAAATGGCACTGATAGACTTGCATGACACAGGGTTGCCATAAACCTCCAATCTGTTAAAAAATGCAATATCTGTGAAGCACAGTAAAATGAAGCACAGTAAAACGAGGTATGTCTATATTTTCAAAATGAATAATACACCATGGCAAAGTAGAGTTTATCACAGAAATGCAAGTCTGGTTCAATATTTGATTATCAATTATGTAATACACCATATTTATAGCCTAAAGAATGAAAAACAAATGGTCATATCATTTGATGCAGAAAAAACCTTTGACAAAATTCAACATCCATTCATAATAATTTGTGATAAATTCATAATAATAGTAATAATAATAAAAACTCTCAGTAAACTAAAATAGAAGAGTATGTCCTTAACTTGATAAGGGGCATCTACAAAAAATCTACGGTTAATATCATAAGGCTTCCTCCCTAATATTGGGAACAAGGCAAAGAAGTCTACTCTCAATCCTCCTACTCAACATTGCACTAGAATTCTTAGCCAGCATAATAAGACAAGAAAAATAAAGCCTTATAGATTGGAAAGGAAGAAGTAAAATTGTCCCTTTTCACAGACAACATGTAAAAGATTTATGTAACAGATTCTATGTAGTAGACAAAAACACTTCTATATATAGAAAATCAACCATATTTCTATATAATTACAATAAACGATTGCAAACTGAAGTTAAAAAATACCACTTACAATAACCCTAAAAAGATGAAATACTTAGCTATAAATCTAACAACACATGTATAGGATTTGTATACTAAAAACTAGAAGATGCTGATGAAATAAATCAAAGACCTAAGTAAATGCTAAGACCTGTTGTGCTAATGGATTGAAAGATTCAGCATAATAAAGAGGTCAATTTTTCCCAAGTTGCTTTATAAATTTTAATGCAATTCCCTTCAAAATCCCTGCAGGATATCTTGTAGGTATGGACAAGCTGCTTCTAAAATTTATAAGAAAAGGCAAAGGATCAAGAAGAGCCAAAATAATTTTGAAGAAGAATAAAGTTGGAGGAATTACATTACCCATTATCAAGATTTACTACAAGATTTATGCAGTAGTCAAGACAGTGTGGTATTGGCCAAGAGATGGACACATAGATTAATGGAACAGAATAGAGTCCAAAAATAAGCTTGCCCAAATATGGCCAATTGATTTTTGACAAAGTTGCAAAAGCACTTCAACAGAGGATAGATAGTCTTTTCAAAAACGTTACTGGAATAACTGGACATCCAAATGCAAAAACCAAACCAAACCAAACCAAAAGAAACCTCATAAAACTTCAACCTAAACTGCACAACATAATTAACAATTAATTTAAAAAGGATCATAGATCTATATGTGAACTATGACGTATAAAACTTCTAGAAGAAAACAAAGGAGAAAATTTTCATTAGGCAAAAACTGCTTAGATATGACACCAAAAATACAATTCAAGAAAAAATTGATGAATTGGACTTTATCAAAATTAAAAACTTTTGCTCTGCGAAAGAAACTGTTTAGAGAATGAAAAGATAGGCTAAGACTGGGAGAAATTACTTACAAATCACATATTTGACAAAGGACATTTATCCAGCCTATATAAAGAAACTCTTAAAAGTCAGTGATAAGAAAACAAACAACTCAATTAAAAATGGAGAAAAGATCTGAACAGGCACTGCACCAGAGAGAATACACAGATGGAAAATTAGCACATAAAAAGACGCTCAACATCTTTAGCCACTAGGCAAATACAAATTAAAGCCACAATGAGATACCTCTACACACCAGTGAAGATGGCTAACATAAAAAATACCGACAATTATGAGTATTATTTTTTTAATTTTTTTTCTTTTCTTTTATTAATTTATTTATTTTTGGCTGTGTTGGGTCTTCGTCTCTGTGCGAGGGTTTTCTCCAGTTGCGGCAAGCGGGGGCCACTCTTCATTGCGGTGCGCGGGTCTCTCACTGTCGCGGCCTCTCTTGTTGCGGAGCACAGGCTCCAGACACGCAGGCTCAGTAGTTGTGGCTCACGGGCCTAGTTGCTCCGCGGCATGTGGGATCTTCCCAGACCAGGGCTCGAACCCGTGTCCCCTGCATTGGCAGGCAGACTCTCAACCACTGCGCCACCAGGGAGGCCCCAATTATGTGTATTGATGAGCATGCAGAACAACTGGAAATCTCCTAGATTGCTGGTGGGAAAGCAAAATTCCCAAAACTATTCTGAAACAGCTCTGGAAAATTGTGACAGTTTCTTATAAAGTTAAACATGCATTTACCATATGATCCATCAATCTCACCAGTAGGTATTAACCCAAGAGAAATGAAAAGTTACATTCATACAAAGACTTGTATACAAATGACTTTAGCTGCTCTATTCATTAATTGTCAAAAACTGAAAACCACCCAAATGTTCTTCAGTGGGTCAATTGTGGTACAATGGAATACTACTGAGTAATAAACAGGAATGAGTCACTGATACATGCAGCAACTTAGATTAATCTCCAAAGGGTAATGCTGATTGAAAGAAATCAGTTTCAAAAGGTCACATCCTACCTGATTCCATTTATATGACATTCTCAAAAACACAAAATATAGTAGTGGAGAGCAGATCAGGGAGTTGCTGGGGGTTAAGGGAGGGGGTGGAGGAGGTGCAATTACACAGAAGTAACACCAGGGAATTTTTTGGAATGATGGAGTTGTTATATATTTTGATTGTGGTAGTGGCCACACAGATCTACATATATGTTAAAACAGAATTTTACCCACCCCCAAAAGTCAATTTTATTGTGTTAACTAAGAAATAAAATAAAAAGTAAGGATAACCACTAGAAGTATAAAATGGAATTTACAACTTCCAAATCAGCATAAGAAAAAAAAGGGGGAGGGTGATAAAGAAGACTTTATCAATCCAATAGCAAGTACGAAAGCTGAAAATATGAGGGAAAATAGCAATGGTAAATAGAAAACACAAAATAAGATGGTATAATATAAATAAAACCAAATATTCCAGGAATCACAGGAGTAGAGCTATGGCCAGGCATGTGGTCATCCCGTGGAGGACACTTCCAGCCTCCCTTGCAGATAATGTGGCTGCGTGACTGAGTACTTGCCAATGAGATGCGAGTGTAAATAGCGTGTGCTAATCCCAGGTCTGGGCTTATGACATCAGATGGGCCTTGTCCATATCCTCTATTTGCCTTCTCAGTGGTTGAAACCTAGATATGGTGGTTACTGAGCTTCTGCCACGCAGGTGATGCTGGTGCCCTGGGGGTGGTGGGGTGATGACTAGGATGACCCAGAAGGTCCATAAGGAGCAAAGTTGCCCCACTGACCTGGACGATTTTTCTGTTTAGATGAGAAGGAAATAAACTTCTAAATTTTTAAAGCCGCTGTATTTTAGAGTATCTTCATTAGGCTACAAAGCCTGCCTCCTTGTCTAGGCCTTGAAGGAAGGCAGAGCCAAATCCCAGGCTCCTGGTGGAGGGAACTGCAGAGTTTCCGGAGCCTTCACACTCTTGTGCCCCCTTTCTGCTGTGGGGTCCAAAGCACCTGCAGACTCGGGCTCCTGGTTCCAGAAGTGAGCCAGGCCTGACACCGTGGTGACAGGTGGAGATTTTAACGAGGATAGGAGAGTGGGGGCATTTGGTGGGGCCCCGGCTATAGGCTGGCCCTCTTCTTCTCCGGCTGGGCCCTCTGGATCCCTCCTCAGTAGTGGACGCAGTAGAGCTGGACACTGCCACTGATTCGCAGCTCCCGCAGCCGCTCCAGGGCCTGCTGGCCCAGGCTGGTGGCCCCCACGCCCTGCCCACTGAGCGCCAGCTTCAGCTCTCCCTCTTGGCATAGGAGCAGAACCTGGGAAAGGAGGGCATGGGGCTCTGCAGGCTTCCAGACCCTCCCTTGCCTGCCGGATGCCCCACCTGGCAAGGACACAAAGACTGGACCCATGGGGCACCCAGTGGTGGAAAAGACCAGGACTAGGGGCCCAGCTCGTTATCAGCCCTTCCACAAGGATCTGCCCAGGCCTTGGCCTCAGTTTCACCATCTGTAAAAGGGGTCGTTGCTCTCCCTGGACGAGTGGTCTCAACCTCAGCAGCTCACTGGAGTCATTAGGGGGGCTTTTTGATAATGCTGAGGCCAGGGCCCCCCCTGATTAATTAAAGAGGGGTTTCTGGGCATGGGATTCCCAGCCCAGATCTCCTCTCCCCCAGCGGGCACTGGCTTCCCTGCCTCCCCGACGCACCCCCAGTCTCCCGGATGGGAATGCAGCTCTGCACTCCACCCCAGAGGGACCAGGCATCTTGGCTCCGACCCACCTCGAAGAATCGCTGTGGGTAGAAGAGGAAGGGGGCCAAGATCAGTTTCTTCCGGCCCCAGCGGGAGACCCAGGCCAGAGTTCTGTCGGCGAAGGAAGCCCTGAGCGTCACAGGAACGTGGGCGGCCTCATCCAGCAGACTGAGCGTGAAACTGCGGAAAGGGGCCGGAGAAGGGGCTTGCAGGCTTGCTAAGTGCCAGGTGCGGTGCTAAGCCTTGATGTCGGTGGCCCAGGGCTGACTTAACCTGTAGAAATGTTCTGGCTGGTCCACGGTATTCTTCAACTTTAAAGTAATACCATTTTCAAAAATTGAGGAAGTTTATATAAAAGATAGCTTTCAGCTTCTCTTTTAAAATAATTAGAAGATCTGGCATCAGAAGATCTATGGAAATATTCTTTCCACTTCACCACATTCCCAACCTGGTGCCTCACTATTTATGTGACCTGCCTGGCCTCTGAGGACACGTGAATTCATGGCCCTTGAGAGAAAGCAGTAAAATCATTCGCTGTGTCACTAATAATAACCATGTGAATTGAGCTAAGATAAGCACCTGGTCTCCTGTCTCCAAGCTTGGGGAGGAGTGGGGGTTCTTTCCTTCACTGGGAACTTTTTCATTTTCCCTGTAGAGTGGGATTATCTTTCTCCTTTTTTTCTGATGGGGGAACTCAGCACTCCAGGCTAAGAGAGGTGTAGTGACTTGCCCAAGACCACAGTTTTTAAGAGGCAAAACCAGGAATCCAATCCTGTCATGCCCGGCTTTGGAGGCTCACGCTATCCAGGTCTGTGCTGCACGCCTGCCCATAATTCACAGGCCTGATCAAGAGCATGCAGGGCAAGGGTTAGTGAGGTCAGTGACTTCAAAAACAAAAACAAAACAGAAGGGGGTAGGGCAGGGAGAACACAGGGCACTAACCTTACTTCCCTGGCCCTCCACCCAAAGAATTCTGATATCACCACATTTGTGGACCACTTGTTATGTGCCTGGCACAATTCTCCGTATTTACACCATCCCTGAAGCTGGCACTATTTTTATCCCTTTTTACAGACAAGGCAACTAAGGCACAGAAAGGAAAAGTAACTGCTGTGAAGTTGCACAGGTTTTAAGTGTCCTCAGCAGAAGTCAAACCCAGGAAATCTGGCCCAGAAAAGTCATGAAATCCCATGCAATTCCAGAATGAAGGAAGGGAAGAGGGAAGGAAGGATGGAGGGGAAGAAGGAAAGGCAAGAAGGAAAAGGAAAGAAACAAAGAAAGGGAATGAGGAAGACACTTGTCTAACTGGCTTGCAGTCCGCAGGTTTGGGAAATGGGGCAGGAGCCCCCACTATGGGAGAAGTCAGGCAGCGCCCACTGCGTTACTGAGTCCCTCCAAGTCCCCACCTCCCAGCGCTGGGCCTCTTCTCTGGGGTCGCCTGGCTGTGTTTCCTAAACCAGAGCACTGTGGGAGGTCACATCCTCTCTCTGGGTCTCAGCCTGTGCCTTTAAAGGGCCTTTCCTGAGGCTCCAGCTGGGACTTGCGGTGAGAGGCTGGTTGGCCTGACCACATGCACAGGCAGGGAAGATACGCCCAGAAGTGGGAGTTGCTGGTGCCACGAAGGCACCTGAGCCCTGGACCCAATCCCAGATCAGACTTTCACAAGCTCTGTGGCCTTGGGCAACTTACTTCTGCTCTCTGCTCCTCTGTTTCCTGATCTGGAAGATGGGGATTAAGTAGTGGTGCTGGGGATTAAGTAGTGGTGCTGGAGATTAAAGCGGTGATGTTTATCAAGCTTGTGCCTGGCACAGAGATGCTCCTCCTTTCCCTCCTTCTGTATACTTACTCCTTTGGCTCTGGCAAGACCAGCCCCCTCACTATGATGACCTGTCCGGGCCAGAGACCCTGGGGAAGGGCACGCGAGCAGGGCACCTCCTGAAGGAACACGGGAGATGACTGAGAGGGGGTCTCACAGAGGGGCTCGGGGAGGGATACTGCCCCTAGGAGCTGCTTCATGGGCTGCCCTCAGGGGCCAGGGAGCCCCGGGGCAGGTTAATCTCTGCCTCTAGGCCTGCAGCCAGGAGGAGACAGCTCTGCTCAGTTATTAAACACCTACTGCAGGCCTGTCTCCAGTACCCTGCTCTCTCTGGCCTCCCCGAAACCCGCCCAGCCCCTGTGCTGGGAGCCCCTAATGCTGTGCTCCAAACTGTAATGGCTCATTCATTGGTCTGCCCCCCTACCAGCCTGTGGGCAGCTGGGGGGCTGGGACTGATTCGTCCCTCCATCCTAGAGCCTGGCTCTGGGCCTAGCACAGGAGAGTATCAGATAATTGTGTGCGGAATAAATGGAGAAAAGGTAAAACGAAGCTGGAGCTTCAGCCTGAAGTCGACTGGCCCACCCATAGCCTGCAGTTTCCTATAAAGAAGGGGAGACCCTGATGCTGAGCCCATATGCCACCAGCGTCTGGGATATGAGTGGGAGGGGGTGCCCTCCCACTCCTGATGGAGCAGGTGAGGGACTGTCCCTCTGCCAGGCCGAGGAGGAAGTCACTCACCAGGCTGGGGCTCTTCAGCAGGAAAGGCTGTCAAGGAAAGAAAGAGGGGACATGGAGGCCACATGGTGTTTGCTCATTGAAAGGGAACCTCTTGATATTATTCTTTAAAAAATGGGGATATTTGGGGTTTGCCCCTCTCAGAGATAATACGGGGAAATGACTGGAACCCCAGTGGGGCCCTCTTGAATTCAGATGGACACCAGCTCTGGAATAATGCAGAAGAACTGGACGGGGTGGTGAGGGGTGGGGGCGGTCCTGTTATTCACTCACTCTGTGGCTCTGAGCAAGTCCCTGGGCCTCAGCTCCCCTTCTGCCCTGCAGGCCAACCCGCTACCTCACAGGGAGGCTAAGAAGTGAAAGCTCCAACTGAGACGGATCTTCTGATAGGAAGACTGGGGCCCTGCCCATTCCGAGAAGCCAGCGCACCCCAGCCATCCTCCCGAGCTGGCCCTGGCGCTGGGAGAGGCAAATCCAGGCTCCCAGGGGCTGAGGCGGGGCCAGCCGTCTCCATGGCAACCGCCCAGTGAGGGAGGGGGCAGCTGGGCCTTGTGCAAAATGAGCAGCAGCCCAGCGAGGGGCAGGTCCCGCTGGGGGAGGAGGGAGAGCCAGTGGCTCAGCTGGTGTGGCTGGGACCGCGAGGGCCAACCCTGCTCCCAGGAGACTCACGTGTCCAACCGGATACTCGCTACCGCCCTCCACAAATGGCTGTTAGGAGACAGAAAAAGCAACAGGCCAGATTCGGGAGCACTGCAAGTCCCAGAGCTTGATTGATTTGGCTCCCACCTGCCCTCCTGTGCCTGGGCGGGGCAGAGGCCAGCTTTGGCCTTGATACCTCCTCCTCTCCCCCGAGGCCTTGTCAGGGCTTCTCAAACCTGGCATTTTGAACATGCTGATTCCTGGGCCCCACCTCTGGCTTACTGAATCAGAATCTCTGACGGCGGCGGGTCTCAGAAATTTGCATTTTTAATCAGCTCCTCAGCTGGGAATGATACCCCACGGTCCAAGACTCCAAGTCATTTGCCTTCTGGCCACCGCTCCTCATTGACCAGACCCCATGCCCAGGACAGGATTCTGCCCGAGGCTCTCGGACCCACCTTCTGTGGTCACCTCACCCCTCCTCATGTCCAGCACCTGGATGGATGCCCTCCACCTTGGCTATAGTTGGTGTGACAGGGCTTGTCTGGGGCGGGAGGGGGTCCTGGGCCTGTCCAGGCATCAGGGGAAGTCAGAGGCTGCTGCCACCCAGGACTTGACCCCAAGGGAACTTACGCTGATGTTCAGGAATCCAACGGCCGTCACCAAGATATCTCCATATATGCCCAAGGTGTCTACACGAGACAGCGGGAGTCGGTAGCGGTAATGGAGAAAGTGTTGTCCATTTACACTCACCTAGAGAAACAGACAGACTAGGCTGGCTCAGCAGCAGCTGATGTTCCTGAGTTCACACTAATGTGCCAGGCATCATGAGCATCCTTTCTGGAATTTTCCTCATTTAACTTCACACCAACTCTACGAGGCAGGCATGTTTTACAGACCAGGTGCCCGAGGCTTGGGGAGCTTAAGTAGCCTTCCCAAGGTTGGGGAGCTGGCAACTTCAGTGCCCCTCCTGGCCCCTGACACCCCATGCTGGCCCCATTTTGCCTCTCAGCTGACCCACCAGCAGCTGGAGCAGCAGCCCCCCGAGCCCTCCCCACCATCCACAGGTGAGGACCCTCAGGAGGCTGTGTGACCCCTGTCCCACAGGTCCCTCCCTCCACTGCTGGCTCCCACCGGCTCCCTCTCCCCTGGAGAAGTCTGAAGATCTTCCTGGCAGGAGTTCACATCAGCGGTGAAAGCCTTGAGGCTTCACCCTCTCTGTCCCTTCCTCCTCTTCCGTGAGATGGGGAGAATGAAAGTGCCCTCCTCGTGGATTGCTGTGAGGATGCAGTGAGCTGATATTTAAGGGATTAGAACAGCGCCCGGCATATGCAGGCACTCTCTAGATGCTCCCGCGATGGTGGCAGTGGCGCCCTCTGCAGGGCCGGCACCATAGGGCCTGCTGAATGCTGCCATGCGTATCGGGCCAAGTGGGCCCAGGGCAGCTTGGAACCGGGCTTGGCAGCTCCTTGGTCCTCTGGGTACTGGACTCTGTGCCCCATCCCCCCAAATACCCCTTAACACAGTGACATGGGGAACTCGGCTGAAGGAAAGAGAAGCAGAAGGACACAAGTTCTAGACCCCCTGATTTCCCCTTCCGTTCACCTTCATCTCCTCATTTCCAAAGAGAAAGAGGATGAGGAAGCTCGTTCCTCTCTGCAGGGCCAGATGGGGCCACCGGGCCTCGGCTTGCCAGCGCCCACCGTGCAGGGTGTTGCAGATGACGTGCGGCTTGGTGGTGTGGAAGCGAGGGTTGAAGTGGATGGCGATATCTGGCCGGGGGTGCAGGCTGCAGCCACACTGGAAGTCCACCTGGAACCTAGCGGAGATGAGGCCCTCAAAGGGCACCTCCGGTCAGAGACTCCCAGAGACCCTGAAGGTAGAGAGGGAGACCTGTGGCGCACTCCCCTTACCTGCGTGCATTTACAGGGACCGCTCCCTGGAGCATGACCATCTTGCCTGCTCGCAGGCCACCAAAAATTGTCGTGACGTAAGGAACCACCTGAACAAGGGGAGAAACCCATCCATACAGGGTTGAAGAAAGGGCCTACGGACCCCTGGGTCGGGGGCGGGGTGGGGAGGGAAGAGGAACAAGAAGACTCAGCTCTCCCACCCCAAACAGAAAATGTCCTAATGGGGAAAAATTAGTTTTCTCTGAAGTGTTCTCTTCCACCTACTCCCCTTTCCTGGACCATCACACATCAAAGCCACACCGCACGGGCAAACCAGATTCAGCCCCACTGCCCCCTTGGAGCACCAGCCCAGCCCCTTACCCCAGCTCCTAGGGCACAGTAGTGTCCCCAGTGAGGCTTACTGTCCTCTGGCTGCCACCCTGGCCTCTAGAAGCCTGGTGTCAAGGCTTCCCAGGGACTGTTTATTGGCCAGAGCCTGGGAAGTGGGAGGCAGAAGGGTGGACAAATTGGGATCTGAGCGCAGACCCTGATATGGACGCCTGGAGAGATACCTGATAATGACCCAGCCTACCTTCCCAGCTCACCTTTCCCCTGGCAGTCCTAAAATACAGCGTACACTTTTACCACTCCTGACCCTTTCTGGGGCTGCTTCCTCTGCGCTCCTTCTACCCTGTGAAATCTGACTTGACTTTCCAGGCTCTGACACCTTCTCCAAGCATCACCCATTTTGGTGCCTGAATTACTCCTTCCCTCACCGTGCTCTCCACTGGCATGGCTAGTTTGGCCCTTGGCCGTCTGGCTTAGAGGGAGCAGAGTGGCTGGCTCTTCATGCTGGAAGGCACAAGCCCTTCAGAGCCGAAGCCCTGTCTGTCGCTTCTACAGGCTCAGTGCCTGGCGTGCCACAGAGCGGACTCTGAGGAGGTATGTGCAGAATAAATGTGAACGTGCAGCAGGTACACATTGGGCAGTATCACAAGACTGGGCCTCATGCGGTGTTCTCCAGCTCCTAGCAGCCTTCAGAAGCCTGAACTGCCCAGAAAGAGCTGAGATCCAACCGTGTTGCCCTCCAGGTGGGATTTCGCAACTTGCAAAGCAAGGAGCCACTGTAACCAGGGCGGCTGCTTGATCCCATCACTCAGGCACCTGGGGAGGTGTGGGAGACCCTGGGCTGTCAGGGCACTCACAGCTTACCCAGGCTCAGCATGTCAGTCCCTCCTGCTTCCCAGGCCCTGGGCCTGGCCTGTAATTAACTGAGCCAAAGCGCTTCTCCTGGGAGGCGAGGACCAAGTAAAGAGAAAGTGATAATTAGTGCTCATTAGTGGGAGGGTGGAGTCTGCTGGGAGTTCAGCCTCCTGTAAAGCACTGTCAGCCTTCAGGAAATCCGCAGGGCACTGAGCTGAAGGAGGAATCGAGGAAACCCCAACACCATCTCTCACTTGGGGGTTCCGACCTGACTCCCAGGCTGGAGAGGAGCCTGCCCTTCCTAGTGGTCAGTGTCCCCCCACTGATACTCCGCACTCCCCCAGACCCTCCTAGCCACCCATCGTACAGAAGGGGACACCACTCTGTCTCCAGGCCCTACTACTGTTAAAACGCAAGGACCCTGTGAACACAACAGTCATTGACACGCGAGTGGGAAGGAGCTGTCAGCCACTTTGCTAAGCTCAGGACGGCCTTCCAGAGCCCATGGGCAGGGGCCAGGGAAACAGGACCCATGACTGAGGGCCCCTCCAGCCCCCCACCTGGGAGACTGGGCCCAGCTGGAAGGGAGAGCCCTGAGACCCAGGAGGTTCCAGACCCGAGCGGCTGCTCACCGGGTGGAAGACTGGCGGCTGCAGGATGAAACTGTCAGGAAGCGGGTCCAGTTTTTCTCCAGGTGACATGGTGGTGGGGGGGGCGGGCGCCTCCAGCTTGGGCTGCAGATCCTGATTCCAGGAGCCCTGCCCCCAGTGGACTGACTCACCTTTCCCAGACAGATCCTAAATGCCTGGGGCAGCTCTCCCAGCTGTCAGTCTCACCTGCACCTGGCAGGGTCCTTCCTAATGGTGCTTGGAGCAGGTCTGGGAGGGCAGCTGTCCAGCGCCCCACCCCAGCTCCAGCCCCACCGGCTGGACTGGGTGTCAGAAGAAATCCGTGTTGAAGGGCGCGAAGCTTGTACTAACTAACCCTCAGGGTCTGAAGCACAGAGCCCGTTGCAGAGGGAAGCCAGAGGCTGGCTCCTTTGGGGCCAGCGGGGGTTTGTGGTTTCCGGGGCTGCAGCCTGAGCCCTCCAGGTGTCAGAGGCAGGGGTGATGGTACACGGGGGCAGGTCCCAGGAGAAGCCCCGCCCCCAGCTTCCTGGACACCAAATGAGTGGCTTCCCCTACCCTCCCCACAAAGGTTTCCATCTCTCTCCCTCATTTCCCTGCCCCTTTCCCCACTCTTCTCCCTTTGGCAAATTTTACAGTCCTTTGGGGCTCCATTTCAGCACTGGGTGGAAATGCCAGGGCCCAGCTGGGGTCACAAGAAAGTGCGATGGGGAGAGGTGAGAAAAGGCAGGGAGAGAGAAGACCCTCTTAGGCTCAGAAAAGGCAGTGGTGGGCAGTGGGGTGCACACAGCTGCACCGAAGGAGACCTGGGTTCTTGCTCAGCTTCTGCTCTACTGTGCTGTGTGCCCTGGGACAAGTCACTTACCCTCTCTGGGGCTCCCTTTGATTATCTGTATATAGAAAGGGTGATCACAGTAGCGTGTCTCCTGTCTCGAAGGGCGGTCTGTATCTGGGGGTGGGTCTAGATTTCTGTCTTTTTTTTTTTCAAGCTCCCCTATGATCCTCTGGACTGGAATCATTCTGGTTCTGGTTCAAATTCCAATAAGCCTTTCCCTTTAAAAAGCAGCACAACCTCTCAACTTTATCCTGAGTTGGGAGGCCCCAGGATCTGACCACAGCGTCAGACGTGGCAGCAGGGAATTGCTGGCAGGACCAGGCTGGGCAAAGGCTCAAGGGCATGGGGTGGTGAGGGAAAAGTAAGCAGCTGCTCTGATGGTGGAGCGAGTACTTGGGCAGTCCTGGGGAAAGACGTGTGTTAGCCGTGCTACTGAAGGGCTGCCTGGAAGCTTGTTAGAAATGCAAACTTTTGGGCCCCACCCCAGAACTACTGGGGGGGCAGAGCCCAGGAAACAGCATTTTAACGTACTCTCCCCGTGATTCTGATGCATGTTAATGTTTGAGAAGCACTGACTTAGGTCCTAACCGGCAGGGCTTGGGATACAGAGCCAAGGTGTTTGTTCAGATCCTGCTGGGTAGGTGGAGCTGCGTGGCTGAAAGTGTTTCTTCATGTGGGGAAATTTGATCAGCGGGTGCATTCAGGAAGGAGGAGAAATGAAAGGTGGAGAAACCAGTTGGGCAGGGACAAGGTTGGCCTTGCCACTGGGAGTCAGATCTGGGTCCTGTTCCCAGCCTGGCAGCACCCAAATGGTGCCCCTCCCCCACTCCCATCCCAGCCTCAGTGCCTCTTCTGTGAATTGAGGAGCCAGGGCCACCACAACAAAAAAGCATGAACTGGGTGGCTGAAACAACAGGAGTTTATTTTCTCACAGTTCTGGAGGCTAGAAGCCCAGATCAGGATGTCAGCAGGGTTGTTTTTTGCTGGGGCCTCTCTCCTTGGCTTGCTGATTTTGTGTCCTAATCTCTTCTTGTAGGGAGACTGGTCATATTGGGTTAGGGTCTACCCACTTGACCTCATTTTACCTTAATTATCTTTTTAAAGGCCTTATCTCCAAATACAGTCACATCCTATGTACTGGGGGCTAGGACTCAACATATGACTTGGGGGTGGGGAACTCAGCTCAGCCCGTAACAGAAGAGTAGTTATAACTGTTCTCTTTCTGAAGCTCCAAGGTATTGCAGCAGTCAGGAGAGGGGGATGCTGAGGGCCTGCACTGGGAAGGCAGCAGAAGGAAGGCGGATGGTGCATTTCATTTCTCTTTTCAGGTGACCCCAGCTTTTGACAGCTGGGAGGGACCTGGTTGGCTTAAAGCACATGTCCAGAACTTGTTGAATCTGATCTAAGAGGCTCCAGAATAAGTGAGGGTCTTAGTGTCTGTTGGTCTGTCTTGGGGTGGGCATGAGGGGGGGGGTAAATTCCTCTTCCTGAGCCAGAGTGAGGGGGGGACTTGTGGGAGAGCTCCAGGAAAGGGCTGATGGTGACCCTGACACTGGCAGGTGGGTTTCCCCTGCCCCAGACTGGCACCCTCCCACCCCATCCTCCCAATTCCCTCCACCCTGTACTTTTTCCTCAGAGCACTTAGCATAACTTGTCATTATATATTGAAGAATTGTTTGGAACTTCCCTGGTGGTCCAGTGGTCAAGACTCAGTGTTCCCAATGCAGGGGGCCCGGGTTCGATCCCTGGTCAGGGAACTAGATCCCGCATACCGCAACTAAAAAAATAAAAGATCCCACATGCTGCAACGAAGACCTGGTGCAGCCTAATAGATAAATAAATAAATAAATATTTAAAAAAAGAATTGTTTAATGTTTGTCTCCCATTCCCCCTACTCCCCACCTATAAGTTCCACGAGGCAGATTTATTCTTACACTCTCAGTACCAAGCAAATGCCTGACACAGAGGAAGTGCTCAAAATCTATTTAAAGACTGAATGACTGTAAGAGGTGATGGTTTATGGCTCCTGTCCTGTCTCTGCCTCCTTCTCTGTCTCTCCCCCAGCAGGTGTGGAATTGTGGCCCAAGCACAAAATTGTCCATATACTCTTCTAGCTGGCCACAGATTGTAAATGAGGCAATTTTATTGATATCTGTCAATTACCAGTTAATAGCCTGGGAAACATAATCTATGATCAGGGATCTCAAGGTGCCCCACTCTCCCCCTTTCTATGATCCAGCAGCCTCTTTCACAATCCCTGCTCCTGAATTGGTATAACTCTCTGGGCCTAGGGAGGGACTAATGCATAGATTAACCTACTTTGGTCTACATCTCCACCCCTTTCTTCTATCTGATTCCTTCTATCTGGAAACTCTCATGGATCCTCTTTCTCTTGGGACCAGTTTTGCATCATCCTGGAACAGAGGGTAGGATAATTAGGAGAAGTACTAGGCAAGAAGAACTGACAGAGCCCGACAGCTGCCTGGATAAGGGAGACAAGGAGAAAGGGCCCCAAAAAGTGACTCCAACATCTTGAATCAAATGATTGGGAAGATTCTGGAAAAACAGGGAAGATCTAGGTATAATCTGGGGCGGGTGGCAAGCTGGCTAATTTCAGCCAAGACCATTTTGGAGGAAGTGGGCGTACAGGAATCAGTCTGGATGGACCCCGGACACCAGGGATGTCCAGTCAGTGTTTTTGAAGGAATGGATGCTGTTGCCTAAAAGCATGTTCATATACTCTTTTTTTTTTTTTTAATTTTTATTTATTTATTTATTTATTTATTTGTTATTTTTGGCTGTGTTGGGTCTTCGTTTCTGTGCGAGGGCTTTCTCTAGTTGCGGCAAGTGGGGGCCACTCTTCATCGCGGTGCGCGGGCCTCTCACTGTCGCGGCCTCTCTTGTTGCGGAGCACAGGCTCCAGACGCGCAGGCTCAGTAGTTGTGGCTCACGGGTCCAGTTGCTCCGCGGCATGTGGGATCTTCCCAGACCAGGGATCGAACCCGTGTCCCCTGCATTGGCAGGCAGATTCTCAACCACTGCGCCACCAGGGAAGCCTAGTTCATATACTCTTGAGAAAACAGTTTCAATTTCTTTCGGTGCTATTCTGCCCTGTAAGTGAGTTTTAGTGGCTGCAACAATTTTTCATAACTGGGTGCTGTGGCCGTTAAAGGGATCAACAATCAATCTTGCTCTCAGGGAGCTTCCAGTCTAATTGGAGAGAGAAGACATACACTTGGAGGGGAGAACCAATAGGACAAAGCCAGCTTCTTTTTATTTATCTTTTCCCCCCAAAGAGATAGAACCATTTGGATAGAAATATGAAATCAGACAAAGAACAAGCCTCACCCATAACCTCAGTAGGCTAACATGTCGCTTCTTGTTACTTTGATGTATATCCTACTGAACTTCTTCCCTCCCCCGCGGATCATATATTTATTACGGAATCTCAACTCGAAACCTGAAGTAGCTTGATTTTTTTCCAACCACTGCTTTTGACCATATATGTTGACTCTCTCTTCCCTGATGGGTTGAAGACCCCATAATATCCCAGGCAGTTCCTATCACTTTCCAATCACTTTTGGTTACTGAAACTCAACCCTGTTTAGCACTGATCGTCAATGGTTGTTGACATCACACAAAGAAAGAGAAGCAGACATATTTACTTCCTGATGGTAGAACATATCGTCACTAATGAAATCCTCTTGAAGAAAAAGCCATCTGATCTAAATTTGATTGAGCCTCTAGACTTAACCACCAGCTTACAGGAATACAGGGCACAAATGATCATCTTGAACAATAGCAGCAAAATTCAGACCCTGGGAGACTTTACAGGACCAATGACCCAGTTTCTTCAATTAAAAAATTAAAAGGGGAAAAAAAAGGTGGAGGAGAAACCCATAAGATCAGAGCTTGGCAAACTTTTTCTGTAAAGGGCCAGAGAGTAAATATTTTAGGCTTTGAAAGCCATGAAGTCTCAGATGCCACAGCAACTATGCGACCCTGACCTTGTAGTGGGAAAGTTGCATAGACCATACGTAAACGATGGGCATGCCTATGTTCAAATAAAACCTTATGGATGCTGAAAGTTGAATTTCATATAATTTTCACATGACACAAATATTCTTTTATTTTCGAAACCATTTAACAATGTATAAAACCAATCTTAGCACTTAGGCCACACAAAAACGGGCAGCGGGTGGTAGTTCGTGGGTAGCTTGCTGACTCCTGCTTTAGTTAAAAGAAAGTATGAGGCACATCAACCAGTTCTAACTTATGGTTTTATCTGGATTTTGGTTCAAACAAAAAAGAGTTAAACAACGTACAAACAGTCAGGGAGATGTGAACATTGATTGCCTATTTGAGGACATGGAACTGCTAAAATGTTTTAAAATGTGCTAATGATATTGTGTTCATCTTTATTTCTTATCCTTTAGAAATATGTGGTGAAATATTTACAGATGAAAGAATAAGACATCTGCCATGTGCTCCAAAATAATCTGGGTATAGAGGAAGTGGGTGGGGGATATAGATGAACCAAGACTGGCCATGTCCTGATGACTGGAGAAGCTGGGTGAAAGGTAAATGGGGATCCATTATGCTGTTTCCTCTACTTTTATTTGTGTGTGAACATTTTCATAATAAAAAGTGAAAAAACCCAAACCAGACCAAAACCAACATCAACCAAATGAAAAACCCCAAATCCAAAACCACAGCTCAATCAGTGCACAGTTTTTGATCTCCTATCCTTTCACCTGGGGAGAGATGTATGGCTTCATGGCCTGGAAGTACGGGAGCACAGTCTGCTCCAGTGGGCACCGTCCTACTACAGTACCCTGAATGGCAGGGGTGGTGGGAGCTACTGCAGTTGGGGGCAGGGGTGAGGAACAAGGTTGACAGATCCCAGGCAAGCTATGGGGGCTGTCATGGACTCGCTCTAGCTCTGGGCAGTTCTAGTCTTAGGGGTGGGAGCCTTGGTAGAAATAGTGTGCACTATTTCTACCAAGTAGTAGAAAGTGTTCCAGCACTCTCTGCCATGGAGGACCCCCTCAGAGAGGTACCTGGATCTCCCTCTGGGCCCTTCCAGAAGTAGGAGCCCATCCTCCCCCAGCCCTCCTGCCCAGCCTGGCTGCCTGAACAGCCCTGTGGCTCTTGTTCCTCCACCTCAGCTCCTTCACATGATGCCAGGAACCTCATGAGAGCCAGGAGTTAATCACCCACAGACGTTCACTATAGGAACTTCAAAGGGCTATATTTTAGGAAGAAGAAAGATGACCTCAGAGGGACCCACCGGGCAAATCTAAGCAAATATCTGTATAATATAATAATGCTAATAATAATAATAATAATAATAATAATAATAATGTGAATTTGGGGTTAAAAAAGGGCAGAACTAAAATAGCATGGAAGGGGCAGATTGGAGTAAAAGCATTCCAAGGTCCTCACATTGTTTCAGAGAGGTGTTTAGGATATTACTTTTGGACTTTGAGCATGAATGTTAAAATTTCAAGGGCAATAAATAAAAGAATAGAGTGTAAACTTCCAAATGAATAGAGAGAAAAATGTAATACACACCTAAGATCAGATCTGTATGAAGAATATTACAAAACTCCATTGAAATACATTAAAGAAGTCCTAACAAATAGAGAGACATAATATGTCATAGATCGAAGACTCAATTTTGTAAAGATGTCAAAATTGCCAAATTGATTTCTGGATTCAGTGTAATGTCAATCAAGATGCCAACAGAGTATTTTGAGCACCTTGACAAGCTAATTCTGAAATATTTATGGAAGGGCAAAAGCTCAAGAAGAGTCAAGACACTCCTGAGGAAGAATAAGGAGGGGGAATCTGAAGATATCCATATATTAAGATTTATCATAAAGGTATAGTAATTAAGATTGTATGATAGTAGCACAAAGACAGACACATTTGCCAGTGGGGTAGAATAGAGCCATCAACGTCCTGCTTGTCCATGAAAACCTGAAACGTGACAGAGGTGGTCTTGCTCATCACAGAGGGGGGGAAGGAGAAACTATCAGTAAGTGATGCTGAGATAAATGATTATTCATGTAGGGAAAAATCAGATTGGATCTCTGCCGCACACATACACAAAAATCAACTCCAGGTTGATTAAACGAAAAAGACAACATTTAAAAACTTTTACAAGAAAATACAGGAGAATATTTTTCTTACTGCAGGGCAAGGAAGGACTTCATGAAAAGACACAGAGAACTGACCACAAAAGAAAGAATTGGTAAATTCTACTTCTTTAAAGTCCATAATTTCTCTTCATCGAAAGACTTCATAAAGAGAGTGAAGAGACAAGCCTGGAACTGGAAGAAAATACGTGTAAACAAATACAACCGACTAAAGCTGAGTATCAAGGATATATAAACAGCTCCTACAAGTCAGTAAGAAAGCAACTCCAAAGAAAAATGGGCAAAAGACACGAACAGGCACTTTTTAAAAGAGGAAGTCTAAATGACTAATAAATATATGTAAAGGTCTCAATCTTATTAGCGATCAGTTAAATGCAAATTAAAACTTCAGTGAAGTACTATTTTACATCCACTCACCTGGAAAAATTAAGTAAGATGGTACTAAGTGTTGGTGAAGATGTAAATCAACAAGAATTCTTACACATTGCTGGTGGAAGTGAAATTGGTACCAACAATTGGGAAAACGTTTTAGTGTTCTATTGTAAAGTGGAACATTTTCATACCTTCTTAGCTATTAAATCCTATAGACTCTCTTGCATGCATACACCAGGACACAATTTGGGTTCTTTTCAATAGTTTTCTAAATCCAAATTAGAAAACAAAACAGAACAAAACCAAGTGGTTTTATCACCATATCAATAAAATGTGGTCTATTCACATAATGGAATATTTTCCAGCACGGGAAACAAATTACAGATCTGTACAGCAATGTGTATGTATTACAGAGACAACTTTAAAAGAAGCAGATTGCAGAAGATAATACAGCGTGATACGATTTTTTTTGTGTGTGTGTGATACGATTATTACAAGCTTCAAATAAGCAAAACGAAATAACGTGTTAGGACTACAAAGAGGAGATTTTTAAAAAGTTTTAAAAAGCAAGAGCATGATAGACTGGAGAGAGGTGACCTCTGGGGGATGGGGCTGGAGGTGAGGGTGGGGCAGGGAGATGGGATCAGGGAAGAACACACAGGTAGGAGAAGCCTCTGTGCTAGGTGTGTTGCGGTTCTCACGTAGGATGGTGTTTTCACGGGTGGCAATTTTATCGTCCTGTTTCATAACTACATGTATTCCATGGATTCTTTTGTATATATATTACATATTATGTATATAATTTTAATAAAAACATATAAAAGATTATCTATCGATCGCTCGATCTGGTCTGAATCGCCCAAGATTTTAACTCCTGAGCGTACGTCCCCAAGCCCTCCTAACTTGGCCTCAACCCCTATCTCCAGAGGTCGCTCCTCTGTCTGCTCCGTGGACCTTCAGCTTCTCCAGCCGCATCAGATGCCACCTCTGAGTCTTACAGAAACTGTTCTGTTACTTTCCACCCCAATCGCCTCCTACGCCGCCTTTCCCTGCCTTTCCTCTCAAAGCGCCCCCCACTGCCCGGTCCCGCGCAGGTTCCTGGGCTTTCAAGCGCCCCCATCAGCGCCGGCTGTGTTCGGGCACGTGCTCACCGCGCACGCGCCGCCCTCGCCCCGCGCGTTCTGGCCGCGCGCCCCCGCCGTTCGCTGCGCGCCCGCGTGCCCAGCCCGACCCCCTCCGCCCTCCCCGCGAGCAGCGTCCCGGACCCCGCGGCTCTGCCGACCCGGGGCCGCGCCGACTGGGAGCTGGCCTGGCGCGTCGCCCCCTGCGAGGCCCGGGGACCGGCGGGGCGGCAGCAGCGGGATGGGCCTGAGCCCCGCCGCCGAGCGCGAGTGCGGGCGCCTCCTCCCTAGGTTCCCCCGGCCCCGCCTCAGGCCCCCCTCGAGAACCGCAAGTGTGCGGACGAATGACACCCAGCCGGCTCCTGGGCTTTCGCCTGGGCCCCAGTCGGGTCGCCGCGGGAGGGGGGCTCCTCCTCACCAAGCCCCCACGCCCGGGCCTGGAACCTTCCGGGGTCGTTCTCCAGGCCCCAGCAGGCCGTCGGACCCCCAGAAAGGTCACCATGATTTCTTTCAACTCTCCTTCTCGTAGATATTTGTTCATTGTGCGAAATGCTTGTTAACCGAAATGAGTGAATATTTCGGAATGGTCGTTGGTTATTAATGTAATCGAAGCGAGCCAGGCGTCCGGTGACTCTCTCGAGTATTTACCTTCCTGTTGTATTTAGGGTGGAAATGGGACAGACGGGGTAGCTGCCGGGCAGGTAGAGTTATAACAACAGCTCTAGCTCCGCAGAAGCTTCTGCCGTTGGGTTTAGCCCCGAGGGTTCTGCCATCTGGGATAGAAGCATCCTCTTCCCGAGTCTGTACCCAGGAATTCCAAAGCCTGTCTTCCCCGGAGGAACTGAGCCCTCTCCAGGATGGTCTCACAACCCCCTTTATCCCACAGTTTATTGAGGGCTAACCAGGTGCCAGGCTTGGTTCTAGACGGGAGCTCTCACCTTTGCATAGCTGTCAAGGTGCTCGCTCCAACCCTCCTTTCATGGGTTTCACGCCCCATAGAAGGCAGCTGTGGTTTAAATATTCAATAACATTTTTTCCCCCCTTGAATTAGAAGAACATGTGGGATCTCAAGAGTTGGTCCAGCTCTTGCCCAAGCAGCCACAGCAGGGTACGTTAGGACAGGGCAGAAGCAGCGTCCAGCAGGGGTAAGATTCTTTCTCTGTATGGAAGGACTGGGTCTTTGGGTGGTTAGAAGCCTTTTGAAGAACCGACTTTGATGACAGTTTTGTAAAACAAATCCTGAGCTGGTTTTGTGAACCAACCTACCACTAAGGAAGGCTGGTGTGCTCCTGGTAATAACAGCCAGAGGGCAGTCCTGGGACCTGCTGGAGGGAGGCTACCTTGTAGCAGTTTTTCTAGCCGCAAGGCCATTCTGCAGACTCCTGAGAACTGAATTGCTTTCCAAGAGTGCTTACAGTATTTTGCCAGCTGGGCTCGGTAACTAATGAATGGTGCAACCTTCTTGCCAATTTCTGCAATTCGCTTTCATTAAAAACATGATAGTTGATTCTATTTAAAATTCTGAGAGCTGAAAGTTTGGAGAAGAGCAATGTGGAAAATGAGGGGTTCCCCCACTCCCCCGCTCCCATATACTGTACTTTTGGAGAAGAGTTAAAATTTGGGGAAGGTAAAGAAAATGCCATTTTGGGGTTGGTAATGTGTTAGATGTGTACGTATGCTTTCTCATTTAACCCTCTTGACAACTCTGTGAGAAAAATGTTAGCATCTCTATTTTATAGGCAATCAAACTGAGGCTCAGACAGACTAGTTTACTAGCTCAAGGTTGAACAGCACCTATCAGAGCCAGGATTCAAACCCAGGTCTTTTTGGCCCCCATGTATCTCACTCTACTTTTCTACCCCAAAAGCATAAGAGCCAGGATTCAAACCCAGGTCTTTTTGGCCCCCATGTATCTCACTCTGCTTTTCTACCCCAAAAGCATAAGAGCCAGGATTCAAACCCAGGTCTTTTTGGCCCCCATGTATCTCACTCTGCTTTTCTACCCCAAAAGCATATTCCTGCCTTTAGTTTCAATCCTCTCCTGTAACATTTTGTTTCCAGGGACAAAATATACTGATTTCTTTCACATTACTTGCAGTTACAGTGTTGTCAACAAGATTTCTCAGAAATATGGAGCTAATTATTGGAAGAAACAGCTCAAGAGTTCAAGGGGCTTGCCTCTGGCCAGGAGGACTGGGAGGGGAAGGGAAAGAACAGAAGCCTGTTGCAATTTCTTTATAAGTCATTATGTACAGTTACCATTTTTAAAAAAGCTATGTCCAAGTATCACTTTGATAAATATTTAAAAAAAAAAAAAGATTATCAGAGGGGGGAAAAAGCCCCTGAAAGCAACTCATTGCTGTCATTAGCATTTTAAACAATTGTCTGAAAAGCAAAAAACAGCCATTATTTTGTATGACAGCAAATGGCATCACAGAAACAAGCTTCGGGGGTGGGGGGTGGGGGGAATGTTTCCTATAATCTGAACACTAAACGATATCTTAAAATCGTAAATCTGAAGTAATACAGAATAATTGTGAAAAAGTGTTTTGTTTATTAACTATATGATCACAAAATTCATTTAGGGAGAAGCCCTTGGAGTCCACACCCAACCAGAAGAGAGCAGAGTGGAATTCAGCCCCGGAGCCTGGGAGTGCGGGAAGGTTAATAAAGCAGGCAGCAGAGGTGGGTATCTCGGGAATTCTCAGACCAGGCATATCTTTAACTTCCTGGCGACTTCTTCCCTACATAATATTGTATTTTACTTTATTTATACTGTGGCAGGTTGAATTGCGCACTGATTTGGGATGTTGCTTATGCCTTTAAAATTTTTTAAAAACAGCTTTATGGAGCTGATTATTGAGCTTAATTGAGGTATAACTGACATACAATAAACTGCATATATTCAGAATATACAGTATACATTTAGATTTGTTTTGACATATGTATTCACCCGTGAAACCATCACCACAATCAAGATAACGAACATCTCCATCACTCCCAAAGCTTTCTTTGTTCCCTCTGTAAACCCCTCCCTCTTCCCACTCCCATCCCCAGGCAACAACTGATGCACTTTCTGTCATTATGCGTTAGTTTGCGTTTTCTAGAGACTTATATAAATGGAATCATATTGTATGTGCTCTTTTTTGTCTGTCTCCTTTCACGTAATTATTTCAAGTTATATCCATGTTGCAGGTTATCAATAGTTTATTCCTTGTTATTACTGAGCAGGATTTCATTGTATGGATAGACCACTATTTATCCATTCACCCGTTGATGGGCATTTGAGTTGTTTCCAGTGTCTGGCTGTTACAAATAAAGCTGCTATGAACATTTGTGTACAGATCTTTGTATAGACATATATTTTCTGTTGGGTGAATACGTAGGAATATAGTGGCTAAATCATTTGGTAGATGTTTGTTTAACTTACTGTTTTCCAAAGTGGTTGTGCCATTTTACATTCCCACCAGCAGCATGTGAGAGTTCCAGTTCCTCCTCGTCCTCATCAGCATTTGGTTTGGTCAATCTCTTTAACTTTAGCTATCCTAATACGTATGTAGGTATCTCTTGGCTGTTGTAATTTGCATTTCCTTAATGACTAATGATGTTGAACATCTTTGCATGTGTTTATTTGCTTTCCTTATATTTATATATAATCTTTGGTGAAGTATCCAAATCTTTTGCCTATTTTTTCTCTTGGTTTATCTGTTTGAGAGTTCTTCAGAAATTCTGTATACAAGTACAGATGAAGTTCATCATCACTTGCAATATTTTCTCTCAGTCTGTGGTTTGTGTTTTTGTTTTCTTAAGAGTGTCTTTTGAAGAACAAAAAATTCTAAATCTGTTGAGGTCCAATTTATAAGTTTTTCTTTTATGAATTGTGCCTTTGGTGTTGTATCTGAGAAATCTTTGCCTAAACCAAGGTCACAAAGGTTATCTCCTCTTTTCTTCTGGCTATTTTAAAGTTTTAGTTTTTACATTTAGTTTTTACACATTACATTTACATCTTCGATACATTTTGAGTTGATTTTTGTATATGGCACGAGGTATAGATCGACATTTATTTTTTTTTCCTCGTGGCTATCAAGCTATTCCAGCACCATTTCTAGAAATGACTATCCTTTTCCCACTGAGTTGCCTTTGCACCTTGTAAAAAACCAGTTATCCACATACTAGTGGGTCCCTTTCTGGGCTATTTTATTCCATTGATCCTATTTGTCTATTGTAAGGCCAATACCACACTATATTGATTACTGTAGCTTTGTAATAACTCTTGAAGTCAAGAATGTTAGCCCTCCGATTTTGTTGTTCTTCTTCAAAGTTGTTTTGGCTATCCTAGGTTCTATAAAACGCCTGCTGAGATTTTCCCTGGAATCACATCAAATCTTTAAGAGAATTGGTGTCTTCACAATATTGTCTCCTGACTCATGAACAAGGTGTTCTATTTACTTAGGCCTTCTTTAATTTCTCTCAGCAGTGTTTTGTAAATTTCAGCTTCCGATCTTACACATCTTTTTGAAAGTATTTCATACTTTTTGATACTATTGAAATGGTATTTTAGAAAATTTAAAATTTCAATTTTGAACATTTAAAGTGAAAAAAAATGTCAATTTCTGATTGTTTATTGCTAGTAATTGGAAATACAATTGACTTTTGTCAGAGTACTTAGATAAGGATACTTATCTTGTATCCTTCAACCTTATTTACTGACTTATTTACTTGAGTAACTTTTTTTGGGTGGATTCCATTAGACTTTTTACATATCATGTCACCTATAAAGACAGTTTCACTTTTTCCTTTCCTAGCTGGATGCCTTTATTTTTGTCTTAAATTGTATTGATACTAGCCAGAATCTTCAGTACAATGCTTAATGGAAGTGGTGGGAGCAGACGTCTTTGTCTAATTCCTTAACTTAGAGGGAAAGCATTCAGACTTTACCATTTAGTATGATGTAAGCTGTAGGTTTTTCATAGAGGCCTTTTATTAGGTTAAGAAAGTTCCTTTCTTTTACCAGTTTGTTGAGAGTTTCTTTGAAAAAAAAAATCAGGAATAGACATTGAATTTTAACAAATGCTTTCTCTGTACCTATTGAGATAATCATATAATTTTTCTTTTTTAGTTTGAATTATATTGGTCGGTGTTCAGATGTTATAACAACCTTGAAATCCTGGGGGAAAAAACACATGTGGCCATGATGTATTATTCTTTTTATATATTGTTTTATGCAATTTACAAAATTTTGCTTTGAATTTTTGCATTTATGTTCATAAAGGATATTAATTTGTTAAATTTTATTTTCTCATAGTTGTCTGTTTTGGTATTACGGTAATGCAAGCCTCATAGAATGAGTTTGGAAGTATTCCTCCTCCACAGAATTCTTGTGAAGAATTGGTATTATTTTTTCCTTTAATGTTGGTTAGAATTTACCAGTGAAGCTGTCTGGGCCTGGTGTTTTCTTTGTTTTAAGGATTTTAACTACAAAATCAATTTCCTTCATATATTTTGGGATATTCACATTATCTCTTTCTTCTTGAGTGAGCTTTGTCAAATATATTGGCATAAAGTTGTTCATAATTTTCCCTTGTTATCCATTTAGTATCTGTAGGACATGTAATGATGTCACCTCTCTTGTTCCTGATATTAGTAATTTGCGTCTTCTCTTTTTTTTCCCTGATCAATTCGGTTAGAGTTTTAACAATTTTATGGATTTTCTCAGAGAACCAACTTTTGATTTCATTGATTTTCCTCTGTTGTTTTTCTGTTTTCTATATCTCTGATCCTGTTCTGATTTTTATTATTTCCTTTTTTCTATTTACTTTGGTTTTAATTTGCACTTCTTTTTCTGATGTCTTAAGGTGGAAGTAGAGGTCACTGATTTCAGACTTTTCTTCTTATCTATTATAGGCATTTATTACTATAAACTTCCCCCTAAGCACTGCTTTGTGGTGTCCCACAAGTTTTGGCATGTTGTATTTTCATTTTTGTTCAATTCAAAGTAATTTCCCCCCCCTTTTTATCTCCTGTGGGTTATGAAAAATGTTATTTAGTTTCCAAATGCTTGGAGATTTTCCAAGATATCTTTTGGTTATTAATTTATTCTGTTGTGGTCAGAGAATGTATTTTGTATGACTTGAATCCATTTCAATTTAATGAGACTTGTTTTACAGCCCCAGATATGGTCCATCTTCGTAAATATTGTTAGTTTTTGGGAAGAACGTGTATTCTGCTATTGTTAGATGGAGTAGTCTATAAATATCTATTAGGTCAAGTTGGTTCATAGTGTTATTCAGGTCTTCTGTTTATATTTTTCTATTAATTACATAGAGGAGTACTGAAATTTTTGACTATAATTGTAGATTTGTTTATTTCTCTTTGTAGTTTTATCAGTTTGTTTTTAATGGATCATAAGGCCCTATTATTAGATATGTAAACATTTAGTATTGTTATTCATTATTGATGAATTGATTCCTTTATTTTTACAAATAATACCTTCTTTATTCCTAGAAAGATTCATTGCTTTGAAATCTACTTTGTCTGATATTACTATAGTCACTCCAGCTCTTTCAATTAGTGTTAGCATGGTATGGCATTTTCTTCCTTCTACTTTTAACCTATTTATGCATTTATATTTAAAATGTGTTTCTTGTAGGCAGCATAGAGTTGGGTTTTATTTTTTTATCCAATCAACAATCTCTACCTTTTAATTAGGACGTTTAGACTGTGTACTTTAATGTGACTATTGATAGGCTTAGATTTAGGTCTGCCATCCCACTGTTTATTTCCTATTTGTCCTATCTGGTTTTTTGTTTCCTTTCTCCTTTTTTCCTGACTTCTTTTTGATTGAGTGTTTTTTGTGATTCAGTTTTATTTCATTTGTGGTTTATTGACTATAATTCCGTGTGTTTTGTAATTTTAATTCTTGTTTTAGTTTTTATATTCTACATTTTTAACTTATTATGGTCTACCTTCGAGTGATACTATACCACTTTATTTATAGTATAAGAAGCTTACAGTAGTTCCATTTCTCCATATCTGGCCTCACTGCATTGTTAACATACATTTTGCTTCTACATATGTTATAAATCCCAACATACATTGTTGTTATTGTATTTTTGCTTAAGCTGTCAGTTACCTTTTTAAAAAATGACAACTTTATTGAGATATAATTCACATACCTAAAATTTATCCTTTTAAAGTGTACCATGTGGTGGTTTTTAGTATATTCACAGAGTTATGCAACCATCATAATGGTCTAATTTTAGAATGCTTTCATCACCCTAAAAAGAAACTCCACATCCATTAGCAGTCTCCTCATTTTCCCTTGTCCCCCGTCCCTGGAAACCACTAACCTGATTTTTGTCTCTAAGTATTTGCCTCTTCTGGACGTTTCACGTGAATGGAATCATACAATCTGTGATCTCTTGTATCTGGCTTCTTTCACTTAGCATAATGTTTATAAGGTTCATCCATGTTGTGGCCCGTGTCAGTATTTCATTCATTTTTATTGGCCAGTAGTGTTTCATTGTATGGATATACTATCAGTACATTTTGTTTAGCCATTCATCAGCTGATGGACATTTGGGTTGCGTCCACCTTTGGCTGTTAGGAATAATGCTGCTACGAACATTCATGTACAAGGGTGGACCTGTGTCCACACTTTCGATTCTCTTGGATATATACAGTTATCTTCTAAAAGAATTTAAATTATAAGAAAAGATGAGTAGATTGATCCGAAGTTTTGAAGGTGTCTTCTAGCAGTGATTATAGTGTCATGTGATCCGAGGTACTCAGGGTCTGCTAGAGAGCTTGGCCATTACAGTTACTGCTGGGCTCACTATGACTCGCTACATTGTACTTGTTCAAATGGAGGTGAGACTCTTAATCTCTTTAGTAAAATAATAATCCTTACAGTCAAAGGTTTTTATTTCTCATTCTATGATAGGAGAGGAAGGCGCCGATTGAGTTGGTCTCAGTTGTATGGTTTAGGAATATAGAGGCGTCAAGATTCCAACATTATTACCAGGCCGGTGAGTTATCAAGCCCAACCACCAAAAGGAATTTCAGTTTCTCCTTGAACTACAACAATTTCTAGGATGTCTCAAGACCACTTTGTTCAGATGATATTCTAAGGACTGATTTATATTAACAGAGAACAGAACAAGTTGGTGACAGTTATGAATATTCAGGAAGCCTCCATATTGCACAGTATCTCAAGCCTGATACTCTTGTAAGTGTTTTCAATTTGATACTTTATCAAGTCAGATTCTTTAGCAAGCTTGATGCTGCGGAAAGATACAGGTATCTCTGCAGCTGCAGGGTGGCCATCACTTTAAACACTTAATTTTATTTATTTATTTTTAACATCTTTATTGGCATATAATTACTTTACAATGGTGTGTTAGTTCCTGCTTTATAACAAAGTGAATTAGCTATACATATACATATATCCCCATATCTCCTCCCTCTTGCGTCTCCCTCCCACCCTCCCTATCCCACCCCTCTAGGTGGTCACAAAGTGAAGACTCCTTTTAAATGGAAATTTATAAGGACTTGCATTTTTTAAGATTAGGCTCTGGAGTTTCTTTAGTATATGTGCTGCCGAAGTGAGCACTCTGGAGTTTCTTTTGATAACGTTATAAGCAAAAGCAGGTCTGTAGAACTCAGTGTTACTGGCAAAAATGTAATATGAGATGAATAGGATTTTACTTAATAATAGCGAAATAAGGAGTATATAGCATTGCTTCTCTACAGTTTTTTACTCAGCAGAGATCTGGGAGGATAGTCTTGTCCCTGGCCTCAAGGTGGTCATGGACTATTTGGGTAATAGGAGGAAGAGAGGAATTTATGTTTTAATATGACAAGCAACATCATTACCAGCTCCCCACATGAAACTTTGTGTAACATTAATACATGCTTTCATTCACTTGCCCCCGTTTCAGAGAGTCAGGACAAAAACCTGCTGGGATGTATCACTTCATGCTGTTCTGTTTTCATCTTAACCTGATTGAGGTCTGCGCGTAGGTCTTTGACGGACATGCTTACTTTTCACCTTCACTAACCTCATGCGATTTTGAGGCTCTGGATACATCCCTTCTATCATTTGACTCCTATTTCTGCTGATTTCATCAAGACATGTACATACCCTTTAAAATACATGAAACGACTTACTGCTTTGTGTGACAGGGGTGAATTAATGCCAAGATAGGACAGATGAAATAAATGCATCTTGAGGTCCTAGCACATGAGGAGCGCCAGCTCTTTTACTCAAATGAGGCCTCAGAGATTGCTCACCATGGACACACGTCCACCCCCACCCTGCCCACATTCTCTCCTTTTTGCTTTCTATCGTCTGGATCTGTATATCATCTCCAAATTCATCTTGTATCTCTCTCCTCCCCCTGATCACTCTGTACCAGCCATCCCTGCCTCTTTTCTGTACATTTCATGAACCGAAGTCCTCCCTTTCTCAGCGCCTTTGCACTCACTGGGTTGCCAAGACTGCTTTTTCCTGGTTTTGCAAATCCAGCTCACGTATGTTGTTATGGACTCAGTGTATGTGGGTCCCTCCCTCCTCCCAACACATTCATATGTTGGAGTCCTAATCTTCAGTATGACTCTATTTGGAGTAAGAAGTAATTAAAGTTAAATGGGATCATAAGGGTGGGGCCCTAATATGATAGGATTAGTGCCCTTATAAGAAGGGACACCAGAGAGCTAGCTCTCTCTCTCCACACACAAAGAAGTAGTCACTTGGGAGTTCCCTGGTGGTCTAGTGATTCGGATTTAGAGCTTTCATTGTTGTGGCCAGGGTTCAGTCCCTGGTTGGGGAACTGAGATCTCCCATGTGTCGTCACGTGAGCTTGCAGTGAGGTGGCAGCTGCCTACAAGCCAAGAGAAGAGGCCTCAGAGTGAAACCTACCTTGCTGACACCTTGGTCTTTGGACTCGCCAGCCTCCAGAACTGTGAGAAAATAAATTTCCCTTGTTTAAGCCATCCAGTGTGTGGTATTTTGTTATGGCAGCCCAAGCAGACCAGTGCGTGTCTTCTGGTCAGAAAGGCCCTCCCTGACCTCTCTATGGGAAGGCCAGCCCCTCCTCAGGGGCTCTTGATCTCAGCCCCTCCCACTTTTTCAGGACCCTTTGCTGCTGATTAATCTTCTCTCTCTGCCGCCTTCAACATCTCCCTCCCGCTGGAGCCGTGCTACCAGCACTCACATGTGCTGTCATCTTTCCTGTCTTGAAAATGCCCTCCCTGGACCCCTGTTTCTGTCCATTTCCCACCTGGTGCCCCTCCTTCCTTTCACAACCAGTATCCTGAAGGACTCGTCTGCCCTCATGGTCTCCTGTCTATAACTGGTGTCGGAAAGACCTCCACCTCCACCACGATGGGGTCCCTTTCTTCTTCTACAGTCTCATCCAACCTTCTCTCCCTGCATATTCAGCCACGCTAAACCCTCCTGCCCAAGAGTCTTTGTCCTGCCCCTGCCTGGAATGACCCTCCAGATGGTCACATAATTTTCTTCCTCGTGCCCTTACCTTCTCAGCCTAAATCTTACCTCTTCATAGAGGTCTCTCCTGCCCTTGGGGCCCAGAATGTATCCACAGTCACCCGCTACCACACCACCCCCTTTCAGTTGGATTATAGAAAACCAGCTTTAGCTAGTGTAAGTCAAGAAGAGATTTTTTAAATTGGAAGGTTACTAGGGTAACTTAGAGTCAGGGAGGACTCACTGTAGGAACCTGGGCAGATCTGGGCTCTTTAGAGGCTGGAACCAGGATCTGGGCCCCTGCCGCTGCCAGGGGATCCTGTCTGTCTGGCCACCTCTCCCCTTGGTTTCTTTCAGATCGATGACCTCAATTTTCTTCTGCATCAACAGCTTCTTCCATGTGGTTTGGAGAAGGGAGGCCCCGCTTAGCAACCCCAGAAGAAATAGACAGCATCTCTTCCCTTGCTTTAAACACAAAAAATCCTGAAAACAGACAAACAAACAGACCCCAACCAACCAACCAAGCACACACAAAAACCCCCGACCTCATAGATACAGAGAACAGATTGGTGGTCGCCAGAGGCAGGGGGTGGGAGGTGGGCAAAATGGATGAAGGGGGTCAAATGGTACAAATGTTCAGTTATGAAACCAAACAGCCTGTGATGTATAGCATGGCGGCTATAATTAATAATGCTGCATTGCATATTGGAAAGTTGCTAAGAGACTAAATCTTAACAGTTCTCTTCACAAGGAAAAACAAATTCTGTAACTATGTATGGTGATGGCTGTTAACTAGACTTATTGTGGTGGTGACCATTTTGCAATATACACAAATATCAAATTATTATGTTGGATACCTGAAACTAATATACTGTTGCATGCCAGTTATACCTACCTCAATAATAATTAAAAAAAAAATCCCAAGGGAAAGGCTCGGATTGGCCTGAGTTGAAAGGGTGCAATGATTGGCATCCTCACGAGGATCACAGGGATGGAGAGGAAGGGAGAAATTACCCAAAGAGAAATGAGAGGGCTGCTATCAGAAGAATCCAAACCATCTACCATGGCTACACTTTAGTACATATGGTACTAAAGTAGTCTTAGCATTCCATCATATCACCCCATTTATTGCCTTAATAGATGTATCACATTATATAGTCATTTTGCTTATTGACTGTCTGTCTCCTTCCAAAAGAGGGCAGAGCTCTTGTCAGCCTTATTCACTACTGTATTCCCAATGCTTAAACTAGTAGGTGCTTGATAAATATTTGTTGATTGAATACATAAAGGGAGAATTTCTGGGGGGAATAAAACCATCGTATTCACTGCAAGGAATTAGAAAAAAGCTCACCATGGCAGATTCATAACAGAGTAATTAGGAGTGAGGCACTCCATTGGGGCATACAATAATCTTTTGACATTTGTAAAATGTTCTTTTGTAAAGACCAACATCTTTGCTCTCTCGGAAGTTCTACTGAGAATGTGTCGAACACCTAGTAAGTGGCAGAGTTTGGATTTGAACCCTGGTCTCCTAACAACAAAACCTGTCTTCTTTCTATGACTTTGTAGCTGCCTACCATTCTAACTCGAATCTCTCCTTGGTGTCATGTCAGTGTCTGAGGCTTCAGGTTTTATTTCTGAGATATCATCCGGGTTAGGGTCAGAGCTGAAAGTGTAATTCCTAATTCCTGTATCATGATGATTTTCTTCTGCTCCTAGCTTCCCACATCTGCTCCAATGCCTGGTCAGGGACTGACCCAAGAATCAGTGTGTTTCAGAAACAGCTAGGGACTTTACATTTTTACTCCCAGGAGTTCAAAATAAAGCTCTTTCTTTGTGGTTTTGTTCCTGCCTCCCTGCCACATGCTGCAGGCAGGAACGAGCCCTCCACCCACTTCCCTGCACCACCCCTGTCATAGTTATAAGACTTTCAGAAACTGTTATCATCCAGGGGACTTATGAAAGACTGGTTTTTCCAACCAGGTGCCTGTTTCTGGGAGAAGGGCCAGAGCTGGGTTGCCAGCTTGTGCAAAGGAAATAAATAGCAGATGGATGGAGGATTTCGAAGCCATATCTTATTCCAAAGAGAGAAAAAGGGGCAGGGAAACCTTAATCTGGATTTGAAGATTGGAGCATCAGCTGGGAGTGGAGTTCACCCTGGAGGATATAGACAGGTTCCCTAAGGTTCATGAAATGCTGGGGACAGGGTAAAGTCAAGGAAAAAGGAAGGATGGGACCTTGGAAAAGCTCCCAATATGGCTACAACCTTGGCTGCCATTAGAGTCACCTGGGGAGCTCTTAAAATTCTGATTCCCAGACCATACTCCACATCAATCTTAATTTTTAAAAGCTCCGCAGGTGATTTCCATGTGCAACCAAGGTTGAAACCCAAAGCTCAATACCATCAATTTATAGTGGGAGAAACTTCAGCAAGAGAGCAGGTAACTCCAGGTGACTATTAAGTCTGTTGTGAATCCCATTCAAGTTTTCACCTGAGTACCCCTATCCAGTGGCAATATTGCAGGTGGAGAGTATTGAGGAACAAAAGACAACTTAAAATTCAAAAATCCACTCCCCTCAACCCCAGAAATTTCTGTTTCCTGTACCACAAAGCTTGTTCAACATCCTTGATGACCATCACGTGGATTTCTTTTTTTTTGGCTTAGACTAGCATCACAATGAATTGTGCTGTCTTCCTCCTGGCAGATAATTCGAGGGGAAAACAGCAAGGATAGTGATTCTGCTTTCCAGATGAGAAGGCTAGTTTGGGGCGCCCTCTAGTGGGAGCTCAGTTGCCACCATCTTTTCTCTTTAAGGCAGAAGGAGTTGGTTTGGTCAGGGACCCCATTTCTGGTCCTAGCTCTGCCACTGACTTGCCTAGGACCTTGGACGAAGCACTTCATCTTTCTTGGCCTCAGTTCCTCCCATGTAATATCACTGAGTAGATGGTCTGCTTTTTGCCCATAAAAATTTATTCCGTCAGGTGGGCAGGACTTCTGGAGTGGCTAACTGAGCATCTCAGAAAAATCTCCCCAAACAGCAAAAATAAAGCTGGACAAAACCATCAAAGACAACCATTTAAAGACTCTGGAATTTGACCAAAAGCATACAACAAATTGATAAGTGTTGAATCAAGAAAGCCTACTGAATCTTGGAATCTCAGAACAATGGAGATCTGTAGTGTCTTAGTAAGTCCCCCACCTCCCCCAGCTCTGTGGTGGGGAAGTTGTACCTGGGTGGGTGGGACATACCAGGAGGACTGGCAGTGGCAGCAGAGGGCAACTTTATTTGGAGCAGAGTGTGGAAAATTCCATGCCCAGAGATGTTGTTGAAAACAGTAGTTATCTCAGTGACAAACATCATGGAAGGCCAAAATTGCAGCTAGCCTGAGGCTGCAATACTGGTTGGGACAAGTGATGGACTAACAGACCAGCCAGAACTTTAATACGGAAACCCAGGTAATGAGACAGCTAAAGAGGGTCTAGAAAAGCTGCTGTTCTCTAAGGGGTGCACAAGGCTGCACACACATTTGGGAGAGATTAGAGAGGCCTGTGTGAGTCTCTAGCTCCTGGAGGAACATGAGGCCTTGTGAATGCAGAAAGTAACAGCTGGGCCAGACTTTTAAACTTTAGAACCTGAATGAATTCTCCAAACCACACCGAGCTCCGTAGGCAAAGAGTGATGCCTTATTGGCCCAAGATGTGGCTTAACCTCTGACCAGTCACTGGCTGACCATTATTTTTATGCCAGGCTTAAAAATAAGAGCAAGTAAAAACAAACAAACAAACAAAACTGAAGCAGATACACCAGTGGTTGCATGCTCTGAGGGAAACAGACATCACAGAATCAATCCAGGCAAGCCTCTAAACAAACAAACAACAGCAACCACCAGCCCTGGGGGGGAATCAGAATCCAAACAGCTGAAAGCCAAACACAAAGAGAAAATCTTGAAAGCAACAAGAGAAAAAAAAACTCATCATGTACAAGGGAACCACAATAAAATTGATAGCTGGCTTTTCATCAGAAACGACGGAGGCCAGAAAGCAGTGGAATGGCATATGAAAAGTTCCGAAAGAAAAAAAAGCTGTCAACCAAAAATCCTATATCCAGTAAACTGTCTTTCAAAAATGAAGGTAGAATAAAGGTAGTCTCAGATAAATGAAGACTGCCTTAAAGGGAATAGCAAAGAAAATTCTTCAGGCTGAAAGGAAGTCACACCAGATAGTAACTAATCCACATGAAAAAATACAAAGCATGGGAGATCCCTGGTGGTCCAGTGGTTAAGACTCTGCTCTCTCACTGCTTAGGGCCCAGGTTAAATCCCTGGTCAGGCAACTAAGCTCCTACAAGCCATGTGGTGTGGCAAAAAGAAAAAGAAAAAAAGCACCCATAAAGGTAATTACATTGGTTATTATTATATTATAAAAGAGTATAAATATATATTTTAGCTTTTATCCTAACTAATTTAAAAAACAATTGAATTAAACAGTAATTATAAAATGTTATTATTGGCCTTTTAACATGCAAAGATGTAACAAATATGACAATAATAGCACAAGGGAGGGAGGCTGAAATGGAGCTATTTTGGATCAAGGATAGGACACTAGACAGTAACTCAAATCAACAGGGAGAAATGTGACTCAATTAAACAGTCCAGAAAAGGCAGAGATCACCTGACTTGATAATACAAGATCCAGTTATATGCCACCTACAAGAGGCATAGTTTAGATTCAAGGTCATAAATAGGTTGGAAGTAAAAGGATGTAAAAAGATGCAAGCAGAACCACAGCTGGAGTGGTTACACTAATATCAGAAAAAATAGACTTTAAGGGAAGAAGTATTACTAGGAAAAAAGAGAAACTGTTTGCAATGATAAAAGGTTAATTCATCATGAAGATATAACAATTATAAACACACACATTTAACAACATAATCCCCAAATTCATGAAGCAAAAGCTGATAGAATTGAAGAGACAAATAGACAATTCAGAAATAGTAGTTGGGGGACTTAAATACTACACTCTCAACGCTGGATAGAACAATGCAACAGAAAATCAGTGAGCATATAGAAGATTTGAACAACGATATTAACCAACTTGACCTAACTGATGTTTACAGAATAGTCCACTCAACAATAGCAGAATACATATTCTTCATAAGCAGACATGAATATTCCCCAGGATAGGCCATATTCTAGGCCATAAAGCAAGTCTCAGCAAATTTAAAGGGATTGAAATAATATAAAATATTTCTTTGTTCACATGAAATTAAATTAGAAATTAATAACAGAGTGAAATTTGGGAAATCTACAAGTATTTGGAAATTAAAAAACATACTTCTAAATAACCCATGGGTAAAAGAAAAAACAGAGAAATTGGAAGATATTTTGAGTTGAATGAAAATGAAAACAGAGCATATCAAGTTTTATGAGATGCAGTTAAAGCAGTGCTTAGAAGAAAATTTAATATAGGCTGGTGCGGGTTTGATCCCTGGTCGGGGAGCTGGGATCCCACATGCATCGTGGCCAAAAAACCAAAACATAAAAAACAGAAGCAATATTGTAACAAATTCAATAAAGACTTTAAAAATAGTCCACATCAAAAAAATCTTAAAAAAAAAGGAAGATTTCAAATCAATAATCCAAATTCCTACCTTAATAAACTGGAAAAAGGAAAGCAAACTAAACCCAAAGCAAGCAGAAGGAAGGAAATAATAAGTATTGGAGCAGAAATCAATGAAATAGAAAACGGAAATAAATGGAGAAAATCAGTGAGGCCGTATGTTGGTTCTCTGAGAAGATAAATAAAATCGACAAAACTTTGGCTACGTTCATTGACCAAGAAAAAGAAAACTCAAGTTACCAAAATCAAGAATGAAAGAGGTGGCTTACTACCAGTCTTGCAGAAATTAAAAGGATAATAAAGGAATACTATGAATAACTTTATGCTAACAAATTAGAAAACTTACATGAAATGAACAAACTCTCAGAAAGACACAGATTACAAAACTGACTCAGGAATAACTAGAAAATCTGAACAGACCTATAACAGGTAAATTGAATTAGTAAATAAAAATCTTTTCACAAGGAAAAATTCAGGCCCAGAGGGCTTCACTTGAGAATTCTACCATACCTTTGAAGAAGAAGAATTACCAATCCCTCACAAACTCTAAAAATAGAGGAGGGAATGCTTCCCAACTCATTCTGAGGTCAATGTTACCCTGATACTAAAGTCAGGCAAAGACAAGAACTACAGACTAATATCCCTTATGAATGTAGACGTGAAAGTCCTCAACAAAATAGTAGCAAACTGAATTCAGCAACATATAAAAAGGATTATACATCATTACAAAATGAGATTTATCCCAAGAATGGGAATTTGGTGTAACTCCCCAGCCCAAAGCCAGAACCTGCAGGAGAACCTTTTCCTCTTGCAGTGTCTCTCTAGCGCCCTCTATTGAGAAAGCTCGCATGGTGCTGAGTTTCAAGGAGAAATGCTTACGGGAGCTCCTTCACGTATCACAGGGCATGTATACATACGGAGCTGTGCCTTTGGAGCTGGCACTGTCAGCCTCGGTGGCTTTAATAATGAGGGTGGTAGCAGGAGTGGGCGGCTCCCTCGACCATTTGTGTGAAGAGAGCTTTTTGCAGCCTGAGTTTCTGTAAAGTGATGAAAGGCAGTGTCTTCAGGCTGAGCTGTAGCTGATCCCGAAACAGGGTCTCTGGAGTTCCTTGGGCATGTGAAGTCTCCTTTATTTTATTTTGTTTTAGTTCATTTCATTTAATTTAATTTCATTCCATTCCATTCCACTTCCATCATAGGGTAAACCAAGACCCAGACCTGGAGACCTGATTGAGATTTTCCGGACTGGCTACGAGCACTGGGCCGTCTATGTGGAAGATGGCTGTGTGGTCCACCTGGCTCCCACAAGTAAGAGTGATGCTCTATTGAAATATGGATATTGAAGTTAGCAAAGTAAAAAGAAGGGCAGTTAATTACCGTGTTGCTCAGCTGCTGCCTTACTTTAGCAACAGAACACCCAAAGCATGACTGAACCTTCATTTACTGTGTGATACAGCTTGGTCTCTGTCCGCCAAAAACCACTGAGTGTCCAGCCCTAAGACAGATGAAAGTATAAAGACCATTCCTGGGCTTCCCTGGTGGCGCAGTGGTTGAGAATCTGCCTGCCAATGCAGGGGACACGGGTTCGAGCCCTGGTCTGGGAAGATCCCACATGCCGCGGAGCAACTGGGCCCGTGAGCCACAACTACTGAGCCGGCGCGTCTGGAGTCTGTGCTCCGCCACAAGAGAGGCCACGACAGTGAGAGGCCTGCGCACCGCGATGAAGAGTGGCCCCCCCCCCACTCGCCGCAACTAGAGGAAGCCCTCGCATAGAAAACGAAGACCCAACACAGCCATAAATAAATAAATAAATAAATAAATTTAAAACACCAAAAAAAAAAAAAAAATCATTCCTAAGTTCCCTGACCACCTAGACCACTCTTTCTTTTAAAATAGAAACATAAGAACCGGAGCCTCCATTTTGTAATGACAGCAGTTCAGTATCCTTCCTCTGTTTCTGAGGGTCCCCTGGGAGGGGTGCAGATGCTTATGTGTTCTGATTGTCACTTCCTATTGTCCCCAAATGCTGCATCCACCTGGCTTCCTGGTCACCTTTGGCACCTCCATCCTCACCTTGTCTCCCCGCTTTTCCAACCCGTCCCAGGCTGCTCCGCCCCCAGTGTGGACATTGTTCTCCTTTCCTTGCAGCGTTAACACAGGGCTGAGATTAAAGGGGTGACTAATTAAATTTTAGTGGAGATTTGATGGGGGCAGAAGTGGTGATAGTGGAAGATTACAGCACAGAATGTGAAACAGCTTAAAACTGGACATCCGGAACCATTGGTCACATGGTGGCCTCAGGAGATGGGGGAGCTTGGAGAAGGGGAGGCGGGGGCTCCTCTGTGTAATCTTTGATGCTTTTGGGATTTTGCCTCCTGTGCAAGTACTGCCCGTTCAGGATGAGATTACAGAAGGGCACTGGTACCAAATGCCTGTGGCCGCACCTTATTCACAGCTCTCATCCTTGTCTCCTGTCCCCCTCGGTTGGCCCCGCCTCTCACCTGACTGAGACCTTCCTGCAGAGCAGAGCCCCTCTCCCCTCGCTTTGCTTCCCCACCCCATCCACTCACACCCGTCCCGCTTCCTGTCTGGATGCCTACACGAAGAATGAAAAATTGCTTCACATTGCATTCATCTCCACCTCTCCTTTCCAGACTAAGCCTAGGAGCCTTCCTCTTGTGTAACCAAAGAGTTGTACAAGTTAACAGTTTTGTCACCACCGCCCCCCCATCAGATCTTCCTCCAAAAATGAATTCTGCCATCTTTGTTCCTGAGAGCCGAATTGCCTACTGCCAGCTTTTGTAAAATCAGCAGATAGTCCTGAAATACTTCAGAAAGGAACAAGGGACATTTCTTGCACTCAGACAACTTACAGAGGGGGAGGGTTCCCACGTTTGCCTATCCATATGGTTGTAGCAGGAAAACAGTCCTGATATTAAATTACCACCCACCTGGCCTTGGGCAGCTTCCAGACCTTCTCTGGAGCTCTCTCTCCTCTAAGGACTGAATATGATAATACAGCAGTTTTCAAACGTTTCTGTTTTTCCAAGCTGTGGAACCCTGTTTTCAAACAAACCCTCAGTGAGAATTCTGATACTTGAGTAGAGAGAAAGGCAGAGTGCCTCTGGGTGGAAGCGGGTTGGAGCGGGTCTGCGTGGCCTCACCTGCGCCCCTGCAGTGGTGGCAGAGGGAGGCCTATCCTGGAACCGCACGACAGCCCCTTGTCCAGGAACTGACTCTTACATGTAAGGGTATTCGTCACATGTTTGTGAAGATTACTGGAGTCTGGTTAGGAAAGCAAGACTCCAGTCCTAGGACTTGGTGAGGTCAGTACACGGAGTAGAGTCTGGGCCTACACCATAAGGTACCCCTGGAGCTTGATGAGAAAGAGATTGCAGTGGTGGTTGAAAGTGGGGAGTGCGGAAAGCTGGCCCTTTGCAGTTCATTTAGTCCAACTCCCCATCCTCTGCTGTGTCTTTTAGAGACGGTGAAACCAGGACCCCAAGAGGAGCCACGGATCCAGCGCCTGGAGTGAGCCGGTGCTCTGCCCCGCTGCTCCTTCCAGCTTGCAACTTTGGCTTGTCTTTGGCCCCTAGGTGAGGAATTTGAGGCCAGCGGCATCGCGTCCGTCTTCAGCAACCGGGCGGTGGTGACATACAGCCGTCTGGAGGACGTGCTACGTGGCTGCTCCTGGAAGGTCAACAACAAGCTGGATGGGACATACCTGCCCCTGCCCGTGGACAAGATCGTCCAGCGGACGAAAAAGATGGTCAACAAGATAGTGCAGTACAGCCTGATCGAAGGGAACTGCGAACACTTTGTCAACGACCTGAGATACGGCGTGCCCAGGAGCCAGCAGGTGTGGCAGCCCCTGCCCCCGCCCGGCTCTGACTCGGGGTCTCGGCGCTTGTTGCTGCCTCAGGGGTCCAATCGGTGATCGGTGTTTCCATTATTATTTGTGGGGCCTTCCATTGCTCCAGGGCGGCTCAGGAGGTGTTTTCTCCTCTACTGACCCATGGAGGAGTAGAGGGGGCACCAGGCTGCAGAGGAAGACCACCAGGTGGAATCCCTCCCCAGCCACTTAAGCTGGCATGGTCTCCTCGGTCAGATCATCTTAGTTCTGAAGCTGTTTTCTTCCTTTACAAAAAGGGGAAAAACTGCGGTAGATACTCAGAGCTAAAGTCGCAGACTAGCAGCCCGCGGGCCACATCTGGCCCACAGACGTGTTTTGCTTGGATGACTAGTATTTTTTTTTTTTAAAGGGAACGCTATTTATTTATTTATTTATTTTGGCTGTGTTGGGTCTTCGTTTCTGTGCGAGGGCTTTCTCTAGTTGCAGCGAGCCGGGGCCACTCTTCATCGCGGTGCGCGGGTCTCTCACTGTCGCGGCCTCTCTTGTTGCGGAGCACAGGCTCCAGACGCGCAGGCTCAGTAGTTGTGGCTCGTGGGCCTAGTTGCTCCGCAGCATGTGGGATCTTCCCAGACCAGGGCTCGAACCCGTGTCCCCTGCATTGGCAGGCAGATTCTCAACCACTGTGCCACCAGGGAAGCCCCTATTTTATTTATTTATTTATTTATTTTTTAATTTGAATGACTTGCAAACATTTAAGAATATAGAAATTTTATATAAAAAGATCTGGATTCCCAGCCTCTCTTGGACAACCTATTGATAAGGCCACTGGGCCCTCGTTCCAGCTTGCTAACACCCCATAGGGCCGAGTAGGAGCTCCCCCTTTAGAAGGGTGTGGGGCATCGGTGTGTCACTACCTGCTTCACCCACATTCCCTGCCTGGCTTGTGTGCATTTGGGTCTGGCCTCCTTCCCCCCTCCCCGCTGCCCCCCCCCCCGCCGCCATATAGGATGGTGATAAATTAAATGCGGTACACTACATGTGAAAAAGCTTTGGAAACCTAAATACCTGTGACAAGTTGAGCTGCTCTTGTTACTATTTGGACCTTTTACTAAAACCCCATGAGATGAGAGGAGGAAGTGTGTACTGTTGCCTTTTTTTTTTTTTTAATTTTTATTTATTTATTTATTTATTTATGGCAGTGTTGGATCTTCGTTTCTGTGCGAGGGCTTTCTCTAGTTGCAGCAAGTGGGGGCCACTCTTCATCGCGGTGTGCGGGCCTCTCACTATCGCGGCCTGTCTTGTTGTGGAGCACAGGCTCCAGACACGCAGGCTCAGTAATTGTGGCTCACGGGCCCAGTTGCTCCGCAGCATGTGGGATCTTCCCAGACCAGGGCTCGAACCCGTGTCCCCTGCATTGGCAGGCAGATTCTCAACCACTGCGCCACCAGGGAAGCCCCCTGTTGCCTTTTTAATAGATTAAAAAGATCAAGGTTTAAAGGTGGAACATAATTTTCCCATTTTCTTTTCTATGTTACTTGTGTTCTCTTGACCTACGGGGCTCGAATCCCAGCGCTGGTCTCTCTACTGTCCCTCTCCCGTTTCTCAGTGAGGTTTAGCAGCCCCGCCCACTCGCCCCCCTCCACCCTCTGCATCTCCCTCCTTCCTGCTCTGCCTCTTCTCCCCGCCATTCCATGCTTGTGAGACCTTGTACTAGTGCTCGGGCCTGGTGGGCTCTGGTATGTGGGACCTCCTGTCTCTTGAGCATCTGTGCAGGGAAAGAAGACCCCAGGGAGCAAGGGGGTTATAGGAGGTCCTGCTAAGGAGCCTGGGCCTGGCGTTCATGAGACCCAAGCCCAGATCTAAGTGCGGATGCTGTTCACTGTGTCACTTTGTCCAAGTGAGTTCCCCTCCCTGGCCCTCAGGTTCCCTGTGTGTAGAATAAGGGACTCAGTGGCTGTGCTCCTCTGAGCCCCATGCTAGTGGCAGACCGTGGGCTGAATGGCTCTCGGGGAGGAAGGGGACCAGGAGCCCTGGATGCTTCCTGGGAAAAGGGCTCACTCCTGCCTCCGATGTGCACCTCAGGCCGTCCTGGCTTCTCCAGGTCTCTTGCAGCTCTAGGGTCTTTGGGAATCGAGGGTGGCTGCTTCCTAGGCAGGCCAGCTCCTGACGGGGTGTGGTGAGGTGGGGGTGGGGCAGGGTGCGAACCTAGGAGCCTCACGGAGGGTCCTATGAACTGGTCTGCTTTGCAGGTAGAGCACATGCTGATGGAGGGAGCGAAGGCTGCCGGGGCGGTGCTTTCAGCCGTGGTGGACAGCCTAAGGCCCAAACCAGCAATGGCCCGAAGGCTCTGAAGAAGAGGAAGAGCTACTGACAGCGGCAGAGAGAACGCGCCTCCTTCCCTCCCCTGCCTTGCTCTCTCCACCGCCCCGTGTAAGAAAATTGTGAGTTTCTGGAAGAATCTAGAATGTAACCAATTACCCCTCCAGAAATACATCCAATATATGTGCTCATCGACCCCTGGACTTTCAAGGTGGGAAGAACCTAATATTTATTCTGCATCTATTAGGTGCCAGACACTGTGCTAGGCGTTTCACATACTTCATCTTACTCTCTTTGTAGGAAGGAGCCTTACTTACTTTTTAGGCTCGACCTAGTCTGTGGCGCTTGAAACATCCTGGAAATCTCTGCTGAACGTTCCCAGGAATGAAGAGCTCTTTTCAGAAGGTCTTTTTATTGCCCTTTCAGACCCACAGTGCGATTCAGGGGAGGAGGCCTTTTAGGAAACCTGTAACTCGCTGCTCAGGGCCACCTGTGCCTTCATCTAGGAACACCTTTCCCAAGAAATATTTTCTTTTAAAAATTATACATGAGTTTTATTTTTTTTAATTTATTTTTTTATTGAAGTAAAGTTGAGTTGCAATGTTGTCTTAAATACTGCTGCACAGCAAAGTGACTCTTATACATACATACATACATTCTTTTTCATATTCTTTTCCAGTATGGTTTATCACAGGATAATGAATATAGTTCCCTTTGCTATACAGTAGGACCTTGTTGTTTATCCATAGCTTTATTCTTTATTGTCTAAAAAACCTCCCCACTTAAAGTTTAATCAACGAGAGCATTTATCTTGCTTTTCTGCCTCATAAGTTCCAGAAAATTAGAAATTTCTATCTTCACCGATTTCAGAGGAATACTTAAAATAATTTAATCAATGGACTTCGGTGTGAATGAGGGAGAGAAAGGAGTGGTTTTTGTGCTTTGAAGAATGTGGACATGATGGAAGATCTAAGATGATGGCTGGAGATTGTTAGTGCCAGCTGAGAGCTGAAGCCACCCCAGAAAGCCAGAGAAGGGCTCTTGAAATGCCCTGGGGAAACATGAGGAACGTGAAGGAACGTGAAGAGAGCAGGATGGAACCCCTGAGCATCTCATGTAAGATCTGTTAGGATCTTCTAGAGTCTTTCTCCTGTTTGGAGGAAATAGACCTGCAGGGAAACTCTTCAGTTTCCCCCACTCTGTTCTGTTCTTAGCAATCCAAGCTTGACTGCCTCTTCCTGTTTCCTAGATGCTGGAGTCTGGGTGTGTCTCTTTGATTGTCTTCCCTCTGTCCATCCCGAGCGGCCCCTCTCTCTGCTTTGCACAGCAGTTACAGGTGCTGGTAGGTGGAGCTCACCCCCATTTCTGTGAATCACGACTAGGATAAAGCCATTGTCCCTAGTTCCCGTAATCACCCTCTCCCTACCCCACAAAATCACTGGAGTTCCCAATACCCCTCCCTCAGTCTCTTTATTCATGATATGGTCTAGGTTGGAATCTTCCTTTGGAGGAGAGCCCAAGTGCCGGGAATTTATACTTTATAAATTTTAGCTTTGAATTAACTCAGTCATGGATTAGGAAACCTTTTGACCTGAAGATCACTTTGAACTCATAGACCATATTAATCATTAATCAAGGTAACCAGGTGTTGTTTGATTAACAGACCAACAACTCCCCCACCCCAGGGCGTATGTAGTAACTTCGAAATACAGCCCTCATCTGTCTCTCGCTTATTATGTTTGGGACAGAAAGACACTTCCCTGGGTCCTTTCTGGTTTGTACCCAGTGAGGCAGAGACCCTCAGGAGCATTTCAGGGCTTATGTTCACTCATTCATCCAACAGACATTTTGGAGTGTGTGCCACGTGCCAAGCGCTGGCTCCGCCCACCTCTGCCTGAACCCACGGGTGGCGGTCAGGGCTGGCAGTGAGCAGTTCTGAGATGGTTGGGGGGATGCAAGACACAGTGGAGCATGGGGTGGAGACTACCTGCTGGACAGTGGTCTCCCCCTGCTTCCAAGCTGTCCATAAAGTCATGAGCTCTGGAATGCACACACCACACTTTGCAGATGAGGAGGGGAGCGTTTCCTAAAGTGTTACTAAAAAACCTGTAGCAGTTCCTAGGGTAAAAACAACTCTGCTTTGAGTGGGACCCCTTGGTGAGCCTATTTAGTCTTGTAGATATAAGGCACATACCCACTGTTGGAGGGGAGATCCCAAGGGAAAGTCATTTGAATGCAAATGTTTCTGAGATGTTAAATACTGGTCTCTTGTTTGTGTTCTTATTTTTTTTTTTAGTGTTTATTCCTTTTTGCTTTGGGGGGGATGGGTGAATGGGGACAGTGGTGGCATTGGTTCGCTTGGCATATCACAGGGAACAGAGAACAGAAACGTGCTGTGTTCCTTAATTAGGGAGGCCCAGTCTAAGTGACACATGGCCCGGCAGGTGCTACGTACAACCCAGATGTTTTACTTAATGATGGAAAGATGGACTTCGGGAAACCCTGAGTAACCTCTGCAGAGATTATTGTGATGACAAAGGGATCTGGTTTTGCTGGCCAGGAGTGGGAGATAACGAGGGGAAAATATACCAGTCAGGCGTGCCAACTGACACAAGGGGAATGAACCCCATCCCTGGGGCAGCAGGCCAGAGGCTGAGGGGAGAACCAGACAGAGGGGACCCTCTATTGACACTGGGAGTAGGGATGAACTGCTCCCCAGTTCCTAGTTTCATGTGTTTGTCTTATGCTTATAATCACCTTTTGTTAGCCACAAGCCTCCTGCTTGCTGTGTGGGGGCGGGGGGGGGATAAAGGAAGGGGCCAGTGTGCATGGCTTTTAGCACCCGAGAGGGCTGCAGCTACGGGGAGAAGAGGTTCAGGGACCCCCAGAGGGAGTCCACTGGGAGCAAGCAGACCAGAGTTTCCGTGTGGGAGTCCTCTGGAATCTTCTGGGACAGAACAGGATTTCCCGCAGTCAGGCGGGAGGGGAGCTTGTTCAAAAAAGGAAAGATTTTAAAGGGAATCATGACTTCTGATTCTGCAGGACTGGGATTTTTATGTCACACGTGGTCAAGCACAGCACAGGGGAGGGGCTGTTAGGTGCATGGCATGCTGATGCCAATAGAGCCTTCTGACCCTGCACTGTGCCTACTGACACTTCTTTTATCACTGTAGCCGAACAATACAAACTCTAAGAATGCTTTCTGAGCCACTCAAAGTTCTGTTCTCTTGAAGTGTCTGTTCCCAGTGCTTTTGAAGCCCACCAGCCCATCGTTAACTGGGCAGATGCTTTAACCAGAAGACAACTATTTATGGACCACATGATGTTTCTTGTTGCAAAGTCGTTCGTTGTTTTTTTTTTTTTTTTTCTTCTTCTTTTTGTTTGATTATGGTGGGTATTAAAAAAAATATATTCGGTTTGCTAGGTTAAATATAAAAAGACTTAATTTTTTCTGTGCGTTTTCAGAAAGATTGCTTAAAGTTCAACTTCAAAGTTAAAGCATATTTGAGTTTGTAGCAACATGGGGGGGTGCCTTGTAAATGAGTAATTTGGGGTTCTTCCAGTTCCGTTTCAAAAGAAGGGCGTTTGAAAAGAAATCAATGGAGGCCACAGGTTCCTGGCATTTCCATCTTGATGCAGGATGGCTCCCCCAACCTTTGCTTGATCCTGCGAGCCGTGAGCCTGGTGGCAGGGAGAGTTCTGAGTTGGAAAGACAAGGGAGGTCTGGCTGGCTTTAGTGGATTTTCCAGAGCCCTGGCTTCTGCACTTTGCATGAGCATCAGAACCCTCCCTTTAGGCATAATATCATCGAGCTGCCTGATGAGTGAAACGGGAAAAATGGAGCAGCTCTGGGTTAGGCAGGGCCCAGAGCTTCACTTGGGCAGCCTGGGGGGCGTGTGCTAGACCCGAAGACCTGGCGGACAGGCTCTGCCAACAGTTGAGGGGAATAAAGTAATAATGACAAGGACAGCAGTGACATTCGCGGAGCGTTCACACTGTTCCAGGCACTGTTTCTTTCTTTTTTTAAAATTTATAGTGAGTTTTATTAAAAAAATTTTTTTAAATGTAATTTTTATTTTATATTGGGGTATAGTTGATTTACAATGTTGTGTTAGTTTCAGATGTACAGCAAAGTGGTTCAGTTATACATATACATATACCCATTATTTTTCAGGTCCTTTTCCCATATAGGTCATTACGGAGTATTGAGTAGAGTTCCTTGTGCTATACAGTAGTTCCTTGTTGATTATCTGTTTTATATATAGTAGCATGTATAGGTTAATCCCAGCCTCCTAATTTATCCCTGTGCTGTTTTAAACACTTTTGGACGACCTTCAGTCACCTTGTGGCTCTATGTGTTCATTATCTCCATTACAGACTTGGCCCCCGTGAACAAGTAGCACCCACTCACCCAGCTTTACACAGTGCTCCAACTGGGTAAATGTTTATAGCAGTAATGTCTCCACTTGGCAAAATAAGGACTTTAAAATCAAGAGCTGCTTTATCATGAACCCAGAGATAAGTACCGGAAGAGGGTATTTAAGGCCTGAAGATGCATAATTGAAAAGGGAAATGTGGGCAGGGAGAAAAGGCTAGTCATCCACGGGGCTCACAGCAGAGGCAGAATTAATTGCATATAATCCTAATACCAGACCTTGGCTTTTGGGTGAATAGCAATAGATATTCATGAGTAGGATAAGCTTTCGAGCTGACCTATGATACCTTTGGGACAGAAAGCCCCTGCAGGGTACAGACACTGAATTGTGATTACCCAAATGCAGTGTCTCTCACAGGGCTGAAGCAACAAGGTGTGTCCTCTTTACCGGGAGGTGGTGGGAAAAAACTCGATCCCGGGAGGAACTCGGGAGCCATGGATCATCAGAACCGCTTTGGTGCGAATCCACTTCCAGGATTGATGCTGCACAGGGCCACCCACCAGTGGCTGCAGCAGAGCTTGCCCGGACGCTGAAACCCATCGGGAGGGCAGCTCTGGCGTCTCAGGTATCCCAGTCTGGCACATTGTAGCAGGAGCAGCCTTCACCACCATCTCGGCTCAGGGGGATAAAACGAGAAGTTTCAGTATTTCTCACTCACATGCAGACACTGAGGGTTCTGTTCTTCCATTCCTCTGTGCCCCATGGGTGGCAGCCCTGGGGCTTCGCAGGGCAATAGGAAAACAGTGCTCTAAACTGATGAAACTGCCTTTTGGGGGCTCACACTCAGGACTTCTACTCTACAAGGCTGGGCTCCGGAAGGGTGGGGCGGGAGAGGCTCCCTGAGCCTTGTCTGTTTAAGGGCACTACCCAGACCCCAAACACGAGGACCCGGCCAGATATATAATATCAAGAAAAGTGTGGAAAGAAGGATATTTGGCATGGTTGAGCTGTCACCCTCCAAATACAGGGAAATAACCTGTTAGAGACGTGTTGAAGTCTCACCTCTGGATATTCCCTGAGCCACAAGTAGACCTGTGTTAGGACTCTCTTAGTTTCAAGGGACAGAATGCTCAACAACAAAATTGCTTAAGCAAAGTGACGAACTTACTGGCTTAAGTGACTGTCAAATCCTGGAGCAGAAAAGAGTACATCTGGATTTAGGCTTCATAACATCAGCGTCAAAATACCCTGATGGGCCAGTTCTCCAGAACTGTGTGATTATTGTGGATTAGGAAGTGAAGGAGCCAGGCGGGCAGAAACAGCAAATGACCACAGTACACCTTATGATCTTACATCTTTGCTCTTCCGCTCCCAGTAGGACCCCAAACATGACCTAGTGCACAGAAGCTGATCGTTCTGTCCAGACTCATGGCTGGGATTCCTTAGAGAAGCTTTATATGTAGTGAGATGCACGGGTAGCACTTGTTAACAGATTTCCCCCCTTAGGTTACTCCATAGGAAATGTGTGTTTTGGGGTATACAGTTTTTGTGGTTTTAGTTCAATTCAGCATCGTAGAGAATCTATGGTTACAGATCGGGCTCCGTGGAAAACAGAGACTCTGAGGTGGAGGTTTGTGGGCAGGAAGCTTACTGGGGGAAAGTGGAGGAAGCAGGCTGGGGCGGAGGGAGAAGCTGAACTGTGATGTGGTCCCAGCAGAGGCCCAAGCCAGCCTAAAGGGAGCTCTGGGGCTGGGATGGCCTTACAGAGTGGTCCTGCGTTGAGGCAAAAGGGCCAGTCCTCTCCACCTCTCCATTTATTAGCGTGTGGCTGCCAGCTGCCAAGGATGCGGGGATGACCTTCCAAGAGAGGGACTCAGCTGGGAGCTGTCAACCACCACCAATCTTAGCAGTTGGGGGAATTTGCCCCTCAGACCTAAAGACGGGGAACCGGGCAGCACACACTTTTCACCGCACCTACCGTTTTCTGGGCAGTGTGTCAGTTTCTGGAAATTCAGTGATAGAGACTCCTTGAGAAATTCAGCCTCTGGAAGAGACACCCACAAGAGAGAAAACCACAGGGTTGCCTGCCCTCGCATATGCTATCAATGGGATCCTGTCGGCAAATGTGAAAATGATTTCCATGTTAGGGGTGTTTGGATTTTACTCACTAATGTAAAAGTTGCAGATGGGACTTTCTTTACAGCCAGGTAACTAGTTTGTGCAAAAGTGTAACTTAGAAAAAAAGAATATAACTTCACCTCTACCTGGAGTCCCAATTCTGTCTGATAGCAGACAGTGCTGGTAAACTCAGTCATTTCAGGTTTAAATTGAGCCATTTCAGAATATTTTCTTCTCTTTCTTTTGCCCAAGAATGGTACCTAAGTGACACGGGAGGAGGCTGGAGTCCAGTCTTCTACTCCCCTCTGCCCTATGCTTGCATCTGCCCCAATTGAACTTATCCTGTCTCTGTCTGTGACTGTCCCTCTGACCCAGCATCTTGCTGAGGAACTTGCAGGTTTGTTCCTTTCCCAAAGGTGCAGTTCATACCACTTTCCAGTAGGGCGCACCCTCCTCAAGACTCTGAAACTCTTCAAGCCATCAGCCCCCAACCCCCTTTTTAAAAATGGAAATATAGTTGACGTGCATATTATGTTAGTTTCAGGTATGCTACACAGTGATTTGACATTTGCATACATTATGAACTGATCACCACGATGTCTAGTAACCATCTGTCCCCATACCAAGTTAAATATAATATTATGGACTGTACTCCTTAATGCCATACATTACATCCTTGTGGCTTATTTTATAACTGGAGGTTTGTACCTCTTAATCCGCTTCACTTATTTCAAGCCATCAGTTCTTAGCTTTAGCTGTTCTCTTGGCCTGTTTGGAGGCCTTGAGAGTCTTGGGTCTGTCGTCACGCCCTTTCTGACATATAGTTGCCTTTACTCTGCTGCTTCCTTATCTTGGGGCAGGGGAACATCCAGACTAGAATGCAGGGCACTTCCCTGGTGGCCCAGTGGTTAGGATTCGGCGCTTTCACTGCAGTGGCCCTGGGTTCAATCCCTGGTCGGGGAACTAAGATCCCACAAACCACATGGTGCGGCCAAAAAAAAAAAAAAAAAAATTCCAGACTAGAATGCAGTCAGCTGACAAAAGCCTCCCTTGGGAGTGGGGCACAGATTCCTTTCGCTCTCATTTCCCTAATTTGAGGGGGACAGAACCTGGCGTACATGTCACCTGGAATGGGTCATATTTTAAGCACTTTATCCTCTATGTCAAAATTATTTTTGGTAATAGTCATGAAATGAAACATAATAATAATAGCCAGAATAAAATATATAGTGAAAAAAATTTTAAAACTTCATATACATAACCATGCAACAAAAACAACAGAATAAAGTAAAAAAAATATTACAAAGCACAACTATTTACTCAGAAGTTTTAATTCTACCTTACAGCTTGAACTTTAGTTCTTTAGCTACAGCCTTGTATAATAACATTTTATGTAAATAACTGTCCAGTAAGCAAATTAAAAAAAAAGGAAACATGACCAAAAGGTACAATCTAGGCAACTATTAAATTGTACCACTGATATAATATTTTGTTTTCTTAATTTTTCTCTTTAGTTTTAAATGGGTTAATCACTTAAAAACTGTAAAATTCAATGTAAAAATAGTATTCAAATTCAGTAAAATATTTCATATGCAAAATGAAATGTTCACTCACCAAACAAAAATTTACATCTCACAGTTTTTGTTTTACTGTTTTAAATTTTAAACACAGATAAAACTTCAAGTTGTCACATAAAATGACATAGTCAAAGTCATTCAAGTTCAGGTTCTCTATCTTTCCAATCACTATGCTTTCATTGTTTATTTTGAATCCTCTATTTAAAGTCAGGAATATGTCATACCACAGGGACTGCAGACACAAGAGTGTCCAAAGTGAGCTGGTATGATTCTGAATCCTCACGAACTTGTTCTTGAAATGAATGTGTGTAGCTGGGCCCACAGATGCCTGAAACCAACTGGAAAACTGGGAGTTCTCCAAATCAATGTCCATGTAGGGTACAATATTTATTAAGTGATAAGTAACAAAATGTGCTAATTTGAAGCCTGCAGATATATTATTAAAACTTAACAGTAGGGACTTCCCTGGTGGCACAGTGGTTAAGAGTCCGCCTGCCAATGCAGGGGACACGGGTTCGATCCCTGGTCCAGGAAGATACCACATGCCTCAGAGCAGCTAAGCCCGTGAGCCACAGCTACTGAGCCCGAGCACCACAACTACTGAAGCCTGCGCCCTAGAGCCTGTGCTCTGCAACAAGACAAGCCACCGCAATGAGAAGCCCGCGCACCGTGACGAAGAGTAGCCCCCCCCACCCCCCCCCTCACTGCAACTAGAGAAAGCCTGCAGGCAGCAAGGAAAAATAAATAAAAACAAAAAACAAACAACAGTAATCACATCAATTATTTAGAACTTAGACCAACAAAATATTGTTTTTGGTTGGTTAGAAGGAGCTTATCATTTACATGAAAGTTACCGATGCTTGGTGATAATAAAACAGACTGACTTTGGGTTAAGTTTTATTATTGTTTTCAAATTCTCTATGTAAATGCACCTCCTTACATCCTTTGTTTCCTACTGAATGGGTGAGTTCATTGTCTCCATTGTGGATGGTGGGGTGTGTACCCTGACCAAAGTTCTTTATCAGCTCCTACTCCCTCTCTCTCTCAATTTTTTTTTTTTTTTGAGTCTTAAAAGCTCCTACCCTCTTGTTTCCTCTCAGACACTCCTTCTCCAGCTTAGAAGATCTTTGGCTAGTTTTGGGGTTGAGGGAATGACATAGAGGACAGGACTCGCTAAATACAATGCCTTCCTAAATCTTTCTTACACTTGGACAAAGATTTTTGAACCCAAAGTAAAAAATTTGCTCACTTCACCTTGACAGTTTCCCTCCTATGACATGGTGACTTGCTTCTAGGTTTAATAATTCATTTCTAAATGGTTCTGAAGAACCTAGGGGCAGGGCAGGAATAAAGACGCAGACGTAGAGAATGGACTTGAGGACACAGGGAGGGGGAAGGGTAAGATGAAGTGAGAGAGTGGCATTGACATATATTCACTACCAAATGTAAAATAGATAGCTAGTGGGAAGCAGCCGCATAGCACAGGGAGATCAGCTTGGTGCTTTGTGACCACCTAGAGGGGTAGGATAGGGAAGGTGGGAGGGAGATGCAAGAGGGAGGGGATATGGGGATATATGTATACATATAGCAGATTCACTTTGTTATACAGCAGCAACTAACACAACAATATAAAGCAATTATACTCCAATAAAGATGTTGAAAAAAAATTCATTTCTAGCTAGTTGACCTGAAAAGAAAGGTCTTAGGTAGGATGATCATAAAAATGAAACAGGCACTTTCGGTAGTAAAAGGAGACACTCTGAATAATTATTCCAAGATAACAGGTGTAGGCTGGGCAAACCAGGATGTATCCACCCTAGTGCATAAGTGAAGAAGTTAAATGGAGGGGGGTGTGTGTGTCTGTGTGTGTGTATTTGGGGCTGGAGAAAACATAAGACATAACGGTTAGTACTTAAAAATATTATCTTGTTTCATGTAAAAATATAACATACAGCATGGATAAATACCCCAGGCCTTTAAGATAAATTTTTGATGATATAATTCTAGCATTGCATATATTATTTTAAATTATGTTCTTTCCCTTTGCACTAAATACAGAGTCTTCTGGCTTAAGCCAAAGTATCACCTAATGTAACCAAAAAAAAAGGTTTCTAGTTTTTAAGAATGCCAGATAATTTTTTTCTTTTCCTCAGCAATCATTTTCTGAGACCGTATGTTTCTTTTTTACTAAAAAAATGTGGTGCTTTCATTTTTACATTTTCCAGTTATTTTGTAAAATTATTTGCTGCTTTCCCGGCATTGCTCAGAAAAGTCATTAACTATTTAATAAATCAGTCCCTGATGTAACTCAACCTGGAGTTCACTACCGGGATTTGTCCCTGTGCGAAGCAACTGGATTCCAAATTCCAGCCCTTGTCATTCAGAGCATTTGTTCTTGTGCCCTTCACCTGGGGACCGTATTTTAAGTTATACTTGAAATCACATTGTTTTCTCTGTCTTTGGCCTCCTTTGGGACTTTAGGTCCTGCTGCTCTAGAGGGTGACTGCTCGTGCTCTTGAGGTGCTTTGAAGGTCTAGCCAAGAAAGTTTTGAGCCTATGAATGGTCTAGATTTTAAGGCAGACCACCCCCCAAATAAATTCCAAATTTAGTGAAATCCATCCAGCAGTTTTGTGTGATGTTTTTATATACAGACAGAAGGTAGCTTTTGTTTATACAGATAAAAGTGTCAAATACATCAAGTGTAAGTGCCCAAACTCTGCTATGTAGTCAGAGATGGTGGTGCTGCCACAATGGAACCGTTAATCTGGTGGGCAATATAACTGCTCAGTAACTGCAAATGTTTATCCATTGGTGTATGAAGAGCAGCCCATCAAAGGTGCATTAATATACTAACACATAGAGATGAAGATTGTATGAAACTCAAGTGCGTGGAAGACGAAGCTGTTCCTTGCCCCGGTCAATGCAGTATCACAATAGCTACCCAGAAATGCATTAGTCTTCCAAAAGACAGGAAGTGAGGGAAGGGCACTTCTTCAGAGAAGAGCCTATTCCCTGCCTACTGATAAAAGAGCCATTTATTCATGGCCATGGATGAATACATTTGAACTAAACTGACCATCTTAAATGGGGTATCTCTGCCCTTGGATTAGTCTTTCACAGCTAGGGTCGACTGGATGTGAAATATGTATGAGGTTGCTGGAGAATCTTTCTGAGCAAACATTTCTGTCCTGGGAATTTGAAACTTGGCTGAAGAGATGCACAGAAGGGAAATTGTTGGGCTGAGTCATTTTAATGGCTTCAGAGTACAAGTTCCAGATTCCTGCTGCCTGGGCGCCAGAGGTACCCTCATCCCTGCCTTTCTGAGACCTGTTTCTTCAAATCTTCTTTTGATTTTCTAAGCTGCCCCAATATCCTTTCAAGAACCCTCCTTTTGTTGCGTAAGCTAGCTGGCTCTATTGCTTGAAGTTTGAAGAGCCACCTCCACCCACCAAAAAAATCAGAAACCCTGTTTGATTGTCAGGAATTGTTTTTCAGGCTAAGATGGGTCAAAAGTCAGCGAGACTTCCGTTCCTTACTACTGGATGGGAAAACTGTAGCCTGTGACACACGGTGGGGAATCAGTTTGTGGTTGTCTGTTCTATGTCTTCGGTGAGAAAGAAGGTGCTGTCTAGACCAGAGGTACAGAGGATGAGGAACGGGAGACTCTGGGTTGGGGTAGTGGCTTCTAGCTGCTCTGCATACCTTAAAATGGAGCCCAACAGAGCCAAACCTTGACATTATTGGTCCGGCACATGAAACTCAGGGCATTGCCTGAGCCCCCGAATAGCCTCTTAACCACTGCGAGATAATTGAAGGGAGGAGACCTTGGTGTTGTGCGTCAGGACTCTCCTCTCACTGGAGAGTCAAGTTTTAGTTACCACAAGCCCTCCACCCCCCCCACCAAACTTTAGGGGCTCCAAAAAAAGCCCAGGGTTCAGGGAGATGGGGTAGGAGAAATACGGCCCCTCTTTGTCCATTGCTGGTCTTCCTTTTGCTGGAGGGTGGGTGCAGGTCCCCAGTGCCAATAGGCTAGAGGAAGGATTCCAAAATCCTTTGATGTTGCCAGCTCCAGCGTTATTGAGGTAGAACAAGCTCCTCAAACTGGCTGCTACCAACGTCTCCAGCGGGAGTCCCAGTTCCCTTCTGCCTCTCCAGGGGGCTCTCCAAGATCAGCCAGTGGGTCTGACCCAGGCTCCTTTCAAACTACTACCTGTGTGCTAGGACTTGGAGCTTGTGAGATTTTGCGTGCCCCATTTAAGAGTGGACTCTGTTTCCTGCAGCTCTCTGGCTCTCCTGAATATAATCCCGCTGGTTTTCAAGTGAGACTTTCTGGGGTCTTGTCTTCCTGGTGCAGCACCCTTGGGCTGGGGAGCCTGATGTGGGGCTTGGACCCCTCACTCCTTGGGGAGGACCTCTACACTTGTGATAGTCCTCCCATTTGTGGGTCACTGACCTGGGGGTCTGGATCATGACAATATCGTGTCTCTGTCCCTCCTCCTGTCTCATTGTGGTTCCTTCTTTATGTCTTTAGTTGTGGAAAATCTTTTCTGCTAGTTCTCATAGATAGCTGTTCTGTAAGTAGTAATTTTGGTGTGTCCATGGTAAGAAGTGAGTTTTGGGTCTTTCTACTCCACCATATTGGTCACCTGCCAAATCACTGAATATTGAATTTAGGAGTAGGAAAAGGGAAAAAATCAAATTGACTCCTAGATTTCTTTCTTCTGCATCAGAATGACATTCTCTAAATACAGAATACAAGAAGGGCAGATTTATGCTTTCCTTCTATTATTTTTTTGGGGATGTCTAGGTAGGGTTTTCTAGTTGGTATTTGAAATATACGTTTAGACAAACTAGAGGGTCTAGGTTGTAGACATAGTATGTACAGGTGCACACTAAGTCCCTATCCGTGTCAGGAGTACCAAAGAAGGTCATGTCAAAGGAGAAGAGAAGAGGGCTAAGGATAAGCTCTTGGAACTCTGATTTTAAGTAGAGCATTGAGAAGAGAGAGCCAGCAAAGTAGATATTAAGAGTGGCTAGACAAACTACAAGAGAAAAAGAAATGTATCTTGCTACTATCTCCTTCTGATATTCTACCTCTTGCTACCACTTGCTCCTCTTGTTTATCTCTGTAAATCGTACTCCCCTTCACCCAGTTACCCAAGTCAAAGCCTTTACAATACCCTTTGACTCTCCTTTATACTCACTCAAGGCTCAGTCAGTTCCACATCCAGTGAATCCTACTTACTAAACATCTTTCCATCATCACAATAAGATCAGAAAGAAAATTGTAGTGTTGCCTGACTTCATATGGTTCTAGCCAAAACTGAAGAAATGATATTCATTTTAATTTGGGCTGCTTCACTGCAGACCTGTGAACACTTTAGTATTTGTCTCGGGTTGGTTTCCTGGAAAAGAAGTTCTGAGGCACAAATGTGCACACAGGAGGTTTATTACAGTGTACTCTTAGAATTACATTCCGTAAGTATGTGATGGAAGCCTGATTGTTGAGAGGTACATGTTGAATCATGATAGAGAATCCTTAAGCCATTTCATGCACAGGTGTGGAGATGGAATGGCCCTTCAGAAGTGTCTGGAATTAAGCCATAGTGGGAACCTTTGTAACCCCACATTGACTAGTCAATAGATACAGGCTGCCCCTCACTGGAGGGATGTAACCTTGGGAAATGTAGTTCCCTTTGACCAAGGGCAATTCTTTCGGAAGCTATGAGCCATCACTTGCCAAAACTCACAGCAATGGGGGATTAGTATTTTGATCCTTAAAGGGAGATTTGGGTGGTACATCAAAGCTATCACAGTTTCCATTACAGTCCACGATTTGTGCCACACAGATCCACTTGACTTGTATGAATTCATCCCACCAGGGAACAGCTCCTTCAGGGAAAACTTATAAGAGAGAGTTAGAGTGGTGATCTACACACAGATCCCACCATTGTAGCTGGTCTCAGTGTTGCAAATGTTACTTATCATCTCTCTCCTGCAAGATCCATTCTAGATATCTCTTGGTCTCCTGGTCTGGTCTGCACACCAGGAGGAATGACACAAATCCAATCCCTGAGGCATCAGAGGTCCTATTCACCATGGCTTTTTCAGGTCCTGGCAAATTCTCATGTCCCCTTATTGTCAAAATCATGCAAGGTAGTACCAAGAGATGTCCCAATGGAACACTGAGAGCAGAGAAAATTGATGTCAGGCACACTGGGAAGATCAGCTCTACTTCCTGCTGCTGATCAGGGTCTGTTAATCTAGTCAGATTGGTGACTCCCTTCTAGAAATCTGATGTGAATTAAGGTAGGCATAGCTTAATGTTTGAGGCTCTCCCTGTGTCTCCTGGTGGAAATGTTCCCATTCTGTATACCAGGATCTCTGTACTCAGAGACCCTTGATTTGCAGTGAGAGAAAGAACAAACTTCCCAAATGGGGCGCTGAGAGTTTGATAAAATTGAGCCATTTCAACTTCTACCATTTTGTTCTCAGGCTATTTAATTCTACCTATGGGGGAACAGTACACCATATACTGGTCATTGATTTAGAGTATATACTGCATCCTGAAAAAAGTTTCCCATTTTAGCAGAGTATCATCTCCTAACTGAAGTCTCAACTGCACTTTCACAAGGCTGCTCCATTGCTCTTGGGATTGGCATCTTCTAGGTAGTAGAGTGTGTGATAGAACCAGGGGATCCCATGGTTGTGAATCCACTGCCATGCTCTTTTCCTTCCACGTCTGTTGGTTCAATGAAATGTTATGAAGAATCCTGTTTGGTTGACCATACATTCTCAATGCCTTTGGATAGTTGAGGACTGGTTGAGGGCATGAAGGCAAAAAAGAGAAATCTTTGCCCAGAATATATGTTAATTTTATTCAAGATGACCTCTACCCCTTTGGAAATGAAAGGGATCTAATGTAATCAATTTGTCATCAAGGTGCTCGTTGGTCTCCTTGAGGAATTGTGCCATATTTGTGACACAGCGCTTATCTCTATTGCTTGCAGTTTAGACATTTGGCAGCAATGACAGCTAGTTCAGAGGTAGTGGGTGGGATCCCATGCCATGGGACCTGTACCTAACCTCAATCCCTGCCTCCAATCAGAAGCCAATTTTGCTTACACTGGAGAGGCTGATGACAGACAATGGTGGGCATCAACTCTAAGTCATTTTGGTTATGTCACTGTTTAGTGCCTCGTCTATCCTCTGTGGGCTCTAGTGGGTGATAAATATGACACAAAGACCTTCACAACTCATGCCACTCCCATAGGAGCCTCCACATGCCTCTTGCCCAGGCCTTCTATCCCCCTATTATCCAATCTTTCTGTGTTTAGGCCCAGACTAACAAGCTAAGCCATTTGAAAATCTCTTTAATCCATATATATCTGATGGAAGGCTACTTCTCTTTTTATACAAAGTAGATGATCAGATGTCATGCCTGAATCTCTGCCCATTTAGAGAAGTTCCTGTAAGCACTGACATTCAAGGTCACCCAGAGTGGGCCAATAGTTCAGAAAACAGTCAGTTTGTGACTTCTATGCATATACCGAGTCATTCCACATGTGAACCTAGCTCAATTATTTTCTTCCGCTGTCTTCTAGTCATGACAGATACCCAGGGGGGCTTGGTGTGAACTGAGATGAAGTGTAATATTAGTAGATAGCAGGGACTCTGAACTACACTCTTATGTAACTTATTTGTGTCCTCTGTCCCTGCCTGTGCTTGTCCCTTGCTTCAGAATTCTTGATCCTCAGAAACTGTCAGAGAAAACAAATGTTTCTTGTTTTAAGCTGCTAAATATTGGGGTGATTGTTTTGCAGCAATAGATAACTTCACATTTCTACCAACGTTTATCTTTTTTCTTTTTGATAATAGCCATCCTAACAGGCATGGTTTTGATTTGTATTTCCCTGATGATTAGTAATGTTGAGCACCTTTTCATATCCCTATTAGCCATTTGTATGTTTTCTTTGGAAAAATATCTATTCAGGTCCTTTGCACATTTTTTAATTGGATTTTTTTTTGCTATGGTTTCATGAATTCCTCATTTTCAATACAGTTACTGTATTTTTCAGCTCCAGAACCTTTTACAATTTCTATCTCTTGTCCTTATCTTGTTCATATACAGTGTTCCTGATATCTTTCAGTTCTTCGTCCATGTTTTCCTTTAGCTCTTTCAGCATATTTAAGGCAGTTGTTTTAAAGTCCTTGTCTATTATGTCTGAGGCCTATGTTTACAAAGGGATGTTTTCTGCTGCCATTTTCTTCCTTTGATTGCGCCATATTTTTCTGTTTCTTTGTATACTTTGTTTGGTTGAAAATTGGGCATTTGAAGAAACAGCCACCTCTGCTAATCTTTGTACATTGGCTTTCTGCTGGGAATGTCCTTCACTAGTTAGCAGAGTGTGTTTTGAGCCTTAAAATCAGCTCAAGGTGAAGCTTAAGGTCTTCCCAGGTCTTTTCTGAGAATGCATCCTGTGTGGGTCTTCATGTGGCTTTTACAATTCCTCTGTATACACTGCTGCTTTTGAATTTCTTAATTTTGCAAAGAGTCTCACCTCAGCTTCCCCTCGGGGCTTTCATGGTTTATTGTATTTCTCCACCAGTAATCTCTGCCCGAGGCTTCTGTAGATCTGTGGTCCCGCCCAGTTTTTATAACCATTGCCCCTTACTTTTAGTTTCTTTTTTTCAGCCTGAGATCTGAGTTATGCACCTTTTCCTGCCCTGAGCTCTTTGGTGAAACAGAGACCAGTACTTCAGGCAGCCCCCAAATCAATTAGAACATTGCAAATAAGGTCGTCTTTGCTCCTTCCGGTTCTGCAGAAGGGATTGGGAGCTGGGCTGCTACTTTCCCTGGATTATCACTGTGTTACACTGGGGAAGGGATGGAGTAAACGTGAGTAAAAATTTCTTACCCTTTTGAATGTCCTTTTTCTTGATTGGTGTTCTCTTGGTTGCTGTAGTCCTTTGATTGTTTTCCAGATCTCCTATAAAATTATTTTAGGCAGTCTCTAGTTTTTTTTTTTTTTTTTTTAATTAATGTTGCCACGGGGGAATGAGTGCTTTGTGTTTCCTCATTTGCCATCTTTCTCCTTCTTATATTTTGAAGGTCTCTTATTAGGTGTGTAAATGTTTGTAATTGTTAGATGTTCATACTGCATTGAAACTTTTATTAATATATAATGTTCTCTTTTGTCTCTTGTAAACTTTTAGATTTCAAGTCTATTTTTTCTGATACTGGTATAGCCAACCCAGACCCATTTGCATGGAATATCTTTTTCCGTCCTTTCACTTTCAACCTATTTGTCTCTTTGGCTCTACAGTGAGAACTATAAATATATCAGCCCCTGCCTTTTTACCCTTGTGTCTTTCCCACATTCCTATAGTTTGTCATGTCTGTGCTTCTTTGTCTCCTGGAAGGCATTTTGCAGGTGAAAAACAGAAGAAGCTTGTAAGACTGATTGACTTTGTTTTAAAACTCTGAAGTCCATGGGGATAACTAGAATGTCTCTGGAAGAGGTAATGAAAGAAGGGGAAAGACACTGAGTGTTTGGGAAGGGTAGAAAAATGGGGGAGATTCTGTGGGTTATGGAGGAGAAGGACCCAGTAGTGCCCTGGGGAAACAACAGACCCATAACAGAGTGGCTGCATAAACTGTTGATCAGTAGGCCAGATTCCAGTGCCTGATGTGGCGGTGAATGGCAAGGTAGTAGCAACCAAGTGTGTACAGGGCCAGTATTAACAGATAACTGACAATCAGCTATCTTGTTCTTAACTCATCACTGTGGCATTGCATATGCCCATGGGATCTAGACAGTCCTGGTAGGGAAGGATTATAGAAATAATCCCCCAAACTAACTGACTTGTGATTGACTGTGAACCTGGAGGAAAAGGGAACTTAAAATTATGTTCACCTGTAGAAAATAAAGATGTGAGACCACACCTGTAACTGTGTACTGAGATATATACTGTTACACCTGCTTTAAGCCCATCTTTTTCATTTCATCTGTGTACATAGATTGCTTACCACACTCCTTGGTAATTACTATGTGCTCAGTCAACGGCTGCTGGATTAATGAAAGTTTATTTTAAAGCTCTTGATAATGATGCCAAACTGTGTTTTTAGCACCCATCTAGCATGAATTATTTTATAATTCCACCATCGATTAATACATTTCCATTGAACTGCACTCTCACTAGTCTTGACAATAAACACACTTTAATTTTTGGTCTTTTGAAAATAAAAGTTGATATTTCATTTTAACTTGTAGGTCTTTAATTTCCAGTGGGTTTGTACAGTTCTTCATACATTTATTACCCATGTGGCATTTTTTTCTCTTAAAACTGTTATGTTCTGGCTCTTACCCATTTTTCTATTGACTTATTATCTTTTTTTGGTAGATATTTATGAGAATTCTACATATTAAAATACACTTTGAAAATTTTTTATTTTGTCATTTGTGCTTTCATTTTTGAAACCTTATAATATTTTGAAATTTTACATATTCCTTGATTAAAACTTTGAATACAGAAACTTATAAAAAAGAAAATAACAATCACTTAAAAGTCCACCATTAAAAGGGAATTGTTGGGGCTTCTCTGGTGGTGCAGTTGTTAAGAATCTGCCTGCCAATGCAGGGGACACGGGTTCGAGCCCTGGTCTGGGAAGATCCACCATGCTGCAGAGCAACTAAGCCCGCAAGCCACAACTACTGAGCCTGCATGCCACAACTACAGAAGCCTGTGTGCCTAGAGCCCGTGCTCCACAACAAGAGAAGCCACTGCAATGAGAGGCCCATGCACAGCCACGAAGAATAGCCCACCTTGCTGCAACTAAAGAAAGCCTGCGTGCAGCAACGAAGACCCAATGCAGCCAAAAATAAATAAATAAACAAATAAATTTATAAAAAAAGTTAACTGTTTTTATCATTATGGTGACTATTTTTCTAGTTCCTTTGATAAATTGTTAGACTTTTGTCAAGCATAGGCTTTAAGTGAGTATTATTCAACCTACCTGTCTTTAAATTTTTGGCATTTGCTTTACTATTCAGAATTTTTTTTTAACATCTTTATTGGAATATAATTGCTTTACACTGGTGTGTTAGTTTCTGCTTTATAACAAAGTGAATCAGTTATACATATACATATGTCCCCATATCTCTTCCCTCTTGCGTCTCCCTCCCTCACACCCTCCCTATCCCACCCCTCTAGGTGGTCACAAAGCACCGAGCTGATCTCCCTGTGCTATGCGGCTGCTTCCCAATAGCTATCTATTTTACATTTGGTAGTGTATATATGTCCATGACACTCTCTCACTTTGTCCGAGCTTACCCTTCCCCCTCCCTGTATCCTCAAGTCCATTCTCTAGTAGGTCTGCGTCTTTATTCCTGTCTTGCCCCTAGGTTCTTCATGACCTTTTTTTTTTTTAGATTCCATATATATGTGTTAGCATACAATATTTGTTTTTCTCTTTCTGACTTACTTCACTTGGCATGACAGACTCTAGGTCCATCCACCTCACTACAAATAACTCAATTTCATTTCTTTTTATGGCTGAGTCGTATTCCATTGTATATATGAGACACATCTTCTTTATCCATTCATCTGTCGATGGACACTTAGGTTGCTTCCATGTCCTGGCTATTGTAAATAGAGCTGCAATGAACATTTTGGTACATGACTCTTTTTATATGGTTTTCTCAGGGTATATGCCCGGTAGTGGGGTTGCTGGGTCGTATGGTAGTTCTATTTTTAGTTTTTTAAGGAACCTCCATACTGTTCTCCATAGTGGCTGTATCAATTTACATTCCCACCAACAGTGCAAGAGGGTTCCCTTTTCTCCACATGTCTCCAGCATTTATTGTTTGTAGACTTTTTGATGATAGCCATACTGACGGGCGTGAGATGATATCTCATTGTAGTTTTGATTTGCATTTCTCTAATGATTAATGATGTTGAGCAGTCTTTCATGTGTTTGTTGGCAATCTGTATATCTTCTTTGGAGAAATGTCTATATAGGTCTTCTGCCCATTTTTGGATTGGGTTGTTTGTTTTTTTGATATTGAGCTGCATGAGCTGCTTGTAAATTTTGGAGATTAATCCTTTGTCAGTTGCTTCATTTGCAAATATTTTCTCCCATTCTGAGGGTTGTCTTTTCGTCTTGTTTATGGTTTCCTTTGCTGTGCAAAAGCTTTTAAGTTTCATTAGGTCCCATTTGTTTATTTTTGGTTTTATTTCCATTGCTCTAGCAGGTGGGTCAAAAAGGATCTTGCTGTGATTTATGTCATAAAGTGTTCTGCCTATGTTTTCCTCTAAGAGTTTGATAGTGTCTGGCATTACATTTAGGTCTTTAATCCATTTTGAGTTTATTTCTGAGTATGGTGTTAGGGAGTGTTCTAATTTCATTCTTTTACATGTAGCTGTCCAGTTTTCCCAGCACCACTTATTGAAGAAGCTATCTTTTCTCTGCTGTATATGCTTGCCTCCTTTATCAAAGATAAGGTGACCATATGTGTGTGGGTTTATCTCTGGGCTTTCTATACTGTTCCACTGATCTATATTTCTGTTCTTGTGCCAGTACCATACTGTCCTGTTTACTGTAGCTTTGTATTATAGTCAGAAGACAGGGAGCCTGATTCCTCCAGCTCCGTTTTTCTTTCTCAAGATTGCTTTGGCTCTTCGGGGTCTTTTGTGTCTCCATACAAATTATGAAATTTTTTGTTCTAGTTCTGTGAAAAATGTCATTGGTAGTTTGATAGGGATTGTGTTGAATCTGTAGATTGCTTTGGGTAGTATAGTCATTTTCACAATGTTGATTCTTCCAATCCAAGAACATGGTATATCTCTCCATCTATTTGTATCATCTTTAATTTCTTTCATCAGTGTCTTATAGTTTTCTGCATACAGGTCTTTTGTCTCCTTAGGTAGGTTTATTCCTAGATATTTTATTCTTTTTGTTGCAGTGGTAAATGGGAGTGTTTTCTTAATTTCACTTTCATATTTTTCATCATTAGTGTATATGAATGCAAGAGATTTTTGTGCATTAATTTTGTATCCTGCTACTTTACCAAATTCATTGATTAGCTCTAGTAGTTGTCTGGTAGCATCTTCAGATTCTCTTTGTATAGTATCATGTCATCTGCAAACAGTGCAGATCTTTTGCAAATCTTTTCTGATTTGGATTCCTTTTATTTCTTTTTCTTCTCTGATTGCTGTGGCTAAAACTTCCAAAACTATGTTGAATAATAGTGGTGAGAATGGGCAACCTTGTCTTTTTCCTGATCTCCGTGGAAATTGTTTCAATTTTTCACCATTGAGGACAATGTTGGCTGTGGGTTTGTCATATATGGCCTTTATTATGTTGAGGAAAGTTCCCTCTATGCCTACTCTCTGGAGGGTTTTTATCATAAATGGGTGCTGAATTTTGTTGAAAGTTTCGCTGCATCCATTGAGATGATCATATGGTTTTTCTCCTTCAGTTTGTTAATATGGTGTATCACATTGATTGATTTGCGTATATTGAAGAATCCTTGCATTCCTGGGATAAATCCCACTTGATCATGGTGTATGATCCTTTTAATGTGCTGTTGGATTCTGTTTGCTAGTATTTTGCTGAGGATTTTTGCATCTATGTTCATCAGTGATATATGCCTGTAGTTTTCTTTCTTTGTGACATCTTTGTGTGGTTTTGGCATCAGGGTGATGGTGGTATCGAAGAATGAGTTTGGGAGTGTTCCTCCCTCTGCTGTATTTGGAAGAGTTTGAGAAGGGTAGGTGTTAGCTCTTCTTTAAATGTTTGATGGAATTCGCCTATGAAGCCATCTGGTGCTGGGCTTTTGTTTGTTGGAAGATATTTAATCACAGTTTCAATTTCAGTGCTTGTGATTGGTCTGTTCATATTTTCTATTTCTTCTTGGTTCAGTCTCGGAAGGTTGTGCATTTCTAAGAATTTGTCCATTTCTTCCAGGTTGTCCATTTTATTGGCATAGGGTTGCTTGTAGTTATCTCTCATGATCGTTTGTATTTCTGCAGTGTCCGTTGTTACTTCTACTTTTTCATTTCTAATTCTATTGATTTGAGTCTTCTCCCTTTTTTTCTTGATGAATCTGTCTAATGGTTTATCAATTTTGTTTATCTTCTCAAAGAACCAGGTTTTAGTTTTATTGATCTTTGCTATCATTTCCTTCATTTCTTTTTCATTTATTTCTGATCTGATCTTTATGATTTCTTTCCTTCTGCTAAATTTGGGGTTTTTTTGTTCTTCTTTCTCTAATTGCTTTAGGTGTAAGGTTAGGTTATTTATTTGAGATTTTTCTTGTTTCTTGAGGTAGGACTGTATTGCTATAAACTTGCCTCTTAGAACTGCTTTTGCTGCATCCCATAGGTTTTGTGTCATCGTGTTTTCATTGTCATTTGTTTCTAGGTATTTTTTGATTTCCTCTTTGATTTCTTCAGTGATCTCTTGGTTATGAAGTAGTGTATTGTTTAGCCTCCATGGGATTGTATTTTTTACAGATTTTTTCCCTGTAATTGATATCTAGTCTCATAGCATTGTGGTCGGAAAAGATACTTGATATGATTTCAATTTTCTTAAATTTACCAAGCCTTGATATGTGACCCAAGATATGATCTATCCTGGAGAATGTTCCATGAGCACTTGAGAAGAATGTGTATTCTGTTGTTTTTGGATAGAATGTCCTATAAATATCAACTTAGTCCATTTTGTTTAATGTATCATTTAAAGCTTGTGTTTCCTTATTTATTTTCGTTTTGGATGATCTGTCCATTGGTGAAAATGGGGTGTTAAAGTCCCCTACTATTATTGTGTTACTGTCGATTTTCCCTTTTATGGCTGTTAGTATTTGCCTTATGTATTGAGGTGCTCCTATGTTGGGTGCATAAATATTTACAATTGTTATATCTTCTTCTTGGATTAATCCCTTGATCATTATGTAGTGTCCTTCTTTGTCTCTTGTAATAGTCTTTGTTTTAAAGTCTGTTTTGTCTGATATGAAAATTGCTACTCCAGCTTTCTTTTGATTTCCATTTGCATGGAATATTTTTTTCCATCCCCTCACTTTCAGTCTGTATGTGTCACTAGGTCTGAAGTGGGTCTCTTGTAGACAGCATATATACGGGTCTTGTTTTTGTATCCATTCAGCCAGTCTATGTCTTTTGGTCGGAGCATTTAATCCTTTTACATTTAAGGTAATTATCGATATGTATCTTCCTATTACCATTTTCTTAATTGTTTTGGGTTTGTTATTGTAGGTCTTTTCCTTCTCTTGTGTTTCCTGCCTAGAGAAGTTCCTTTAGCATTTTTTGTAAAGCTGGCTTGGTGGTGCTGAATTCTCTTAGCTTTTGCTTGTCTCTAAAGGTTTTAATTTCTCCGTCAAATCTGAATGAGATCCTTGCTGGGTAGAGTAATCTTGGTTGTAGGTTTTTCTCCTTCATCACTTTAAATATGTCCTACCACTTCCTTCTGGCTTGCAGAGTTTCTGCTGAAAGATCAGCTATTAACCTTATGGGCATTCCCCTGTGCGTTATCTGTTGTTTTTCCCTTGCTGCTTTTAATATTTTTTCTTTGTATTTAATTTTTGATAGTTTGGTTAATATGTGTCTTGGCATGTTTCTCCTTGGATTTTTCCTGTATGGGACTTTCTGTGCTTCCTGGACTTGATTAACTATTTTCTTTCCCATATTAGGGAAGTTTTCAACTATAATCTCTTCAAATATTTTCTCAGTCCCTTTCTTTTTCTCTTCTTCTTCTGGGACCCCTATAATTCGAATGTTGGTGCGTTTAATGTTGTCCCAGAGGTCTCTGAGACTGTCCTCAATTCTTTTCATTCTCTTTTCTTTATTCTGCTCTGCAGTTGTTATTTCCACTATTTTATCTTCCAGGTCACTTATCTGTTCTTCTGCCTCAGTTATTCTGCTATTGATCCCTTCTAGAGAATTTTTAATTACATTTATTGTGTTGTTCATCACTGTTCGTTTGCTGTTTAATTCTTCTAGGTCCTTGTTAAACAATTCTTGTCTTTTCTCCATTCTATTTCAAGATTTTGAATCATCTTTACTATCATTATTCTGAATTCTTTTTCAGGTAGACTGCCTATTTCCTCGTCATTTGTTAGGTCTGGTGGGTTTTTGCCTTTCTCCTTCATCTGCTGTGTGTTTCTCTGTCTTCTCATTTTGCTTAACTTGCTGTGTTTGGGGTCTCCTTTTCGCAGGCTGCAGGTTCATAGTTCCCATTGTTTTTGGTGTCTGTCTCCAGTGGCTAAGGTTGGATCAGTGGGTTGTGTAGGCTTCTTGGTGGAGGGGACTGTTGCCTGTGTTCTGGTGAATGATGCTGGATCTTGTCTTTCTAGTGGGCAGGTCCACGTCTGGTGGTGTGTTTTGGGGTGTCTGTGAACTTAGTATGATTTTAGGCAGCCTCTCTGCTAATGGATGGGGTTGTGTTCCTGTCTTGCTAGTTGTTTGACATAGGGTGTCCAGCACTGTAGCTTGCTGGTCACTGAGTGGAGCTGGGTCTTGACGTTGAGATGGAGATCTCTGAGAGATTTTCACCATTTGATAATACGTGGAGCTGGGAAGTCTCCTGTGGACCAGTGTCCTGAACTTGCCTCTCCCACCTCAGAGGCACAGCCCTGATGCCTGGCTGGAGCACCAAGAGCCTGTCATCCACATGGCACAGGATAAAAGGGAGAAGAAAAAAAAAGGAGGAAGAAAGAAGAAGATAAAATAAAATAAAATAAAGTAAAATAAAATAAAATAAAGTTATTAAAATAAATAATAGAAAATAGTTATTAAAATTTTTTTAAAAAGTAAAAAAAAAAAAAGAAAGAAAGAAGAGGGCAACCAAACCAAAAAACAAATCCACCAATGTTAACAAGTGCTAAAAAATATACAAAAAAACCAAAAAAAAAAAAAAAACAGAAAACGGACAGACAGAACCCTAGGACAAATGGTAAAAGCACAGCTATATATACAAAATCACACACAGAAGCATACACATACACACTCACAAAAAGAGAAAAAGGGAAAAATATATATATATCATTGCCCCCAAAGTCCACCTCCTCAATTTGGGATGATTTGTTGTCTGTTCAGGTATTCCACAGAGGCAGGGTACATCAAATTGATTGTGGAGATTTAACCCACTGCTCCTGAGGCTGCTGGGAGAAATTTCCCGTTCTCTTCTTTGTTTGCACAGCTCCCGGGGTTCAGCTTTGGATTTGGACCCACTTCTGTGTATAGGTCGCCTGAGGGCGTCTGTTCTTCACTCAGACAAGACGGGGTTAAAGGAGCAGCTGCTTTGGGGGCTCTGACTCACTCAGGCCAGGGGGAGGGAGAGGTATGGAGTGCGGGGCGAGCCTGCGGTGGCAGAGGCCAGCGCGATGTTGCACCAGCCTGAGGCGTGCCGTGTGTTCTCCCGGGGAAGTTGTCCCTGGATCACTGGACCCTGGCAGTGGCGGGCTGCACAGGCTCCCGGGAGGGTCAGTGTGGAGAGTGACCTGTGCTTGCACACAGGCTTCTTGGTGGCTGCAGCAGCAGCCTTAGCATCTCATGCCCGTCTCTGGAGCTCCTTTAAGCAGCACTCTTAATCCCCTCTCCTTGTGCACCAGGAATCAAAGAGGCAAGAAAAAGTCTCTTGCCTCTTTGGCAGCTCCAGACTTTTTCCTGGACTCCCTCACGGCTAGCTGTGGCACCCTAGCCCCTTCAGGCTGTGTTCACGCAGCTAACCCCAGTCGTCTCCCTGGGATCCGACCTCCGAAGCCCGAGCCTCAGCTCCCAGCCCCCACCCGGCCTGGCGGGTGAGCAGACAAGCCTCTCAGGCTGGTGAGTGCTGGTCGCCACCGATCCTCTGTGTGGGAATCTCTCCACTTTGCGCTCCACACCCTTGTTGCTGCGCTCTCCTCCGTGGCTCCAAAGCTTCCCCCCTCCGCCACCCGCAGTCTCCGCCAGTGAAGGGGCTTCCTAGTGTGTGGAAACCTTTCCTCCTTCACAGCTCCCTCCCACTGGTGCAGGTCCCGTCCCTATTCTTTTGTCTCTGTTTTTTCTTTTTTCTTTTGCCCTACCCAGGTACGTGGGGTAGTTTCTTGCCTTTTGGGTGGTCTGAGGTCTTCTGCCAGCGTTCAGTAGGTGTTCTGTAGGAGCTGTTCCACATGTAGATGTATTTCTGATGTATTTGTTGGGAGGAAGGTGATCTCCACGTCTTACTCTTCTGCCATCTTGAAGCTCCTCCCCCAGAATTTTTTGTATTCCAAGATTTTGTAGCCAAATTTTCTATTGAAAATTATGGTTTATTGATTCCATTTAAATTTTTATTAAAGTAGAATATTTTTTGGCTTAGGGTATGAAGTTACATTATTAGTCATTTATCTTTAAATAGTTATGCTATTTGTTGCATAATTATTTTGCCCAAGATTTATAATGCCAAAATTATATATTAAGTGTTACATCTGTGGTTTGTTTCTGGACTTCCTTTGATATTTAAACGCATCTTCTATAACTGTTTTGACTACTGCATTTATAGTAAAATCCAGCATATGCTACTGTATAGACTGGCCAGCCCCTGCTCACTCCATGAGCCTCTCTTTTTGGAATCATCTTGTTTATTATTAAATTCTAGATAAATTTGTGACTATTTTTTCAAATTCTTCCAAAAGTTTGTGGTTTTTCTTTGTAACTACTACATCAATTATTCTACTAATTAATTAGGGGAAAACATTATTTTTAGTACCATTCAAACTTCCTATTCAGAAACATGCTCATTATCTACAATTATACAAATATTCAAAGTCCTTTAAAAATATTATGGTTTTCTTGCAGGGGAACCTTTAAGATGACGGAGGAGTAAGATGAGATCACCTTCCTCCCCACAAATACATCAGAAATACAACTACATGTGGAACAACTCCTACAGAACACCTACTGGACACTGGCAGAAGACCTCAGACTTCCCCAAAGGCAAGAAAATCCCCACGTACCTGGGTAGGGCAAAAGAAAACAGAAAAAACAGAGACAAAAGAATAGGGATGAGACCTGCATCTCTGGGAGGGAGCTGTGAAGGAGGCAAAGTTTCCACACACTAGCAAGCCCCTTCACTGGTGGAGACAGGGGGTGGGTGGAAGGACAGCTTTGGAGCCATGGAGGAGAATGCAGCAACAGGGGTGCAGAGGGGAAAGTGGAGAGATTCCCACACAGAGGATCACTGCTGACCAGCACTCACCAGCCTGAGAGGATTGTCTGCTCACCCGCTGGGGTGGGTGGGGGCTGGGAGCTGAGGCTTGGGCTTCGGAGGTCAGATCCCAGGGAGAGGACTGGGGTTGGCTGTGTGAAGATAGCCTGAGGGGGCTAGTGCACCACAGCTAGCTAGGAGGGAGTCTGGGAAAATGTCTGGACCTGCTGAAGAGGCAAGAGACCATTGTTTCAGGGTGCCCGAGGATAAGGGATTCCTTCCCCATGTGCCCACAGAAGGCAGAGCACCACCTAAGCGAGCTCCAGAGATGGGCACGAGCTGTGGCTATCAGCTTGGACCACAGAGACAGGCATGAAATACTAACGCTGCTGCTGCCACTAAAAATCCTGTGTGCAAGCACAGGTCACTATTCACATGCCCCCACCCCAGGAGCCTGTGCAGCCTGCCACTGCCAGGGTCCCATGATCCAGGGACAATTTACCCGGTAGAACACATGGTGCACCTCAGGCTGTTCCAACATCATGCTGGCTTCTGCTGCTGCAGGCTCACCCCACATTCCAATTATAACTACTGTACTCCTCCCTTCTCCCAGCCTGAATGAGCAAGGGTCACCTAATCAGCCGCTGCTTTAACCCCCTACTGTCTGGGCCTGGAACAGATGCCTGAGGGCGACCTACATGCAGAGGTGGGGCCAAAACCAAAGCTGAACCCCAGGAGCTGTGAGAACAAAGAAGAGAAAAGGAAATTTCTCTGTGCAGCCTCAGAAGCAGTGGATTAAATCCCCACAATCAACTTGAGGTACCCTGTATCTGTGGAATACTTGAATAGACAATGAATCAACCCAAAAGTGAGGTGGTGGGCTTTGGGAGCAACTGTAGACTTGGGGTTTGCTGTCTGTGACTGACTTGTTTCTGATTTTTATGTTCATCTTAGTATAGTTTTTAGTGCTTGTTATCATTGGTGGATTTGTTTATTGCTTTAGTTGCTCTCTTCTGGGTTTTTTTATTTTTAATATTAAATTTTTTTAAAAATTTTAATAATTAAAAATTTTTTTTCTTTCTTTTTTTCTCCCTTTTCTTCTGAGCCTTGTGGTTGACAGGGTCTTGGTGCTCCGGCCTGTTGTCAGGCCAGAGCCTCTGAGGTGGGAGAGCCAAGTTCAGGGCGTTGGACCACCAGAGACCTCCCGGTCCCATGTAATATCAATCAGTGAGAGCTCTCCCAGAAATCTCCATCTCAATGCTAAGACCCAGCTCCACTCAATGACCAGCAAGCTCCAGTGCTGGACACCCCATGCCAAACAACTAGAAAGACAGGAACACAACCCCACCCATCAGCAGAGAGACTGCCTAAAATCATACTAGGTTCACAGACACCCCAAAACACACCACTGGATGCGGTCCTGCCCACCAGAAAGACAAGATCCAGGCTCATCCACCAGAACACAGGCACTATTCCCCTCCACCAAGAAGGCTCCACAACCCACTGAACCAACCATACCCACTGGGCACAAACACCAAAAACAACAGGACCTAGGAACCTGCAGCCTGTGAAAAGGAGACTCCAAACACAGTAAGTTAAGCAAAATGAGAGACAGAGAAATACACAGCAGATGAAGGAGCAAGGTAAAAACCCACCAGACCAAACAAATGAATAGGAAATAGGCAGTCTACCTGAAAAAGATTTCAGAATAATGATAGTAAAGCTGATCCAAAATCATGGAAATAGAATGGAGAAAATACAAGGAACGTTTAAAAGGACCTAGGAGAACTAAAGAGCAAACAAACAATGCTGAACAACACAATAAATGAAATTAAAAATTCTCTGAAGGAATCAATAGCAGAATAACTGAGGCAGAAGAACAGATAAGTGACCTGGAAGATAAAATAGTGGAAATAACTACTGCAGAGCAGAATAAAGAAGAAAGAATGAAAAGATGAGGACAGTTTTAGAGACCTCTGGGACAGCATTAAAGCATCAACATTCGAAATATAGGGGTCCCGGAAGAAGAAGAGAAAAAGAAAGGGACTGAGAAAATATTTGAAGAGATTATAGTTGAAAACTTCCCTCATATGGGAAAAGAAATAGTCAATCAAGTCCAGGAAGTGCAGAGAGTCCCATAAAGGATAAATCCAAGGAGAAACACGCCAAGACATATATTAATCAAACTATCAAAAATTAAATACAAAGAACAAATATTAAAAGCAGCAAGGGAAAAGCAACAAAAAACATACAAGGGAATCCCCATAAGGTTAACAGCGGATATTTCAGCAGAAACTCTGCAAGCCATAAGGGAGTGGCAGGACATAGTCAAGTGATGAAAGGGAAAAAACTACAACCAAGATTACTGTACCCAGCAAGGATCTCATTCAGATTCGACGGAGAAATTGAAACCTTTACATACATGCAAAAGTTAAGAGAATTTAGCACCACCAAACCAGCTTTACAACAAATGCTAAAGGAATTTCTCTAGGCAGGAAACAAAAGAGAAGGAAAAGAAAAATAAACAGAAAACAATTAAGAAAATGGTAGTAGGAACATACATATTGATAATTACCTTAAATGTAAATGGATTAAATGCTCCAACCAAAAGACATAGACTGGCTGAATGGATACAAAAACAAGACCCGTATATATGCTGTCTACAAGAGACCCACTTCAGACCTAGGGACACACACTGAAAGTGAGGGGATGGAAAAAGATATTCCATGCAAGTGGAAATCAAAAGAAAGCTGAAGTAGCAATACTTATATCAGGCAAAATAGACTTTAAAATGAAGACTATTACAAGAGACAAAGAAGGACACTACCTAATGATCAAGGGATCAATCCAAGAAGAAGATATAACAATTGTAAATATTTATGCACCCAACATAGGAGCACCTCAATACATAAGGCAAATACTAACAGCCATAAAAGGGAAAATCGATAGTAACACAATCATAGTAGTGGATTTTAACACCCCACTTTCGCCAATGGACAGATCATCCAAAATGAAAATAAATAAGGAAACACAAGCTTGAAATGACACATTAAACAAGGTGGACTTAATTGATATTTATAGGACATTCCATCCAAAAACAACAGAATAAACTTTCTTTTCAAGTGCTCTTGGGACATCCTCAAGGATAGATCATATCTTGGGTCACAAATCAAGCCTTGGTAAATTTACAAAAATTGAAATCATATCAAGTATCTTTTCTAACCACAGCACTATAAGACTAGATATCAATTACAGGAAAAAAACCTGTAAAAAGTACAAACATATGGAGGCTAAACAATACACTACTAAATAACCAGGAGATCACTGAAGAAATCAAAGAGGAAATCAAAAAGTCCTTAGAAACAAATGACAATGAAAACATGATGGCTCAAAACCTATGGGATGCAGCAAAAGCAGTTTGAAGAGGGAAGTTTATAGCAATACAGTCCTACCTCAAGAAACAAGAAAAATCTCAAATAAACAATCCAACCTTACACCTAAAGCAATTAGAGAAAGAAGAACAAAAACCCCCAAAGTTAACAGAAGGAAAGAAATCATAAAGATCACAAATAAATGAAAAAGAAGTGAAGAAAACAATAGCAAAGATCAATAAAACTGAAAGCTGGTTCCTTGAGAAGATAAACAAAATTGATAAACCATTAGACAGAGTCATCAAGAAAAAAAGGAGAAGACCCAAATCAACAGAATTAGAAATGAAAAAAGAGAAGTAACAACTGACACTGTAGGAATACAAAGAATCATGAGGGATTACTACAAGCAACTATATGCCAATAAAATGGACAACCTGGAAGAAATGGACAAATTCTTAGAAAAGCACAACCTTCTGAGACTGAACCAGGAAGAAATAGAAAATATAAACAGACCAATCACAAGCATTGAAATTGAAACTGTGATTAAATATCTTCCAACAAACAAAAGCCCAGGACCAGATGGTGTCACAGTCGAATTCTATCAAACATTTAGAGAAGAGCTAAAATCTATCCTTCTCAAACTCTTCCAAAATATAGCAGAGGGAAGAACACTCCGAAACTCACTCTGCGAGGCCAACATCACCCTGATACCAAAACCAGTCAAAGATGTTACAAAAAAAAAAAAAAAAAGAAAACTACAGGGGAATACCTCTGAAGAACATAGATGCAAAAATCCTCAACAAAATACTAGCAAACAGAATCCAACAGCACATTAAAAGGATCATACACCATGGTCAAGTGGGGTTTATCCCAGGAATGCAAGGATTCTTCAGTATACTCAAATCAAGCAATGTGATACACCATATTAACAAATTGAACGAGAAAAACCATATGATAATCTCAATAGATGCAGAAAAAGCTTTTGACAAAATTCAACACCAAATTATGATAAAAACTCCCCAGAAAGTAGGTATAGAGGGAACTTATCTCAACATAACAAAGGCCATATATGACCAACCCACAGCCAACATCATTCTCAATGGTGAAAAACTGAAACCATTTCCACTAAGATCAGGAACAAGACAAGGTTGCCCACTCTCACCACTATTATTCAACATAGTTTAGGTAGTTTTAGCCATAGCAATCAGAGATGAAAAAGAAATAAAAGGAATCCAAGTCGGAAAAGAAGAAGTAAAACTGTCATTGTTTGCAGATGACATGATACTGTACATAGAGAATCCTAGAGATGCTACCAGAAAACTACTAGAGCTAATCAATGAATTTGGTAAAGTAGCAGGATACAAAATTAATGCACAGAAATCTCTTGCATTCCTATACACTAATGGTGAAAATTCTGAAAGAGAAATTAAGGAAACACTCCCATTTACCATTTCAACAAAAAGAATAAAATACCTAGGAATAAACCTACCTCAGGAGAGAGAAGACCTGTATGCAGAAAACTACAAGACACTGATGAAAGAAATTAAAGATGATACAAACAGATGGAGAGATATACCATGTTCTTGGATTGGAAGACTCAGCATTGTGAAAATGACTATACTACCCAAAGCAATGTACACATTCAGTGGAATCCCTATCAAACTACCAATGAGATTTTTCACAGAACTAGAACAAAAAATTTCACAATTTGTATGGAAACACAAAAGACCCCGAATAGCCAAAGCAATCTTGAGACAGAAAAACGGAGCTGGAGGAATCAGGCTCCCTGTCTTCTGACTATAATACAAAGCTACAGTAAACAGGACAGTATGGTACTGGCACAAAAACAGAAATATAGATCAATGGAATAGGATAGAAAGCCCAGAGATAAACCCACGCACATATGGTCACCTTATCTTTGATAAAGGAGGCAGGAATATACAATGGAGAAAAGATAGCCTGTTTAATAATTGGGGCTGGGAAAACTGGACAGCTACATGTAAAAGAATGAAATTAGAACACTCCCTAACACCATACACAAAAATAAACTCAAAATGGATTAAAGACCTTAGCATAAGGCCAGACACTATAAAACCCTTAGAGGAAAACATAGACAGAATACTCTATTACATAAATCACAACAAGATTCTTTTGGACCCACCTCCTAGAGAAATGGAAATAAAACCAAAAATAAACAAATGGGACCTAATGAAACTTAAAAGCTTTTGCACAGCAAGGGAAACCATAAACAAGATGAAAAGACCACCCTCAGAATGGGAGAAAATATTTGCAAACAAAGCAACTGACAAAGGATTAATCTCCAAAATATACAAGCAGCTCATGCAGCTCAACATCAATAAAAACAAACAACCGAATCCAGAAATGGGCAGAAGACCTAAACAGACATTTCTCCAAAGAAAAAATACAGATTGCCAACAAACACATGAAAGGATGCTCAACATCACTAATCATTAGAGAAATGCAAATCAAAATGACAATGAGGTATCACCTCACACCAGTTAGAATGGGCATCATCAAAAAATCTACAAACAATAAATGCTGGAGAGGGTGTCAAAAAAAGGGAACCCTCTTGCACTGTTGATGGGAATGTAAATTGATACAACCACTATGGAGAACAGTATGGAGTTTCCTTAAAAAACTAAAAATAGGGCTTCCCTAGTGGTGCAGTGGTTGAGAATCTGCCTGCCAATGCAGGGGACATGGGTTTGAGCCCTGGTCTGGGAAGATCCCACATGCCGCGGATCAACTAGACCCGTGAGCCACAACTACTGAGCCTGTGCATCTGGAGCCTGTGCTCTGCAACAAGAGAGGCCGCGACAGTGAGAGGCCCGCACACCGCGATGAAGAGTGGCCCCCACTCGCCGCAACTAGAGAAAGCCCTTGCACAGAAACGAAGACCCAACACAGTCAAAAATAATAAATTAAAAAAAAAAGAACAGACATATTGATCAACGGAACAGAATAGAAAGCCCCAAAATGAACCCACACACACAGGGTCAATTAATCTACCACAAAGGAGGCAAGAATATCCAATGGAGAAAAGATGTAAATATTAACCATTCAATTAATGGTGCTGGTAACACTTGCCAGCTACATGTAAAACAGTGAGATTAGAACATTTCCTCACACCATATACAAAAATACACTCAAAATGGTTTAAAGACGTAAATGGAAGACCTGACACCATCAAACTCCTAGAAGAGAAGATAGTCAGAACACTCTCTGACATAAATCATAACAATGGTTTTTTGGATCTGCCTCCTAAGGCAAAAGAAATAAAAGGGAAAATATACAAATGGGACCTAATTAAACTCAAAAACTTTTGCACAGCAAAGATACTTATCGACAAAATAAAAAGACAACCTACTGAGTGGGAGAAAATACTTGCAAATGATATGACTAATAAGCAATTAATATCCAAAATTAATAGTGAACACAACACAGTATAACCCCCCCCCACAAAGAAACCAATTAAAAATGGGCAGAAGATCCAAATAGACGTTTTTCCAAAAAAAGTACAGATGTCCAACAGGCACATGAAAAAACGCTCAGCATCGCTAATCATCAGAAAAATGCAAATCAAAACCACAATGAGATATCCCTTCACACCTGCCAAAATGGTTATTATCAAAGTCTACAAATAACAAATGTTGGCAAGGATGTAGAGAAAAGGGAACACTAGTACATTGCGGGTGGGATTGTAAATTGGTGCAGCCACTATGGAAAACAGTATGGAGGTTCTTCTAAAAACTAAAAGTAGAACTACCATATGCCCCAGCAATTCCACTGCTGGCTATATATGTGAAGAAAATGAAAACAGTAACTTGAAAATATACATGCACTCCAATGTTCATAGCAACATTATTTAAAATAGCCAAGATATGGAAGCAACCTTAGTGCCCTTCAACAGATAAATGGATATATCTTTATACACACACACACACACACACACACACACACATACACATACACAATGGAGTATTAGTCATAAAAAAGAATGAAATTTTGCCATTTGCAACAACATGGATGGACCTAGAGTGTATTATACTTAGTGAAATAAGTCAAAGGCAAATACTGTTATTACTTATATGTCAAATTTTAAAAATAAAACAAATGAATATATGTGACAAAACAGAAACATACTCACAGATACAGAGTAGAAACTAGTGGTTACCAGTTTGGAGAAGGAAGGTGGAAGGGGTGAGATAGAAGTAGAAGATTAAGAGATACAAACTACTATGTATAAAATAAGTAAATATATATATTATACAGTATAGGGAAATATAGTCATTATTTTGTAATAACTTTAAATGGAATATAATCTGTAACAATATTAAATCTCTATTTTGTACACCTGAAGCTAATATAATATTGTAATTCAACTATACCTTAATGAAGAAAAGATAAGGAGACAACCCTAAAGGCAGCAAGAGTAAAAGCAACTAGTTTTGTACAAGGGAACTCCCATAAAACCATAAGCTGACTATTCAGCGGAAACTTTTCAGGCCAGAAGGGAGTGACATGATATAGTCAAAGTGATGAAAGGAAAAAAAAAATCAATAACCTAGAATACCCTACCAGGCAAGGTTATCATTCAGATTTGAAGGAGAAAGAAAGAGATTCACAGACAAACAAAAGCTAAAAGAGTACAGTGCCACTAAACTGGCTTTACAAGAAATGTTAAAGGAACTTCTCTAAGCCAAAAACAAAAGTCCACAAATAGTAATGTGAAAATTATGAAAGTAAAAATCTCACTGGTAAAGGCAAACAGAGTAAAAGACATAGATCAACCATAAAGCTTGTAAGATGGTTAAAGGACAAAAGTAATGATGAAATAAAAATTTGTATTCTAAGGCAAGTCAAAGAAAATTTAAAACAAAAGAATTTTCTCTGCTCTTTGGCCTCCTCTTTCCCCTCCACTGTGCATCACATATCTGCATTTTGCATCCACCAAAGCTCCTCATTGGCAGAAACACTTGCTCAACCATAATGAGTAACATTCTCCTGGCATTAACAAGACAACTCCTTAAAAGATAACATTTCTTCTTGATCTTGTAAGGGGTCACCATGACCCACCACTTTGTACTTACAGATTGGGATTATGCAAACTATGTCATTGAATGTACAGCCCACTGTCTCAAAAACCTATATAACCGTTCTTTGACCTCAGATGGGTGGAACAGTTCTTGGAACATTCTGAGAGCTTATTCCTTGGAAACAATCATTAATTTGGTATGGATAAAAACTTTCATTTCTTTCTTAGATTATTTTTTTTGTCAACAGTGGTAAAATCATCTATAACTATAATAAGTAGTTAAGGGATACACAATAAAAAATGATGCAACATATGATGTAAAAAACATTAAATGTGGGGTGGGGGGGAGTAAAAATGTAGGTAACCATCATCTTAAAATAATCATATATACATATATATATATATATATATATATATATATATATATATATATATGAATCTTATGGTGATCACAAAACAAAAACCTAGATACACAGAAAAATAATAGATATACATGCAAAAAAGTGAAAGGAATCCAAACATAACACTAGAGATAATCATCAAATCACAAGGGAAGAGAGCGAAGAAGAGAAAGGAACAAAAAAGAACTACAAAACAACCAGAAAACAATTAACAAAATGGCAATAAATACATACCTGTCAATAATTACTTTAAACGTAAATGGAGGGACTTCCCTGGTGGTGCAGTGGTTAAGAATCCACCTGCCAATGCAGGGGACATGGATTCAAGCCCTGGTCCGGGTAAATCCCACATGCCATGGAGCAACTAAGCCCATGTGCCACAAAGCACTCTAGAGCCTGTGAACCACAACTACTGAGCCTGCATGTCACAACTACTGAAGCCCGAGCACCTAGAGCCCATGCACACCGCAATGAAGAGTAGCCCCCACTTGCTGCAACTAGAGAAAGCCCACATGCAGAAATGAAGACCCAATGCAGCCAAAACTAAATAAATAAAATAAAATAAATGATAAAAAAAGTAAATGGACTAAAATTGGCTGAATTTATGAAAAAAAAAAACCCCACAAGACCTATACATATACTTCCTACAACAGACTCACTTCAGATCTAAAGACACACAGAGACCAAAAGGGGGAAGATGGAAAAGGTATTCCATGCAAACGGAAAAGAAAAGTAAGCTGGAGTAGCATTACTTATATCAGGAAAATAGACTTAAAAACAAATACTGAAATAAAGGACTAAAAAGGACATTACATATTGATAAAGGTATGATTCTAACAAGAAAGAATAACAATTGTAAACATATATACATCCAACATAGGCGCACCTAAATTCATGAAACAAATATTAACAAACATAAGGAAGTTGACAGTAATACAATAATATTAGGGGACTTTAACATCATACTTACATCAATGGACAGATTATCCAGACAGAAAATCAAAGAGGAAACACTGGCTTTAAATGATACCTTAGAGCAGAGGGAATTGATATATAGAGAACGTTTCATCCAAAAGCAGCAGAGTACACATTCTTTTTAAGTGCACATGGAATATTATTCAGCATATCCCATGCTAGGCCACAAGAGAAATCTCAGTAAATTTAAGAAGTTTGAAATCATATCAAGCATCTTTTCAGAGCACAATAGTATGTGAATAAAAATCAACTAAAAGAGAAAACTGTACAATACACAAACATGTGGGGGTTAAACACATGGCGACTAAACAATCAATGGGTCACTGAAGAAATTAAAGAGGAAATAAAAAAGTACCTGGAGACAAATGAAAATAGAAACATAATGATAAAGAATCTATGGGCTGCAACAAAGGCAATTCTAAGAGGGAAGTTTATAGCAATACAAGCCTACCTAAGGAAACAAGAAAAATCTCAAAGAAATAATCTAGCCTAAAGGAACTGGAAAAATAAGAACAAATAAAACACAAAGTTAGTAGAAGAAAAGAAAGAATAAAGATCAGAGCATCAAAAAATGAAACAGAGACTAAAAACCCCAAACAATGGAAATGATCAAAAAAACTAAGAACTGATTTTTAAAAATTAATTAATTAATTTATTTATTTATTTATTTTTGGCTGTGTTGGGTCTTCGTTTCTGTGCAAGGGCTTTCTCTAGTTGCGGCGAGTGGGGGCCACTCTTCATCACGGTGCACGGGCCTCTCACTGTCGCGGCCTCTCTTGTTGCAGAGCACAAGCTCCAGGCACGCAGGCTCAGTAGTTGTGGCTCACGGACCTAGTTGCTCCACAGCATGTGGGATCTTCCCAGACCAGGGCTCAAACCCGTGTCCCCTGCATTGGCAGGCAGATTCTCAACCACTGTGCCACCAGGGAAGCCCTAAGAACTGATTTTTGAAAAGAGAAAAAATGGCCAAACCTTTAGCTGGACTCATCAAGAGAAAAAGAGAGCTCAAATAAAATCATAAATGAAACTAACACACCATTGTAAAGCAATTGTACTCTAATAAAGATGTTAAAAAAAATGAAAGTGGAGAAATTATAACTGACACCACAGAAACAAAGAATCATAAGAGATTACTGTGACCAATTATGTGTCAATAAAATGGACAACCTAAAGAAATGGATAAATTCCTAGAAATGTACAATCTACCAAGGCTGGATTCAGTCAGAAAACTGGAAGACTGGATTCAGGAAGAAATAGAAAACAAGAACAGACCAATCAGCAGTAATAAAATTGAATCAGTAACAAACTCCACCAAAACAAATGTCCAGGATCAGACAGCTTCACAGAGGAATTCTATCAAACATTTAAAGAAGACTTAATACTTATCCTTTCAAAATTTCCAAAAAATTGAAGAGAAAGGAACACTTCCAAATTTATTAAAAAAAGCCAGCATCACCCTGTTACCAAAACCAGACAAAGACACTCACACACACCAAAAATACAGACTAATACCACTGGTGAAAATAGATGCAAAAATCCTCCACAAATATTAAGAAACTGAATTCAAAAATACTTTAAAAGAAAGATACAACATGATGAAGTGGGATTTATCCCAAGGATGCAAGGATGATTCAATAGTCATAAATCAATCCATGTGATATACCACATTAACAAACTGAAGAATAAAAATCATATGATCAGGCCAATAGATGCAGAAAAATCTTTTGACAAAATTCAACATCCATTTATGGTAAAAGCAGTTGACAAAGTGAGTAGAAAGGGAATATAATAAAGGGTTATATATGATAAACATACAGCCATCATCATACTCAATAGTGAAATACTGAAAGCATTTTCTCTAACATTGGGAAAGAGACAAAGATGCTCACTCTTGCCACTTTTATTAAACATAGTACTGGAAGTCCTGGCCACAGAAATTGACAGAAAAATATTCAAGGGATCCAAATTGGAAAGGAAGAAGTAAAACTGTCACTGTTTTCAGATGACGTAATACTATATATAAAAATCCCAAAGAGGCCACCAATAAACTGTAACAACTAACTAATTTTGTAAAGTTGCAGGATATAAAACTAATATACAGAAATCTGTTGCATTTCTATACATTAAAAAATATTAGAAAGAGAAATTAAGAAAACAATCCCCTTAAAAATTGCATCAAAAGAAAATTTAACCAGGAACATGAAAGACTTGTATTTGGAAAACATAAGACATCAATGAAAGAAACTGAAGTAGATACAAACAACTGGAAAGACACACTCATCTACAACACAAACCACAAGATTCTGTATTTGTCTCTATATTTACCTTTATCAGGGATTTTATACTTTTACATGGTTTTGTGTTGCTGTTTATTGTCTCTTTGCTTCAACTTGTAGGACTCCTTTTAACATTTCATGTAAGTCTGATCTAGTGGTGATAAACTTCTTCATCTTTTGTTTGGGAAAGTCTTACCTTCTTTTTTTTAGGGATAGTTTTGCTGGATATAGTATTCTTGGTTGGCAGTTTTTTTTTTCTTTCTTTGAATTTATCATTCCATTCCATTCTAGACCACAAGATTTCTGTAGAAAATATGCTGATAGTCTAATAGGCACTCTCTTGTGTATAACAAGTTGCTTTTCTCTTGTTGCTTTCAAGATTCTCTCTTTATCTGTGGCTTTTGACAGTATGATTATAATAATGTATCTCAGGAAAGGTCTCTTCAGATTTATCCCAGTTGGAGTTCTTTGTGCTTCTTCAACTTGTATGTCTATTTCTCAGACTTGGGAATTTTTTGGCTATTATTTCTTCAAATAGTTTCTCTTCTCCTTTCTCCCTTTCTTCTCCTTTCAAGACTCCCATAATGTGCATGCTGTTTTGCTTGGATGTGTCCCATAAGTCCTTTTAGCTCTCTTCATTTTTCTTTATTTGTTCTTCTTTTTGATCCTCTGCCTTGGTAATTTCAAAAGTTCTGTCTTCATGTTCATTGATTCTGTCTTCCGCCTGGTCAAGTCTATTGCTTAGTCCTTCCCATAAATTTTTCAATTTAGTTCTTGTATTCTTCAGTTCCAGAATTTCTGTTTGGTTTTCATTTATAGTTTACATCTCTGTTGATAGTCTCATTTTGTTCATGCATTTCCCCCCTGATTTTGTTTAGTTGCCTTTGCTCTCTTTAATTCATTGAACATCTTTATCATGGTAATTTTGCATTCTTTGGCAATTCATGTATTTCTGTTTCCTTTAGGTTCAGTTTCTGGAGGTTTAATTGGTTCATTTAAATGTGTCATGATTGCCTGTTTCTTCTTATGTCTTGTTATTTTTGTTATTGAGGTTTTTAGCATCTGAAGAACCAGCTAACTCTTCCAAACTTTGTACTCTCGTCTCATACAGGGAGGACTTTCTTCACAAAGCCTGGCTAGAGATTCTGGAGACCTCTCAAGCCTTTTCTTGGTATGTGCCCTCTCTGGCTTTTGTGTGTAATCTCCAATTTGAAGAAGTTGGCTGATTTTTACTCAGGACCTCTCCCTATTGTTTGTAGTATTGAGACCTAGCAGACACTGTAGTAAATCACTGTCCGGGGTCTCCACCTAGTGTCTGTTTGTGGTATTGCACATTCTGGTGCAGGGTTTATGTCTTTTTTTCAGAGGATGCCCCCCCCAACCTGGCATCCATTCTTATTTGTATAGGTGATGGTCTCCCCAGAAGTGGCCCCCCCCCAATAAATCACTTGGACATACAATCTTCTAATTTCCTCCCCAGAAAGAAGATAGGAGTTGGTGGTTTCCAATCCGATGCACCTCAGTGTGAGGTGTGGGGAGGGGCTCTAACCAGAGAGAGTGGAGAGTGTCAGGAATTCCCTACTGGTTGATGCTGTTGGCTTCATGCTCATCTGGGGTGCATGAATTTTTAACTGGCTTCTGGATTTCTCACAGAAGTTTTTTGTCATCTTCTTGTTGTTAAATCTGTGGGGAAGGAAGGTCTAGGGCTTCTTATTCTGCCATCTTGCTAATGTCACTCCCAGAATTAATAGAATTTTTACTTTGAATTGGTTGCCAGTGAGTACCTAAGGAAAAGTGAGAAAAATCCTATTGGAACCTGGAGAAGTGAGGATCCATATTATATAGTTGCAGAAAGCTTAACAACACTGTCCTTACTAATATGTGGAAAGTGGAAAATGGGCTTAATAAACTGGGTGATATAGCTAAGAAAATTATCAAGCAAAATGTCAAAGATGTCACTTGATTTTTCTTGCTGATTTTACAAAAAAATGAAGGGAGAGAGATAAATTAAGAACTACTAAAGTAAGAAGAATGAGGACATGATGGGTTTTGGTTTTATTTCTAGATAGCAGGTGAGCTAAAAATTAGCATTGGATTCTCAGGAAAGACCAAATCCAGGCTATTATCAGAAAAAACATTTTTACACATCAAGTAGAGACGTGAGTATAAAGTCATTTGATAAGACCTCACAAGGATCAAGGTGTTGCTACGGATGAGTTTATGTCATCTGATAAGCTGCTATGGATGAGAATATGGAAGGCTATAAACTTCCATTATGGGTATTGTAATTCAGGCCTGGATTTGTAATTGAAAATAAGATAATGAGACATTCATCCAGATTCAGACAGACCAATTTGTTCAATTTGCAGCATCAAGCTACTAGGGACAATTATGTTTTCTCTTGCTCCTTGGACAGTAACATATTCTCTTGTGTTTCTGGAAAATGATTCCACTCCTGGGCAATAAAAACCACAGAATTAAAGCCTGAACACAAACTATGGTATATGCTCTTTAGGCTACTGGGCAGTTAAACAGGCCAATTGAAGATACATACTGTAGGACTCTTATGTATCTGATGATTACTTTAGGGGGTACCCACAGGAGTGACTGTTAATGTTCTCATGATGGATATTACCTATTGATAACAGGCCAGCAAATGGCAACAAAATTTTAAGATCCAGATTGAAGATCAGTGAGCTCTCTCATTTATAGTGCACAATCTGGCTCCCTCCCGCCTGTGCTGTGTGGACTGGTATTGATTCAATGACTTTGACATATAGTCATACTTTATCCGTTCAAGGAAAAACAGAACTGGGGCAAAGTCTAAAATTCATCAGTTCCTAAGGAGCAGCAGATACATTATGCACTGATGAAGGTGTATTGGGGAACTTATGGCAACAAAGGAATCTCTTCATATTTTTGGATACTGAGGAATAATTCACGGTGCTGCCAGGAGGTACTCATGTTACATTGGGAAATTACTTTAACTGGATATGGAAATAACTTTCAGATTGGACAATGGACTGTTATAATTTTGTGGGTGGGAACTTTAGGGCTATTTCACATCAAGTAGTGGTGATTGATACTGCTGAATGTATTGTGGGAATAGATATGTTATATATGTGTAGTACTCTGGTTATTGTAAGGGATGTTCCCAATGGGGAAATGTTGTAATTCGAAGCAGATTAGTAAGATAAGTGTACACCAGGAACCATCTATCTTCCCCAGCATTGTCACGTAGTTCCTTTGTGATAGTAGAGGATAGCATTGTAGAGGGAAGCAGGTTACTACAGTAATCATGGAGATAATGGAGGAAGAAGAGCTTAATAAAAATATCACATTATTAAATAGCTTTGTGTGATCAATCAAAAAAGTCCAATGAAGCTTGGTGCTCCACTGTGGACCCCTGAAATTTAGGGAGGCATTATCTCCTCTGCAACTGCAGTTGTGATATCATGAAGTTGTGGAGTCGTGATGGAGTCCATTGTGCAGACCGAGGGCACGTGTTAAGCAGTGATGACATTGCTAATGCCTGTTAAGAGACAGTTTCTCGTTGCCATTTGGGTTCTAGTGAGGTATGAGCCTTCCTGCCCTGCCTCCCTCAGAATGGAGCTGCCGAGTATAAAATATATACTTTAGCTGCAGACTAGCATCAGCTCTTCATCAGTGGGGTGTCCCACAACTCAGATTGTAGTCTTCTGGCCCCTTTTTGTGACCTCCTTTGTGGTTTGTGGGACAAAGACTATGAAGAACTTGTATCCTTGGCTACTCTTCACTTCACTGTCTATGTAGATAAATAAAAATTGTTTGTTTTATCTGTACTCTCTGAATTAGTTAAGGCCCTGATCTTTTGATGTGATCTTGACAGACTAAGGATGAGCTCTTGGAGTTGTGGTTCAAAAATGGAGCATGGAGGAAATATAACCAGCAAAAGAGATATTAGGAATAGCTAGAAAATCTATTTTAGATATTGTCTACTTCAGATATTCTTTTACTTATTATTGCTTGCTTCTCCTGATATCTCTGTAAATTTTACCCTCATCCATACAGTCATCCAAATAAAATGCCTGGTTTTCCCTTAACTCTTTATTGTCATTCACTCAAAATTCAAACAATGTCAAATTCGGTCAATTCTATCTACTAAATCTATTTCTATCATCATAATGAAATCAGAATGAAAATCATAACATTTCCTGACCTAATACAATTTTAGCCCCAAATGAAGAAACAGTATTCATGGTCTCTTGGTGTGCAGTAAAGATTTTAACTCAATGGCTTAGGATGTTCAAAACCTGCTCTATCTGAGGAAAGGGCTGGCCTTTTTCTCTCTCCTGGGAGACAACCTATAAGCCTTTTGAATATTTGATTTGATAAGGGTTTATTTGTATATTTGGGACTTGGGCTATGACAGATAGTTTAGCTATGAATCTGATTTATGGTGAATGAGTGCTTTTGTTAACCTGGGGCCATGGGTCATTTTATATCAGTCTGACCTCTTGGGGGACCATAACTGAGTAGTTAAGGGCAGTCACTTGGGCCTGTCCATCTTACAAGACAGACACCCAATAAAAACCCTGGACACCTAGGCTTGGGTGAGTTTCTGTAGCTGGAATTTCTTCATACATCTTGTCATATACCACATACGTGTTGCTGGTAGAATTAACCAGTGTATGTAACTCCAAACAGGAAAGGACAACAGGAAGCTTGTGCTTGATTTCTTCTGGATTCCACCTAAGGCATTTTTCCTTTTCTGATTTTAATTTTTCTTTCCACTGTAATAAACCATAAGCATACTATAACAGCTTTTCAGAATTCTGTTACTCCTTCCAGTAAATCAGGAAACTCAAATGTGTTCTTGGGGACCCCCAACACTCTTGGGATACTTCAGTGAAGGTAAATCAACAGATTAGTCTTTGTTTTGCATCTGGTGTTTTGGGATAAAAAAACCTCTTAGCCATTAATTTTCATGCAGGAGATTTATTAGAACTACAATCTATAAGTTTGTGAGGAAGGCATGACTGGTTACAGCTAAATGTTGAACCAGTATTGTTGTAACAGAGTGCCCAGGCAATCTATGGGAGGAGGTAGAGATGGAAGAGCCCTTCAGAAATGTCTGGTATCGAGTCACAGAATGAGCCAAGTTAAGACGACAAGGACGAGTTATTGTGTATGAGCAGTCCCTCAGGAGTGTAACATTGAAGGATGTACATCACTTTGACCAAGGACCAGTCCAAGGAATAAATGTGTGCATTAAGTCATACTCTTGTTGTAGCCCATCTATCTTGCCCATAGGGATGGTATGCTTTATTTATCATTGCCATAAGTTATCTAAAATGGAACAGTATCTGCTATATCTAGGAAGTGAAACACATTGATAAATGACAAAAAGCAGCTCTTTAGTTGAGATATCCTTGTATAAGAGTTTTCAGCTCCTATAGAACATGCTATACAGACAATGGCTTATGGTGACTAAGCCACTTAGTCTCTGTCTTGTGATCAACAGCAACTCATGGACTCTGGAGAAAATAGATTCTGGGAAACAGGGATCAACTAATGTATCTTTGAGTTTTCTGAAAAGAAGGATGATAGGATGGTAAAAAACAAAAATAAACAAACCCCACCTTTACTAAATTGCATGAGTGCAATTGCAGGTCTCTAGTTTTCACACATTTCCTTTTCTCAGGTTCACTACAAGACTATATTCCACTCAGTGATGTCATAATAACTTTGAGAATAATAAAGGGTAATAACTTAGAGAGGGTACCAATGGAAGCCTCTTTCAGCAGAGATTTCCATGCCATCTCATTCCATAAGTCACCTGCTGTCCTACTAATAGCTGCACTTGCTTTATGTACTATCCTTCTTTAGGAACCGTTGACTAGATTCCATGATACTATTTCTGAATAATTAATAGAATCAGGTTTTATATAACGATTGTCAAAAATTATATACAGCCTCATGGTTCAAAAAGGTATGGTTGCCAAGGCCTCTGTTAGTGGGTAGTCTGTGTCTATGTCCAGGAAGAAGCTCTAATATTACAATTAGGAGACACGATTTGCCATATAGCATTTCCTCACTTGATTTTAAATGTCATTAGTTATCTGAATTTGGTTTTTCCTTTTATAAAAATCCTTTTAAGAAATACTACAAAATACAGAGTAAATGAAACATGTTCACTGATAATCCTGTTGCAAAACAGTGACAGATTGGAAACAATGGACCATGTTCACTGATAATCCTGTTGCAAAACAATGGCAGATTGGACGTTTTTGAAGAATGACCCTGCAACTCTGTGTCAGACTGAAAGGAAAATTCCCCAAGCCTCTCACCACAATTTACTATACTTGTGCATACTATACTTCTCCACCAAAATATACGTCACTCTACTCTCTGTATCACAGAGCATCTGCTGGGCCACAACTGCTGGTGTAACGTCAAAGACCCATGAGGACCTGTGGGACTTTTTCTGCCATGAAACATCAGATTTTATGGACTGGCAGCTAACCTTTGGGGTGATGTACAATAGATGCTGTCTCGTCTTTCCCATGATGGGATATCAAACATTTCATTAGGAAGAAGACCGAATAAACCAATGACATTCATTATTGATAATTCCTTGGCATTTCCTTTCTCTCTTTCCCACTTTTTGCAAGTGGTAATTTCTGTGCTTCTTGATCTCTTGGAAGTCATTTGGCAGGGAAAAGGCAAAAGAAGACGTAAGACTGGGGCTTCCCTGGTGGTGCAGTGGTTAAGAATCCGCCTGCCAATGCAGGGGACACAGGTTCAAGCCCTGGCCCGGGAAGATCCCACATACCATGGAGCAACTAACCCCCTGAGCCACAACTACTGAGCCCACGTGCCAAAACTACTAAAGCCCACGCGCCTAGAGCCTGAGCTCTGCAACAAGAGAAGACACCGCAATAAGAAGCGTGTGCACCAAACGAAGAGGAACCCTCACTTGCTGCAACTAGAGAAAGCCCGTGCACAGCAATGAAGACCCAAAGCAGCCAAAACTAAATGAATAAAAATAAAAAATAAATAAATTTATTTTAAAAAGAACTGAAATTTAAAACAAAGAAGACTGTAAGACTGACTTGATTGTGTTTCAAAAACTAAAGCCCATGGGGTAACTAGAAGGTATGTGTGGACGAGCTAATAAGAGAAAGAAGTTGAGTGTCTAGGAAGTCTGAGGATGGAGGAGTGCTTGTAGGTTCTGGGGGAGCAGGGACCCAGTCCTGAGCCCTGGCAACACTCTATGGAAACAGAAGACCCCTTCCATTGTGGCTGTAAAAGGAGCTGAGCTGTCAGATGAGAAGCCCCAGATTCCAACATTTCATTGTGGTGTGGATGGCAGAATTGCTGCACCTGAGTGTCCACTGGTCCAGTAGTAACCTCTTTGAACAGGTAACTGATAACCAGTGCAGCTCCTCCTTGTAACCGTATATACTCCTGGAATCTAGATAGCTCTGGTGTGGAAGACTTGTGGAAATAATTTCCCAAAGTAACTGATTTGCAATTTTCTACCAGCCTGGAGGGAATGAGGACTTTAAAATAAATTTTCTTTGCCCATAGAAAATAAAAATGTGATGCCACGCCAGTACACATAGAGTAATATCTGCTACATCTGTTTTTATAACTTTTTTTTCATTTCCTCTTTGTATCCAAGGTTCCTATCATACTGCTTGGTGACTATTACATGCTGAATAAATGGTTGCTGAATCAATGAAAGATTTTTAAAGCTCTTTATAATGACACCATTCTGTTTTATGCAATTGTATGGCATATGTTATTTTATAACTCCACCATCAATTAACAAGTTTCCATTTACATTCTTCGGAAAATAAAAGTTGGTATTTTACTTAGTTTTTATGTCTTTAAATTCCAGTGGTTTTGTACAGTTTTTCATAAATTTATTAGTCATAGGATTTTTTTCTTTTGAAAATTATATGCTCTTGCCTTTTGACCATCTAATATTGAATTATGTATTCTTTTCATGAATATATATTAGAATCCTACATATTAATATATAATCATTTTGAAAATTGTTAATTTGTCTTTTGCAGTTTATTTTTGATAGTATCTTATAATATTTTAAAATGTTGCATTATCCTTTTAAAATTTAGAGTACAGAAACTTACAAAGAAGAAAGTAAAATCTCATAAAGGTACACCACTAAAAGTTAACAGCTTTTATCATTTTGGTGAATATTTTTTCTAGATTTCTCCCATACGTTTTTAGAGTTTTGTCCAATAGAGGTTTTAAATGAGTATTTAGTCAAATCTACCTGTATTTAAATCATTGGCATTTGCTTTACTTATCAGAACATTTTCTTAATCCCAAGATTTTGTACCCACATTTTCTATTGAATAACACGGCTTAATTGTTCCATTTGTCATTTTAACCATATGGAATATATATTTTTTTGGTTTAGAGAATGAAATCAAATTATTAGTCATTTATTTCTAAAGTTAGTTAATGATATTTATTACATAATCATTTTTTTCTACCAGTGATTTATGATGCCCAAATTATCAAATTTTAAGTGTTCTACACACCACCGTCTAATTCTGGACTTCTTTTGATTTGTAAATGCATCTGCGTTTCATTTCAGCATATGCTGCCCCAAATACTTGCACCACCTTCCCTCCATAAACTTCATTTTTCTGGATCTTGTCTATAATTAATTTGTAGATATATTTGGAACTTTTTCAAATTGTCCCCAAAGTAATTATTACATCAATTACTCAGTCATTAATTAGAGCAGAATCAATGTTTTAAATACTATTCTAGCTTTCTTTCCAGAAACATGCTAGGGTTCTACAATTATACACATATTTTATTATGATTCCTTTAAAAGTATTATGACTTTCCTCAAACTTCTTATTATGATGATTAGTCATAGGCATTTTATATATAGTTATTTAGAACTGCAATTGTAAATGGGGTCCATTTTTCCTTTATATCTTTTTATTTATTTGTTTTCCAAATTTTGCCAATATCTGGGAATGATCTCAATTTTTCTTGTTTATCTTGCTCTTTGATTAGCAGTTAGTTCCTGGAATCCTTTAAAACTGTGTCACTTTCATGGAGGTATCTTCCTGCTTTGCTTTTCTTGAGCCTCTTCTCCTAGAGCAAATACAATGAAAACAACAAACAAACAAAATTTTAAAAACATGGAAAAACATCTATGTCCTGCATTCTTTAGAGCAAGCTGATTCTTGGTCCATGAGTTTTGATGAAAACCATGACACCTGCCCTGAGAATCTGAGTGAATTTTGTGAAGAAAAAAGCCAAGCTCCCAGGGCAGGATCTGGAGACGCAGCTGTGATAGTTTCAGCGCTCACCCTTGGACACCATGGTATTGGCTAATGGGGTCTTTGGAAGAGGAAAGGGAAGTATATAAAAGTTTTTAAACCCTTTCAAATTCTTGGTCACTTAAAAATACCAATAACTACCACCTTTTTCCTCTCTTTTCTTAACACTTTCATTCCCAGTGAAAACCAGACGGTCTGAATCTTACAGGCAGCACAATAGGACTCCTTCCCCTGAGATATATTGTCATCTGTGGAAGGGGCTCTTGTCCTCTCCCTGATCTCCCTCAGATCTTCAGTGACCAGGGCAGGTCACAGACCTACAGACACCAGCAATCTCAGAGAGGTTACTGCCCTCACTGGGCTGAGGGCTGCCAGGATCTGAGGGATGAGAATCTGGTGTCTGGATCTGTGCATGTTTGTGAAACACCTTCAAGGGTATGTATGTCACACTAGGGCATTAATTTTGGCTTCTTCATCACTAAACCTACTGGTGCCTACTGGTGTTGGTCTGTGCGATCTAGGGAGGCTTGGGGGAGTCTGAGGTCACTGTGAGGAGGGATGAGGCTGTAGCTAAACCAAAGGCACTGACCACCTGGAGTAGTCTAGGTGTAAGCCTTCTCCTGGGGACAATGACCCTGCATGGTGCCTTGCCCTCCTCAGCACGAACCTATATCACACAGCAACCCTAAGGGAGAGCCAGCGGTTTACTCACTCCTTTTCCACATCCTGGATGGAGTCAGGCAGAGGCTTATTCCTGGTTTCAGGAAGGAGTGGAACAACAAGGCCAGCGAGGATGGAGCAGACTCCATAGATGACCCAGGGTAGGTGGGGAGAATAGACTGTTAGGATCATCAGGAGGGGAGCCAGGGCTGCCCCAACATTGGAAGCAATTCCCATGAATCCTGAGGCTGTTACCCTTGGAGTGCAAACAACAATACAAAAATAATCTGGTGTAAATCCATACAAGTAATTTGTAATTTATTATTTTGCTTTGATTATGGGAGACACCTCAGCAGTATTTAGACACATGAAGGCTGATGACGTACTCTTACATTTAAAATATGCTCTTATTTGCTCACAAATTTTTCAAGTGCACAAGTGCATTAAGACATGTTTTCATCATTTAAAAAATACTCTTGCCAACAGCACCTACCCTTTAATGGTTCAGCAGATTATGGGAGATGATACATTAAAGGGCTTAACTCATGCCTGACAAAAGTGAGATTTTAACAAAAATTTTGGCTATAATTTTTGTTATTATTAATACTATTATAAGCAATGCTTTTGATAATGAATCAGATTAGTTTTCTTCCCACTATAAGTCTTGATTAGCTGGGAAAGGTCTGTTTTGACCCTGATAGAGCTTCCATGAGATTGTGTACCTGATAATGGTGGGGACTAGTTCATTTCCATGGACAAAAGTACACATGAGAGCCATAGAAGAAACTGCTATTCCCAAAGTTGACAAAGCCACACGCAAGGTCTGTATTTCTGGAGAAGACAAGTGAGACTCAGGAAATCTGAGCTGAAGAAATCACCATCCACCAAACTATAAGTGAAAAAGACACAGTTGGGGGACATCCCTGGTGGTCCAGTGGCTAAGACTCCATGATCCCAATGCAGGGGGCCTGGGTTCGATCCCTGGTCAGGGAACTAGATCCCACATGCCGCATCTGAAGATCCCGCACACGGCAATGAAGGTCCCGCGTGCTGCAACTAAGACCCGGTGCAGCCAAATAAATAATTAAGTAAATAAATAAATATTTTAAAAAAAGAAAAAAGAAAAAGACAGTTGGAGACATTTGCATGTGTTAAATACCTGGTAGAGACAGCACACAGGGGCAAAGAATGTGCACAGCCTAATAGCTGAGAAATGTGACATCTGTATATTACAGCTTAAATAAGAAATTAAAAACCTGAGTTATTGCATCAACTCTTCCTACATATCAGAGATTTCAGAAATTTGCCAAAGATGGAGAGGGGAACAAAAGCCCAGCAAGAGTTTGCTTTCATTTACTCTGTCCAGTGTCTCCTCTACCTTTCATGTATAACATAGGACTATCATATGAGCAATTACTGATGGATGTAAGACTCATCAATATCCTCCAGGAGTTCAAAACCTGGGTGTTTACACAATATTGACATGGGGCTAGTAATGCAGTAGAGAGTAATAAAAGAATGGGGCTCATATTAATGGATAAGCTGGAGAATTGCTTGATCTAGAATAATATTTGAAGATTCAAGAATAAGGATCTGTTTTAGGGAAAATATAGTTAGACTTTGGAAACCTCTGAAAGGAAGTTTCAGAAAGTCAGTTTTCTATTCCATTAAAAAAATCATGAAAGCGTTACAACATGGGAGTGGGCTCTGTTGTAAGGCAGCAAATTCACGTTGATGCTGATATTCAAGATGGGATCCTGTAAAGTGTATCACTGCACTGGGAGTTAGCTGAAACATGGTGACCACCTGGGTTCCCCTATTCATTACATATGGTCATTTAATTTAGTAAAATTGATTTTAAGAGAGGCTGTTAACAGCTTAATGCCTTTTTGCTACTCTCTGTACCTATGCTTGACGACAAAGGATTAAAAATACCTTAGAATCAAGATGACACCCTGGGACCAGGGTTACAGTTATGGCGACCTAATTCCAGACACAAGAGTGGATATATAGAATCAGGGAGTAAATTTTCATTGAAACTGTAGTTATAAGAAAGAGACCAGACAGAGAAAGTGACAGTTGTGTCCTCACATGAGATACAATTATACATAGTGACATAATACTGTCATTTACAGTTACAAGTGTGATTGGCCAAAGAGAAAGTGATCAATTGCTCTCCCAGAGAAACTGTCAGGAATAAATGGCACCAATTACCAAATACATCTCAGATATGGTGAAGACAACCATATGTCTGAACTGACTTTTCCTGACCTTTGACTATTTCTCAGCCACTTAGTGACAGAATCTATCCTAAATCCTCAGATTGGTTTTGGAAAATCCTTAGAATCCTAGTCTTCACTTCCTTCTGGCTTCAGATTCTGTTTTCAAATCTCTGAGGTAAGACATTTTCTTATTTCAACCTGTGCTCTTTTCTCACCTTGAGGTGCAAATGTGATGGCCAGAATGGAGACTCCAAGGAGAAACATGAAGAGCGTCTGGCTTACTTGACGGCCCAGGTGATTCAGTGCCAAAAATGCAACATAATTGGCTGGGAGGTTGACTGCACCAAAAAGAACCTGGAACAGGAAAACATTGCTCCCCATGTACTGGAGGTGGAGAATCAGGCCAAAATAGGACATGAAGTTTGCAAATCTGTGGTGAACAAAAATGAAAGACACTTACCATAAGGTTTAGAGCCTTTGTCTTACAAATGATGATAATAAATATTAACCAGGCAGCCAGTGGTTGGTTTTAAAGTATAAAAACATGGTATATTTTATGGAATAATTCATCGCAAGGTGATGATTTTAAAATTCTAAAATTGGAGGCCCTAATTATTGTTAAGTTTTGGGGGAGGGTTTGGAGTGTTTTTTGTGGAGGATGCATGATGGAGCCTTCTAGTGTTTTAGAGTTTTTTTCTATATCTTTATCTGGGTGATGGTTGCATATTTACATATGGAAATATTCATTGAGCTGTATATTTTTGTGCACTTTACTGCTTGTAATTTTACCTCCATTAAAATGGAAACAAACAAGTGAAGAAAGTTAAAGCCAATGTCTGTACCATGACTGAAGTTCTCAGTCTCAGTTTCCAGTGATGAGATTGGTAGGGTGATATGATAAACAAAACTCTCTGCTGTATAAATAGCTCTGGGTCAGTATTTTCATAACCCTTTGACTACTCTAAACACAGCAATTATCATTATGGCTTCCTCTGTATTTTATCTCAAATCTGTTCCCACAACATGTTGTATCCTTTGATATGGGATAGATTCATGTCTCCACTATTTTAACGTCCCTCATGCACTCTGAGAAGCCCACCTCACAAAGGACAGGAGACAGATGCTCTTACGCAGGCTGGGTGTGCGGAACAAGTCAAACACAGAAGGTTTGGTCTGTGCGGCCTCCAGCTCTTCCTGCAGGATGGATCTCACAACCTTCAACAACAACAACGACAGACTGTTCAGTTGTCACACAATGGGAGGCACTGTGAGGCCCTCAACAGATGACAAGATAGGTGATGTCCCTTTCTGTCTACTGGAAAATATAGCCACTGAGGATGTAATGACAGGAGTAAAAGTGGTATGAATAGAGAATTACAGAGTTAAAGGGGACAGAAGGAAATGATGTAGCAACAAAAATATTCAAACATAAGATTCGAGAGGGCTACAGGGCATCAGAAAGGGAGTGTACCTTAGATACTCAGATTAGAAAGGGAATCAAATGCAGAGTTGCTTGGATTATGTTCCAAAGCTCCATTTGTGCCAGATGGGCATGAAAGACCTGAGAACTAAGCTTGGTTATCAGCTGGCTGTCCTTTGCAGAGAAACTGTTTATCTCAGGAAAAAGAACATTTCCTGAGAATCTTTATTTTGGTTCTTTTCTCAGTCACTTTGGGAGAAATCCTGGCATGTTATGCCTCCATGAATGAGATGCCTAGAATTAAAACTGAGGATGAAATTAGGAGAGATCTTGGTATAGAATGATTTAAACCCAGAGTTGGTTATAATCTGGAGTTACTTAATAGCCCTGCGACGTGCTAAGTATATACCTTGAGGAAGGTAATTAAATATTTCTAAAACTCAATTTACTTGTCATTAAAAAGAAGAATAAGTAGAAGAATCAGAGTAGGAGGAGAGTAGGTGGAGAAAAATAATAGCATTTCCCTCACAAGGATTTCCTGGTCCATACATGAGGCTAAAAATATGCATAAGGAATTATATCCAGCATACCTCAGATACTTACTTATTAGTTATTCAAACAATATAGTCTTAATTCTTATCCCACCTCTACAAATGAAAACGTACCATGAAGTCCATTGGAATAATTCCATGAGGAATTCAGAGAAATGAAAGGCCACCCTAACTGAGGACCTACACATGCAAGAATGTCCTTTCATTTAAAGAACAAGCCTAAATAGTGAAATATTGGACTTACATTTTTAGAAGAGAGGAGTCAGGATTGCATCTAACACCAGAATCCCATGACCACAGGCCATTGTCATGGATGATAATATCAGAATGTGCTCAAATAATACTTTAAACTTGGGCCAGATGAGGGATGCAATGCCTGCAAGACTAGCCTTAAGTTACATTCAATATCAAAGTTAAAGTTTGGGATATGGTGTGGTTATTTTACACTGGCCGTTCATTTTTGGTGAGCAAGCAGAGATGTGAATAGTGTTAGCAGATGTATTTGGGGGGCGATGCCAGATCACTTACAGGAACTCAAGGAGCTCCTCCTACCTGGTAAAATCCTTATTCAGGGGAAAAGAGGCCCATATTCAAATGGGAGCCTGCTGTATCTTCACTTTTTAAAAGACACTTTTCTCTCTGATCTTCACTTCATTTTCTTGCTTAAAAAATGCTTTGTACCGGGCTTCCCTGGTGGCGCAGTGGTTAAGAATCCGCCTGCCAATGCAGGGGACACGTGTTCGAGCCCTGGTCTGGGAAGATCCCACATGCCTCGGAGTAACTAAGCCCGTGTGCCACAACTACTGAGCCTGTGCTCTAGAGCCCGTGAGCCACAGTTACTGAAGCCTGCGCGCCTAGAGCCTGTGCTCTACAACAAGAGAAGCCCCCACAATGAGAAGCCTGCACACCGCAACGAAGAGTAGCCCCCTTGTGCATCTCAACTAGAGAAAGCCTGCGCGCAGCAACGAAGACACAACACAGCCAAAAATAAATAAAATAAATTTATTAAAAAAAAAAATGCTTTGTACCACTCATAACACTATCCTGGGGTAAAAAGCATGAAACAGCCCTCGTCTGAACCCTTGCCCAGTAGCGTTCTGGAATCAGTGTGTAAAAATTCACAAAAGCCCTTTGTTAAATTTTTAGATAGTTTGTAAAGCAGTTGCCATCTTGTTGGTGGCATGAAACTCACTGTGGTGGTAATAGTCACACCACGGAAATTGATAATTACCACAAATCTGAGATCTATGGCTTTTTTTCCTCTTGTAATGTTAAGTGTTAAACATTTACCAACACACCACTGGCTTGACCCCTCTGCAAGTCATTTGGACTGCTCTCAACTGCAAATTTAATCATCTCTCTGCCTGGTTTAAACCTGGATAGTTCTACCTTAACCTGTAAGACCCATTTCAGATATAACTACTTCCAAGATGCATTCATTGCCCACATACCTGCAGTTCAGATTATATGTCCCTCCTTGACATTCACATTCCACCCTTGCTTTAATTCAAAGAGACTTTATCAAGCCCATTTTACTTGTTGAGTGTGATCTTTCTGAAGATAGAAACAGTAGACTTTTCCACTCAGCGACTGTCACAGGATCTGTCATCAAGTAGTCCTGAAATAAACTTGGAAGGGAAAGAGGAAGACAAAAAGAAAGAGGGAAGACAGGGAGGGTGGAAGAAACTGGCTGAAGGTGGAATGCATTTAGAAGCTGAAAGATCTGAAATTCAAGAACCAATATAGGTATAAAACATTGATTTGGAGAGTTTTGAGAAGATGTTTGTCAATGAGATCAGAAATGGACATTTATTTCTTCAAAATTACAATTTATGATATTTAGAAAGAAACGTCTCTTAATGTAGAATCATTGGGAAAACTCTGAAGTTTTATGGATGTAAGAGAAACCTGTGGAGGATTCAGGGGAGAAATTTGTGTTGCTCTCTCATAGTTGCCATGTCACTTACCATCACATAAGTGTGCCATCATTGAGTTTGTGAGAATCAAGTTTCAATTGAATACTTTTTTATGGTTGATTGGACAGTGCACCTTGGGATCCTTTAAGAAAGTGTATTCCTTATACAACCTGAAGTGTAATTTGGGCTGGGCTACTGTGGAGCATGAGTTCTTGTGTTTCTACTGGGTCTGAAACAATTAGGACAATAGAAAAGAAGACTGAAAAAGACTGTACATGTCACACAGGAATGGGAGGAGGAAATTGGACAGAGCAGAGGTGAGAGGAGAGTATCAGAATTTGGAATGTACAGAGTTTAGAGCAGGAAGGAAGGTAGATAAGACCACAACTGCATTGAAATACCAGAACCAGTAGAATGAAATGAGCAGGGGAGGAGGACAATTTATTAAAAGATAAAGAAGGAAAAGATGGAAAAATGAATCTGCCAAAGGATGATTGAAATAAGAACTGACCAAAAAGAAGTTGCCTGAGAAACACTGGTGGCTTGGGGTAGGCACACTTTCTTCATAATCTTCATGTTTCCAAGAAGAAAGACTTTGAAAGAGTAATACTACAGACCACTTTATACCTACCCTCACTGCCCCTGGAGGACTGAGGTATTTGACTGGTAAATTAGGAGAATGCAATGGATATGCTTCAGTGACCCAGAATGCCTTTAGAACAAAAATTCATTCAGATTTGCTGCCTGGGTTACACCTTATATTTAACAATGCAGGCTCTGCATCTGTGGAAAAACCTGGCACTTGTGAATAAGTTCAGTTGTGGGTTGAAGCGTTAGCAAACTTATTGTTGCTTGAAATTTAGACATTTCCTCTATTTCAGTTTTCACTGTAGTGAAAAACATAATTTTTTATTGTAATCTTTCTGAGCACATTAACTATCCCTCAGTTGGGTGTGATTTAGGCAGAGGAAATGTTTATCATTTACTGGACTCCAAGACAGCCAAAACTGGATTAATCAATGGATTGTTATTGATAAAAAGGGGAACAGCTTTAAGTTAGAAGGATTGTCTGGAGTGAATGTGTTTGGCAATCTGTCAGATGGAGGTTAAACATGACTAAGACCACAAATTTCTGAATAATCTTTATAAAATTTAAAAAATGAAATTAAGGCAATTTTGGGTACTCATTCATGCATAGAATCCAGTTCCTAAACCAAATTTCATTTGTTCCTCTTGTACAATGTTGTCTTTCTTCTTGGCACTGAGGTGATTGTCAGTTGCCATTTACCCTGATAATGCATTGTTCCTTTCTTTCTTCCAGCTCGTAACACTTATTTTTGTTATTTACCTGGCAAATAACTTTCCTGTAAGATTTAAGCTTTAATTCTTTGGATTGGGCCAACCTGGTAGACAAAATACTAGGTGCGGGCTTGGAACTAAAGATACTTCCAAGATGTTAGTTGGCCCAAAATAATTTCCTATAAGTCAGGTATATATTGACACAGTCTCAGAGTGCCATAGAGCTCCACCTAAATTTCAAAATTTCTTTAAAAAAAGGACTATGCCAATGGTTCTTTATCATCTCAGGGCCTCTCAGTGCCACTGCCTCTGTGTAATAACCCCAGGCACCATGCCACCCTTCTCAGGACCCCAGCAACATGCCTGCCTGTGGATCCCATCACCAGACCTGCCCTTGGCCCATGACCAGCAGCAGGCCCATCCAGGGACCCTGAAATGAGACTTGCCTACCAACAACAGCACCTGTGGACACTGGCATCTAGCCTGTCCACAGACAATGGCACCGGGCCTGGCCACAGACCCCAGAACAAGTTCTGCCTCTTCATGGACGCTAGCAGTGGACCCTCCCACCTGCAGACCCTGGCTGAAGGCACAGCCATATGTGGACTGAGGCAGTAGGACCACTAATGAACCCTGCTAACTGACCCACCTGTAGTCTCTGCCAACTGGCCTGCCCAGAATTTCCAGTGACTGGTGAAGAGCTTCCCTGCCAAAGCCAGACTGTAAAGACTGGAAGAAGTAACTGCTTCTTCATATGCACAAACACCAATACAAGGCTGCAAGGATCACAAAGAATCAGGAAAACATGACATCACCAAAAGAACAAAATAAAGCACTAGTAACCAATTCTTAAGAAGTGTAGATCTACAAACTGCCTACAAAGATTTCACAATAATCATAAAGAAGCTAGTGAGCTGCAAGAGAACCCAGAAAGACAACAAAATGAAATTAGGAAAACAACACATAAAGAATATAAGGAGTTCAACAAAGAGACAGAAACCATAAAAAAAAAAACCAAACAGAAATTCTGGAGCTGAAGCATATAATAAATGAACTAAAAAATTCAATTAAGAGCTTCAACAGCATATTTGATCAAACAAAATAAAGGACCTATGAACTCAAAGACAGCCCATTTGAAACTATATAATCAGAGGAACAGAAAGAAAACAGAATGAAAAAGAGTGAAGACAGCCTAAGGAACTTATGGAACAATATAAAAAAATCAATATACACATTATAGGAATCCCATAAGGAGAAGAGAGAGAGAAAGGACCAGAAAGCTCTCTTAAGGAAATAATGGATGAAAACTTCCCTTATCTGGGGAGAGTGGTGGATATTCAGATTCACGAAGCTCAAAGGACTCCAAATAGGTAGACCCTAAAGAGGTCTACATGGAAACATATTATAACTAAACACTCAGAAATGAAATATAAAGAGATAATTTTGAAAGCAGCAAGAGAAAAGTGACTCACCACACTCAGCAAAACTCCCATAAGACCATCAGTGGATTTCTCAGCAGAAATTTTGTAGGAAAGGAAAGAGTGGAATAATATATTCAAAGTACTGAGAGAAAAACCTGCCAACCAAGAATGGAGTACCCTGCAAAAATGTCCTTTAAAAATGAGGAAGAGGGCTTCCCTGGTGGCGCAGTGGTTGAGAGTCTGCCTGCCAATGCAGGGGACACGGGTTCGAGCCCTGGTCTGGGAAGATCCCACATGCCGCGGAGCAACTAGGCCCGTGAGCCACAACTACTGAGCCTGCGCGTCTGGAGCTTGTGCTCCGAAACGGGAGAGGCCGTGACAGTGAGAGGCCCGCGCGCACTGCAATGAAGAGTGGCCCCCACTTGCCGCAACTGGAGAGAGCCCTCGCACAGAAATGAAGACCCAACACAGCCAAAAATAAATAAATAAATAAATAAATTTATAAAAAAAAAAAAAAAATGAGGAAGATAAAGACTTTCCCAGAGAAAAACTGAGGGAATTTGTCACCAATAGATGTGCCTTACAGGAAGGGCTAAAGGAAGTTGAAATGAAAAGGATACTAAACAGAAACACAAAAGCATATGAAAGTAAAAATCTCTATGGTTAAAGTAAATATAAGACAAATACAGAATAATATAATACTGTAATGGTGGCATGTAAATTTCTTTAACACTAGTATAAAAATTAAAAGACAAAACTGTTAAGAATAACTAGAACCACAAAAATTATTAATAGATATATGATTTGAGAGAAATGAATTCTGGCATTAATAACATCAAACATGTGTTTAGGGAAAGTAAAAATATAGTTTAAGTTGTTATCAGCTTAAAATAGACTGTTATAACTATAAGAAGTTTTATGCAAGTCTCATGAAACAACAAAGAGAAAACCTACAGTGGCTATACAAAATAAAAACAGAAAAGAATCAAACTATTGTATATCACTACAAAAAATCAAATCACAAGGGAAGATAGCAATAGAAGAGAGGAAAAAAGAACTATAAAACAGAGAGAAAACAATTTATCAATTGTAAGTACTTACCTATCAATAATTACTTTAAACGTAAATGGATTAAACTCATCCATCAAAAGATATAGGGTGGCTGAATGAATTAAAAAAAAAAAACAAGATCCAATTTTATGCTATCTGTAAGACAGTCACTTTAGATTTAAAAACACAGTAGACATAAAGTGAATGGATAAAAAAAGACATTCCATGCAAATGATAACCAAAACAGAGCAGGGATAGTCAACTTGTATAGATAACACAGACTTTAATCAAAAGCTGTCACAAGAGACAAAGAAGGTAATTTATAATGATAAAAGGATCACTGCAACACAAAGATATGACATATAACCCACAAAGATTGAATCAAGAAGAAACAGAAAGCCTCAATAGGCCAATAACTAATAAAGAGTATGTGACAGTAATTTTAAAATTCCAGAAATAAAAGCCTAACACCATAGGGCTTTACAGGTGAATTCTACCAAACATTTAAAGATTAATTAATTAGACATTAATTAATTAATACCAATCCTCTCAAACTCTTCCAAAAAATAGAAGACAGGGACAGTTCTAAACTCATTTTGTCAGACCAATATGATCCTGATACCAAAGTGAGACAAAGATACCATAAGAAAAGAAAAGAAAAGAAAAATGCAGGCCAATATTCTTGAAGAACATAGTTGAAAAAATCATCAAGATATTAGCAAACCAAATTCAACAGCATATTAAAAGGATCATGCACCATTACCCAGTGGGCTTTATTCCTGGGATGCAAGGATGGTTCAATATAAGCAAATCAATGTGATACACCAAATTAACAGAATGAAGGCTAAAGATCATGTGATTACCCCAATAAATGCAGAAAAACATCTGACAAAATTCAATGCACTTCCATGGTAAAAATTCTCAACAAATTAAGTATTGAAAGAACTTTACATTAAAGGCCATGTATCTAAAGCCCACAGCTAACATCATACTCTATGGTGCAAAACTGAAAGCTTTTCCCTTAAGATCTGGAAAAAGACAAGGATCACACTTCAGTGTAGGACTGGAAGTCCTGGCCAGAGCAATTAGGTAAGAAGAATAATAATAAAAGACATTCAAATCAGAAAGGAAGAAGTATAGTTATCTGTTTGAAGGCAACATGATCTAATTTGTAGAAAACCCTAATACATATCCAAACAATTGTTAGAACCAATAAATGAATTCAGTAAAGTTTCAGGATACAAAATTAACATATAAAATCAGTTATATTTCTATACACCAGCCATAAACTGTCTAAAAATAAAATTAAGAAAACAATCCTGTTTGCAATAGCATCAAAATAATAAAATATTTAGGGATAAACTTAACTAAGGAGGTGAAAGACTTGTATACTGAAAACCATAATCCCTGAAGAAAGAAATTAAGGCAGATACTAGAAAATTGAGAGACATCATGTTCATGGATTAAACAAATAAATTAATACTGTTAAGATGTCCATACAACACAAAGCAATATGCAGATTCAATAAATCCCTGCCAAAATCCCAATGGCATTCTTTACAGAAATAGGAAAAACAATCCTAAAATTCATATGGAAACACAGAAGATCCTCACAGTCAAAGCATTTTTGAACAGAAACAAAGCTGGAAGCATCACATATTCTGATTTCAAAATATATTATGAAGCCACAGTAACCAAGAGTGTGATACTGGCACAAAAACAGACATATAGACCAATGGAACAGAATAGAGAGCCCAGCAATAAACTCATGCATATACAAACAATTGATTTCTGACAGTTGAGCCAAGAATTCACAATGGGGACAGGATATTGTCAATAAATGGTGTTGGGAAAACTGGATATCCACATGCAAAGGAATGAAACTGGAAACTTACGCTATACCCAAAATCAACACAAATGGATTAAAGACTAAAACGCAAGATCTAAACTGTAAAATTCCTAAAGAAAACATAGGAGAAAAATTTGTTGATATTGGTCTTAGCAATAATTTTTTGGATGTGACACCACAAGCACAGGCCATGAGCAGAAATAGACAAATCGTACTAAATACATCAAACTGAAAAGCTTCTACACAGCTAGGAAATAATTGACAAAATGAAAAAGCACCTACAGAATGGGAGAAAATATTTGCAAGCCATATGTCTTATAGAGGGTTAATATCCAAAGTACATAGGAAATTCGTACAACTCAATAGTAAAAAAGCCAAATAACTTAATTTAAAAATTGGCATACGAACTGAATACACATTTCTGCAAAGACAACATACAAGTGGCCAAGAGGTACATGAAAAAGTGCTTAACACCACTAGTTGTTAAGGAAAGGCAAATCAAAATTACGAGTTATCACTTCACACCAGTTAGGATGGCAATTATAAAAAAAAGTAATTAGTGTTGGTGAAGATGTGGAGAAAAGTGTACCCTTGTACACTGCTGCTAGGAATGTGAAGTGGTGTAGCCACTATGAAGACAGTATGGAGTTTCCTCAAAAAATTAAAAATAGAACTAGTATATTATCCTGTAATCCCTCTTCTGGGTATATATCCAAAGGAATTGAAATCAAGATCTTGAAGAGATATCTGCTCTCACATGTTCACTGGATCATTATTCACGATAGCTAAGATATGGAAACAACCTAAATGTCCATCCATGGATGAATAGAAAATATATATATGTGTGTGTGTGTATACACATATATATGTAAAATGGCATATTATTCAGCAATAAAAAGAAGGAAATTCCACCCTTTTCCACAGCATAATGAACCTAGAGGTCATTATGCTAAGTAAAATAATCCATGTGCAAAAGAACAAATACTACATGATACCACTTATACGAGGAATCTAAAAGAGTCAAACTCGAAGAAGCGGAGAGTAGAATGGTGTTTGCCAGGTGCTGGGGGATGTGAGAAATGGGGAAATATTTGTCATAGAGTACAAAGTTTCAGTTGTGCAAGATAAGTCAATCCTAGGGATCTACTTTACAGTCTAGTGTCTAGGGTTATAATACTGTACCGTATACTTAAAATTTGCTGTGAGGGTAGATCTTATGTTGAGTGTTATCACAAAAAAATAATGAATAAAGGGCAGAGAAAGTTTTAGGAGGTAATGGATATGTTTATTGCATAAACTGTGGTGATGATATTTAGATGTATACTCATCTGCAAATACATCAAGTTGTGTACATTAAATATGTACAGCTCTTTGTACGTTAATCATACCTCAATAAAGTGTTTTTTTAAAAATCTATCACACGTGCAATTGAACTTATTTGCAGAAATGTTTTATTGCTTCTCTTTGGCTGTCTAGCTCCTAGCACTCTCTTTTTCCTGTTAAATGAGGGCAGATGATTTCTCCTTGTCTCTATTAGCATTCTTTTCATTCTCTTATCATTGCAAACAAAAAAGTTAACAACAGAAATACCATATGATCTGGCAATATCAATTATGGTTATATAGCCAAAAGAATTGTACACAGGATCTTGAAGAGATATTTGCATACTCATATTCATTGCCACACTATTCACATATGGAAACAACCTAAATGCCCATCAATGGATGAATGGATAAAGAAAATGTAGCATATTCATACCATAGGATATTATTCAACCATAAAGATGAGGAAATCCTGCCATATGCTATATCATAGATGAATCTTGAAAATTTTGCTAAGTGAAGTAAGTCAGTCACAAAAGGATAAATAGTTCTCGTAGAAGGACAAATACTGCATGATTCCACTTATATGAGGTATCTAAAATACTAAAATAATAGAACAATAAGTAGAATGGTGGTCACCAGGGACTGGGGACAAGGGAACTGAGAAATTGTTGTTTAATGGGTATAGAGTTTTAGTCATGCAAGATGAAAAAGTCCTAGAGCTCATTGTACTTATAGTTAACAATACTGTATTGTACAGTTAAAATTTTTAGATTTCATTCTATGCATTTTGACCACAATAAAAGTTATTTTAAAACATATGTTAAAATTTCTCTCATTAATATTAAAGCTCTGTGAAAAATGGAATTCTGACTCATACTGCTATGCATGACCAAGCACCATGCCTACTACATTTTTTCAATAAATAATTTATATGTTCATGACATGATGAATGGTCTACTTTATGACATACAGCAGCGTCTGCCTTCCATACCTGGGGTGGAAAATAAAAAAAAAGAAAGACCTCTTTGAAGCATTTCCACTCAGTCATGCTCTTGGAACTTGTAATAAGTAGGATGTAAACTCCACAAAACAGGGATTTGGACTATTGTGATCATTACCATATTTCCTATATAGAACAGAATGCCCTTTCAGTAAATATACCATGAATGGAAGCATATATGATTGACTTGACAAATAAGCCTCCTTATGCTCTATTCTGCATGGTCACTAAGCTGCCCTTCAACTTGCCTTACTATCCTGAAAAAAAAAACCCATTGAAATGTTAATTGGAAAGAAATGGATTAGTTTTTGTTACTTTCTCTAATACAAAGTGAGAACAATAACAACCTTTACAATCATAAATGCTGTACCATTTTTCTAGATTCCACATACATGCGTTATCTGCCTCTGTTGAGTAAAATATCTGCATCCAGTCCTTTTGGCATCAGCATCCTAATGTACACTCAAACCATGTTGACAGCTATTGAAGACCAGGACAATGAGGTAAGAAGACCCCAAACCACACCAGTGTTCCCACCCTTTATTCACTTTATGGACACCGACCAGTGTATATGTCAGGTCATGTCTTTCCTATATTCCATAACCAACTCCCTCTCCTGTTCACCTCCATGGTTAGGGCGTCTCCAGCATTCTTCCTTCCATTCCTGTGAGCAGCTTTTCTAAGTTCCTTTAAGCCCTCCTCGGGTTTGTTGGTGATAATCAGCCACCGAGCAGACTCTGCCAGCCACCTGATCAAAGAAGAGGACAGAGGTGCCATCAACTTTCATTTGCCCATTTTTTTTCACATAGGCTTTTTCCTGAAATGCCTCTCCCCTCCCATCTAATACCCATCTCTTGTGTTGTTATACCAGGAAATATAAACTAATGTTCTTTTGTACCATAACTAAGAAGCCTTGAAGATGACCTCTCCATGCAGTACACCTTCACTGCCGGGAATATAGAGTTGGAGTCATAGTGCCCTCCCCCCATTATTCAGGGGGATATTATCAGTTTTAGCAAATAAAACACTGTGTTTGGGCTTCCCTGGTGATGCAGTGGTTGGGAATCCGCCTGCCAATGCAGGGGACACGGGTTCGAGCCCTGGTCCGGGAGGATCCCACATGCCACGGAGCAACTAAGCCCATGCGCCACAGCTACTGAGCCTGTGCTCTAGAGCCCACGAGCCATAGCTGCTGAGCCTGCGTGCCACAACTACTGAAGCCCGTGCGCCCTGGAGCCCGTGCTCTGCAACAACAGGGGCCACCCCAATGAGAGGCCCGTGCACCACAGCGAGGGGTAGCCCCACTTGCCACAACTGTAGAGAGCCCGCGCGCAGCAACGAAGACCCAAGGCAGCCAAAAATAAATAAATAAATAAATAAAAACTAAAAAAAGCACAAACAACAAAAAAATCCACTGTGTTTAGTTAAATTTGAATTCAGATAAACAGTGAATATGGGTAATTCTTGAGTATGACTATGTCCCATGCAATATTTTGGACATACACTAAAAAGTATTTGCTGTTTGTTTGAAATTTTACTTTAATGAGACACTATTTTATCTGGTTAGTAAATAAAAATACAGAATTCTTAGGTAAATAGAAATTTCATATAAACAATGAATAATTTTTAGTGTAACTATGCTCCATACAATATTTGGCATACTATACGAAAAGTTTATTGTTTTATCTAAAATTCAAGTTTAACTGAATGCCCTTGATATTATCTGGCAACCCTACCCGTTCTGCTTCTTTAAGTGTACATAGGGCACAGATTAGTAGAGCATATGCTCAAGTGTTGACTAAGACCAACCAGAATTCTTGCATCCTACCTTCAGGTACCTTGCATCTAGGATCCTCTAAGACAAAGGAAGTAAGAAAGCTTATACCTTGAGGAAAGAAAGAAGACAAATAATGGTACAGAAAACACCAGCTGAAGGGTGTGCCAGTCTCGAATGGCAAAAGCTAGTCCTCCTAGGGCGATCTGTCCCATGCAAGCAGCACAGATTGACATGGTCATTCCCATGACTTGGAATCGGGGCACTGTCCATTCTACAACTGAAAGAAAACACAAACAGGATTTTGACTTCAAACAAAGTTAGAATTTCAAAGTCAAAGTTAAGGCTTGGAAAAATCAAAGACCCAAAGTTTTGACTTACTAAGCACAGAAATATTTGTCAGGATGCTCATGGTAGAAAACCCAGCCAAGAAGCGTAGGGAGCAGTAAATGAGGAAGGTGGGAGCAAAGGCTGCACAGGTGTCAGTAATGGCGAGCTGGAGCAAACACCATCTGAGCATGAACCTCCTCCCAAACCTGAGAAATGGAAACAGGTTAGATATAGTAATAGTAACAACCTGTTGTAGAAATGAACAAAAAGAAGACACACTTTGAAATTGAGGGGATGTTTTGTTATTTTTATTTCATTTTAAAATGTTTTCTGTTTTTCTTTATTTCCCCAGTTTTATTGAGATATAATTGACATACAGAACTGGACAAGTTTCAGGTGTACAGCATAATGATTTGCCTTACATACATCATGAAATGATTATCACAGTGTTTAGTGAACATTCGTCATCTCATATAGATACAACATTAAAGAAATAGAAAAAAAATTTCCTTGTGATGAGAACTCTTAGGATTTACTGTCCTAACAGCTTTCATATATAACACACAGCAGTGTTAATTATATTTATTGTGTTATACATTACATCACTAGTACTTATTATCTTATAACTGGAAGTTTCTACCTTTTGACTGCCTTCATCCAGTTCCCCCTCCCCTCATGCCCGACTCTGGTAACCACAAAACTGATCTCTTTTTCTATGAGTTTGTTTTTGGAGTATAATTGACCTACAACACCGTGTTAGTTCCTATTACACAACATAGTAATTCCATATTTCTATACATTTCAAAATGATCACCACGATAAGTCTAGTCTGTCACCATACAAAGATATTACATTGTTATTGACTATATTCCCCACACTGTACATTTCATATCCTTGACTCATTTATTTTGCACCTGGAAGTTTATACCTCTTAATCTCCCTCACCTATTTCTTTCCCCACACACCTGTCCCCTCTGGTAACTACCTGTTTGTTTGTTCTCCGTATCTATAACTGTTTCTGTTTTGTTATGTTTGTTCACTGTTTTCTTTTTTAGATTCCACATATAAGTGAAATCAGTACTTGTCTTTCTCTGTCTGAATTATTTCACTTAGCATAATACCCACTAGGTCCATCCATGTTGTTGAAAATGGCAAGATTTCATTCTTTCATATGTTTTATATGTTTCATATATATATATATATAACATATCTTCTTTATCCATTAATCTATTGATGGGCACTTAGGTTGCTTCTATATCTTGGCTATTGTAAATAATGCTGCAATGAACTTAGGGGTGCATATATTTTTTTGAATTATTGCTTTTGTTTTCTTCAGATAAATACCTAGGAGTGGAATTTGTGGGTCATACGGTAGTTCTATCTTTAAGTTCTGAGGAATCTCCACACTGTTTTCCATAGTGGCTTCACCAATTTACATTCCCACTAACAGTACCTAAGCGTTCCCTTGTCTACACATCCTCACTAATTTATTGTCTTTTTGATAGTAGCCATTCTGACAGATGTGAGGTGGTTTCTCATTGTGGTTTTGATTTGCATTTCTCTGATGGTTGCTGATGCTGAGCATCTTTTCATGTGTCTGTTGGCCATCTGTATGTCTTCCTTGGAAAAATGTTTATTCAGATCCTCTGCCCACTTTTTAATTAGGTTGTTTGCTTTTTTGATGTTGAGTTCTATGAATTCCAGTATATTTTGGATATTATCCCCTTATTGTATGTATCTTCTCCCATTAAGTAGTAACCTTTCATTTTGTTGATAGATTCCTTCCCTGTGTAAAAGCTTTTTAGTTTGATGTAGTCCCATTTGTTTATTTTTACTTTTGTTTCCCTTGCCTGAGGAGACATACACCACCCCCCCTCAAAATTACTAAGACCCATGTCAAAGAGTGTGCTTCTTATGTTTTCTTCTAGAAGTTTTATGGTTTCAGGCCTTACATATAAGTCTTTAATTCATTTTAAATTTATTTTTGTGCTTGGTGTGAGAGAGTGGTCTAGTTTGATTATTTTGCGTGTAGCTGTCCAGTTTTCTCAACACCATTTATTGAAGAGACTGTCTTTTTCCATTGTATATTCTTGCCTCCTTTGATGAGACTAATTGCCCATATAAATGTGGGTTTATTTCTGGGTTTTCTATTGTGTTCTATTGACCTATGTGTCTGTTTTTGAGCCAGTATCATACTGTTTTGATTACCGTAGCTTTGTAGTATAGTTTGAAACCAGAGAGCATGATACTCCAGCTTTGTTCTTTTTTCTCAGGATTGTTTTGGCTGTTTGGGGTCTTTCATGTTTCCATACAAATTTTAGAATTATTTGTACTAGTTCTATGAGAAATACCACTGGTATTTTGATAGGGAGTGCATTGAATTTGGAGATTGCCTTGGGCAGTATGGTCATTTTAACAATATTCTTCCAATCCTTGAGGACGGTTTATCTTTCCATTTGTTTTGTTGTCTTCAGTTTCTTTAATCAGTGCCTTATAATTTTCCAAGTACAGGTCTTTTACTCCCTCAGTTGGACTTATCCCTAGGAATTTTATTCTTTTTGTTGCAATTGTAAATGGGATTGTTTTCTTAATTTTTCTTTCTGATAGTTTCTTGGTTAGTGTATAGAAATGTGACAGATTTCTGTATACGGTAAGTTCCCTATATATGAATGAGTTCCGTTCTGAGAGCACATTCGTAAGTCCAATTTGTTCGTAAGTCCAATGAAGTTAACCTAGGTACCCAACTAACACAATCAGCTGTACAGTACAGTACTGTACTGTAATAGGTTTATAATACTTTTCAAACAAATAATACATAAAAAACAAACACAAAAATAAAGAAAACATTTTTAATCTTATAGTACAGTACCTTGAAAAGTACAGCAGTACAGTAAAACAGCTGGCATACAGGAGCTGGCATCAAGTGAACAGGCAAGAAGAGTTACTGACTGGAGGAGGGAAGGGAGGTGGGAGATGGTAGAGCTGAAAGATCGTCAGCAATAGGAGACTGAGTGCAAGCTGCAATTGCACTCATGGATGACGTTGATGGCACAGCTTCTGGTTCCTTGATAGATTCAATTCTATCTACCCTCTTGAAAAACCAATCCAGTGATGTCTTGGTAGGAGATCTTTTTTTTTTTTTTTTTATTTCTCATCATAGATGACACAGTAGCACTGGATTGCATTCTGAATGGCTGCTGCAAACTTCATGTACTGTTCTACATTTTGGTCCTGTGTCTCAAAAACTAACAGTGCCTCCTCAAAGAAAGAAAATCCCCTTGCCATCTCCTGCGTCATGAATCTCTTTGGTTCTTCCGTTACTTTTTCTTCCTCTTCTCTCTCTTCGTCCTTTCTCTGGGCACATTCACATCTTTGAAAGTTTGCAACTTACTGTATTAATTTTATATCCTGCAACTTTTGCCAAGTTCATTGATGAGTTCTAGTAGTTTTTTGGTAGCATCTTTAAGATTTTCTGTGAATAGTATCTTGTCATTTACAAACAGTGACAGTTTTACTTCTTCCTTTCCAATTTGGATTACTTTTATTTCTTTTTTCATCTGGTTGTTGTAACTAGGACTTCCAAATCTATGTAAATAAAAGTGAATAAAATTGGTGAGAGTGGGCATCCTTGTCTTCATCCTGATATTACTAGAAATGCTTTCAATTTTTCACCATTGAGCATGATGCTACTTAGCTATGGGTTTGTCATATATGGCCTTTATTGTGTTGAGGTATGTTCCCTCTTTGTTGAGAGTTTTTTTTTTATCATAAATGGATATTCAATTTTTCAAGGTTTTTCTGCATCTATTGAGATGATCATATGATTTTTATTCTTCAGTTTTTTAATGTGGTGTATCACATTGATTGATTTACAGATATTGAACCATTCTTGCATCCCTGGGATAAGTCCCACTTGATCATGGTTTGTGATACTTTTAATGTATTATTGATTTCTGCTGTGATATTTATGATTTTTTTTCTTTCTACTAACTTTGGGTTTTGTTTGTTCTTCTTTTTCTCATTCCTTTAGGTGTAAGTTTAGATTGTTTATTTGAGATTTTTCTTGTTTCCTGAGGTAAGCTTGTTTAAAACTCCCTCTTAGTACTGCTTTTGTTGTATCCCATAGATTTCAGATCGCTGTGTTTTCCTTTTCATTTGTCTCTAGGTATTTTTTAATTTCTTCTTTGATTTATTCAGTGAACCATTGGTTATTTAGTAGCATTTGTTTAACCTCCACATTCTTGTGGTTTTTGCAGTTTTTTTCTTGTATTGGATTTCTAGTCTCATAACATTGTTGTCAGAAAAGATGCTTGATATGATTTCAATTTTCTTAAATTTACTGAGACTTGTTTTGTGCCCTATCATATGACTTATCCTGGGGAATGTTCCATGAGTACTTGAAAAGAATGTGTATTCTGCTGCTTTTTGATGGGATATTCTATATATATATCTATTAACTCCATCTGATTTAATGTGTCATTTTTTTTTTTAAATATTGCTTTCCCTCTTTTTTTTTTTTTTTAAATAGGGAGCATTTTCTTTTTTCAAATTTTATTTATTTATTTTATTTATGGCTGTGTTGGGTCTTCATTTCTGTGCGATGGCTTTCTCTAGTTGTGGCAAGTGGGGACCACTCTTCATCACGGTGCGTGGGCCTCTCACTATCACGGCCTCTCTTGTTGCGGAGCACAGGCTCCAGACGTGCAGGCTCAGTAATTGTGGCTCACGGGCCCAGTTGCTCTGTGGCATGTGGGATCTTCCCAGACCAGGACTCAAACCCGTGTGCCCTACATTGGCAGGCAGATTCTCAACCACTGCGCCACCAGGGAAGCCCTTCAGGTGTCTTTTGCAAGTATTTTTTCCAAGTCTGTGGTTTGTCTTCTCATGCTCTTGATTAAGTTTCTTTTTAATTGCAGTATAATATATAAAATATGATTTGCTATTTTAGCCACTTTTGATTGTATAGATCACTCACTGGTATTAATTACATTTACAATGTTGTGCAACCATTGTCACTAGCTACTGCCAAAATTTTTCAAAATCCTCAACAGAAACTTTGTACCCATTAAGCAATAACTCTCCATTCCTCTTTCTCCCCATCTTCTGGTATCTATATTCTACATTATTCTCTATGAATTTTCCTATTCCACATATTTTATATAAGTGGAATCATAAATATTTGTCCTGTTTTTTCTGTCTTATTTTACTTTACATGTTTTCATGGTTTTAGTATGATTCAGAACTTTATTTCCTTTATGGCTGAACAATTTCCATTGTATGTACATATCACATTTTATCCATTCATCTGTTGATGGATACTTGGGTTGTTTTCATTTTTTGGCTATTGTGAATAATGCTGCAATGACATTGTTGTATAAGCTATCTGTTTGAGTTCCTGTTTTCAATTCTTTCTGTTTTATACCTAGCAATGGAATGCTGGGTCATGTGGTTTCCCTAAATTTAGCTTTTTGAAGAACTCCCAAAGTATTTGTCATAGTGGTGGCACCATTTTACCTCCCCATCAGTAATGTACAAGATTCTAATTTCTCTATATCCTTGTGAATACATGTTATTTTCCTTTTTTTTTTTTTTTTGAATTATAGCCATCCTAGTAGGTGTGAAGTGGCATTTTATTGTGGTTTTTGACTTGCATTTTTTAAATGACATCATGTTGAGCATCTTTCTATGTACTTATGCACTATTTGTATAACTTCATAAAAGAAAGGTATATTCAAGTCCTTTGCCCATTTAAAAATTGAGTTTTTTGTCTTTTTGTTGTTGAGTTGTAGGAGTTCTTTGTATAGTCTAGATATTAAACCCTATTCCCTTGGTCTATTTGCCTATCTTTATTCTTTATATATGATTTACAAATATTTTCTCCCATCAGATAGGTTATCTTTTCACTTTCTTGATAATGTCCTTTGATGTGCAAAAGTTTTTAATTTTGATGAAGTCCTATCTATATATATTTTCTTTTGTTACTCAGGCTTTTGGTGTTATATCTAAGAGTACATTGCCAAACCCAAAGTCATGTAGATTTACACCTGTTTTTTCTTGAGTTTTATAGTTTTAGATCTTATATTTTTGTGTTAATATTTATTATGGTTTTAGGTTTTATCACATTCTTTTGCATGTGGATATCCAATTGTCACAGCACCATTTGTTAAGTGGGCCGAATTTTACCCATTGAATGGTCTTGGAACCTTTTTCAAAAATCAATCAGCATAGATATATTGTTTTATTTTTATTTCTGCAAGATGAGTAGTTCTGTGTTACAGAACTGTTAGAAATGAACATTCTGACTCTGAACACTTTTATAAGGTACCTTTTATAAGGTCATAAATTCAGAATTCACAGTTTTCACCTGAGATAACAGATGGCATTATGCTAGTAGTGGTAAGGGGCACCTTAATTCCCCATACCCTTTAGAGGAGACAGGCTTGGGTGGTGGCAATGGTTGGCTGTCTAATTCAGAAGTGGTATGGTCAGGCACAGGGTATTCCAATTTCTAATACCACAAATGGTGACAGAAATTGTCATTAGATTAATTACCTTACATGGTTGAAAATTTTACCTTTAAAGTAATGTTTCAGCAAAAATAAAAATCAAAGTCATTGGAATACACCACCAAGACACTTTGCTATGTATAACACAGGTTTCTTAGGAATGTCTACCCATCACACTTGAGAAACAGGGACATGATGACCTTGCTCTGAAAATCCACAAGCATTCAGCTAAGAGAGACTGAACAGGGCCCCCTGGCTAAGGCATGCAACACTGTTTTCCATATTGTATCATTGAACAGGTTGAATCTCATGATGTGAAACACATCTTTCTCTCTGTTCCCATAGGTACCTCTTTCTCATCTTTATAAACCACAGGTTGTGGCACCTCTGTTCTAAACCTCATCCTAAAATGCTCCCATATCTGATGGAGATGTTGTTTCTGTATCCCATACACAGTGCTCACAGCTGATAAAATAGCCCTCACCACATGGACTGTAATTCTCCCTTTGTTTGTGTTTCTAGATCCCTGGGGAGCAAGGAAGCCCCAGGGCAGTGTAATTTGCCATAAGTGTTTCTTAATGGAAGAATGATTCATGAGTTCATGAAAATACCTGAGTAAAGAGAGCTGTGATCCAGAGACACTCACCTGTCTGATAAATGGCCATATATGATGCTTCCCACCAGCATTCCAGCCATGAACAAGAATTTGGCCATTGATTTTAGTGACTGAGATTCACATACCAGGTCCCACTGGAAGAGAAGGAAACCAACAAAGGAGAGCTCCACAACTTATAACCCCTCAGTGGAAACCTGATTGAAACAGTTTAAATGATTTACACGTTTCTTTATTTCAGCCCCTTTTTCCTCCTCTCCAGCTTCCTTTTTTACTTTAGTTGACTTTTATCATTCAGGTATCAACTTAAACATAACTTCCTTTAGGAAGCCTCCTCTAAACCTGTTGGTTATATTGATGCCTTTTTTAATTCCATAATAAGTGATTCTCAAACTTGGCCACAGAGTGCAATCATTTGAGGAGCTTTAAAAATTTACTGATGCCAGAATTTCATTACAGATCTCATATGGTTGCTCTGGGGTACAGTGCTTGGAGATTTTGATCAATATCCCTGATATTTCTAATTTTCAAGCCAGGCTGAGCATTACTGACCTTTTAAACACATCGCATAAATTATTTGCTTAACCTTTCGTCTTTTAAAAATAAAAGCCATATTTAAAAATATTAAAAAATAAAAAGCCACATCTATTTTTGAGTTCATTAGACTCATTAAATATATAGGTGTCTGGCATTCAGTAAAGAAGTAATTAATATTTGCTGAAAGAATGAAGAATGAGCCCCTAATAGTGACTAAAATGTCTAGAAGTTTGTTCATTACTCTGTTACCCTTAAACACCCAGACCATGCACTCATAAGATGTAAATGGGGCCTCTTACCTCAGTCACCACAGTGGAGGAGAAGGAGCTTTGGTCATACACCCAGCCATCCACACAGGGTTCTGTGTCCAGATCACTCATGTCGGGGAAGGTCCCATTCAGGTGAAGGAGCTGCCACTGGGGGAGGAGGAAGCGACGACACTTCTCGGGCCTCAGGTTTGAGTCCAGTGGGATGGAGATTCTCAGGAGGGTGTCTTGGCTGAGGGTCCCAGTGCCATTAGCAGAGTCAGTGTCATTGTCAAGGATGTGAACCCAGCAGCGATGACCAGGAACAGCTGCAGTGAAGTTCTCCAATAGAATATGAGGGTACACTATGAGGCTGGAGATACAAAGGAAAACCATCTGAAGGATCTGGAATCTCCCCAGGCCTCCAACTTGATCCAGGAGGTCCTGAAAGGCCATTGAGCTGAGCAGTGATCCCCAAGGGGAGGCAAAATGACTGTTTAGAGAAGTTCAAAGGGAGGAGAAGTTTCCTCTCACTATGTCACACACTAAGTGTGTATTGATCCTGATCTCAGTGTAAGCTCAATGGGCCCTGTCTCACCTTCACAACAAGGCCATGGAAGCTATTTCTCCAACTTGTTTGGGGATCAGGTCGGTAACTGTCTTCTTTAAAGTCACAGAGAAATATTTTGCTGAGATGCTTCCAGCAATTGACAAAACTGTTTAAAGGTCTACTTTGTGAAAATTCTTTTTGTCAGCAGTGTCCCAAAGTGACATCGGACTTTGAGCTACACATCTGTAAATAAAATAAAATAAACCTGCTACATGGTTTGCAGTCCCTTTCAGAACATGTCATTTGTCAGACTCGAAAGTGAAACGTTTTTTGTTTTTCTGTGAAAAGTACTGAAAGTAAGTGCTTTGCTTGCTTAGTACTGAATTTTGATCAAAAGAGTTAATGAAAATAGTCCTGAGTTAATTTAAAGCAAGTGAAATATGATACAATATTTTTCTTTTGGTAAATGACATTATTCTGCTTAAAGTCAAATCAAACCATGATTTCACATTGAAAATAAATTACTCAAAATGGGGGCAGGGTGGGTAGTGATGGAGGGCAGAGGGCTAAGTCAGTGGTAAGTGCATAGAGAAGTTTATTTTTTACAGGCTCACAGATTCATTCAGATAATATTTGTGAGGGACCTTTTCTGTCCTAGGAACACAGCATTGTGCTACACAAGGTCTCTAAGTGTAAGACTATGGTGAGTAAGGGAGAGGTATGTAAATAACTACAATCTGATATTATAAAACATATATATGGCAAATGCACAATGTGCTATGGAAGAATTGAAGAGCAACATAGGAAAAATATCACCTTTGTTAACACTAAATCTTCCATTGAAAATTCTTTTGAAGCCTTATTGTGGTATAATTCATATAACACATAATTCTCTTTAAAATATACACTTACATGGATGTTATTTGTTCACAGTTGTGCATCCATGACTACGCTCTCATTACAGAACATTTTCGTCACCACAAAAGACACCTGTACCCACGAGGAGTCACACTCCATTCCCCACTTTACCCCTAACTCTTAGCAACCACTAATCTACATCTGTCTCTATGGATTTGCCTAATTCATGTATTTCATAGAAATCATGTTATAAAATATGTGGGCCTTTGTATCTGGCTTCTTTCTGGCTTTTTTTTGCACTTAACATAATGTTTTCAAGTTTCATCTATGTTGTAACATATGCCATTCTTTCATTCCTTTTTATGACTAATTAATTCTTTTTATGGCAATTAATTTGACTTTATTATTTTTCTACATATATATTTAATTTTTACTTTATATTGGAGTATAGTGGATTAACAATGTTGTGTTAGTTTCAGGTGTACAGTAAAGTGATTCAGTTAAACATACACATGTATCTATCCTTTTTCAAATTCTTTTCCCATTTAGGTTATTACAGAATACTGGGCAAAATTCCCTGTGCTACACAGTAGGTCCTTGTTGGTTATCTATTTTAAATATAGCAGTGTGTAAATGTCAATCCCAAATTCCCAATTTATCCCTCCCCCCACCTTTCCCCTTTGGTAACCATAAGTTTGTTTTCTAAGTCTGTAAAACTGTTTCTGTTTTGTAAATAAGTTCATTTGTATCATTTTTTAAAAGATTCTGCATATAAGAGATATCATATTATATTTGTCTTTCTCTTTCTGACTTACTTAGTATGATAATCTCCAGGTAATCTATGTTGCTGCAAATGGCATTATTTCATTCTTTCTTACAGCTGAGTAATACTCCACCGTATATATGTACTACATCTTCTTTATCCATCCCTTTGTTGATGGACATTTAGGTTGCTTCCATGTCCTGGCTATTGTAAATCTCATTGTAGTTTGCATTTCTCTAATAATTAGTGATGTTGTACATTTTTTCATGTGCTTTTGGCCATCGGTATGTCTTCTTTGGAGAAATGTCTATTTAGATCTTTTGCCCACTTTTTGATTGGGTTGTTTGCTTTTTTGATATTGAGCCACATGAGCTGTTTGTATATTTTGGAGATTAATCTCTTGTTGGTCGCTTCATTTGCAAATATTTTCTTCCATTCTGTGAGTTGTCTTTTCAGTTGTTTTTTTTTTTTATGGTTTCCTTTGCTGTGCAAAAGCTTTTCAGTTTAATTAGATCCCATTTGTTTATGTTTGTTTTTATTTTCATTACTCTAGGAGGTGGATCCAAAAAATATTGCTATGATTTATGTCAAAGAGTGTTCTATGTTTTCTTCTAGGAGTTTTATTGTATCTGATCTTACATTTAGGTCTTTAATCCATTTTGAGTTTATTTTTGTGTAAGGTGTTAGAGAACGTTCTAATTTCATTTTTTTACGTGGAGCTGTCCAGTTTTCCAAGCATCACTTATTTAAGAGACTATCTTTTCTTCATTGTATATTCTTGCTTCCTTTGTCATAGATTAATTGACTATAGGTGCGTAGGTTTACTTCTGGGCTTTCAATCCTGTTCCCTTGATCTCTGTTTCTGTTTTTGTGCCAATACCATACTGTTTTGATTATTGTACATCTGTAGTGTAGTCTGAAGTCAGGGAGCCTGATTCTTCCAGCTCCATTTTTCTTTCTCAAGATTACTTTGGCTATTGGTGGTCTTTTGTGTATCCATACAAATTTTAAGATTTTTTTGTTCTAGTTCTGTGAAAAATACTATTGGTAATTTGATAGTGATTGCATTGAGTCTGTAGATTGCCTTGGGTAGTATAGTCATTTTGACAGTATTGATTCTTCCAATACAAGAACATTCATATATCTTTCCATCTGTTTATGTCATCTTCAATTTCTTTCATCAGCATCTTACAGTTTTCAGAGTACAGGTATTTTGCCTCCTTAAGTAGGTTTATTCCTATGTATTTTATTCTTTTTGATGCAATGGTAAATGGGATTGTTTCCTTCATTTCTCTTTCTGATCTTTCATTATTAGTGTATATGAATGCAAGAGATTTCTCTGTATTAATTTTGTATCCTGCAAATTTACTGAATTCATTCATGACCTCTAGTAGTTTTCTGGTAGCATCTTTAGGATGTTCTATGTATAGTTTCATGTCATCTGCAAACACTGACAGTTTTAATTCTTTCTTTCCAATGTGGATTTCTTTTATTTCTTTTTCTTCTCTGATTGCTGTGGCATTTGCCTTATATATTGACTTGCTCCTATGTTAGGTGCATATATATTTACAATTGTTATATCTTCTTCTTGGACTGATGCCTTGATCATTATGTAGTGTCCTTCTTTGTCTCTTGTAACAGTCTTTTTTTTTTTAAACAACTTTATTGGAGTATTATTGCTTTACAATGGTGTGATAGTTTCTGCTGTATAATAAAGTGAATCAGCTTTACGTATACATATATCCCCATATCTCCTCCCTCTGGCGTCTCCCTCCCTCTCTCCCTATCTCACCCATCTAGATGGTCACAAAGCACCAAGCTGATCTCCCTGTGCATTGTGGTTGCTTCCCACTGGCTATGTATTTTAAATTTGGTAGTGTATATATGTCCATGCCACTCTCTCACTTTGTCCCATCTTACCCTTCCCCTCCCCGTATCCTCAAGTTCATTCTCTAGTAGGTCTGTGTCTTTACTCCCGTCTTGCCCCTAGGTTCTTAATGACCATTTTTTTGTTTGTTTTTTAGATTCCATATATATGTGTTAGCATACGGTATTTGTTTTTCTCTTTCTGACTTACTTCACTCTGTATGACAGACTCTAGGTCCATCCAACTGACTACAATTAATTCAATTTCATTTCTTTTTATGGCTGAGTAATATTCCATTGTATATATGTGCCACATCTTCTTTATCCATTCATCTGTTGATGGGCACTTAGGTTGCTTCCATGTTCTGGCTATTGTAAATAGAGCTGCAATGAACATTGTGGTAATTGACTCTTTTTGAATTATGGTTTTCTCAGGGTATATGCCGGGTAGTGGGACTGCCGGGTCATATGGTAGTTCTATTTTTAGTTTTTTAAGGAAACTCCATACTGTTCGCTATAGTGGCTGTATCAAGTTACATTCCCACCAACAGCGCAAGAGGGTTCGCTTTTCTCCACACCCTCTCCAGCATTCATTGTTTCTAGATTTTTTGATGATGGCCATTTTCACCAGTGTGAGGTGATACTTCATTGTCATTTTGATTTGCATTTCTCTAATGATTAGTGATGTTGAGCATTCTTTCATGTGTTTGTTGGCAATCTGTATATCTTCTTTGGAGAAATGTGTATGTAGGTCTTCTGCTCATTTTTGGATTGGGTTTTTGTTTTTTTGATATTGAGCTGCATGAGCTGCTTGTAAATTCTGGAGATTAATCCTTTGTCAGTTGCTTCATTTGCAAATTTTTTCTCCCATTCTGAGCATTGCCTTTTCATCTTATTTATGTTTTCCTTTGCTGTGCAAAAGATTTTAAGTATCATTAGGTCCCATTTGTTTATTTTTGTTTTTATTTCTATTTCTCTAGGAGGTGGGTCAAAAAGGATCTTGTGTAATTTATGTCATAGAGTGTTCTGCCTATGTTTTCCTCTAAGAGTTTCATACTGTCTGGCCTTACATTTAGGTCTTTAATCCATTTTGAATTTATTTTTGTGTATGGTGTTAGGGAGTGTTCTAATTTCATTCTTTTACATGTAGCTGTCCAGTTTTCCCAGCACCACTTATTGAAGAGGCTGTCTTTTCTCCATTGTATATTCTTGCCACCACTGTCAAAGATAAGGTGACCATATGTGCAAGGGTTTATCTCTGGACTTTCTATTCTGTACCATTTGATCTACATTTCTGTTTTTGTGGCAGTACCATACTGTCTTCGTTACTAGCTTTGTAGTATAGTTTGAAGTTGCAGAGCCTGATTCCTCCATCTCCGTTATTCTTTCTTAAGATTGCTTTGGCTATTCAGGGTCTTTTGTGTTTCCATACAAATTGTGAAATTTTTTATTCTAGTTCTGTGAAAAATGCCATTGGTAGTTTGATAAGGATTGCATTGAATCTGTAGATTGCTTTGGGTTGTATAGTCATTTTCACAATGTTGATTCTTCCAATCCAAGCACATGGTATATCTCTCCATCTGTTTGTATCATCTTAGTTTCTTTCATCAGCGTCTTGTAGTTTTCTGCATACAGGTCTTTTGTCTCCTTAGGTAGGTTTATTCCCAGGTATTTTATTCTTTTTGTTGCAATGGTAAATGGAATGTGTTTCCTTAATTTCTTTTTCAGATTTTTCATCATTACTGTATAGGAATGCAAGAGATTTCTGTGAATTCATTTTGTATCCTGCTACTTTACCAAATTCATTGATGATCTCTAGTAGTTTTCTGCTAGCGTCTTTAGGATTCTCTTTGTATAGTGTCATGTCATGTGCAAACAGTGACAGTTTTACATCTTCTTTTCTGATTTGGATTCCTTTTATTTCTTTTTCTTCTCTGATTGCTGTGGCTAACACTTCCAAAACTATGTTGAATAATAGTGATGAGAGTGTGCACCCTTGTCTTGTTCCTGATCTTAGGGGAAATGGTTTCAGTTTTTCACCATTGAGAATGATGTTGGCTGTGGGTTTGTCATATATGGCCTTTATTATGTTGAGGTAAGTTCCCTCTATGCCTACTTTCTGGAGGGTTTTTATCATAAACGGGTGTTGAATTTTGTCAAAAGCTTTTTCTGCATCTATTGAGATAATCATATGGTTTTTCTCCTTCAGTTTGTTAATATGGTTTATCACATTGATTGATTTGCATATATTGAAGAATCCTTGCATTCCTGGCATAAACCCTACTTGATCATGGTGTATGATCCTTTTAATGTCTGTTGGATTCTGTTTGCTAGTATTTTGTTGAGGATTTTTGCATCTATGTTCATCAGTGATGTTGGCCTTTAGTTTTCTTTTTTTGTAACATCTTTGTCTGGTTTTGGTATCAGGTGAATGGATAAAGAGGATGTGGTACATATACACAATGGAATATTACTCAGCCATAAAGAGGAACGAAATTGGGTCATTTGTAGAGACGTGGGTGGACTTAGAGACTGTCATACAGAGTGAAGTAAGTCAGAAAGGGAAAAACAAATATAGTATATTAACGCATATATGTAGAATCTAGAAAAATGGTACAGATGAACTGGTTTGCAAGACAGAAATAGAGACACCGATGTAGAGAACAAACGTATAGAGACCAAGGTGGGAAAGTGGTGGGGTGGTGGGTGGGGTATGAATTGGAGGATTGGGACTGACATATATACATTAATACGTATAAAATAGATAACTAATAAGAACTTGCCATATAAATAATAAATAAAATAAAATTTTAAAATATTAAAATAAATATGTCATTTATTATAAACATTATGAATAGTTTTCTCATTAATGCTTGCCTTTGAATTCTTAAATTATTTTATTTCACAATTTACATTTTTTTTTAACATCATTGGGAAAGTGGCTGGAGTGTGTGATGATGTGATGAATTGGGAGATTTGGATTGACATATATACACTAAGATGTATAAAATGGAAAACTAATAAGAACCTGCTGTATAAAAAATAAGTAAAATAAAATTCAAAAATTCAGAAAAAAAAAGGATAATAGTACATGACTTTAACTCCCCACTTACAGCAATGGACAGATCATCCAAACAGAAAATAAATAAGAAACACAAGCTTTAAATGACTCATTAGACCAGATAGACTTAATTTATATTTATAGGACATTCCATGCAAAAACAACAGAATACACTTTCTTCTCAAGTGCACACAGAACATTCTCCAGAATAGATCACATCTTGGGTCACAAATCAAACCTTGGTAAATTTAAGATAACTGAAATTGTATCAAGCATCTTTTCCAACCACAACACCATGAGACTAGATATTAGTTACAGGGGAAAAAACTGCAAAAAATGCAAACACATGGTTAAACAATATGTTACTATACAACCAAGAGATCACTGAAGAAATCAAAGAGGAAATCAAAAAATACCTTGAAACAAATGACAATGAAAACACGATGACCCTAAACCTTTGGAATGCAACAAAAGCAGTTCTAAGAGGGAAGTTTATTGCAATTCAATCCTACCTTAAGAAACCAGAAAAATCTCAAGTAAACAACTTAACCTTACACCTAAAGCAATTAGAGAAAGAAGAATAAAAAAACAGAAAAAAACCCCAAAAGTTAGCAGAAGGAAAGAAATCATAAAGATCAGATCAGAAATAAATGAAAAAGAAATGAAGGAAACAATAGCAGAGATCAATTAAACTAAAAGCTGGTTCTTTGAGAAGTTAAACAAAATTGATAAACCATTAGCCAGACTCTATAGTAAAAAAAGGGAGAAGACTCAAATCAACAGAATTAGAAATGAGAAAGGAGAAATAACAACTGACACTGCAGAAATACAAAGGATCATGAGAGACTACTACAAGTAACTGTATGCCAATAAAATGGACAACCTAGAAGAAATGGACAAATTCTTAGAAAAGTACAACCTTCTAAGACTGAACCAGGAAGAAATAGAAAATATAAACAGACCAATCACAAGCACTGAAATTGAAACTGTGATTAAATATCTTCCAACAAACAAAAGCCCAGGACCAAATGGCTTCACAGGTGAATTCTATCAAACATTTAGAGAAGAGCTAACACCTATCCTTCTCAAACTCTTCCAAAATATAGCAGAGGGAGGAACACTCCCAAACTCATTCTACGAGGCCACCATCACCCTGATACCAAAACCAGACAAAGATGTCACAAAGATAGAAAACTACAGACCAATATCCCTGATGAACATAGATGCAACAATCCTCAACAAAATACTAGCAAACAGAATCCAACAGCACATTAAAAGGATCATACACCATGGTCAAGTGGGGTTTATCTCAGGAATGCAAGGATTCTTCAATATACGCAAATCAATCAGTGTGATACACCATATTAACAAATTGAAGGAGAAAAACCATATGATCATCTCAATAGATGCAGAAAAAGCTTTTGACAAAATTCAACACTGATTTATAATAAAAAACCCTCCAGAAAGTAGGCATAGAGGGAACTTACCTCAACATAATAAAGGCCAAATATGACAAACCCACAGCCAACATCGTTCTCAATGGTGAAAAATTGAAACTATTTCCTTTAAGATCAGGAACAAGACAAGGTTGCCCACTCTCACCACTATTATTCAACATAGTTTTGGAAGTTTTAGCCACAGCAATCAGAGAAGAAAAAGAAATAAAAGGAATCCAAATCGGAAAAGAAGAAGTAAAACTGTCATTGTTTGCAGATGACATGATACTGTACATAGAGAATCCTAAAGATGCTACCAGAAAACTACTAGAGCTAATCAATGAATTTGGTAAAGTAGCAGGATACAAAATGAATTCACAGAAATCTCTTGCATTCCTGTACACTAATGGTGAAAAATCTGAAAGAGAAATTAAGGAAACCCTTCCATTTCCCATTGCAACAAAAAGAATAAAATACCTAGGAATAAACCTACCTAATGTGGCAAAAGACCTGTATGCAGAAAACTATAAGACACTGCTGGAGGAAATCAAAGATAATACAAACAGATGGAAAGATATACCTTGTTCTTGGATTTGAAGAATCAACATTGTGAAAATGACTATACTACCCACAGCAATGTACAGATTCAGTGCAATCCCTATCAAATTACCAATGGATTTTTTCACAGAACTAGAACAAAAAGTTTTACAATTTGTATGGAAACACAAAAGACCCCGAATAGCCAAAGCAATCTTGAGACAGAAAAACGGAGCTGGAGGAATCAGGCTCTGCAACTTCAAACTATACTACAAAGCTAGTAACGAAGACAGTATGGTACTGCCACAAAAACAGAAATATAGATCTAGTGGTACAGAATAGAAAGCCCAGAGATAAACCCTTGCACATATGGTCACCTTATCTTTGACAGTGGTGGCAAGAATATACAATGGAGAAAAGACAACCTCTTCAATAAGTGGTGCTGGGAAAACTGGACAGCTACATGTAAAAGAATGAAATCAGAACACTTCCTAACACAATTCACAAAAATAAACTCAAAATGGATTAAAGACCTAAATGTAAGGCCAGATACTATAAAACTCTTAGAGGAAAACATAGGCAGAACACTCTGACATATATCACAGCAAGATCTTTTTTGGCCTACCTTCTCGAGTAATGGAAATAAAATAAAAAATAAACAAATGGGACCTAATGAAACTTAAATGTTTTTTCACAGCAAATGAAACAATCAAAAACCAAAAAGACAACCTATAAAATGGAAGAAAATATTTGCAATTGATGCAGCTGACTTGGGGTTAATATCCAAAATATATAAACAGCTTGCAATACTGAAGAAACAATCTGAACAAAAATGGGCAGAAGACCTGTACATACATTTTTCCAAAGAAGACAAATGGATGACGAACAGGCAAATGAAATGATGCTCAACATCGCTAATGACTAGAGAAATGCAAATCAAAACCACAGTGGGGTATTAGCTCACAGCTGTCAGAATGGCTATCATCAAAAAGACCACAAATAACAAATGTTGCTGAAAATATGGTGAAAAGGGAGCCCTTGTACACTGCCAAACGGAATGTAAATTGGTGCACCCACTATGGAAAACAGTGTGGAGATTCCTCAAAAAAAAACTGGAAAAGAAACTACTATATGATCCAGCAATTCCACTCCTGGGTATACATCCCCCCCAAACCAAAACACTAATTGGAAAAGATACAGGCACACTAATGTTTGTAGCAGCATTATTTACAATAGCCAAAACATGGAAGCAACTCAAATGTCCATCAGCAGATGACTGAATTTAGAAGATATATTCCATAAGTATATATGGAACATTACTCAGCCAAGAAAAAGAATGAAATATTGCCATTTGTAGGAACATGGATGGATGTAGAGAATATCATGCTGAGTGAAGTAAGTTAGACAGAAAAAGACAAATACTATATGATATCAGTCATATGTAGAATCTAAAAAATAATACAAACGAATGTATATACAAAACAGAAACAGACTGATAGACATAGAAAACAAATTTATGGTTACCAAAAGGGAAAGGGAGTGGGAAGGGACAAATTAGGGGTATGGGATTAACAGAAACAAACTACTATACATAAAATAGATAAGCAACAAGGATTTACTGTGTACAGGGAATTGTACCCAATATCTTGTAATAACCTATAATGGAAAAAATCTTAAAAATCCCTGAAACACTATGCTATACACCTGAAAATGACACAATATTGCACATAAACTATATATCAAATTACAAAAAAAAAAAAACCAACCTTAACAATCTTATTTAAAAATGGTCAGAGGAACTGAATAGACATTTCTTCAAAGAAGATATTCAAAAGGCCAACAGATTCATGACAAGGATTTCAACATCACTGGTCATCAGGGAAATGTAAATCAAATCTACAATGAGATACTACCTCACACCTGTTAGAACAATTATTGTATAAAAGAGGGGAGATGTTAAGTGCTGGTGAAGATGTGGAGGAAAAGAACAGATGTAGACAATTGATAGCAATGTGAATTGGAACAGCAACTAAAGAAAACAGTATGGAGGGTCCTCCAAGTATTAAAAATATAAACACAATATGATCCAACAATCCTACTTCTGGGTACCTAACCAAAAGAATGAAATCTCTATCTTAAAGAGATATCTGCACTACCATGTTCATTGCAGCATTATTTATAATACCCAAGACATGGAAACAACCTAAGTATCCACCAATAAGAGAATTAGAAAAATATATGTATATACCACCTATGAGATATAGATAGATGAAATATAATAGATACAGATATAATAGATAAATAATATGAAGAATATTATTCAGCCATGTGAAAAATCAAGAAAGCCTGCCATTTACAACACGGATGACTCCTTGAGGGCATTATGCTAAGTGAAATAAGTCATAAAGAGAAAGACAAACACTGTATAACCTTCCATATATGTGGAATCTTAAAAGCCTGAACTCATAGAAACAGGGAAGTGATTACCAGGTTGGTTGCCACGGGTAGCAGAATTGAGTGATGTGTTCAAAGGGCACAAACTTCCAGTTATACACTTAATAAGTTCTGGGAATGTTATGTACAGCATGTTGACTAGAGTCAGCAATATTTTACTGTAAATTTGAAAGTTCCTAAAAAATTAGATTTTTAAAGTGCTCAACAAAAAATATATATAACTATGTGAGGTGATGGATATGTTAACATTCCTTATTGTGGTAATTATTTCACAACATGTACATATATCTAATCATTATGTTGTACATTTTAAACGTACACAATTTTATATAAATCTTATCTCAATAAGCAGAAATTTTTTAATTTTAAAAAAGAAATAATTTGATTTGTAATCTTTTGGAATTGGCTTTTTTCACTAAGCAAAATTATACAGGTATCCATCCAAGTTGCTATGTTTATCTATAGTTTGTTTTCTTTTTATTGGTGAGTACACAAAATGTATATGCAAAAGTTAGTTTAACCAATCTTCTGGGGAAGGCCATCTGGATTGTTTCAAGTTTTTGTTTGCTTGTTCTTTATTGTAATATAATTGACATATAAGCTGTATAAGGTTAATGTACACAACATGTTGATTTGATACATTTGTATATCGCAATATGATTACCAGCATAGTGTTAGCTAACACTTTACTCATGTCACAAAATTATTATTTATTTTTTGTGTTGAAAACAATTAAGATCTAACTTATCAAGTTTGACATTTATAAAATAGTATTGTTGACTATAATCGCTAGCTGTGCATTACATCTCCAGACTTTATTTATCTACTAGTTGCAAGTTTGTAACATTGAACATTTCCCCATTTCCCCCATCCCCTGATAACCACTATCCTACTCTCTGTTCCATGAATTTCCTTTTTCTTTTTTAGATTGGACATCTAAGTTACCTACAGAATCTGTCAATCTCTGTCTAACTTAATCTCACTTATCACAGTGTCCTCAAGGTCCATCCATGCTGTCACAAATAGCAGCACTTCCATTTTTATCATGGCTGAATTATATTCCATTTTTTATACATATATCATATCTTTGTCCATTCATCTGTGGATGGACACTTAGGTTGCTTCCATATCTTGGCTATTGTAAATAATGATGCAATAAACATGAGAGTGCAGGTAACTTTTAATTATCTTGTTTTCATTCCCTTTGGATATATGACAAGAAGTAAGATTGCTGGATTTTATGGTGTTTTTAAAAAGAATTTTTTTTTGTGGATCCTTCATACTGTTTTCCGTAGTGACTGTACCAATTTACATCAGCATCAACAGTGTACAAGTATCCCCTTTACTGAACATAACTTATTATCTCTCATTTTCAGATGATAGCTGCTGATGAAAATTAATCAATCTTCAATCAAAAGGGAGAAATAAAGAATTTTATTCGAGCCAAGCTGAGCATTATAACCCAGGAGAAAGCCTTCCAGAAAATTCTGAAGCCTATCCCGTTTGTTAGAAGTCAAAAGCACAGTCACATACATTTTTGAGACAAAGAATTTTACATCAAAATGACACACTGACATTTTACATCAAGTTCACCAAAGATACATAGTCCAGTTCTGCACATACCAAGCAAGGAGCAGGTCACCATGACCTGTTAAATCAAGCATGCATTCCCTCCTTTCAGGAGGTCTGGTTAATGTATAATGCAGAAGCACATTGCCTACTAAGGAGAGTTCAATATGGGCAGGGAATATGCTATGCTTAAATTTTCTCATCCTGCCTTAAAACATAAATTTTTTTCCATCATAGCCATTCTAAGAGGTTGAGATGATTTCCTGTTGTATTTTTGATTTGCATTTCCATGATGGTTAGTGAATTTGAGCAAGTTTCCATATACCTGCTGGCAATTTGTATGTCTTCTTTGGGGAAATGTCTATTCAGGTTCTTTGCCTATTTTTAAAGTAGTATTTTGGGTTTTGCTGTTGAGTTGTAGGAGTTCCTTAAGTATTAAACCCTTATCAGATAATGTGGTTTGGGAATACTTCCAAGTCCGTTCTATGTAATACTACACAGCAATAAAAAGGAATAAAATATTGATACAAACAAAACATACATTAATTTCATGTACAATATACTGAGAAAAAGCCAAATACAAAAATATTAACCTGTAATTCTAATTATAGGTTAATAATAAACCTAATACCTAGTGAAATATATATTGGAAGAGAAGTGAGGGCTATGTGACAATTCTGACTGAGGAATGAGCACAAAAGAGCTTTCTGGATGATGGAATTAATCTGCCCTTTGAAAGGATTGTAGATGACACTAGTATATGAATTTATGCAAATACATTGAATTTTAACTTAGGATTTGTACATTTGACCATGTGTAAATTTTATCTAATAAAGGAACCATAAACAACAACAAAATGATATGAATTGAAATGATTACTATAAACATTTAGAGGGTCATTATTAATAAAATGGTAAGAAGGAATATTACTTTGTACAGAAAATGTGTATCATCTTATTTACTAGTATATTTTCTAATTTGGGTGGTGGTTAAACAGTTGTTGTCTTTATAATAATTCTTAAAATATACTTATATTTTAATATACCCTTCTGTATGTAAATTTCAGTGCTCACAAGTTTAAAAGTGTACGTGGAATAAAAATGTTTTGCTGATAGCTATGCTAATTTTGAAAAAGAACAAAGGTAAGTGACTTTCTCACCCAGATTTTAAAGATACATAAAACAAGTGAGTTACTGAAGTTAAAGAAACACTGAGTTATAGGAACAGGAGGAGACAAGCTGACCAATAAAACAGAATAGGTGTTTCTGAAAACAAAGGATCTGTTATACAATGCAGAAAGCATAACATATAGAGAGGTTAGAGGATTTGTTTTAAAAGATTGTGATGGAAGTATATCCCATTCTGAACACAAATATAGGTGGATATCACAGCTTTTGCTAGAGTTGAACCCCAATAGAACTTAATAACCAGGTTGGTGTCCTTGCAAACTACATTTCCAGATGGCCTTGCCAATTGGACTATGGTTCGGGCAGTAGGAGGTGATGGTGAAAGATTGGAGAGCAAAAGGAGAAGGGAAGCAGTGACTTCACCAGTGACAATATCTCCTCTGTTTCTCCAGCAACCACCACCTGGTCCATTTCTTCCAGGCTCCTCTGGGTGACTCTGGAACCTGAACCTCCTCTGGTAGCACCAACTCCTCTATGTGTTGTCTAGACTTGTGGTAGCAGCTTCTTGTTACTGATGACCTAAATTGTCTTGCCACCACTTGTTGGAAAATTTGCAACTTAGTTCCCCATATTAAATCCTTCTTATTGAAATAAATGATATTTTGTGGGTTATATGATTGGATCCCAATACCTCGGGCTTTCTCATGTTCCTTTTATTCAATATTCCACAGTCACTTAATATGTTTCCAAAACTCTTAATGTGCCAAGAATTCTTCAACGTGATACAACACAGAACAAAACATACCTCTTCTATTTGAATAATGAGGAAATAGACAATATTCAAATATATAGCTGGGAGTACTAAGTGGTGTGAAGATGAAGCAGAACAAGGAAATATTAACATGTAAGGAGAATGCATAGGGAAATTCTCTCAAATGTGGTAACAATTGGCTAGAGAACTGAAAGAACTAAAAAATTTTTGAAGTAAGTATTTTGTGGGGAAAAGAAAGGCAGTGGGAGTATGCCCGGTATCTTTTGAGACATAAAGGAAACTGGTGTGTCTATAACAAAGTTAGATAACACAAGAAAGATAAAAGAGACAGAGAGGGACTAAATCTAACATGGACTTGAGTGTAACAGTGTTGACTTTCATTCTGGATGAGTTGGAAGCCATAAGAGATATTTGAGCAGAGATTTGACATCACATGATAAATTTTAAAAGATTTACATGAAGATTTATTCGGAGAAATTGAGGAGGGGACAATAGTCCAGATGAGAAATGAGAGCGACTTAGACTTGGGAAGTTATAGTGCAGATAGTTAGGGTTAGCCAGATTCTGGATGTCATTTGAAGGTGGAGCAAGTTTTAAAACCTGGGGTTTACAGGAGAGGCTATGCTGGAGATGTAAATTTAGGAGCCATCAGTAAAGAGATGAAGAGAGTGGGTACACATAAAGAAGAGAAAATATTCAGGACCTGAGCCCTTCAGCACTCCAGTGTTGGAAGAGTCAGCACAGGAGAATGAGAAAGAGAAGCCTGCAATGAGTTAGTAAAACAAAAACAGAGTAGGGTTTGGTGGCCAAAAAAAGTTTCTAGGAAGAGGAATTTACCAGCTACCACAAATAACCATTTGGATGTGAAAATATGGAAAACATTAGGATCTTAAGAAATTTGGTGGGGTTGAATATGTTATAGGAATGGGTAAAAATATAAATGGGAAAGAAAGAAATCAGAGAATAGGGCAGTAGCTGAAGGAGAAAGTGGGTTCATAAGAAGTTTATTTTGTTTTCTGTTTAAGTTGGAATACTTCACTCCCTGTTTGTACTTCAGGGCCCTGGTGATTAGAGAAAGCTTATCTCATACCACAGAATTCTTCTGTCTATGTCCTATTTTCTTGTCTCCCCAAAATTTGGGACAGCTCTGATCCCATTGATATAGAAGAATATGTCTTTTGGTTGAGGACAGCATCTTCCAAGGGCATCTTTCTTGGGAGGCCCCTTGAGAAGACCTCAGTTTTCAGCGCAACCTTGCCTTACAGAAGTTTCTCATGTGGTCTAGGCACTGTATGTCTCCACTAAGCAAACATGGATATGAACCCTAATTTTGCCCCCTTGTAATATTGAAGGGTTTCAATGAGATCAAAGGAATGAATTGAACTTTGGAACAAATCAATGAGAATGTCTTTTTGTGTGTGTGGTAATATACTTTGATACTTTCCTCTTTATCATTTTGTATCTACTGTCAGTGTTTCCTTTCTGGTTACCATATTCTTGCATAAAGCTTTTTATAGTTTGGACAGTCTATTTTAATCTGATAACAACTAACTTCGATTGCATGCAAAAACTCTACAATTTTACTTGCCACAAAACACACATGGTATATGCTATTTGTGTCAGAATTTACATTTCTTATTCTGTATTTATAAAACAAATTTTTTATTATATTTCACTTTATTTTTTTAACATCTTTATTGCAGTATAATTGATTTCAATGTGTGTTAGTTTCTGTTTTATAACAAAGTGAATCAGTTATACATATACATATATCCCCATATATCCCCCCTCTTGCGTCTCCCTCCCATCCTCCCTAATCCACCCCTCTAGGTGGTCACAAAGCACCGAGCTGATCTCCCTGTGCTATGCGGCTGCTTCCCACTAGTTATCTATTTTACATTTGGTAGTGTATATACGTCCTTTCCACTCTCTCACTTTGTCCCAGCTTACCCTCCCCCCTCCCCGTGTCCTCAAGTCCATTCTCTACGTCTGTGTCTTTATTCCTATCCTGCCCCTAGGTTCTTCAGAATGATTTTTTTTTTTTTTAGATTCCATATATATGTGTTAGCATATGGTATTTGTTTTTCTCTTTCTGACTTACTTCACTCTGTATAACAGACTCTAGGTCCATCTACCTCACTAAAAATAACTCAATTTTGTTTCTTTTTATAGCTAAGTAATATTCCGTTGTATATATGTGCTATATCTTCTTTACCCATTCATCTGCTGATGGACACTTAAGTTGCTTCCATGCCTTGGCTATTGTAAATAGAACTACAGTGAACATTGTGGTACTCTTTTCAAATTATGGATTTCTCAGGGTATATGCCCAGTAGTGGGATTGCTGGGTCATATGGTAGTCCTATTTTTAGTTTTTTAAGGAACCTCCATACTGTTCTCCATAGTGGCTGTATCAATTTACATTCCCACCAACAGTGCAAGAGGGTTCCCTTTTCTCCACACCCTCTCCAGCATTTATTGTTTCTAGATTTTTTGTGATGGCCATTCTGACCACTGTGAGGTGATACCTCATTGTAGTTTTGATTTGCATTTCTCTAATGATTAGTGATGTTGAGCATTCTTTCATGTGTTTGTTGGCAAACTGTATATCTTCTCTGGAGAAATGTCTATTTAGGTCTTCAGCCCATTTTTGGATTGGGTTGTTTGTTTTTTTGTTATTGAGCTGCATGAGCTCCTTGTGAATTTTGGAAATTAATCCTTTGTCAGTTGCTTCATTTGCAAATATTTTCTCCCATTCTGAGGGTTACCTTTTTGTCTTGTTTATGGTTTCCTTTGCTATGCAAAGGCTTTTGAGTTTCATTAGGTCCCACTTGTTTATTTTTGTATTTATTTCCATTTCTCTAGGAGGTGGGTCAAAAAGAATCTTGCTGTGATTTATGTCATACAGTGTTCGGTCTATGTTTTCCTCTAAGAGTTTTATGGTGTCTGGCCTTACATTTAGGTCTTTAATCCATTTTGAGTTTATTTTTGTGTATGGTGTTAGGAAATGGTCTAATTTCATTCTTTTACATGTAGCTGTCCCGTTTTCCCAGCACCACTTATTGAAGATATTGTCTCTTCTCCATTGTATATTCTTGCCTCCTTTATCAAGGATAAGGTGACCATATGTGTGTGAGTTTATCTCTGGACTTTCTGTCCTGTTCCAAAGAACTATATTTCTGTTTTTGTGCCAATACCATAATGTCTTGATTACTGTAGCTTTGTAGTACAGTCTGAAGACAGGGAGCCTGATTCCTCCAGCTCCGTTTTTCTCTGTCAACATTGCTTTAGCTATTCGGGGTCTTTTGTGTTTCCATACAAATTGTGAAATTTTTTGTTCTAGCCCTATGAAAAATGTCATTGGTAGTTTGATAGGGATTGCACTGAATCTGTAGATTGCTTTGGGTAGTATAGTCATTTTCATAATTTTGATTTTCCAATCCAAGAACATGGTCTATCTCTCCATCTGTTTGTATCATCTTTAATTTCTTTCATCAGCGTCTTACAGTTTTATGCATACAGGTCTTTGTCTCCTTAGGTAGGTTTATTCCTAGGTATTTTATTCTTATTGTTGCAATGGTAAATGGGAGTGTTTCCTTACTTTCTCTTTCACATTTTTCATCATTAGTGTATAGGAATGCAAGAGATTTCTGTGCATTAATTTCGTATCCTGCTACTTTACCAAATTCATTGATTAGCTCTAGTGGTTTTCTGATAGCATCTTTAGGATTCTCTATGTATAGTATCATGTCATGTGCAAACAGTGACAGCTTTACTTCTTCTTTTCCGATTTGGATTCCTTTTATTTCCTTTTTCTTCTCTGTTTGCTGTGGCTGAAACTTCCAAAACTATGTTGAATAATAGTGGTGAGAGTGAACAACCTTGCCTCGTTCCTGATCTTAGTGGAAATTGTTTCAGTTTTTCACCATTGAGAAACATGTTTCCTGTGGGTTTGTCATATATGTCGTTTATTATGTTTCGGTAAGTTCCCTCTATGTCTGCTTTCTGGAAGGTTTTTATCATAAATGGGTGTTGAATTTTGTCAAAAGCTTTTTCTGCATCTATTGAGATGATCATATGGTTTTTCTCCTTCAATTTGTTAATATGGTGTGTCACATTGATTGATTTGCGTATATTGAAGAATCCTTGCATTCCTGGGATAAACCCCTCTTGATCATCGTGTATGATCCTTTTAATGTGTTGTTGGATTATGTTTGCTGGTATTTGGTTGAGGATTTTTGCATCTACATTCATCAGTGATATAGGCCTGTAGTTTTCTTTCTTTGTGACATCTTTGTCTGGTTCTGGTATCAGGGTAATGGTGGCCTTGTAGAATGAGTTTGGGAGTGTTCCTCCCTCTGCTATATTTTGGAAGAGTTTGCGAAGGATGGGTGTTCGCTCTTCTCTAAATGTTTGATAGAATTCACCTGTGAAGCCATCTGCTCCTGGACTTTTTTGAAGATTTTTCATCACAGTTTCAATTTCATTGCTTGTGGTTGGTCTGTTTATATGTTCTTTTTCTTCCTGGTTCAGTCTCAGAAGGTTGTGCTTTTCTAAGAATTTATCCATTTCTTCTAGGTTGTCCATTTTATGGGCATATATTTGCTTGTAGTAGTCTCTCATGATCCTTTGTATTTCTGCAGTGTCAGTAGTTACTTCTCCTTTTTCATTTCTAATTCTATTGATTTGAGACTTCTCCCTTTTTTTCTTGATGAGTCTGGCTAATGGTTTATCAATTTTGTTTATCTTCTCAAAGAACCAGCTTTTAGTTTTATTGATCTTTGTTATCGTTTCCTTCATTTCTTTTTCATTTATTTCTGATCTGATCTTTATGATTTCTTTCCTTCTGCTAACTTTGGGGTTTATTTGTTCTTCTTTCTCTAATTGCTTATGGTGTTATGTTAGGTTGTTTATTTGAGATGTTTCTTGTTTCTTGAGGTAGGATTGTGTTGTTATAAACTTCCCTCTTAAAACTGCTTTTGCTGCATCCCATAGGTTTTGGGTCATCGTGTTTTATTGTCATTTGTTTCTAGGTATTTTTTATTTCCTCTTTGATTTCTTCAGTGATCTCTTGGTTATTTAGTGGTGTACTGTTTAGCCTCCATGTGTTTGTATTTTTTACAGATTTTTTCCTGCAATTGATATCTAGTCTCATAGCGTTATGGTTGGAAAAGATACTTGATATGATTTCAATTTTCTTAAATTTACCAAGGCTTGATTTGTGACCCAAGATATGATCTATCCTGGAGAATATTTCATGAGCACTTGAGAAGAAAGTGTATTCTGATTTTTTTGCATGGAATGTCCTATAAATATCAATTAAGTCCATCTTGTTTAAGGTATCATTTAAAGCTTGTGTTTCCTTATTTATTTTCATTTTGGGTGATGTGTCCATTGGTGAAAATGGGGTGTTAAAATCCCCTACTATGATTGTGTTACTGTTGGTTTCCCTTTTTATGGCTGTTAGCTATAAAACAAACTTTTATGGTCATAATTATTAATACTTTTGTATTTAACTTTTATGTCAGTGCTAAAAGGTAATTTACATATCACTGGTTCAGTATTACATCATTATTTGTCTATATATTTCCCTTTACCTTTACCAGTGAGATTTGCACTTTCTTATTCTTTCATATTGCTGCTTAGCATCATTTCATTGCAACTTAAAGAGCTACCTGAACTTCTCTGAAATGATTATTTTGAGTTCTTTGTCAGGCAGTTCATAGGTATCCATTTCTTTAGGGTCAATTAGTGCAGCTGCATTTTGTTTCCTTGGTTGTATCATATTCCCCCAAGTCTTCATGGTCCTTGCAGCCTTGCATTTCTGTCTGCCCACTTGAAGAAGCAGTCACCCTTTCCAGTCTTTACCGACTGGCTTAGGCAGGGAAATGTCTACACCAGACAGCTTGGCCAGAGACTCTGTACAGTCCAGTTGTCAGAGACCCTGGGCAGGCTGCCTGGTGACATCCATGGTTGTGGCCTGATGCTACAATCCACAGACAGTCTTTCTTTCTCTTTCGCCAGTGAAAGAACTTGTGGGCCAAGGGGATCTTTCTCAGTGCTGCTCCGTGACTTGTTGGGAGGAGAGTGACAGGAGGAAAGTGGAACTTTTCTGTTCACCCTTTCAAACAGGTCTTTTCTCATTTCTGTGCTGTACCACGTTGATGAACCCTCTCACCTGGATTCCAGGTATCTCATAAAGGAATTTTCATCCATGGACAGTTGTTAAACTGGTGTTACTGTGGGAGAGGAGGGCTGGGACCTCCTATCCTGCTGTCTTTCTGATGTCAATCTCTTTTACCATTTGTTCTTTTGTGTCACATTTAAGAAATCATTGTCTAACCAAAATTGTGAATATTTGCTCTTATGTTCTCTTCTGAAAATTAATGGTTTTAGTTCTTATATTTAAGTCTATGATTCATTTTGAGACTTGTTTGTTTGTTTGTTTATGGTATAAGATAGAGGTCCTGAAACTTTTTGTGTGTGTATATCTATTTCTCCAAGCATTATTTCTTGAAGACTTCCTTTCTCCCACTAAATTTTCTGGTCCCCTTTGTTAAAAATCAATTGACCATAACTTCAGGGTTTATTTCTGTGCTCTCAATTTTATTCCTTTATGTAAAAGTCTATCCTAATGCCTGAATCACACTGTACTATAGCTTTGCATTAACCTTTGAAATTGTAAAGTGAAAGTCCTCTAAGTTTATTTTTCTTTTCCAATATTGTTTTGGCAATCTGGGTCCTTGAGTCCATATCAATATTAATGACAATGATATTATAAATTGACAATTAATGATATAATTGACATTAATGTCAATTTCCACCCAAAAGTAAGCCAGTTGAAATTTGGATAGAAATTTTGTTGAAACTATAGGTCAACTTGGGGGTATTGGTTTACTGACAACACTAAGCCTCCCAATACAAGAATATGAGCTATCTTTCCATTTATGTAGATCTTCTTTATTTTCTCAGAACACTGTTTTTTTGGTTTACACTGGGCAATTCTTGCACTTCTATTAACTTTTTCTGTGTATTTTATTCTCTGTGATACTATTGTAAATTGATTTTTATAAGATTTGTTTTTGGATTGTCTATTGCTAGTGTAAAGAAATACAATTGATTTTTGCAATTTATTTTGTATTTTGCAAAGTTCATAAACTCATTTATTACTTCTAACAGATATTTAGTGGATCCTTGGGAATTTCTACATGCAAAGTTATGTCATCTACAGATAAAGATAGTTTTGCTTTTTCTTTTCAAATATGGTTATCTTTTATTTATTTGTCTTCTCTAATTACCCTCACTAGAACTTTTAATATTTTGTTGAATATACATGATGATAGCTGACATCATTATATTTTCCCTGAATTTATGGTGAAGAAATCAGCCTTTCACCATTTAGGGTGAGAATTTCTGTAGGTTCTTTGTATTTGCTCCTTTTTAGTTTTATTGGGGTATAATTGATATACCAAATAATTCACATTTTGTTGAGATTGTGCATATGCATACACTTATGATACCATCACTAAACTAAGGTACTAACCATATTGATCATCTGGAAGAATTCCCTTCTGTTCCTTTGTAGTCTTTTTTTATTGAACACAACGTAAGATCCATCCCTTTAACATATTATAAAATGCACAATACCATATTGTTAACTATAGCCTTATTCATCATGAATAAAAAAACTTCATACCCATTGGAAAACAATTTCCAACTTCTCTCTCCCCCCAGCCCCTGACAACTACCATTCATTCTACTCTCTGCTTCTATGACTTTGACTATTTTAAAAACCTCATATAAGTGGAATCATGCCATATTTGTCATTCTGTAACTGGATTATTTCACTTATAATAATGTCTGTATGCTTATCCATGTTGTCCCAATGGCAGGATTTGCTTCTTTTTTATGGACAAATAATATTCCACTTTTAAGCAAGATGTAAACACTGACTTGGAACTCTAAAACTCCTCAGAGAAAAAGCTAGGGAAAAACTTCTTTGACATTGTTGGTGGCAATGATTTCTTGGATTTGGCATGAAAATCACAGGCAACAAGGTCAAAAATAGAAAAGTGGACTACATAAAACTCAAAAGCTTCAAAAAGCAAAGGAAATAATCAACAAAATGAAAAGGCATATACGCCGTTTACCAGGGTGAACTCCCTTTCTTTTGCTCACTTCTCACCTATTTTCTAAAAGAGTTTGTTAAGGATTCATGTTAATTCCTTTTAAATGTTTGGTAGAGTTCACCAGTGAAGGTAAATTAGACTGAGCTTCTCTTTGTAGGAAGTTTTAAAATTAGTAACTTAAGATCTTTAATTTTTATAGCCTTATTCAGATTTTCTATTCCTTCTTTGAGTCAGTTTTGGTAAATTTTGCCCTTCTAGGAATTTGTCCATTTCATCAAATTATCTTATTTCTTGGCATTCAGTTGTTCACAGGATTGCCAATCTGCTCTCTTTTATTTATGATTTTAGAAACTTGAGTCTCTTCTAATTCTTTTCCTGGTTAAGGTACTTAAAGTTTATTCACCCTATTTTGTTCACCTTTTCAAAGAATAAATTTGGTTTCATTTGTTGTTCTCCATTGTTTTTCTATTATCTCTCTCTTTTTTATCTTTGTACTAATATTATTACCTTCCTTCTGCTTTCTTTGGATTTAGTTTTCTCTTCTTTTTCAAGTTCAAATATTGAAGGTTAGATTGCTGATTTGCGCTCTTTTTCTTTAATATAGTCATTTTTTTCCATGTCTTTTCCCCTAAACATTGCTTTAGTGCATCCTATAAGTTTTGGTATGTTATGTTTTCCTGTTCATTCATCTTGAAAAGTTCTCTAATTTTCCATGTGATTTCTTCTTTAACTAATGGTTAGGTAGAAGTGTATAACTTAATTTCCTCGTATTTGTACATTTCTCAAATTTTATATTGTTGTTTTCTAATTTAATTCTATTGTGGTCAAAGAACATATTTTGCATTATTTCCATCCTTTACTGTGTATAAAGGCTTGTTTGATGGACTAACTTATGGTCTATTCTGGAGAATGTTCCATGAGTTCTTGAGAAGAATATGTATTGTGATGTTTTAGGTGAAGTGTTCTATATTTGTTAGGTCTTGTTTATTTATAGCATTGTTCAAGTCTTCTTTACACTTCCTGACCTTCTAACAAAGTTTCTATCCATTATGTTTAGCAGGATATTGATATTTCCAACTATTATTGTTGAATTTTCTATTTCTACCTTCAGTTCTGTCAGTTTTTGCTTCATCTATTTTAGGGTTCTGTTGTTACATTTATGCACATTTATAATTCTATATCTTCTTGATTAATTGACCTATTTATCATCCTAAAATGTGCAGATTTTGCTTTAGTAACAGTTGTTGTCCTAAAGTCTATTTTTTATGATATTTATATAGTCACACCAGCTATCTTGCAGTTGCTGTCTGAATGGTATTTCTTTTTCTATCCTTTTACTTTCAGTCTATTGGTATCAGGTCTAAAGTATATTTCCCAATATGTAGTTGGATATTTTTGTTTTTCATCCAGCCTGTCTCTGCTTTTAATTAGATTGTAAATATTATTATTGATACAGTTGGAATCACATCAATTATTTTGATCTTATTTTTCTTTCTGTCTCATGACTATTTTATGCCTCTGGTCCTCTTTTAATACCACCTTTAAAGTAAATATTTTCTAGTGTATCATTTAATTCATTTAGGTATTTTAAACTCTTTTTTTTCTCAGTGGTTTCTCAGTAGTTGCTCTAGAGCTTATAATACACAGCATAAGCTATCAGAACCTACTTCATATTTATACTCACTGAATTCCATAATATATGGAAACTTTACTCCTATAGAGCTCTATTTCCTCCCCCATCTACTTTGTGCTATTATTTTTTAGACATGTTAATATATTACTATATATACTTTCACAGTCTAAAATAGTTACCCCATGAGTTCTTTCATGGTGCATTTAGTCAAAAGAGAACAGATTCAGTATGCTTACTCTATCTTCTTCAGGATCAGAACCCTTCTCCTTTTTTAAGGGAAGCTCTGTACCACAGCAAACTAGTCATATATGTTTAATTTTGGTATATATGGTGTATATATGTGTCTTTTAAAAACTGTTTTCTGTAGATAATTAAGTTCCATAATTAAAATTTTTAAAAAGAAAAAATAAAGAATAAGACAAAAGGGAAATGAACAGGAAGCAGAGAAACACATAAAGTTTGGTAGCAAGAGAGAAAAAGATGATGAAGAGGGAGAAATTATGAAACCATGCTCCATAGGATTAATGGAAGCTGGTGTTTAACAGAAATCATTGAATGCATCTAACAGAGCAGCAGATAAGGGAACAGTTTCTTAGAAAACCCTTTGCTTGTAACCTGCCTTTACTGATTAAGCCTACTTCATTTGTATTTTTTCCCCTTTCTCTAACTGCAAACCCTCCAAACTTCATGAACCCTACATAATTTATCATCAGACTTCTAACCACCCCTATAGATAATACTTCTGATGTATGAGTCACTATAGTAATGGGGGCTTAAGTTGTTTTCCAAAAATTTGGAGTCAGCTCCTGCCCAATACACCTGGCTAAGACTAGCTGAGCCCACTGACCCTAAAGCTGGACCTGCACAGAAATGAGTTACTTCATCTTTCCCCAATCTCCAATCACCTTTCCAAATGCCTGAGACCACTCTGCTTCTTTATATCATAAATATCTCAAGCCTCTGGCCTTTGGAGATGCATATCTGAGATTTATTCTCCTGTGCCCTCACTTGGCTACCTCACAAATAACACTTTCTCTGTTGCAAATGTCAGTGACTCAGTGTTTGGCTTGCTGTTCGATGGGCAAACAAACCTGGTTTTCTTACATATTTGGTGAGCAAGCCAGGAGATAACTCCAGACAGTCCTTTTGCCCATGGTTCTTCAGCCCCTCCAGTATTGATAGCCTGTGGATGAGTCCAAAGAGCTGCCTGGTAGACACTCCACAGGATTTCCCCCAGACCCAAAAAGATCAGTGTTTTCAAGTCACTTTGGCATAACCCAAACAACTCAATAATATTTTTAGGAATAAAAACTATCTAGCACCCAAGAAGTTAAGAAACAATGTTTGGCATCCATCAAAAATTAGGTAAGTAAAGTTATAGGAAAATAGAATCCATGATAAGGAGAGAAACTATTAATGAAGAAAAAGATAAACTAAATAGTCCTATATCTATTACATAAAATAAATTTATAGTTAAACATTCTCCCACAAAGAAAACTACAGGTATCTTCACTGGAAATTTTACCAAATATTTAAGGAAGACATATTACCCATTTTACACCAACTCCTTCAGGAATAGAAGAGGAAAAAATGTTTCCTAACGTTCTATGTGGGTACCATTTTTCTGATCATGGAATTACATGTTCCAAGAAATCATATGTTTAATTGCAAATTAATGCCATGATTGTAAATGAGATTCATGTTCCAGTATATTTTCTTGCTAGTATGTAAAGATAAAGGAAAACTCCCATTTTTTTTCTTCATATTTTTATTTTCCTCACCAGTCATCTCATGAAATCCACTTAAAATTTTGTCACTTTAATGTAGAAATCTTTTTCATTTGCTTCTCTTGAGAACTTTTTGCTGGAAAAACAAAACAGAAACAACCAAATCAACCAACCAATTAGCAAATAAAAACACACATTAAAAAATAGAAAAAAATAAAAATAAGTTTGGATGCCATCCCTGCACAAGTACAAACTGATCCTTAACCATCAGCTTTTTTTCTTAAATTAATTAATTAATTTATTTATTTATTTATGGCTGTGTTGGGTCTTCATTTCTGTGCAAGGGCTTTCTCTAGTTGCGGCAAGCGGGGGCCACTCTTCATCGCAGTGCGCAGGCCTTTCACTATCGTGGCCTCTTTTTGTTACAGAGCACAGGCTCCAGACGCGCAGGCTCAGTAGTTGTGGCTCACGGGCCTAGCTGCTCTGCGGCATGTGGGATCTTCCCAGACCAGGGCTCGAACCCGTGTCCCCTGCATTAGCAGGCAGATTCTCAACCACTGCGCCACCAGGGAAGCCCCATCAGCTTTTTATAATCCAGTAAAATCCATGAGAGATTGACACTCATCCTGCAAAAGGCTCTGCTGACTGTGCAGACTCAAGAAAGCAGCTAGAAAGTGCTGCTCTCACTTGGTCTTTTTAGACCTCTGACCAAAGACACCTTTGGAAAGTCAAGGGGTGAGTTGAAAATCTTAACCCCATTTGTTATGCAGTAAAATGTGTCCCTTCAAAAATTCATATGCTGAAGCCTTAACTCTCAGTATCTCAGAATATGAGATTGTCATATTTAGAAACATGGTTCTTGCAGATATAATTAATTAAGATGAAGTCATACTGGACTAGGTTGGGCCCCTAAACCAATTTGACTGGTGTCATTATACAAAGGGGATATTTGGACGTAGAGACATGCCAGGGAGATGCCATGTGGAGACTGGAGTTAAGCTGCCACAAGCCAAGGAACTACCAGAAACCAGGAGAGACCTGGAACAGACCCTTCCCTAGAGCCCTCAGAGGGAGCATGGCCCTGCCAACAACTTCAGCTCAGACTTCCAGGCTCCAGAACTGTGAGACAATACATTTCTGTTGTTTAATTCACTCAGTTTGTGGAACATTATTATTGAAGCCCTAGGTTACGAAGATAGCATATTCCTCATATTAAAAGACTTTTACCAGTTTCTTTTTTCCCCATCCTTGATACTTTCCATTACTTGTAGTGACAAAATTTGCCTGAATCTTGCAAGCACCTACACAAGATTTATTTCTTTATTATCTTTTCAAAGAGAGTCTTTATTTTTTTTCTTTTAAAAAGTTTTTTTAACATCTTTAATGGAGTATAATTGCTTTACAATGGTGTGTTAGTTTCTGCTTTATAACAAAGTGAATCAGCTATATATATACATATATCCCCATATCTCCTCCCTCTTGCATCTCCCTCTCACCCTCCCTAACCCACCCCTCTAGGTGGTCACAAAGCACCGAGCTGAGCTCCCCGTGCTGTGTGGCTGCTTCCCACTAGCTACCTATTTAGCATTTGGTAGTGTATATATGTCCATGCCACTCTCTCACTTCGTCCCAGATTACACTTCCCCCTCCCCGTATCCTCAAGTCCATTCTCTACGTCTGCATCTTTGTTCCTGTCCTGCCCCTAGGTTCTTCAGAACCTTTTTTTTTTTTTTTTTAGATTCCATATACATGTGTTAGCATACGGTATTTGTTTTTCTCTTGCTGACTTACTTCACTCTGTATGACAGACTCTAGATCCATCCACCTCACTACAAATAACTCAATTTTGTTTCTTTTTATGGCTGAGTAGTATTCCATTGTATATATGTGCAACATCTTCTTTATCCATTCATCTGTCGGTGGACACTTAAGTTGTTTCCATGTCCTGGCTATTGTAAATAGTGCTGCAGTGAACATTGCGGTAAATGACTCTTTTTGAATCATGGTTTTCTCAGAGTATATGCCCAGTAGTGGGACTGCTGGGTCGTATGGTAGTTCTATTTTTAGTTTTTTAAGGAACCTCCATACTGTTTTCCATAGTGGCTGTATCAATTTACATTCCCGCCAACAGTGCAAGAGGGTTCCCTTTTCTCCACACCCTCTCCAGCATTTATTGTTTGTAGATTTTCAGAATGGCCATCACCAAAGAGTCTTTAACTCAACATGATCTTCCTAACATTGTTCCTTCACTGGTCATCCCATTTCTTTTCCCTTTATATCCCCTACTCTTATGGATCTGAGGATCATGAAATACTATCATGAGGGCAGGTAGGATATGCCCTCACAACAGAGCTAATTACTGTCTCTTCAGCACTAAAACTACCAATGAGAACAAGGCAGAGAGGAATCTCTGCAGTCTAGACTGGAACTCATAATGGTTAGAAATGACCTTGCTACTTGTGAAGGCAATGACCCAAGATGGAAGTATCCCAGGCAGGCTCAGCCTTCCCAGTGATCTGAGGGACCCACTCTGTGTTTTGTCTTTCTCACTCACAGATCCAAAGCACACAGTCTCTCCCAGGGGATGGCTAGAAGCATTACTCACTTATTTTCCACATCCTGGATGGTGTCAAGCAGAGGCAGATTTCTGGTTTCAGGTTGGAAAGGGACAACAAGACTAGCAATAATGGGACATACTCCATAGATGATCCAGGGCAGAGTGGGTAGATACACCACCAGGGTCATCAAGAGGGGAGCCAGAGCTGACCCACACCTACTAGCCATTACATCTAATCCCAAAGCTTTTGCCCTGAGGGGTAAACAAGAATACATAATAATCCAGTAAAAATCCACACATGTAACTTATGATCTATTACTTTGATGTGATTATGGAACACACTAAAACACAATTATTACATATGTGGGCTTTACGAAAACACTTGTTTTTGTGATTTGCTCTGTGATTTTCTAGCTGCCTTTGACAAGGTCAAAATGTGTTAAGACCCATTTTCATCATTTTAATAAAAACAGATGTATTGAAGTACTGCTTAGCACAGTACCTGGCACCAAGTCAGCTTTTTTGATAAACTTTGGTGATAATTGTTTTTTAGTATGTTGTTACTATTACAAAAAATTGCTTTATAATTAACATTTCTTATTATGTTATTCCACAATAAGCATCAATTAGCTGGGAAAGTCCTATTTTTTTGGCCCTGGAGGGATATTCAAAGTTCTTTATTTTTGATTTTCCATTTTTCTATTCTAGTAGTACAGTTTACAGCTATTAGATGATAAACAATAAAAAGTCACTTTTTAGAAAATCCATATCCAAAGCCAACCTCAAGTACACAGTAATTAAGGTTAAATCCACTTTTTGTTTTTGTTTTTAGTTTCTAATATGTTTGGTGCTTTATATTTCTGTTTTACACTCATAACTGGAACTTACAAATGGGCAACTACTACCTTATTATTAGTGGAATTAGAACATTTTCCTGGTCCCTTTCCTAAACCACAAATTATATTAAACTACTGGACACTTTATATCAATCTTTACTCAGGCTTCGGAAGGATATAAAAAAATCCTTATACCTGAGGAGAGTGGGGATGAGTTCATTACAGTGGACAGAATAACTGGTGATAGAAGCGGCAACACAGCTGATTCCCACACTTGCCAAAGTCACACGCAGGGTCTGCATTTCTAGAGAGAGGAAGACCAGTGAGATTAAGAAAGCTGTGTTCAAGGAATCAGCATCCACCAAATTTATTCAGGACAAACAACTCTACAGGTTATTTGTATGTTTGAAATAGATTGTAGAAAATATTACAGCAGCAGGATCATGGAGTCTTTTATAAACTGAGAAAGATAAAGTTATCAACATAGGTTGTAAAATGTACATAAAATTATCTCGGTTAATTGTAGCAAATCTCTCTGTATATCTGAGATTTGCCAAAGAAGAAGAAGAAAAGGTGAGTGTGGCAGAAACTTGCTTTTAGTTATTCTGTCCAGTACTTGCTCTATGCTTATTATAGAAGGTAGGACTGTCATGTGGACAATTACTGGGTCTAAGTCTCAGCTCTAACCTTGAGGACTTTACAATTAAAATGCAGAATTTAAAGTGACCAGTCATCCTGGTTTTCCTGGGAATTAGGAGGTTTTAGCAATGTGAGATTTTCATTAATAAAACCTGGAAAGTCCCAGACAAACCTCAATGAGTCAGTCAACCTAGTGTAGATACAGCACTGCCATAGGGTGAATATGGCACAAGAGAGTAATAGACGGACAGGGCCTTTCTGTTAGTGGACAGGCTGAAGAGAAGCTGGATCTACATCAATGTTAGACATGAGGAACCAAGAATGGAAACTTCTATTCGGAAAAAAGGAATTTGGGACCACTAAAAAAAATTTCAGAGAAACGGTTTTCTGCACAGTATAAAAAGAAATCTAATTATAGCTTTATAATATTGGAAAGAACTCTCGTGTAAGGGAGTAAGCCTGCATCATTAATGATATTCTAAAGAGCAGAGTCCACCCATCTGTAATGCTGTGAAGCATATTCTTGCATTGGGAGATGGTGAAGCATAGTGCCCACTAAGGTTCTACTAATCATTACATACCATCTTTCTATTAACTTGTAAAGTAATCTAACAGGGAATGGACAAGGCTTTTAATCTGCTTAAATTCTATTCCTACTGTTCACTCCTTCATTCCTTGAAAAAGGGGGATTTTTTTCATTTCCTGGGAGACTCTCATGAGCAAGAGCTGCAGTCATGGTGACTTAACACCACACTCTTGTGTGGGTATGTAGAGACAGGGAAGTGACTAGTCATCAAAGCTGGTAATGAAGAGCCCAAACAGAGGGAGTGACCATGCTGTGTCCTCACCTGGGGGATCACTGCAAGGCCTCAGCCCTCCATGTTTGTTATTTGAAGTGTGAATGGACAAAAGGCAGGTAAACAATTGTTGTCCTAGAGAAATAATCTGGGATAAATTGTACCAATTTAAGACACTTCACAATGTGATGAGACGAACATATGCCTGATTTGCCCCTCGCTGACCTTTAGTTTTTTTCCCAAAAATTTTTAGCAGAATTTCTCATAAACCATCAGATTGGTTTAGGGGAATACTTAGCGCATAACTGGTACCTCTTTTCAAACCTGACTTCAGACAAGTGTGACCAATACAATCCCTGAAGGGTGGGAAACAGACACTTTTTTCCCCAAAGTCCAGTCTTCTCTCACCTTGGGGCACAAACGTGTTGGTCAAAATGGAAAGTCCCACCAGGAACATGAAAAGCATCTGGGTTGGTCGACGGCCCATATAATTCAATACTAGAAGTGCAAGACATCGGGCTAAGGCAGTGAGAGCTCCAAAGATTACCTGGAACAGGAAAATATTGCTCCCAAAGTGCTGTAAATTGATAAAGATGCCAAAAAAGGGTATTGTGCTTGCAAATCTGTAGTGAACAAAAGAGGAAAGACACAAGCTGTAAGATTTAGAGCCAACGTGTTGCAGTCGATTATTATATTGACCCAGGCAGCCAATGATCAATATTTAAGAATAAAGGTCTAGTCTGATTTGTATAACACTTCCTTTTAGGGTGATAAAGTTACCATTAAAATAACATGGCTATAAAGGAAAACGATATTCCTTTTGTCCTTCTTTTTTTTGAGTCCCTAAGCATAGAGTTGGCAGTGACGGGAAAACATAACCTGACTCAATCACCAAACTGGATGGTATAGAGAATTTGAATATATGAGCATTAAAACTTAAAATTTAGGGAAATCATTTCTTTTTGAGAGTTGTCTGTATGCTGTGAGTCCTCCCTCTATTCCGCCAACCCCAATACTGTAAAGCATTTCCCTTTTCTCAACTAGTGACTGAAACTGCAAAGAAACTACCTGTGTCCCCTTGACTGGACGCATAGTGTCCTGGTTTCAAACACAGTTCTGGGAAATTTAAAGTTCATATCAGAGTCCTTGGGGCTAAAAGAAAATGTAAGAATTCAGGAAAGCAAATATGTACCAACTGTGCCATCAGAAATGGAAGCAAAGATTCCCACTGTGGATCTACCTTTTACCCAAAGAGCATCTAAGGGAAAGGAGTCCACCTAAAAGATCTATTTCACCCAGAGAGAGACAGATTTAGGTATTGCAATAAAAGAAACCATCACACTAAATAGGCATTTCTCCAAAGAAGATATACAGATTGTCAACAAACACATGAAAGAATGCTCAACATCATTAATCATTAGAGAAATGCAAATCAAAACTACAATGAGATATCATCTCACACTGGTCAGAATGGCCATCATTAAAAAATCTACAAACAATAAATGCTGGAGAGGGTGTGGAGAAAAGGGAACCCTCTTGCACTGTTGGTGGGAATGTAAATTGATACAGCCACTATGGAGAACAGTATGGAGGTTCCTTAAAAAACTAAAAATAGAACTACCATATGACCCAGCAATCCCACTACTGGGCATATACCCTAAGAAAACCATAATTCAAAAAGAGTCATGTACCAAAATGTTCATTGCAGCTCTATTTACAACAGCCAGGACATGGAAGCAACCTAAGTGCCCATCGACAGATGAATGGATAAAGAAGATGTGGCACATATATACAATGGAATATTACTCAGCCATAAAAAGGAACAAAACTGAGTTATTTGTAGTGAGGTGGATGGACCTAGAGTCTGTCATACAGAGTGAAGTAAGTCAGAAAGAGAGAAACAAATACCGTATGCTAACACATATATATGGAATGTAAAAGAAGAAAAAGAAAAAAATGGTCAGAAGAACCTAGGGGCAAGACAGGAATAAAGATGCAGACCTACTAGAGAATGGACTTGAGGATACGGGGAGGGGGAAGGGTAAGCTGGGACAAAGTGAGAGAGTGGCATGGACATATATACACTACCAAACGTAAAATAGATAGCTAGTGGGAAGCAGCCGCATAGCACAGGGAGATCAGCTCCGTGCTTTGTGACCACCTAGAGAGGTGGGATAGGGAGGGTGGGAGGGAGGGAGATGCAAGAGGGAAGAGATATGGGGACATATGTATATGTATAACTGATTCACTTTGTTATAAAGCAGAAACTAACACACCATTGTAAAGCAATTATACTCCAATAAAGATGTTAAAAAAGAAAAAGAAAATAGAAAAAACCATCACAGAACACAGCAATTGCAAACAGGTCTTCTCTTTATCATTATATGTACTTTTTCCTTCCACTCTGATTATCTAGAATTCAGAAACGTAAGTCTGTGTCCTAGTGGATATGAAAAGGTCAAAAAGCACAATGTAGTTAAATGAATAAGCAGTCTACTAGGATATGTCTGGGAAAGATAAATTATACTATTCAGTAGTCACTTTCTTAAGCTTGGCGGTGGGTGTTTATGGTCCTGTGTGCTTTTTGTCCATGTGTGTAAATCTTCAAAAATTCAGAATTTAAAATTTCTCCTCCTGACTATACCAAAGTAAATACTTATATCCCCTCAAGAGATAAGGAGCAAGACTTTAACAGAAGCCCTTGTGCTAACACACAAAAAACTGTATCCAAATTGGGAACAAATAAAAGTCCATCAATATTGAAGTACATAGAGAAATTGTAGTGTATTCATCTAATGGAAACTAAAGCACTAGGGAGGAGAACAACCTACTGTTACATGCAACAGAATGGATGGCTCTTCATGAATGAGCATGAGGAAAGGCGGCCTGTCACAGAACACTTCTATCATTTGTATTATGTGAAGGTCAAGATCAGGCAACACTCATCTGCAGGGAAGGAGATCAGAACCGCTGTTAAGTTTTATTTGGCACAGGAGAGGGCTGTAAGGAGAGAACAGAGTCAGGCAATGGTGTGGAGGTGGCGAATATTGCTGTACCAGATAGTTGAGGGGATGTCTTGGGGAATTAGGATTTTCTATCTTGATCTGTATGTTGGCTAACTTTTTACATACTGACATATTCATTGATTTGTATATATTTCTGACCTCTTCATGTTTCTGTTTGCAACGTTTACTTCAATTAAAATTGAAAGAAAAACGAAGAAAATTAAGTGCCCAAATCTGTACCATGATAGAAGTTCTCAACATCAATCTCCAGAGAAAGACTGAGAGTGTGATATGACCTAACTAACTTTTCATCATATAATCAGTTTCATGTGAGTGTTATTTGGTGTGATTTCCTCATTTTTTCTCCAATCTGTACCATGATAGAAGTTCTCAACATCAATCTCCAGAGAAAGACTGATAGTGTGATATGACCTAACTAACTTTTCATCATATAATCAGTTTCATGTGAGTGTTATTTGGTGTGATTTCCTCATTTTTTCTCCAAATCAGCGCCTCCCTCTCACAGCACTGTTAAAACCTATGAAATACATAGATTCATGTCCCCACTCTTTGAATGTTGTCATGCACTGCGTGGAGCCCACCTCACGAAGAGCAGGAGACAGATCCTCTTACGCAGGTTGGGTGTGCGGAACAAGTCAAATACAGTAGTTTTGGTCTGTGCGGCCTCCAGCTCCTCCTGCATGGTCGCTTTGAAACCCTTCAAGAACGACAAACGTGTCATTTGCCAACACAGTGCCAGGTATTGTGATGAGCACTGGCACCCAATAGGACAGGAGGGATGTGTTCCCTTTCTTTATAACGTAACATATTACACATGCAATCACAGGAGTGAACATGGGGTGAAGAAGGATGCAGGGAGTTAAGGGAGACGCCAGGAAATTAAATGGCAACAATGATATTTTGAAAATGAGGCCACAGAGGTGGGCAGGGCACCAAGGAGAGTACATAAGGTATAGAGTCAGATCAGGAATTGAGCTATAGGAAGAAGCTCTGTACAGTGCTCACAGCTTGTTTTCTATGAGATGGCCATGAAAGACCAGGGAATTTGCATTCTCAACTAGCTGCCCTTGTTAGAAAAGCAGTTTGTCTATCTATAATAAGGAGAAGGCAAGTGTCAATTTGTGTCTTCTCTCCAACCCAATAACCACCTTCCCCTTCCTGCTCACCTCCATGTTCAGGGCTGCTTCAGCATTCTTTATTCCATTTCTATGTGCTACTTTTTTAAGTTCCTTTAAGCCCTTATCTGGGTTATTGGTGATAATCAGCCACCGAGCAGATTCCACCAGCCACCTGATGAAAGAAGGGCACAAAAGTGCAGTCAACTATCTCTTGCTTATTTGTCCTATGGTTAATTACAACATATGCTTTTTACTTTCCATCCAATATCCACCACCAATTGAAGTGGTGGATATTGGATGGAAGGCAAAAAATGTACTACATGCATAGGATCACAGACTTTGCTTTCAAGTTGCCTCTCTGCTTATTCACCAGGAGATTTTCCAAGGGGCTTATGAAGCTTAAGTTTGAGAGTCCCTCACTTGCATAATTCCCTTCCAAAGCTTAGCATGAGATCTGGCAACTTTGTGCCATAGTATATATTCATAATGTATATTATTTTGAAAAAAGAAGTCCCCAAATTATGTAAACTTTTAGGCCAACAAATATTGTGAATACTCCTGCCACTACCAGAAGTATTGGTAACTAACTACATAAATGAGTCACTTGTTTACATCTGCCTTAGTTTTCTTATAAATAAATGGAAACAATAAGCACATCTTCCTTGTTATGAGAATAGAATGATTTAGCAGATGAGTCTGACATGGATTACACTCTTCTTTCTCTCTGTGCTCTTCTCACTATATTAAGCCTGTAGTCATCTTTCTGTGATCTACTAAAGCTAATTCTCCCTAGAGTGTTTTTTTTTTTTTTTTAACTTTTGGGTTTTATTTATTTATTTATTTATGGCTGTGCTGGGTCTTCATTTCTGTGCGAGGGCTTTCTCCAGTTGCGGCATGTGGGGGCCGCTCTTCATCGCGGTGCGCGGGCCTCTCTTGTTGCGGAGCACAGGCTCCAGACGCGCAGGCTCAGCAATTGTGGCTCACAGGCCCAGTCGCTCTGCGGCATGTGGGATCTTCCCAGACCAGGGCTCGAACCCGTGTCCCCCGCATTGGCAGGCAGACTCTCAACCACTGCGCCACCAGGGAAGCCCCTTAGAGTGGTTTTAAGTGTAGGGATGGAATTATCCATAAATAAATATTTGTTAAAATTATTTAAGGGAAGAGGGAGTGTTGAACACGTAATGTAAGTCATCCAATCTGCATGTCATTTTCACTTCTGGAGAAATTCTGTTGCTATTTTGTTAAATTGCTCTATGAATAAATTTTCTGCCTCTTCTTTATCCAATTTCATCTGCAACATGGAAAATCATGGAAAACTTTATTGTACCTTTTTCATTCCAAAGCCAAAAAATTGAAGGTATATCTTCAAGTCTATAAGAAAAATAATATTGGAATAACTCAATGACCACAATATTGGGTAAGACTTAGGAAGCAAAATGGCAGAAAACACCTAGAGCTCCCTGGAAGGAAGATCACTGTTACTCCCTGTTCTGCTTCTCAAATCTCAAATTGATCAGAGTGAACAAATGAGAAACCCTGGTTTAGGTCAAAACAACAGGAAAGGGTCCAGGGAATAAGAAAATCAGTATATCCCAATTCAATATGCATTTTCATCCTAGGTTCCCTTAAGTGGAGTGAGAGAGAGGCTCATACCTTGAGGAGAAAAAGAAGACAAAGAATGGTATAGACACCACCAGCTGCAGGGTATGCCAGTCTCGAAAGACAAAAGCCAGTCCTCCCAGCATTATCTGTCCAATACTAATGGCACAGGTTATCAGTGTTATTACCATGGCTTTTGATTGGGACCTTGTCCACTCTACAACTGAAAGAAAACCCAATTGGGATAGTAAAGTCACATAAGGGTGAAATTTCAAGGTTTGGAAAATCAAGAAAATCAAAACTGTTGACTTACTGAGCATCCAGTTATTTGTTATAATGACCACAGCAGAACATCCTGACCAGAAGCGTAGTGAGCAGTAAATCAGGAAGGTGGGAGCAAAGGCTGCACAGGTCCCAGAGATGGCGAGCTGGAGCAAACACCACCTGAGAATCAACTTTCTCCCAAACCTAAGAAACAGAGAGGCAGGTTAGATTATGGGAGCAATGATAATTTGTGGTAAAAAAAAATTAAGAAAACAAAGCATACTTTGAAATTTAGACAATGTTTTAACAAGTGATTCTTTGTACCTGAAACCTTGAGTAAACAAGAGCTAAATCAGCAACAGAAATAGCTTCATACTAACACTCTGGTTTACAAACTAATATTACTAAAACTTCATCATCCAATCCCCAGGAGGACTCTGACGGGAAGTGATACCATACAAAAGAAACTACAATGTTGGAAATTGGAATATACCATGAGCATTCATTGTACTAACATATGTATTTAGCATAGTGGAGAGTCTGTATAGTGTGTAGAACACAAGAGAGCTAAAAGTGTACTTTGGTCTCTAGCACCAGACAGGTGAAGATGCAACTGATGCAAATGATCAGTGAAGCAATGCATCAAAGTGGTTGAAGATTTATGTAAGAGTCACTCTTTGTTGAATCTGTATTTATAAACCTCAAGTAATGTGCTTTCCTAGAATAGAATATACGAGCACCATAACCCAGACAGTGGCTATTATATCAATCTCTCACAGGAAAGAAGTATGTAAAATGGAGAATGAAGGGAAAAAGAAGGTGAAAGACAAATAAGGAAAAGTGAATTTTGTCTTTCATTGGGCATGAAGAAAAGAGGGTCTTAGTAGAGACAACATGGACTAAACGAGATGCGCTAATGTAAATATAAACCCATTGTCTGTAATAAAAACAGACAGACAGTGTTTGGTATTAGGAATTCCTCTGCAATATTTAAAAATAGCATCAAATAATTTCCCCCAAACAGAAAATGGGATACATAAGAACAAACACGACACCAAATAATCATGTTCATAATCACTATCATCATCAAGAAAATAACTTAGAAGAGAAAACTTTATTCTATTATATGTGGACATTTAGTTGCTCAATGCCATCTGCTGAAGAGACTGTTCTTTCTCACATTAAATGGTCTTGGCACCCCTGTCAAAAGACAGTTGGCTATAAATGTATGGGTTTATTTCTGAACTCTCAGTTCTATTACATTTGTCTGTATGTCAATCCTTATACCAGTACCATAATATTTGGTAACTGTAGCTTTATTGTAGTTCTGAAACTGAGATGCATGAGTCCCCTGAATTTACTCTTCTTTTTCAAAATTGTTTGGCTATTTGGAGCCCTGATTTCATATGAATATGTTTCAGCTTTTCTGTTTCTAGAAAAACATTACATTGGAGTTTTGATAGTGATTTCATTGAAACTGTAGTTGCATTAAATATGATTGACTTCATTGATAATATTAGGTCTTCCTACCTCATTAACATGGGATACTTTCCATTTATTTAGGTCTTCTCTAATTTCTTTCAACAACGCTGTATAGTTTTCAATGTGCAAGCCTTTTACATCCTAGGTTAAATTTATTTCTAAGTATTTCATTCCTTTAGAAGATGATGTATGGGTAATACATTTCCTAATTTTCTTTTCAAATTGTTCACTTCAAATATATAGAAAAACAACTGATTTTTGTGTGTTCGTTTTATACCCTGCAACTTTGTTAAATTCGTTTATTAGTTCTAATGAATTTCTTGGGCATTCTTTGGAATTTTCTATATATATATGATCATGTCATATATATATATATATATATATATATATATATATATATATATATAATTATATTCTTATTCTTCCTTTTTACTTTGGGTAAATTTTATTTCTCTTTCTCTCTAATTGCTCTACATAGGTTTACAGTATGATGTTAAATAACAGCAATGAAAGCAGACATCTTTATCTTTCTCCTTATCTTAGTGTGAAAGTTAATATTCTTTCACCATTGACTGTAGTGATAGTTGTAGCTTTATTCCTAAACACCCTTTAAAATATTGAGGAAGTTACATTTAATTCCTATATTATTTTCACCAAGAAAATTGTATGATTTTATAAAATGCCTCCTATGCATCAGTTGACATTATATAGGTTTTTTTCCTTCATTGTATTGATGTGGTATATTATATTGGATGATTGTCTTATGATGAACCACCTTTGCAGTTCTGGGATAAATCCTATTTGTTTACGGTATATAAACATTTTAATATGTAGCTGGATTCAGTTTGCTTGCGTTTTGTTGAATATTTTTAGGTGTATATTCAGAGGGGATATGGCTCTGTAACTTTCGTTTTTCTGATGTCATTATCTAGCTTTGATATCATAAGAACACTGGTATTATAGTATGAGTTAGGAAGTTTTTCTCCTCTTCTGTTTTATGGAAGAGTTCAAGAAGTATTGGAGTTGGATTCAAGATAACAGAGTAAAAGGACGTGCACTCACTCCCTCTTGCAAGAGCACTGGAATCACAACTAACTGCTGAACAATCATCAACAGGGACACACTGGAACTCATCAAAAAATATACCTCACATCCAAAGACAAAGAAGAAGCTGCAATGAGATGGTAGGAGGGCCGCAAACAATAAAATCAAATCCCATAACCACAGGGTGCGTGACTCACAAACTGGAGAACAATCATACCACAGAAGTCCATGCACTGGAGTGAAGGTTCTGAGCCCCATGTCAGGCTTCCCAACCTGGGGGTCTGGCAATGGGAGGAGGAATCCCCAGAGAATCAAACTTTGAAGGCTAGCAGGATTTGATTGCAGGACTTTGACAGGACTGGGAGAAACAGAGACTCCACTCTTGGAGGACACAAACAAAGTAGTGTGCACATCAGGACCCAGGCAGAAGGAACTGTGACCCCATAGGACATTGAACCAAACATACCTGCTAGTGTTGGAGGGTCTCCTGCAGAAGCCAGGGCTGTGGCTCATCACGGAGACAAGGACACTGGCAGCAGAAATTCTGGGATGTACTCCTTGGCATGAGCCCTCCCAGAGTCTGCCATTAGCCCCACCAAAGAGCCTGTAGCCTCCAATGCTATGTCATCACAGGCCAAACAACCAACAGGGAGGGGACTCAGCCCCACCAGTCAGCAGACAAGCAGAAAAGTTTTACTGAGCTCTGCCCAAAAGAGCAACATCCAGCTCTACCCACACTAGCCCCTACCATCAGTAAGCTTCCACAAACCTCTTAGATAGCCTCATCCACCAGAGGGCAGACAGCAGAAGCAAGAAGAACTAAAATCCTGCATCATGTAGAAGGAAAACCACATTCACAGAAGGACAGACAAAATTAAAATGCAGAGGGCTACGTACCAGATGAAGGAACAAGATAAAACCCCAGAAAAACAATTAAATGAATTGGAGATAGGCAACCCTCCAGAAAAAAGAATTCAAAATAATGATAGTGAAGATGATCCAGGACCTTAGAAAAAGAATGGAGGCAAAGATCAAGAAGATGTAAGAAATGTTTAACAAAGACCTAGAAGAATTAAAGAACAAACACCTAGAAGAATTAAAGAACAAAAAACAGAGATGAACAATACAATAACTGAAATGAAAAAAATACACTAGAAGGAATCAATAGCAGAATAAATGAGGCAGAAGAACGGACAAGTGACCTGGAAGACAGAATGGTGGGAATCACTGCCATGGAAAGAATAAAGAAAAAAGAATGAAAAGAAATGAAGACAGCCTAAGAGATGTCTGGGGCAACATTAACAAACCAGCATTCACATTATAGGGGTCCCCAAAGGAGAAGAGAAAGAGAAAGGATGCAAGAAAATATTTGAAGAGATTATAGTCGAAAACTTCCCTAACATGGGAAGGGAAATAGCCATCCAAGTCCAGAAAGCACTTGGATGATTGTTCATCCAAGCCAGAGACTCCCAAGCAGGATAAACCCAAGGAGAAACATGCCAAGACACATAGTAATCAAATCGAAAAAATTAAAGACAAAGAAAAATTATTGAAAGCAACAAGGGAAAAATGACAGATAACATACAAGAGAGCTCTTATAAGGTAACGGCTGATTTCTTAGCAGAAAATCTACAAGCCAGAAGGGAGTGGCATGATATATTTAAAGTGATGAAAGGGAAGAACCTACAACTAAGATTACTCTAGCCAGCAAGGATCTCATTCAGATTCAACAGAGTAATCAAAAGCTTTACAGACAAACAAAAACTAAAAGAACTCAGCACCGCCAAACCAGCTGTACAACAAATGTTAAAGGAACTTCTTTAAGTGGAAAACACAAGAGAAGAAACGGACCTACAAAAACAAAACTAAAATAATTTTTAACATGGTAATAGGAACATACATACTGTTAATTACCTTCAGTGTGAATGGATTAAATGCTCCAGCCAAAAGACACAGGCTGCCTGAATGGATATGCAAACAAGACCCATATATATGCTGTATACAAGAGACCCACTTCAGACCTAGGGACACATACAGTCTGAAAGTGAGGGGATGGAAAAAGATATTCCATGCAAATGGAAATCAAAAGAAAGCTGGAGTAGCAATACTCATATCAGACATAATACTCTTTAAAATGAAGAATGTTATAAGAAACAAGGAAGGACACTACTTAATGATCAAGAGATTAATCCAACAAGAAGATATAACAATTATAAATATATATGCACCCAACAAAGGAGCACCTCAATACATAAGGTAAACGCTAACTGCTATAAAAAGGAAATCTACAGTAACACAATAATAGTTGGGGACTTTAACACCTCATGTACAGCAAAGGACAGATCATCCAAACAGAAAATTAATAAGGAAACAAAAGCTTTAAATGACACAATAGACCAGATAGATTTCATTGATATCTATAGGACATTCCATCCGAAAACAACAGATTACACTTTCTTCTCAGGTGCACACGGAACATTCTCCAGGATAGATGACATCTTGGGTCACAAATCAAGCTTCAGTAAATTTAAGAAAGTTGAAATCATATCAAGCATCTTTCTGACCAAAACTCTATGAAATTAGAAATAAATTGCAGGGGGAAAAAAGTAAAATACACAAACACATGGAGGGTAAACCATACATTACTGAATAACCAAGAGATCACTGAAGAAATCAAAGAGGAAATCAAAAAATACCTAAAGACAAATTACAAAGAAAACACCATGATCCAAAACCTATGGAAAGCAGCAAAAGCAGTTCTAAGAGGGAAGTTTATAGCAAATATAATCCTACCTCAATAATCAAGAAAAGTCTCAGATAAACAATCTAACCTTACACCTAAAGGAACTAGAGAAAGAAGAACAAACAAAACCCAAAGTTCGTAGAAGTACAGAAATCATAAAGATCAGAGCAGAAATAAATGAAAGAGAAACAAAGAAAACAATAGCAAAGATCAATAAAACTAAAAGCTGGTTCTATGAGAAGATAAACAAAATTGATAAATATTTAGCCAGACTCATCAAGAAAAAGAGGTAGAGGACTCAAATCAATAAAATTACAAATGAAAAAGGAGAAGTTACAACAGACACTGCAGAAATACAAAGCATCATAAGAAACTACACCAATTCTATGCCAATAAACTGGACAACCAGGAAGAAATGGACAAATTCTTAGAAAGGTATGACCTTCCAAGACTGTACCAGGAAGAAATAGAAAATATAAACAGGTAAACACTACAAAAAAAGAAAATTGCAGACCAATATCACTGATGAATACAAATGCAAAAATCCTCAACCAAATACTAGCAAACAGAATCCAACAACACATTAAAGGCATCATACACCATGATCAAGTGGGATTCATCTCAGTGATGCAAGGATTCTTCAATATACACAAATAAATCAATGTGATTCACCATATTAACAAATTGAAAAATAAAAACCATATGATCATCTCAATAGATGCAGGAAAAGCTTTTGACAAAATTCAATACCCATTTATGATAAAAACTCTCCAGAAACTGGGCATAGACGGAACCTACTTTAACATAATAAAGGCCATATACAACAAACCTATAGCAAACATCATTCTCAATGGTGACAAATTGAAAGCATTTCTTCTAAGACCAGGAACAAGACAAGGATGTGTACTCTCACCACTATTATTCAACATAGTTTTGGAAGTCTTAGCCACAGCAATCAGAGAAGAAAAAGAAATAAAAGGAATACAAATTGGAAAAGAAGAAGTAAAACTGTCACTGTTTGCAGAGGACATGATACTATACATAGAGAATCCTAAAGATGCCACCAGAAACCTACTAGAGCTAATCAATGAATTTGGTAAAATTGCAGGATACAAAATTAATGCACAGAAATCTCTTACATTACTATACACTAACAATGAAAGATCAGAAAGAGAAATTAAGGAAACAATCCCATTCACCTTTGCAACAATAAGGATAAAATACCTAGGAATAAACCTACCTAAGGAGGTAAAAGACATGTACTCAGGAAACTGTAAGACACTGATGAAAGAAATCAAAGATGACACAGATGGAGAGATATACCATGTTCTTGCAATGGAAGAAAAACTAGAAATAGACTACCATATGATCCAGCAATACCACTTCTGGATACATATCTGAAAAGAAAAAATACACCATTCAAAAAGATAAGTGCATACAAATGTTCATAGCAGCATTATTTACAATAGAAAAGATATGAAAGCAACCTAAGTGTCCATCAACAGATGAATGAATAAAGAAGATATTATATATATATATACATATATACATACAATGGAATATTACTCAATGATAAAAAAGAAGGAAATTCTACAATTTGCAAAACTGTGGATGGGCCTACAGAGTATTATGCTTAGAGAAAAAAGTCAGACAGAAAAAGACAAATACTCTGTGTTTTCATTTATATGTGGAATCTAAAAAATAATACAAATGAATTATGTAATTATACAGAAACAGACTCACAAACTAGTGGTTACCAATGGGGAAAGGGAAGGGCGGGGGAGGCAAGATAGGGGATGAGATTAAGAGACATAAACTACTATGAATAAAATAGATAAGCCACAAGGATAAATTGTAGAGCACAGATAAATGTAGCTGTTAATTTGTAATAACTTTAAATGGAATATAATCTATAAAAATATTGAATCACAATTTTATGTACTTGAAACTAATACAATACTATAAATTGACTATATTTAAACTTTTTTAAAAAGACCTGATAATTTCACAGGTGAATTCTTTTTTTTTTTTTTTTTAAACTTTGGGTTTATTTTATTTATTTATTTATTTATTTATTTATGGCTGTGTTGGGTCTTCGTTTCTGTGCGAGGGCTTTCTCTAGTTGTGGCAAGTGGGGGCCACTCTTCATCGCGGTGCGCGGGCCTCTCATTATCACGGCCTCTCTTGTTGCGGAGCACAGGCTCCAGATGCGCAGGCTCAGTAATTGTGGCTCACGGGCCTAGTTGCTCCGTGGCATGTGGGATCTTCCCAGACCAGGGCTCGAACCCGTGTCCCCTGCATTGGCAGGCAGATTCTCAACCACTGCGCCACCAGGGAAGCCCCACAGGTGAATTCTTACAAACATTTGAAGAAGAATAAACACCAACTCTTCTCAAACATTTCCAAAACACTGAAGAGGAGAATACAGTCTCAAACTCATTTTATTTATTTATTTATTTTTTAAAATTTAATATCTTTATTGAAGTATAATTACTGTACAATGTTGTGTTAGTTTCTGCTGTACAACAAAGTGAATCAGCTGTATGTATACATATATCCCCCATCCCCTCCCTCTTGAGCCTCCCTCCCACCCTCCCTATCCCACCCCTCTAGGTCATCACCAAGCATCGAGCTGATCTCCCTGTGTTATGCAGCAGCTTCCCATTAGCCATCCATTTTACATTTGGTAGTGTATATATGTCAATGCTACTCTCTCACTTCGTCCCAGCTTCCCCTTCCCCCTGTGTCCTCAAGTCCGTTCTCTATGTCTGCATCTTTATTCCTGCCCTGCCACTAGGTTCATCAGTACCATTTTTTTAGTTTCCATACATGTGTACTAGCATACATTTTCCTGTTGTTTTTCTCTTTCTGACTTACTTTACTGTGTATGACAGACTCTAGGCCCATCCACCTTACAAATAACTCAATTTCGTTCCTTTTCATGGCTGAGTAATATTTCATTGTATGTATGTGCCACATATTCTTCATCCATTCATCTGTCGATGGACATTTAGGTTGCTGCCATGTCCTGGCTATTGTAAATAGTGCTGCAATGAACTTTGTGGTACATGTATCTTTTTGAATTATGGTCAAACTCATTTTAGAAGACCACCATTTTCAAGATATCAAAATCAGATAAGGACACAACAAGAAAACTACAGTCCAACATCTCTGATGAATATAGATGCAAAGAGTTTCTCATCAAAATAATAGCAAACCAGGGCTTCCCTGGTGGTGCAGTGGTTGAGAATCCGCCTGCCAATGCAGGGGACACGGGTTCGAGCCCTGGTCTGGGAGGATCCCACATGCCGCAGAGCAACTGGGTCCGTGAGCCACAACTACTGAGCCTGCGTGTCTGGAGCCTGTGCTCCGCAACAAGAGAGGCCGCGATAGTGAGAGGCCCGTGCACTGCGATGAAGAGTGGCCCCCGCTCGCCACAACTAGAGAAAGCCCTCACACAGAAATGAAGACCCAACACAGCCAAAAATAAAGAAATAAATAAATAAATTTATTTTTAAAAAATAAATAAATAATAGCAAACAAAATTTAACAGCACATTAAAAGGGTCATACAATATGATGAAGTGGGATTCATCCCTAGGATGCAAGGAGTTCAACATATGGAAATCAGTACACGTGATACACTATATTAATGGAATGAAAGTTAAAAATCATATGATCATTTCAAAAGATAAAGAAGAATCCAGAATTGGGCGATTGGGATTCACATGTATACACTGATGTGTATAAAATTGATGAATAATAAGAACCTGCAGTATAAAAAAACAAACAAACAAAACAACTAATACTAAACTTTCATTGGATTATTTGTACGGAAATACGTTAATATAAATGTTTCAGACATTATGTGAAATTTCTAAAAATCTTATATGTTCTGCTATAATGTTATAAGTCATAATTCTAGTTATTACTTTAAAATGTATATCTCAGAAATAACTAAATTTCCTTGTCAATTGCACTACTATGAACTTTCATCAAATCTTTAACTGTGGTCATTTTTAAGTCTTTTGTCGTTTACAGACAGTTCTGGGTGTACTCTGATGCTTTTGCAAATATGTTCCTATAAAAGGGTTTCATCCTCAAGGAATTCATAGAAAAGACTCTGACAAGTACAGGTTTCTGGTAACTGTACTGCTGAACTGAATGAATGAGCATTTTCAGAACTCTAATGAAAAACTGATGAACTCATAAAAGTGCTAACAAAAGATCAAGATGAAAAAAAAATTAATTACATGGGACTGAGTGAACTGATGAGGATGATTATAATTTTTGTGACTTTCTGTTTGAATTAAAAAAAAAATCCCACAAGGACTCAGAGGCAAAGAATATACAAATCAATTTTCACTGCAAAGTAAAGGAGCTGTTACAGTGGAGGATTACTGGACTGAATGTCAATATTATGACATAGTATGAGTGTGTTTCATGTTTGGTAATTGCAATAATTGTTGCTTTTGTTGTGGTCATCCATTTACACTGCTTGGTGTCAGTCTATTTATCTCTTGTAAAAATAAAATACAGTGTGTGTGTGTGAAAAAAAAGATAAAGAAAAATCCATTTACATAATACAATATCCTTTCATGATAAAAATGCTCAATTAATTGGGTGTAGAAGGAACATACCTCGACACAATAAAGGTGATATATGACAAGCCTTCAGATAACATCGTACTCAGTAGTGACAGTTTGCAAGATTTTCCTCTAAGTTCAAAGGAATAAAGGGAGCCCACTCACACCACTCCTATCAGCATAATCCTGGAAGTCCTAATCAGAGCTATCAGACAAGAAAAAGAAGTAAAATGCATGCAAATGGGAAAGAAGGAATTATATTCTTTTTGTTACAGATGATATGAACTTGTATATAGAAAACCCTGAAGACTCAACCAAAAACTTTGTTAGAACTTATCTACAAATCCAGTACAGTTGCAGGAAACAAAATCAACTTATGAAAATCAAACACATTTCTATATACCAACAATGAAATATCTGAAAAGGGTAATAAAAGAAACAATCCCATTTACTATAGCATCAAAAACAATAAAATGATTAAGGAGATGAAAGATCTGGACACTGAAAAAAACGAGATGATGAAAGAAATGGAAGTGGACAAAAATAAATGGAAAGAACTCATGTTCATGGATGGGAAAAATTAATATTTTTAAAATGTCCACACTACCCAGAACCATCTATAGATTCAGTGCAATATCTATCAAAATTCCAGTGGCATCTTTCACAGAAACAGAAAAAAACTGTCCAAAAATTTATATGAAATCACAAATGAACCCAAATAGTCAAAGCAATCCTGACAAAGAAGATCCAAGCTAGAAGCAGAACATTGTCTATTTCAAGCTATATTACAAAGCTATAATAATCAAGAGTATGGTACTGGCATATAAAGAGACACATAAACCAATAGAACAGAATCATGATTCGAGAGGTGACACATTCGGAGTCCACAATTTTCAGCTGTAAGATTAAAGGATGTTAGGCTTACAGATGACAAGGGATACTTTCCCCCATGGGAGACTTGAGTATGTGGCAGCCGTGCTGGTCCTCTTACTTTTGGATGACCCCTGCCAGGCACAGGATAACCCAAACTTATCACTCCAAAAATTATGACTCCTGAGTTCTATAGATTAGTTACCTTATATTGTTGAAAGTATTACCTCTAATGAGGCTTTTTTTCTCTTACAAAATTACACATACAGATTATAGCCACAATTAGTTCTAATTCAACTTCAGTACCATCTCACTGAGCACACAAATTTTATAGAAATCAATACTAATTACAGTGGGGTAACCATGATATGAGGACTAATGTGAGAACCCACAAGCATTTAGCTCACTGAATCCTTGGGAAAGGCCTACAATGCTGTTTCTTCAAACAGGCAGAACCTCCTGTCTTGAAGCACCTTTCTCTCACTTCCCATTGGTAACTCCTTCTCACCTTTATAAATGAAGTTTATGGTAACTCACCTCTAACTACTATTCTGAAATGCACCCAGATCTTATGAAGAGGTCATTTCTGTGTCCAGTACAGAGAGCTCTGTGGCAACAAAATGACATTCATCACAATGATTCTAATTCTGCATTTCCATCTATAGCTCCCTTGGAACCAAGGCAACCCACAACGGTATAAATTGTATATTGGTACTCAATAAAGAATCTTTATGAAAGAATTAATCATAAACTGTGAAAACACCACAGAGGAATGGCAGCAGTGATCTGGAGACACTCACCTGTCTGAGAGATGGCCGTATATGAGGCCCCCCACCAGCATTCCAGCCATGAATAAGGATTGAACCACTGGTTTCTGTGACTGATAATCACATACAAGGTCCCACTGGAAGAGAAGGAAACCAGCACAGAGGAGCTTCACAGCATCTTTTAACACTCGATGTGCACTCACTCCAATAGCCCTCAGTGAACACGTCCTGTGATTTCCTTTACTACATCTACTCATCTGTATCATTCATGTCTCAGCTTAAGCATGGCTTTCTCTAGATCCTCAGCTCACTCTCCCAGGTTATACCAGGGCCAATCTTTATATTGACTGAGCACTGCATACCTCAGTGGTTCTCAATCTTTGTCACACATTGGAAAAATTGAGGTTTGTTTATTTTTTTTAATCACTGATGCCTGGATCACGCCTATAGTGAAATACATTCTGATTTGTTTCTCTGACAATCAGTCAGGAAATGGAAATTTTTAAATTAATTAATTTATTTATTTATATTTATTTTATTTTATTTATTTATGGCTGTGTTGGGTCTTCGTTTCTGTGCGAGGGCTTTCTCTAGTTGCGGCAAGTGGGGGCCACTCTTCATCGCGGTGCGCGGGCCTCTCACTGTCGTGGCCTCTGTTGTTGCGGAGCACAGGCTCCAGACGCGCAGGCTCAGCAATTGTGGCTCACGGGCCTAGTCGCTCCGCGGCATGTGGGATCCTCCCAGACCAGGGCTCGAACCTGTGTCCCCTGCATTGGCAGGCAGATTCTCAACCACTGCGCCACCAGGGAAGCCCAGGAAATGGAATTTTTAAAAGTTAATACAAATATTTTCAATTGCAACTAGACTGAGAACAAGTGACCAAGAATAATTTTTCACACATTATATTAAGTATGTCCTTGTCTAAACGTCAATATTCACATTAAATTTTAAGCTTTGTGATAGTAAAATTCATACCCAGTTTATTGATTTCATCATCCTCAGTTGTAATGTAAGTGTTTGGCAATTAAAAAGATAAACAATCACTGAAAGAATAAAAGAGAGCTGGTTATACTATCTACTCAGTAACTGAATATTTGAACAGTGCCTATTTATGTTATTCTAAACACCCACACCATGTACTCAGAAGAGGTAAATGGGGCCTTTACCTCAGTCACGATGGTGGAGGAGAAGGAGCTTCGGTCATACACCCAGCCATCCACACAGGGCTCCGTGTCCAGGTCAGTCATGTTGGGGAAGGTCCCGTTCAGTTGAAGGAGCTGCCACTGGGGGAGGAGGAAGCGATGACATTTCTCTGGTTTCAAGTTAGAATCCAACGGGATGAAGATTCTCAGGAGGACATCAGGGCTGAGGACCCCAGTGTCATTATCAGAGACAGTGTCATTATCAAGGATGGGGACCCAGCAGCGATGACCAGGAATGGCGGCAGTGAAGTTCTCCAGCAGTATGTGACAGGCTGCTATCATGACCGGAGGAAGAACGAGAACCATCTGAATGATCTGGAATTTTCCCAGGCCACCAACTTCATTCAGGAGCTCCTCAAAGGCCATCGTGAAGAGGCAATTTTCAAGAAAACTCACAATGAATTTGTAGAGATAAGTTCAAAGGGAGAAAAATGTTTCCTTTCATTAACTCACACTAAATCTATGTGACCTCACATCAGTTTCTCATCAATGGTTCTCGTCACTTCGCTACTGCACCAGAACATTGGAAGCAGTTTCCCCAATCTGTCTGGAATCACGAGGTATTAGTTTTTTAAGTAAAGTCATAGAGAAAATTATTTACCAAAGATACTTCTATCTGATGAACATTAAATCTGTTTAAAGGTTTACTCACTTAACGTGCTTCTTCTCAGTGATTCTGTAAAATCAACATTGGACTTTGGCATGTACATGGTCTCTAAATAATCTAAAATATGCCTGCTACAGTCTTCAGTCATTTCCAGAAAATGGAATTTGAGAGACACAGAAGTGAATGCTTTATGATTTTTCTGGGGAAAGAACAGAAAGCAAGTGTTTTTCTTGTTTATACTGACTTTAAATTACAATATTTAACAAAATATAATCCTTTGTTTCTAATTAAAGCATAGTGGAATATGGTGCAATTACTACCTTTTAGCAACTGATATTGTGCTTCAGTTTCAGTCACACCCAGAACTCAAAATAATTGTAAATTCCTTCAGATAGAGATACTGGAGAAAGACAGAGGTGAGCTCACCTAAGGATTTATCTTCTGAGGTTTTCCATTACAGAATATATTAAGGATCTTTTATGTGCTACTGGTCAGAATCCTGATGAATTGGCCATTTTATCAAGATGCTCCTGGCCTCTTTACATCTAGTAATGCTTCTCGATTTCCAGTATGTATTTTACTTATATTAATATAACAATTCCAGATTTCTTATGCTTACAGTTTACATGCTACAACTTCCAATCTGGTATACTTTTAATTGAAATGTTTATTGATATTATTGAAGATTCACATGCAGTAGCAAGAAAAAATATAATGAGAATCTACGTGCACTTCACTCAGTTTCCCCCAATAATAATATTTATAAAATTATAGTATAATAATCACAGCTAAGATATTGAGAGTGACACAGTCTACTGATCTTATTCAGATTTCCCCAGTCAGGTTTTCCTGTACTTGTGTTTGTGTGTGCATGTAATTAGAACTGTATAGTTTTATCACCTGTAGCTTCCTGTGCCCACCGCCATAGTCAAGATACTAAATAATTCCCTCTCCACAGGAAATCCTGTTTTAGTACTCTTATAAATGTACCACCAACCCTTGCTCCTGTCATTCCCTTTCCTACCTTTAGCATCTAGTGATCTGTTTTCCATTATTTAACCTCTGTCATTTAAAAGTTGTTATAAAGAGGGGAGGGATCAAAATGGAGTGGGAGGATGTGGAGCTCACCAATCCTTAACACACATGAAAAATACATCAACATGTGGAATAATTCTCACAGAATACTGAATGGAAACTGTCAGAAGAACTCCTATACAAACAAAGCTGCAAGAAAGATTTCCACATAACAGAGGAGGACAGAAAAAATGCCTATGGTCAGGATCCCAGCCCTGGAAAGGGATCTTCAAGTAAGAGAGAAGTTTTGCAGGGGCAGACCCTCACCCTGAGGAGCTATCTGGTTGAGTCACAGCCTGTACATCGCAATCTGGGTTCCTGCGTGGATGAGACAAGACCTCTTGGTGGCTGGGAGAACCTCTGGGACAGATAGATGAGCTGGAGGAGCCTTGACCCTACACACAAGGAGAGCACACATTTTGGCTCCAATAATCAGGGTGGACAGAACTTTGAACTGGCAGCTACCGCCTTGCTGCACTCCCCAATCTGAGGGGGCAAACATCCCACCCCCACTCACTCCACAGCACATCTTACTGCTGGATCTGGGGCAGAGAGGTCCTGGGAGAATACTGCCAGTGAGACAGCCCATATACCTGACAGAAGTGCAGCCACCTCAATTCCTGCAGCCATAGCGCCCTGACCCCAAGCCCCAGTCTAGTGAACGCGCCAGCCTGGCCACTCCACACCACAGCCTTGCACTAGATCTGGGATGAACACATCAGGGAAAAGGATGGGGTGCATCTGAGTGGAGCTGTGGACACCAACACAGGCAGCGCTTCAGTTCTCTGTGAGCACACGGACCTCAATTGCTTCCATACTCCCCTCTTTTTGGGCAGGGCATGCACTCAAGGGGAAAGAAACCAGATGGAACCTGACTTTCAGAGCTTCTACTCCAAAATCTGGGGAGCAGACCCGCCCATGAGAGCATGGTGATAGGCATGGAGAGGAGAGGAATTCCTGCCTCACTCTGGACTGGCTTTAGATCCCCCAAAACCAGCCGCACCAACCTGAGAGAAGACATGGCTAGCCTCCATTACAAACCAACCCTTGAACCAAAGATATTGGACACACACGGTCTACACCAGGATGCTCCCATCTAAAACACCCCTTCAACAGCACAATATATAACTGTTTCCCCTAAATTCACAGAGATAGAGAAAGTTAAGTAAAATGAAAATTCAGAGGAACTACTCCTAATTAAAAGAACATGAGAGATCCTCTGAAATAACAAAGCAGACCTCACCAGTCTATTACAAACCCAGTTCTAAAAGGAGGTAATAAAGATGCTAAAGGAATTAAGAAAAAATATCAATAGAAACACAGATCACTGTAGCAAGGGACTAGAAACTATATAATAACACTTATCTGTTATTACAGAATATTGAATATAGTTCCCGGTGCTACAGAGTAGGTCCTTGTTTGTTATCTATTTCATATATAGTAGTGTGTATATGTTAATCCCAACCTCCTAATTTATCTCTCCCCCCACCCCCTTTCCCCTTCAGTAACCATAAGTTTGCTTTCTATGTCTGTGAGTCTCTTTCCGTTTTGGAAATAAGTTCATTTGTATCTCTTTTTTTAGATTACACATATAAACGATGTCATATGATATTTATCTTTCTGTCCAGTTTACTGCACTTAGTATGACAATTTCTAGGTCCATCCATTTTGCTGCAAATGGCATTATTTCATTTTTTTTATGGTTGAGTAATATTCCATTATATATATGTTTATATACATACATATATATATGTTTATACACATACATATCCATTCATATGTTGATGGACATTTAGGTTGCTTACATGTCTTGCCTATTGTAAATAGTGTTGCTATGAACATTGGGGTGCATGTATTTTTTCAAATTATGATTTTCTCCAGATATATGTCCAGGAGTGGGGTTGCAGGATAATATCGTAGCTCTTTTAGTTTCTTGCAGAACCTCCATACTGTTCTCCATAGTGGCTGTACTAATTTACAATCCCACCCACAGTGTAGGAGGGTTTCTTTTTCTCAACACTCTTTTCAGCATTTGCTATTTGTAGACATTTTTGATGATGGCCATTCTGAATGGTGTGAGGAGATACCTCATTGTACTTTTGATTTGCATTTCTCTAATAATTATCGATGTGGAGCATCTCTTCATGTGCTTTTTGGCCATCTGTATGTCTTCTTTGGAGAAATGTCCATTTAGATCTTGTGCCCATTTTTTTGATTGGGTTGTTTGTTTTTTGATATTGAGCTGTATGTGTTGTTTGTATATTTTGGAGATTAATCCCTTGTTGGTTGCATCATTTGCAAAAATTTTCTCCCACTCTGTATGTTGTCTTTTTATTTTGTTTATGGTTTCCTTTGCTGTGCAAAACGTTTTAAGTTTAATTTGGTCCCATTTGTTTATTTTTGTTTTTAAATCCATTACTCTAGGAGGTGGACCCAAAAAGATATTGCTGCAATTTATGTCAAAGAGTGTCCTACCTATATTTTCCTCTAGGAGTTTTGTGGTATCCTGTTGTACATTTAGGTCTTCAATCCATTTTGAGTTTACTTTTGTGTATGGTGTTAGAGAATGTTCTAATTTCATTCTTCTACATGTAGCTGTCCAGTTTTCCCAGCACCACTTATTGAAGAGACTGTCTTTCCACCATGGTATAGTCTTGCCTCCTTTGTCTTAGATTAATTGACCATAGGTGGTGGGTTTATCTCTGGGCTTTCTATCCTGTTCCATTGATCTATATTTCTGTTTTGGTGCCCATGCCATACTGTTTTGATTGCTGTATCTTTGTAGTATAGTCTGAAGTCAGGGAGCCTGATTCCTCCAGCTCTGTTTTTCTTTCTCAAGATTGCTTTGGTTGTTGGTGGTCTCTTGTGTTTCCATATAAATTTTAAAATATTTTGTTCTTGTTCTGTGAAAAATGCCATTGGTAGTTTGATAAGTATTGCATTGAGTCTGTAGATTGCTTTGGGTAGTATAGTCATTCTGAAAATATTGATTCTTTCAATCCAAGAACACCATATATCTTTCCATCTGTTTGTGTCATCTTTGGTTTCCTTCATCAGTGTCTTATAGTTTTCAGAGTACAGGTCTTTTGCCTCCTTACGTGGGTTTATTCCTAGGTATTTTATTCTTTTTGATGTGATGGTAAATGGGATTGTTTCCTTAATTTCTATTTCTAATCTTTCATTGTTAGTGTATAAAAATGCCACAGATTTCTCTGTATTAATTTTCTATCCTGCTGAATTACCGAATTCATTGATGAGCTCTAGTGGTTTTATGGTACATCTTTAGGATTTTCTATGTATAGTATCATGTCATTTGCAAACAGTGACAGTTTTACTTCTTCTTTTCCAGTCTGAATCCCTTTTATTTCTTTTTCTTCTCTGATTGCTGTGGTTAGGACTTCCAAAACTATGTTGAATAACATTGGCAAGAGTGGACGTCCTTGTCTTGTTCCCGATCTTAGAGGTAATGTTTTCAGCTTTTCACAATTGAGTATGATGTTAGCTGTGGGTTTGTCATATATGGCCTTTATTATGTTGAGGTTGGTTCTCTCTATGCTCACTTTCTGGAGAGTTTTTTTTTATCATAAATGGATGTTGAATTTTATCAAGAGCTTTTTCTGCCTCTATTGAGATGATCATATGGTTTTTATTCTTCAGTTTGTTAATGTAGAGTATCACACTGATTGATTTGTGGATATTGAAAAATCCTTGCATCCCTAGGATAAATGCCACTTGATTATGGTGTATGATCCCTGTATTGTATTGTTGAATTCGGTTTGCTAGTATTTTGTGGAGTATTTTTACGTCTATGTTAATCAGTGATATCAGCCTGTCATTTCCTTTTTTTTGTGGTATCTTTGTCTGATTTTGGTATCAGGGTGATGGGGACCTCATAGAATGAGTATAAAAGTGTTCCTTCCTCTGCAATTTTTAAAAATAATTTCAGAAGGATAGGTGTTAATTCTTCTCCAAATGTCTGATAGAATTCATCTGTGAAGCCAGCTGGTCCTGGACTTTCGTTTATTGGGAGTTTTTAAATCACAGATTCAATTTCAATACTTATAATTTGCCTATTCATATTTTCTATTTCTTCCTAGTTCTGTCTTGGGAGAGTGTACCTTTCTAAGAATTGGTCCATTTCTTTTAAGTTTTCCATTTTATTGGCATGTAGTTGCCTGTAGTACTCTGTTATGGTCTTTTGTATTTCTGTGGTGTCTGTTGTAAGTTCTCATTTTTCATTTCTAATTTTACTGATTTGGGCTGTCTTTCTTTTTTTTCTTTTTTCTTTTTTTTTAAACAATCACTGGGGATAATTTTTTTTTAAAGTGTTCATTCTATTTTTTTTTATTTACTTATTTATTTATTTATTTATGGCTGTGTTAAGTCTTCATTTCTGTGCGAGGGCTTTCTCTAGTTGCGGCAAGTGGGGGCCACTCTTCATCGCGGTGCGCGGGCCTCTCACTATCGCGGCCTCTCTTGTTGCGGAGCACAGGCTCCAGACACGCAGGCTCAGTAATTGTGGCTCACGGGCCTAGTTGCTCTGCGGCATGTGGGATCTTCCCAGACCAGGGCTCGAACCCGTGTCCCCTGCATTGGCAGGCAGATTCTCAACCACTGCGCCACCAGGGAAGCCTTTTCTTTTTTTTCTTGATGTGTCTAGCTAAAGGTTTTTCAGTTTTGTTTATCTTATCAAAGAACCAGCTTTTAGTTTCATTGATCTTTTCTATTGTTTTCTTAGTCTTTCATTTATTTCTGCTCTGATTTTTATGCTTTCTTTCCTTCTACTAACACTGGGTTTTGTTTTTATTTCTCTATTTGCTTTAGGTGTAAGGTTAGGATGGTTATTTGAGATTTTTCTTTTTTTCTGAGGTAAACTTGTATCACTATAAAGTTCCCTCTTAGAACTGCTTTTGCTGTGTCCCATAGGTGGTGGATTGTCATGTTTTTGTTTTCATTTGTCTCTAGGTATTTTTTAATTTCCTCTTTGATTTCCAAGTGATCCATTTGTTGTTTAGTAGCATATTGTTTAGGCTACATGTGTTTGTGTTTTTCACGATTTTTTTCTTGTAGTTGACTTCTAACCTCATAGCCTTGTGGTTGGAGAAGTTGCTTAATATGATTTCAATTTTCTTAAATTTACCAAGACCTCCTTTGTGGTTCAGCATGTGACCAATTCTGAAGAATGTTCTATTTGCACTTGAAAAGAATGTGTATTCTGCTGCTTTTGGATGGAATGCTCTATAAATATCAAGTCTATCTGGTCTAATGTGTCACTTAAGTCCTGTTTCCTTATTGATTTTTTTTTTTGGGGGGGTCTGGATGAACTTCCATTGATGTAAGTGGGGTGTTAAAGTTCCCCCACTATTATTGTGTTACTGTCAATGTCTCCTTTTATGACTGTTTGTATTTGCCTTATATATTGAGGTGCTCCTATGTTGGGTGTATATATATTTACAGTTGTTATATCCTCTTCTTGGATTGATCCCTTGATCATTTTGTCATGTTTTTCTTTGTCTTTAGTTTTAACAGTCTTCATTTTAAAGTCTATTTTGTCTGATATAAGTATTGCTACTCCACCTTACTTTTGATTTCCAATTGCATGGAATACCTTTTTCCATCCCCTTACTTTCAGTCTGTTTGTGTCTCTAGATCTGAAGTGGGTCTCTTGTAGACAACATATATACGGGTCTTGTTTTGTATCCATTCAGCCAGTCTATCTCTTTTATTTGGAGCATTTCATCTGTTTACATTTAAGGTAATTATCCATATATATATTCTTATTGCCGTTTTGTTAATTGTTTTGGATTTGTTTTTGTATGTCTTTTTTTCTTCCTTTCCTCTTTTGTTCTCTTCTCTTGTGATTTGTTTGGATTCGTTTTTCTTTTTTGCGTGTATATTATAGATTTTTCATTTGCAGTTACCATGAGGTTCTGATATAGCAGTCTATAAGTATACAAGATTGTTTTACATTGCTGATCTCTTAATTTGAAATGCATTTCCAATATGCTGCATTTGTATTCTCCTCCTCTCATGTTTACTGGTTTTGATATCATATTTGTGTGTGGATGATTGCCTGCCTTTACTGCATGTTTGTCTTTATTGGTGAGCTTTCCCATTTTGTAATTTTCTTGTTTCGAGCTGTGGCCTTTTGTATTTCACTTAGAGAAGTTCCTTTAGCATTTGTTGTAAAACTGGTCTTGTGGTGCCAAATTCTCTTAGCTTTTGTTTATCTGTAAAGCTTTTGATTTCTCTGTCAAATCTGAATGAGAGCCATGCTGGGTAGAGTATTCTTGGTTGTAGTTTCTTCCCTTTCATTACTTTAACTATATTGTGCAACTTCCTTCTGGCCTGCAGAGTTCCTGCTGAAAAATCAGCTGATAGTCTTATGAGTATTCTGTTGGATGTTATTTGTTGCTTTTCCCTTGTTGCTTTTAATATTTTCTCTTTGTCTTTAATTTCTGTCAGTTTAATTGCTACGTGTCTTGACGTGTTGCTCCTTGGGTTAATCCTGTATGGGACTCTGTGCTTTCTGGACTTGGGTGAGTGTTTCTTTTCCCATGTTAGGGAAGTTTTCAGCTATTATCTCTTCAAAAATTTTCTCAGGTCCTTCTCTCTTCTCCTTCTGTGACCCCTATAATTCGAATGTTGTTGTGTTTGACATTGTACCAGAGGTCTCTTAAACTATCCTCATTTCTTTTCAATTTTTTTCTTTATTCTGTTCTGTGGCAGTCTTTCCACCACTCCATCTTCCAGCTCATTGATTTGGTCTTCTGCCTCATTTATTCTGCTATTGATTCCTTCTAGTGTATTTTAAATTTCAGTTATTGTATTCTTCAACTCTGGTTATTCTTTGTATTTTCTAACTCTTTGCTAAAAACTTCTTGTAACTTCTCACTCTTTGCATTCATTCTTTTCCTGAGTTCTTGGATCATCTTTGATCATTATTCTGAACCCTTTCTCAGGTAGATTGCCTATCTGCACTTCACTTAGTTGTTCTTCTGGTGTTTTATCTTGTTCCTTCATCTGGAACATATCCTTTTGGCGTCTCATTTTGTTTAAAATTGTATTTGCATTTTGTGTATGTAGTAGCTTAGTTACATTTCTTGACTTGGAGAAGTGGCCCTCTCTAGCGGATGTCCTATGTGTCCCAGGAGTACAATCCTTTCTCATCAACCTAGGGCCAGGGACCAGCTGGCCCCAGGGTCGTCTCTGACCTGTGTTTGCAAACTCAGTGCTATAGGCTGAAGGATTGTAGTTTTCTTGCTTCTGGTGTTTGCCTCCTGGTGGGTGAGGCTGGTACCTACCCACTGGTGGGTGGAGCTGGGTCTTGTCCCTCTGGTGGACAGGGCTGTGTCAAGTGGCGTGTTTAGAAGTGGCTGTGGGCTCAGGAAGTCTTTAAGCAGCCTGTTTGCTGATGGGTGGGGCCTTGTGCTGACCCTGTGGTTTGTTTAGCCTGGGGCATTCCTGCACTGCTTTCTTTCAGGTTTCAAGGTGCATTTAGTCAGAGACCAGAGGAAGTATGCTTAGTCTCTCATCCCCAGTATCAGAGCCTTCCTCCTTCCTCCTTTCTTAAGGAAAGCTCTGTACTATGAACTAGTAATAACTGTTTAATTTTTGTGTATATGGTGTATATATGAGTGTCTTTTAAAAAATTGTTTTCTGTAGATAAGTAAGTTCTATAATTAAATTTTTAAAAAAGGAAAAGTAAAAACTTGGACAAGATGGAGATGAACAAAACTCATAAAGTTTAGTAACCAGAGAAAGAGGGATGTTGAAGAGAGAATAGAGATATTCATAGAAGCCAAGTCTTTGAGTAGATGTGGGGAAATGAGATTCCTTAAAAAATGAAATGTTTGGCTTTGGTCAGGAGAAGGTCATGCTGTGCAAATGAAAAAATGCAGCGTTTGTGGTAAAGACATGTGTAAAAATGAGGTCTCCTCTGTTATTTTTCCCCTTATTGAGATAACTAACTGGGTGCCCATCAGGTAGTACACCTGTAGGAGAAGCAGTGTTGTAAGTCTCAGGAGAGAGGACTGGGTACATAAACTGGAAGACTGGTCCTGCTCTAAAGTCAGGGTTAAATCATCCTGCAAATATAGTAGAATTGCCAGGGAATTCCAAGGATTCACTTTGTAGTTACAGTCTCACATTTACTGGGAAAAATGAGCAACCACAGTCAGTGACTTGAGTCCAAAGTGCAAAATGGAGAGAAGTTACTTCAAACCACATACCTGAGTTCACTGAGTTGTGTAGGTGACACGTGGCAGTTTCAAGGAGCACAGATGGGATGGGATTGACATCTTGCTCAGCAACCTCTTCCCCTGCCTGCACAACTCCATGCACTTCCCAGTCTCACAGAGAAGGGTCCTGTGTAGAGAAAGGCCAGTCTATTCAAAATTTTTTTTCAGGGAGGGGGGATATTCAGGGAGCCTTTGGGTGATCCCTGGCCTTAGAGTAGATGTCCCCAGAGGGGCACTTTGGCAGGATAAGGAATGCGAGCTTGATTCAAGGAGGGGTCTGATGAGTGCCTAAGGAAGAGGGGTCAGGGTTAGGAGGGGCTGTTGAGCCTCCACAAGCTGAAATGAGTAGTTGTTGGAAGAAGTAGGTCTATTGCCAGCTTGGCCAGGACTTGCCATAAATTGGGTTCTGGAAGGTCCCAGCTTTAGATTCATAGAGGCAGGAAGGGGTGGTGAGATGGGGCTCCTGTAAGTCCCACAGCCCCATTATAGAAAACTACTTCTTTCCCCTAGGACAAGGAAATTTGCAAATATACACAAATAATCTTTTCTTCCCACTATGGAAAATAGTTTTTTTATTTTCTTTCACTATAGAATTAAAAATTCTTCACAGAAAAAGTTGGAAATAAAATTTTACTTCACAAAAGATCTAGGCTGTATTAACACACATAGATACTAATGTTAATATTTTGGCTAAATATATAGACATTTATTTCTCACTGTAAGAATAGTGTCCTGTTATACATTTTGGGTTTTTCCTCATTTCCTAACTTAACGTTGTTTTTTCCCCCTCTTCAATGCATACAGTTATCCTTTGTAATAACAGAAGTGGAAGCAGTTTGGATGGATATATTTGAATTTATTAAATCAGAAAATTAAGGTCGTTTTCAGTTTTACTTTGAAACTTTCATTTATGAACAGCCTAATACATGCATTCTATTCCTTTTCATTATTTATTTCTTTAAGGTTAAGTTCTTCCCATTCAGTTTCTAAAATAAAGGTTATGCCCTTTAAATTTAGTTGTATTTTTAAAATAGCCTCATAAAGATTGTGCCAAATTATACTACAGCAAGTATCCCCAGAAATTTTGGTTTTCCCACATCCTCTATAATACTGTTCGACTTTAATCTGATGAACCTTATAAGTTTTAAGTGACATAAAAATTTTAATTTTCTAATTTTGTTATTATTGAGTTTGACCATCTTTTCATATTTTTTAGTCTCTTGCATTTCTCTCAGTAACTGCTCAGTGTCCCTTGAGCAATTTCTTTAAAACTCCAGTGTTTATTATACTTCTTTCCTTAAAAAGACTCATGATGTTAGAAAAAAAAATAGACTCTATAAATGTTACAAAGAGTTTTATAATTAATTGTTTGCTTTTAGCTATTAAATTATTACATTTCACTAAACATGTTTTTTAATATATATGAAATATAAATTTTATCTTTTAATTTTTCAAAATTCTTTTTAATTTTTTTCTTTACATCTTTATTGGAGTAAAATTGTTTTACAATCTTGTGTTAGTTTCTGCTGTATAACAAAGTGAATCAGCTATACATATACATATATCCCCATATCTCCTCCCTCATGCAACTCCCTCCCACCTTCCCTATCCCACCCCTCTAGGTGGACAAAAAGCACCAAGCTGATCTCCCTGTGCTGTGTGGCTGCTTCCCACTAGCTATCTATTTTACATTTGGTAGTGTATGTATGCCCATACCATTCCCTCACTTCATCCCAGCTTACACTTCCTCCTCCCCATGTTCTCATGTCCATTCACTACATCTGTGTCTTTATTCCTGTCCAGCTCCTAGTTCTTCAAACCCCACCTTTTCTTTTAGATTCCATATATATATGTTAGCATACAGTATTTGTTTTCCTCTTTCTGACTTACTCCACTCTGTATGACAGACTCTAGGTCCATCCACCTCACTACAAATAACTCAATTTCGTTTCTTTTTATGGCTGAGTAATATTCCATTGTATATATGTGCCACATCTTCTTTATCCATTCATCTGTCGATGGACACTTAGGTTGCTTCCATGTCCTGGCTATTGTAAATAGTGGTGCAATGAATATTGTGGTACATGACTCTTTTTGAATTATGGTTTTCTCAGGGTATATGCCCAGTAGTGGGATTGCTGGGTCATATGGTAGTTCTATTTTTAGTTTTTTAAGGAAGCTCCATACTGTCCTCCATAGTGGCTGTATCAATTTGCATTCCCACCAACAGTGCAAGAGGGTTCCCCTTTTTTGACACCCTCTCCAGCATTTATTGTTTGTAGGTTTTTTGATGATGACCATTCTGACGAGTGTGAGGTGATACCTCATTGTAGTTTTGATTTGCATTTCTCTAATGATTAGTGATGTTGAGCAACCTTTCATGTGTTTGTTGGCAATCTGTATATCTTCTTTGGAGAAATGTCTATTTAGGTCTTCTGCCCATTTTTGGATTGGGTTGTTTGTTTTTTTGATATTGAGCTGCGTGAGCTGCTTGTATATTTTGGATATTAATCCTTTGTCCATTGCTTTGTTTACAAATATTTTCCCCCATTCTGAGGGTCGTCTTTTCATCTTGTTTATGGTTTCCTTTGCTGTGCAAAAGATTTTAAGTTTCATTAGGTCTCATTTGTTCATTTTGTTTATATTTCCATTTCTCTAGGAAGTGGGTCAAAAAGGATCTTGCTGTGATTTATGTCATAGAGTGTTCTGTCTATGTTTTCCTCTAAGAGTTTTAGAGTGTCTGGCCTTACATTTAGGTCTTTAATCCATCTTGAGTTTATTTTTGTGTTAGGGAGTGTTCTAATTTCATTCTTTTACATGTATCTGTCCAATTTTCCCAGCACCACTTATAGAAGAGGCTGTCTTTTCTCCATTGTATATTCTTGCCTCCTTTATCAAAAACAAGTTGACCATATGTGTGTGGGTTTACCTCTGGGCTTTCTATACGGTTTGATTGATCTATATTTCTGTTTTTGTGCCAGTACCATACTGTCTTGATTACTGTACCTTTATAATATAGTCTGAAGTCAGGGAGCTTGATTCCTCCAGCTCCGATTTTCTTTCTCACGATTGCTTTGGCTATGCGGGGTCTTTGTGTTTCCATATAAATTGTGAAATTTTTTGTTCCAGTTCTGTGAAAAATGCCATTGGTAGTTTGAAGGGATTGCATTGAATCTGTAGATTGCTTTGGGTAGTAGAGTCATTTTCACAATGTTGATTCTTCCAATCCAAGAACATGGTATATCTCTCCATTAGTTTGTACGAATCATCTTTAATTTCTTTCATCAGTGTCTTATAGTTTTCGGCATACAGGTTTTTGTCTCCTTAGGTAGGCTTATTCCTAGGTATTTTATTCTTTTTGTTCGAATGGTAAGTGGGAGTGTTTCCTTAATTTCTCTTTCAAATTTTTCACCATTAGTGTATAGGAATGCAAGAGATTTCTGTGCATTAATTTTGTATCCTGCTACTTAACCAAATTCATTGATTAGCTCTAGTAATTTTCTGGTAGCATCTTTAGGATTCTCTATGTATAGTATTGTGTCATCTGCAAACAGAGACAGTTTTACTTCGTCTTTTCCAATTTGAATTCCTTTTATGTCTTTGTCATCTCTGATTGCTGTGGCTAAAACTTCCAAACTCTGTTGAATAATAGTGGTGAGAGTGGGCAACCTTGTCTTGCTCCTAATCTTAGTGGAAATGGTTTCAGTTTTTCACCATTGAGGACAATGTTGGCTGTGGGTTTGTCATATATGGCCTTTATTATGTTGAGGAAAGTTCCCTCTATGCCTACTTTCTGCAGGGCTTTTATCATAAATGGGTGTTGAATTTTGTCAAAAGATTTTTCTGCATCTATTGAGATGATCATATGGTTTTTATCCTTCAGTTTGTTAATATGGTAAAACACACTGATAGATTTGCATATATTGAAGAATCCTTGCGTTCTTGGGATAAGCCCCACTTGATCATGGTGTATGATCCTTTTAATGTGCTGTTGGATTCTGTTTCCTAGTATTTTGTGCGGTTTTCTGTATCTATGTTCATCAGTGATATTGGCCTGTAGTTTTTGCTTTTTTGTAACATCTTTGTCTGGTTTTGGTATCAGGGTGATGGTGGCCTCATAGAATGGGTTTGGGAGTGGTCCTCCCTCTGCTATGTTTTGTAAGACTTTTAGAAAGATGGGTGTTATCTCGTCTCTAAATGTTTGATAGAATTCGCCTGTGAAGCCATCCAGTCCTGGGCTTGTTTGTTTTTGGAAGATTTCTAATCACAGTCTCAGTTTCAGTGCTTGTGATTGGTCTGTTTACATTTTCTATTTCTTCCTCGTTCAGTCTCAGAAGGTAGTGCTTTTCTAAGAATTTGTGCATTTCTTCTAGGTTGTCCATTTTATTGGCATATAGTTGCTTGTAGTAATCTCTCATGATCCTTTGTATTTCTTCAGTATCAGTTGTTACTTCTCCACTTTCATTTCAAATTCTGTTGATTTCAGTCTTCTCCCTTTTATTCTTGATGAGTCTGGCTAATGGTTTATCAATTTACTGTATCTTCTCAAAGAACCAGCTTTTAGTTTTATTGATCTTTGCTATCGTTTCCTTCGTTTCTCTTTCATTTATTTCTGATCTGATCTTTACGATTTCTGTACTTCTACTGCCTTTGGGGGTTTTTTGTTCTTCTTTCTCTAATTGCTTTATGTGTAAAGTTAGGTTGTTTGAGATTTTTCTTGTTTCTTGAGGTAGGATTGTATTGCTATAAACTTCCCTCTTAGAACTGCTTTTGCTGCATCCCATAGGTTTTGGGCCATCATCATTGTCATTTGTTTCTAGGTATTTTTTGATTTCCTCTTTGATTTCTTCAGTGATCTCCTGGTTATTTAGTAGTGTATTGTTTAGCCTCCATGTGTTTGTATTTTTTAGAGATATTTTTCCTGTAATTGATATCTAGTCTCATAGTGTTGTGGTCGGAAAACATACTTGATACGATTTTTCTTAAATTTACCAAGGCTTGATTTGTGACCCAAGATATGATCTATCCTGGAGAATGTTCCATGAGCACTTGAGAAGAAAGTGTATTCTGTTGTTTTTGAATGGAATGTCCTATAAATATCAATTATGTCCATCTTGTCTAATGTGTCATTTAAAGCTTGTGTTTCATTATTTATTTTCATTTTGGATGATCTGTCCTTGGGTGAAAATGAGGTGTTAAAGTCCCCTACTATGATTGTGTTACTGTCGATTTCCCCTTTCACGGCTGTTGGCATTTGTCTTATGTATTGAGATGCTCCTTTGTTTGGTGCATAAATTTTGCTATTGTTATATTTTTTCTTGGATTGATCCCTTGATCATTATGTAATGTCCTTCTTTGTCTCTTGTAATAGTCTTGATTTTAACGTCTTTTTTGTCTGATATGATAATTGCCACTCAAGCTTTCTTTTGATTTCAATTTACATGGAATAATTTTTCCATCCCCTCACTTTCAATCTGTAGGTGTACCTAGGTCTGAAGTGGGTCTCTTGTAGACAGCATATATACGGGTCTTCTTTTTGTATCCATTCAGCCAGTCTATGTCTTTTAGTTGGAGCATTTAATCAATTTACATTCAACGTAGTTATCAATATATATGTTCCTATTATGATTTTCTTAATTGTTTTGGGTTTGTTATTGTAGGTCTTTTCCTTCTCTTTTGTTTCTTGCCTAGAGAAGATCCTTTAGCATTTGTTGTAAAGCTGGTTTTGTGGTGCTGAATTCTCTTAGCTTTTGCTTGTCTGTAAAGGTTTTAATTTCTCTGTCGAATCTGAATGAGATCCTTGCTAGAGAGAGTAATCTTGGTTGTAGGTTTTTCCCCTTCATCACTTTAAATATGTCCTGCCACTCCCTTCTGGCTTGTAGAGTTTCTGCTGACAGATCAGCTGTTAAACTTATGGGGATTCCCTTGTATGTTAATTGTTGTTTTTCCCTTGTTGCTTTAATATTTTTTCTTTGTATTTGAGTTTTGATAGATTGATTAATATGTGTCTTGGCATGTTTCTCCTTGGATTTATCCTGTATGGGACTCTGTACTCTTCCTGGACTTGATTGAGTATTTCCTTTCCCATATTAAGGAAGTTTTCAATTATAATCTCTTCAAATATTTTCTCGGTCCCTTTCTTTTTTTTTTTTTTAATTTTTATTTATTTATATTTATCTTTGGCTGTGTTGGGTCTTCGTTTCTGTGCGAGGGCTTTCTCTAGTTGCGGCAGGCAGGGGCCACTCTTCATCGCAGTGCGCAGGCCTCTCACAGTCACGGCCTCTCTTGTTGCAGAGCACAGGCTCCAGACGCGCAGGCTCAGTAGTTGTGGCTCACGGGCCCAGTTGCTCCACGGCATGTGGGATCTTCCCAGACCAGGGCTCGAACCCGTGTCCCCTGCATTGGCAGGCAGATTCTCAACCGCTGCGCCACCAGGGAAGCCCGCGGTCCCTTTCTTTATCTCTTCTTCTTCTTCGACCCCTATAATTCAAATGTTGCTGCATTTAATGTTGCCCCAGAGGTCTCTGAGACTGTCCTCAATTCTCTTCATTCTTGTTTCTTTATTCTGCTCTGCAGTAGTTATTTCCACTATTTTATCTTCCAGGTCACTTATCCTTTCTTATGCCTCAGTGATTCTGCTTGATTCCTTCTAGAGAATTTTTAATTTCATTTATTGTGTTGTTCATCATTGTTTGTTTGCTCTTTAGTTCTTCTAAGTCCTTGTTAAAGGTTTCTTCTGTTTTCTCCATTCTATTTCCAAGATTATGGATGATCTTTACTATCATTACTCTGCATTCTTTTTCAGGTAGACTGCCTATTTCTTCTTCATTTGTTTGGTTGGTTGGGTTTTTACCTAGCTCCTTCTTCTGTTCTGTGTTTCTCTGTCTTCTCATTTGTTTAACTTAATGTGTTTGGGGTCTACTTTTTGCAGTCTGCAGGTTCATAGTTCCCATTGTTTTTGGTGTCTGCCCCCAGTGGCTAAGGTTGGTTCAGTGGGTTGTGTAGGCTTTCTGGTGGAGGGGACTGGTGCCTGTGTTCTGGTGGATGAGGCTGAATCTTGTCTTTCTGGTGGCCAGGACAGAGTTTGGTGGTGTGTTTTGGGGTGTCTGTGAACTCATTATTATTTTAGGCAGCCTCTCCACTAATGGGTGGGGTTGTGTTCCTGTCTTGCTAGTTGTTTGGCACAGGGTGTCCAGCACTGTAGCTTGCTGGTCGTTGAGTGCAGCTGGGTCTTAGCATTGAGATGGAGATCTGTGGGAGAGCTTTTGCTGTTAGATATTATGTGAGGCTGGGAGGTCTCTGGTAGACCAATATCCTGAACTCAGCTCTCCCACTTCAGAGGCTCTGACTTGACACACAGCCAGAGAACCAAGAGCCTATCTGCCACACTGCTCAGAAGAAAAGGGAGGGAAAAAAATAAGAAAGAAAGAAAAAAATAAAATAAAGTTATTTAAATGAAAAAATTTTAAATTATTATTAAAAACAAAAAAATTAAAAAGTAATTTAAAGAGGGAGGGGAAGAAAGAAGAGAGCAAGTAAACCAAAAATCCAATCCACCAATGATAACAAGTCCTAAAAACTATACAAAAAAAAGTAATGAACAGACAGAACCCTAGGACAAATGGTAAAAGCAAAGCTATACGGACAAAATCACACAAAGAAGCATACACATACACACTCACAAAAAGTAAAAAAGAAAAAAAGATATATATATATATATATATATATATATATATATATATATATATATATATAAGAGAACAACCAAACCAATAAACAAATCTACCAATGATAATAAGCTATAATACTAAACTAAGATAAACATAAAACCAGAAACAAATTTTATGCAGAAAGCAAATCCCAAGTCTACTGTTGCTCCCAAAGTCCACCACCTCAATTTTGGGATGATTCATTGTCTATTCAGGTATTCCAGAGTTGCAGGGTACCTCAAGTTGATTGTGGAGATTTAATCCACTGCTCCTGAGGCTGCTGGGAGAAATGTCCCTTTCTCTTCTTTGTTCATACAGCTCCTGGAGTTCAGCTTTGGATTTGGCCCCACCTCTATGTGTAGGTCACCTGAGGATGTCTGTTCTCCGCCCAGACAGGAAGGGGTTTAAATAGCATCTGATTAGGGGGCTCTGGCTCACTCAGGACAGGGGGATGGAGGGGTACAAAATGCGGGGCAAGCCTGCAGCGGCAGAGGTCAGTGTGACATTGCAACAGCCTGAGGTGCACAATGTGTTCTCCCAGGGAAGTTGTCCCTTGATCATGGGACCCTGGCAGTGGCGTGCTGCACAGGCTCCCAAGAGGGGAGGTGTGGATGGTGACCTGTGCTCACACACAGGCTTCATGATGGCTGCAGCAGCAGCCTTAGTGTTTCATGCCCGTCTCTTGTGTCCACGCTGATAGTCGTCTCGCGCCTGTCTCTGGAGCTCATTAAGGCGGTCCTCTGAATCCCCTCTCCTCGCACACCCTGAAACAATGCTCTCTTGCCTCTTAGGCGTTTCCAGACTTTTTCTGGACTCCCTCCAGCTAGCTGTGGCACACTCGCCCCCTTCAGGCTGTGTTCACACAGCCAACCCCAGTCCTCTCCCTGGGATCTGACCTCCGAAGCCTGAGCCTCAGCTCCCAGCCCCCACCTGCCCCAGCGGGTGAGCAGACAAGCCTCTGAGGCTGGTGAGTGCTGGTCAGCACTGGTCCTTTGTGTGGGAATCTCTCTGCTTTGCCCTTTGCACCCCTGTTGCTGTGCTCTCCTCGGTGGCTCTGAAGCTTCCCCCCGCCCACCCCCCATCTCCACCAGTGAAGGGGCTCCCTAGTGTGTGGAAACTTTTCCTCCTTCACAGCTCCCTCCCAGAGGTGCAGGTCCTGTCCCTATTCTTTTGTCTCTTTTCTCTTTTCTTTTGACCTACCCATGTTCGTGGGAAGTTTCTTGCCTTTTGGGAAGTCTGAGGTCTTCTGCCAGCATTCAGTAGGTGTTCTGTAAGTGTTGTTCCACATGTAGATGTATTTTTGATGTATTTGTGGTGAGGAAGGTGATCTCCACGTCTTACTCCTGCGCCATCTTGAAGGTCCCCCGATACATATGTTTTTAAAAGTCATGAAATTAAGAGAAGCTATACCAAAAAATATAAAAATTTCCTAAATATCAATGATCCAGAAATTTAAATTAATATTTTTATACTTTATTCTTTCTAATTAATCTGTAATTAGATGTATTCTCCTTAGGAATATTTAAATGTTACTGTAAGCAAAATCTTGATCTTTACATCTTTGATCACTTAAATTGGATTTATGATACAAAAACTCTTCACACTCTGCAACCTTGATGTTCTTCTGTATTTTCTCATAGTATTTTATGACATACATTAAATTTTTTAACTTTTAAATTATTTGCAATTTTTTCTGGTGTAATGTAAAGCTATAATATTACTTACCCAAAATATTTAAATATTTTTTCTAGAACTATATTACTTTCCACACTGTTTTCAACTTCAACTATATCATAAATTCTCCTACATACTTTATGCCTTTTTTCCTGAGCTATCTTGTTCAATTGGCTTTCTTAGAAATTATTTTGATTCTGAGATCTGTAGAGAGATTTCATTGAGCATTAGGCAGAGCATCCCTCACTGAATTTATTCAAGTATTTATGCATGTGGAAAAAACACAAAAGATTGAGAAAGACCTATCCTAGATTGTTAGAGGTAAAACTCATTGAATTTCATACAGGGATGGGAATAGTGCCAACTCTTATCAACAAAAGTAGAAAAGCCTAATAATTCCCATGAGTTTTTTGGTAGTATTCACAGAAGATTTTCATTCATTAGGGGGAAAAATTAACCCTAGGTTAAATGTTGCTCTGTGGTACCTAAAGATGTTTAAAAGCAAGAACACCCAAAGTCAGTGTCTGCAAATAACTTAATCACATCCCATACAGCTAAAAAACATTTTTAAGAATACAAAAATATGCAACACCCAGCAAGTGAAGAGTCATAATACTTGGCTTCCAGCAAAAATTACCAGGCATATACTCCAATAAAGATGTTTTTTAAAAAAATTACCAGGCAATGGTGGTGCAGTGGTTAAGAATCCACCTGCAGATCAGGTAAGCAGATGCCACTGGGAAACTCTGAGGGTGTGGAAGTGGCTGAAGTGTGGTGGCTTGAGGATTGGAAGATGAGGGACAAAAACAGCCTGCTGTGTGGCTGACAGGGTCTTGGTGCTCCGACTGGGTGTCTGGCTTGTGCCTCTGAAGTGGGTGAGCTGAGTTCAGGACATTGGTTCACCAGAGATCACTCTGCTCCATGTAATATCAAACAGTGAAAGCTCTCCCAGAGATATCCATCTCAATGCTAAGACCCAGCTCCACTCAACGACCAGCAAGCTACAGTACTGGACACCCTATGCCGAACAACTAGCAAGACGGGAACACAACGCAACCCATTGGTGGAGAGGCTGCCGAAAATCATAATAAGGTCAAAGGCACCCCAAAACACACCGCCAGACATGGTCCTGCCCACCACCAATGCAAGATCCAGCCTCATCCACCAGAACACAGGCACCAGTCCCCTCCACCAGAAAGCCTACACAACCCACTGAACCAACCTTAGCCACTGGGGGCAGACACGAAAAACAATGGGAACTACGAACCTGCAGCCTGCGAAAAGTAGACCCCAAACACAGGAAGTTAAGCAAAATGAGAAGATAGAGAAACACATGGCAGATGAAGGAGCAAAGTAAAAACCGATCAGACAAATGAAGAGGAAATAGGCAGTCTACCTGAGAAAGAATTCAGAGTAATGATAGCAAAGTTGATGCAAAATCTTAGAAATAGAATGGAGAAAAAACAAGAAACGTTTAACAAGGACCTAGAAGAACTAAAGAGCAAGCAAACGATGATGAACAACATAATAAATGAAATTAAAAATTCTCTAGAAGGAATCAATAGCAGAATAACTGAGGCAGAAGAACTGATGAGTGACCTGGAAGATAAAATAATGGAAATAACTACTGTAGAGCAGAATAAAGAAAAAAGAATGAAAAGAATCGAGGACAGTCTCAAAGACCTCTGGGACAACATTAAACGCAGTAACATTCGAATTATAGAGGGGTCCAGGAAGAAGAAGGGGAAAAGAAAGGAACTGAGAAAATATTGGAAGAGATTATAGTTGAAAACTTCCCTAATATGGGAAAGGAAATAGTCAGTCTAATCCACGAAGAGCAGAGAGTCCCATATAGGATAAATCCAAGGAGAAACATGCCAAGACACATATTAATCAAACTATCAAAACTCAAATACAAAGAAAAAATATTAAAGCAGCAAGGGAAAAACAACAAATAACACACAAGGGAATCCCCATGATGTTAACAGCTGACCTTTCAGCAGAAACTCTGCAAGCCAGAAGGGAGTGGCAGGACATAGTCAAAGTGATTAAAGGGAAAAACCGACAACCAAGATTACTCTACCTAGCAAGGATCTCATTCAGATTCGATGGAGAAATTAAAACCTTTACAGACAAGCAAAAGCTAAGAGAATTCAGCGCCACCAAACCAACTTTAAAACAAATGCTAAAGGAACATCTCTAGGCAGGAAAAACAAGAGAAGGAAAAGACCTACAAAATAAACCCAAAACAATTAAGAAAATGGTAATAGGAACATACATATTGATAATTACCTTAAATGTAAATGGATTAAATGCTCCCACCAAAAGACATAGACTGGCTGAATGGATACAAAAACAAGACCTGTATATATGCTGTCTAAAAGAGACCCACTTCAGACCTAGGGACACACACAGACTGAAAGTGAGGGGATGGAAGAAGATATTCCAAGCAAATGCAAATCAAAAGAAAGCTGGAGTAGCCATTCTCATATCAGACAAAAGAGACTTTAAAAGAAAGACTATTACAAGAGACAAAGAAGGACACTACATAATTATCAAGGAATCACTCCAAGAAGAAGATATAACAATTGTAAATATTTATGCACCCAACATAGGAGCACCTCAATACATTAGGCAAATGTTAACAGCCATAAAATGGGAAATTGACAGTAACACAATCATAGTAGGGCACTTTAAGACCCCGCTATCACCAATGGACAGATCATCAAACATGAAAATAAGTAGGGCAACACAAGCTTTAAATGATACATTAAACAAGATGAACTTTATTGATATTTAGAGAACATTCCATCCAGAAACAACAGAATACACTTTCCTTGCAAGTTTTCATGGAACATTCTCCAGGATAGATCATATCAAGGGTCAGAAATCAAACCTTGGTAAATTTAAGAAAATTGAAATTGCTTCAAGTATGTTTTCCGACCAAAACGCTATGAGACTAGATATCAATTACAAGAAAAAAAATCTGTAAAAACTACAAACACATGGAGGCTAAACAATACACTATTTAATAACCAAGAGATCACTGAAGAAATCAAAGAGGAAATCAAAAAATACCTAGAAAAAAATGACAATGAAAACACGACGACCCAAAATCTACGGGATGCAGCAAAAGCAGTTCTAACAGGGAAGCTTATAGCAATACAATCCTACCTTAAGAAACAAGAAACATCACAAATAAACAACATAACCTTACACCTAAAACAACTAAAGAAAGAAGAACAAAAAAACCCCAAAGTTAGCAGAAGGAAAGAAATCATAAAGATCAGATCAGAAATAAATAAAAAAGAAATGAAGGAAGCAATAGCAAAGATCAATAAAACGAAAAGCTGGTTCTTTGAGAAGATAAGTAAAATTGATAAACCATTAGCCAGGCTCAACAAGAAAAAAAGGGAGAAGACTCGAATCAAGAGAATTAGAAATGAAAAAGAAGAAGTAACAACTGACACTGCAGAAATACAAAGGATAATGAGAGATTACTACAAGCAAATATATGCCCATAATTTGGGCAACCTGGAAGAAATGGACAAATTCTTAGAAAAGCACAACCTTCCAAGACTGAACCAGGAAGAAATAGAAAATATAAAAAGACCAATCACAAGCACTGAAATTGAGACTGTGATTAAAAATCTTCCAACAAACAAAAGTCCAACAGCAGATGGCTTCACAGGTGAATTCTATCAAACATTTGGAGAAGAGCTAACACCTATCCTTCTTGAACTCTTCCAAAATATAGCAGAGGGAGGAACACTCCCACACCCATTCTATGAGGCCACCATCACCCTGATACAAAACCAGACAAAGATGTCACAAAGAAAGAAAACTACAGGCCAGTATCACTGATGAACATAGATACAAAAATCCTCAACAAAATACTAGCAAACAGAATCCAACAGCACATTAAAAGGATCATACACCATGATCAAGAGGGGTTTATCCCAGGAGTGCAAGGATTCTTCAATATATGTAAATCAATCAATGTGATACAGCATATTAACAAACTGAAGGAGAAAAACAACTTGATCATCTCAATAGATGCAGAAAAAACTTTTGACAAAATTCAACACCCATTTATGATAAAAGCCCTCCATAAAGTAGCCATAGAGGGAGCTTACCTCAACATAAAAAAGGCCATATATGACACACCCACAGCCAACATCGTTCTCAATGGTGAAAAACTGAAAGCATTTCCACTAAGATCAGGAACAAGACAAGGTTGTCCACTCTCACCACTATTATTCAACATAGGTTTGGAAGTTTTAGCCACGGGAATCAGAGGAGAAAAAGAAATAAAAGGAATCCAAATCAGGAAAGAAGTAAAGTTGTCACTGTCGGCAGATGACATGATACTATACATAGAGAATCCTAAAGATGCTACCAGAAAACTACTAGAGCTAATCAATGAATTTGGTAAAGTAGCAGGACACAAAATTAATACACAGAAATCTCTTGCATTCCTCTACAGTAGTGATGAAAAATCTGAAAGAGAAATTATGGAAACACTCCCATTTACCATTGCAACAAAAAAAGAGTAAAATACCTAGGAATAAACCTACATAAGGAGACCAAAGACCTGTATGCAGAAAACTATGCCACCGATGAAAGAAATTAAATATGATACAAACAGTTGGAGAGATAGAGCATGTTCTTGGATTGGAAAATCATCACTGTGAAAATGACTGTATTACCCAAAGCAATATACTGATTCAATGTAACCCCTATCAAACTACCAATGGCATTTTTCACAGAACTAGAATTTAAAAATTCACAATTTTTATGGAAACACAAAAGACCCCAAATAGCCAAAGCAATCTTGAGAAAGAAAATTGGACCTGGAGGAATCAGGCTCCCTGACTTCACAGTATACTACAAAGGTACAGTAATCAAGACAGTCTGGTACTGGCACAAAAACAGAATTATAGATCAATGGAACCGTATAGAAAGCCCAGAGATAAACCCACACACATATGGTCACCTTATTTTTGAAAAAGGAGGCCAGAATATACAATGGAGAAAAGACAGCCTCTTCAATAAGTGGTGCTGCAACAACTGGACAGCTACATGTAAAAGAATGAATTTAGAACACTTCCTAACACTATGCACAAAAATAAACTCAAGATGGATTAAAGACCTAAATGTAAGGCCAGACACTCTAAAACTCTTAGAGGAAAATAGACAGAACACTCTATGACATAAATCACAGCAAGGTCCTTTTTGACTCACCTCCTAGAGAAATAGGAATAAAAACAAAAATAAACAAACGGGATTTAATGAAACTTAAAAGCTTTGGCACAGCAAAGGAAACCATAAACAAAACAAAAAGACAACCCTCAGAATGGGAGAAAATATTTGCAAATGAAGCAACTGACAAAGGATTAACTCCAAAATTTACAAGCAGCTCATGCAGCTCAATATCAAAAAAACAAACAACCCAATCAAAAAATGGGCAGAAGACCTAAATAGACATTTCTCCAAAAAAGATATACAGATTGCCAACAAACACATGAAAGAATGCTTAACATCACTAATCATTAGAGAAATGCAAATCAAAACTACAATGAGGTATCACCTCACACCGGTCAGAATGGCCATCATCAAAAAATCTACAAACAATAAATTCTGGAGAGGGTGTGAAGAAAAGGGAACCCTCTTGCACTGTTGATGGGAATGTAAGTTGATACAGCCACTATGGAGAACAGTATGGAGGTTCCTTAAAAAACTAAAAATAGAACTACCATATGACCCAGCAATCCCACTACTGGGCATATACCCTGAGAAAACCATAATTCAAAAAGAGTCATGTACCACAATGTTCATTGCAGCTCTATTTACAATAGCCAGGACATGGAAGCAACCTAAGTGTCCATCGACAGATGAATGGATAAAGAAGATGTGGCACATATATACATGTAATATTACTCAGCCATAAAGAGAAACGAAATTGAGTTATTTGTAGTGAGGTGGATGGACCTAGAGTCTGTCACACAGAGTGAAGTAAGTCGGAAAGAGAAAAGCAAATACCGTATGCTAACACATATATATGGAATCTTTTTGCCTATTTTTAGTTCAAAATCTTTAGCTTCACTATAAGGCTCCCTATTCTTCACCTAATTTTCCTCTCTCATCTCCTGTCATAACACACTTCCACACACAGACTCACACACACACACATGTATCACCCTATGCCCATGTAAACTGATCAATCAGCATTTAATTGTGAATCATTATAAAGGGCTCAGTCAGAAAACGGTCCATATGAGCACTATGACCCTGAAATCTTTTATGAATTATATTGGGGTGACACATTCAAAGTTCACAATTTTCAGCTATAAGATTAAATGATGTTAGTCTTACGAATGACAAGGAACATTTTAAGCCTCCCATACCCCATGGGAGGCTTGTGTGTATGGCTGCCATGGTTGTCCTCTTAGTTTTAAATGACCACTGCCAGGCACAGAATAACCCAAACTTCTCACACCACAAACAATAACACCTGTGGTCTGTAGATTAATTATCTTACACAGTTGCAAGTATTACCTCTAATGAGGCTTTTTTTTTCTTTTTTACAAAATCAAACATACAGATTATAGTCACAATTATGTCTTAATTCAACTTCAATACCATATAACAAACACCAGGTTTTATAGAAATGAATACTAATTACAGTGGGGTAACCATGACATCATGACCAATGTGGGAACCCACAAGCATTCAGCTCACTGAATCTGTGAGGGACTTAACACAGAAGCTATGGCAAAGGCCTGCATTGCTGTTTCCTAAAACAGGCTGGACTCTTATCTTGGAGCAACTTCCTTTCCCTTCTCATTGATAACTCCTCCTCTTTATATAATAAATGAAGCTTATGGTAACTTACCTCTAAATACTTTTCTGAGTCACTTCCCAACTACAGTTCCCAGCGTTCTGACACTGGAAGAACCTCTCCGCTCCTGCCTTCAGAATTTCAAATTGAATGTTTTTTCTCTAGCAACTCTTCCATTTCCAGTAAAGCAGTTTCATAAAAAAATACTATTCTGAAATGCCCCCAGATCTTATGGAGATATCATTTCTGTGCCCAGTACAGAGAGCTCCGTGGCAACAAAATGACATTCATCACAATGAGTCTAATTCTACATTTCCATCTATAGCTCCTTGGGAACCAAGGCAACCCACAGCAGTAGATATTGTCTACTGAAACTCAATAAAACCTTCTTTATGAGACAATTAATCATGAACTGTGAAAACACCACACAGTAGGGCAACAATGATCTAGAGACACTCACCTGTCTGAGAGATGGCACTATATGAAGTCCCCCACCAGCATTCCAGCCATGAATGGGGATTGAGCCATTGGTTTCTGTGACTGATGATCACATACTAGGTCCCACTGGGAGAGAAGGAAACCAGCACAGAGGAGCTTCACAGCATCTTACATCCCTCAATGTTCACTCACTCAGAAAACCCTCAGTGAAATGTGTGTCCTCTGGGTTTCCCTTTACTACATTTACTGATCTATATCATTCATGTCTCAGCTTAAGCATGTTTTTTTTCTAAAAATCCTCAACAAAATCTTTTAGATTATATTAGGACCAATCTTCATATTCTCTTAACACTGCACACCTCAGTGGTATTCAATCCTTACCATGTATTGAAAACATTGAGGTTATTTTTTCAACACTGATGCCTGGATTTCACACCTAGAGTGAAATGCACTTTGATTTGTTTCTCTGACAAGTATCCAGGGTAGGGCATTTTTTAAAAATTAATACAAATATTTATAATTTGCAACTAAGTTAAGAGCAAATGACCAAGAATAATTTTCCACAATTTATATCAAGTACTTATCTAACCATCAATATTCACATTAAATTTAAAGCTTAGTGATAGTAAAATTCATACCCAGTTGTTGATTTTGCTGTCATCAATTGTAATGTAAGTGTTTGGCATTAAATAGATAAGCAATCAGTTTTCCTAAAAGAATGAAAGAGAGCTGGCTACACTATCTACTCAGTAACTGAAGACATGAACCTTGTTGATTTTATGTTATTCTAAACACCCAGACCATATACTCACAAAAAGGTAAATGGGGCCTTTACCTCAGTCACGATGGTGGAGGAGAAGGAGCTTCAGTCATACACCCAGCCATCCACACAGGGCTCCGTGTCCAGGTCAGTCATGTTGGGGAAGGTCCCATTCAGGTGAAGGAGCTGCCACTGGGGGAGGAGGAAGTGATGGCATTTCTCTGGTTTCAAGTTAGAATCCAACGGGATGAAGATTCTCAGGAGGACATCAGGGCTGAGGACCCCAGTGTCGTTATCAGAGACAGTGTCATTATCAAGGATGTGGACCCAGCAGTAATGACAAGGAATGGCTGCAGTGACGTTCTCCAACAGTATATGACAAACTATTATCATGAAAGAAGGAAGAATTAAAACCAGCTGAAGGATCTGGAATTTCCCCAGACCACCAATTTCATCCAGGAGCTCCTCAAATGTCATTCTGAAGAGGTGACACTAAGTCCATGTGACCTCACACCAGTTTCTCATCAATGGGTCCCATCACCTCACTACTGCAAGAGAGCAGTGGAAGCAATTTCCCCAGTCCTGCTGGAATCAGTAGGTATTACTTTTTGTAGTAAAGTCACAGAGAAAATAATTTACCAAAGATACTTCTATCTGATGACCATTAAATCTGTTTAAAGATTTACTCTCTGAATGTGCTTCTCCTCAATTACTCTGTAAAATCAATATTGGACTTCGGCATGTACACGTTCTCTAAACAAGCTAAAACAAACCTGCTACAGGGTCTTCAGTCATTTCCAGAAAGTGGAATTTGAGACACACAGAAGTGAACTGCTTTATGATTTTCCTGTGGAAAGAAGAGAAAGCAAGTGTTTTCTGGTTTATACTGACTTTAGACTACAATAATTAAAAAAATACAATCCTTTGTTTTTAATTAAAGCAAAGTGAAATATCGTGCCATTACTAACTTTTGGTAACTGATATTATGCTTTAGTATAAATCACACCAGCACCTCACAATAATTTTTAATTCCTTCAAATAAAGATACAGGAGAAAGGTAATGGTAAGCTAACATAAGGGTTTGTTTTCTCAGGTTTATTTATTCATTTACAGAATATATTAAGAATCATTTATGTGCCAGTGTTCAGAATCCTGATGAATTGATCATTTTCTCATAATGAACTTGGCTTCTTTATCTCTAGTAATGCTCCTCGATTTCAAGTATGTACTTTCTCATATTAATATAAACATTCCAGGTTTCTTATGCTTATAATTTGCATGCTATACCATTCCAATCATTTATATTTTTAATTGAGATGCTTTAGGAGATTATTACAGATTCACATGCAGTAGCAAGAAATAATATAATGAGAAACTGCATGCACTTCACCCTGTTTCCCCCAATAGTAATATTTGCAAAACTATAGTATAATATTACTACTAATTTTTTGAGGGTGATAAAATCTACTGATCTTATTCAGATTTTCCCAGTCAGTTTTACCTGTACTTGTGTTTGTGTGTGTGTGTGGTGTACTTAGTACCATATAGTTTTATCATCTGTATAGCTTCACGTGCCCACCACCACAGTCAAGATACTAAAGATTTCCCTCTCCACAGGCATCTCTCTTGTTGTACTGATATAAATATACCACCTGCCCTTGCTCCTATCACTTCCTTTCCTAATTTGGCAACAATTAATCAGTTTTCCTTTGTTTAAATTCTGTCATTTAAAACTATCTTATAGAAGGGAGGGATCAAGATGGTAGGGTAGGAGGACATGGAGCTCAACTACCCCCATAAAAAAATCAAAAGTACATCTACATGTAGAACAATTCTCACTGAATACTAAATGGAAACTGTCAGAAGATGTTTCCATTTACTTCGGAAGAAAGATTTTCACATAACCGGCTAGGATGGAAAAAATGTGTAAAGCCAGAACTCCCACGCTTGAGAGGGATCTGAAAATAAGAGAAGATCTGCAAGGGTAGAACCTCACCCTGGGGAGCAAGCAGGTCGAGCCACAGACTGGGAATCCCAGTCCAAGGTCCTGTGTGGAGGAGATAAGCTCCCTTGTTTGCTGGGAGAACTGATGGGACAGTTAGATGGGTTTGAGAAGCCTTGACACTATTTGCAAGGAGAGCACACCTGCTGGCTTGCAACAATCAGGATAGAGCAAGTTTTGCACTGGCAGTGACTGCCTCTTTGCACCCCCTAATCTGAATGAGGTGAACACCCTCACTCCACACCACAGCTTAGTGCTGGATCTGGAACACAGAGGTCCTGGGAGAAAATGGGTAGGGAGCTCATATATCTAATGACAGTGCAGCCACTTCAATTCCTGCAGCCACAATGCCTCAAGCCTCAGCCCCAGCCTAGTGAATGCCAGGTATGAACATCCCAGCCTTGCACTAGATCTAGGACAAACACATGAGGAAAAGTAGGCATCGTTGGGTTGCATCCAAGCAGAGCTGCAAACACTTACACAGGCAGCGGTTTTATCCTCTGTGAGCACTTGGGCCTCAGTTGCTTCCACACTCCCCTTTGTTTTGCAGGGCATGCACTCAAGAGTAATGAAACCTGATGGAACCTGACCCTCAGAACTTCTACTCCAAGAGTGATGGCAGGCATGGAGCAGAAAGAAATTCCCACATCACACTGTGAACAGGCTTTAGATATCCCCAAACCAATTGCACCACCTATCAAGGTGATGAGGACGAGTACACGCTGAGGAAAGACATGGTTGGCATCCATATGAAAACCAGCCCTTGCACCAAAGACATTGGACACACAAAGTCTGCACAGAGATACTCTTACCTAAAAACACCCCTTCAAGACTGAAGTAGTGTTTCCTAAATTCATAGAAATAAAGAAAGTTAAGTAAAATGAAAAGACAGAGGAACTACTCCCAATTAAAAGAACACGAGAAATCACCTGAAAGAGCAAATAATGAAACAAACCTCACCAGTCTACTATAACCCAAGTTCAAAAAGGAGACAATAAAAACACTATAGGAATTAAGAAAGATTATCAATAAAAATGCAGATCAATGTAGCAAGCAACCAGAAACTGTAAATACGAACCAAAAAATAGATAATTTGAATACAATATAGAAGCAGTGAATAGATGACTAAATGATACAAAAGAATGAATAAGTGATCTGGAAAATAGAAAAATGGAAATCACTCAGTCAGAAAAGCAGACAAAAAGAAATGACAGCAACATACGAGATCTATGGGAAAATATAGAAAGTGTCAACCTACACATAACAGGGGTTCCAGAAAGAGAAGAAAGAGACAAGGGGATTGAAAATGTACTTGAAGACATGATAGCTGAAAACATTCCAAACCTAAAGAAGGAAACAGATATACAGGCACAGGAAGTACAGAGGGTCCCAAACAAGATGAACTCAAATAGACCCACACCAAGACATATGATATTTAAAATGGCAAAAACAAATGATAAAGAGAGGATTCTAAAGGCAGAAAGAGAAAAACAAAGGGTCAGTTATAAGGGAACCCACATAAGGCTATGAGCTGATTTCCCTGCATAAGCATTGCAGATCCAAAGGGAGTGGTGTGATATATACAAAGGGCTGAAAGGGAAAAACCTGCAACCTAGGATACTTTACCAAGCAAGATCATCATTGAAATAGAAGGAGAGATAAAGAATTTCTCATACAAGCAAGAGCTAAAAGAATTCAGCAATACTAAGCCTAAATTTAATGAACTATTGAAGGGGATTCTCTAAATAGAAAAAAAGCAAGAATCTATAGGAGAGAGAAACTCACAATAGCAAAGGCAAATATATAGGAAGGGTTGAAGATCGGTAAAATAAATCAATATGTAGATTAAAAGAAAATTTAAAAATTATAAATGCAATTATAAATACAATAAACAGTAAAAGGATAAGTGTGAAAATATAAATAAGACATCAGAACCACAAAACGTGAGGGAGGAGTATAAAAATGTAAGTCTTTTAGAATATTTTTAAACTTAAATGACTCTAGGTTAAGGAAAGAAGATATAGTTATGGGTCAATATACAAGAAATTTATGGTAACCACAAATCAAAAATATACAATAGATTCACAAAAACTAAAAAGAAAGAAATTCAAGCATACAACAAAAGAAAATCATCAAACTACAAAAGGAAAAACAAAAAGAAGAAATGAACAAAGAAGAACTACAAAAAACAACTGGAAAACAAGGATTAAGATGGCAATAAGTACATACTATCAACAATTACTTTAAATGTCAACAAATTAAATACTCAGCTCAAAAGCCAGAGTGGTTGATTGGATTAAAACATAAGAACCTGCAGTATGCAGAACTCACATTAGGACAAAAGACACACATAGACTGAAAGCAAGGGTGTGGAAAAAGATATTTCATGCAAATGGAAATGATAAGAGAGGGGGAGTAGCAATAATCATATCAGACAAAATAGACATTAAAACATAACCATAAAATAAAAGACAAAGAAGGGCATAATATAATGATAAAGGCATCAATACAAGAGGATATTACACTCGTTAAAATACACACACCCAATATAGGAGCACTTAAATATATAAAGCAAATACTAAAAAACATAAAGGGAGAAACTGACAATAATACAGTAATTGTAGGATACTTTAAACCCCACTGACATCAATGGACAGAATATCCAGACAGAAAATAAATAAAGCAACAGAGGTCCTAAATGACACAATGCACCCATTGAACTTAATTAATATCTAAAGGACACTACATCCAAAAAACAAAAACAACAACAAAAAAAAACAGGATACACATTCTTTAAAGCATGCATGGAACATTCTCTAGGATAGACTACATACTAGGTCACCAAACTAGCCTCAACAAATTTAAGAGGATAGAACTTATATCAGGCATGTTTTCTGACCACAATGCTATGAAACTATTTAGAAATCAATTACAGAAAAAACAACAGAAAAGAATAAACATATGAAGACTATACAACATGGTACTAAAAACCCAATGAGTCAATGATCAAATCAAAGAGGAAATCACAATATACCTTGAGACCAATGAAAATGAAAACACACCTTTACAAAATCTATGGGTTGCAGAAAAAGCAGTTCTAAGATGGAAGTTCAAAACGGTATAGGCTTTCATCAAGGAACAAGAAAAATCTCAAATAAACAACTTAACTTACTACCTAAAATAATCAGGAAAAAAAGAACAAAGCCCAAAGTCAGCAGAAGGAAGGAAATAATAAAGATCAGTGAGGATATAAATAAAATAGAGCTTAAAAATCAGTAGTAAAAATCAAAGGAGCTAATTTTTTTAAAAGATAAACAAAATTGACAAACCTCTAGCCAGACTCACCAAGAATAAAAGGGAGAGGCCCCAAATAAACAAAATGAGAAAGGAAAGAGGAGAAATAACACCTGACACCACAGAAATGCCAAAAAAAAAAAAACTGAATTGAATACTATGAACAATTATATGCCAACAAATTAGACAACCTAGAAGAAATGAACAAATTTCTAGAAACATACTGCCTGCCAAGAATGAGCCAAGAAGAAACAGACAATTTGAACAGACCAATCACTATAGGTGAAGTAGAATCTGTATTTTGAAAAATTCCCTGCAAAAAAAAAAAAAAGTCCAGAACTGGGCAGCTTTACTGGGTAATTATACCAAACATATAAAGAAGAAATTAAACCTATTCTTCTCAAACCTTTACCAAAAAATGAAGAGGAGGTAACACTCCCAACTTCATTCTATGAGGCTATTATTACCCTGATGCCAAAACCAAAGACAAGAAAAAAATGAAAATTACATGTCAATATCTCTGATGAATATAGATGCAAATATCCTCAACAAAATATTATCAAACTAAATCCAACAGTACATAAAATGGATCATTTACCATGATCAAGTTGGATTTATTTAAGATCACAAGGATGGTTCAACATATGCAAATCAATTAATGTGATACACTACATAGACAAAAAGAAAGACAAAAAAATCATATAATTACCTCAATAAATAAAGAAGAAGCATTTAACAAAATTCAACATCCATTCATTATAAAAACTTTCATCAAAGTGGGTACAGAGGGAACAAATCTCAACATAATAAAAGCCTCTTAAGACAAACCCACCTACAGCCAACATAATATTCAACGGTGAAATATTGAAAGCCTTCCTGCTAAATTCAGGAACAAGACAAGACGCCCACTCTCACCACTCCTATTTAACATGGTACTGAAAGTCCTATCCACAGCAATCAGACAAGGAAAAGAAATAAAGTGTATCCAAATGGGAAGGGAAGACATAAAATTATCACTATTTGCAGATAACATGATACTCTCTATAGAGAACCCTAAAGTCTCCAGCAAAAAACTATTAGAGATAATAAATGAATTCAGCAAGGTTGTAGGACACAATATTAATATACAGAAACCTGTTGCATTTCTAACAGAAATACCAGAAATAAAATGTAAAAATAATAACTATTATGTTTAAAATCGCATCAAGAAACATGTGTAAACAAAAGCAAGGTATTGAAATGTTTATATGCTGAAAACTAGAAAACCTTGATAAAGGAAATTGAAGATGATTTGAAGAAATGGACAGATATTCCATGCTCTTGAATTGGAAGAATCATTAGTATTAAAATGCCCACACTACCTAAAGCAATCTACAGATTTAATGCAATTTCTATCAAAGTACACAGGATATTTTTCACACAAATAGAACAAATAATCCTAAAATTCATATGGAACTAAAAAAGACCCCAAACTGTCGAAGCAGCCCTGAGAAAAAAGAACAAAATTCAGGTATAACTGCCCAACTTCAGACTATACTATTTACAAAGCAACAGTAATCAAAACAACATGGCATTGACACCTCTGCACCTATGGTCAATTGATCTATGACAAAGGAAGTAAGAACATACAATGGAGAAAAGACCATCTCTTCCACAAGTGGTACCAGAAGAGCTGGACAGCTACATGTAAATCAATGAAATCAGAACATTCTCTCATGCCATATACAAAAATAAACTCAAAATGGTTTAAAGATCTAAATGTAAGACATGACATCATAAAACTCCTAGAAGAGAAGATAGGCAAAACACTCTTTGACATAAATCATAGCAATATTTTTTGAATCTGTCTCCTAAGGCAAAAGAAATAAAAGCAAAAATAAGCAAATGGGACGTGATCAAACTTAAAAAGCTTTTGCACGGCAAATGAATTGATCAACAAATCGAAAAGACAACCTACAAGATGGGAGAAAATATTTGCAAATGATGCAGCTGACAAGGAGTTAATATCCAAAATATATAAACAGTTCATAATACTCAACATAGAAAACAAACAATCCAAACAAAACATGGGTAGAAGACTTGAATAGACATTTTTCCAAAGAAGATGTACAGATGACTAAAAGGCAAATGAAATGAAACTCAACATTGCTAATCATTAGAGAAATGCCAACTAAAACTCCAATGAAGTATTAGCTCACAGCTGTCAGAATGGATATCATGAAAAAGACCACAATTAACAAATGTTGGCAAGGATGTGGTGAAAAAGGAACACTTGTACACACCTGGTGGGAATGTAGATTGGTGCAGCCACTATGGAAAACAGTATGGAGGTACCTCAGAAAACTAAAATTAGAACTACCATATGATCCAGCAATCCACTCCTGGATATATATCCAAAAAAAACCACAAAACTCTAATTGGAAAAGTTACATGCACTCCAATGTTCATAGTAGCATTATTTACAAGAACCAAAACATGGAAGTAACTCAAGTGCCCATCAACACATGATTGGATTAAAAAGATGTGGAATATATAAATATATATATATAATATATATTATTCAGCCATAAAAAAAGAATGAAAGATTGCCATATGTAACAATATGGATGGCATAGACAATATCATGTTTAGTGAAATAAGTTAGAGAAAGACAAATACTATATGATACCAGTCATGTGTAGAATCTAAAAAATAATACAAATGAATGTATATAAAAAACAGAAACAGACTGACAGATATAGAAAACAAATTTATGGTTACCAAAAGGGAGAGGGAGGGGGGAGGGACAAATTAAGGGTATGGGATTAACAGATACACACTACTATACATAAAATAAATAACCAACAAGGATTTACTGTATAGTACAGGAAATTATACCCAGCAATAACCTATAATGGAAAAAAATCTTAAAAAAACAATACTAAATCACTATGCTGTATACCTGAAACCAACACAATACTGTACTTCAACTATATTTAAAAAAAAAAAAACCCTACCAACGTGATTTTAAAATGGGCAGAGGAACTGGATAAACATTTATTTCTCCAAAGAGGATGTTCAAAAGGCCAACAGAGGCATGACAAGGATTTCAACATCACTAGTCATCAAGGAAATGTAAATAAAATCTACAATGAGATACTACCCACACCTGTTAGAACAGTTATTGTATAAAATAGGGGAGATGTTAAGTGCTGGTGAGGATGTGGAGGAAAAGAACTCATGTAGACAATTGATGGCAATGTGAATTAGAACATCAACTAAAGAAAACAGTATGGAGGGTCCTCCAAATATTAAAAACATAACCATGATATAATCCAGCAATCCTACTTCTGGATACCTAACCAAAAGATAGAAATCTCTATCTTTATCTATCTTAAAGAGATATCTGCACTACCATGTTCATTGCAGCATTATTTATAATAACCAAGATACTGAAACAACCTAAGTATCCACCAATGGGTAAATTAAATATATATATATGCCAGGTATGAAATATAGATAGAGTAAATATAATATATAAAGGTATAGTAGATAAAGAATATGGAGAATATTATTCAGCCATGTGAAAAAAAAAGGAAATCCTGCAATTTGCAACATCATGGATGGCTCCTTGAGGGCATTATGCTGAAATAAGTCATACAGAGAAAGACAAATTCTGTATAATCTTACTTATATTTGGAATCTAGAAAGCCTGAGGTCATAGAAAGAGAAAACAGATTGGTGGTTGCCAAGTGTGGTGGAAATGGGTGATGTGTTCAAAGGGCACAAACTTCCAGTTACACATTTAATAACTTCTGGGTATGTAATGCACAGCATTTTGACTATAGTTAGAAATATTTCATTGTGCTGAGGTAAGTTCCCTCTATGCCTACTTTCTGGAGGGTTTTTATCATAAATAGGTGTTGATTTTTGTCAAAAGCTTTTCCTGCATCTATTGAGATGATCATATGGTTTTTCTCCTTCAATTTGTTAATATGGTGTATCATACTGATTGATATTGAAGAATCAATATCAATTGTATTTTGAAGAATCCTTGCATTCCTGGGATAAACCCCACTTGATCATGGTGTATGATCCTTTTAATGTGCTGTTGGATTCTGTTTGCTAGTATTTTGTTGAGGATTTTTGCATCTCTGTTCATCAGTGATATTGGCCTGTAGTTTTCTTTCTTTGTGACATCTTTGTCTGGTTTTGGTATCAGGGTGATGGTGGCCTCATAGAATGAGTTTGGGAGTGTTCCTCCTTCTGCTATATTTTGGAAGAGTTTGAGTAGGCTAGGTGTTGCATTCCTATACACTAATGATGAAAAATCTGAAAGAGAAATTAAGGAAACATTCCCATTTACCATTGCAACAAAAAGAATAAAATACCTAGGAATAAACCTACCTAAGAAGACAAAAGACCTGTATGCAGAAAACTATAAGACACTGATGAAAGAAATTAAAGATGATACAAACAGCTGGAGAGATATACCATGTTCTTGGATTGGCAGAATCAACATTGTGAAAATGCCTATACTATCCAAAGCAATCTACAGATTCAATGCAATCGCTATCAAACTACCACTGGCATTTTTCACAGAACTAGAACAAAAAATTTCAAATTTTTGTTTGATTTGGTTTGGTGCAAGGGCTGTTTTTAGTATGGATGTCTGTCACTTCTTTCATCAGTGTATGCTAGCCATTATCCCCTTGACTGCTGTTGTGGTAACTAGAGACTGCCCTGAATATTGAACAGGGCCTCCCATTTGCTCTGTGGTTGTCACTGCCCTGTCAGGGGTGGTGTCTTCTCCCTAGTTGTTGGAGTAGAAGTGCCCAGATCTGTTTCTTAGCTGTGTTTCTGATCTGCAGTGTGAGGTAGGTGGGATTGGAGCACTCCCACTGTGAGAGAAGCCACTGAGTATTCCTTCTCTGGAGCTGTTCACCTGTGAGTGTCCTCTGTTGTGTCACCTTTCACCCATTGTGTGACCTCACAAGTTATTCTGTTTTTGGCACTGCTCTCGGCCCCACCTTCACCATGGGTATGCCAGCAATTGGTCCTGGTGTCTCTCTGGCATTGTTTTCACCAGGCCACCAGCATAGATCCACTGAAGTCAGGTCCCAGGATTGCAGTAATCATGGATCTAGACCCACTGTGGGTGTATGGAGGCAGCTCAGACTCTGGCCTGGCCCATCCCCCATGTGTACATGCCCACAAAGTCTAGAGCTGCTAAAGCTAGACCCATCTTGGCTGCAGGAGCACTCATTGTCCATTCAGATGTTCTGCAGGTGCTGAGTTTACAAAACTGGTCGTGAGGTTCTGATTCTATGGTTTGTGCAGCAGCGAGGAGAGATTTCAGCTCTTTTTCCTTATTTGCATGGCACCTGAGGCTCAGCTGTGGTTTCAGCTCCACCTCTGCATGTGGGCCACCCACAGGCATCTGCTCCCGAAAATGCCCCCGAGCACACAAGCCCGCCCCAGCTGGGATGAGTTGCATGGGGCAGCCCATGGCCATGGGCACTAGAGAGCCAGCCCCAGCAGAGACGGGGTATGTGGGAGAGCCTGTGGCTGTGGGTGCAAGAGGGCTAGCCCTGGTGGGAGCCCTTCCTAGTGCTCCGGAGGCAGGGGGAGGACGTGTGGGGTGAGAGGTTGCAATGGTGGCCCCGCCCTCTGTGCATCACTCAACAATGGCGCTTTGCTGCTATGGTGGTCCGGGCTTCCTCCACGAGCATTCCTGGTTGTGGAGCTCCTCTCTCCCATCCCCTGAGGCTGTTCCCTTGCAGCCAACAGCAGTCTTCTCCTCGGCTCTGCTCGCCAAACCCCGCATCCCAGTACCCGTCTGCACCAGCAGATACAGTGTCTCAGGCTGGGACAGGCAGGGCTGTGTCTCGGACCCCTGTGTATGTCACTCTCTGTCCTGCCTGCACAGACTTGTTGCTGTGCTCTCCTCTGAGCCCCTGACGCTCCCCTTCTGTCCCAGCTGATCCCGGCAGTGAGCAGGCTTCCCCGGATGCGGGAATCTCTCTTCTCCTTCAGCTCCCCATTAGGGGTACAGGTCCCGTCCCGCTTCCACTCCTCTTCCTTTTCCCTTCTTTCTTTCATCCTACCTGGTTATTCAGGGATCTTTCTTGTCATTTCAGGTGTCCAAGGTCCTCTGCTAGTGTTCAGTTGGTGCTCTGTGAGAATTATTCCATTTGTAGATGTATTTTTGATGCATTTGTGGGGATAGATGAACTCTGTGTCCTCCTACTCCTCCATCATCTTGAATCCTCCCTCCCCTACTTATTTTTTGAGGAGTTTTAGAATTCCAAGTCTGTGTTTAAGTCTTGCTTACAAATGGAAAATTATTTGGCCATAAAAAGGAAGCAAATTTTGCCATTGGGGCAACATGGGTAAGCATATAGACATTACGATAAATGAAATAATCCAGTTACAGAAGGACAAATACTGCATGATTCCAATTATATGAGGTTTCTAAAATAGTCAAAATTATAGAATCAGAGTGTAGAATGAATGGTCGTTGTCAAGGACTGTGGGGAGGGGGAAGTAGACAATTGTTTTCCAATGGGTATAAAGTTTCTTTTATTCAAGCTGAATGAGTCTATAGTTAACAATATGGTATTGTTCATCTAAAAATATGTTAAAGGGTGGATCTTATGTTATAGGTTCATTTTTAAAAAACTACAAAAGAACATATGGGAATTTTTGGAGGTGGTCATTACGTTTAGTATCTTAGTGTAGTGATGGTATATGTGTATGCATATGTACAAACACAACAAAATATATAAACTAAATGTGTGCAATTATTTGGTATATCAGTTACACCTCAATAAAGCTAAAAGGGAGCATATATGAAGAATATACAGAAATTGTCATCTTAAACGGTGAAATGCTGATTTCTTCACCATAAAATCAGGAACAACATAATGATGTCAACTATCATCATGTATACTCAATAATGTATTGAACGTTCCAGTGCAGGTAATTAGACAAGGAAAATAAATAAAAGACATGCATATTGGAAAAGGAAAAGCAAAACTATGTTTATTTGGAGATGACATAATTTTGTATGTAGAAAATTCCAAGGATCCACTAAATATCTATTACAAGTAATAAATGAGTTTGCGAGCTTTGAAGATTACAAAATAAATTACAAAAATAAATCATACTTTTCTACACTAGCAGTAAACAATCCAAAAAATAAATCTAAAAATACAAATCAATTTACAATAGTATTACAAAGAATAAAATACATAGAAAAATAGTAAAAGGAGTGCAAGAATTGTCCACTGTAAACCACAAAACACTTTTTTAAGAAAATAAAGAAGATCTAAATAAAGGAAAGACATCTCATATGGTTGTATCAGGAGGCTTGATATTGTCAAAAAAGCAATACCCCCAAATTGATCTACAGATCCAATACAATTTCTATGCAAATCTCAGCTGTTTTTTTTTTTCTTTTGGCAGAAATTGATAAGCTGTCATTATATTCATATGGAAAGTCAAGGACCCAAATTGTCAAAACAATATCAAAAAAGAAGAATAAACTTAGAGGACTTTCACTTTTCAATTTCAAAGGTTACTGCAAAGCTATAGTATACGGTGCTTCAGGCATAAGGATAGATTTGAAAATAAAGGAATAAACTTGAGAGCACAGAAATAAACCCTAAAGTTATGGTAAATTGATATTTAAAAAAGGGGACAAAAAATTCAGTGGGAGCAATGAAGTCTTTAAGAAATGATGCTTGGACGAGTAGATATACACATACAAAAAGTTTTTGGACCTCTTTTTGACACCATGAACAAAAAAGAAAAGAAAGAAACAGAGACAAATGCAAGAGATAAAACTTTGGTTAGGAAATGATACCCTAAATATGACACAAGAAAACAAATGATAAAAGAGATTGAAGGGTAAGCTGTGACAAAGTGAGAGAGTGGCATGGACATATATATACTACCAAACGTAAAATAGATAGCTAGTGGGAAGCAGCCGCATAGCACAGGGAGATCAGCTCGGTGCTTTGTGACCACCTAGAGGGGTGGGATAGGGAGGGTGGGAGGGAGGGAGATGCAAGAGGGAAGAGATATAGGAACATATGTATATGTACAACTGATTCACTTTGTTATAAAGCAGAAACTAACACACCATTGTAAAGCAATTATACTCCAATAAAGATGTTAAAAAAAATCAAAGCTTATATTTATAAACTAAAATGCTAATAAAAGAGTAGAAGCAAAAAAAAAAAAAAAGAGACTGATACCAGAAAGATGGCAGAATAGGAGATCCCAGCCCTCCTCCCCCACAGTAACACCAATTTATCAACTCTCCGTGGATGAAAATTCCTTTATGAGACATCTGGATTGCAGGTGAGAGGTTACAGAACACTGGTGCAGCACAGAAATGAGAAAAGACCCATTTAAGAGGGTGAATAGAAAAGTTCCACTTTCCTCCTGTCACTCTCCTCCCAACAAGTCACGGAGCAGCACTGAGAAAGATCCCTTAGGCCCACAAGTTCTTTCATGGAAGAAAGAGAGAGAAAGCCTCTCTGTGGATTCTGGCATCAGGCTACGACTGTGGACCTCACCAACAAGCCCACCCAGGATCCCTGACAACTGGCCTGTCCAGAGTCTCTGGCCAAGCTGACTGGTGTAGAGCTTTCCCTGCCTAAGCCAATCTGTAAAGAGTGGAAAGGGTGACTGCTTCTTCAAATGGGCAGACAGAAATGCAAGGCTACAAGGATCATGAAGACTTGGGGAATATGATACAACCAAGAAAGCAAAATGCAGCTCCAATAATTGATCCTAAAGAAATTATATTTATGAATTGCCTGACAAAGAATTCAAATAATCCTTTCAGAGAAGTTCAGGGAGTTCTTTAAGTTGCAATGAAATGATGCTAAGGAGCAACATGAAAGCATAAGAAAGTGCAAATCTCGTAAGGTAAAGGGAAATATATGGACAAATAATAATGAAATACTATGACGGTGGTACATAGATCACCTTTCAGTCCTGACATAGGAACTAAATACAAAAATATTAGTAAGTATGACCATAAAAATTTGTTTTATAAGTACACAATAAGATGTAGGGGCTTCCCTGGTGGCGCAGAGGTTAAGAATCCTCCTGCCAATGCAGGGGACATGGGTTCAAGCCCTGGTCTGGGAAGATCCCACATGCCATGGAGCAACTAGGCCCATGCGCCACAACTACTGACCCTGTGCTCTAGAGCCCGTGAGCCACAACTACTCAGCCCACGAGCTACAACTATGGGAGCTCGCGAGCCTAGAGCCTGTGCTCCACAGCAAGAGAAGCCACTGCAATGAGAAACCCACGAACCTCAAGGAAGAGTAGCTCCCACTCACTGCAACTAGAGAAAGCCTGTGCTCAGCAACAAAGACCCAACACAGCCAAAAAAAAAAAAAGTAAATTCTGACACCAATAACATATACTGTGCATGTGTGGAAGTAAAATTATAGTTTCTGAATGTGTTTGAAATGTGTTGTTATCAGCTTCAAAAAGACTGTTAAAATCATAAAAATTTTATACAAGCATTATGGTAACCAGAAGGGAAAAGATGACAGTAGATTTTAAAAGGTAAAGAGAAAAGGATCAAAGTATATTACCACCCCATGAAAATACATTTGCATTGAGAGATTGGTTCAAGATGGTGGAGTAGAAGGACGTGCTCTCACTCCCTCTTTCGAGAACACCAGAATCACAACTAACTGCTGAACAATCATTAACAGGAAGACACTGGAACACACCAAAAAACATACCCCACATCCAAAGACAAAGGAGAAGCCACAGTGAGACGGTAGGAGGGGCGCAAACACAATAAAATCAAATCCCATTACCACTGGATGGCTGACACACAAACTGGAGAACACTTATACCACAGAAGTCCACCCACTGGAGTGAAGGTTCTGAGTCCCACATAAGGCTTCCAAACCTGGGGGTCCAGCAACAGGAGGAGGAATTCCTAGAGAATCAGACTTTGAAGGCTAGTGGGATTTGATTGCAGGACTTCAACAGAAGTGGGGGAAACAGAGACTCCACTCTTGGAGGGCACACACAAAGTAGTGTGTGCATTGGGGCCCAGGGGAAGGAGCAGTGACGCCATAGGAGACTGAACCAGACCTACCTGCTAGTGTTGCAGGGTCTCCTGCAGAAGCGGGGGGTGGTTGTGTCTCACCATGAGGACAAGGACACTGACAGCAGAAGTTCTGGGAAATACTCCTTGGCGTGAGCCCTCCCAGAGTCTGCCATTAGCCCCAACAAAGAGCTCAGGTAGGCTCCAGTGTTGGGTTGCCTCAGGCCAAACAACCAACAGGGAGGGAACCCACCCCCACCCATCAGCAGACAAGCAGATTAAGGTTTTACTGAGCTCTACTCACCAGAGCAACAGCCAGCTCTACCAACCACCAGTCCCTCCCATCAGGAAAGTTGCACAAGCCTCTTAGAAAGCCTCATCCACCAGAGGGCAGACAGCAGAAGCAAGAAGAACTACAATTCTACAGCCTGTGGAACAAAAACCACATTCACAGAAAGAGAGACAAGATACAAAGGCAGAGGGCTATGTACCAGATGAAGGAAAAAGATAAAACCCCAGAAAAACAACTAAATGAAGTGGAGATAAGCAACCTCCCAGAAAAATCATTCAGAATATTGATAGTGAAGATGATCCAGGACCTCGGAAAAAGAATGGAGGCAAAGATCGAGAAGATGCAACAAATGTTTAACAAAGATCTAGAAGAATTAAAGAACAAAGAAACAGAGATGAACAATACAATAACTGAAATGAAAAATACACTAGAAGGAATCAATAGCAGAATAACTGAGGCAGAAAAACGGATAAGTGACCTGGAAGACAGAATGGTGGAATTCACTGCTGCGGAACAGACTAAAGAAAAAAGAATGAAAAGAAATGAAGAGAGCCTAAGAGACCTCTGGGACAACATTAAATGCAACAACATTCGCATTATAGGGGTCCCAGAAGGAGAAGAGAGAGAGAAAGGACACGAGAAAATATTTGAAGAGATTATAGTCGAAAACTTCCCTAACATGGGAAAGGAAATAGCCACCCAAGTCCAGGAAGTGCAGAGAGTCCCATACAAGATAAACCCAAGGAGAAACACGCCGAGACACATAGTAATCAAACTGGCAAAAATTAAACACAAAGAAAAATTATTGAAAGCAGCAAGGGAAAAATGACAAATAACATACAAGGGAACTCCCATAATGTTAACAGCTGATTTCTCAGCAGAAACTCCACAAGCAAGAAGGGAATGGCATGATATATTTAAAGTGATGAAAGGGAAGAACCTACAACCAAGATAACTCTACCCGGCAAGGATCCCATTCATATCCAATGGAGAAATCAAAAGCTTTACAGACAAGCAAAAGCTAAGAGAACTCAGCACCACCAAACAGCTCTACAACAAATGCTAAAGGAATTTCTCTAAGTGGGAAACACAAGAGAAGAAAAAGACCTACAAAAGCAACCCCAAAACAATTAAGAAAATGGTCATAAGAACATACATATCGATAATTACCTTAAACATGAATGGATTAAATGCTCCAACCAAAAGACACAGGCTTGCTGAATAGATACAGAAACAAGACCCATCTATATGCTGCCTACAAGAGACCCACTTCCGACCTAGGGACACATACAGACTGAAAGTGAGGGGATGGCAAAAGATAGTCCATGCAAATGGAAATCAAAAGAAAGCTGGAGTAACAAGACTCATATCAGATAAAATAGACTTTAAAATAAAGAATGTTACAAGAGACAAGGAAGGACACTACATAATGATCAAGGGATCAATCCAAGAAGAAGATATAACAATTATAAATATATATACACCCAACATAGGAATACCTCAATACATAAGGCAACTGCTAACAGCTATAAAAGAAGAAATCGACAGTAACACAATAATAGTGGGAGACTTTAACACCTCACTTACACCAATGGACAGATCATCCAAAATGAAAATAAGTAAGGAAACAGAAGCTTTAAATGACACAATAGACCAGACAGATTTAATTGATATTTATAGGACATTCCATCCAAAAACATCAGATTACACTTTCTTCTCAAGTGCTAATGTAACGTTCTCCAGGATAGATCACATCTTGGGTCACAAATCAAGCCACAATAAATTTAAGAAAAATGAAATCATATCAAGCACCTTTTCTGACCACAACACTATGAGATTAGAAATGAATTACAGGGAAAAAAACGTAAAAAACACAAACAGATGGAGGCTAAACAATACGTTACTAAATAACCAAGAGATCACAGAAGAAATTAAAGAGGAAATCAAAAAATACCTAGAGACACATACAGATGAACCGGTTTGCAGGGCAGAAGTTGAGACACAGATGTAGAGAACAAACGTATGGACACAAAGGAGGGAAAACCGCGGTGGGGTGGGAATGGTGGTGTGCTGAATTGGGCGATTGGGATTGACATGTATACACCGATGAGTATAAAATTGATGACTAATAAGAACATGCAGTATAAAAAAAAAAAAACAACTAATACTAAACTTTCTTTGGGTTATTTGTATGGAAATATGTTAATATAAATGTTTCAGACATTACATGAAATTTCTAAAAATCTTATATGTTCTGGTATAATGTTATAAGTCATAATTCTAGTTATTACTTTAAAATGTATATCTCAGAAATAACTAAATTTCCTTGTCAATTGCATTATTATGAACTTTCATCAATCTTTAACCGTGGTCATTTTAAAGTCTTTTGTCATTTACAGACAGTTCTGGGTGTATTCTGATACTTTTGCAAAAATGTTCCTATAAAAAGGTTTCATCTTCAAGGAATTCATGGAAAAGACTGACAAGTACAGGTTTCTGGTAACTGACTATACTGCTGAACAGAATGAATAAGCATTTTCAGAACTCTAATGGAAAACTGATGAATTCATAAAAGTGCTAACAAAAGATCAAGATGAAAAAAAAAATTAATTACATGGGACTGAGTGAACTGATGAGGATGATTATAATTTTTGTGACTTTCTGTTTGAATTTTTTTTAAAAATCCCACAAGGACTCAGAGGCAAAAAATATACAAATGAATTTTCACTGCAAAGTAAAGGAGCTGTTACAGTAGATGATTGATTACTGGACTGAAAGTCAATATTATGACATAGTATGAGTGTGTTTCGTGTTTGGTAATTGCAATCATTGTTACTTTTGTTGTGGTCATCCATTTATAATGCTTGGTGTCAGTTTATTTATCTCTTGTAAAAATAAAATACAGTGTGTGTGTGTGTGTGTGTGTGTGTGTGTGTGTGTGTGTGAAAAATAAATAAATAAATAAGAAGATATAACAATTGTAAATATTTATGCACCCAATATAGGAGCACCTCAATACACAAGGCAAATGCTAACAGCCATAAAAGGGGAAATTGATAGTAACACAATCATAGTAGGGGACTTTAACACCCCACTTTCACCAATGGACAGATCATCCAAAGTGAAAATAAATAAGGAAACACAAGCTTTAAATGACACATTAGACAAGATGGACTTAATTGCTATTTATAGGACATTCCATCCAAAAACAACAGAATACACTTTCTTCTCAATTGCTCATGGAACATTCTCCAGGATAGATCATATCTTGGGTCACAAATCAAGCCTTGGTAAATATAAGAAAACTGAAATCATATCAAGTATCTTTTCCAACCACAATGCTATGAGACTAAATATCAATTGCAGAAAAAAAAGTATAAAAAATACAAACACATGGAGGCAAAACAATATGCTACTAAATAACCAAGAGATCACTGAAGGAATCAAAAAAATACCTAGAAATAAATGACAATGAAAACACTACCACCCAAAACCTATGGGTTGCAGCAAAAGCTGTTCTAAGAGGGAAGTTTATAGCAATACAAGCCTACCTCAAGAAACAAGAAAAATCTCAAATAAACAACCTAACCTTACACCTAAAGCAATTAGAGAAAGAAGAACAAAAAAACCCAAATTTAGCAGAAGGAAAGAAATCATAATTATCAGATCAGAAATAAACGAAAAAGAAATGAAGGAAATGATAGCAAAGATCAATAAAACTAAAAGCTGATTCTTTGAGAAGATAAACAAAATTGATAAACCATAAGCCAGACTCATCAAGGAAAAAAGGGAGAAGACTCAAATCAACAGAATTAGAAATGAAAAAGGAGAAGTAACAACTGATACTGCAGAAATACAAAGGATCATGAGAGATTACTAAAAGCAACTATATGCCAATAAAATGGACATCCTGGAAGAAATGGACAAATTCATAGAAAAGCACAACCTTCCAAGACAGAACCAGGATGAAATAGAAAATTTAAACAGACAAATCACAAGCACTGAAATTGAAACTATGATTAAAAACCTTCCAACAGGGCTTCCCTGATGGCACAGTGGTTAAGAATCCGCCTGCCAATGCAGGGGACATGGGTTCGAGCCCTGGTCCAGGAAGATCCCACATGCCGCAGAGCAACTAAGCCCGTGAGCCACAACTACTGAGCCTGTGCTCTAGAGCCCGTGAGGCACAACTACTAAGCCCGTGCACCACAACTACTGAAGGCCGCGCGCCTAGAGCCCATGCTCTGCAACAAATGAAGCCACCGCAATGAGAAGACTGTGCACACCGCAACAAAGAGTAGCCCCCACTCCCTGCAACTAGAGAAAGCCTGCGCACAGCAACGAAGACCCAATGTAGCCAATAAATAAATAAATAAATAAAATAAGTTTATTAAAAAAAAAAAAAAACTTCCAACAAACAAAAGCCCAGGACCAGATGGCTTCACAGGCAAATTCTATCAAACATTTACAGAACAGCAAACACCGATCCTTCTCAAACTCGTCCAATATATAGCAGAGGGAGGAACACTCCCAAGTTCATTCTACAAGGCCACCATCACCCTGATACCAAAACCAGAAAAAGATGTCACAAAAAAGAGAAAACTACAGGCCAATATCACTGATGAACATAGATGCAAAAATCCTCAACAAAATACTAGCAAACAGAATCCAACAGCACATTAAAAGGATCATACACCATGATCAACTGGGGTTTATCCCAGGAATGCAAGTATCTTCAACATGCACAAATCAATCAATGTGATACACCATATTAACAAACGGAAGATAAAAAACATTTGAAAATCTCAATAGATGCAGAAAAAGATTTAAACAAAATTCAACACCTATTTATGATAAAAACCCACTAGAAAGTAGTTATAGAGGTAACCTACCTCAACACAATAAAGGCCATATATGACAAACCCACAGCCAACATTGTTCTCTATGGTGAAAGACTGAAACCATTTCCTCTAAGATCAGGAACAAGACAAGGTTGCCCACTCTCACCACTATTATTCAACATAGTTTTGGAAGTGTTAGCCACAGCAATCAGAGAAGAAAAAGAAATAAAAGGAATCCAAATCGGAAAAGAAGAAGTAAAGCTGTCACTATTTGCAGATGACATGATACTATACATAGAGAATCCTAAAGATGCTACCAGAAAACTCCTACAGCTAATCAATGAATTTGGTAAAGTAGCAGGATACAAAATTAATGCACAGAAATCTCTTGCATTTCTATACACTAATGACGAAAAATCTGAAAGTGAAATTAAGAAAACACTCCCATTTACCATTGCAACAAAAAGAATAAAATATCTAGGAATAAACCTACCTAAGGAGACAAAAGACCTGTATGCAGAAAATTATAAGACACTGATGAAAGAAATTAAAGATGATACAAATAGATGGAGAGATATACCATGTTCCTGGATTGGAAGAATCAACATTGTGAAAATGACTCTATACCCAAAGCAATGTACAGATTCAATGCAATCCCTATCAAACTACCACTGGCATTTTTCACAGAACTAGAACAAAAAGTTTCACAATTTGTATGGAAACACAAAAGACCCCGAATAGCCAAAGCAATCTTGAGAACGAAAAATGGAGCTGGGGGAATCAGGCTCCCTGACTTCAGACTATATTACAAAGCTTCAGTAATCAAGACAGTTTGGTACTGGCACAAAAACAGAAATATAGATCAATGGAACAGGATAGAAAGCCCAGAGATAAACCCACACACATATGGTCACCTTATCTTTGATAAAGGAGGCAAGCATATACAGTGGAGAAAAGACAGCCTCTTCAATAAGTGGTGCTGGGAAAATTGGACAAGTACATGTAAAAGTATGAAATTAGAACACTCCCTGACACCATGCACAAAAATAAACTCAAAATGGATTAAAGACCTAAGTGTAAGGGCAGACACTATCAAACTCTTAGAGGAAAACATAGGCAGAACACTCTATGACATACATCACAGCAAGATTCTTTTTGACCCAGCTCCCAGAGAAATGGAAATAAGAACACAAATAAACAAATGGGACCTAATGAAACTTAAAAGCTTTTGCACAGCAAAGGAAACCATAAACAAGACCAAAAGACAACCATCAGAATGGGAGAAAATATTTGCAAATGAAGCAACTGACAAAGGATTAATCTCCAAGATTTACAAGCAGCTCATGCAGCTCAATAACAAAAAAACGAACAACCCAATCCAAAAATGGGCAGAAGACCTAAATAGACATTTCTCCAAAGAAGATATACAGATGGCCTACAGACACATGAAAGAATGCTCAACATCATTAATCATTAGAGAAATGCAAATCAAAACTACAATGAGATATCATCTCACACCGGTCAGAATGGCTATCATCAAAAAATCTAGAAACAATAAATGCTGGAGAGGGTGTGGAGGAAAGGGAACCCTCTTGCACTGTTGGTGGGAATGTAAATTGATACAGCCACTATGGAGAACAGTATGGAGGTTCCTTAAAAAACTACAAATAGAACTACCATATGACCCAGCAATCCCACTACTGGGCATATACCCTGAGAAAACCATAGGTCAAAAAGAGTCATGTACCAAAATGTTCATTGCAGCTCTATTTACAATAGCCAGGACATGGAAGCAACCTAAATGTCCATCGACAGATGAATGGATAAAGAAGATGTGGCACATATATACGATGGAATATTACTCAGCCATAAAAAGAAATGAAATGGAGGTATTTGTAATGAGGTGGATGGAGTTAGAGTCTGTCATACAGAATGAAGTAAGTCAGAAAGAGAAAAACAAATACAGTATGCTAACACATATATACGGAATCTAAGGGAAAAAAAAAAAAAAAGGCCACGAAGAACCTAGTGGCAAGACGGGAATAAAGACACAGACCTACTAGAGAATGGACTTGAGGACACGGGGAGGGGGAAGGGTAAGCTGGGACAGGGTAAGAGAGTGTCATGGACATATATACACTACCAAATGTAAAACAGATAACTAGTGGGAAGCAGCTGCATAGCACAGGGAGATCAGCTCGGTGCTTTGTGACCACCTAGAGGGGTGGGATGGGGAGGGTGGGAGGGAGGGAGATGCAAGAGGGAGGAGAAATGGGAACATATTGTATATGTATAACTGATTCACTTTGTTATAAAGCAGAAGCTAACACACCATTGTAAGGCAATTATACTTCAATAAAGATGTTAAAAAAAAAAAAAGAAAAGAAAAAGAAATAAAAGGAATCCAAATTGGAAAAGAAGAAGTAAAACTGTCACTGCTTGCAGATGACATGATTCTATACATAGAGAATCCTAGAGATGCTACCAGAAAACTACTAGAGCTAATCAATGAATTTGGTAAAGTAACAGGATACAAAATTAATGCACAGAAATCTCTTTCATTCTTATATACTAATGACAAAAAATCTGAAAGAGAAATTAAGGAAACAATCCCATTCACCACTGCAACAAAAAGCATAAAATACCTAGGAATAAACCTACCTATGGAGACAAAAGACCTGTATGCAGAAAACTATGAAACTGATGAAAGAAATTAAAGAAAATACAAACAGATGGAGAGACATACCATGTTCTTGGATTGGAAGAATCAACATTGTGAAAATGACTATACTAACCAAAGCAATCTACTGATTCAATGCAATCCCTATCAAACTACCAATGGCATTTTTCACAGGACTAAAACAAAAAATTTCACAATTTGTATGGAAACACAAAAGACCCCGAATAGCCAAAGCAATCTTGAGAAAGAAAAATGGAGCTGGAGGAATCAGGCTCCCTGACTTCACACTATACTACAAAGCTACAGTAATCAAGACAGTGTGGTACTGGCACAAAAACAGAAATATAGATCAATGGAACAGGATAGAAAGCCCAGAGATAAACCCACGCACATATGGTCACCTTATCTTTGATAAAGGAGGCAAGAATATACAGTGGAGAAAAGACAGCCTGTTCAATAAGTGATGCTGGGAAAACTGGACAGCTACATGTAAAAGAATGAAATTAGAACACTCCCTCACACCATACACAAAAAAGAACTCAAAATGGATTAAAGACCTAAATGTAAGGCCAGACACTATCAAACTCTTAGAGGAAAACATAGGCAGAACACTCTATGACATAAATCACAGCAAGATCCTTTTTGACCCACCTCCTAGAGAAATTGAAATAAAAACAAAGATAAACAAATGGGACCTAATGAAAGTTATAAGCTTTTGCACAGCAAAGGAAACCATAAACAAGAAAATATTTGCAAATGAAGCAACAGACAAAGGATTAATCTCCAAAATTCACAAGCAGATCATGCAGCTCAATATCAAAAAAACAAACAACCCAATCCAAAAATGGGCAGAAGACCTAAATAGACATTTCTCCAAAGAAGATATACAGATGGCCAACAAACACATGAAAGGATGCTCAACATCACTAATCATTAGAGAAATGCAAATCAAAACTACAATGAGGTGTCCCTTCACACCAGTCAGTATGGACATCATCAAAAAATCTACAAACAATAAATGCTGGAGAAGGTGTGGAGAAAAGGGAACCCTCTTGCACTGTTAGTGGGAATGTAAATTGATGCAGCCATATGGAGAACAGTATGGAGGTTCCTTAAAATACTAAAAATAGAACTACCATATGACCCAGCAATCCCACTACTGGGCATATACCCTGAGAAAACCATAATTCAAAAAGAGTCATGTACCACAATGTTCATTACACCACTATTTACAATAGCTAGGAGATGGAAGCAAACTAAGTGTCCATCGACAGATGGATGGATAAAGAAGATGTGGCACATATATACAGTGGAATATTACTCAGCCATAAAAAGAAACGAAACTGAGTTATTTGTAGTGAGGTGGATGGACCTAGAGTCTGTCATACAGAGTGAAGTAAGTTAGAAAGAGAAAAATACCATCTGCTAACACATGTATATGGAATCTAAAAAAAAAAAAAAAGGTCATGAAGAACCTAAGGACAGGATGGGATTAGAGACACAGACCTACTAGAGAATGGACTTGAGGACACGGGGAGGGGGAAGGGTAAGCTGGGAGAAAGTGAGAGAGTGACATGGACATATATACACTACCAAATGTAAAACAGATAACTAGTGGGAAGCAGCCGCATAGCACAGGGAGATCAGCTCGGTGCTTTGTGACCACCTAGAGAGGTGGGATAGGGAAGGTGGGAGGGAGGGAGATGCAAGAGGGAAGAGATATGGGGATATATGCATATGTATGGCTGATTCACTTTGTTATAAAGCAGAAACTAACACACCATTGTAAAGCAATTATACTCCAATAAAGATTTTTTTAAAAAGCAATAATTTATGTCATAGCCTTAAAAAAAAAGATGGTAAAAAAATAGAAATAATAAAAAATAAATAAATAAATAAAAATGAGATGGAAATCAGGAATTCACTGGCCATCCAGGGGTTAGGACTCTGCACTTTCACTGCCAGGGGCTCGGGTTTGATCCGTGGTCAGGGAACTAGGATCCCACAAGCTGTGTAGCACAGCCAAAAAAAAAGAGAGAGAGAGAGAGATGAAAATCACAAAGAAAGTACCACACCGATTCTACAAATGAGGAATACAGTGCATGGAATGAAAATTGCAATAGAAAGCATCAATGGCAGAATGGATCTTGCAGAAAAAAGAATCTGTGGGCTAAAAGACAATAACTTTGAAATTATCTAATCAGAGGAGAACAAAGAAAAAAGAATAAAACAGAGTAAAGAAAGCCTACATGATCTGTGGGCTACCATCAAAGGGAACAATTTGCCAATTATTGATGTTCCAGAAGGAGAAAAGAGGAAGAAGGGGGCAGAAGACTTATTTAATGAAATAATAGTTGAGAACTTCCCAAATCTGGGGAGACATTTGGATATCCAAGTTCATGAAGCTCATAGATCACTAAACATTTAAACTCAATTTAAAGAGATCCTCTATAAAACACATTATAATAAAACTGTCAGAAGTTAAAAACAGAGTGAATCCTAAAAGCAGCGACAGAAAAGAAGTTTGTAAATTACAAGGGAAACCCCCATGAGGTGATCAGTGAATATCTCAGCAGACACCTTAGAGGCCAGTAGTGAGAGGGATGATATCTTCAGAGCCCTGAAAGAAAAATACTGCCAACAAAGAATATTCTATCTGACACAGTTACCCAAAGAAATAAAGACTATCCCAGATGAAATAAAGCTGAGAGAGTTCATCCCCACAAACCTGACTTACAAGAAATGCTGAAAGGAGCTCTTTAAGCTGAAATGAAAGGCCACTAACTAGTAACATGGACATATATGAAAATATTCAACACATTGGCAAAGAAGAGTATATAGGCAAATTCCAAATACTCTAATACTGTAATATGGTGGTATGTTAACTACTTAATTCAGATTTAAAGGCAAAGGACAAGAGTATTAAAAATAGAAATAGCTACAATCATTTGTTCATGATTACACAATATAAAAAACGGTAAATTGTGACATCAAGCACATAAAATGGGGAGTAAAAGGATAGTTTTTGTATGCAAAGTTAAGTTTTTATCAGCATGAAATAGACTGTTGTATCTATAAGTAGTTTAATATAAGCCCCATGGTAGCATAAAGCAAAAGCTACAACAGATTCACAAAAGATAAAGAGAAGGATACCAAAGCTTGCCACTATGAAAAATCATCAATTCACTAAAGAAAGCAAAAAAAGAGGAAGAAAGGAATCAGAGACTACAGAAAGCCAGAAAACAATTAATAGGATGGCATTAGTAAGTCTTCAACTATGAATAATTACTCTATATGTAAATAGATTTATTCTCCAATCAAAAGGCATAGAGTGGCTGACTGGATTAAAACAAAACAAAAAAACCAAGACCCAAATATCTGATGCCTACAAGAGACTCACTTCAGCTTTAAGAACACACATAGGCTCAAAGCAAAGGGATAGAAAAAGATACTCCATGCAAGTGGAAATCATAAGAGAACAGGGATATCTATACTTATAATAAAATAAACTTTAAGCCAAAACAGTAACAACAGACAAAGAAGATCAAAATATAATGATAAAGGGGTCATGTCATCAAGAAGATATGAGTCATAAATATATATGCACCCAATATCAGAGGATCTAAACATATAACAGACTTGAAGAGATCTGAAGAGAGAAATAGACAATAATACCATAATAGTAGGGGACTTCACTATCACAACGTCAATAATGGATAGATTATCCAGACAGAAAATCAATAAGGAAATATTAGACTTGAACTATGAGACAAAATGGACCAAACAGACATATATGGAACATTCCATCCAACAGCACTAGAATATGCTTTCTTCTCAAGCATACATGGAACGTTATCCAGGATAAATCATATGACAGGTCACAATCAAGTCTTAGTAAAGTTAAAAAGATTGAACTCATACTAAGAAACTTTTCCAACAACAGTGGCATGAAACTAGAAATCAATAAGAAGAAGAAATCTGGAATACTCACAAATATGTGGAAATTACACAACATACTCCTGAACAACCAGTGGGTCAAAGAAGAAATCAAAATAGATCTTGAAACAAATAAAAATGGAAACACAACATAACTACCTATGGGACTGAGCAAAAGCAATTCAAAGAGGGAAGTTTATATCAATAAATGCTTACATTAGGAAAAAAGAAAATTCTCAAAAAAACAACCTAACTTTACACATCAAGGAACTAGAAAAAGAAGAACAAACTAAGACCAAAGTTAGCAGAAGGAAGGAAATAACAATTATACAGACATGGAAATTACAGCAAATTAGACAGAGCAGAAAAAAATTATACAGACACAAGAAAAAACAATAGAAAAGATTTATGAAACTAAGATGCTGTCAAAATACTAGAGCAATGCTTAAAAAGCCTACAGGCCATTTTATAGGGGCTCCCTTTTGCAGTGTTGAAATCATTTAGCCTCAAGAAGATGCATGAGGAGGACGAGGAGAAGGAAGAAGCAGATGGAAAGAATAAAGGGGAAAGATGGTCGTTTGAAAAAAGTTGAGTGTTAAGAAAGACTTTAATAGGGCAAACAAAAGTCTTTAACAATGCTAAGAGACCAGTTCAACATAATCGTAGTGACAGGACACCAGCCAAAGAGGATTCTAAAAGAACAACATTGGGGTTGGATCCAGGTTGTAATATCCAAAAATCTTCTTGATGTAACAAATTAAGTTAAAATACAAACAGAAGAAGGAAGCTAAGCCAGAAGCTTGGGTCTCAGTCACCTTGGAAGTCTCCTTCCCTAACCAAAAATCAGTCCATTAATAATCCAGATTAATTAACCTAAGCTGGTTTGAGGATTTGTGGTCGAAACTGCTAATTAACTGCCAATATCCATTTTTCCCTTCTTCCATAATACAGAATTTTGGCCACCAGAGGAAAGGCTACACCTCACAGCCTCTCTTGCAGAAGAGTCTGGCCGTATGAATCCTTAGCAGCAGTGTTTTCTGGGCAGTGGGATGTGAGCAGAAGTAATGTGCACAACCTCTAGGTTGTCTTTAAAGGGAAGAGATGTGTCCTTTCCCTCCGCTTTTGAACCCAGGCAGCCTACCTCCAAAAACAAACAAACAAAAATCTAAGTTCTTTTTTTAAATTTATTTTATTGAAGTATGGTTGATTTACATCGTTGTGTTAGTTTCTGCTGTACAGCAAAGTGAGTCAGTTATACATATATGTACATCCTTTTTCATATTCTTTTCATTATGGTTTATCACACGATACTGAATATAGTTCCCTGTGCTATACAGTAGGACCTTGTTGTTTATCCATCCTGTACACAATAGTTTGCACCTGCTAATCCCAAACTCCCGATCCATCCCTCCCCCACCTCCCCTCCACGCCTGGCAACCATAAGTCTGTTCTCTCTGAGTCTAAAAACCTGTTCTTAACCATCGTGTTATATGTGTTATATTGCTACTGGCCCCAACTTGCTCCTCCGCTATCCCTAGGATGTTGTCTTCATCATCATGATCCAAAATGATTCACTCTCCTGTCTGCATTCTACTCACCTGGAAGGGAAAAGACAAACTTAAAGAACTGCCTTCCAATCCCAAACTCCTAACACTGTACTCTACGGCCCTCTAGTGGAATGATCTGGTACTTGACATAATCGTTGAGTCAAAGCACTGACAGGGGTGGAGGGAGGTTAGAGAGGGAAGAGAAAGTGTCCACAGCGTTCCAGCACCCTCCAGGCATGTAGGTGCCATCAGTCCCTCATCCCAAAAGGCCACTACCCAAGAGGCTTTAGAGCCACCTTGGAATAAGTCATCCCCAGGAGTCCTAGGGACATACCCGCCTCCCAGTGATGCCCAGGCAACAGCTCAGTATTTTGTGACAGGAACAACTACTAAAGGAATTGCCCCTCCAGCTTCAAGGGCCAAGAAGGGCCCAGGTGGAATAATTGCCAAGTGTGGCAGCCCAATTAAATCCCTCCTTTGGCTAAAACTGGGAGAGACTTTAACCTGTCGGGCAAACCCTGGAGTCAAAAGTTTTTAAAAACGTCAAGCTGAATCAACAACTTCAAATTCCTCCTTTATTTGGTAAAACACAAGTCGTTCTTCTAACTAACCTGAGCCCAGGGGTCCTAAATGCTACTCTTTTCCATTCACTGGGAGTCCATTATGTTGAATTATGTCCTCCCAAAAAAAGATAGGCTGAAGTCTTATCCCCAGTACTGCAGAATGTGACCTTACTTGGAAAAAGGATCATTGCAGATGTATTTCATTAACATGAGGTCCTACTGGAGTAAGGTGGGCCCCCAACCCTATATGACTAGTGTTCTTATAAGAAGACACAGACACACAGGGAGAATGTCACGTGAAGACGGAGGATGGGAGTGATCCACCTACAAGCCAAGGAATGTCTGGGGCTACGCGGAGCTAAGAGAGAGAACAGACCTTCCCTAAGAACTTTCAGAAGGAACCAACCCTGCTGACACCTTGATTTTGGACTTCTAGCCTCCAAAACTGTGAGACAATTTCTGTTGTTTTAAAGCACACAGTTTGTGATACCTTGTTACAGTGGCCCTGGGAAACTAACACAGGAGTCAACTGAGTGGAGAAGAAGCTGAGGGTCCCTCATACAATCTTCTCTCCCCTCAAGAATCATCATGGCCCAATGGAAAGGGCACATCTAGGAGGTGGAACAGTGTAGACCCGGGTTTGAATGCTGGCTTACTGTCTGTGTTTACTTAAGAAACGTTTTTAACTTCTCCAAGCCCTATTTCATCTAGAAAAACAAAGGGAGGAGGGGATAATGCCATCTAACTCAAAACCCTGCTGAGGCACTTGATGTCCGTTTAATCCCTCTCTCTCTCTCTCTCTCTCTCTCTCTCTCTCTCTCTCATTCATTGTGGAGGAAGCCGCCTGCCGTGTTGTGAGGTGACCATGTGGAAAGGCTCCCTCAGAACAACCACATAGAATCAGATGCCTTGCCCTGAGTAGAGCCTTCAGATAAGACCCCAGTCCTAGCCGGCAGCTTGATTGCAACTTCACAAGACACCTTGAGCCAGAGGCACCCAGCTAAGCCAGGTCCAGAATCCTGACCCACAGAAACTGTGAACTACTAAACATGTGTTTTAAGCCACTAAGTTGGAGGGTGATTTGTTACAAGGTAATAAATAGCTAATAGAGTATGTTCCACAGGAATCTGGGTCTGTGGAAGGATCTGAAATGTGTACTTCGGAGGCTGAAGTTTGGAGTTCCCTCTGATGCTGTGGGAATTAAGGGGATGGACGAGGCAGCAAAGTGGTGAGGCATGCGTTTTTGAGTCTGTGTGCTTTCCTCCATTAAAGAAAGTTCCTGACTCACATTCTTAACGGCCATCAGCAGGCTCATGACGAACCTACTCCCTCTTGAACTTTCCTAGCACCTGCTCACGTACTCACCTGTACCCTCTACTTCCACTCTTACTAAACTGAGCTAGGTAAATCCAGTTTTCCAAAATCATCTTCGACTGAGTAGTAGCTCCCAAAAAGATGTGTCTACATCCTGATCCTCAAAACTACCTTATATGATAAAAGAGTAAATATTACCTTATATGACTAAAAATGTGATTAAGGATTTTGAGAGGAAGGGCATATCTGGGTTGTCCAGGGGGACAAGTGTCCTTAAAAGAGTGAGAAGGAGGAAGATTCCACTGACAGAAGAGGAGGAGACAGAGGTTGGAATGATACAGCCTCAAGTCGAAGAATGCCAGGAGGCACCAGAAGCTGGTAGAGGCAAAGAACTGGTTTTCCCCTACAGACTCCAGAGGCAGTGTGGCCTTGCTGACACTTTGATTTCATACTTCTGGCCTTCAAAACTGTAAGAGAATAAATTTCTATGGATGGACCTAGAGATGATCATACTAAGTGAAGTTAAGTCAGAAAGAGAAAGACAAACACCACATGATATCACTTATATGTGGAATCGAAAATACGACACAAATGAACTTGCCTACGAAACAAAAACAGACTCACAGGCATAGAGAACAGACTTGTAGTTGCCAAGGGGGAGGCGAGTGGGGAAGGGTTGGATTGGGAGTTTGGGATTAGCAGGTGCAAACTATTATATATAAGATAGATAAACAAGGTCCTACTGTATAGCACAGGGAACCATATTCAATAGCCTGTGATTAAACCATATGGAAAAGAATATGAAAAAGAATATACATATATGTATAACTGAATCATTTTGCTGTACACCAGAAATGGACACAACATTGCAAATCAACTATACTTCAATAACAAAACAAAAATAAAAAAATAAATGTTTGTTGTTTTAAGCCACATAGTTTATTGCAATTTGTTTCAGCAGCCTCAGGAAACTAATACCCCAGTCTATTTCCATGTACAGACATCCTCTATGGTTCCCGTGTGTTGTGGTTCCCGTGTGTGTGTGTGTTTGTGTCCTCCCAAAATTCATACGTTGAAGTGCTGACCCCCACTGTGATGGCATTTGGATGTGAGGCCGTTGGGAGATAATGAGGTTTAGATTAGGTCATGAGGGTGGGACCCTCATGACAGGATTAGTGCCCTTTTGAGAAGGAGAAGACAGAGCGATCTCCCTCTCTATGTGCACACACAGAGGAAAAGCCAAGTGAGCCCACAGGGAGAAGGCAGCTGTTGACAAGCCAAGAACAAGTTCTCACCAGGCACCAAATATGCTGGCACCTTGATCTTGGACTTCCCAGCCTCCAGAACTGTGAGAAAAAAATTTCTGTTGTTTAAACGACCCAGTCCATGGTATTTTGTTACCGCAGTCCACACAGGCTAAGACATCATAGTACATTGAAAATGGCCACAAGCCCTTGTCCCATCCCCTTTGCATCTATACTCTTGTATGTGACATGGTCTTCCCATTGAGAAGTGTAATCTATTTCTCCACCCCTTGGCTGTGACTTGCTTTGGTCAAGGAGATATTACCAATCACGACACAAGCAGAAGCTTGAAAGGTACTTGCTCATAGGGTTTCCCTCTTGCTGCTTTTTGGCAGCCCAGGCTCACTTGCTTCCTATAAGAATGAGAGACCACCAGAGCAGAGGTGAGCCAAACCACCTGAGGGACCTTCTGTTAGACCAACCAGCCTGCCAACTGACCCACCAGCTGACCACATCCACTTGAGCAAGCCAGGCAGAGATCAGATCAGGAAGAACCACAAGCTCAGGAGTCAAATAAATGGCTGTTGTTTTAAACCACCACGTTTTGGAGTTGTTTGTTACCTAGCAGTAGATAACTGATACAGTTCCTAAGGTCACCTCAATTCCGTGATAAATGTATACATCCACAGGGGGTAAAGCTCTGATACTATCATGGGCCATTTCCTGATTTTTTTCTCTTTTCCAGGGAAAAAATAGATTTTCATAGTCTTGCTTCAGATGGACCTATGTGCCAAGGAGGACCTTTGGTCTGCCCTGCCGTTCCTCTCTGGATGATCTTGGCCAACCCCCTCTCTCTCTGGGTCTTGGTTCCCTCATCTGTACAATTAGGACAATGGATTTAACAAGTGGTTCTCAAACGCTGATTCAAGACAAAGTTCACAACTGGATGCATTAAAATAAGAAAGAATAAGACATTTTAAAGTTCCTATTTAATCTAGAATTCTTCCATTTAAAGGACTGTTCTTTATTTTCAGATCATATTCTTCTTATGTTTGTAATGTTTTTAAGTTGTCCTTTAAGAAATGATAAGGTATTGGGTGGGAGAGGATATAAGTGAAACAAAATTTGCAAAATGTTAATAGCTGCTGAAGCTGGGTGATCTTCGTATATGTTTGAATATTTCCATAAGAAACAGTTTAGTAAATGATGGTGCAAGTAAGTCACGATGGTGTTTGTATATGCATCCGTGTGTGTTTTAATTCTAAAGTGGATGAAAGGGCAGTTCTAAAAATAAAGTAGAGAAGAAGGAGGTGGGGAAGGAGAAGATGAAGAAGAAGAGTTGCTGTGGAAATTAGATACATGCAGACAGAGAGAGCTTAGTAGGCTCTCAGTAAATGCCATTCATACACCGGCAATACAACCTCTTCACACTTCTCTCTGCAATATCCCCCCTGCCCCAACTCCCTCCCTTCTCCCCTGGGTCCTGGAAGGGAAACTTTTTCACCCTGACTTGCAAGTGAGAAAAAGTCATATCAGGGCTCTCTATTTCACGGGAGGTCCGAGGAGAATGTGGCTGTGAACAGGCTGAGGGAGGGGATGGCTGCCTGCCCTTGCCTATCCTCCCACCTGTTGAGCAAAGCAGGTGGATTGACGGCCCGATGGCCTGGGCCGCATGCCCCTCCAGGAGTCCTGTCAATATAGAGATGGACAGGGACCTGCTATACTGCCACCACACCCTCCCCCTATACCTGTGATGGGCCAGCAGAGACCATCAAATCCCAGAGCACATCCCATTGGCCTTTACCATTTTAGTGATTGACAGCCTGACTTCCTGTTGCCGAGAACCTGCAACTCTTTGCCAACGGATTTCCTGGCCACCAGATCCTGCTCTGCCCAAGTATGGCAGACTGGAAGTGCAGGGGAATTAACTACCGTACAATAGCCCTCGACCCATGGTTGACCAGAGTTCAGGGAAAAATGCCCCAGCTCCCCCGGCCGGGGTGCAGGGGTGACTCAGGCATGTGCTGCATGCTGTCTCCCTCAGTTCCCCAGCGAGGTCCAGCTCCAGTGGTCCACAGGGACATCTGGCTCAATGACACACCCTTTATCGACCCCTTCCCTTCCCTATGCCACTTCCCCACTGCCCTACTGGGTGTCCTGGGATCACCTCCTAATAAACCACTTGCACTCAGACCTTCGTCTCAGGATCAGCATGCTTACGGGGGAACCCAAACCAAGATACAGACTACGGTAATTGTGCTAGACAGAATAATGTTCCCCCCATGGTGTCCACATCCTAATCCCCAGAACCTGTGAATATGTTACTGTAACTGAAAGTGGGGTTTGGCTGCTTACCTCTCAAAAGCCAATAAAGAAGCGAAGTTGGTGGAAAGGAAAGTTTGCTTTATTTTGGATGTCGGCAACCGGGGCGGAAGGGAGGGGCAGACCCCACCTCCCACACACACACAACCAGCGGGCAAGAGCTTTTATAGGCAGAGGGAGGGGGCTACGTGCAGAAACAGCACAGTCAGCTCTGACAGGCATCTTGAAATTGGTTATCAGTGGTCTGACCAGCGTCACCTTGATTGTTTCAAGTACAGTTAATCTTCAGTTCCAGGGTCAATTTGTTCCCAGTTCTTTGAGGACAATTCTTGGAATTGTGGCAGCTTACATCATGGATACAGTCTGGTCATCACGTAGTTAACTTCTTCCACCTGGGAAGGTTTTCAGTATCTACAAGACAGCTCCCAGGATACGGCTCAGAATATTACCTATAGCCCTTGAGAGGGAACAGAAGATCCTTGACTAAACTATTCTTATTTAGTCTTGTTGGACTGTTTTCCTTTGTTTCTGCATTTTCTCACTTCTCTGATTAAACTTATTCTTTGGCTAAAGTTTTTCCACAGACAAAAGGCAGGAGGAGGACATGGGGACAGGTGGGGGGAAGGACGATAGGGTCCTGCTCCATTTCATTACCTTACATGGAAAAAGGGGATTTTGCCAATCTTGAGATGGGGAGATTATCCAGAATGATCTGTGTCGCCTCAGTGTAATCACAAGAGTCCTTATAAGAAGGAGGCATTTGAGTCAGAGAAGATGTTATCATGGAAACAGAGGTGAGAGCAATGCAATTGATGGAAAGGGGCCACAAGCCAGCCGGCTTCTAGAAGCTGGAAAAGGCAAGAAAACAGATTTTCCCCTAGGGCTTCCAGAAGGAATGCAGCCCTGCTGACACCTTGATTTAAGCCCAGTGAAACCCATTTTGGACTTCTGACCTCCAGAACTGGAAGATAATACATCTGTGTTGCTTTAAGCCACTAAGTTTGTGGTAATTTGCTGCAGCAACAATAGGAAACCTACAGTAATCAATCAGCCACACTTACCCACTGAACCCAGGCATCGTGATGGAATCCTTCCAAACGTGTGCTAATTGACAGGAATTGGTACCCAAGGAATTACCCATGTACCATCCCTGTGTCATGAACACCTGCCCTCTAGAGCTGGAACCTTTGGACACATCAGAGGAACCCTCTCCCTTGGGTGGGTCCAGCCCTCACTTGCCTGTGTTCCCAGGGTCCACCACATTACACAGTCTGGGGCACCACTTCCCTGACTCTCTGTGTGAAAGGTGCTTCCTGGGAAACGACAGAGAAAGAACCAGATATTACGGAGGGGGAATGGGGGTGAGGATGAGCCACCCTGAACTTGTGATGCAGCCACTGGGTGTGAGATACTTCACTGCAGCTGCTCCGATGCTGTCATTTTGTCTCGGGGACATCCTGACACGGCCTAAGAGACAAGCCACTAAACAGTCAACGTCTTTATTATTAAGTAATGTGGGAAACAGACACCCTGATGCCGAATCTAAGACCCTCCCTACCCCTGACCCCTACCCAGGCGTGGATCAGGGATGAAGCAGGGCTCCGGGATGCCTGTTGCATTATAACTCGTTGGTGTTCGGGAAATATTAGATGATAACTCCTATTCTTTTTCCCAATCAGTTGATCAAGCCCCCGCTTGCCTTACTGTCGTTCTTTTCTCCCAGAGGTTGATGCTGTCAGGAGGGCGGCGGTCAGTCTGGCTTCCTGGCGCTGGGTAGAGAGAAGCAGCAGGCCAGCCACCGTTGCCTCTCTCGGCCACACGGCGTCGCTGTTGAGCCAGCCCGGCGCGGCTCCGGATGCGGGAGGGGCCGCGGGGCTCGGAGCCCCGGCTTGGGCAGAGCGCCCACCCCAGCGCCCCACCGTGGGCCCCCGAGGACTCTGAGATTCCACACGGGGCTGCTGTCCAGGGCCCCAGGCCTGCCGAGGGTCAGCAGCCGTCGCTGTGAATGCTCAGAGTGCGTCCCCTTTCCCTGGGCGACGAGCCCCTCACCCTCTTCTGAGAGAGATGCCTCCGGGATGGCTGGCCCAAGGAAGCCCCCGTGGTCCAGGAGACCCAGGCCGGGAGACTTGCTGCCACCTCTCTGTCTGGTAAAGATGCACACGCATGGACCAAAAAAAAAAATGGAGGGCGCCCAGACACCTGCTGGGGAAATACAAACTAGAGACAAAATCTCCTGCCAACCCAGAAAACCTCTCCGAAAAATTAAGAGGGAAAGAACCTTTTTATATTGAATTAGCATTCGACCAGAATGTGCGGCACATCACAGGCTATCCGCTAGGAGGTTACAAAGAGCTCTCACCTTTTCATATAGCCAGGCAGATAACGACACGTCATACACATCTCAAGATCAACCACAGCTAGTCCTCCAGCAAAAGGACTGGACGGCACCACTGTCACGTGTATGCTACATTTGCCTGGCAAGTACAGTGGCCACCTGTGTTTGCTAACTGCCTTTATGCCGAGGAAAAATACCTACCTCCAGAGGTAGGTTTGCAACCTGGGGCCCGGCACCAGCTCAAGTTAGGCTCCTGCTTTCCCACAGAAAGTGGGAGATGAGTTTCTGTATGATCCATTTCAGAGAGAGAGCTGCGCATCCCTGAGGAGACATTCCTGGGATGGGAAACTGGCAAGAGGCTTATCTAGCATTTGAAAAGATTTACATACATTTCAAAGAGGCAAAGCTTACAACTATAAGGTTTCTAAACTGAAAAGGGAAGAGAAGTCTCTTCCCTTTTTTTCTACAGGGAGAATTAAACTCTCTTCTTTCTTATTTTTAATTTGTATCTGCCCTTACGCACCCACGGCAAACGTTCACTACCTCTCAAATCCACCTCCTCTGCCGGCCCCACCACAGACCCTGTAAGCTAGCCACCACATGCGCGAGTGCAGGACATGCACACACATGCACACACTGACTCACACGTGTGCACAAGCATGCGTGCACACGTGCTCACCCACTCTCTGCTTAGCCTTTGCTTTCTGGACTATTTTCCTTTCCAGGTTAACCCTCCAGGTTGAGCTGACTCAACTCAGCAAAAGTTAAGAGTAGGTCTAGCCAGTTCTGCCGGGGTGGGAGGAGCAGGGGTGAGGCTGAGTCTGGGCGGGACCAGGGACCTGGGCCCATCTGGCTTCTTTGCTGTGAACTCTTGATTCGTGTATCCACCCCCGTGCCCTGCCGAACCCTGGCTGCTGTTGGCTTCACCTTCAACTGATAGACCATAATAAAACTCTTCCCTGGTCTGTGCTGGCCTTCTGCAGAGACTGTAACAAGTAAATAGAGGGGACGGGACCTCGAACTGGACCTTTCCTGCCCTCAGGGCTCTGTGCTGGACTTACTGTGAGGTAACAAAGCCTAGCCCTTTAACTCAGCCCAGTTCACGTGAAAGAGGCTGAGAAATTCAAGAAAGACTGTTCCAAATGAGAATTTCTTCCTAGAGAGTTGTCAGCCCAGGAGGGAGAAGGGCTTACACACACACACACACCCAAAAATAAACACCCCTCAAGCCAGGTGAGGGGGACTCAAGACTGCTGCTTGGAGGACAGGGGGTCGCCAGAGGGGACCCTGGCACCTCGTCCCCACCCTCACTGCTGAGCCGCTGACACTCAGGGGCCTGCGACTGCTGCTACCAGGGCAGGGCAAGGGGAGAGCAGGGGACCAGAAACCTGGAACAGTGTCAAGACTGGCAGGATGAAGGACAGAGGGCTGCAGGGGGGGTGACCAGCGTGCCACCACTGGCAGGGCAGGAGCCAAATTCCCATGGCCAAAGTGGACATTCAGCAAGAGAGCTGAGCTAGAGCAATCTCGACAGGACCTCACCCGGGGGGCTGCCTGTGGGCACGAGGCGACCCCACAGAAAGCGGCTTTGCGGGAGGACGGGGCAGGGTGTGAGAGGGCAGCCGGAGCAGGTGTGACCTGTGTCAGGAAAGGGCGCGGGCAGAGTTTGTGGAGGGGCTAACTTACCTGCACACCCCACGTGCGTGACAGTCCCATCATCAAGGAGCCCTTAACCGTTTCTTTTCATCCCTCCTTCCCTCTCGGACCGAAGGAGCCGGGAAGCAGCGGCTCGCAGTGGGAGAGGAGGTGAATCAAACAGAGCCAAGGCACCCTCCAAGACCACCCACCTGCCGCCGCCTGCCTTTCCCACCACGTGAAACTGGGTCAGCTGGAATAGGAGACACATGTTGGATGGGAGGTGAATATTCTTAACTTCGATGGGACTGGGCTTATTTTTTAACTTGGCAAAAACAGTTTCTTTTTTAGCCAACTTTTGATAAGAATTTTCAAACTCACAGAAAAGTCAAAAGAATAATTCAATAAAGCCATATACTCACCACTTAGATTCAAAAATTTTTGACATTGTGGGGTGCGTGTGTGCGTGTGTGTGTGTGTGTGACCTGGTTTGACTGAACCATTTGAAAGTGAGCCTCAGACATCACAACACTTTACTCTTGGATCATTCAATGTACATCTCCTAAAGAATCACTTTTTAGGGCTTCCCTGGTGGCGCAGTGGTTGAGAGTCTGCCTGCCAATGCAGGGGACACGGGTTCGAGCCCTGGTCTGGGAAGATCCCACATGCCGCAGAGCAGCTGGGCCCGTGAGCCACAGCTACTGAGCCTGCGCGTCTAGAGCCTCTGCTCCGCAACAAGTAAGGCCGCGGTGGTGAGAGGCCCGCGTGCCGCGATGAAGAGTGGCCCCCGCTTGCCACAACTAGAGAAAGCCCTCACACAGAAACGAGGACCCAACACAGCCATAAATAAATAAATAAAATAAATTAAAAAAAAAAAAAAAAAAAAAGCTTGCCTTCAATTAAAAAAAAAAAAAAAAAGAATCACTTTTTAAAGCCTGAAATTGAAAGTGATCTAATACCTGAAAGGAATTGGTAAAACTCTATTTGGTTGAAGTACTTTCAAGGAGAGGGATTAGAGAAGCAACAGAGCAAATGCTAGGATGGTGGTGGGAGACAAATTAAGCTGTTTCCAGCTTGCACCCTACAAAGTCCAGCCAGTTGACAAAAAACAGTTACATGAAGAAGATAAGACCATTTCAGGTAATGGCAGGTGCTATAAAAAAATAAAACAGGGTAGAGGTGATGAGGGTAAGACCAGGAGGCGAGACAACATAGGGGTGGTAAGGAGTCAACCCCTCAGGAAGAAAAAGTGACTTTTGAGCTGAGACCTCAAGTCAGCAACACCAGACAGTCAGGAGAATGGTGTTCAAGGCAGAGTCAAGAGCAAGGCCAAGGGCCCGGAGGCATAAAGGAGCACGGAGGGACAGCTTGCGGAGAAGGAGTATGGAAAGTACAGAGAGAGGAGAAGTGATGGGGACCCCACTCTCTCAGCCAAGGGGAGGAATTTGGAGAGAATTTTAAGCAGGAGAGTAACTTGATTGGACTTATGGTTTTAGATACTCTGGCTGCTCAGGTGAAAAAGACCTGGGGGGAGACCCAAGAGTGAAGCCCAGAAACCACGAAGGAGGCTGTTTGCAATCCTCCAGGCCAGGGAGGTTGGTGGCTTGGATCAGAGTGGTATCCCGAGGTAGGCATTATTGCCCCCACTTTAAAGATGAGGAAACTGAGGCTCAGAGAAGTTAAGTGACTTGACCAAGATCATGCTTCCTTTAAGTGGCAGGGCCAGGGTTATTTTTTGGAGGGGGAGGGAGGGTACTCTTTTTAATTGTGGTAAAATATACGTAACATAAAACTTACCATCTTACCCATTTTTAAGTGTGCAATTCAGTGGCATTAAGTACATTCACAATGTTGTGCCAACATCACCACTATCCTTTTCCAGAACTTTTTCATCATCTCAAACAGAAACTCTACCCATTCACCAATAGTTCCCCTGTCCCCCTACCCCAGTCCCTGGTAGCCCATAATGGAGGTCTACTTTCTGGCTCTATGAATGTTCTCCTCTAGGTACCTCCTGTAAGTGGAATCATATAATATTTGTCCTTTTGTATCTGGCTTATTTCACTGAGTATAACATTTTTTTGTTTGGTTTTGGTTTTGGTTTTGGCTTTTTTTTTTTTTTTGGCCACGCCGAGTGTCTTGCAGGATCTTATTTCCCGGACCCGGGATGGAACCCACACCCTCGGCAGTGAAAGTGATGAGTCCTATCCACTGGACCACCAGGGAATTCTCAGTATAATATTTTCAAAGTTCATCCATATTGTAACATGTATCAGAATTTCCTTCCTTTCTAAGGCTGAATAATATTCCATTGTGTGTATATCACATTGTGTTTAACCATTCGTCTGTTGCTGGAGGGCCAGGATTTTTACCAAGATGTCTGATTGGCGCTGAGTCCAGCGCAGTGCCCCCAGCGGCCACCAGAGGGCGCACAGAGACCACTCCCACCCCTACCCCCTCCCCACCCACCCAGGCGGGCGCGCTGCGGGCACTTGGCGGTTTGTGGGAGGAAGAGGAAGCCGTAGCTCAGCCTCTTGCACGCACATCCCACACCAAGGAACATGCAGATGACAGGGAAGCCGGCTGCGGGAAAAGAGACCCAACTATAGAATTGGCCTCAAAGGGAGGAAAGGGAGGAGGTCGGGGTGGGAAGTGTCGCCCCTGCAATCCTGGTCCAACCCGCAAAGGAAACAAACGCTGGGCACCCCTAGCTTCCGGCTGAGGAGCTGAGTGAAGCAGGCGGGGCACTGTGTCCAGGGAGCCTCGGGCTCCCGGTCCTGCTCGCCTCCAGCGGCCCCGTGAGCTCCAGCCTAAGGCTTGCACGTTTCACAGATGAGGAAACTGAAGCTCGGAGCCATTGACCGCTTGTCCAGAGCAAGCGGAGGAGGCAAGGTCCGAACACCTGCCGCCAGGTGGGCCTTGTGAACTTCTCCTCTCCAGGCTCAGTGCCCTGATTTCTTCAACCGTATCCCAGTGTGGTTTTAGGCCTCATTCCCCACTTGATCTTGTTGGCCAGTCTCTCTGCAGGGGAAGCGCAGAATGGGGTGCGGCTCTTGAAGCTGCTCTGACCACCGTGCTCTCCCTCCTTCTGAGCATTAGGCCTCTAATAATGCCACCCAAGCCTGTCGTGGCTGGTCTTGGCAGCCACCTCATGTTGACCAAAATTTCCATCAGCTTAAATCCCTCAACTTTTCTCCCGTGTGCTGTTTGTTGCTAAGCCTTTTCTTCCCCCCACTGCGTCCATGTGCAGCTGGGTCTTTGGATCTGAGTCCAGGAGCTGACATTTATCCCCGTCAGATTTCATCTTGTTCATTCAGCTGACAAACATTTGTTCGGTGCCCACGCCATACCAAGAACTGGCAGCACAGAAAGACAGACCCCCTGTCCTTGAGGAGCTCACACTGTCATTAGTCACAGCAGCCGCCATAGTTTTCAAGGGCCTGCTGTGTGCCAGGCACTGTCCTGGGGCTGCATGTAGCTTGTCTCATTGACCCTCGAAGCATTGCAGTATAGGTGGCATTGCTCCCATTTTGCAAATGGGGAAATCGAGGTTCAAAAAGTTTTCGTGCCTTGTCTGAAGTGGCATACCTGGAAAGTGGCAGGCTCAGCATTCAACCCTTCAATCGCTTTAGATTCTGGCTCTGTCCTCCTACATAGATACCCTCTCTCCCAGCTTTGGGTTCTCTGCAAACCTGATAAACTTCACCTCTCTGAATTTCATCAACAGCACTGGTGAAACTAAGATGAGGTCAGAGACCTGGGGTGAGCCACCAATGCCCCTCTACCCCAGAGGGACAGCCATCTATGACTCTGCACCCTGTGGGCTCAGCAGATACAAATGCACTCGACTGGAAGCCCCCTGACCCTTCTCCTCCCTCCACCCCAGGCCCTGGGCTCCCTCCCCGTCCAAGCAGCTATGTATCTGGTTGTTGGCGTCTTTGCCAAAACACCAGCCCCCACTGCCAAGTCCTCTACATGCAGGAGCCCAGCTGTGCCTGGCCCTTGCCTGAATCATGGTAAAGCTCCATTTGCCAATGTCCCTCCCCAAGAGGGAGACTTGAAGCCCAAGGCCGGGAGAGGGCAGTTGAGCTGGGATTTCTCAGGCTCTGAGCACCCCCTCTTGCACCTGAGGCTTCTGCTGTCCCGCACTGTCTGCTCCCAGAGGCTCAGCCCATCTTTTTCGCTCAGCTCTTCCGCCAAGCTGACGGAGACCAACTGCAGAGCAGGCCTGTGCGAGGGCTGGGGGCAGGAAAGGAGATGAGCAGAATAAAGCACTGCTCCGCGGGGGAGACGAGGTTTGAGATGGGCTCCAAGCTCCCGGCCAGACCCAGGGACACCGTACCCCATGACAGGGTTTGAGCTTACCACCTCACAGGACCACAGGCACCCACCCTCCTCACAGCCCCAGAAGATCGGAAATATTATCATTGTGCCCATTTTGCAGGCAAGGAGACAAAGGTGCAGCAAGTGGGATCCAGGCCTGGACACTACCTCTGCTAAGACTGCTTCCTGAAAAGAGATCAGGGACTTGTGGACAGAATGCATCTGCTGAACAAGAACCCAGCGAGCTCCTGCCATAAGCCCAGTAAGCGGCAAATATGTCAGAGTCAGGCCCTGCCCTTATGGCCTCACGTTTGGGGGCAGGGGAGATAGATAATAAAGCCAGCCCATAATTTCAGGCAGTGATAAATGCTACGAAGAGCATAAAGCCAGGGAGAGCTTTATGTCAGTAGGTGTCACTAGAGTTAAGGATGCTACTCCAGCTAGCATTGTCCTGGAAGGTCTCTCTGACGAGGTGACATTTGCGGAGCCAAGAAGGAGCTGGCCTTGGGGACAGCAAGTATAAAGATGCAGAAAGAGAATGAGTGCAGTGTGGTACCAAATCCACCCACCCCCACCATGGATGATTACAGAGAGGAAACCACATGGCTCTGATGTGAGGCCTCAGTGGGGAAGCATGTGGGCCGGTGTCCTCAGGATGCCCGAGTCCTGGCACGGGCTCCATGGACGCCCCCACTCTCCCCCCAGGGGTCTGTGAGCCCCCGCCCGGAATGTGGGGCTGTGATGCTCTGTGTCGTCTTCGTTTCCTCCCATCTTCAACACCTTTCTGCGCAAGGCCCAGCCCAAAGCAGGCTCTAGATAAACTTTGCCGAATGAACAACCTCCAGAAGGCCCTGCTCACCAAATCCCGAGGGCCAGCAAGGAGGAAGTGTGAGGACAAACCCGAGGAAATCCTACCTTCTTCTACAAGGAATCACTTGATGGAGTTTGTGGCTCCTGTCGGTGGTAGAAGCAGAAAAGACAAAGGGATTCCAGAAGGTGGGAGGAGGGGGTCGCCTACACAATTGGAAATTTTCGCACAGAAGTCCAGATTTCAAGCTATTTTTAAAATATTTGAAGATCTGGCAACCCCGAGCCTGCATATCCCCATGGCAACGCCAGCTGGTGCTGAGCGGCCCTGGTGACTGGACATGCGTTCTGCACTTCGCCGCGGACAGGCGGCTCACTGCTGCAGACACTTAACGCACCCCACTCGTTCACATCACTGGCCCCGTGGGCACCTGCATCGGACAACCCCGGTTTAAGAGATCTGATGAGCAGAAAGTCGTGCAGGGGGCATGGGGACCATGGCATCTGTCGTGTCAGCCTGCAGCTAAGGAGAGTCAGACTGAGGTCCCCTCCCTCAGGTTCTTACGGCAGTTGTCCAGTGTGCGGAGGTTTCCAGGTCCACTTAAATCGGTTCGCTGTGCTGTGTTCCGGGTTCGGGTGCCGGGAGGGCTCTAAACCTTCGGCCGTTCAGTCGAGGCGAGAGATGCAGTTCCCGATGTGCAACAGCAGGGGGCGTCTCTCCCTACTGCGTCCTCAGAGCTGCAGGGCGGTAGGGCGGTAGGGCGGTAGGGGTGGGGGTGGGGGTGGGGGGGGTGCCACTCCCAGCCTTGACGGTGCAGCCAGGGCTCCAGCTGCTGGAAAGCAGTCCCTCAGTCATCCCGGGTCTCGGAATGATCCTGTGTCCCTGCATTTTCTCACCTGGGGTGACAGCTGAGGCCCAGCCTGCCTGACAACATGATGGGCTCAGCGGTGATTAGCTGGGCCAGGACATACTCCAGGTGCCCGAGGACAGCCTCAAGAGGTCCACAACCCACCTTGAAGCCCTTCCAGCCTGTGACCCAGGGGCCAAAGGGCACCCCTTCTGCCCTCCCTTCTCCCAGCAACCTTCTCTTCCTCCTCTTCTTCTGGGACTGCTCAGCCTTGCTGGTCCCTCAGGGCTGACCCTCAAATTAAGTACTATGTGCTTAGCACTTTAAAATCCCAACAATCCCATAAGGTAGGTATTAATCCCCATTTTACAAGTGGGGAAACTGCGGCTTAAACAGGAGACATCACGGGCCCAGGGCCAACCAATTAGCGAGTGGTGGAGTCATGATTCAAATCCAGGCCTGTGGAACCCCTCTTCCCTGGACTGCTTTGTTCCCATGAAGGAAATTTTAGAATCAGCCCGTGGAGGAGGAGGGGTTGGTTAGGGTTTGAGGGCAGAGGACAATCCCTTGCCCAGGTCCAGCCTGAAACCACCCCACACAGGCCACCTATCCTGTTGGAGCCGCCCAAGGACAGGGGCAGAATCTGGGGCCCCTAAACCAGCGATGAAGGCTCAGGGCTTCAGCACGGCCACCAGGGAGGAACAGCTCCTGGCCCTTGGGGATTTACTGAATGCCTCACGATCCCCACCTGGGGCTATAGTCTGAGCAGCGGGACAGGGTCCCACACATGCTACAGCTTCTGCCTTGAACCCATGAGGGGTGGTGAGCAGACAGCGCCAGGCACAGAGACACCTGGACAGTTCAAATGGCCAACTCGGCTGGAGGGGACCTAGATGAGGGGCAAGAGACCCAGAGTCTGTACAAGGTGAGCTTAAGCACCGCTGAGCATGCCTCGGTCAGCTCATGAGCCACAACCTCAGGAGCTCCCCCCTCCCACCTACAGGGAGACAGAGAAGCCCAGGGATCGTCAGCCCCTCTGCGACTATCACAGCGATGTGACCAAGGCCACCACCCTGGGTAGGATGAGAGGTTCTGTCCATGCTATTTCACCCAGTTTACCTCCCATTTTCCCACCATGCCCTGCACTCACACCGCTGGGTCTGCAAGTCCCTCCTCATTTCTGCCTGCGTAAATGCCTCCTTCTATGGGCAGCCCACCTTGATCTGATCCCTCAGATCTAGTCATTTTCTCCCTTTCCTGAGACCACTGAAACTGTGTGGACCTCTCCTGTGGCACTGAGGTCAGTCTCCTTTATGCTGTAATTGTTTCTGGAACACGGTCTTCTCTGACAAGTGGACTGGAAGTTTCAGCAGGCACCCTAGCTCTTAGCGCGGGGCCTCATGCACACAGAGCGTGAGACACATTGGATGGAAGTAAGGACGGAGGGAAGGAAGGAAGGAAGGAAGAAAAGAAGGAAGGAGGGAGGGAAGGAAGGAAGAAAGGAAGGAGGGAAGGAAGGATGGATGGAAGGAAGGAAGGAAGGAGGGAAGGAAGGAAGGAAGGAGGGAAGGAAGGAAGGAAGGAGAGAAGGAGGGAAGGAGGGAAGGAAGGAAGGATGGAAGGAAGGAAGGAGGGAAGGAAGGAAGGAAGGAGGGAAGGAAGGAAGGAAGGAGGGAAGGAAGGAAGGAGGGAAGGAAGGAAGGAGGGAAGGAAGGATAGATGGAAGGAAGGAGGGAAGGAAGGAAGGAAGGAGGGAAGGAAGGAAGGAGGGAAGGAAGGAAGGAAGGAGAGAAGGAGGGAAGGAGGGAAGGAAGGAAGGATGGAAGGAAGGAAGGAAGGATGGAAGGAAGGAAGGAAGGAGGGAAGGAAGGAAGGAAGGAAGGAGGGAAGGAAGGAAGGAAGGAAGGAGGGAAGGAAGGAAGGAAGGAAGGAGGGAAGGAAGGATGGAAGGAAGGAAGGAAGGAGGGAAGGAAGGAAGGATTGAAGGAAGGAAGGAAGGAGGGAAGGAAGGAAGGAAGGAGAGAAGGAGGGAAGGAGGGAAGGAAGGAAGGATGGAAGGAAGGAAGGAAGGAAGGAAGGAAGGAAGGAAGGAAGGAAGGATCAAAGGAAGGAAGGAAGGAGGGAAGGAAGGAAGGAAGGAGGGAAGGAAGGAAGGAAGGAGGGAAGGAAGGAAGGAGAGAAGGAGGGAAGGAGGGAAGGAAGGAAGGAAGGAAGGAGGGAAGGAAGGAAGGAAGGAGGGAAGGAAGGAAGGAAGGAGGGAAGGAAGGAAGGAGAGAAGGAGGGAAGGAAGGAAGGAAGGAAGGAGGGAAGGAAGGAAGGAAGGAGAGAAGGAAGGAAGGAAGGATCAAAGGAAGGAAGGAAGGAAGGAAAGAAGGAAGGAAGGAAGGAGAGAAGGAAGGAAGGAAGGATCAAAGGAAGGAAGGAAGGAGGGAAGGAAGGAAGGAAGGAAGGAGGGAAGGAAGGAAGGAAGGAGGGAAGGAAGGATGGAAGGAAGGAAGGAAGGAGGGAAGGAAGGAAGGATTGAAGGAAGGAAGGAAGGAAGGAAGGAAGGAAGGAAGGAAGGAGGGAAGGAAGGAAGGATCGAAGGAAGGAAGGAAGGAGGGAAGGAAGGAAGGAAGGAGGGAAGGAAGGATGGAAGGAAGGAAGGAAGGAGGGAAGGAAGGAAGGATTGAAGGAAGGAAGGAAGGAAGGAAGGAAGGAAGGAGGGAAGGAAGGAAGGATCGAAGGAAGGAAGGAAGGAGGGAAGGAAGGAAGAAAGGAAGGAGGGAAGGAAGGAAGGAAGGAAGGAAGGAAAGAAGGAAGGAAGGATCAAAGGAAGGAAGGAAGGAGGGAAGGAAGGAAGGAAGGAAGGAAAGAAGGAAGGAAGGAAGGAGGGAAGGAAGGAAGGAGGGAAGGAAGGAAGGAAGGAAGGAGGGAAGGAAGGAAGGAGGGAAGGGGAAGGAAGGAAGGAGGGAAGGAAGGAAGGAAGGAGGGAAGGAAGGAAGGAAGGATGGATGGAAGGAAGGAAGGAAGGAGGGAGGGAAGGAAGGAGGGAAGGAAGGAAGGATGGAAGGAAGGAAGGAAGGAGGGAAGGAAGGAAGGAGGGAAGGAGGGAAGGAAGGAAGGAAGGAGGGAAGGAAGGATGGAAGGAAGGAAGGAAAGAAGGAAGGAAGGAGGGAAGGAAGGAAAGAAGGAAGGAGGAAGGACAGAAGGAAGGAAGGATGGAAGCAAGGAAGGAGGGAAGGAAGGAAGGAGGGAAGGAAGGAAGGAAAGAAAGAAAGAAGGAAGGATGGGGAGACGACCAGATAAACAGATGAACAAATGAGTGGGTAGGAGAGTGGATGGCCCACAGAGATTCAGTATGGCCTCCATAATTGGCCAGAACTCCCCCTCCAAGGGAGTGAGATTTCCCTGTTTCACTTATCACAGCCCCTCCCCTGCCTCAGTGAATTGAAGATTTAGAGACTGTGCTGTGTGGAGCTGCAAAGGGACGCGGGGAGTCAGATCTGTGTTCCTTCCCTCACTGGACCTCAGCCTCCCTTATATAAGATGAGGACATTGGACTAGATGACTCTTTGGGCCTTTCCAGAGCAAAACACATGTCAGTGCTGGGACCCAGCAAAGAACAGGGCAACTGATTGAACCTAGTTCAGCTTAAAGGCTCTAGAAGAGTTTAGGCAAAAATGAAAGGAAGAAAGAAAAAGAGAAAGAAAGAAGGGGGAAGGAAGGAAGGGAGGAAAGAAGGAAGAAAATCGATTCCCATGTCCCAAATTAAAAATGCATTTTTTTTAATCTTCATCCTTCCTGTTTTAGAATTTATTTATTTATTTATTTATTTTTTGTTGTTGTTGTTGTTTTTGGTTTTTTAAATTATTTGTTTATTTATTTATTTTTGGCTGTGTTGGGTCTTCATTTCTGTGCGAGGGCTTTCTCTAGTTGCGGCAAGCGGGGGCCACTCTTCATCGCGGTGCGTGGGCCTCTCATTATCGCGGCCTCTCTTGTTGTGGAGCACAGGCTCCAGACGCGCAGGCTCAGTAATTGTGGCTCACGGGCCCAGTTGCTCCGCGGCATGTGGGATCTTCCCAGACCAGGGCTCGAACCCGTGTCCCCTGCATTGGCAGGCAGATTCTCAACCACTGCGCCACCAGGGAAGCCCTAAAAATGCATTTTTAAAAAATGCATCTAGTATGTAAGATTTCCCAAATGCATCATTTCTTTAAAAAAAAATGTTAATTTCAACATATTGAACTTAGGATCACAGCATGTAAGAAGAGATGGATCCTCTAATATAATGGAGCTGCCTCAGGCTGGGATGGCCTGGGGCAAAAGGTGCCAAAGGGAAGGATGGGCTGGGAGGCTGGGGGTGTGGAGGGGGCTTCTCTCCACCCCCTTCACCACTTAAGCAGACCACCTCCTTTAGGATCTGACTTATATGTTGACCTTAGGAACCCACTATATTGTTTGAATAAAAGGTTTCTGTGTGTGTGTGTTTTAAGCCACTTAACTAATAAAGAGAAACAAGAGGCCCAGAGGGAGGTGATTTGCCCAAGGTCGTACAGCAAGTGCATCAACACATTCCTTCAGTTCAGATTCAGGAATCCAAGCACATCCATGGGGGTCGGGGGCACTGCCCCTGACTGGGCTATACTCGGGCTCGGCTCCAGCAGCCGCAGTGGGAAGTCACCAGGCTCCTTTAAACAACATTCCACTAGGACAGGAACAATCAGATAACCCTGGCCCAATTAGGAACCGGAAAATCTCACAGAGGGCGAATGCCCAGAACAGGGGGGCTCAGGGCGGGGGCCCAGCTCTCTGCAAGCTTCACAGTCGAAAACCTTCCTAAAACAACCCCTTGGCTGCCTCGGAGAATAATTTAATCTTCCTTTGATGACTCCGGATCTTGCCCTGCCTTGGGCCACTTTAAGAACATCAATTACTGCTGGGCCCAGGTGGGGAGCGGAGAGGAGGGGCTGGACCCGGGTTACAGCTGACCCTGCCCTTGGGGAGGCCGGTAGGGGAGGAAGAGCTGGAGGAGACTTCAGGGGGAGGAGCCCAGCCTGAGCCCAGGGAGCTGGATGTTGCCTTGGTGGAGAAGGGGGCCAAGGAAGAGAATGCGGAGCCCCCTCCCCAACCGAGAAGGGGAGCCCTAGGTGGGCTCCTTCTTAGCCCCCAGAGCAGGCAGGAGGGGCAGCTCCTAGGGTTCCTGGAGGAAGAACCCGAGAGCTGAAGGCAGGCAAAAGTGATGCTGAAGGCCAGGCTAGGGGACCTTGCTAAGGGAGAGGCAGCACAGTGCCCCACGGACTTTGCAGAAATGTTGGCTCCAAGAGACAGAAGTGGGCTTAGAGCCACACTGCCCCTGCCCTGCCACTTCCTGGCTGGGGAACCAGGAGCAAGTTACTTAACCTCTCCGTGCCTCAATTTCCTAGGATAATGCTAGAATAGTAATAACAAGGCTGCTGTGAGGGTTAAACGAGACTCACGTTGGCTGCTAGAAAGTGGGGGCTTAGGGGGCTTCCCTGGTGGCGCAGTGGTTAAGAATCCACCTGCCAATGCAGGGGACGCGGGTTTGAGCCCTGGTCCCGGAAGATCCCACGTGCCGCGGAGCAACTAAGCCCGTGCGCCACAACTACTGAGCCCGCGTGCCACAACTACTGAAGCCTGCACGCCTAGAGCCCGTGCTCCGCAACAAGAGAAGCCATGGCAATGAGAAGCCCACACAAGGAAGAGTAGCCTCCGCTCGCCACAACTAGAGGAAGCCTGCGCACAGCAACAAAGACCCAACGCAGCCAAAAATAAATAAATAAAATGAATAAATTTATTAAAAAAAAAAAAAAAAGAAAGTGGGGACTTAGATCGCGGTCTCATGAGGAAAGGGCTGGAAGCACATACATCAGATCACTCACAGGGTTGGCTGTCAGGTGAGACAGGGCGTTTTGTTTTGTTTGGCTTGTTTGTATTTCCTGTACTTTATGCGAGAAACAGTTTATTATATAATTAAAATAATATTCAGAGGAAAAAACAGAACCATAGGGACTGCAAGTTTTCCTTAAAGGGAAGCAGTTGATCAGAAGAGGAGCCCATCCATTGCGCGTGGGGATGGAAGGGGGCGTGGGCGTTCCCCTGGGTCTGAGACTCAGACAGGGGAGCCCTGGCTGCCCTAGGGGCCCAGGGGGTGACAGCCCGGAGCCCTCAGGGACAGACACAGGGGACATTTTCGGCCTGGACGTGCCCTACTATTTCCTGTGCCCTACCAAGAGGCACCAGGCAGGGGAAGTCGGTGCCCTGGAGAGTATTGTCCACTCACAGGCAGCAGCACTTCTCTGATTGGCTCTTCTCAGCTCCGAGTCTTCAGACCATCAGCTCACAGAGGACCCTGGGCCCTCAGGACTCAAGCCAGCCCCCCACCCCCTCCCCAGACTCCCCCTGCCCAGACCACCTAGGCTTCTGTCCCCCCAGCAGCCCCACTAGGCTCAGGCACGCCACCACACCAGCCTTTGCTGAGGCAGCCCTTTGAGGAAAGCTGGGCTTAGTGGGTCCACAGCCCTGGCCCTGCCAGTGTCATTAATCCCCAAAGGAAAGTCAAACATTAGCCTGGGAAACAGCTTATGCCTTATATAAGCCCCCCTGGGGAAGGCACAAACACAGCTTGCTGGAGCTGAGCTGCCAAACTACAGCAGCTGCCGGACCCTGGGACAGAGCAAGGGTTTCAGACACATCGACCACCAACCCCACCGGAGGGAGGAGCCAGGCCCAGCTACCAGGTGAGGAGGGACCCCTGGGAAGCCCCCAAGGCCGGGCCTTGCTTCCTCACTGCAACTGACCGAGTCCCTTATGCCCTCTGGGATCTGCTTGGCCCCTTTCTGCTGCCCTGGTATGGTGCACCCAGCCCCAGGGGACAGCCAAAACCAGGAGGCGCTGGGCTTGGGGAGACCTTCCCAGCAGGCCTCCTGAGCCCTGCCAGTCCCGTGTGTCTGCTCAAGGCAGCCAGGGACCTCGCCCACTTACTCCTGACATCCATCCTGTGGGGACAACGTCCAAGACGGGGCCCCTTGGTCCCAGCGGCCTGCCTGCACTGCCCCACGCCTGCAGCACGTGTGCCCAGCCTGGCTGAACACATACTCACACCCACAAGTCCCCACACGCACACAGCGACACACCCGCGCTCACACAGCTGTGCCCTTACACTCCAGCCTAAATGTGCACGTCCCAGCAGACACTGCTGTGAACACACACCACACCTGTGACCCCACGTCTGCATGCGCAGTTGCGTACATCCTCATCCACACGCAAATCTGTGGGTACGCACGGCTGTATCACACGCTTATACATACACAGGCTTACACATACACCTGGGCACACCCCCCCGCTTGTGCTTCCACACCCATCCACCTGCCCCCCTCACCCCCATGCACACATCCCTCTCCCCGGCCTGGTGCCCCACCCATAGCTCTGGCTCATCTTGCCCGGTGCCATGACCTTCGCCGAGCTCGTGGACCGCGTGGCCAGCAAAGGGCCCTTCCAGTTCCTGCACACGGTCCTGCTCGGCCTCCCGATCCTCAGCATGGCCAACCACAACCTGCTGCAGATCTTCACAGCGGCCACCCCCGCCCACCACTGTCGCCCGCCACCCAACGCCTCCGCGGGGCCCTGGGTGCTCCCCATGGGCCCGAATGAGAAGCCTGAGCCGTGCCTCCGTTTTGTATATCCACCCAACGCCAGCCTGCCCAATGACACCCAGGGGGCCACCGAGCCCTGCCTGGATGGCTGGACCTACGACGTCAGCACCAGGGACTCCATTGTGACTGAGGTATGCCCTGAGGCCAGCCCTCTCCCTCCGATTACAGCAGCAACCCCACACTCATGGACAGGGGAGCAGGCTGGGGCCCAGTCTCCCTAAGGACCCAGGGACAGGGCACTGGGCAGGCAGAGAGGAAGGGCCTGGGCGCAGAGACGCGCCAACCAAAAGGTTCCATCTCTTCACATTCAGAGTGCAAACAGCCCTTTCTATGCCAGGCGCAGCGCCAAACTCTGAGGATACAAAAATGCACTGTCCCTGTTCCCACGGGGTCCACCGCCTAGCAGGGGTAACATCAATTAATGAGAGGACCACACAAAGAAATGTTAAATTACAACTTCAAAGTACTTAATGTTGTGACCTTAGACTACAGCCTACCCCTGGGCTGGGGGCAAGGGGCCAGGGGAAGCTTCCTTTAAAAAGTGACCCTGGGCGGAGATAAGGGAGTCCAGCAAGAGTTAGCCAGGCAATGGGGAAAAGGAGGAAAATTCCATCTTGGGCAAAGGTCTCAAGGTGGGACAGTGTGTGCAGGAGGGGATGGACAGAGGTGAGGGTTGGAACATGCCTGAGCAGACCCAGAAAACATCTCATCCGTTCCCGCAGTCACTTCTGTGTTCATCTCCCATTCATTCACACCCTCATTTATTCACTGATTCTTTTACCCACCATCTCCAGGAGTTACAGAGTTAAATCAGGCTCTCGAATGACCTGGAGACCATGGTCAGATGAAGAGAACGAAATGGGAATTGGCATTTATTGAGGATCCACAAATAGCCAGTCACGTCTTGGTGTCTGGCAGACATTGTCTCCCACACTTTGATTCCCACAATGATATTCTGTTGAAGGTGATTTTATCTCCTTTTTCATTCAAAAAAAAAAAAAAAAAAAAAAACTAAGACTCAGAGGAGGGAAGTGAAGGTCCAGTGCCACACAGCTGGTCAGTTTTGGAGCTGGAGTTTAAAGCAAAAGTCCATACTAGGCACAGGGGGACAATCATTCATGGCAGTACAAAAGAGTGGGGGGACCACGGGATTTTAGGGAGCCTTCCTGGAGGGGGTGACATGTGAGCAGTGAGCAGAAGCCAATGTTTTCATTCTCCCTTCGGGGACCATGAGCCCCTCGAGGGCAGGATCTTGCTTTTGCCGCCTTAGAAGAGATGCATTTCAACATCTTTACCTGGTGCCAGTCCTGTGCTGGGCACACTATGAGCGTGGGCTCCTGGAATCCCTGGAGATGGTATCTCAGTGAGGGAAGTATTGTTAGTACCTTCAGATGAGGAAACCGAGGCTCAGCCTGGTTCAATGACTTTCCCAGGAGTACATATGATTAGGACCTGGCAGAGAAATGATTTGAATCCAGGACTATCTATGTTCAGAATCTATGATTGCTATTCATTTGTCTAGTGAGTATTTATTTCTGTATAAAGCACTGACTACGCGCAAGGCACTGTCCTAAGTGCTTAATAAATATTAACCCTTTTAACCTTCCTGACAACATTATAAGATAGTATGATAAGCCCATTGTTGCGATGGGGAAACTGAAGCACAGAGAGGATAAGGAGCTTGTTCAAGATCTCGCCACTAGTAAGAGGCAGATTCAGGATCTGAACACAGGCACCTGGCCCCAGAGCCGTGCTCCTAACCATCACATCTGCTGACTCTCATGGCCCCGGATACTCCAACCCTGTCCTATGCACTTTTTCTCCCCAGCACCCAGCCCAGTGCCTGAAATACATCCAGCATCCAACATTTATTGACAGCTACACGCATAATACTGAGGACACAGAGTCAAAGAACTCATGAGCCCCGCCTGTCGTCCAGGTGCTCACCTCTAGTGAGGAAACTCACCAGCAGCGTGGTGGGGTATGCAGGCTTCCCAGGGCAGGGGTTTTCAGCTGCTTTGCTATATCCCCAGCAGCTGGAACAGTGCCTGGCACAGAGGAGGCGCTCTGTGCAATCAATATTTGTGTAATGAATGGATACGAGCTTTATAAACTCAGGGTGCCCTGGGAGCCCAGAGGAGGGGCGTGGAATCCGCCTGGCGGGGGAAACCAGGAGGGCTCACTGGAGTCAGCAAAGCCTGAGCTGAGTGTGAAAGAGGGGTCAGGGTTAGGGGGCAGGCTGACGCGGGCAAGCGCACCCCAGGCGAAAGGAACAGTGTGCCTGGAGTCAGACGCACAGTCACAGAAGCATAAAGAGAGCAAAGCAGTAAGGCCGGCAAGAGACCGAGGGAGGCTGGAGAGGCGGGCAGCGGGGTGCGGAGGCCAGGGACACAGGGAGGAGGAGGGCCAGCAGGAGGGCCTGGCGTGGACGCCGGGGCAAAGGACTGGCCTCTGTCTCGAAGGTGACAGGGAGCCATTGCATGGTGTTAAGCAGGAGTGCGACGTACTCAGATTACCTTCTAAGGATCTGCACTCTGACCGTGGTCTCGGGTGGTCTCGGGTGGCCTCGGCCTACGGCGGCTTGAAGTGGGATTTCGATTCCCAGCCAGAGGTTGAAGTCAGGCCGCATCAGGGAGAGCGCTGAATCCTGGCCACTAGACCAGTGGCCATTGACAAGGCCCTGGCCCTTCGGCTTTGTAGAAATGAATTCCCACAAAGACAGAAAGTAGTGAAACAAGTAAAGTATTTATTAGGATGTAAAAGGGTACGTGTGGATAGACACGTGGGCGGACTCAGAGAGAGTGGCACCCTTGTGGTAGTTTGAATCACTTATATGGGGCATTTCTTCCGGGTTTCCTTTGGCCAATCATCTTGCTTTGCCTGGTTCTGTGTCCATATTTTGTTTATCTCGGGGTCCTCCCATGTGTGCGCGCGCCTCTCTTAGCCAGGATGGATTCGAGCAAAGAGGCCTGTGGGTAGGTTGATGTCACTTACTATGGAGTGGCGCCCCCTCCGTTGTTGACCTTCAAGGAGCCTTTCTGAGCACATGTAGTTGGGAAGGTCCCCTTGACTTCAAGAATGAGGCATATGCAGTCTTTTATCTCTTATCTGGACAGGGCTCAGCTCTCCTCCCTCCTGCTATTTTGGAGGATCTGTCCACAGGGGACGAACTCCAGCTGCTCAGCCTGGGGCCCATCTATCTCCTGCCTCAACTGCAGAGCGGAGAGTAACTTGTGGAGCATTTTGGTCCAGCAGCTGGGAGACCAGTTAGCAGGTTGCCACAGGGACCCAGGACCAAGATGACGGACGGCAGGGGCAGTCGGAATAAATACCAGAGAGGTTGGGGAGTCAGAACCTCTGGGACTCGGGAACCAAATGGATGTAGGGGCGAGGAACAGGGCGGGGGGTAGGGGTAGTGGAAATGCCCCAATATCTGTAAATAAGTTTCCAGGTGTGTGGGCAACTTGCTGTACCTCTGGTCCCTGGAAGACAGAGAGAAGGGGTAAAGCCACCATCCATGTCCTCCAGAATACAGAACCTAGACGAGGAAACAAAAATCCTACAAGGAGCAATGAAATAATAACCATCGCTACCCCTTACAGCGTGCTAACCCCTTGCCAGACGGCCCTAATCAGTTTGTTCATATGAACTCATTTAATCCTCACAACAACTCTCTGAGGTTAGTACCTATATTATGTCGTTTTTGCAGATGAGGAAACCAAGGTACAGGTTAGTGGCCCAAGGCACCACATCTTATAAGTGCTGGAGCTGGGAGTCAAACCCAGGCAGCAGAGCTCCAGAGCCACCTCCCCCCACTTCCCCACCCTGTATTCCTTGGGACTGCATCCCCCGACCACTGCACCCTGGGCTAGGTTCTAGGAAGCGCTCAGTTAATGCTGGATGAAGGCCATATGCCCTCAGAGCCCGGCAGGAGGGACTCAGACAGGGCTGACTGCTGGGAAGTGTCTTCCCCTCCAGGGTGCACCTTGAGCTCCAGGGAACCTGGCCAAGAGCAGAGCTTGCAGGTCTTTTTTTTTTTGGCTGCGTTGGGTCTTCGTTGCTGCGCGTGGGCTTTCTCTAGTTGCCGCGAGCAGGGGCTACTCTTCGTTGCGGTGTGCAGGCTTCTCATGGCGGTGGCTTCTCTTGTTGCGGAGCACAGGCTCTAGGTGCATGGGCTTCAGTACTTGTGGCACAAGGGCTCAGTAGTTGTGGCTCGCGGGCTCTGGAGTGCAGGCTCAGTAGTTGTGGCTCACGGGCTTAGTTGCTCCGTGGCATGTGGGATCTTCCCGGACCAGGGATCAAACCTGTGTCCCCTGCATTGGCAGGCGGATTCTTAACCACTGCGCCACCAGGGAAGCCCAGCTTGCAGGTCTTGTACCCCGTCAAGCATCAGCTCACATCTGTGCCAGCTGAGCACCCAGTCACCATTCCAGCAGTTGCAGCCAGGTGAATCTACATCCCAAATAAACACAGGGTTTCACCAGGCCTCGGGGTCTGCCCCCTTCTCCAGGTCGGGTCCTGGTCAGGCCCAGGCTCCCTGAGGACTCTCAGCCATGAGAACCCCTGATCAGGGTCCTCACCCAGTCAGGGAAATGTCAGTGGCCAGACCCAGCCAGGTGCTCTTAGCAGCGCAGCAAGGTCAAACCCCCTCTGACTTTTCTGTTTGTGGTTCAAGCCATGGCAAATCCATGCTCCATCACTTGGGGTGGGGTGGGGTTCCGGTCCCTCAGGGGGTGGAGGTAAGACAGTGGCTGGCTCACCTAGGGGTGTGTCTCTGGCGTGGAGGCAGGGACCTGGGTGTGCCGGCCCTGGGGGGAAGGGTGGTAATGAGGAAGACAGCACCTGGCAACCATCTCAGTCCAGGTGACCCTGGTTAGTAGGCAAGGAGCCATCTCCCAGGTGGACAGCGTGCCACCATGAGCCAGGGCCAAGCAGCAGAGTTCACATTCTGACTCTGCCATTTACTCGGGATGTTACAACCCCAGAAGTCTCAGTTTCCTCATCTGTAAAATGGGGTAAGAGAACAAGTACGACCATTAAAAGAGATAATGCAAGGCCAGCATTAGCACAGGGCCTGGCACCTACAAGGTGTTCAACTAATGTTTGCTGCCACTGTTGCTGTTATGGTGGTCATGATTAATAGAGATGCCCTGAGAAGTAGGGGGTTAGTCCCCCCAGAAGAGTAGGGGGACTCCTGGTAAAAGGAGAATCAGCTGTCACAGCTCTTCCCGGCTCACCCAGGCCGCAGGGCTTTGTCTTACTCCACCCCCAACCCAGCACAGGCCAGCACGCAGGGCCCAGCTCCACCACCACCCCCACAGCCGGGGACCTGGTGAGTCATCTCCCTCCCCACCTCAGTCCCCTCATCTGTAGAATGGGATAATAAGGACCTTCCCTGCAGAGGAGGCGAGGGTGGGAGGACTGCGCTGGGTCCAGCCAGGAGCACGGGGAGTTTCCCTCCCCCTTCTGATCCCATAAGCTTTGCTGGCAGAGGTGACCACACATTCCTTTCTCTGGGTGCAGCAGAGACAAGGTAGGAATTTTTCAGAAGGAGCTTTACCAGGACATTAAGAGGAAACAAAGGCCTTTCTTTTAAGTCTGGAAAGTGTGAGGAGTGAGGACTGTGGACTCTGAATTCCCTGGAGAGGAGCCCACAGCTTCCACACCACAGAGCACAGCCCTGTGGGGGCCCAGCTCAGTCTGGGGGCTCCGGAAACCCAACCCTACAGCCCTCGAAGGCCCGGGCCTGGCCTTGGATGAGCAGGCCCTCCCCTCTGAGGCCCCTGTGAGTCCTCTCTGGGCCTTGAGCCTTCCCGTCCTGTCTCCAGGGCCACAGAAATCCTGTCTCCCCACACAGGTCCCTGGAGGCCCCAAGTCAGCCACTGGAGAAGCAGAGAACCCACTCAGTGGTCCTCCCAGAAGTGGGTCTCCACCCTGGAAGTTTCCCCTGCCGAGTGTCTGGTCTCCCTCCACGCTCACCCCCAAATCCCCAGGCTGCCCACCTCCCAGACCATCTGTCCATCTCTTGTCTCCAGCTGAGCTCCTGCATCACCCCTACTTGCTCACCCTGGACCCTGCCCTGGGCACCCCTCCTATCATCTCCCCTTTCCTAGCCTCCAATCTGACTCCTGCCTAATGACCTGGGGGCCCCAGCTCAGCCACGTGTCTGGGCCAGCCTGACCACCCCCCCACCGCCCTGTGGCAGCCCTCACCTAGGAAGCTGTGATCCCGGGCAGGAGGAGCCCGGGGCCATCCCTTGGGCTCTCCAGGGTCAGAGTGAACATCTACTGTGTGCAGGGCCCTGGGCTGGTGCTTTGCATTCCTTCTTTCACCACCCTGCGAATCTTCTTTTATGACCACTGTGAATGTTGCCCCTTTTTACAGAGGAATACACTGGGTTCAGATCCAGAAGGTGGCTCTCTCAGCCATGATGGTGAAATCAAGTGTTTGTAGGAAGAGGGATGGGGGTCCTGACTCCAGAATCCATGCCCCTTCTACTGCATCACATGTCTCTGTGAGCACAGGCCTTACAACGACGTGACAATAATGATAAAACAGCTATCACATAGAGCGCCGACTGTTTGCCAGGTATAGTGCTGGGTGCTCTTCATTCCCTATTTTATTTACAGTCTTGAGAAGCAGGTATTAGTATTACCCCCATTCTACAGATAAAGAGACTGAGCCACAGAGAGGTTAAGCAACTGGCCCAGGAACTCACAGCTACTAAGTGGCAGAGCTAGAGACTCATGCCCTTTTGAGGTTTCCCAGGTACCTGGCTCTCTGGCCATTGTGCCCCAGCCTTGGTTCCATCAGAGGTCCGAGAGTAGACAGAGGCATAGCAATTCTCCCCAAGTTCTAAACTGGATCTAAAAGGCCCCAAATCTAGGGAAGTCTGTTTCCCTTGTCCTTGCTCTGGAGGGAGTATGGACCATGTGTGGGGTCCCCTGGCAGAGTCAGCCTACACACACACACACACACACACACACACACACACACACACACACCACACACACACACACACCACACACACATACCACACACACACATACACACACACACCATACACACACATACACACACACCACACACACACACCACATACACACACACACCACACACACACACCACACACACACACACACACACCACACACACACACCACACACACACCACATACACACACACACCACACACACACCACACACACACACACACACACCACACACACACCACACACACACACACACCAAACACACATACACACACACCACACACACACACACACACACACACCACACACACATACACACACACACCACACACACACACACACACACCACACACACACACACATACACACCACACACACACCACACACACATACACACACACACACCACACACACACGCGCGCGGAGCAGGGTCCGCATCCTTGATCGCACATGGCTTGCCCTGACCTTTTATGTCACGCCTTCTTCTCTGCCCTCTGAGGGGCCTCCTGGCCTATGATTTTGCTGCTGCTACAGCTCCTGAGCCTGTCCCTCACCCTTTGGGCCTGACATCAGATCAGCCCACTTGGCTCTGGCCTTGGCTGCCTCCTTGACCATGACTCCAGCCCATCCTGAGCTTGTGTCTTATAGTGACGCATGGCTACAGCTCCCGTGGGCTGAGCCTTCCCTCTGGCAGCTCAGGACTCAGAGCAAAGCACACATCAGGGAGCCATGGTCAAGAGCACTAGTTGGGGGTCCAGAAGACCTGAGTTTGAGTCTCTGCCTTGAAATGAACCAAGCTGTGCTTGGGCAAGTTATTTACCCTCTGAGCCTCAGGTTCTTTGTCTGTAAAATGGAGATAATAATAGTACCCACTTCATAGGATTATTATGGCATCATTTGCAAAGCTTGCTCCTGAGCATAGTAAGCCCTCTCTTTCTCCCCCACCACCTTCCTGGTATGTCATCACTCAGGAAGACATGGCAGTGGGCTTCCTGTTCTTCCCTTCCTGAACCCAGCTCCCTAAGGAGTAAACATTCCAAGAAAGGAAAAAGAAGGCCAAGAACGTTGGATAGGATATTGGGAGCCAGAACTCTATGTGGAGCTGCCAAAAGCTGATAGACAAGAGGTCAGCCCAGACCATGCCATGGGCTAGATAGAAGCTGAGTGACCGGTTCCCTCCAGTCAGCTGGTTACCTCTTCCTCTCTGGGCCTCATCAGTTAAATATGTATAGCAACCCCATTAATTAGTCATTGGACAAACATTTAACATTTCCTGTGCACCAACTACTCTGCTAGCTGCTAGGGATAAAGAGTCAAATGAGACGTCTCCGCCCTCGGTGAGGTTACGGAATACAGGAGAGATGGACAAGCAAATAGGCAGGTAGCATGCTATGTAATGTGTCCTCTTAGAGGTAAGAACAGGATGCTGAGTGTGGAAGGAGAAATGAGGAATTACGCTGGGAGTCTGGATGTGCTTCTCAGCCATTTATCCATTTCACGACTATTTACTGACTAGCTGCTTGTGCCAGCAGCCAGAAAAGATGTTTCTGGCACTCAGAGTAAGTGATCTTGACATGTCTTTTGAAGGACTGACAACCTTGCTAGAGTAGGGGAAGATATCAAGTACAAAAGCAAAGAAGAACACAATAGCCTGAAGCTTTTGTAGGATCTCTAGTGTAACCGGATTACAACCATGGACCCCATGTGGCCAGGCCTATGCATGGAGTCAGAGTCAAAGGAAACATAAATCACTCTCTCGACACCTTGAAGAATGGAGACTTCAGTTACAGGTTTTCTTAACACGGAAAGCATGCCAAAAATCCCTCAAAATATCTTCCTTTCCCCCCCAAAATTCCAGGATGCCTTTAAAAATCTCTCCAGTTCTCTCTACATCTGGTCCCATGCTCTTCGCCGTGCTCCTGTGTTCCCAGCCCCCTTCCTAGGTCATCCGGGGACCGAGACACCCAGCAGCTCCGCCATCTTCAACACGTGGCTTCTGGAGTTGCTCTAGTTATCACAATTCCTAACCAACGGGAAGGGAGAAAGCACGCACGTCCAGGCCAGGGATTCCCTCTTACTTAAATGAAGTGGAAGCAGCATCCATTTCTTCCACTCACATGTCATTGTCAAGAATTACATGGCCCCATCTCGCTCCCGGATGGCCTGTCCCTTTACAGCGCATGCTACACAGTACAGGAAGTCTCTCTAGACACCCACTGGCCTTCTCCTTTCACACCACCTCACTTCCTCCTTTACTCTTTTCCCTCCCCCATCCCCACACATGTACCATGCAGGCTCCCTTTCCAGCCAGATAGAGCCCTGGGTTTGCTGGCCACTCTGGGCCACTGTGAGTAAGCTGGAGGACCTGGAGGCTTCCCCCTTGCCCAATCCCCCTCGCTTCCCGGGAGGAAAGCAGAAAGAGCTCCCTGGGCTGTGTGATTCTTTCCCCGCGCTGTTTTGCTTCCAAAACATTCTCGTAAGGCATTTCCAGTGAATGAGATTCTTCACTTCATTACACAAGTAATTCAGGACAACTGGACAAAGGGTGCGTGTTGGAGATTAGCAGGAGATTAGGCCAGACAGGTGGGCAGGGGCCAGAGCCTGAGGGCTTTATAAATCTGTGTTAACAGAGCTTTGTCTTTACCCAGAGGGCAAGAGGAAGCCAGGGGGTGCCTTAGGCAAGGCAGCAAGCTGATGTGAGAGGTGCTTCAGAAAAGCCACTCAGCTTATCAGGGAAAGAATGGATAGGAAGGACTGAGGTCGAAGGTTGGGAGACCTGTCAGAAGATTGTTGCGATAATCCTCTCTGGGCTCAATTTCCTCAACTGTAAAATGAGGATGACAGCAGCTCTACAGCATAAGGTTGCTATGATGATTGAAAAAATTAAGGCATGGAAAGTGCTTACTTAGAACAATGCCTGGTGCAGAGTAAGCCCTCAATAAATATTGGTTGTTATTCTTTTTTTTTAATTTATTTTATTGACGTATAGCAGATTTACAATGTTGTGTTAATTTCTGCTATACAGCAAAGTGACTCAGTTACCCATATATACACTCTTTTCATATTTTTTTCATTATGGTTTATCACAGGATATTGAATATAGTTCCCTGTGCTATACAGTAGGACCTTGTTTTTTTATCCATGCTATATATAGTAGCTTGCATCTGCTAATACCAAACTCTCAATCCATCCCTCCCCTGCTCCCCTCCCGCTTGGCAACCACAAGTCTGTTCTCTATGTCTGTGAGTCTGTTTCTGTTTCGTAGATAAGTTCATTTGTGTCACATTTTAGATCCCCCATATAAGTGATATCATATGGTATTTTGTCTTTCTCTTTCTGACTTACTTCACTTAGTATGATAATCTCTAAGTCTATCCATGTTGCCGCAAATGGCATTATTTCATTCTTTTTTACGGCTGAGTAGTATTCCACTGTATATATGTACCACATTTTCTTTATCCAGTCATGCGTCAATGGACATTTAGGTTGTTTCCATGTCTTGGCTATTGTGAACAGTGCTGCTATGAACATAGGGGCGCATGTATCATTTTTAATTATAGTTTTGTCCAGATATATGCCCAGGAATGGGATTGTTGGATCATATGGCAACTCTATTTTTATTTTTGGGGGACCCTTCATACTGTTTTCCATAGTGACTGCACGAATTCACATTCCCACCAACAGTGTAGGAGGGTTCTCATTTCTCCACACCCTTTCCAGCATTTGTTGTTTGTAGACTTTTTAATGATGGCCATTCTGACTGATGTGGGATGATACCTCCTTGTAGTTTTGATTTGCATTTCTCTAATAATTTGTGACATTGAGCATCTTTTCATATGCCTGTTGGCCATCCGTATTTCTTCTTTGGAGAAATGTCTCTTTAGGTCTCTGCCCATTTTTCGATTGGGTTGTTTGTTTTTTGTTTTTGAGTTGCATGAGCTGTTTGTAAATTTTGGAAATTAAGCCCTTGTCGGTCTCATCATTTGCAAATATTTTCTCCCAGTCCATAGGTTGTCTTTTCATTTTGTTTATGGTTTCCTTTGCTGTGCAAAAGCCTGTAAGTTTCATTAGGTCCCATTGCTTTTATTTCTACTGAATATTGGCTGTTATTCTTAATCCAAGCATAAGAGGATGAGGCCTGCACTAAGATAGCAATAGTGGAAATAGAAGAATCCAGATTCAAGAAATATTAAAGGACTTCCCTGGCGGTCCAGTGGTTAAGACTCCAGGCTTCCACTGCAGGGGCCATGGGTTCGATCCCTGGTTGGGGAAGTAAGATCCCACATGCCGCTAGCGGTGGCCAGAAAAAAAAGAAAGAAAAATTAAAAAGTTAGAAACTGGAGGATGAAGTGATTGTAACATGGGAGAGGAAGGAGTCAAAAAAGGGCCGCCAGTCACCGTGATTCAGACTTTACAGGGAGGGGGTGGCAAGTCTCGTTGACTCTGAGATGCCCAAAAGACACCCTCCAGGGGGAGATTTCAAGTAGGCTGCTGAATCGATGGGTCTCAAGGCCAGAAGAAAGGTTGGGCTAAAGAGAGGGATTTGGAGTCTTCACCATAAAATAGTCATTGAAGCCATAGGAGCAGGTGGCATTTCCTGGGGAAAGTGAATAAAAAGAGGAAGATCCAAGAAGAGGCCTGGGGAACTTTTAAGGGATAGAGAGAAAGAATACCACAGAGGGAGGGAAAGGAGGAAGACCGGAGGAGGGAGAGGTCAGCGGGGTCACGGGCTGCTGAAGGGAAGTCAGGTCAGGAAACAGAAGGTTCCATTGGGTTTGGGGAGCAGAGTTTCAGTGGAGAGGTGGGGGCAGACTCGGGAAATGAGTGGGACACGAGGACGGGGTGACAGCCAGGATGGTTCCTTGTTCCAGAGATCTGGCTTTGAAGGGAAGAGAGAAGTGAAGCAAATGTGGAAGGGAAAGAGGCTTTAAGTGGAGAGACTGGAACACAAGCAAACGATGATGGGGAGGAGTCAGGAGAGAGGCTGAAGGTGTGGGATGGAGGGAGGTGGCAGCAGGAATGTCCCCTGGAGGAGAGAGGGTGCAAGCAGAGAGACCAGCCTTGCACAAGTGAAGTTGGGGAACAGACACACAGGTAACCTCAGGACGCAGGTGAGCCTGGAGGAGCTCGAAGACAGACCTGGCTGTGACAGCTGAGCAGACTTCGGAAGCCATATGGCAGGCCACGTGTGCTGAAGGGATGTTGTCATCACAGAACCACAGGGCAGGGACCCAGGGAGCCCCAGGCCAGCCTGACGGGGGAAACGGCACCGGGAGTAAGGGCCAGGCTCAGGGAAGCCAAGCGCGGGTGCTGGGAGAGGGAGTACACACATGGGGGCACAGGCTGAGCGCGGCTGAGAGGCTGGGCTGGACTGAGCCGGGTGGCCGGGTGGCCGAGTGGCTCTCCCTCTCTCCTGCGCAGTGGGACCTGGTGTGCAACTCGAACAAGCTGAAGGAGATGGCCCAGTCTATCTTCATGGCGGGCATACTGATTGGGGGGCTCGTGCTGGGAGACCTGTCTGACAGGTGAGACGCGGGGGCCTCGCCAGGGGAGGCACAACCCATGGAGACCCCCCCCGCCCCTCTCCATTCCACCCATGCACCCCCAAAGAGGCAAAGAGCTGGGGGAGGGGGGAGAGATGGTCCTTGCTGTGTGGCCAGCCCCTTTCGGGGCCACAGCCTTCTCCCTGTAGCCCCCAAAAGCCCTACAGCTTGAGTCTTCCAGCCTCCCCAGACCTGGGGCAACGGCCTCAAGGTTTTCAGACACAGTAGCGGCTGCATGGCCGTGGAGGTGGGTGATGAACGGCTTGGAGAGGAGTGGTCCTTTGACCCCTGCTCAGGTAGCTAAGCTGGGGGTGGAGGAGATCGATCACTCATTAACTCAAACGTCTAACTGCAAACTTGTCAACAAAAAAAAGCAATTACCAGCAAGGCTCTGTCTGGGGAGGGAGTTACACACCCTGCCTGGCCCTTTGGGAGGTGGAGGGTCCAGCCCTTTGCCCCGAGGCCTGCAGAGTCACTCTCCTCGGCTGGCTCACAGCAGCTAACGCCCCTCTTCTTCTTTTTCGAGCTGCAGGTTTGGCCGCAAGCCCATCCTGACCTGCAGCTACCTGCTGCTGGCAGCCAGCGGCTCAGGCGCAGCTTTCAGCCCCACCCTCCCCATCTACAGCGTCTTCCGCTTCCTGTGTGGCTGCGGCATCTCAGGCATCACCCTGAGCACCACGATCTTGAGTGAGCCACAGGGGGAGGGGACGGGGACCAGGAGCTTGGGGAGCACCAGCCCGAAGCCAAGAGTGTGGCTCAGCCACAGGCACCGGGCGACCCTGGTCAAGCAAGGCGCTGCCCCTCTCGGGACCCCAGAGGCCCCCTCTGAACATAACAACAAGCATAATAGCAGCAGCTTCAATACTGAGGACCCACCCCGGGCCTGGCATCTGCCAGGTACATGATCTCGTTCAGCCCATACACACAAGTAGGTAAAACAAGGGAAGTCACCTGCCACTGGAGAGGCAGTCAAGACTGCAGGCTTGGGAGTCAGTCACACCGACGTTTGAGTCCTACCTTCTTGAGCCTCAGTCGCCGCATCTCTAAAATGGGGGCGATGAAACCTTAGGATCAGGGTCAGATCGAGTAGCCAACGGAGGGGCAGGAGCTGGTGCCCCTTCTCAGGAGGTGCCCACCACCCAGTAGGGTCTTAATCTGGTCCTTGGGTTCCTCCTGCAGGTGTCGAGTGGGTGTCCACCCGGATGCGGGCCATCAAGTCGATTTCACTCGGTTACTTCTACACCAGTGGCCAGTTCATTCTGCCTGGCCTGGCCTACGCCATCCCCCAGTGGCGCTGGCTCCAGTTAACCGTGTCCATTCCCTTCTTCGCCTTCTTCCTCTTGTCCTGGTATGTGACCCTCTCTTCTTCAGCTCCCTCCTTAGAGCCACCGGGATCAAACAGGAGGAGCCCACGCCTGACCAGGCTGGCTGACTCTGTCTGTCCCGAGACACCCCATCCCAGAGTCAGCAAGGGCATTCCAGGGAGGAGGAACCACACACCGGGGCATGCCGCGGGAGGGAGCGCTCGGCTGGGGGGGTTGGTGAGGGGGTTTGGGTCAGGCTGTGAAGAGCACAGAAAGCCAGAGAGGCCTCGGTTTCACGTGGAGGGACAGAGAACGCCTCTGAAGGTGCCCAGGGTGCTGAGAGGCCTGACCAAACTTCCGTTCATGACATAATCACACAGAAGGACAAACCCAAGTGGGTGGGGACGAGAGACAAAGGGAAGTGACCGTGTGGGCAGGAGGAGCCTGCGGGATGAGTCTGAGGGGCATTTTGAAGGAGAAATCTTCAGAGTGTGGGGACTTCTGGATTTGAGGTATAAAGGAAAGGAAAGCTCCAACCTGAGAACCTGGGAGAATCAAGGGGTCTGGGGCAGAGACCCTGAGTGAGGACATGTGGAAGACAGGAAACCAATCTGTAGGTGGTAGTTGATAGCTGGGCCCAAAGAACAGGAAATCATGAAGAAGCTCCGGAGCAGAAATGAAGTCCTGGAGGCTCCTTTATCCAGCACTTACTATGTGCAAGGCCCTGTTCTGGGCATCAACCCACATCATACCAACGCTTACGGCATCTCTGTGTGAAGGGGACATTAGTGTTCCCATTTTACAGATGAGGAAACTGAGGATGAGAGAGGTGAAGCAATCCTCCAAGGTTACACAAAAAGACGCAGGACTGGAATGGGGCCTCCATTTGAAAATGAGAATAAGCTCCCAAGGGGACGGGCAATCTTGCAGTGAGAGAGATGGTCAGAGAGTCCAGAGTGGAGTTTGGCATGTCCACAGCCTAGGATGGGAGCCGAGAGTTGGGAGGCAAAATAAGGGCAGATGGTCAGCAGACCCCTTCATTGTGTGACTTGGGACAAGCTTCACCCACTCTGAGCCTCAAGATTTTTCTAGGCAAAATGGAGATACCGGTGCCTGTCTCCCAGAGTTACATGTGCCTGGTCCACAGGAAGGCTCACTAATTGGAAGCCACTGTTGTCATTATTCTCAGGGAGAGGAGGATGGAATCCAGGCCCTGGCTATGGGATTTGGGAGGAAGTCACCCATCATCTTGGTAGGCACAGGCTGAGAAGACTGTCAGGGCAGAAATAAGACCACAAGGCCAGAAGGGCAGGTAGCAATGGGCCCAGGAAGCTGCCACTACCAGCAGGACCAAAGGTCTGAGGCCAGGTCACCCGCGTCCACTCCCTTGAGGGTCTCATTGGAGCCAGGTCCTGGGTGCCTGTGGGGTCCACAGCCAGAACGGACCCCACCTGGGACCAGACTTTTCCAAGCATCCCTCCTTTCTCCCCACACCTCTGCCTCCTCCATTTCCCTTCACTTTGTGACCCTCAGGGTTTGCTCAGGGGTGAACCAACCCCAAAAGCACAGCCCAAGGTTAGGGGAGAGTGAGGTTGGCCACACACTTGTCAACCCCAAGGCCCCATGTTGCACTTGCAAACCGTCCCCCGACCCAGCAGAGTTGGCCTTTTGCAGGGAGGATCAAAGGGTCCTCGGACCCATTCCCTAGACCACAACCCTAAACTTAGCCCCCTTCCTAAGCTGCCCTGGGACTGCAGCCCTGCCCCCCTTCACCCAGGACCTGGAATTCGGCCCAAGGACGGCTGGGGATGTGGACGTGCAGGACCCTCCAGCTGTCCAGCCTCGAGCATGCCAACCCTTCCCCAGGCCCCACCTGCCTTGGCCTAGGGCCCGAAGCTCCTAGCTAAGAACAACACCCAAGGATAACAAGCTGCCCAAGGTCGGGGGCAGGGGAAAGGCTCTTCTGGAAAGGGAAGAAGAGATCTCTGGAATTTGTGCCGGCTGCAGGCAGCCCAGGTGCAGAGCTTGACCAAGTTTAAATTCCATGAAACCTGCAACAAGGCAGCTCGGGTTTCTGGTCTTCCTAGCCTTTGGCCCTGGCTCTTGATCTTTTTCCAGCCTCTCAGGAGAACTTCTGGTGTTGGGAGGTGGGGGGTTGGGAGCCACTGTGACTTGATTCTGACCCCCAGGTGGCTGCCAGAGTCCATACGTTGGATGATCCTGTCTGGAAGGTCCTCCAAGGCCCTGAAGACATTCCGGCAGGTGGCGGCCTTCAATGGCAAGAAGGAGGAAGGAGAAAAACTCAGCCTGGAGGTAGAGACCCAGAGGGATTGTAGTCTAGGGCACGAACCTGGGCTCTGCTCTTGGACTGTCCCCTCCTCTTGCCTCTGTTTCCCCTGCTCACAAGCCTACATCTGATGCCCTAAGCAAGCTTTTCTAAAGGCACCAGGCCTGCACCTCCCTGTCTTCTTCCTCTGCCCACCAGCTGGTCGCTAATGGACCCCTCCCCTTCCTCTGCCCCAAGGAGATCAAACTCAACCTGCAGAAGGAGATCACCCTGGCCAAGGCCAAGCACAGCATAGCTGACCTGTTCCGGACACCCATCCTGCGCCGTGTGACCTTCTGTCTTTCCCTGGCCTGGTAACCCACCACCCCTCCCTGCCCACACCCTAGCACCCCTGCCAAGCTGGGGTCATGAACAAGGCTTCTGGCAGGCTTACCTAAGGGCAAGGCCTAAAATACCTGCAAGAAGAGTCAAGGGATCCCCTCCTCAGGGCTGCCCCAGTCCAGCCCCAACCCCAGAAATCTCTGGCATCCCTGCCCCACACCCGGGTCCAGCCGTAAGGGTCTGCTTCCTTCTGGGGTCACACCCACCTCACCCACAGGGCAAATGCTCCAAACACCTTCACCAGCTCACATCCCTACCATGTGAGCTGTGCCTCTCTGTCCCTGCCCCCAACTGGTCCAGCTCTGCCCTCTGGGACCCCGCAGAACAAGCCTGGCCCTCAGGGCTTCAAGATTTAACGACAGAAATTGTGATTCTTCTAAGTCTTCTCTTTTGCCCGACATCCCACATCTCCTTCAAAGCCCTTTCCGTGACCTGGTTCTGACGCCCTTCTCATCCTGGCCATCCCCATGTGAAAAGGATTCAGTATATCCAGGAACTCTTCAAAAGGGATCCCACAATTCTGAGAGGGGGAGGGGAGGCATCTGACCCATGTGTGTGCAGCCCTGGGGACTTTCACCTCCCCCATCTGAATGTTAAACCATTACCCAACAAAGAGAGATTGTTTACTGCCTCCTTTGGTCTCCAAGAGTCCCTCCAGGACCGATATTCTCTGGAATCAATTATATGGCACTTTGTCACCATACCCTAGACCATGTCCATGTCAGACATAACCATTCAATCCCCGCACTCTCTCACTGAGCCCAGACACAATCTCAGAGGCCTCAAAACAGCACTGAAGCAGCCCCTATCAATCTGTTGCAGTTGGGACAAGAAATGAAACTATTCATCATCCTGGTGACCCAATGAGCAGTATGGGGAGAGGCCCCCACCTGGCTGTGTGTCCTAATCAATCACTCTCTGACCCTCAGGTTTTCCACCGGTTTTGCCTACTATAGTTTGGCTATGGGTGTGGAGGAATTCGGCGTCGACCTCTATGTTCTCCAGCTCATCTTTGGTGGGGTTGACGTCCCAGCCAAGTTCATCACTATGGTCTCCATAAGCTATCTGGGCCGGCACACCACGGAGGCCGTTGTTCTACTCCTGGCAGGAGGATGCATCCTGTCTCTCATCTTTGTGCCTTCGGGTGAGAAGCTGGGGCTACCCCCAGAACCCTCCGAAAGAGGCTGACCCGTGAGACCAATGTGTCTGTGGGCCTCACAGGCTGGGAAGTGGGGTTCCAGGGACTCCAGATCTGCTGAGTCTGCCTCTAATTCACTGTGTTACCTTGAGCAGCTCCCTGTACTCTCTGGGGCTCAGGTTTCTCGTCTAGAAAATAACACAGGTGGGCTAGATGATATCAAAGATCCTTTTTCAGATCTGACTCAGGGCAAAGTATGGTGGTGTCTACACAGTGAGAGGAATTGCTCGGGATTTGGGTGTGGCCTGGGTGACATCGCTGCAGAAGACAAGCTTGGATGGGGAAACATCAGAGTCCAGTGCTCAAGGAACACCCCACAACCTACTCCACCATGACCTGGGAAAAGCCACTTTTACTTTATATAGATGTTTGGGTGTTGATACACCTATATCCTTCCAAAGGAACTGGAGATATTTTAGGACAAAAACAGATACAACAAAATATGAGAATAGGGAATCAGAGCCAGGGAAAAACCCAAATGCAGCAGGACACAAGCTTTAACTTTGGATCTGAGCTGTCCGGCAGCCAAAGCAAAAAGGGAGACAAGGTCTCTGAGGAGTGAGAACACTCAGGGGCTCCTGAGCCCCAAGGTCTACTGCGTTTTCTTCCCTCTGCAGACTTGTTGACCCTGAGGACAGTACTGGCTGTGTTTGGGAAGGGATGCTTGTCCAGCTCCTTCAGCTGCCTCTTCCTCTACACGAGCGAGCTATACCCCACAGTCATCCGGTAGGTAGGTGCTGGGCCTGGAAGTGGTCCAGCCAAAGGATACAGGGGCAGGTGGGATTGTGGCCCCTGTCCAGGGGTCCCAGAGCTGTTCTTTGAGAACCCACACACAGGCTGCCAATCTCTGCTCTGAACTCTCCCAGGCAAACAGGTATGGGCTTAAATAACCTGTGGACCCGCGTGGGAAGCATGACGGCCCCACTGGTGAAAATCACCGGGGAGCTGAAGCCCTTCATCCCCAATGTCATCTTTGGGACCATCGCCCTCCTGGGAGGCAGTGCAGCCCTCTTCCTGCCTGAGACACTCAATCGGCCCTTGCCAGAGACTGTTGAAGACTTAGAAAACTGGTTAGTCCCCTGTTTCTGGCCCCACCAGTCCTCCTCCTTGGGGAACCCCAGGGCTTTTCCTGAGTTCTCTTTCCCTAGGTCCCTGCAGGCAAAGGAGCCAAAGCAGGAACCAGAAGCGGAAAACGCATCCCAGAGGATCCCTCTGCAGCCTTGTGAACTGGGCCTGGGCCCCAACTGAAGGCAACAGACCCTCCTTTCCCTGCCCTCCAGAGACTAATCCCAGCCAGGTCTGTGCCTGTCTCTGGGCTCCTCAGGCACCTTGGGAAGGGCCCTGGGTGCATCTATGCTCCTAGGACACAGTCTTCTGAGAGCTTGGTGGAGGTATCTCCACCACCACCGGAGCTCCCCAGCCCAGCCCTGGCCAGTTCAAAAGTTTGGCCACAGGCCTTCGCACACCCCACCTTGCCCTCACCCTCCCTGCAGCCCAGGCCCTGCCATTCTTCTGTCCAGCCCTTCCCCACTGACCACTTCCCCCATTGTTCCCACTCCCTTCCCCTTCTTGCTCCCACCCCTTTCTTCAATGGGAGGTTTCAATAAACAGCAGTGAAGAACTCAAGCCATGCTGCTCAGGAACAGGGGTAGGAAAGGGGGCAGGGCCTGGTATGGACGTGTGAGCATGCACACCTGCCCATCCACACTGGCATGGACATACAGGTACAGGCACACAGGTACATGCAAGCTGGGCTGATGTGAACACGTGTGTCCAGTGTGAGCACACTGACGTGTGTATACGCCAAGCCTATATTAGTCGACTCGGACTGCTGTAACAACATGCCACAGACAGAATCGCTTAAACAATTTCTTCCTCACAGTTTGGGAGGCTGAGAAGTCCAAGATCAAGGTGCTGGCAGACTCACTTCCTGGTGGGGGCCCCCTTCCTGGCTTGCAGATGGTCAGATACCTTCTCACTGTGTCTCACATGGCCGGAGAGAGATGAATCGAGCTTTCTGGTTTCTCTTCTTTTAAGGGCACTAATCCCATCATGAGGGCCCCACCCTCATGACCTCATCTAACTCTAATTACCTCCCAAAGGCCCCACCTCCTAGTACCATCACATTGGGGGTCACAAAGCAGTCTATAGCAAGTCCTGTCCTTGGAAATACCACGTGTGTATCTACATGTCCCGTCATGCGTGTGAGCACTTGACTAGATAAGCCCAGAGTGGCTGCAGACGGAAGCCAGGGCTCCTCCAATCCCGACCTCCTTCTCCCTGCTCACCCCAAGTCTCTGATCCATGTCCCAACCCTGCGCCCACCAGGCAGCTTTGTCTCCTATTTAACTGAGAAAACTGCAACCGTAACTGAACATTGTCGACGTCTGCCACCATGTTTCCCAAGTTTCCCCCAATCACAACAGAAAGTCCAGTCCTCCCATTGGGGCTCTGCATCCAGCCTCTCCCACTAGCAGCCATCTGCCGTCTCCTTGGGTCTCTTCCCTTTCCCTCTCTCCTGGCTCCTTCGCATCACCAGTTAAATAAACCCAAGGCTCTCCTATCTTAACACAAACCAACCAACCAACCTTCCTTGGTGGCCACGCCTCCCTCCAGGGCCACACTGTCTCTTTCTCCACTTCACAGCCAAACTTCACAAAGCTCCTGTCTGCCTCCCCTGCCTCCACTCTCTAACCTCATCCAAACTGCGCACTGGCTCCCACCCTTCTCTGAAATTGTTTTCACCAACAACACTCATCAACCCCTGTGCCAAATCCATAGGTCACTTGTCATCCCTTGTCTTACTTGACCTCACAGCAGATTTCATTCTATCGGTCATGGCCTCCTTCCTTGGTTTCTGAGATGCCACGTGCTTACAGCTCCCTCCCACACTCTGGCTGCTCCTTCTCAGTCTCCTTTGGGGTTTCCTGTAAATGCTACAGTGGTCACTTTGTCCTGCACCCACACCTTCCTCAAGGGTCTACATTTCCCAGAACCTGCTAACTGAACAGTTAACATGACCCTGCACCTCTGGTCATGATTGACTGGACCAGAGGGCACTTCAGATCCAAATCTCATTAATCACACGTTCCCTCCTGGCTGGAATCTGGGTCATGGAGGTTCTAGTACATCTCTTGTTTCTTGTCCTGAGAAGGCAGGTTAGTATGAAGGTGGGCTGGCCCAGCTAAAAGTAGAGCAGAGAAAATCAGTTGCAGAGAAAGAATGAAGCAGGTGCACAGAGGGGGAAAAAAAAAAAAAGACATGGGCTCAGATAAACAGATAAACAAATGGTGAGACCATTTGCATTTTTTTTTTTTTTTATTCATTTTTGGCTATGTTGGGTCTTTGTTGCTGTGTGCGGGCTTTCTCTAGTTGTGGCGAGCAGGGAATACTCTTCATTGCGATGCGCAGGCTTCCCATTGCGGTAGCTTCTCTTGCTGCGGAGCATGGGCTCTAGGCACGCGGGCTTCAGTAGTTGCAGCACGCAGGCTCAGTAGTTGTGGTTCGCGGCCTCTCGAGCGCAGGCTCAGTAGTTGTGGCGCACGGGCTGAGTTGCTCTGCAGCATGTGGGATCTTCCCGGACCAGGGCTCGAACCCGTGTCCCCTGCATTGGCAGGCAGATTCTTAACCACTGCGCCACCAGGGAAGTCCCTGCATTGATTCTTAATGGATTCCAGGTCCTAATTCCCTCTTAGCCCTGGATGCACATTCTGCCCCTGGGTTCTATCAACTATTTTGAATTCTCTGAATAAACTCCTTTTTTTCAAAGATAAACTCAAGTGTTTCTGTTCCTTATAACCAAACAATTCCAAAAGCAATTCCTTTATCAGCTCTTAATGATCATCTCTCAAAACTCTTCCTAGGACCTCTTCCTCTAGGATTCTTTACCAGCAATGTCCAGTGAAAATATAATGCAAGCCACTTGTGTAATTTAAAAATTCCTAGTAGCTATTAAAAAGATGAAATTAATTTTAATACTATAATAATATTTTTATTTAACCCAATATATCCATATATTACCATTTCAACATGTAATCAATAGAAAAGTTATCAATGAGATATTTTATAGCCTTTAATTCATACTGAGTCTTCAAAATCCATATGTATTTTACCCTAACAGCATATCTCCATTAGGATTAGCTCAATTCAGGCGCCCAGTAGTAGCTAGTGGCTACGATACTGGACAACTCAGACACACAGCAGGGCTTCAATTATCAGCCACGGAGCTAATTGCTCTCAAGTCTGTATTTAGATATTTGTGAGAGAGCACTTAATAAACGTGAACTAAATCATATTGCCCCCACGCTTCAGTTTTTTGGTAACGTCCCATCGGGATGAAGTCTAAACTCTGTTACAAGGCCCATCATGATCAGGCCCCAACCTGCCCCAATGGCTTCAGCTTTTCACACCCTCTACCTTGCACCCTGAAATCTAGCCGCATTTCACTTCTTTCGGTTCCTAGACTGCAACAGCTCCTATTAGGCCTGCCCTTCATCCCTGCCTGGCACCTGACTTCTCCCCATCCCACCTCCACAACATTTGACTTAGGGTCAGCTGACAATGGGACCACCAACGTCTCCCCTTGGCTTGAGTGGGTCTCAACCTGCAGGGAGAAGAATTGGGCTCAGTGAAGAACACTGGCTCTCTCACCCCATCCCCATCTTTCAGTTGTCCAGAATTCAGGGTGGCTCCCAGGATGTCCTAGCTGTTCCTGTGCTGTATCCGGGGATTTACTGCAAAGACACACAGGAAGGTAAGGGAAGATGCCCAGGAAAGCAGCTCCTAGTCACATGTTCAGGACTCCTAGTGACCTGGGATGCTGGTGTCAGGATGTACTGACCCCCCCCCCCCATATACGCCATTCCTCTGGCCATTCCCGACTCCCCATCTGGATTCCACCCTCTCTCCATGTCTGCTTGTTCCTCGACAACTCCAGCTCCTCCCGCTTTCCCTATTCGCTTCTCTCTGTCCCTGAACTGGCTCAGTGAATTGCCACCCAATGTGGAGCACCTCACTTGGGGGGCGTCCTCATACTGAGCCACTTCATTGGTTACTAGACTCATATCCAGCCTTTAAATGGCAGTCTTTGGATTAATTTCTAACTTATATACTACCCATTGGCCAGAGTAGCCAGGCCACAAGGCATAAAGCTCACAATTTGGCTCCTTGCTCCAAATGTTGTTGTAGACCTGGCAGGCACTTGGAGTCTGCCAGACTTCTCTCCAGGTCAATCATTTCAAACTCACACTTAGGGCATGTGATCTGAGCAAGAGTGTTTTCTTTATCTGTAAATTATTTTATTTGAAAAGTCTCACAAAATAATCAACATCAAAATCATAAGTAGTCACACACCTTAAATCCCATTTATTTAATGGAATAAAATTATACAAAATCTGGATGTCTCAGAAGATCTGGGATATGTGATGGCTGCTAACATAGTAGAAAAAGCAATGGAATCAAGAGGGCTGAGTTCTAGATTTGCTTTCTGTGTGATCCTAGACAAATCCCTTGCCTACTCTGGGCCTTGGTCTCCTCATCTGCACAATGGAAGTCTTCACCTGTGTGATGGTGTTCATCGCTAATGGCACGTGGTTCTGTGGCTCTTGGCCAGTCGGAAGTCCTCAGATTTGACCCTTTCTCGGTGAGCAAGGCCAGAACTTAAGTCCACATTCCAGTGAGCACAGGGGAGTCCAACTCTGGGTGTTTAATGACCCAGAATGTCCCTAAAGGATAGTTCCTGGCTCTACAAATCATTTGCCACAGGAGCAATTCCATCCAGAAACTCTCCATGAGCTGAGAGGCTGGTGGGGAATCCCCTCACTAACCAGATAATTCCAGGAGCCAACCACAGTTCAGTCCCTAGAATTTCCAGTTGAGCCTTTTCCAGACTTAGGCAGGCTTGGAGCTGGTCAGACACTAGGAAGGGAGCTCTTCTCCCAGGCAGGATTGGACACAGACTCAGAGAAGAAGGGTGCTTGTAGGGGCCCACAATCTCCCCCACTGAACTTGGCACTCCACCCACTCCCCCATGAGGGCACCAAGTCCTGGCAGGAGACTGGCGCCAGAACCCCCAAGCTGTTTGTCCAGCTGTCCTCACATCCCCAGGCCACAAGGTTCTTATATACCTTGGCCTGGAAAATGTTGTCAGGCATCTGGACACCCATGGGGTCCCAGCCCAGAACCAACACAGGGTGGGAGGAGGGAAGCTGGTTGAGTCTCATACCTCTCTGGGCCTCCCCTATTCTCTTCTGTACATATGAGGTCAGATGGTCACCAAGAGCTCTTTAGCTGGGCAGTCCACACCTCCAGAGTACTAGTTAAGAACTTCGTTGCCTTTGAAGTTAGAATAGGTTTGAACTAGCGTAAGATTTTATGTACCCAGGACTTCGATAGACAATAAATACTCCCCCAACTTCATACACAAAAGTGTAGTTTGTGTAAACTGTGCGATATTAACAGAGCATCTTGACTCCTTACAAGAGAAGTCGGAAGTCAAACTGCTTCCCCTCAGTAAGACTTGGAGATTTGTGCCCAGAAGAATTGAGAAATGCCCCTTCCCTTCACGGCCCTTTGCATCAGCTAATTTGTACAGGGCCTGGCATACCTCCTGTAAAACTATGGAACCCTAATAATCCATTGTGTTCAGACATATGCCAAAATCTCTGAAGTGGGCTAGAGGAGCAGTCAACAGGTGGCAGATTACAGAGAGGGACAGCCAGAGACCTCAAATGGAAACACACCACGAAGGGCAAAAAAGAGTCTGATATGGTAACCCAAGCCCAGCGATTGAGTTAGAACATGGTGGGAAAGGCTGTTGGCCTGGACACAGGGAGACCAGGGTCTTGATTCAGCCACTCCAGTGGCAAAACTGGCTGGGTAGGCGCAGCTAGGGGAAGACTTGCAGCACTTTGGAGCCTGCAAGGCTGCTGTTATTCTGGGGAGGCAGAGGAGTTCTCATGTTCACCTTGCAAACATTTGCCCATTCAAATAAGCATGTGGGGATTCTTAGAAATATGTTGGTAGGAGTCATCCATCTGACTGCACTGTCCTTTGCCAAGCAGGTATGGGATTGATCACTATACAAAAGAAGTTTGAGGACATCTTCTAGGGTAGGGTTTCTTAGCACTATTGACATTATAACTCCAGAAAATCATTGGTTATGGAGACCTGTCCTGTGCACTGTAGGATGTTGAGTAGCATTCCTGAGACTCTACCCACTAGATGCCAGTAGTACCACCACCCCCAGTGGTGACAACCAAAAATGTCTCCAGATGTCCCCTGGGGAAAAAATCTCCCCCAATCGGGAATCACTGTTCTGAGGGTAAGATGTGCCTAGGCACATTTTCTCTCTAAAATCAGTGTGATAGTGTCACCTTTTTACCAGAAACAAATAATAAGAACAGCTCATGATCACTGAGCCACAGGGCAGGGACCACCTTAAGATCTTTACCTGTAATTGCTCATTTAACCCTCCAACAACCCAATGAGGCATACACAACCATTATCTCCATCTTGCAAACAAGGATCCTGAGATACAGAAAGTTTAGCAACTTGCCCATGGCCAGCAAGTGTGGAGTGAGGATTTGGATCCAAGTAAACTGAGCCCACGGTTTATATAATATATATTATGGAAAGTAAAATCAAGAAGCTGTAACCCACTCTCTTGACATGCCCAACCCATGATCCAACCAATCGGATCCCATAGAAACCCATCCAATCAGAGCTTGGTACTGCCCTGAGCAGGAGTGACCTGGACGCAGGAACCAAACCGTTGGGGAAATCAAGTGAATGTCTTAGAGTTGTGGCTAAAAGTAAAATACGTTCACACTCATTGTGAAGAAGAAGGAGGAGAAGGAGGAGAAGGAGAAGAAGAAGAAGAAGAAAAAGGAGGAGGGGTGGGGAGGAGGAGGAGGGGTGGGGAGGAGGAGGAGGGGAAAGGAAGGGGAGGGGGAGGGGAGGAGGAAGAGGAGGAGAAGAAGGAAAAGAAGAAGGAGGAGAAGGGGGAGGAGGAGAAGAGGAGGAGAAGGAGGAGGAGGAGAAGCTATAGACAGAAGACAAGACAAAGGGAAATTTTGAATCAGGACGAGCAAGAAAGTAAAAGCTGAGATACTGGAAGACTCAATCTACATCACATAAGATGTTGGTCTTAGGTCCCACTGCTTCAAAAGCAGCCTCTGACCTCTATTGTGTCTTCCAATTGAACAAAGCCGTGGTCCTATAAGATGTAAGCTGTCCCCAGAAGACCAAAGACCGGGGCTGCCAATTTTAGCAAATAGTACAGGATAGTGGGAAGCAACCGCATAGCACAGGGAGATCAGCTCGGTGCTTTGTGACCACCTAGAGGGGTAGGATAGGGAGGGTGGGAGGGAGACGCAAGGGGGAGGGTTTATGGGGATATATGTATACATATAGCTAATTCACTTTGTGATACAGCAGAAAGTAACACAACAATGTAAAGCAATTATACTCCAATAAAGATGTTAAAAAAAAAAAAAGAATACAGGAAACCCAGTTAAATTTGAATTTCAGATCAATGAATACTTTTTTAGTAGAAGTATGTCCCATGTAAATATTAGGGACATTCTTAACACTAAAGAAAAAAATTTCTTTGATGATCTGAAATTCAAATTAACTGGGCGACCTGTATTTTCTCTGGCAACCCCTCCCCAAGATGGTCCCTTTGGATCCTGCCCACTAAAAGGGACAGAAGCCCCACAAGAGGCCAGCACACTTCCCAGAGCCCAATCCCCTCACTAAAAGGAAGACAAAAAGGTCCCACCCTGTCCCCTCCTGCCCCCAGATGCCCCTCCTGCCCCCAGATGCCCAGTACGATCTGCTCCCATCACCCCCACTTCAGTCCACCCTCTCCTGCCCTTTATACCCACGTGGAGAAATTCCACTGATACAAGGATACTTGGAGGGTTAATCCTTCTGATACCAAGTCACACTTTAACTCATTCCCTCCAGGCCAAGGATTAAATACTGCCCCTGTAGGGGTCAGGGCTACAGCAGACCCTGAAAGCTGAGAAACACCCCACACACTCACACCAAGTGGGGAGAGGCTGCCAAGGAAAGGGAGGGACGGAACAAGGAGAGAGAAGAAAGGAGGGGCCGCCTGGCCGGGCTGCTGTCCCCCCTACAGAGCCAGCTCAGATTCAGTTCCAGGAGCAGCTTGGCTGCGGAAGCAACGGCAGTCCCTCTCCTCCAGGGAAGGGCAGCAGGCGGACCGGCACACAGACGGAGGGCCCGGGACTGGAAGTCCTCAGCCCCCAGCCTCTCGGCCAGGCCTGGCCCCATGGCCTTCAATGACCTCCTGCTGCAGGTGGGGGGCGCCGGCCGCTTCCAGCAGATCCAGGTCACTCTGGTGGTCCTCCCCCTGCTCCTGATGGCCTCCCACAACACCCTGCAGAACTTCACCGCCGCTGTCCCCACCCACTACTGCCGCCCGCCTGCCGACACCAACCTCAGCAAGGACGGGGAGCTGGACGCCTGGCTGCCCCGGGACGGGCAGGGGCGGCCCGAGTCCTGCCTCCGCTTCACCTCCCCGCAGCGGGGGCCGTCCTTTCCCAATGGCACAGAGACCAATGGCACGGGGGCCACAGAGCCCTGCACCCACGGCTGGATCTATGACAATAGCACGTTCCCTTCCACCATCGTGATGGAGGTGAGGAGACCTGGGCCCCTCTGTGCACCATCCAGAGTGTGCTTTCCCCTCTGAGACACACACACACACACACACACACACACACACACAGACTGTCTCAAATTCTCCAGAGGCCAAGATGGGAAAATGGAGAAAGGGGTTCAAGATGGGGGTCTTTGTAGGAAAGGGGGAGGTGGGAGTTGTAGGGGTCAAGAAGAGTCTCTCAGTTCCTGGGGTCAAAGAGAAGAGTCGTGGGAAGAGGGTGACACAGGCCTCAGAGGGCCAGCCGGAAGGAGGGCAAGGGCCTCCCCTGCAGCCCAGGTTCACCTTGGCCTGACCCTTGCCCCCTCTCCCCACAGTGGGACCTCGTGTGTTCTCGTAGGGCCTTACGCCAGCTGGCTCAGTCCTTGTACATGGTAGGGGTGCTTCTCGGAGCCATGATATTCGGGCACCTGGCAGACAGGTCAGTCCTGGGCAGGGCCAAGGAGCCGGGCTGGGACTGGGGGCTCCTCAGCTGGGCTTGGGGGGCCTAGGTGGGAGGTTGGCATCACCAGCTGGGGCTCGTTTGAGGACCTATAGCAGAGCCTCATGATAAGTCACGGGTCCTGCAAAGACCCCCACCCCAGGGACTCACCCAGGGCAAGCGCCCCTCTCCCAGTTTAGCCTGGCCCCTGCTGGTCCTCAGGACCCCTGCTGCAGGTCTTCCTTCCCCCGACAGGCTGGGCCGCCGGAAGGTGCTGATCTTGAACTACCTGCAGACGGCTGTGTCAGGAACCTGCGCCGCCTTTGCTCCCAACTTCCCCGTCTACTGTGCCTTCCGGCTCCTCTCGGGCATGTCGCTGGCTGGCATTTCCCTCAACTGCATGACACTGAGTGAGGGAGGCCGGAAGGGCAGGGCAGGCCCCTACCCACTCCCCTCCGACCACCCAGCCCTGCAGCCCCTTTCCAGCCTCCTCTCCCAGCCCACCCCTCCTGCACTCAGCCTGTCCTGCCCTTCCAGCCAACATAGCAGCCTTTTTCCCGGGGCTCACACCATCCTGACCTCTCATTTAGACATGTAATTGCAGACTCCATTGTTAGGGCCAGGTAATTCCCCTAAATGACTGAAGCAGACAACAGGCATTAGGCAGTGGTGAGGACTGTCTCCGAAAGATAGTCACATCCATCCAGAGGGGCCACAGCCACTCAGCTGCTCCAGCCAAGAAGTCTCAGGGCTGTCAGATCTTCCCCCACCCTTTTTTATCAGTGTAAAATATCCCAATTTTTTTTAACATTTGCAATTAATTCTCATATTTTTAACATAGGGCAAGCCAGCATCATATAGACCAAACACATTTATGGACTGAGCATGGCCTGTCCATGAGGCACCAGTGCGCACCCTTGGATAAGTCACCTCCCTTCTCCCTGTTTCTCAGATGAGGAACCTGAGGCTGGGGAGAAGGGAAAGGATTTACCCAAGCTCATTCCTCAAGCCCAGAAGGGAATCTAAGGATTTGGGATTCTCCAGACTAAAGGAATTAACCAGGACAAGGCTAGGGCTGGGGCAGGACACCTAGAGAATCCAGTCCCAAAGGCCAATCTAAGTCTTCAAGCCACTGCCCCAGCTGCCAAATCAGGAGCGCACAAGGAAAGAAACTGGACTTCTTCAGACAGAAGCAGAGAGGTGGTCCCACTCCCACCTCAACTCTCCAGAGTAGAGGAAAGCTACTGTCTCCTCTGAGCTGCTCTGGCCACTGAGGCTGAAATCCAGCCCAGACTGAGAAGGACCAGAGGGGCGGGAGCTGTTGAGGATGGAATGAGTGGTCAGAGGTGCTCTGAAGGGAAAGAGAACCCTGGCCAGGACAGTAGGTTGCAGAGGAGCAAAAACACACAGCAGGAGAGTGGAGGGGACAAGTCCTGGGGACCTCCCCATCCCCACCTCCATCACAAGTCCCCCACTCCCCCTCCCACGGCCCCCAACCTCGTTTGATGTTATCTTCCACTGAGCCTTGGGACAGACCAAGGTTTGAACAGAGAGAGGGGTCTTGGTGGGCTCCACGGGTCTCCACCCACCTGGCACCCAGTAAGTTCCACTGCTCCGTCCTAACCCTCTTTTCAGATGTGGAGTGGACGCCCACCCACACGCGGGCCTGCGTGGGCACCCTGATCGGCTACGTCTACAGCCTGGGCCAGTTTCTCCTGGCTGGTGTGGCCTATGCTGTGCCCCACTGGCGCTACCTGCAGCTGCTGGTCTCCGTGCCCTTTTTTGCCTTCTTCATCTACTCCTGGTGCGTGGGGCCCAGAGGGCTGCGAGGGACAAGACTTCCCCCAGATCTCGCCCACAGAATCAGAGAAGGTCAAACCCAGGCCAGTGACTCAGTGTGACCTGAGGAAACTGAGGGAAACTGAGGCTCTGGGCGGAAAGACTTGCCCCAGCGTGTCCGGTTCTCTGGCTTCCCCAGCTCCCCCCAGCTCTCCGGCCTGCCTGCCCTGCTCCCTTTACCCAGCACCCAAGGGCTGAGCTCCCGTGTTGGGGAATAAGTCATCGCCAAGCTGGGCACTGCCTTATGGTCCTAGAGATTGGGGTGTGGCAAAGTCCTGGGTTCCCAATCTTACATAAAATCCCACTGCAGACCTCTGGAAAGCCCACGCCCTACCTCCAGCCCCAGTGACTGGAACTGAAGCCACGCCAACACCCACGCTCACCCCTGCTCCCAGGTTCTTCATCGAGTCGGCCCGCTGGTACTCCTCCTCTGGGAGGCTGGACCTCACCCTGAAGGCCCTGCAAAGAGTGGCCTGGATCAATGGGAAGCGGGAAGAGGGGGCCAGTCTAAGTATGGAGGTGAGACCCCTGAGACCTCCCATGACACCCCACCAGGGCTCCATCCCTAAACCGAGGACTCACAGGGCTTCTCTGAGTGAGGAGCTAGGCTGGGAGGAGCTCCTATGGAAGTCCAAGCCCTGAGCCCCGTCCATCCCAGCAGGTGCTCCGGGCCAGTCTGCAGAAGGAGCTGACCCTGGGCAAGGGCCAGGCCTCGGCCATGGAGCTGCTGCGCTGTCCTGCCCTTCGCCGCCTCTTCCTCTGCCTCTCCATGCTGTGGTAGGCCCAGACAGACAGACTGATGGACAGACAGACAGACCAAGAGACAAAAGACTGGTTGGGGAAAGAGTGGACGCAGGGGATGGAAGAAGGGAGACAAGAGGGAGGAAGTCAGCAGACCAGCTATGAGGGGCAGGAATCCCCCACCAGAGAGAGTCTTAAAGAACCAGATGACCTCCAGCCTCAGTTTGCCTCCAATCCCCAAACTGGGCATCAGTCTCTCCATATTCTTCTCCTTTTATCAGCTCTGTTCCAATATGGAAACACTTCATCGGTACTGATGGCCCGCAGAGTCAACAGAATTACATCACAGAGGCAGAGACAAGGCTGGCTTGCAAAACACTGAGAGACATTACTGGCCTTGTGGTGCCTGCCAGAAACACAGGCACAGGCAAAACTCATCTCTGAAAGTGCACTCTGGCCAGGGTTGAGACCAGTCAAAAATCTTCCCTTCCCACTGCAACATTACCCATTACCCCTCTTACGTGCTACCCTCCCAACTCCATCATCATAGCAATCCCATGACAGTTAAGAGAAACATGGTCAGAAGGAACAATCCTGCCAATGAATTCTTTGCTTCCAATTTGGGATTTACTCCAGGTTGTGGGTTCTGCCCAACAACCTGAGCTTTATATTCTGGGCTCTTGACATCTTAAGAAGCACAACACCCATCCCAGGACCACGGACAGGTCCCGGAAAACTCTGGCCTCTCCCAACACCTTGGTCCTAAAGATATGGCTTTGGATATCCACTTGTCCTCCCTCAGTCCAGTATCAATAGATAAAATAAAGACTAAAACTGTGTACATCCTACATGGCAACTAAGTGAAGATTCCCTAATACACTGGGGACACTATCAGAAGACTGAGAAATCTGGGGCATTGGAGGACTACCCCAATACGCAAAGTGCATACTAAATGACGGAAGAAATATCAGGCGAGGTAGATTCCAGATTCTTAAGCAGGGTAACCTGTGCAGCTCACCCTTGTTTTGGATCAGCACCTGCCCCCCCCCCTTTAATCTTCCTAACAAACTCCATACCCCTCATCCCTCCCCACTAGGTTTGCCACTAGCTTTGCCTACTATGGGCTGGTCATGGACCTGCAGGGTTTTGGGGTCAGCATCTACCTAATCCAGGTGATCTTTGGTGCTGTGGACCTGCCTGCCAAGCTTGTGGGCTTCCTTGTCATCAACTCTATGGGCCGCCGGCCTGCCCAGATGGCCTCACTGCTGCTGGCAGGCATCTGCATCCTGATCAATGGGGTGGTACCCCAGGGTGAGCACCCATGAACATCTTGGTCCCTCACCCTTGGCCACACCCCCAGACACGACCCAACTTCTCAGCCCGCAATCCCGAGATCTGCTGACCCCCTCTCTTCTCTCTAGATCAGTCCATTGTCCGAACCTCCCTGGCTGTGCTGGGGAAGGGTTGCCTGGCCGCCTCCTTCAACTGCATCTTCCTGTACACTGGGGAGCTGTACCCCACAGTGATCCGGTGAGTGGGAGCTTAATGGGAGGGGCTTTGGGGCAAGACATTCCCCCGCACACAGGTCAGACCCAGAGCACAGGCCAGTATGCCCCAGCCCAAGGCCCCCTCCCAGCACCTAACAGTGAAAGGTCTATATCAGCCGCTCAGTACACGCTTAGGCTGCCCACTAAGCTCTTACCTGATCTGAGGGGAAGATTTGAGCCACCAACTGGGACAGGGTTGGAGGCCAAGAAGACACATCTCAGAGGCAGTTAATTGAAGTCCCCCCTTGATCTCCAAAGCATAAGTTAGAAGCTGCCACAAAATCTAAATTCCATCTTTAACCAAGTAGTATGTCTGAAACCAAAGACCACAAACATGAAAGTAATTTTTTATCACAGAGCAACCACTTAATAACGGTGGTTCTGGGAGTTGTATGGATAAATACAGCACTGCTTTTTTGAGTGCCAAGGTTGCAGGGAGGGGGTATTTTTGCATTAAGACACCAGAAACACATATCTATTTTAAGAATGGGATGCAAAACAACAACAACAACAAAAAAAGAATGGGGTGCAAAATTCATATGACATGTCAAAGAAATGCCAGGCTTCCCTAGGCTACTTGGAATGAGAACCCCAAGGGGTCATGGTTACTGCCCTGTACCTTCAAAGGATTTCAGCTGAAAGAACAATAGTATAAAGTAGTACTATGTGCCAGGCACTGTCAAACTGTTTACAAATATCAACTCTTTTGGTCCTCATAACAAGCTTATGAGGTAGGTACTATGATAATTCCCATTTTCCAAATGAGAAAACTGAGCCACAGAGAGGTTAAGTGCCTTGCCCAAGGTCACACAGCTTATAAGTCAGGAAGCTTAGATTTGAACCCAAGCAGTTTATCTCCCTAGTCAAAGTTTTTAACCTCTGCTCTCATAGAGAATGTTCTTAACATATTCTTAACATACAGAGTCCAGGTCCCTTCCCCTGGGGATTCTAATCCAACAGGTCTGTATGGAGCTGGGGCAACTGTAAATCAAATCCCTCAGGTGATCTGAGAACAACTGGCCGAACTAAGCTAACTCAACAGTTCAGTAAACTGTCCAGAGAGGGCAAGAGACTTGCCCAAGGTCACATAGCAAGTTAAAGGCAGAGTCAAAATTCAATCTCCTGATTCTCTGCCCAGAGCCTTTCCCAACCTGTTTTGGTTTTTTTTTTTAATCTCCAAAATAAATGCCAAATTGGTTAGCTAATCAAATGGGGAACAGAGCAGGCACCAGGGGGTCTCCTGGGGCAGGGCCCGAGCTGCCCTGGCCCCAAATTCAGCCAGAACCTCAGCATTCATGCCAGAACACTAACCGGCACCCATCCCCCTGGGTCCCGCAGGCAGACAGGCTTGGGAATGGGCAGCACTCTGGCCCGAGTGGGCAGCATTGTGAGCCCACTGGTGAGCATGACCGCCGAGATCTACCCCTCCGTGCCTCTCTTTATCTACGGCGCTGTCCCCGTGGCTGCCAGCGCTGCCACTGCCCTCCTGCCGGAGACCCTGAGCCAGCCACTGCCAGACACGGTGCAGGACGTGGAAAACAGGTGGGCCTCCACCCAGAGACAGCAGGGACTCTCCCCGGGTCACACATCCAGGCTGGGGCGGCTTTAAGACTCAAACCCAGGCCTCCTCTTCCAGGCCAGGGCTCTTTGTCCCTGTGTCCCCAGTTGGCTGAGAGTCTCCTGGAGTCCTTTCTTGGGGCTCGCAGCTCCAGGGAGTGGTAGATGTTTGGGGCAGAGAGCTGGTAGCTGGGCACAGCTGAATGGAGAACCCCCTGGGAGCCCCAAGCTGGCCTGGAGGCTGCATACCGAGGGCACCACTCTCCTGCCCACCCACCCACCCCGACCTGCCACAGGAGGAGAGGGAAGAGGAGGCAGCAGCGACAGGAGCGAAAGCAGATGGTCCCGCTCCAGGCCTCAGCACAAGCGAAGGACGGACTCTGAGGGCTGAAAAGGAGCCTTATGGAGCCCTGAAGGAAGACAGGGTCCTACAGGTCCTGGGCCGCTCACAGGAGAAGGGGGAAGGGGGAATGGTGGCCCAAGTGTTGGGGCTATGGTTCAGGGAGCACTCCCCAGGGGCCCCCCTCTCTGAATAGACGCCACGAAGACCGCATATTAAAAGGTTTGTGCGCACCATCTCCCTTTGTCTCTCCTGTCTCAAAAGTAACAGCCGCTCCGCTTCAGCCAGCTTCCAGGCCAAAAGAGCGTACAATCCAGTCCCCGCCCTCAATCCCCAGGACTTTACAAACCATCCCAGGCAACTGGAGGAGAACCTCTTACCTCGGCCCCCTCCCCTGTCCCTGCTTTCCTCCCTCTTCCCTCCTTCCTTCTCTAACCTATCTAAATACTGCTATTTCTGAGTTTTAAATCCCTTACTCTCCACCCCTTCCCTATCAGGCTGGAAACTGACAAGGGCCTAACATGAAAGCAGCCAATCAGAGGCTTTGTTTCAGGATCCTCCCTCTCGGTGAAAGCTCCTGGGAACTTCTGGCAGCGAAGGAGGAGAGAAAAGAGAGCAGCTGTGACGTCAGGATGCTGATCCCTGCTCCTCTGGATTCCAGCAGGGTCTGGACTCAAAAGCAGTTTGCCACTTGCAGCTCCGCACCTGGAGATTCAGCCTGCTAGCTACCCTAATCCTCCGCACTGCACTTCCTGGCCTTTCTTTGCTGCTCAGCCTCCAGCGGGCCCTGGGCTGGTGGAGGGGAAGGAGGAGGAAAAGGGGAGGGTGGAACCCAGCCAGAGAGCCACCTCTGAGTGCTAATTTGGTGCCGGGCACTGTCCTAAGCACTTTGCATGTATTAACGCATTCAATCCTCCCAGGAACCTTCTAGAGATAAGTGCTAGTATTATCCCCATTTTACAGGTAAGGAAATCAAGGCCCAGAGTGGTTAAGTAACTTGCCCAGATTCACACAGCTATTAAATTGCAGAGTCAGGGTTAGAAACAGACCACGTGGAATGTGTGTGCCAGGACATCCCCCCTCCCCCACCAACTCCCCGGGGGCTGTGAGGCACTGAGACTTTGGCCTCTTCCACCCCCCAGGGCTGTGCTTCTACTCCTCGCTCCTGAGCTGAAAGGAGACAGAGAAGGGGGGGGGCGGTGGAGGAGACCAGATCACATGGTAGGAACCATGTGAAAGGAGGGATAGAAGGCAGTTTAGGGATCACAGCCAGGAAAAGAGGACTATCCAATCACCTGCATCAGCAAGGGAGCTCCCTTCAGGGAAGCTGGGGGTGGGGGTGGGGGTGGGGGGTTGGAGTGGGGAGGCCATGGGAAAAGATAGTCCTTTTAACACCCACAGGTGGCAGGAAGGAGGGGGCTAGCAGTGCCCTCTAGTACATGTACTTGCTTAGTCATGCTTGTCTGCTGGCACCCTGCCCCTTACTCTTTCCCCTGCAAGCGACCCAGCCCCCCAGACCCTCATCCCCTGGGGAAAGTTCACACTCTCAAGCTGTACACATTGCCTTCCAGGTGGGACCCGAGGGCTCGAGCTGAGTCAGGGCAACCTGGAGAGGGGAGGTGGCCTGGAGCTCCCCTGAAAAAGCCACAAAGCCCTGGGAGAGCTCAAGGCAGCTCAGACAGCCAGAGGACAGACTGGGCAGAGCTGAAATCACCGTAACCCACCCCACATCCTGGAACATCTGAAACCTTGGTGTTCCCCGATGGTGCTGACATTCCCATGCTCCCCAAGAATTTCTTGGCCACTGTAGGACCCAGTAGATGCCAGAGCGCCACCAGCCCCACCCCTGCTGCTATTTCTCAGGCAGTGTTGCCCTCGTGGCCGATGAGGGGCACCTAGGGTGGCATCTTCTGCTTCTGCAGATGTAGGGGTTTGGGGGACCAGGGACTTGCCCTACCCCTGCCTCAAAACCCTGCTAGCAGCTCTGACATGTTCTGATTCCTGTAGGTCTCTCATCTCTGTGCTTAGATCACCTGGTACCTGCATCTGTCTCAACCAGAGCCAGTCCCTGGCCCGTCCCAGCTGCATACACCCCCAACTGGTAAAGACCTGGTGCTGACTCAGGTGGCTTACACCATCTGCACGGACTCCGTTTCCCCAGCTCCTGGCCTGAGACTTCCTGCACTCACCCCATGCCCTTGACCAAATGGAATTCTACCTTCCTCCCACTCTTAAGTCACCAGTATGTGACTTCTGACCCGCTCTCCCCAAGGAGTCAGCCCCCAAACACTGGCTCACATCTCATCCTCTTGCCTTGGAAGGCCAAGTTCTAATACGGTCATGCACCACCCCAGTGGCCACAGATGCTGTCCCCAGTTTTGAACACAAGGTCCTATCTTCAGCCAGAGTAGGTAGAGCCTTTGAGGCCACCCTCAATTTCTCGGCCTACAGCCTTGAGCACTTCCTGGGCAGGACGGCACATTCAAGAGGTTCTTCACCTGCATGATGCTGGTAGAGGGCTCACCAGAAGCCACCTTCCCAGGGCCCCACCCTTGCATCCCATGTCCCACCCCAACAACTCAAGCTTCAGTCCACACCAAGCTCCTCCATCAGGCTCTTCTCCCCACTTCCCAGTAGTTACATGGCCCCTTGGAGAGCAGATGCCCAGCCAGTTAAGCTTTCATTTCACGTGGTAGGCTGAATAATGGATGCCCAAAGATGTCTACATCCTGATCCTGGAACCTGTGAACATGTTACCTTACATGGTAAAAGGGACTTTGCAGATGTGAATAAGTTAAGGATCTTGAGATGGAGAGATTATCTTGGATTACCTGGGTGGGCCTGGTGTGATCACAATAGTGATTTTTTTTTAATAAATTTATTTATTTTATTTTATTTTATTTTATTTTTTGGCTGCGTTGGGTCTTCATTGCTGTGCATGGGCTTTCTCTAGTTGCGGCGCACGGAGGTTACTCTTCGTTGCAGTGCGTGGGATTCTCACTGCGATGGCTTCTCTTCTTGTGGAGCACAGGCTCTAGGCGTGCAGGCTTCAGTAGTTGTGTCACATGGGCTCAATAGTTGTGGCTCGCGGGCTCTAGAGTGCAGGCTCAGTAGCTGTGGTGCACAGGCTTAGTTGCTCCGCGGCATGTGGGATCTTCCCGGACCAGGGCTCGAACCCATGTTCCCTGCATTGGCAGGCAGATTCTTAACCACTGCGCCACCAGGGAAGTCCCAACACAATAGTCTTTTTAAGAGAGAGGCAGGAGATCAGAGTGGGTAGTGGGAGATGTGACAACAGAAACAAGAGGTCCTAGTGATACAGGAAGGGACCACAAGCCAAGAAATGCAAGCAGCCTCTAGAAGATAAAAAAGACAAAGAAATGAATTCTTCTCTGAAGCCTCGAGAAGGAATGTAGCCATGCCAACACATTGATTTTAGACTTCTGACCTCCAGAACTATAAGAAAAGTAATGTGTGCTGTTTTAAGTCACTAAGTTTGTGGCAATGTGTTACAACAGCAGTAGGAAACAAATACACATCCCTTATTCTCAGACTCCTCCAGGAGTTTCCAGCTGGCCCATAGAGCTTTTATTTTCCCATGCATTATGTTTTTGGTGGGGATAGGGCTGTACTGTCCAAATCACCAAAGGCCTCACCATTGCCTATTGTCTTACATCTGACAGATTCACATATTTATGTTACCCTCTGACCCTTGTAGCCAGTTAAGTTTAGGACTCCTAGACCCCTCTCTGTTTAACCCCTACCTTACTTTCACATTTTTTAAATTGTTGAAGGAAAGATTTTTGTTATAGGTATAGAGAGCAAAAGAAAAACACTGGGTGGGCCCCATTGCCCCATTGTTCCTCCTCTTTCAAGAAAACCACTTAATGTTATTCTCTGAGATGTGACTGTCTCCATGTAGTTCATGCTGTAATCATGGAACAGTAGCTGACTCCACTGCAAAAAGCTGGAGTAATAAGCTAGATGACCTTGAGCCTCGGTTTCCCTGACCAGCTCTAGTAAGGTCTGCTCCTGCTTCTCCTAAATGTCTCCCCCAAGAGAAACCCACACCCCAGTAGCAAGTTCCATGTAAGCCACACCCAGAGAAGAAACCAAATAGCCTGTTAGGGCTAGATTAGATTTAGCTGACAGACAATGCTGAGTCTGGATGGGATGTCTGGAACTGTGGCAGCCATCTTGTGACCCAAGAGGGAAACCAGAACAAAGATGAAGGCAGTAACTAAGAGTAACAAAGTGGAAAGATGGAACTAACCTAGGGGGTTGATGGTGTCACTGAGCCACTGATTTAACCAATCCTGGAGCCACCTACCTCTACTCTAATGGTAGAAGGTAAGAATTTAAATTTAAGTCCTCCTTATCCTCTTGATTCTTTAAGCCATTGTTAGTTGGCTTTTCTGTGATTTGCAGCCAAAGACATGATAACTAATATATTTTTACAGCTTTTTAAAAATATAATAGACAATTAGTTGCCCATATTTACAGTGTTAAATTTGATGAGTTTTGACAGATGCATACACCCATGAAACCATCACCAAAATCAAGACAATGAACATAGCCATTGCCAGCAAAGTTTCTTCATGCCCCTTTTTGTGTGGACATGGCTTCCATTTTTCTTGAGCAAACATTAAGGAGTGGAATGGCTGAGTAGTATGCAAGATGTATGTTTAAGTTTTTAGGAAATAGCCAGTTTTCCAAAGTGGTTGTAACAATTCACCAAGTATGTGAGAGTTCCAGTTGCTCCACATCTTTGCCAACTCTTGGTATGATTGATATTTTAAATTTTAGCCATTGGAGGGAATGTGTAGTGGTATCTTATTGTAGTCTTAATTTACATTTCCCTAATGACTAATGATGTTAAGAAAATTTTATGTGCTTATTTCCATCTAGATCTCTTCTTTAGCATATGTTCAAAACTTTTTGCACATTTTTAATTCGGTTGATTTTTTATGATTGAGTTGGAAGCTGTTTTTTAATGTATTCTAGAAACAAGAATATACTCCTTTCATTTTAAGTTTTTCAAAGTTGTTTTGGCTAGTTTAGATACTTTGTGTTTCCACTTAAATTTTAAAATCTTTTGCCAGATATGTGTTTTGCAAATATTTTCTCTAAGTTTATAGCTTGTCTCTTCATTTTTATGAGTGTCTTTTGAATAGCAAAAGTTTTTAAATTTTAATGAAGTCCAATTTTTTATTTTTTTCTTTTATAATTCATGCTTTTTGTGTCTTATTTTTTAAATCTTTGCCAAACCCAAGGACACTAACATTTTCTCTTATGTTTTGTTGTTGTAAGTTTATAGTTTTAACTCATATTCAGGTCTATGATCCATTTTGAGTTGGTTTTGTAAAGAGGGTTGTGGTTCATTGTTTTTTGCATATTGTAACCAATTATTCCAGCACTATTTGTTGAAAAATTTTCTTTTCCTCATTGAATTGCCTAGGTATCTTGGTCAAAGGTAAACTGGCTACGTGTGTGGCTCTATTTCTGGACTCTTCTATACCATTGATCTGTTTATGTGTCTTTACATGAATATCACACTGTCTTAATAACTATAACTTTATAACTAGTCTTGAACTCAGTGTAGATCCTTTAATTTTAACTTTTTCGAAGTTGTTTTGGCTACTCTAGATCGTATGCATTTCCATATAAATTTTTAAATCAACTTGTAAATTTTTACCCAAAAAACTACTAAAACTTTGATTTGTATTACATTGAATCTATAGATCATTTTGGGAATAATTGTCATCTTAACAATATTGAGTATTCCAATCCATGATATAGTTCTCCATTTTTTTAGATCTTCTTTAATTTCTCTCAGCAATGTTTTGTACTTTTAAGTGTATAGATCTTGCACACATTTTGTCAAATCTATCCCTAAGCATTTCATATTTTATGCAATTATTAATGATATTTTATTTCATTGCAACTGTTTGTTGCCATTATACAGAAACTGACCTGATTTTTGTATATTAACCTTGCATCCTGCAAACTTGCTGAAATCACTTATTAGTCCTAGTAGCTTTTTTGTAGATTCCTTCGGGTTTTCTATACAAGCAATCATGTTGTCTGCAAATAAAAGCAGATTTCCTTCTTCCTTTTCTGGAATTTTTTCATTTCTTTTACTTACATTATTACACTGCTTATAACCTTCAGTACAATGTTGAATAAAAGTGGTGAGAGTGAATATCCTTGTTTTCTTCCTGAACTTAGGAAGAAAGCATTTAGTCTTTCACAATTAAGTATGATGTTGACTACAGTTTTCCAATAGATGTCCTTCATCAATTTGAAGAAATTCCCTTTTATTCCAGGTGTGCTGAGAAGTTTTATCATGGAGGTCGTTGGTATTGAATTGTGTCAAGAGATCTTTCTGCATCTATTGAGACGATCATATAGTTTTTCTTTTTTAGTCTATTAATAAGGTGAATTACATGACTTGATGTTTTAATGTTAAATCAATTTTGCATTCTTGGGATAAACACTACTTTGTCAAGATGCATTATCCTTTTTATGTATTGTTGACTAAAATTTGATAAAATTATAGTAAGAACTTTGCATTTATCACCATAAGGGATATCGGTCTCTAGTTTTCTTTTATTGCAATGTTTTTGTCTGGCTTTAGCATCAGAGTGGTATGGACTGAATGTTTGTGTCCCTCCAAAATTCATAAGTTGAAATCTTTTTTTTTTTTTTGGCTGTGCCACGCAGCTTGTGTGATCTTAGTTCCCCAACCAGGGATAGAACCCAGGCCCTCAGCAGTGAGAGCATGGAGTCCTAACCATTGGACCACTGGGAAATTCCCTCATATGTTGAAATCTAATCCCCAATGTGATGGCATTTAGAGGTGGAGCCCTTGGGAGAAAATTAGGTCATGAGGGTGGAGCCCTCATGAATGGGATTAGTGTCCTTATAAGAAAAGACCAGAGAACTAGCCCTCTTTCCACCATGTGAGAGTACCGTGAGAAGTTAGTCATCCACAGCCCAGGAGAGATCCTCACCAGAACCCAGCCATGCTGGCAGTATGATCTCACACTTCCAGCCTCCAGAACTGTGAGAAACCAATTTCTGTTTTTGATAAGCCACCCATTTTATGGCATTTTGTTATAGCAGCCAGAGCTGCCTAAGACACAGGGTAATGCTGCCTCATAGAATGATTTGTGGAGTATTGTCTACTCTTGAAATTTCTGTAGGTGTCTGTGTAGAATTTGGCATTATCTCTTTCTTAAATGTTTCACAGAATTAGCCAGTGAAGTCACATGTGCCTGGAATTTTCCTTGCAAGATGGTTTTTAAGTACAAATTTAATTTCATTTAACATTTCCTGTACTGCAGGTCTGCTGCTTCTGAATTCTTTCAACTTGTATATGCCTGAAAAAGTCTTGATTCTCTATGGTTTGGAAAGATATTCTGGCTGGGTATAGAATTTTAACTTGATAGTTTTTCTCCTTTTCAGTTCTTTAAAGATATTTCTCCTTTATCTGCTGGCTTGTATGATTTCTGACAAGATATCCCAAATTCCCAAATCCATTCCCTTAGCTCCAGGAGACTTCAGGCCTCAACTAGGTTCCTCCCCACACCCACTGTTCTACAGACCTGAAATTTTCTCTAGTCAATAAGTTGATTCATAAGGTTCATTTTATTGGTTTTCTTTCTCTTAGGGAGTAACTGTCTTGTGCTTCCTGTTGCCCAATGTCTAAAAACAGCTGTTGTATATAATTTGATAGGCTTTTTGTTAGTTTGAGACAGGAGAGTAAATCTAGTCTGTGCTGCTCCTTCTTGACTGGAAGCGGAAGTCCTGACAACTGACACATTATTATAGTCCTCATGACTTCTTGCCAGATACATTTCTATAAACAGGAACAACTGAAGAAATAAAAAACAATATTTTCTGATTTCTCTACATACCATGAAGACAGGAGAGCAACAGAATTAAAGAAGACAACGTTACTCAGAAATACTGAACTTTGAGCTGGATGAAGTAAACTATCAAAACACCCATCTTTTCTGCACCAAAGTATGGAAACTATTGAGAGATAGACCCAGCTGTCAAATACCTTTCTGTGTGGTCAAAAGTGAGCAAAATACATGCTCTCTGAGGGCAAGGATACCCCAAAAGAGAGAAAGAAGGAAAGAACTCATACATGCCCTGTTTCTTCTCCCAAACTCACCAATCAGATAACTCATTCCTTATTCCACAAAGAAACAAGAAGCCAGAAGAATGGAGGTTTCTCCAACACTCCCTACCTAGCATCTCCCCTTAGGGAGGGATAAAGTCCACTTCCAATTACACTAGGAGCACTGTTGTTTTAAAATCATTAAGAATGGAAAAGAAATTATGCCAGGCATGAGGGAATAACAGGGTCCAAAGTAACTCTCCCGCTGTAAACAACTACAACTAGAAAACTGAAGGAAATGTGGGAAACCATAGTCAGCCTTTGAACAACAGGCCATGCAGAATTGTAATTTCTTTGATAATAGAAACAAATGATGTGAGACCTACCTATCATCACCCAGGCTTTCTTCCTGGAAGCAGTTTCCGGACATTAGTGTAGAGAAGTGGAATCCAAAGAAAGCCTGGCAATCTCATTGAGTTGAGGAGGACAAAAAAGTTAAGAGTGGCCAAGGCAGCTAGAATTTGCGGGACAAACTTCTGGAGAGAAGAGAGCTATGCAAAAATAGTTTCACAAATCTGTAGTGTATATAAAGAACTCCACAACTCAATAAAAAGTAGTCAAGTACTCCAATTCAAAAATGGGCAAAAAAAAAAATTTGAACGTGCGCTTTATGTTTTTTTAATTTTTTAAATTTTATTTATTTACCTTTGGCTGCATTGGGTTTTCGTTGCTGTGCACAGGCTTTCTCTAGTTGTGTCTAGCAGGGGCTTCTCATTGCGGTGGCTTCTCTTGTTGTGGAGCATGGGCTCTAGGCGTGCAGGCTTCAGTAGTTGTGGCATACGGGCCCAGTAGCTGTGGCTCGTGGGCTCTAGAGTGCAAGCCCAGGAGTTGTGGTGCACGGGCTTAGTTGCTCCGCGGCATGTGAGATCTTCCTGGACCAGGGATCAAACCCATGCCCCCTGCATTGGCAGGCAGATTCTCAACAACTGTGCCACCAGGGAAGTCCCTGAACATGCGCTTTACCACAGAAAATAAATGGAATGGCCAATAAGCAAATGAAAAGAAGTTCACCATCATTAGTCATGCAGAAATGCAAACTAGACCATGAGATATTACTACACATCCTACTAAAAATGGCTAAAATTCAAAAGATGGACCATGCAAAGTGTTGGAAAGAACATAAAGTAACTGGAACTTTCACACATTGCAAATGGAAATATATAATTTGGAAACTCTTTGGAAAACAATTTGACAGCTTCTGATGAACTTAAATATACACTTACCATATGACCCAGCAATTCTACCTCTAGACATTTACCCAAGAGAAATTAAAATGTTATGTCCACACATTGTACACAAATGATCAAAGCAGCTTTATTTGCAGCAGCCCAAAGCTGGAAACAACACAAATGTTCATCAACAGGTGAATGAATAAACAAATTGCAGTATGTCCATATACTGAAATACTACTCAGCAATCAAAAGAATGAACTATTGGTACACTACAACATGGATGGATCTCAGAAACATTTGGCTCAATAAAAGAAGCCAGACGCAAAAGAGTATACACTGTATGACATTCATTTGAAACTCTAGAAAAGACAAATCTATTGCCTAGGACTAGGTAGAGCTATCTGGAGTATGGTACCAGGAAATTTGGAGGTGATAAAAATGTTCTATATAGTGGTTACATGGGCGTATAAATTTGTCAAAACTTGTCAAAATGAGCCCCCCAAATTGATGCATTTTATTGCATATACTAAATCTCAATAAAGATTTTTTTTTCCCAGTTTTGTGGATGGTTAACCAGCTAATGGGATAGACGGTGGTGGACATTTCCTTGGTTTTAGCTGTTAACAATTGAGGGAAAGAGAAAAATTGGGAGTGGATTGTATTATAATGAGAAAAGAGGCCCTGCTTATATTTACCTCTGAGGAGGGTTCACTTTTTTTTTTTTTTTTTTTAGCCACATGTCATGCTTGTTGGATCTTAGTTCCCCACACCAGGGATTGAACCTGGCCCCTGACAGTGAAAGTGCCGAGTCCTAACCACTGAACCACCAGAGAATTCCCAGGGTTCACTCTTTGAGTGGAGGTTAAGCTGTGGCTTAGCCGAAGGCCCGGGTTCTGGGATTAACACAGAGGCAGTGCTCACAGGCTGGGGGCTGCTGACAACCACAGCACAGTGGCATTTCTGTGTGAGCTCTTCAGAGCCTTTACCCAACTCCATCTGGCCCAAGTGGCCTTGAGAAAAGGGAATTCAGTTGGGGCTTTGTGCTCAAACCAGCTTGGACCTCCCTCTGCTCTTTCCTATCTCCTCCAAGAAGGAGGTCGCTTTCTCTGGCCTGGGGCGGGGAGATTCAAACCACCAAACTTTGGGGCGTCACGCATATCCCTCCTTCACAAGAAGATGGTTTCTTCCACCCCATCCAACTTTACCTGCCCTTTAGATCCCCTTGAACAAATCACTGACCCGATGAGTCTTAATACTTGAACGTCTCACTTTCAAGTCACAGTTTAACTTGGTGCCTCGAAAGAAGTTATAAACACTAGTCTTTAGTTCAGGTGACTTAGGGCCACAGCAGAGCCAGGAACTGATGAGCTGAGGAGGCAAAGGGCAGTCTGTCTCCTCCCCCTGCACCGAAAGACAGGAAACAGGTTGTGGGAGGGAGAGGCCTCAGCTCCAGTGCCCCTACGAGATCCTGCCCCATGGTCTTCAATGACTTCCTGCTGCAGGTTGGGGGGCATCGGCCACTGCCAGCAGGTCCAGAGCACTCTGTTGATTCTGCCCCTGCTCCTAACATTTTTGCACAACACCCTGCAGAACTTCACCGCCGCTGTCCCCACCCACCACTGCCGCCCACCTGCCGACACCAACCTCAGCAAGGACGGGAAGCTGGACGCCTGGCTGCCCCGGGACGGGCAGGGGCGGCCCGAGTCCTGCCTCCGCTTCACCTCCCCCTCAGCAGGGACCACCCTTTCCCAATGACACAGAGACCAGCAGCACGGGGGCCACAGAGCCCTGCACCCACGGCTGGATCTATGACAATAGCACCTTCCCTTCCACCATCGTGACTGACGTGAGGAGACCTGGACCTCCTCCTTCCAACCCCTGTGTCCCCATCTTACCATCCCCCCCCTCACACACACACACACACACACACACACACACACACACACACACACACACACACACACACAGACTGTGTGAACCTGACCTGAGTTTGTCTGAAGACCCTGGAGCTATGAAGAGCTCTGCCTAAATGCAGGTAAGAGAACCAGGGTTGGAGTTGAGGTCTTCCTGGTAGAGGAGGTTATGGAACTCCTTGCAGAAAGCTGCTCCCTGCCCCTCCACCTCCACCAGAGAGAGAGATACTATTACTGGAGTTTGATATTCTACTTTGGTTTCCCTGAGAGGTTGCAATTCCACAGGGTAGGGGCGGTGGTACAGAGGAAGCTAGACAGGAGGCAGGCAGATAGTGGAGGGCAAAGAGGGTATTCCTGAGCTGGGGATTCTGGGCTCAGAGTCCTAGAGACAAAAACAATTTCCTGACTTCATCTAGAAATAGCTCTCGGCAGCTGGGGCCAGGAGATGGAGAGCAGCCAAGGAACTAAGATGGGAAAGAGAACAGGGTTATGGGAGGGTCCTTTCATCTCTAGTGATTTAACACCCCTCCCCCGAAACGCACACACAGTCGACTGTAGAGTCTCCCTGGCCTGCTAAGTGGTTCATCCGGCTGAATTCTGCACTTTGTAGCTGTCACATGGATCGTGCTCTTAACATCTGTTCTAGTCAATGATCTTTTGGTTGCAAGGAAGAGAAGCTCTCTCAAGGCAGCTCATGAGAAAAGGGATTTCAGGGAATCCAAGGGCAGGAAACAAAGTGTGTCCAGGCCTCATGGAAACTGGAACCAGGGATTGGAGCACCAGAGACATCCCTATACACTTACTCTGTAACTCTCTCCTCAACCCATTTCGTCTGTGTGCCCATCTGCAAGACAACCACTGGTCCCAGCTCTGATCCATTACCCCTCAGATTTAGGGCCTACCACCAACCAGAACATTTCTGTGAATCTTAATTCAAATTCTCAGAAAAGGCTTCAATTGGCTCAGCCCAACACGCTGATGAGCAGCCCCACCCCCAACCCGGCAAGTGGCTCAGGTGTCCATACCTCATCTAATCATCATGCCAAAGGACAATATAGTGGGATTACGTGGCCCCTTGCCCTTTAGTCAGGGCTCTGCAGAAAAGATGCCTTGAGAAGAGGCTGTGGTCGAGCAGAGCCCCCAAACTTGCCTGATGCAGCATCTGTCTGAAAGCGATAAAAGTTAAGCCATACTTCCCACTAGACAGACCCAAGATGCAGAAGCAGAAGGTGACAAAGGATGGCTAGTCCTCCTCCCTCTGGGCATGCAGGCATCATACGCCATCCCCTCCCTGCAGAGTTGGGGAAGGACCTTCTTCATTATTCTCCAGCCTCAACCCAAATTCTGAGACATTCCCCTCCACCCACCTTCACTTGTATGTTATCAAGGCTTCCAATTCTGCTTTTCCACTTCCCTTCTTGAAACTCTACACTCTGCTTTCCAAGTTCGACAATGCTCCGGGAACTATCACCCTAGCTGTTGTTCTTCTGTTCAAAACAGCAGGCAGTTTGATCCAAAGCTCAGATTTCTTGCCCTCTGGAGCAAAGAATCTGGGTAAGTGTGCACCTGAGCTTTCCTTCTAAATGGAGACTTGGTGGTAATCTCATCATTTTTGGTTTCAATGACTGACAAAGCCAGATGCACACAGTTTTCCTGAGTTGTGGGGAGATGGCAAGAATAATCCAATCCTCTTCCAACAGGTACTGTGAATGGGACCATTATCCACCACCACGCATGAACATAGGGCACTAAAAGACGTATTTCATAAACACAACCAGGATACTTCTTCCTTGGGCCAATAATGCCAAAGGCTGCACCAGAGACCATTTCATTAGGATAATAGGCAGCTTACATGCATAACCTAACGTGAAGCTGGGCCTTCTGAGTTGTGAAGCAAATGAAACGGCTCGCAAGTTATCAGGGGTTGCTTCAGCAAGAAGCTTAGTCATAGTGAAGATACTCCACCCAGGCCACAGGGCTGTATCTGGTCGGCACAATGGCACAGGTCACCTGAGAAAGGCAAGTCCCAGCCTGCCCCTTGGAAAGCACTCCCAAATGGCCCAGTATCCCAAAGGGATACTTCCGCACTCTAAATGCAAAGCAAAAAATAAATAAATATAATAAGAAAAAGATGTTATCTCTGGGTTCTAATAAAAACTCTGTCTGAGCTCTTCTTATTTTCTTCTGAATTAAGGTATCCTAAGTAATAACTAGCAGCTTCTATCTGAACCATGTTAGTCAGGACTCTTGTTTGCAAGTGGCTGCAATTCAACTCAAGCTAATCTGAGCATGAAAAGAGTGTATAAAGGCTCCCATGACCAAACCACAAGATGAGCAGAGACAGCGCTTGCTCTAGGAGCAATGGGACCCAGGGCCATGCGAGCAGGACCCTTGCTGGCTCTCATCTTCACTTTTCTTTGCCTGCTGGGCATGTGACTCTGCCACGGATCCTTCACGACGTGGCCACTGACCATTCTGGGCTCACTCCTAATAACTGTCTCTCCGCTTCAACTTTGAAAAATTCTAGGAAAGACTTATTTGCTGTCCTGGGTCAGGTGTCCACCCCTGGGTCCAATGACTGTAGGGCAGGGAGGGCGTGAGTTGTTATGAATGACCAGCCTGAGTCTCCAGTTCGCTTCTGTTCTGCAGATGAACAACAGTTACCACTTCACTGCTCTATTTCCTGGTGCCACTGTCGTTCGTTTTCTCTTTTTCTCTTTTTCTTTCCCCTGAGGCCAGTCTCACAGCATCTGTCATGTATCACAGCCTTTATCAAGTTAGCAGTGCAGAGCTTTCCTAGGCAGCAATTCTCTGAGTCTCCCTCAAATCTACCACTGCCTATTCCTAGACTTTGTTTCCTGTTACTGATAAAGTAATTCTATATACATGAGGCCCAGGAGCACACAAATATACGAGCCTCAAGAGTCTCAGGTGCACATGAAGAGAATATATATAGTAAAAGCCAGTGCCAAACCTAAGGCGATGTAAGCCCCATCCAATTGTTGCTTTTACAGATGACAAGCACTTTAGGGCAGAACAGAGGCAGAAAAATTCTTTCTGAGTACGTATTCTATACTCATTTATCAATTTCTATTCTGGACTACACCCAGATTTCATCACCAGACTGCATACAGATTTTGTTCTCTTTGCACGCCTTAGTTCTTTTTTTTTTTTAACAAATCCTTATTTTATTTTTCCATTTTCTCTAAAATCGATAAACCCTTTTTTTTAAATTTTATTGATGTAGAGTTGATTTACAATGCTGTGTTAATTTCTGCTGTACAGCAGAGTGATTCAGTTACACATGTGTATATTTTTTTTCATATTCTTTTCCATTATGGTTTATCACAGGATATTGAATATAGTTCCCTGTGCTACACAGTAGGACCTTGTTGTTTATCTGTCCTATATACAATAGTTTGCATCTGCCAATCCCAGATTCCCAATCCATCCCTCCTCCAGGACTCCTCTGACTTCTTACCTCTTTCCTACATCCTCTTGCTTCTCAGCTTTCCATTCCTCAGTTCTGGTCTATCATATCCCTAACTCCTCACTACAGTGTGTCCCACATGCATCTCCACAGTAGTATTTCATTCACAGGTTTCCATTAAATTACTGTTAAAAATGAACTCCCAGTCTGACACAGCCCCAAAATCTTTTTAAAATAAAAATTATATCAGATAACACAGAGAACTACAGAATAGCAGTTATTTGAATAAAACAGCAATAAAGTCCATTGTTCTTTGGAGAAAGCGTTCAAATGCCAACCACCCAAATTTTACATCATATGGTGTGTGCACAGGGTATTAAAAGTCTCACAGTAATAATGAAATTCACAAATAAGGATTTCTCTCCAATCAAATCAAGATTATCAAGTAATTACACTTGAAGGATGAATTCATTTGCATATATATTAACACATCTTAGGGAGCATTCCCTAAACGTCCTGGTCATCCCTGCCCCCTTTCCTTTTTCTTCTGTTAACAAAAGAAATGAGCTTTAAAGTCCACTCAAAAGTATACAAAAATTAGCTTTTATGTAAAGGAAATACCACACCTATTTGTCATTTTGATTTAAGTCACATCCTTTAAGTCACATCCGTCAGTGTGACTTTTGATTTTAGTATGATTTTCCTGCAGGCTGTAGAGCTGTTTTACTCCACCTAGAAAGGAAGTACTTTTAAAAGGAGAATTTTTTTTTCTTATATTCATTAAAAAGAGCAAAAAATTTAAACTATTAGTTGAGGTATCCAATTGCCACTTATTCAGGATTGCAAATAACTACAACCCTCTCAAATTTGCTTATGGAAAGTTAATGGAAGGATGCAAAGGTATTTCACAGAACCCAAGGTCAAGAACTTGAGCCCAGCCTTATGAAAGACTGGAATCAGGTGGTTGAGGAGAACCAGGGGAGCTGCACTCTATCTTTACCTCTCTGGCACTAAGCTCTCACCCCGACTTCCCTCTGACTAAATTACTGCATTCTTTTCCCCTATGCCCCTCCTTCCCTCCCCTTCTCCCCTCCCTCCTTCTCCCCCTCCCTCATTTTTTTCTCCCTCTCCCTCTCTCTTTCCCACTCTCTCTCTGTCTCATGATTTCTCAGCTCCACTTCCACGTCATTCCAAACTTGGTCCTCCCACCCCAACTTTGGGTGTCCTTACAAAGCTTGCTTCTCTGAGTCGCTTTTCCAAATTTGTAAGAAAAAGAACCTGGGGACTTCCCTGGTGGTCTAGTGGCTAAGGCTCAGTGCTCCCAATGCTGGGGGCCCGGGTTCAATCCCTGGTCAGGGAACTAGATCCCACATGCCACAACTAAGACCCGGCACAGCTAAATAAATAAATATTTAAAAAAAAAAAAAAAAACCTAATTAGCTCTGTCCAGCTCCAGGGTCAGTTTTCTTCAGCTGCACCCAAGGAGGGACAGGTTAAAGGGCCCTGAAAGAGGGTGAGGGGTTAGTGCTCAGAAAAGGGCGAGTAGTCTGAGCAGTCATCCCAAAAGATACCTCTTACATGTTTTGAAATAACTTGAATCATTCTCACCAGGAGAAGATGATGAGAAAGATTGTGTGACTTAGGGAGGCAAGCCCTCCTTATGTGCTTGTCCTAATCCAAGACCCTCAGCCCAGGAGGAGAGAGGGAATGGGCTGCTGTGGGGCCGGCCCAGCCCTCCTTGACCCCAGTTCTTCCTTCCTCACAGTGGGACCTCATATGCACACACAAGACCTTGCCACAGCTGAGTCAGTCCATCATCATGGCAGGAGTACTGGTCGGAAACTTGATGTTGGGGATCATGGCAGACAGGTCAGTGGTGAACAAAACTGGATCAAGGAGCGAAGGCATAGCCCTCTAGGCTGGACACAGAGGGGAGACTGGCATCCCTGAGAATCCAGAGAGGGACACAGGACTGATCCACCCAAGCCTGACCATGTCTGGAAAGTCTGCAGGAATCACACAACCGTCCATCAGCACTTTCCATGTCTTGCCTCATTTCAGTTCCTCCTCACACTACCCTTGTGAAGCCAGCATGAATGGTACTATTAACTGCATTTTACCAATGAGGACACTTAGGTTCAGGGATGTTGGATAACTTGCCCAAACTGCCTAGAAGGAACCCAAGAAAATTGTGTTGTTAATTCTGAGGAGTGGAATTGAAAAGAAGAGAACTTTTCACTTTTCATTACTATATTATTTGAACTTTAATGATAATTCATTACCTTTATAATTGTATAAAGTAAATATTTAATGTTTAGTTTTTTAAAAAGTACATTCACATAGCTAATAAGTGGCAAAAGCAGGACAAGAATCCAGATTTTCTGACATCCTGAAGAAGTCACCTCCCACCACTCTGCCTTGTATGTGACATGTGAGTGTCACAGAAACAAAGACCTAGGAATCGGGCTTCCCTGGTGGCGCCGTGGTTGAGAATCTGCCTGCTAATGCAGGGGACACGGGTTCGAGCCCTGGTCTGGGAAGATCCCACATGCCGCAGAGCAACTAGGCCCATGAGCCACAACTACTGAGCCTGCGCGTCTGGAGCCTGTGCTCCGCAACAAGAGAGGCCACGATAGTGAGAGGCCCGCGCACCGCGATGAAGAGTGGCCCCCGCTTGCCGCAACTAGAGGAAGCCCTCGCACAGAAACGAAGACCCCACACAGCCAAATAAATAAATAAATAATAATTAAAGGTGCTAATAAAAAAAATTTAAAAAAAGACCTAGGAATCAATAACAGCTAGAGACAAGTCTCAGATCAGCCATAACTGTGTGCCCATGAGGAGGTTATACAAACTCTCTTAGACTTGGTTTTGCCATCTATAAAATAGGGGTTATGGTGAGGGTTAAATTAGTAGCTGCAACTCAGTGTTCATACCCTAACCTTGACTATCTTCCAGGCCAAGACCATAAAAAGATCATGGGATGAATAATAGGAGGCAATTTTCTAAAGAATAATATCTGAAAATATTATAAATGTCATAGCAGATCAAAGACACAAAATCAGCTTTATTATTCATAAAATCTAAGCCACAATCATATGCATTTTGCAAAATCATAAACCTTGCATAGGTTTCCCAGAAATAAAAATCACATAAACCAAGCTCATAGATACAGAGAACAGATTGGTAGTTGCTAGATGCAGGGAGTAAGGGGGGGGGCAAAATGAATGAAAGGGGTCAAAAAGTCCAAATTCCAGTTATAAGCTAAATAAGTCATGGGAATATAATGTACAGCATGGTGACAATTACTGTATTGCATATATGAAAGTCGCTAAGAGAGTAGATCTTAAGTGTTCCCTTCACACACACAAAAAAATTGTTGTAACTATATATGGTGGTGTATTTTAAGTAGACTTATTGTGGTGATCATTTCACAATGTATACAAATATAGAATCATTATGTTATACACCTAAAACTATTATACTGTTGTATGTTGATTACACCTCAATTTTTTTAAAAAAAATCACAAAAGGCTGTCTCCTAACAGGAGTCACCATCGACCAAGAGTCAAAGAATCAACCACACCCCAGAGCAGTAGTTCCCAAAGCTTGGGAGCTTGTTAAAAATCAGGTTTCTAGCTTACCTTCCAGATATCCAACAGGCCTTAAGTGGGGCTCTGGTATCCGGATTGTTTCCAACACACCCTCTATGATTCTGATGAAGGCGCGTGGCTCTCTCCACAGAGGTATGCTGGGATGCATCAGGACCCTGGACAGCAGCAACCCAAGGATCCTCCCAACACCAGGTCCCCTAGATGCCAGCCCTCACCCGATTATTCCCTACCTCCCATCTCAGCATCTACCTGAGGGCACAGGCGGGCAGCCTTACAAGCAGCTGTTAGATTGCCCAGGGCACCAAGGATGAGACAGCCAGGGACATGGGGCAGGGGAGCAAGCAAAGCAAAAAGAACCAATGCCCAGATTGATAAGTGGGAAGACCATGGCCAGAAAGGAGCCAGACTTATCCGAGGTCTCCCAAGAAGACAGTGGTAATCCTTGAAGTAGAACCCAGGGCTCCTAGCCCCCAGCCCAGAATTCTTTTCACCCCTCCCAAATGTCTTCCTGCTCTGGTCTGTGCTTTTCTCAGAAAGCCACAACCCTGTCAACCAAGGCTGAAGTCATGCCCATCCCTACCCCCCACCCACAGGTTCTTCATTGAGTCTGCCCTCTGGCATTCCTCCTTGGGGAACCTGGACCTCACCCTGAAGGCCCTGCGGAGAGTGGCCCAGATCAAAGGTAAACAGAAAGAGGGTGTCAAGCTGAGTGTGGAGGTGAGACCCCCCCCAGGACCCTCTGTGATACCCCACCAGAGCTCTGCCTGCCCCCACCCTCATCCTAGAAGCCAGGACACCTGGTGCTTCCCAGGCAGAGAGTGGAGGGAGGGGTCCCCAGGGGAACCCAAGCCCTGAGCCCCATCTATCCAAGCAGCTGCTCCGAATGAGTCTGCAGAAGGGCCTGACCATGAGCCGAGCCTGGCCCTCGACGCTGCAGCTGCTGCGCTCCCCTGCCATCCGCCAGCTCTTCCTCTGTATCGTGCCACGGTGGTAGGTTCATCTGCACTCAGGTAGGAGGCAGACAAACTGATGGGCAGATAAGCAGACTGAGAAAACAGGACAGGCTGTGTAGGTGGGAGGTGAGGGAGGCCCCACAGCCAGTGGAAAAGGACACAGGTGCTCTGAAGGCACACAAACACACAGTAATTTACATTACACGTAGTTACAAAAATTCAATCATACTCCTCCTACGGTTCTAGAATCTTTTTGTCCTTAATATTTCACAAACTTCTTTCCATACTGATAAATATTGATAAATGTAGACCTACACGATTGACCCTGTGTTCTCACTGATTCACTCCCTCCAAGCGGGCTCCATTCTCTTTGGCTATGGCAAGGGGCTGGGAGAGTTTTGAAGGCAGCAGGTTGTCACAGTGACTAGCAACTCAAACCAACTTATGAACGGCGTCAGGACAATGATTCTACCTGTTTCCAGTCCAGGTTGTCTCCATGCAATGGTACTGAGAGATAGGAGAGGTGGGGCATCACAGGCGTGTGATTCTTTTGTGCCAGTTGCTGCCATGACAGCAGCAGAAATAACAGGCAGACGCTAGAAATTCCGGGGCACATAAGTTGAGTATATTCCTTTTATCCACCACTCAAGTGCTCCACCATATTATTTTATTCCTGTCCTCCACACAAACACATCCCAACTCCACCTCCTTCTCATTTTTCTCTTCTCCTCCCGAGACACACACACACACACACACACGTATGTTAAAAAACATTGTCACTTCCTCTTTGTCATTTACACGTCTCCAAGCATTTTGTGCCCCAGGTTTTTGTGGCCGTTGTTGACAGAGATGATTATGTTTGTCCAATTGTACTGAATAAAAATTTGTCTTCCCTTTCTAACAAAACATCACGCAAAAAATATTGCCAAACATGTAAGACCTCATACAGACTCTCTTACGAACTTCTATTGGACATATTAACTTTCCTGGAAGTTTCTCCCTTTATTATTATTATTATTTTTTTTTTTTTTTATGGCTGTGTTGGGTCTTCGTTTCTGTGCCAGGGCTTTCTCTAGTTGTGGCAAGTGGGGGCCACTCTTCATCGTGGTGCGCGGGCCTCTCACTGTCGTGGCCCCTCTTGTTGCGGAGCATAGGCTCCAGACGTGCAGGCTCAGTAATTGTGGCTCACAGGCCTAGTTGCTCCGCGACATGTGGGATCTTCCCAGACCAGGGTTCGAACCCGTGTCCCCTGCATTGGCAGGCAGATTCTCAACCACTGCGCCACCAGGGAAGCCCCTCTCCCTTTATTATTATAATAAATTTGTCCCCACCCCCAATCAGAACTTTTAAAGACTACATAGTATTCCATAATTTTCTAATTTATTTTAATACTGCCAGTAGTGGACACATAGGTTCTTTCCAGCTCTTCCCAATCATAAACAAGTATCCATATGCATGCAGCCCTATGCATCTGTCTTATATCCCTTGGGATAAACCTCAAAAGTGTACTTACTGAGGGATGTCCCTGGCAGTCCGGGGATTAAGACTCCACACTTCCACTGCAGGGGGCACAGGTTTGATCCCTGGTCAGGGAACTAAGATCCCATATGCGGCTCAGCCAAAAAATAATAATAATAATGGGCTTACTGGGCCAAAGGTATGAAACGATGTAAGGCTTTTCACAGATATTGCCGCATACTCTACAGTAACGTTTTAAAAAATTGTATAAGATACCCTCATCAACACCAAAGACTTGCTCTGAGAAACAGAAAAAGTATCTTGCTGGTTTTTTTTTTTTTTGATTTGTTATGTGCCTTTTATTCACTCAACAATAGGTTTTAAAAATATCGCTAACTATTCATCTTCAACATCATTTTTTTATATTATATATATATTTTTTTTTGCAGGTTCTCATTAGTATCTTGCTGTTTTATTTTTTATTTTTTTTTATTTTTGGCTGCGTTGTGTCTTCATTGCTGCGCGCGGACTTTCTCTAGTTGTGGCGAGCAGGGGCTACTCTTGGTTGCGGTGCGTGGGCTTCTCATTGAGGTGGCTCCTCTTGTTGCAGAGCAAGGGCTCTAGGCATGCGAGCTTCAGTAGTTGTGGCACACGGGCTCAGTAGCTGTGGCTCATGGGCTCTAGAGAGCAGGCTCAGTAGTTGTGGCATGCAGGCTTAGTTGCTCCATGGCATGTGGGATCTTCCCGGACCAGGAATCGAACCTGTGTCCCCTGCACTGGCAGGCAGATTTTTAACCACTGTGCCACCAGGGAAGTCCCCTATCTTGCTGTTTTAATTCACATTTATTTTATTCTGGAGGAAGTTGAATACTTTCTTCATATGATTTTGATCTGTTTATAATTTCTCTTTCTTGTAATCTTCCTGTTCACATCCCTTGCCCATTTTTTCTTTTTGTTGACTTGTTAAGAACCCTCTTGTAGAGAGTCTGCCTGCCAATGCAGGGGACACGGGTTCGAGCCCTGGTCTGGGAAGATCCCACATGCCGCGGAGCAGCTGGGCCCGTGAGCCACAATTACTGAGCCTGCGCATCTGGAGCCTGTGCTCCGCAACAAGAGAGGCCACAATAGTGAGAGGCCCACGCACCGCGATGAAGAGTGGCCCCCACTTGCCACGACTAGAGAAAGCCCTCGTGCAGAAACGAAGACCCAACGCAGCCATAAATAAATAAATAAATTTAAAAAAATTTTAAAAATTAAAAAAAAAAGAACCCTCTTTTACATTAAAAATACTGTTAAGTCAGAAAGAGAAAAACAAATACCGTATGCTAACACATATATATGGAATCTTTAAAAAAAAAAAATGGTTCTGAAGAACCTAGAGGCAGGACAGGAATAAAGACACAGACGTAGAGAATGGACTTGAGGACACAGGGAGTGGGAAGGGTAAGCTGGGACGAAGTGAGAGAGTGGCATGGACATATATACACTACCAAATGTAAAATAGATAGCTAGTGGCAAGCAGCCGCATAGCACAGGGAGATCAGCTCGGTGCTTTGTGACCACCTAGAGGGGCGGGATAGGGAGATGCAAGAGGGAGGAGATATGGGGATATATGTATATGTATAGCTGATTCACTTTGTTATAAAGCAGAAACTAACACACCATTGTAAAGCAATTATACTCCGATAAAGATGTTTAAAAAAAAAGATACTGTTACCATATAAGATCAGTATTTTTGCATCTGCATTCTCAAGTCTGTCCTTTAAATTTATCACTTTTTAAAAATGAAATCTTTTATTGCTTTATATAATCACATCTATTTTTTTTTAATTCATTTAGGTTACCCTCCTCCTGAGTATAAAACTATTCACCTAAATTTTCTTCAAACATGTTCGTATTTGTTTGGGCTTTTATATTTTACCATAGTCCATCTGAAATTTAGTTGAACATATGGAAGGGAGTAGGATTCTATATTTTTTCTTAGATTAGTTAATTGTCCCAAACCCATTAATGAGTAGCCCAACCTTTCCTGGCTGGCACCCTTATCTTATACTGTTTCTGGACTATTCAGTTCCATTGACTTGTCTGTCTATTCTGGTGCCAATAATATTCTGTTTAATTCTTAATTACAGTGTAGCTCATATAAGATTGTCTTCTGTGGACAGCTTCTCACTGTGCCCTTTACCAACCTTGAGACAGGACACTGTACTTCGGCACATCTCTAAGGAGCAAAGCTGCCCTAAAAAGTGTCACTGAACATTGTTGATTTTATGAAGACTCCTTGGGGGATAGAAGAGATGCTTATATCACATACCACACAGCCAAAACACTTAATAGGCATTTCTGTTGTCCCTCAAATCCATTCTTGGCTAACAGTCACTTATTCTTCTCCTCTTTCTCTCTCCTGATACTTCCTCCACATAACTGCTAAAATCTCCTCCTAAGAATTCATCTCTGGCTGTAAATCTGCATATATCACTCAGCAAAGCAAAACTCCTGGCATTAATGAATCCTTCTTTCTTATAATTCATCAATTGTTACTTAAGCCTCCCCATGAGGAGGGGTCTCTCCAAAACACCCTCTCCCAATGCAATCAACTAATCAAAGTATGCGCCTATCAAAAGCAGGTCCCTTAGGGCAGGGAATTGGAAGGAGGGGAAAAGGACCTATTGCAAGGTAAAAACATTGTTTTCTCCTAGGTAATTTTTAAATGTATGATAGCTAACATTCTGTTTTTTAGAATTAAAGAAAGACTTTCTTATCCGCATTCAAAATATAAAAATCCCACTCACAGGATTGATATAAGGCCTAAAGGAAAGAACAAATGTGACAGCAGTTTGCCTACTGCAATTGCTATATAGACGTGGCATGGCTATTACCCAAATCATATCCCCTCTGTTTCTGCCCCAGGTTTGTACTCCTTTTCAGCTTCTATGGCTTGATCATGGGTCTGCAAAGTTTGGGGATTAACATCTACCTGACCCAGGTGCTCTTCACAACTGTGGACCTACCATTTTATTTCCTGGGCTTTCTGACCACCAAATCACTTGGCTGCAAGCATACCCAAATGGGCTCCTTGCTGCTGTCAGGGAACTTCATTCTGACCTGTGCAATGATACCCCTGGTGAGTAGACCCATTTCTGCTCCTGTCCTGGTCCTTTCCCAAGCCCAGTTCCCAATCTGGCCCAAGCCAACTACCTGGAAGGGTATGAAAACCCCAAGCCTCCTCCAAACTTTTCCCAACACCTTATCATTACCTCTTTTCATTCCAGATCAGGTATTCCTCCGCATCGTGATGGCACTGTTAGGAAAAGGCTGTTTGACTGGACTCATGAACTGCCTCTTAATGTACACAGGAGAGCTGTACCCCATAGTAATGCAGTGAGTGGGGGTGTTGGGGAGGAGTCCTGGAATGGAACAATGAGGTCCTAGAGCCAGAAGGTTTCCAGCCAGAAAGGGCACAAAGGTCAATCAATTATTTTTTAAGGCAACAAAGGAGAACAAAAACATACAGAAATTAGGACAAATTAAAGACAAAAAGTAAGATGGTATCAATAACTCAAAATATATGTCACTACAATAAATATAAATAGATTAAACCTACCAGTTAAGAGGCAGAGATTGTCCAAGTTGATTTTATTTAAGTCTAGTTCATGAAGTTTACAAGAGACCCATTTAAAATGTTAGACCATGAAAATCTTAAATGTGGAGAAATAGAAAAGGTTATACTAGACAAATATTAACCAGAAGAAAGTTAGGTAGATATAGAAGCCAAAATAGACTTTAAGACCAAAAAAAGTACAATGGTTAAGAATATGGCTCAGAATTCCCCAGCGGTCCAGTGGTTAGGACTCGGCGCTTTCACTGCTGGGGCCCAGGTTCAATCCCTGGTTGGGGAACTAAGATCCCACAATCTGCAGGGCATGGCCAAAAAAAAAAAAAAGAACATGGCTCTAGTATAAAAGGTAACTAGTCCAAATGCTCAGTCATCTTATCTATAAAACACAATAATAATAGTACCAGAAACAGATTAAATAGAAAACAAATGTATAAAAAAGAGGGTCAACAAAACAAAAAGTCAATCTTTGAAAGTATCAGTGAAATGGACAAATGCCTGGTAATAATAATAAAAAAATTAAAAACTGGACAGGAATAAATATTAGGAATTAAAAAAAAAACTGAACTATAGATCTAGAGTAATTAAGATGCAAATTTTTAATTAAGTAATTAAAGATGCAAAAAACTATAAACCAGTCTATACTGATAAATTTTTTTTTTTTTTTTTGGCTGCATCGGGTCCTCATTGTGGCTCAGGTTTCTCTCTAGTTGTGGCGTGTGGGTTTTCTCTCTCTGGTTGTGGCACATGGGCTCCAGAGCATGTGGGCTCTGCAGTTTGCAGCATGCGGGCTCCCTCACTGAGGCGCCTTAGCTCAGTAGTTGAGGCGTGTGGGCTTAGCTGCCCCATGGCATGTGGGATTCTAGTTTCCCAACCAAGGATGGAACCCACGTCCCCTGCATTGGAAAGCGGATTCTTTACCACTGGACCACCAAGGAAGTCGCGATAAATTTTAAATTTAGATGAAATTGACAAATTCCTAAAAAAATAATATAGGAAAACTAATTCTAGAATAAATAAAAATTCTGAAGAGTAAACTTTAAAATCTTGCCTCAAAGAAAACACCAGACCCAGATATTAATACAGGTGAGTTCCACCACACTTTTAAGGAACAAATCTTCCAATGTTATACAAATGCTTCCCCAAAAAAGAGAAAAAGGGAAATTATGTCAAATACATTCTGTGAGATCAGGTGATACTGAAACCAAAGGAGGATAGTTGTGAAATAAAATTACAGGCCAATATTACTCATTAACAGATACAAAAATCCTAAACAAAATATTAGAAAAATGAATCCAGTGGTGTATAAAAAAAGATAACACATTATGACCAAGGAGAGCTGATCTCAGGAAAGCAAGGGTGGTTTTACATTAGAAAATATATTGGGCTTCCCTGGTGGCGCAGTGGTTGAGAATCTGCCTGCCAATGCAGGAGACACGGGTTCGAGCCCTGGTCTGGGAGGATCCCACATGCCGCGGAGCAACTGGGCCCGTGAGCCACAATTACTGAGCCTGCGCGTCTGGAGCCTGTGCTCCCCAACAAGAGAGGCCGCGAGAGTGAGAGGCCCGCGCACCGTGATGAGGAGTGGCCTCCGCTTGCCGCAACTAGAGAAGGCCCTCGCACGGAAACGAAGACCCAACACAGCCATAAATAAATAAATAAATAAATAAATAAATAAATCCCATTAAAAATATATATATATATTAATATCACCACATTAATAGATTATCATCCCAATAAAAGCAAAAAGTCTTTAGTAAAAATTAACATCCATTAAAAATAGTCTTAGTAAAACAACAATAGAAGGAAATTTAAGTTGATATGGAACATCTACCAAAAATCCACAGTAAATATTATTTCTTGATGGCGAAACATTAGAAGCATTGCCTTTTTTTTTTTTTTAGTATTTTTTTTAACTTATTTTATTTATTTTTGGCTGCGTTGGGTCTTCGTTGCTGCGTGCGGGCTTCCTCTAGTTGCGGCGAACGGGGGTTACTCTTCGTTGCGGTGCATGGGCTTCTCATTGCGGTGGCTTCTCTTGTTGCAGAGCACGGGCTCTAGGGCGCGTGGGCTTCAGTAGTTGTGGCACACGGTCTCAGTAGTTGTGGCTCACAGGCTCTAGAGCGCAGGCTCAGTAGTTGTGGCGTACGGGCTTAGTTGCTCCACGGCATGTGGGATCTTCCAGGGCCAAGGCTCGAACCCGTGTCCCCTGCATTGACAGGCGGATTCTTAACCACTGCACCACCAGGGAAGCCCTAGAAGCATTCTCTTTAAACTTGGGAATAAGACCAATGTGCCTGCTGTCTCCTCCTCTATTCAACATTATCCTGGAGAGTGTGGTCAGTGCCTAGGATAAGAAAAACAAATAACAGAAATAGGACTGGAAAGGAAAAATCAAAACTATTATTATTTATAGAGGATATAACTGTCTGTATAAAAAATAGATAACTAATAAGAACCTACTGTATAGCACAGGGAACTCTACTCAATACTCTGTAATGACCTATGTGGGAAAAAAACCTAAAAAAGACTGGATATATGTATAGGTATAACTTTGCTGATTCACTTTGCTGTACAGCAGAAACCAACACAACATTGTAAATCAACTATACTCCAATAAAAATTAATTTTAAAAATCTATATAAAAATCTAAAATTATTAGAAATAGTAAAGTTTGGCAAGGTGGCTAGATACAAGGTCAATAAACAAAAGATCAATTGCATTCTCTACTCTTCTAAAAATTAGAGTTTTTTCAAGAAAATTTTTAAATTATATTAAAAGGTATTAAAGAAAATGTAAATAAATGTATTATGTGCATGGAGAGGAAATCTCATAATATGTCAACTCATAATTGACATAAGATGATATTAAAATGTTTGTGATTCCAAGATTGATTTATAAATTCAATGTAATTCTGATCAAAATCCCGATAGATATTTTCAAGAAACTAGCAAGCAAATTCTAAAATGTATATAAAAGTGCTGTGGACCAAGTATAATCAAGGTACTTTTTTAAAAAGGACAGAGGGGAAGGACTTGCCCTACCAGAGATCAAGGCATATTATAAACTCTTATTATAAAATTGTAGTAATTAAGATAGTGGATGCTGGAGCAGGAAAGAACAAATTGTTCAATGGAAAAGAATAGCAAGCTCCAAAACAGACCCACACATAGGAAAAACTTGCAGAGGAAGCACTGCAGATGATAGGATAAAACGTGGCCTATTTAACAAATAGTACCAGGACATCTACTAACCCATGTGGGAAATAAATAAAATGCAATCATATTTCAACCTTAAAGAAAAATTAATTTCTGCTGAAGAGGGGAGGATTTCTGAAGACATTAAAAAAAAGGCTAACCAAAAAAGGAACATTGATAAAGTTTTCTACGTTGGATTTTTTTTTAAATCCTGGTCATTTGTTTCACTATAAACAAGGTGAAAAGAGAAAAAGAAGGTATTTACAAGGATTTGTATGCAGCATTTATAAAGAACTTCTGGAAATCTATTAGAAAAAAAGGACTTCTATTTCCATTAAAATAAAAAAATAACATTGACAATAACCCCCAAAAAGTATAAAGTATTTTTAAATATCCTTAAAGTATTTTTAAATATCCACCAAAGAGCTGGAATAAGAGTAAGGGAAAACTAGGCCAACCATCTACGGGAAATTGGGAGCCCAGAGAGGTAAGCAGAGCACCTGAGCAAACGCTATACATAATGAAGAAAGTCATGTGCATTCTCTTTGACCTTAGAATCAACTGTTTAACACAGTACTGGGGGTCCTGGACAACACTGCTCTACTGGGAAAGAAATAAGCAATTTAAAAGACAAGCGTTTAAAACACCATTATTTAGAGAGTATATGATCATTTACCCAGATAAACCAATAAAATCAATAAGCAATTAAAACTAATAAAAGAGTTCAGCAGGATGCTGGATACAAAATCAAATTACCAAAATGTCAATAGCAATAACCTAGAAGCAATAATCTAGAGAAATAACCCAGAAAATAACATAGAAAATCTTTGAAAATGAAGACACCATTCAGAATAACACCAAAAGCTAGATATTATCAGGAAATTAACAGAGGACATCCAAGACTTCCATGGAGAAAATTTCTGAAACATTTTTAAGATCACAAAGATTATCTTAGTAGGTGGAGAGACATTCCACACTCTTGTTTAGAATGACATGATAAAGATATCCATCCTCTCCAAGTTAACTTTTAGAAATTTATAGAAATTCAACAGAATCTAATCAGGATTTCAATTAGATCATTTTTTAGGAACTCCAAAAACTTACTCTAAAATTTATATGGAAGAAAAAAGACCACAATTGCTAGTCAATTCTGAAACAGAAAAGCAAAGAAGAGAGTCTCACTCTACCATCTATTAAGACATACAACAAAGCCATGGCATGTCTATGGCTTTCTTGGTGCAAGAAGAGACAAACAGAATTGAAGAGAGGGCTTGGAGATAGACAGATAGAGATGGAGATGCAGACGCAGATGGAGATGGAGATGGAGGGGAGCGGGGAGCGGGGAAAGGAGGGGGAAGGAAAGGGAGAGGGAGGAAGAGGAACAGAGAAACATGGCAGCTATATCAATTTCATTATATCAAAAAGGACTTCTGCTTATTGAAGGACACAATGGACAAATTTAAAAGACAGAGGGGAATTCCCTGGCGGTCCAGTGGTTAGGACTCGGCGCTTTCACTGCCAGGTCCGGGTTCAGTCCCTGGTCAGGAAACAGAGTGCTGAGTGAAATGAGAAATAGAATGATCTATTACCTCTACCATTTAGGTAAGTTAAAATATTTGCACACAAAACAATATATATTTTACAAGAACATATACAAATAAAAAATTCAGGGACTTCCCTGGTGGAGCAATGATTAAGAATCCGCCTGCCAGTGCAGGGGACACGGGTTTGAGCCCTGGCCCGGGAAGATCCCATGTGCCTTGGAGCAACTAAGCCCGTGCGCCACAATTACTGAACCCATGTGCCACAACTACTGAAGCCCACGTGCCTAGAGCCCGTGCTCTGCAACAAGAGAAGCCACCGCAATGAGAAGCCCGCACACTGCAACCAAGAGTAGACCCCGCTCGCCACAACTAGAGAAAGCCCGCATGCAGCAGCGAAGACCCAACACAGCCAAATAAATAAATAAATAAATAAACCTTAAAAAAAAAAATGCACATCAAACACAATAGAATGGTTGACTTTGGCAAGGAGGGCATTAGGAGTGGGTAACGATAATAAAAGGAGTAAACAATTAAGGGGGGGGGGAATAAGGGAGCCTTTCAAGGACAAATGATAATAGAGGGTGAGGGTCATGAACTGAGGGTTATGAGTAACTCAACCCTCTGCCTCTGAGGTCCAAAAAAAAAAGTAGAAAAAGAGAGTGACTGGGTAGCTTTAGATAAGATGACCAGGGTAGGTCTCCTTGGTAAAGATCAAAGGCAAACACTAAGGAATAAATGAGGAAACAAAGGGATAGGGCACAAGATAAGAACTTGGTAGGCAGGGATCAATCATGTAGGGATTTAGAAGGAGGTCAGATTTTATTCTAGCATGATGAGATATCACAGGATGGTTTTAAGCAGAGGGTGAAAATATCTGAGTTACAGTTTTAAAGATCACTTTGGCTTCCTCATGGAGAATAGGCTAGGGATAGAAGGGCCAAGAGTGAAAATGGGAAAACCAGTCAGGAGGCTACCGCAATAGTACTGTCAAGAGGTGAAAATGGGGACTTCCCTGGCAGTCCAATGGCTAAGACTTCGCCTTCCAATGCAGGGAGCGCGGGTTCAATCCCTAGTCAGGGAGCTAAGATCCCACATGTCTTGTGGCCAAAAACAAAACAAAACATAAACCAGAAACAATATTGTAACAAATTCAATAAAAGACTTTAAAATGGTCCACAGGCTTCCCTGGTGGCGCAGTGGTTGAGAATCCGCCTGCCAATGCAGGGGACACGGGTTCGAGCCCTGGTCTGGGAGGATCCCACATGCCGCGGAGCAACTGGGCCCGTGAGCCACAACTACTGAGCCTGCGCGTCTGGAGCCTGTGCTCCGCAACAAGAGAGGCCCCGATAGTGAGAGGCCCGCGCACAGCGATGAAGCGTGGCCCCCGCTTGCCGCAACTGGAGAAAGCCCTCGCACAGAAACGAAGACCCAACACAGCCATAAATAAATAAATAAATAAATAAATAAATAAACCAAAAAAAAAAAAACCCCCCCCCCAAAAAATGGTCCACATCCGGGCATCCCTGGTGGCACAGTGGTTAAGAATCCGCCTGCCAACGCAGGGGACACAGGTTCGAGCCCTGGTCTGGGAAGATCCCACGTGCCACGGAGCAACTAAGCCCGTGCGCTACAACTACTGAGCCTGGGCTCTGGAGCCCGCGAGCCACAGCTACTGAAGCCCGCGCGCCTAGAGCCCGTGCTTCACGACAAGAGAAGCCACCGCAATGAGAAGCCCGTGCACTGCAACGAAGAATAGCTCCCGCTCGCCGCAACTAGAGAAAGCCCACGCCCAGCAGCAAAGACCCAACGCAGCCAAAAATAAATAAAAATAAAATAAATAATTTTTTTTTAAAAATGGTCCACATCCAAAAAAAATCTTTAAAAAAAAAAAATAGAGGGCTTCCCTGGTGGCGCAGTGGTTAAGAATCTGCCTGCTAATGCAGGGGACAAGGGTTCGAGCCCTGCTCTGGGATGATCCCACATGCCGCGGAGCAACTAAGCCCGTGCGCCACAACTACTGAGCCTGAGCTGTAGAGCCCGCGAGCCACAACTACTGAGCCCACGTGCCACAACTACTGAAGCCCACGTGCCTAGAGCCCGTGCTCCACAACAAGAGAAGCCACCGCAATGAGAAGCCTGCGCAACACAACGAAGAGTAGCCCCCGCTCGCCGCAACTAGAGAAAGCCAGCGCGCAGCAACAAAAGACCCAACTCAGCCAAAAATAAATAAATAAATAGATAAATAAATAAAATTAAAAAAAAAAAAATAGAGGTGAAAATGGCTTTGCATGAACTGGTGGGCAGTGGTTGTAGAGATGGAGAAGAGGAACTGATTCTGAATGTGTTCTGGAAGAAGAGCCAACCAAATTCATATTTTGGATGTGGGGAAATAAGGGAACAGGAGGTATCGGGGATAATTACAGATACTTGAGCTTGAGCAACTGGGTGGTTAGAAGTGCCCTGTGCCAGGATGGGGAAATCTGAGCAAAGAGCAGACTTGGAGGTAGAAACGAAAAGTTCTTGGCCATATAAAATTTGAGGGGCCTTTTGGACATCCAAATTAAAATGTTAAGTAGGAAGCTAGATATAGCATCTGGAGTTTGGGGGAGAGGTTGGTTGGGGACTTGTTCTGTTATACAGCAGGTTCAAACTGGAACTGGAACCCAGGCTTCCTGGTTCCGAAACCATTTGCTTCCAACTTTCCTTGTAGCCAAGGTAAGTGCAAGCATTTGGCCCTGTACAGAAAGTGAAAAGAGAAAACACCATTGGCAGGCAGAGTTAGGGCACCCACAAGCCTCACCGGCCTCACCAAGGTGCTCTTCCTCTCCATGGGCAGAGAGGTCCAAGTGTGACAACCACCTTGGCCAACATAGGCAGCATTCTGAGCCCACTGGTGGGCATGACCTCCGAGCTCTACCCTTCCCTGCCTCTCTTCATCTATGGTGTGGTCCTTGTGGCTGCCTGCCCCATCACTGTTCTCCTGCCAGAGACTCTGGGGCTGCCACTGCCCAACACACTGCAGGACCTGGAGAGAAGGTACGCTGCACCCTCCCCTACCCTCCCTACACTCAGAGCTATCAGGCCCTCACAAATCCTTGATCCAGCCCCATTTAACAAAAAAAGGCCAGACCCAGGGGAGAGCAGGGACTTACCTGGGGTCATTCAGCTGGATTCTGGTGGAGCCAAAGCCAGAATCCAGGCCTCCTGCTTCCTTTGGCTCCTGGTCCTGTTCTCACAGATAGGCTGAGTCCCCTAGAATCCTTTCTGGGACTCTTGGAAACAGTGGGAGATTTGGACATAAAATGGGACAGCTGAGCACAAACACCTAAAAAGGATCCCCCATCTCTACTCCCACGCCCTGCTTCTCCTTCCCCCATATGTGGAAAGAGAAATCGGGGCACAAGCAGCAGAGCAGCAGATGGTCCCACTCCAGTCCTCCTGAGAACTGAGAAGGGGCAGAGAGTGGACAGAGCCCCTGCATCTCCTGTACGTCCACACCAAGTGGAGGAATGGAGAAATGGCAGCCAGGGGAAGACGGGAGGGACCTCTACTGGACCTGTGGTTCCAGAGAATACTTCCCCTGGGCCCCCCACTCCTAGCCAGACCCACCCTACCATTTCATTAAAAGTAGCTATGCACAACTTCTCCCACTGTTCCCACAGAGGTCACTCCACTTCAGCTAACCCTCTGTCCAAAAACTCATGCAGCGATCGTCTATGTAGAAAATCCAATGGAATCTACACAAATGCTACCACAATGAAAACAAATTTAGCAAGGTTGTGGGCTATCAGATCAATATTTTTAAAGAATTGTATTTCTGCTGGCGCAGAACCTGGTGGCGCAGTGGTTAAGAATCCACCTGCCAATGCAGGGGACACGGGTTCAAGCCTTGGCCTTGGAAGATCCCACGTGCCGCGGAGCAACTAAGCCCATGCGCCACAACTACTGAGCCTGCGCTCTACAGCCCACGAGCCACAACTTCTGAGCTCACGTGCCACAACTACTGAAGCCCGTGCACCTAGAGCCCATGATCTGCAACAAGAGAAGCCACCGCAATGAGAAGTCCGCGCACCACAACGGAGAGTAGCCCGTGCTCACCGCAACTAGAGAAAACCCTGCGCACAGCAACGAACACCCAACACAGCCAAACATAAATAAATAAAATAAATAAATTTATTTTAAAAAAAAAAAAAGAGAAGCCACCGCAAAGAGAAGCCCACGCACCGAAACGAAGAGTAGTCCCCGCTCGCCACAACTAGAGAAAAGCCTGCACGCAGCAACGAAGATCCAACGCAGCCAAACATAAATAAATAAATAAATAAATTCATTTTTTTAAAAAAAGAATTGTATTTCTATATACTAGCAATAAACAACTGGAATTTGAAATTTTAAAAAGAATACCATTTACAGTAGCATCAAAAATGTGAAATCTATGAAGACAGTAAAAACATCAGTGGTTGCTCGAGGCTCAGAGGGAGGGAAGAAGGATGAATAGGAGGGACACGGGGGATTTTTAGGGCAGGAAAACTATTCTATGACACTATAATGTCATTATATGTGCCAAAATGCTTGATAAGCTACAAGGTAAGTAGTATTATTATCCTTAGGCTGAGGAAGGTCGTGAGACACAGCTAAGAAATAACGGAGCCTACACTTGAACTCAGTTGACTTGACAGCAGAATTCATGTGTGTGTACACACACACACACACACACACACACACACACACACACACACACACACACACCGTGCTCCCACGTTTCTCGCCAGTTTTCTCTGCTCCCTTCACGGCTTTCTTTTAGTTACACTGAAAACCTTTATGCATCTTGCTCCCCCCACCTCCCTATTCAGTCTTTCCTGGAAGCAGAGAAGGGACTAAAATGAACGCAGCCAATCAGGAGGCTGTGAAACTCTTCCCCCTCCCTGAGGCAGATGCTAACATCTAGAAACAAAGGAGAAAAGAAGAAAGGGGAGAAGAATGCTGAAGCAGGCTAGTCTCAGCCCTCCAGGCCGGATCCTGGCTGCTGGAGCAGTGTGCCACTTACACTTGGGCTCTTGTCCAGGAAGTTCAGCCTCCAAACTAATCCAAGCTTTCCTGCTGGACTCCAGGCTCTTCTCTTCTTCTCCGCCTCCAGTGAGCCTTGGGTTGGCACTGATGAGGCCCAAGAAGGCAAAACACAGCAAGAGGAGTCACTGAGATCTGGTCTCATCCTTCCATCCCTCAGGCCCTTCCTCCTCCTCAACCTCTGCCTGCCTCTCCTGGGATGGCAGGAACCAGTACTGATGGCACTGGGAAGACCACGTGAAAGAGGGATGGAGGATGGCATGATCTGCAGTCCAGAAGAGAACCCAGGATTCCTGGTCCTTGTACCCGTTCTGGGCTGGGGGTGGAGGCGATGAGGGGCTCTGGCAGCGGCTGCAGAGAGGCAGGAGCGTGTGGACGCAAGCTGTGGCTGCCCAGCCCGGAAAGCTAACAGTTCATCCAGGCTCAGCTGCCTACCCAAGGCCTGCTCTGGCTCCTTCCTGAGCTAGTGGGATTCTACACTGGCCCAGGAAGCCTGCCTCCTGCCGCATCCACAGACAGGCACCTATTGCCCCAGCCCCAGGGAGGGCCGGAGGAGGGCCCGTGCGACCTGTACCTGGCTCTCAAGCTGCTGGCGCAAATGTGCAACCACGCATCGAAACCGCAGGTACCCTCCGGAATCCCACTGGTCCTGGTCTCTGACTCTAGAGACCCTTAGCCTTGGCCCTGCCCCGACCCCGGCTTCTGGCCCCGCCCCCGGCTTCTGGCCCCGCCCCCTCCTTCTACCAACCCAGCCTTCAGAGCCTCAGCTGCGTCTCCGACCCTGGCCCCGCCTCTCGGCCTTGGCGCTGCCCCTGAGACCTGGCCCCAGGTTCGCAAAGTCTCATCACCTGGCCCCACCTCTCAGCTCCTTCACCTGCTGCACTCCTCCCTTCCTGGCCGGATGACTGGTTCGGGACTGTCCTCACCTGAGTGAGCCAGGTGAGTGCCCCTTCCCCCACGCAGCCCCGCCCCGGTGCCATGCCCCACCCCTCTCTGGCCTTTACCTGCCTCCCAGCCCAACCTGCACCACCACCAACTCAGAGTTTCTCTCCATTATCTCACTAATCCTCCTGGGTTCCTGCGGGACAAGACCTGCTACCCGCAGTTTACAAGCCAGGAAAGTCCTGTCTAGTCCCTGGGCCGGGTCTCTGCACCTCTTTTTCTCCCTGGACCTTCCCAGTGGTATCCATGTCCAGTTCATCCTCCCAGAAGGATTCTGAGTCCAGGGCTGGGACTAGGATGAAAGGCACTTGGACTCACCTCTCCTGCCTCGCCCTGCGCCTGTCTTCCCTTAAAAGTTTGACACTTTGGGACTTCCCTGGTGGCTCAGTGGTTAAGAATCCACCTGCCAATGCAGGGGACACGGGTTCGAGCCCTGGTCCGGGAAGATCCCACATGCTGCGGAGCAACTAAGCCCGTGCGCCACAACTACTGAGCCTGTGCTCTAGAGCCCGTGAGCCACAACTACTGAGCCTGCGTGCCACAACTACTGAAGCCCGCGCGCCTAGAGCCTGGGCTCCGCAACAAGAGAAGCCACCGCAATGAGAAGCCCGCGCATTGCGACAAAGAGTAGCCCCCGCTCACCGCAACTAGAGAAAGCCCTCATGCAGCAACAAAGACCCAGCGCAGCCAAAAATAAATAAATAAATAATAAATTTTTTTTTAAGTTTGACATTTTGTTCATCGTAGATTCTTTTTGCATTAATTTTGATTCTTTTAAGTATTACATTAAAATATTACATATCTTGATTACTAAGTTTTTTGGCACCCCTGAGATTTTGCACCTGAGGGGAATCCAGCCCTGCCCTGCACACGCCACCTTCCTTGGCTGCCCACTGCTCGGGAGACATTCAGGGACATTCATGATCTGGCCCCTGCCAAGGTCTCTGGGTTCCTCTCTCTGTGCCCACTGCCCCAAGCCCTAGCCCTTTGTATGATCTCCTTATCATCTTTATCTTGCAGAAACTTGATGGTTTGTTTACTATTACCAGGCAAAGGTAACAGTAGTGCGAAGTCATCTAGTAAGGAAAGTGCTTGGCATGTTCTGGGAATAACAAGGCCCATGTGGCTGGAGCAGAGTAGCAAGGAAGCAGTGGAAGGAAATTAGATCAAGGAGGGAGAAGAGGCTGATCACACAGGGGCCTTGCAGGTACTTATAAGGCCTGGAGCTTTACTCTGAAAAAGATAAGTTGATAGAGCATCTCAAATGGTGGAGGGATATGATTTGACTTATATGTCAAAGGGAACCTTCTGAATGCTACGTTGAGGACAGACTGTACAGTGAGTCAGGGTAGAAGCAGGAAGACCAGTGTGGAGGCAGTTATCCAGGTGAGAGATGACACTGACCGAGACCACAGTGGCTGCACCCTGGATATATTTAAGGAAGAGACAACAGGATTTTCTAATGAATTAGATTCAGGATGTGAGGGAAAGAGGAAAGTCAAGAATGACTGTAAGGTTTGAGGCCTGAGCTCCTGGAAGGACAGGGTTGGCATCTACTGAGATAAGCAAGGCTGAAGATAGAGCAGTTTTGGGTTAGGGATGAGTCATGTCTGAGATGATTCTAGATATCCAAGTGGAGCTGGCAGCCAGCAATAATGACAGCAATAACAATAATCATAGCTCCAGCCGTAGTACTAATCGGAGGCAGGCACTCTTCCAACGCTTTACATGTCTTAACTCATTTAATCCTCGTAACAACCCTGTGACGTTGAGCTATTATTATCCCCATTTTACAGATGAGGAAATATTGGATATACGAGTCTGGTGTTCAGAGGAGAGGCTGGGCTGGAGACATAAATGTGTAAGTTATCAATGTGTGGGTGGCATAAGTCACCTGTGAAGTGCGTGTGAAGGTCCAAGGACTGAGCCCAGATACTCCAAAGTTTAGAGAGTGGGAGGATGAGGAAGATCAGCAAAGGAGATTGAGGAACAACAGCCAGGGATGTAGCAGGAGAAAAAATGGGGGGTCCTCAGAGGCTCTGTACAGAAACTATTTCTGGAAGGAGGAAGTGATGAAGAGAAAGCACTTTGGAAACTGCAAATTGAGATCTCAATACAAGGAGACAATTTTGGGTTAGTCACTAGCCAGTGAATGGTTATATAGCCTACCGCAAGTCACAGGGAATCAGCTCCCACACCTGGAAAATGGATCTTTACACCCTGTGACTGGTCCTTATCCCCAGTCTCATCCCAGGACCACCTGCTGAGTTAGGCTTACCACCCTCATCCCTCTGCATTGACCTTCCCACCATCCCCTCACCCCTTGCCACTTGCCTCACTAGAATGTTCTAGTTCATAATCTATATTTTTGCCTCCAAGGTGTTCCCTCATCTTGAACCAGGCTTATGATGGGGCGAGGAGGGTAATTACTTTAAATACTTGTAGGGTTCACCTCCCATCCTGCCTCTCCTCTGGGCCCTGGCTCTCGTTTGACCCTGGCTCGGGCCCAAAGACTCAAGAGATGCAGCTAGGGAGAGAGAAAGTGCTGCCTCAACTCCCTAGAACCCAAAATCTCAGACATGGCTTTAGAGAGGAAGGCTGGGAGCCATGGGTGGGAAGTGGGACTAGGGCTGGGAGCTGAGGTTCAAGGTGCAGGGGTCTGGGGCTGGGAACCAGGAGACTTGGGGCCAGAGGCCTCATAGGGGGCTGGGGAATAAGGTCTCTTGACTGAGGACTAGAGGCTGGAGGCTGGGTGGGGGAAACTTGAGGCTGGGGCATGGGATTGGGAACCAGGAAAACACAACTTGGGGCTATGGGAAGCCATCACATTGAACCCTGCCAGGATGGCCCAGACAGCACCCCTCAGGCCTCTGGCGACCAGAAAAGATCAGAGAAGGGGCAGTTGGATGGAGTTTGAGCTCTCCAGGGCTGAGCCAGGGAAAGTCACAGAAGGTCACGCACAAAGAAGGACACACTAAGGTGAGTAGAGCAAGGGCCCAGAGATGGAAGTATCCAGGAAAGGCTGGGGCAAGGAAAAAAGTCCTCAAAGGGGCAGGAGTCCAGGGGACTGAACGATGGAGGGAATGCCTAAAATGATCACATACTGGAGCTGGAGGGTTTCTAGATAAGCTAGTCCAGAGTGAGTCAAGTATGTTCCTCAGATGCCGGTCCTAAAATGTGCTCTACAGAAAAATGGTTCTGTGGTGAAGTAAGTTTGGAAAACTGTATGTTCTCTCTGCCTCTCAGAGATTTTTAGTGTGCATTTGCCATTTAAAGGTTCTGATAGGTTCCTACAGTAAAGAAAGCCTAATTAATTTTCTATTTTATCACGGAAGTCTTTTTTCTTATAACTTACACCTACTAATGTCCTGCAACATAGACTTTGAGGAACAGTAGACTAGCCTCCCATTTTACTTCCAGGAAACCAAAGCTCAGAGAAGGAGAGTAATGTGCCCAGCGTTTCATGACCAGGAGAGGCAGAGCTGAGTAAAACCCCAGGTGTCCCATTTTCAAAGAACATCAGAGCCGGGAAAGTGCTCTGGGACCATCTAGTGCATCAAGTCTCTCTTTGCCTTTGTCCTCAGTTCCATTCACGGATGGGTAGACTGAGGCTGGGAGAGGGTCCATGACTATTTCTCTCCCACAGGGTCTAGACTGGGCCCCCAACTTGACTCAGTCCGGTGCCCTGACAACTCTGGAACCAGATCATCCTCCCCAGCCAGACCTACACTCGCCCCACTAGGGCCAGCTCCCACTGACCATCCCTCTACCTTTCTTCACCTTTTTTCCTATTCTTAGGAAGTTCATGGACTCTGGTCTGCCCTGGTACCTTTCTCAGGATCATTTTATCTCCTCAGCTCATTCACCAACCCCACGGCTTCTGGGTTCTGGTTTCTCCTGTTCCCTCCCCAGTGTTGAACACAGTGCTGGGCATAGATTCCAGACTGTTCCCTCAGGATGGGGCTGCATTATCAATCTGGAGGAAGTAGGATGTGTTATAGGCTGCACTGTGTGGTTTTTAAACAGGGACTACTGGTTGACAGCTCTGGAGGCCTATCCCTGCAATGTAGGGCAAGGGAGCAAAAGATCCCCAGGAGGAGGGCTGAACTGGAGTGGGCTTTTATCCCTGTCCTCCCCCCACCCCAGGTGGTTTGCAGAGTCAGCCCACTGGCTGTTGGCGGCAGGAAAGCTAGAGCAGGCTGAGCATGTGCTCAAGGAAGAGGTTCACATCCCTGGGAGAAAAACACAGAGATAAATACTCACCCCGGAAGTGAGGCAGCTTGAGGCCCAAGCAAGGCTGCTTCCCACCATCCAAAACCCAGACCCAGCCTGGCTTCCTACCTCCCTCCCTGCACTGCCGCCATTTTCTGTTGGGAGGTCTCCCTTCAGACAAGGGCTTCCTTCCTCTGATATGCACCCAATCCCTCCCTTTCTGAGCCTCTGGTCCTCTGTGGGAAGGGAAAGAAGGGCAAGAAGGGTGGGGAAGTTTGGTCCCCCACCGCTGAGGGCTGTGTGCTCCCTACCCCTGCTGGCTGGGCACATCCCCTTCTCCATCTCCCCAGGGGACTCTAGCTTCAAGCAAACCACTGATGTGCCCGAGGGAAAGGCAGCTCCAGCCAGCAGGCCCCTCCCCCGCCCTGGCCTCAGCCCTGGAGCTATGGCCCCTAACTCGATTGTGCACCGTTAATCACAGCGTGTGCCAGCCGGTGGAGTAAACAGGCGGCCTCCGAGGTCCACTCAAACTCATCAATCCCTGCCTTGGTCAGACCTCCTTTGGCGCTGGGGCTGGCAGGAGGCGCCAAGGGGGCGGGGAAGGGGGGCCATGGAACCAGGGTCGTGTTAGACCCTGGCAGAAAGCCTGGTTGCCCCACAGTCCAGGGATATGGGTGAGGAGGAAAGGAGAGATGTGGGTACACTGACATTGACATTTGGGGGATCTTTAAGATAGGGGCAAAAGCAGTGATTGGGAATCAACTGCCTAGCTCTGGGACTTACTAGCCATTTGACCTTGACAGATTACAGAACCTCTCAGTGCCTCAGTTTCCTCGTCTATAAAATGGGGATAATAATTCTACCTACTTCCTCGGGTTGCTATGAAAATTAAATTAGTGAAAACATGTAAAACACTGAGAACGGTGCCCACACACAGTTGGGGCTATGTGTTTTGTTAAATAAATGGGACGACACAATGAATGACTGGGAGAGACACCGGCTTAGCAAGTTCCGGCAATCCTCCTCTGCCTTATAAATGGCCTAGAGAGTTCTCATCTACTTAGACTGCAAAACCTGCAAACTCTGGAGGAGTCAGGAGGGCAGAATGAGTTAACCTAACCTCTCTGGGCCTCAGTTTTCTAACTGTCAAATGGAGATCATAACTGCGCCTATAGCGTGGAGTTGTTAGGAGGATCAAATGAGAAAGTTCATGAAAGCCTTTACAAATGCGGTAGCCAGTAGCAAGCGCTGCAAGGAAGGACAGCCAGCTCCTATTTCTTCCTAGAGCTGGGTCTGCACCATCCTTTACCCACCCCTGCCAACGAAAGGCCCGCACTGTAGGCCATGAAGGATGAATATGTACTATCATTCCTCTCCCTGCGAAGGAAAATGGGCGCTGGGCACCAGGCACACGCCAGCCCCTGGCACCCCGGCCTCTCGCTGCCCCGTTCCCGGGCACGGAGCTGGGCGGGCCGCTAGGGGGCGCGGCGGGAGGTGCGGAGCGCGGTGGGTACCGCTGGCGCGTCCCGGGCAGCCGGCACGGAGGGGAGGACCCCGAGCCGAGCCTGGGTGGTCCGCGATGCGGCAGGCGGGAAGGGTGAGAGGCAGCCCCCTGCCCACCGACGGACGTGCTGCGCCCGCGCGGGGGCTAGGCTCTCGCCGAGAGGTTGGTGGGAGAGTGAGCCGGCTTAGGCTCCACTCGCCTGGCTCCGTCCCACTCCTCGCCTTCGTGGGCTCCGAGCTTCGGTCTCCGCCTCGGTGGGGAACTCGAAGACAAAGCGTACACGCCCACGGGAGTCGGAGGGAGGGGTGTTACCAGGAAAAGAAGCAAATTTAGCTGGGTCGGGGGCAGGGGACCCCGAAATAGGTCTGCCTCCCCCGGTCACTCCCTGGGCGCGCGGACTCAGCTACAGAGAGTTTGGGAGAAGCCTTGGGCATCCGGACCTCAGGGCCGGGATCCCGCCTGAAGTTTCCGCCCAAAGCTCCATACGATTTCTCTCCAGCAGCCTCATGTCGTCCTAGTGCTGGGCCGGAGCCCCTATACCATGTGGCGGGAAACATGGGTGCCCAATGTCCACTGACCAAGCGTAGCAAAGTCGACTCTGTTAATCAGATTTTTCGAGTTGTTTTTGGCCATAGAGATTTGAGCGAGAAGCACGGGCCTCCACAGTGCGAGGAAAAGTGCGCCTTCCCTCCTTCCGGGCCGCACGTCCACAGTGCGTCCAACTCCTAGGCGGCAGCAAGTGACCTGGACTCCGAGGTCCTGTCCTCATAGGACAGGGGGCCTGTGGGAACCCTGTGGGAACACAGTTCCTCCCCGCGGCCCAGTCCGGCCGGGATCCAGAGATTCGTCCAGGATGCTTTGCCTCGGTTCGCAGCAATCACCACCACGGTCCGACCCCGGGCGTCCTGTTAACTCAGCCCCACCCGCCATAAGGACTACGCAGCGCCCCGCAGGTTCAGGCCGCGCGAGGAGCCCCTCTCCGGGCCGCCCGAACCCATCCTTTCTTCGGAAGCTGACCTCGAGGCTTCGGGGCTGGTGGAGCCGGGCTCTTGAGGGCTCTCCACGTGCCCGGAGGCTCCCAGCACAGAGCCAGGCCGGGGAGGTGAAGCGCCCGGTAGGTGAAGGGGAGATTGTTTCTAAGAGGCTTAACTTCGGAACTAGACTCGGAAAACCCCGATTTCCTGTCCAAGATGATGCCTTTGTTGTGGCCACTTTCGTCCCGGCCTTCGGGCAGCAGGGACTGCGGGAGCCCCTTTCTAGGCCTGCTCTATCCGCAGCCCCGCCCTGGATTTTAGTTTCTCCTTTTAAATCTGGGAATTAGTCCCTCCCGGAATCCCCGCCGTCGGGAAGGTGAGACCGAGGGGGTAACGAGACTGAGGGCCTAAAGCGATGGGGGCTGGGGGGTGGGGGGCGGGATGGGGGCGGATCAAGGAAGGGTGCCCTGAGGACAACCGGCTGCCTCCCTCCTGGGCTGGGAATGGATGTCACTTCCCACCGCGGGTGAGACCACCAACCCAGGCCCATTCCAGAGGGCACTGAGGACCAACCAGCTCAGCTTCATAGGTCTGCTGGGGGCCAGGAGGATAGCCCACTCCCGCCTCCTTCTCCCAGAACGGAGGAAGCAGCACTAAGAAGTGGCACGTTTATCTGGGTTTGAGGTTCTAAAGGGGGTCCAAGCCGAGGATGAGGGTTAAACTGAGGGGCTGCGAGCGCGCAGCACGAGCGCGCTCACTTCCTTTCCCCACCCCCGCGCGGCATTCAGACAGGATCCCCGACCTTTTAAAAATGCTGTCACAGGTTTCTGGCATCCCTGAAACTGCAGCCTCCACGCTCGCACCCCGACCCCAGTCCCAGGATGCCCCCAGGCACACTGACCGCACCCCACACGAAACCCCCGGGGGATGCGCGCCGCTTATACATCTATTCATCTGTAAAATGGGAATAATAATAGAACCTCCCTCAGAGAGCTGTTGTGAGAAACAAACTAGTTAATGAATTAAGAGCCCTTAGCAGCGCCTGGCACGTAGTAAGTGCTCAATACGAGTTATAAATAACGATGATAATGGTTTTCACTTGTAGCAAATGCCAGTGCCAAGTTTAACCTGCAACTAACGATCAAACAGCGCTGTCAGGAAAGTAGTTCTAAGTGCCGTCACTGATAAAACAGTCGTAGAGAGGGGCACCAACTTGCTCTGCGCGGTTCCACTGGGAAGAGGCAAACCTGGATTCGCACCCAAGGCAGTTTCTCTCTTCCCCCACGCGAGGAAGCTGAGAGAGGGGCCCAGCCACGCGGGGCGACCCCGTGTTCCCTCGGTGGCCTGGAGGAGTGACCCCTCCGCCCAGCGACCAAACACAGCAGCCGACAGGAGCCGATGCCCAGGGGTCCTGTACCAACCGGGGTCCCACGCGGCCGGAGAGAAAAGAGAACTGGCTGGGGTCAGGCCGGGCCGCGCGAGGGCGGCTGGGGGGCGCGCGGGGGCGCGGCTGGACCCCCACGTGCGCCGCCTGCCGCTGCTTAGCCGAGCCCTTTGTCGGGAGCAGCCGCGTTCGTGCCGCACTCGGTGGCTTAAAATAAAGACAATGTTCCCAGCCTCCCTGCGGCTAAATCCGGCGCGGGTGCGGGGGCGGTGAGAGAGCCGGGTGGGAGAGCTTCTCCCGGCCCTACCTCCCTTCTCCCTTCCTGCCTCAGTTTCCCCATCTGGTAAGGGGACCTAGCCAAGCCTGGGCCTAGAACAGCCATGCAATCAGGGGTGGGGCGGGGGGCGTCATCCCCCTGCCTCCGCGGCTGCACGGACTTAAGGCGCAAACAAACCTCTTGGGACAAGAGGGGCGCTCAGGAGGAGGCAAGGGAAAGCTGGACACCCTCCTCTCCCGCCTACAAAATAAGTGTTTTTATTTCTAAAGGGACGTGTGCAGAGGCGGTGGGAGAAGAGAAGGGAGACCAAGGAGACTGGGGGGAGGGGGCAAGGAGAGAGCCTGATTCAGACTCGGAAATGGATGTTGAGCGTGGAGGCCTAACACCCACACACTCAGCCACGTGTACGCGCACAAGTACACGCAGCCCCACCGCGCGCGCAAGCCGCAGCCGCAAACCGAGCACAACCCAGCAGGGGCAGCGGAAGTCCGCGCCCGCGGGGAGGGACTGGGCGAGCTCTGACCCGCCAGCTGACTCCGGGGTGGGAGGGGGTTGCTCAGAGTCCTCTCTAAGCGGCAGCGTCTCCTGGACTTCAGAAGGGAGGGGTACTGGGCGCTTGCTCTAGCCTCAGCTGGCTTCGAGAAGCAGAGATGCCCCCACATGTACCTGCCACGTGTGCCCACCGCTGGCATGATGGCCGCTGGCCACGCCCCAGGGACTCCAGTTTCTGCTCCACCGGACTCCCTTGGCAACTGGGCTCCAGCCTGAGGAAGCCCCAGGTTACCCTCAGGCATCAGGATTGAGAGGGGGTGCTGGGTGGGGGAAAGGGCAGGGGGCGAGTGGTGGGGCAGGTCCCAACCGCCTGACCCACTCCAGAGCCGTGGGCTCAGAGCCAGGGACCTGAGTGCAGACACTTGCCAACCACGTTTTCAACACGCCTCTGCTCTTCGGTTTTCTCGTCTACATAGTGGGGATAACAGTTGATCTTGGTCCTTCCTACCCTCCGTCCCAGGGCTTCAGCATGGCCCAGTGAAGCAAAGGCCCGGCAGCCCAGCGGCAGCCTCCCCATGTCTGCTCCACGGTCAGCTCCCCTGGAGGTCTCAAGGGCCAGGTGAGGGTGGGGCAGGACCCAGGTCTCTATGGCTAAAGGCCCCCAGGGGTTCTATCTCTGAGGAAACTCAGCACAGAAATCCAAACCGGCCTCAGGGAGAGGGGTGCCGGCCAAGCCGTTGCGCTAAGGGATGTGGAGAGGAAGGGCAGGCTTATCACTTCCCAGGTGCACACCTGTGAGCCCCGAGTGGGAGTCAGGGAGACAGAGTTTGACAAGCTGGGAGGAGAGCTGTCTGTCTGCCTGTCTGTCTGTCTTCCAAGTGGAAGCTGGGGGTGGAACAGGCAGGGTGGTAGAGGCTGCCTCCCTTGTCAAAATTAGCAAGTTCCACAGTTGGGCAACACTCAGACACACACCGAATACAGACACACACACGTCCTGGCTCCAGACCCACAGGGCGACACCTGCATTTACACCGGCTGCATGCTGACATGCGACTCAGGGACACACATGTGCGGGGCACTCAGCGACGTGTGGAGCAGGCATACGGCCCCCCACTTGTCCCCGCAAACCCGACACCCGTGTGCCCTCACACCCAGCTGTGTGGCAGGGACAGAAAACAGCGCACCGCCCAGCACGCGGGCTCAGCCGTTCAGCCCCGGGCGGGGCGGGTGAGCCAGCCCTCTGGGTCTGTTCCAAGTTGGAGCCTCTCACGTGAGGCCCAATGTGTCATTTCCAAACAGAAGGAATCTAGCTCCTTCGCAGCAGGGAGGAAGAGCAGGGTGTGGGGCTGGGTGGGTGGGCGCGTGGGCATGTGCAGGGGGCAGGGCGTATGTGGAGGGAAACAGGCATGTGAATGCCGGGGTGTGTATGGCGGGGCATGGTGCACGCTGCCTGGGGTCTCTAAGGTTGGGTGGGGGAAGGAGCCCCGGAAACAGTGTGCCTTTGTGAGGGTGTCTGTGTGTCGCCGAGTCTGTGTGCATTGGGTGTGGGTGTTTGTCTCCCTGTATCTGCCTTCTCTCCCGTTCTGGACTTTCAGCCTTCCTGGGCTCATCTTCCTCATGTCCTACACCCTCCCTCTCAGGACTCGAATTTGGTGCCCTAGTAGAGAAGGGGGCCACGCTCCAGGACCCGGTCCAACCCCGGACACTGCCTGAGGCTTCCCTCCAGCTCCCCCTCCCTTCCTTTCCTCTCTTTTCTCCCTCCCTCTCTTTCTCTTCCTCCCTCCCCCCCACCCCAGGCTGGCGTGCCAGGGGGTGGGACATGCCAATCACTAGCTGTGCCTCTCCGGCTGCCAGCACAGGGCGCAGCTCCCCCCAGGAGCCAGGTGTTTGGGTCCCTGGAGACACCGTCGGCCCCCGGACAGGCAGTGGAGCTGAGGAACCTTCAGACTTCTCTCCAGCCCCATGGTGAGTACATTTGGGAGGGGCTCCACCAAGGTGGGGGCAGGAGAAGCAGGGTCCTTGAGCAAGGCAGGGACCAGAACCAGAAGGAAATGGGGATGGACCCCAGACAGAGGAGGGGGCCGGGGAGGGGTCTAGAGGCCCAGGGGGCTCTGTAGCTTTGGACACTGGCTGCTCCAAGTACCCCATCTCCTGGCTTCGAGTGGATACACCTAATGTTTTTCTGGGATTCAGCTGGGAAAGGAGATGGAAACCCCCTTAGGAAACTGGACCTGGAGCCCAGAAGGGATTAGGTTGCCACACAGCAGGCAGAGTCTCCAAATCCCAGGGACAGAGTGAGGAGGGCAGGGGGCCAGGGGGTAGCCCTTGCCACCAGGATGCTGTGGGAGGTTGACCCCCCCCAAAACAGGGGTGCCAGTCCCAGTACCTCCTCCTCTCCTCCCTCAGGGAACCCTGAATCCCACCACCCCCATCCACCTTCAACCCCTCCAAGATGGACTGAACCAGGCTGCTGGCCCGATGGACAAGCAGGATACCAAGGTGGGTGCCGGGCCAGAAGCCAGCAGGAGACCAGGTCAAGAGCTCCCGGGCTCTTGGGGGATATGGGCACATGGGTGGCCATGCCAGCCAGGGGACGTGGTCCCGATGTGTGCAGCCACCCAGAGGGCCCTCCCTGTGTCCACAGCACCTTGGGCTCCCACAGGGCAGGTCTCAACCCTAAGTCCAGGTAATGCATAGTTACTAATGGGCACCCACGCCAGGTACCCATCCTAGGACCCCCAGAGCACAACGTGGGGATGGGCTGGAGGCCAAGAGCTCTGATTCTTGCAGAGTGCCAGCTCCTGAGCTGGCAGCTGGGGAGGGTTTGGGCGGCATTCATTGGGTCGCTCAGACAAATGCTGCTTGGGGGTTATCAGTGCCAGTGGACAGGGGTTCACTGCTTCCCACAAAACATACCTGCGGACTGACCCAGGGCCTCCTGCCCAATTGGCCGGAAGCAGCCGGACAGTCTCCTGCCCCTGAGAAATCAGCTGCTCACTGAGCTGTCAGGTACGAGTTAGTTCTCTGCCCCTTGACCTCAGCCACTAGGCAAGCTGTGATCGCCACTGCATTACAGAAGGCAGGGGAGGAAATGGGGCTGCAGAAGGTGTGACTCTTGGCTCTTCGGCTGGGGCCTGGAGGTCTGAGAACTAGATTCCCAAGTGCAAAGAGGAGTCAGAGTGTCAAGAAGGGAGTAGGTAGAGGTCATGTCAGACTAAAAAGGAACCTCCCCATTGTACAGATGGAGAGACTGAGGCTGAGGAAGGGGAAGGGACATGCTCATGGTCACAGAAGGGATATTTAGGGGTGCAGCTGGGGCTTGGACCCCATTCTCCTCACCCTCAGCACAGCGCTGAACTCCTACCTCCCTGAGCAGGATGACAGGGTGGGGGAAGCAGCGAGCTCTGTGAACGGGAGCTTGGGCTCCTGGGCGGGCGGGGGGGAGAGGTGGGTGAATATCTCCCTAGGTTTCCGTTCTGCTGTGATGCCATGGTGATGCCTAGAAAGATGGAGGAGGGAGGGAGGGAGGGAGAGACAAGAAAGGAAATGGGGAGGGGAGCGCAAGGAGTCATGAGCAGGGGGCATGCGGAGTGTAGACGAGGGGCAGGGCGCTTCTGATGCCACCTGGCAAAGTGAGGTCTAGGGCCCAGCCTGCTAACTGCCAGGCTCTGACATGGTCTGGCTAAAGTTGGGCAACTGGTTAAGGTCCATCAACAGTGAGAGTATGTGGCACTGATTCTAAGGCTGACGCTCCTCTTCCGGTTCAGCCCTGCATTTATGAAAATTTAACTGATGGCTGCTGCCCTCCGCAGGGCTAGTTGGCACTCCCAGTGGTGACTGTTGAGCCTGAAAAGGTGATAAATTGTATCAGTTCACCCCTTCCTTTCCAAGGCCAGACATCAGAGGTGGAAGTTTTATGCACCTTTAATGGTGCTACCTTCAGAGAAAAATTAACCCCCGGGGGAGAGAGCCACCTCTGACAAGCTGGCTTCTGGGTTAAGGCCCCAGCAGAAGGGACGGGTCAGGAGGCCTGGACGGAGGAGCGCCCTCGATGCACTTGTGAGGTCCCAGGTGCCCAGCCCCACAGCTCTCACCTCGTACCTCCTTCTCCCCAATATCGTCCGTTCTCTCCAGCCAGGGTTCTGCCGACTTCCACGTCCAGAATCACAAGATGGCTTCACTCCCCGCTCCTGAATCTCTTGCCCAGCACCCCCTCATTCTCTGCCTCCCCTTCTGCTCTCCTTGGCCAGTGGTAAGATTCAGGAAGCCCTAGTGTTCAGGAATCCCTCTCCCCAGCAATCTCTCCCCTCCCCCTTCCTCTCACCAACCAGATGCCCGGCCCCCGGGGATTGGTCCAGGACGCTGGCGGTCAACAATCTGGCCTGCTCTGCTAGAGGCTCTGACCTCATCCCTTAACTCTTTGAGCCCAGGCTGATGTTTTCCTCCCCAACACTGACAGGCGCCATCCCACGCCCGCGCCTGTCCTGTTACCTCACTCGACTTCCCTGCAGCAGGTGAGGCAGGGTTTCCTTGGTCCATTTTACAGATAAGGATGTTCTTGGGTATTTTGCTCTCAGGCCAGGTAGGGCCTCACCGAGGGGACAGGGACCTGGCAGGTGCAGGGATACAGGAACTGGACAGAGCAGAGACCACACTCTGGAGCCAGTTCAAACTGCCATCCCCTCACCCCCGCCACCGCAGGCCCATCCTCATGCCCGAAGTCCTGAAGTCAATCAGGAGGATTCCGTGTACACATTCATGGGTTTATTCCACAGATATTTACTGAGCCACTGATGTGTGCCAAGCAAAGAGCTACAGCTGGACCACCCACTTCCCATAGCACTGTGATCATACATCACCCAGAGAGATGACAGACACTGTCACACACATACACACACACAGGCCAGATTCTAAAGGAAGGACTGATTCCTCCCTATTGGCTGATTCAAACTAGGGTTTGGCCAATCTAGCTGGTCAAAGTGGGCAAGGAGGCCATTGAGCACCCCCCCAATCCCCACAGCAGTTTAGAGTAGGGGCCCAAGAGGTTAGCCCCAGAGGCAGACTACCTGGGTCCAAATCCTGACTGCATCACTGATGAGCTCTCAGGTCCTTAAGATCTGAAAGCCTCATTGCCCCTTTTGCAAGTTGAAGATAATAGAACCTACTTCCCAAGGGTTTGTAACAGGTCAATTAAATCATGTATGTAATGCTTAGAGCCATGTCTGGTTATAGGAAGCAGTCTGTAAATATTAGTTGCTGTGATAATATTAATAATATTATTAAAAGCTCCCAACAACCTTCATCAGGAAGCCACAGCCCTGGGCAGAAAAGCACCTCCTGCTTCCTTTCCACCTTCCTGTACCCCAGACACCCTCAGAGGATGAGTCCCAACCCATCCTCACAAAGACTCACCCTTATCATTTCTTATTCTCACTCAGCAATGCACACACCCTCACATACAAACACTCATCCTACAGGAGGGTGACCAGGTCGGGACAGTCACTTGCCCAAGGTCACACAGCAAGACAAGAGCAGAGACGGGGCTTGAAGCAGAGGCAGTGCAAGGACTTCCTTGAGGAGTCTCCTCCCCAGGCCCTGCAATCCTCATTTACCAACTCCCCCAACCCCATGGATGTTTTCACAGAATATGCTATGCAAATACAGCTTCCAGCCCCCCTTTCAACCAGACGGCTAACCCTAAGCCCCTCCTTCGTAGAAATTCTGGAGCTGCGGCTGAACCCTGGCACCCTGACTTTCAGCCCAGAGCTCGTCCCCGCAGGGGAATCAGCCACAATCACTGGAAGCCATGTTCCTTCTCAGCCATCAACTCGCTGACCCTTCAGTAGCCTTGAAGAGGCAGAGGATTGCCCCCAATAAGGAGTTAAGGAGACTCGCCCAAGGTCACACAGCAAGGACCAGAGCAGGAACCTTCTCTGGAGAAAATTACTGTCCAAGAGGGGTTAGGGGGAGGACCCCCACTTCTGATGGTGGAGGAAGGGCAGAGTCATTGACAGCCCTGTTCTTGGGCTGAATCCCAGGGGCTCCGAAGGTCCAGGGGGTGGCAAGAACCAGGGTCCAGTTCCCCAGAACTTCTGCCCTTCTCCTTCCCCGAGCTGTCCCCGATGGGAGCCCATAGGTGGGGCAGAGAGGGTCCACCAAGCGGAAAGAGCGCAGGCATTGGAGCCTGCAGGTCCCGGGCTGAGAGAAGCTAAGTGAGCCTTCAGCCTCTGCAGCCTCACCTCTGGGACATGGTTCCATTTCACAGATGAGGGTATTCTTGGCTATTTTTCAAGCTATTTTGAGGTCTTGGTGCTCTCGAGCCATCTTGAGATCTTGGTTTCAGGAGCCTGTAAAATCTCCCCAGATGTCAGCCCGGTCCAACTCCTCCACTGTACAAATGAGCAGTCTGGGGACCAGAGAGGGGCTGTGCCTGGGGTCTGGAGGGGAAGGGGCAGGTGAGGGTTCGCTGAGCAGTGGGTCGGAATGAGGAGATGGGAATAATAACAGAGGCCTTTGACTGAGTGTCATTTCAGTGCCAGGCACTTTGGATACTATTATCCCCATCAGCTCAGGGATGCAGGGCTGCAGGGAAGGAAAGGTTAAGTCGTAGCCGATGATCACACAGCTAGGAAGGGACAGCTTGGAGATTCAAACCTAGGGCTGTGGTCCGCAACGCAGGAATTAGGGTGAGGCAAGTGAGGTACTCGCCTTGGAGCAAAATTTCAAGGTGGGGGGCTCACAAAAATACCTCACTAGTCAAGATAAATAATATTGTAATGTAATATTTTTTTTTTAGTAGCACCTTTAATTATTATTTATTTATTTATTTGGCTGTGTTGGGTCTTCGTTTCTGTGCGAGGGCTTCCCCTAGTTGCGGCAAGCGGGAGCCACCCTTCATCGCGGTGCACGGGCCTCTCACTATCGTGGCCTCTCTTGTTGCGGAGCACAGGCTCCAGGCGCGCAGGCTCAGTAATTGTGGCTCACGGGCCCAGTCGCTCCGCGGCATGTGGGATCTTCCCAGACCAGGGCTCGAACCCGCGTCCCCTGCATTGGCAGGCAGATTCTCAACCACTGCGCCACCAGGGAAGCCCTAATGTAATATTTTTAAAAATCAAATAGCAAACTACAGCGCACAGGCAGTCTGCTTTTGTAAATCAAGTTTTGTCAGAACCAGGGCCAGGATTAGTGCGAGGCATGGGTGATGGATCCTGTCTTGGTTTAAAACTGTGTTCATGATGGATGTTTTGCATTGATTTCTATTCTTTAAATATTGCATTAAAATGTTATTTTCTTGATTGACTGAGTTTGGGGCATCTCCTTAAATTTTGCACCCAAGGCAAGTGCCTCACTCCCCCCGCCCTAGTCCTAGCCCTGCTGTGGCGTAAGGACCAAGTACAATGGCAGAACGCTTGGCCGCAACGTGCCCAGACAGACGGGAGGCCCCTACAGCTGTGGAGGGTATAGCCTCACACGCCCTAAAGCTCCTCTTCTGACCCAGCCTTTGCACATCTTGACCCAGGGAGCCGCTGGGGGCTACAGAGCTGCTCCAGGGCACCCAGGGGTTGGGGGGGTGAGGCAGCACCCAGTCTAGGAGTCGGGAGACCTTGGGCTACACAACGCCTTCTTCCCTTTTTTCTCTGGGCCTCAGTTGCTAGATTTCTGCAATGGGCACAAACAGCACTGAGTCCAGAAGATCAAAGGGACAAGAGTTGTTCAGGGTCACCTTGTCAAGGGTGGTTTCCACCAGCGGCCTCACGGGGAAAAGCCCCAGCACCCGCAGTCTGATCTCAGCCTCCCGCCCAGCGCCTGACTTTGGTTAACGGAGGAGGATGCAACAGAACTCAGTAAGCAAGATAAATCATATTTTAATGTAATATTTCTTAGTTCAAATTGGCAAACTATGGCCCCCAGGCCGACCATCAGTTTTTATAAATAAAGTTTCATTGGAACGTACTGCTTGGGCTCCAATCCTGGTTCCTACCTTAGCTGTGTGATCTTGTGCATATTCTCGTGCTTTTCTCAGCCTCAGTTTCTACATCTGTAAGATGGAGAGAAAAACAACCCCTAGGTCATAGGTTCCCCATTAAGGTTAAGTGAGATAGGGCACATAAGTACTCTGAGCAGCGACTGGCCCTCAGGGACGCTAAATAACAGCAATGACCGTTATTATTAGTTACTGTTGTCCCAGTATTAGAATTTTTTTTTTTCTTTTGGCCATGCCACTCGGCATGCGGGATCTTAGTTCCCCGACCGGAGATCGAACCCATGCTCTCTGCAGTGGAAGTTCAGAGCCCTAACCACTGGACCTCCAGGGAATTCCCCATAGTATTAGAAATTTTTAATCAAAGAAGCAGACACTGCTAGGCAGGAGGGAGCCCTCGTTACTACCCGTGCTAAGAGTCAATGGGAACTTAGTGTTTACCATGGACCAGGGCTGTTCTAAGTACTTTATATCTATTGACTCTTTAAGCCTCGCGATAATTCCTCGATGTATTAGCTAGGGACTAACTTTATCCCCGTTTGTCAGTTGAGGAAACCGAGGCACACAGCAGTTACATCGCTAGCGGAGACCATACACACAGTACGTGGTGTAGCGTGGATTCAAATGCGGACAGTCTGACTCCAGAGTCTGGGTCCTTCAACCGGGATGTCACCTGTGCCCCCTCACGTGCAAATTGTCCCAGACACACAAGCACTGACAGCCACGGCTTTTCTTGCTTGTTCTGTCACACTCCGAACTCATGCTGAGAGTCGCTGTCACACGCACTGACAGTACACCCCAGGTCACACACCACCGAGGCATCCATCATGCAGCGACCCCCTCACAGACTCTAGTCTCTCTGTCACAGACCAGGTCCCAAGAAACACCAGGGTTTGCTGGGTCCCTGCCCAACGTCTCTCTTTTGGAATTTTTCCAACAATACAGCCCCTGAAGCCACAGCTGCAGGTAGGAGGAGACCCCAATCTCTTCAACAAACAGAAGAATGCCTGAAGCCCAGAACAGGAAGGAAGCAGCCAAAACATACAGCAGCAAGGCCATGGCTGAGCGGTGGAGGCCCCTGCCCGGCCAGTAGTCACTAAGAGCTGTGGCTTTTCTCTCTTCCCACCCTTAGTGCCTGAGCTGGACTCCAGCTTCAGGAAAAGTCTGGGGCATCTTCTGGTTCCCCTTGCTGCCCTCCACTCAGCTGGGGCCCAGGAGCCGAGTGGGGAGGTGGAGGAGTCCTCCCATGCCTCGTCTGGGGCCAGAGCCCCGCTTATCTGGGAGCTGAGGCCCTCGCCCCTGCTGCCTGCTTTTACTCCGGATTGTCAGCCACTGGCAAGTGTCCGGGCCCAGCACAACGTCCCCTGCTGCCCGCACAGAGGGTCCGATCCAGCCCCAAACCGCGCACAAGCACGCACACGCAGGCGCACGCACACAGCACCCCTCTGCTCCCATCTCTTTCCCCTGTCTTCCCTGGAGCCCTCCCCTGCCTTCCCATCTCTCCGTATTTGATGGAAGAATCCCACCGGATCTTCACGTGCTCCGAGAGTGAGCGAGGGAAGTGGGCTCTGATCACACTCACCACCTGAGTCGCCACGGCCAGGTCTTGGAGCTGCTCGGAGCCACGGTTGCCTCAGTGAAATGGGGTCCATGAGAGACCTTCCTCCTACAAATGTTCAACAATTAAATTAGGTAATTCAGTTAAGTGCTTAACACTGTGTCTGGCATGTAGTAACTACTCAGTAAATGAGAGCTTTAATAAAATTGAGTGAAATGCTTTGAAAATTTGGCAGTCCCGTATACAAAGCGAGTCTCCCCCACTCCTGCCACATGAGCAAGACAAGCATTAGTAGCAATTTCCCGATGAGAAAATTGAGGCTCGGGGTCTGAATGGTGAAGTGGGAATGAGGGCTCAGATCTCTGGATTCCAAAGCCATCCCCGCCCCCCGCCCCGTGCTGCTGGTAAATCCATTAAAGCCTGGGAAAGTGCATTATAAGTGACGGGGTGTGGGCACCAGTAAGGGGGGTGTGACGCTGTCTGGCCTGCAGCTCTGAGAGGGCAGAGGCTTTGCTCCCAGCACCTCCCACTCTGGACTCTGGGAGACGTCCAGCAGCCCAACCCAAGCCCGTGTCCTCTCTTTTCAGGTGATGACCGCCCCCAAGGAAGGCCTGTACTGTGACTAGAGGAAGGGGCTGCCCCCCATCGACCCCACCCAGCCACCATGAATACCTCAGCCCCACCCGCCGTCAGCCCCAACATCACCGTCCTGGCACCGGGAAAGGGTCCCTGGCAAGTGGCCTTCATTGGGATCACCACGGGCCTCCTGTCACTGGCCACGGTGACGGGCAACCTGCTGGTACTCATCTCCTTCAAGGTCAACACGGAGCTCAAGACGGTCAACAACTACTTCCTGCTGAGCCTGGCCTGTGCCGACCTCATCATTGGCACCTTCTCTATGAACCTCTACACCACGTATCTGCTCATGGGCCACTGGGCTCTGGGCACGCTGGCCTGCGACCTCTGGCTGGCCCTGGACTACGTGGCCAGCAACGCCTCGGTCATGAACCTGCTGCTCATCAGCTTTGACCGCTACTTCTCCGTGACCCGGCCCCTGAGCTACCGCGCCAAGCGCACACCCCGCCGGGCGGCCCTGATGATCGGCCTAGCCTGGCTGGTTTCTTTCGTCCTCTGGGCCCCAGCCATCCTCTTCTGGCAGTACCTGGTAGGGGAGCGGACGGTGCTGGCCGGGCAGTGCTACATCCAGTTCCTCTCCCAGCCCATCATCACCTTTGGCACAGCCATGGCTGCCTTCTACCTCCCTGTCACGGTCATGTGCACGCTCTACTGGCGCATCTACCGGGAGACAGAGAACCGGGCCCGGGAGCTGGCGGCCCTGCAGGGCTCCGAGACGCCGGGGAAGGGGGGCGGCAGCAGCAGCAGCTCAGAGAGGTCCCAGCCAGGGGCTGAGGGCTCCCCGGAGACCCCTCCAGGGCGCTGCTGCCGCTGCTGCCGAGCGCCCCGGCTACTCCAGGCCTACAGCTGGAAGGAGGAGGAGGAGGAGGACGAGGGCTCCATGGAGTCCCTCACGTCCTCGGAGGGTGAGGAGCCCGGCTCCGAGGTGGTGATCAAGATGCCCATGGTGGACCCCGAGGCGCAGGCCCCCGCCAAGCAGCCGCCCCGGAGCTCCCCGAATACGGTCAAGAGGCCGACCCGGAAGGGGCGTGAGCGAGCGGGCAAGGGCCAGAAGCCCCGCGGTAAGGAGCAGCTGGCCAAGCGGAAGACCTTCTCGCTGGTCAAGGAGAAGAAGGCGGCTCGGACCCTGAGCGCCATCCTGCTGGCCTTCATCCTCACCTGGACACCGTACAACATCATGGTGCTGGTGTCCACTTTCTGCAAGGACTGTGTTCCCGAGACCCTGTGGGAGCTGGGCTACTGGCTGTGCTACGTCAACAGCACCATCAACCCCATGTGCTATGCGCTCTGCAACAAAGCCTTCCGGGACACCTTCCGCCTGCTGCTGCTCTGCCGCTGGGACAAGCGTCGCTGGCGCAAGATCCCCAAGCGCCCCGGCTCTGTGCACCGCACCCCCTCCCGCCAATGCTGATGGCCCCTCGCCTGCGTCCCTCCACCCCAGGCCCCGGTGGAAAGCGGGCAGGCGCTGTGACCTCAGACCCAGGGCCCTGCTCAGGCCCCACCGGCCTTGCCAGGCCCCTAGGTCACCTTCCTGCACAGCCCAGGGAGACCCTGCCAACTTTCCAAATTTTGCTGTTCCCAGGCAGGGAGGGGCACCCGGGGAACTGGTTTTTCTGTTCCCTGCGGGGTGGGAATGGGCTGTTCACCAGGAAGAAGGCCCAGGAGGAGGATCCGGGCTTTGGCTTCCTTGTTTGTGTTTAGACAGGAAGTCTGTCCTGGGCCAGCAGTGCGGGCCAGGAGAAAGGAGGTTTAACCGTGCAGTCATCCTTGGCCCAGGGGCTGGCCTGGATTGAGTGGGAGGCGGCACCCCCTGCCAGCAGGGAACTGACACCAATCACTGAGTCAGAAGCTGGGCCCAAAGGGATCATCCCCCGCCCTCCCCGGGGACCCCCTCCCTCCCCAGGCACAGCCCACTCTGCTGGGCCCTAGGCACACTCTCTGGGATTATCCAGCCTCCCTACACATGTCCCCAGAGTGTCCCTAGGTGGGTCACCCCCAAGGCAAATGTCCAAGCATCAGCAGGACAATGACACCAGAGGGGACCAGCATGGTTAGTCACCCCATCCAAGTCCCGAGGCAGCAGCAGGACCAGGCACCAGGTGTCCCCACTGTCCCACTATGTCGTTTCCCTGGGAGTGAGGGGCAGGGGTGCCTGCTGTCCAGCCCCACACCTATACCCCCTGCCCCAGAGAAACCCTCAGTCCCGCCCTCCCTGGCTCACAGATGCCACCTGGATAGATCTGTTCCATCAGATCTAGCCAGGCCTCCCGCATGCTGCCTGCCTCCGGCCCCATCCCAACCGGCCTGGCCCAGCCAACAGGTTCTCTCCTGTGAGCTCCCCAATCCGACCCATGCATGGCCTCCCAGCCACCCTTATCTCCAGGCCCAGCCTGGTCCCAAATGTTCTTTCCTCCTGACCTCAGCAATTGCTGAGTCTGTGAATAAAGCCACATAACCAGCAGGCGCTAAGGGGCCTTCTTCCCTGTGTTGGCTCTTTTTTTTTTTTTTTTTTAATTTGGCCGCACCTCGAAGCTTGCAGGATCTTAGTTCCCCGCAGGGATGGAACTCATGCCCCCTGCAGTGGAAGCGAGGAGTCCTAACCACTGGACCACCAGGGGATTCCCTCGAGGACCTGGTCTTAAGCCAGGGCAGGAGGGGGCAGGGAGGGTCCAAGCACCGTAAGAAACGGGCCACTGCCCTGAGAGTGGTCTCAGGAGGGGCAGCACAGAGTGGCTGGATCTATTGAAACCTGTGGGCCCAGCACCTAGGGTCCCCGGCTCAGGTGAGTAGGGCTGTAGTGGGCAGAGCCGTCTCCCGGAAGCAAAGTTGCTGAGTGGTTATATTTTACTACAGTGAAAGATGCAAATTAGAGTCAGCGAAGGATGAAGGTGCACAGGCAGAGTCCAGGAGAGAGCAGCTGCGAGCTTCTACTGTCCTCTCCCAGTGGAGTTATGGAGACAGCACTTAATTCTCCCAGCAACAATGAGTCACCAACCAGGAAACACAGTTTCCAGCTGCATGAAGTATTGCCAACCAGCAAAGCTGAGCCAAGTTTTGGTGTCCAGTATTTAATGGAGGCTCCTGACCACTCACATAGCTGACCTTACTTAGTCTCCAGCCCCTCCAGAGGCTAAACTGATACCGAGAGGCCCATGGCCCCCAGATAAGCAAAGACACTCTTATCAGGCAAGATATTCCAAGGGTTTAGGGGCTGTCTCCCAGGAGCCAGGCAAGGGCCAAACCTTTCTTTGGAATGTGCGGCGTCTGGACAACCCAGACCTGCTGAGTTAATCCTTCAGTGCACAGCACTCCTGTCCGGTAGCATCAGTATCACCTGGGAACTTAATTAGATGTATAAGTTCTCAGGGTCACCCCAGATTTACTGAATCAGAAACTCTAGGGGTGGATCCGAGCCATCTGTTTCAGCAAGCCGTCCAGGTGATTGTGATGCAGGCTGAAGTTTGAGAAATGCTGGCCTAGAGGAAGGAGGTCCCAGGTGGGGCTAAACCCTTACAGAGAGAGAGAGTGTGAAGATTCACACACAGCTGTCAGGACTCTCAGAACCCTTTGAAAAGGAAGCTTCCGAAGCTATGGGCAGGGGCAATCCACTCAAGAGGTGGACGGGACAGCCCAGCCCAGGGCTGCCAGGTGCACAGCACTGTGGAGAATGACTGTAGGATACAAAGCCCATCCCCCTCTCCCACAGCACAGCTTCCTGGGCTGTCAGATCAAGACCTTAAGAGAGTCCCTCCCTGGCCACCGCTGAGCCTTGAGCCCCCTTTCGTGTTCAATGCCCTGCCCTGTGTTGAAGGCATTGGTCCTGGGACGCGGGTGAGGGGTTGCAGGGGAGACTGAGGAAGCCAAGCAGTATTGGGAGAGCGGGGGTGTTGGAATCAGACTGGCTTGACCTCTAGTGGAGGCCAGGAGTTGGGGGGGAGGGGCGGTCAAAGCTGGTATTCGGGTGAGGAATGGGGCTAGCAGGTCACATGTGTCCCTTGTCCCAGGCACAGGCCTGTGCCCCCTCCTCTCAAGCATGTCTCTTACTTTCAGGGTCCTCAGCCCTGAAAGGGGAAGGAGCCCTCCAGGAGCCTTAAGAGGATGAGACAGACTGTAGGAAAAGCACCTCAGTGGCTTTTACCATAGGACCAGGCTGCTCGCAGGTGAAGGCCAGACACCAAGTCCATTTTCAGGCCCACACCTTTCCCTTCTTCTCCAGCATGGGTTTCTAAAAGAGTCCAGAGTCCCATCGCCCCAGCCCAGGGAGAAGAAACAGGGCTTGGAGAAAGGAATAGGGGTGGGGGAGAGTGTGCAATCCAAGAAGGCTTCCCAGAGATGGGGTCTGTGCCCCGAAAGCCTCTGAAGCAAGATTCCTGCAGAGCCAGCGGCCAGAAGTTGGAGGAGATGGCTGGAGCCCGACAGGAGAGGATGGCTGGACATGGCGTCGTCCACCCCAAACACTGCACCCCCTCCCGCCTTGAGGGAATACTTCTCTGCCCCAGAAACAAGGGCGTTTTGTGCCAGAGCAGGCAGTAGGGAAAGAATAGGGTGGTTTTGTGAATGCCACCTCCTCCCGCTACCGGGCTGGAGCAGGCCTAGAGAAGCGGGCGAGTTAGGAGTATTTCTCCTCCCGCCGGCCCCCACCCCTCCATTCCCATCGTGTCGCTTTAGCGCCATCTGCAGGCAGTCAAGGGAATAGCCCTGCCAAGAAAGGAGGCACTTAGAACCAGCCTGGACTGCTTCCCAGAGAATAGGAAGGACAACAGGACAAATGATAGAGTAGATCGTCTTGGCCACCTCAGCTCCTACCTCCACACCTCAGCAGGAACCCTAGGTCCCCGAAGGATCAGCTCACTTGGCTGATACTACTCTGAGGCAGGCCCTACCTCTGTCCAGTATGCCAACCTCACCAGGCAACTAGGAGATGGATGAGGGAAGACTGGCATCTACGGACAACGCCATATTCTCCTGGGCCTCTCCCAGAACTGGTGCTGACCAAATTGTAAATTCTCCCAGGTAGCTGCTCACCTTTTTTTTTTTTTTTTTTTTAATTATTTTTGGCTGCATTGGGTCTTCGTTGCTATGCACGGGTTTTCTCTAGTTGTGGAGAGCGGGGGCTACTCTTCGTTGCAGTGCACAGGCTTCTCATTGCGGTGGCTTCTCTTGTTGTGGAGCATGGGCTCTAGGCACGTGGACTTCAGTAGTTGTGGCGTGCAGGCTCAGTAGTTGTGGCTCGCGGGCTCTAGAGCTCAGGCTTTGTAGTTGTGGTGCACGGGCTTAGTTGCTCCGTGGCATGTGGGATCTTCCTGGACCAGGGCTTGCACCCGTGTCCCCTGCACTGGCAGGCAGATTCTTTTTTTTTTTTTTTTTTTTACAGGGAAGAGCCAAATCTGACTACATGTTGGATCTTTCTTTTTTTGTTGTTTTTAATTTATTTATTTATTTATTTATTTATTTATTTATTATTTATTTATTTATTTATTTATGGCTGTGCTGGGTCCTCGTTTCTGTGCGAGGGCCCTCTCTAGTTGCGGCAAGCGGGGGCCACTCTTCATCGCGGTGCGCGGGCCTCTCACTATCGCGGCCCCTCCCGTTGCGGAGCACAGGCTCCAGACGCGCAGGCTCAGCAGTTGCGGCTCACGGGCCCAGTTGCTCCGCAGCATGTGGGATCTTCCCGGACCAGGGCTCGAACCCGCATCCCCTGCATTGGCAGGCAGATTCTCAACCACTGCGCCACCAGGGAAGCCCTGGCAGGCGGATTCTTAACCACTGCGCCACCAGGGAAGTCCCCTGCTCACCTTTATAGCACAAAAGCCTTTTGAATGCCAGGGGCCCCACACCAGCCTCCAGCCTCTAAAGAGTTTGAGGTGATGCCTTTGTTCTTAGCATCTTTGGTGACACACACAAACTGTGTAACTCCACGAATCAGACACTCACACAAAGTAGGTCTGAAAACTGTTCTCACTCTTCCCTCCTGGCCCCTGTACTTCCCCTGCCCCCCAGTTCCACTCCTCATCTTGGTATTTCTGGCCTGACTAGCACCACCATTCATGCAGTGCTCAACCCAGAAATCTGCATATTTCCCAAATTCATTCAGTTTTCTCCATCCGCCCTCTCCCCTCTGTCACTATCCTAACGCAGGCCTCTTGCCTGAAATGCTAATAATCACTTAATTCCGGGGTGAGCAAATTTTTTCCATAAAAGGCCAGATAGTAAGTATTTGAGGCTCTGTGAGCCAAGAGGCAAAACGAAGGATATTTTTTAGGTACTTGTGTATTACACAGTCTCTGTCACAACTCTGCCATTCGGGTCAAAAGCAGCCATGAACAACACATAAGTACATGAACATGGCTGCGTTCCAGTAAAACTTGATGTGAATTTCACTGAGATTTGAATTTCATATAGTTTTCCTATGACACAAAATAGTACTCTTCTTTTGATTTGCTTTTCAGCTATTTAAAAATGCAAAATCCATTCTTAGCTCACAGGGGAAACAGACCCACTGGCCATAGTTTGCCCACCCCTGCCTAAATCGGTCCCACCCCCATCCATTCGCCATGCTTCAGCCAAAGGGCTTTTGCCAACACACAGATCTGACACTGTCAAACAGCTAGCCAATAACAGCTTGAGATTTCTTTTTTTTTTTTGGCTTCGTTGGGTCTTCGTTGCTGTGCATGGGCTTTCTCTAGTTGCAGCCAGAGGGGGCTACTCTTCGTTGCGTTGTGTGTGCTTTTCATGTGGTGGCTTCTCTTGTTGCCGAGCACGGGCTCTAGGCATGTGGGCTTCAGTAGTTGTGGCACACGGGCTCAGCAGTTGTGGCGCACAGGCTTAGTTGCTCCGTGGCATGTGGGATCTTCCCGGACCAGAGCTCGAACCCATGTCCCCTCCATTGGCAGGCAGATTCTTAACCGCTGTGCCACCAGGGAAGTCCCAACAGCTTGAGATTAAAAAGCAAGCTCCTTAGCCTCCAACAACCTTCACATTAAGACCTGCTTCCTTCTTCAGCCGCTTCTGTCTGTGACACCTCACCCCACAGACCCTACTCCCAGCCTCTGAAATTCTCCTGGTCCTCACACAGGCCTCAAGCTCATTCCATGTGTTTACTCCTCTGCTTGGAGTATTCTCACCCTAAAAAGGAAAAAGTTCTGTTTCCTTTACACTCTACTCACAAACCTTCTGACACTAAATATGTGGGGGGGTTTTTCCCACACCAACCAATTCTCCAGCATGAGCCGGGGGTGTCCTACAATTCAATTCCGAAAATGTCTAACTGAAATTTACATCAGATCCTACAAGTTAAGGACTCAGTCCCACAAGACAGCCCACGCTTCAGACGCCAGTCCCAAGTAGTGGGTCCCAAGGTTACCCACACTTCTCTCTGCTTTGGCTATAAATCGGAGGTTCCATGACCCCACTTCAGGTTTCATAATTTGCTGTGCTGTTCACAGAACTCAGGGAAACACTTACATTTACCAGTTATATAATAAAGGATATAATAAAGGATACAGATGAACAGCCAGATGAAGAGTTACAAAGGGCGAGATCCAAAGGGTCCCAAGTGTGGGAGCATTTGTATCTGTGGAGTTGGGATGTACCACCCTCCCAGCACATGGATGTGTTCACCAACCCAGAAGCTCTACGAACCCCAAATTTTAGGGATTTTTATGGAGGCTTCACCATGTAGGTGTGATCGATTGTTAATTAACTCAATCTCTAGCCCCCCTCCACTCCCTGGAGGATGAGGCGTGGGGCTGAAAGTTCCAAGCATCTAATCACGGCTTGGTCTTTCTGATGAGCAGGCCCCTTCCTAGAGCCATCCAGGACTTGTCTAGAGTCCCCTCAATAGAACAAAAGACACTCCTCCTTATCACCCAGGAAGCTCTAAGGGATTTAGGAGCTCTGTGTCAGGAACCAGGATCGAAAACCAAATACTAGAACAAAAGATGCTCTTAGCACCCCCATCACTCAGGAAATTACAAGGCAAGAGTTTGGGAGCCAGAGTTTGTGAACTTGGACAAATCGCTTTATTATTCCAATCCCCAGTTTCCTCATCTGTAAAAGACATATAGTCATGCTGGGCCTGTCGCATATGAAACACTCAGGAAGCACTGGCTTTCTCCCCACCGCCTGCAGTGGGTAAAAGCATTTCACTTTCCCTTTCTCATGCTCCTCTGCCTCTGCCCAGCCAAGTGGCGGGGGGCGGGGGAGGGGGGTGCGGGGCGGGGGGGACACACGTTACACCACAGCCCCTCAGGATCAGTAAAGTACTGGACACATTGTCTGTGACATAGTAGACAATAAATGATCATTAGTATATTATATTTCTGCTTATTATTATATCTTGCCTTAGACAACTGGGAACCAGACAGGAAGCCCATAGGTTTCTCTGACTCCTATTAGCATTCTTCCCCTCTGACATGTGAACAAACTCTCTTTTTGAATCTTTTTTTTTTTTTTTTTTTTTTTTGCTGCTCTGGGTCTTTGTTGTGGCGCGCAGGCTTAGTTGCTCCACACGATACGTGGGATCTTAGTTCCCCAACCAGGGATCGAACCCGCATCCCCGGCATTGGAAGACGGATTCTTAACCACTGGACCACCAGGGAAGTCCCTCTTATTGAATCTTAAAAATCCCTCGAGATGGATGTTATTGTCCCGTGTCATCCCCACCCCCACCCCTGTCTGTGACATAATAAGGAATATGTATGTGGTCTTTGTCCCCAGTTCCTGAAACAGAGCTTCTAAAACCCTTGGAATTTCCTGAGCGATAGAGGTGAGAGGAGTGTCTTTGGTTATTCACAATGAGCCTGTTTCAACCTTACCTGAGTTTGTGCTAATGAGGGCACTCTGTGTGTGTTGGGGGGGGGGGGGCTAGATAGCTTCAGGATGGGGGCTGGTTACCAGAAGAATCCACTATGTGAATAGAGGGTTGGAATTTTCAGCCCCACCACTGACCTCCGGGGAGACTGAGTTGATCACTAATGGGCAATGACGTCTTCAATCACGCCTATGCAATGGAACCTCGGTAAAAGCCGCTGAACAACAGAGTTCAGAGAGCTTCCAGGTCGGTGTACACAGCAAGGTGCTGGGAGGGTGACTCGCACAGGGAGGGCATAGAAGCTCCGCACACCTTCCCTCCCCCATACCTTGCCCCGTGCATCTCTTCTGTTTGGCTGTTCCTGAGTTGTATCCTTTCTAATAAACTGGTAGTACTAAGTAAAGCACTTTCCTGAGTTGAGTGGTCCTGGTTGTCTCTAGTTGTCCTAAAGAATAACTGGACCTGAGGAGGGAATTGTGGGAACACTCTGAATTTATAGTACCCGTGACAACCTGGGACTTGCAACTGGCACCTCAAATGGGGACAAGTCTTGGGGGAACAAGCCCTTAACTCGTGGTGTCTGTGCTAACTCCTGGTAGATAGTGTCAGAGTTGAATTGAATTGTAGGACCCCCAGTTAGTGTCCAGAGAATTGGTTGGAGTGAGGGGGGAAGAAACAACACATAAACACACACAAACACACGCGCGTGGTGTCAGAAGTGTTGTGTAAAAACAGTTCAGATTATATCACAAATGAGGAAACTGAGGTTAAGATGTTTCATCTGGATAGAGCAAGGAGTCCATCCCCCAGAGGATCTTCAAACCCACTCTCTCCTCCTCTTAACCCTGACTGTCACCCCACCTGGGTGACTCACTCAACTTATCAGCGCTGCTGGCATGCTCTCTTCAGCCCCAGGGACCTCACTCTCCACTTCACGTCATCCACACCCAGTCCTCAGCTGCCCCCTCTTCCAGAGCTTAACCTCCAACATCCTCACTCCTGCTCCCCGGCCCCCCCAGGCCCTGTCCTTTTTCTCCCAGTCCTTCAACCCTCTCCCCTGCCATGACTTTTCCTTGAACCGTGCCCTCTTTCATCCACACCACAGATATCCACAATCCCCCAGCCCCTTGCTTCCACTGCAAACTCACCACCCCGGACCAACCCCACCAGCCATCCATCTTCCCTGGTCCTACACAGGGGCAGTCAAGCACTGCTGGGAAAAAAGTCCTGCCACCTTGCAGATTGGCACCAGAATCAATGCAGGGTTCCTGACCTCAGCCAATGGTCCTCATGGTGCCATCTAACCACCCTGGTACTTGTCCTCAGTCAGCTCCCTTGCCTTATTCCCAAAGGTGTTCTCAGCTTTCCCCTTCTCTCCTCGTTCTCCTCTCCTCTTTCCCTACCCTCCGTGCTCACAAGTGACCTTGCCTCCCTTGTGTTCATTTAAATGAGCTAAGACTCAAACTCTGTTTAAGAAATCTTGCAGTCACTGCAGCAATTATTTTACCTCCCGCACGTGGGAGAATAGGCATGTGCCAGTGCCCCCCTTCTGGCTTCACAAAAAACTCACAGGTAATTTATACCTTTTACAAAACAGAGATGTGAATTTAAATATTATTGCCAGGGCAACACATTATTAAGGAAGACAAGCAATCAGAATTACAAGCTTTTTAAAAGTTAAAGGTTACTTTCACAGGACAAAGCAACAGCCTCTTAAATCTGATTGTTTGACAAGACTCCATTGTTAGAAATAACATTTGCAAGGATGGTTTTATGATTCAGAAAAGAATCTACTTTTATTTCTGCTGCTTCAGAAGAAGACAGAGGAACATCTTCTCCTTATCATACTGAGATTTTTTTTCTTTTCTTTTTTTTTTTTTTGCCACCATGTTAAGGGGCCTGGAGTTTTCAAGGCCAAGTGCTGAAATTCCTTAGTTAGCACCAAGAGAAACAAAGTCAGGTCTGAAGCAGACTGTTCACACTGCCTGGCAATCCATCTACATTTCCCTCAGACGGTGGCCCTACCATTCCACTCCATCAGGGCTGGCCCAACTCCAGTGTGCATGAGTCACCTGGCACTAAAATGCAGATTCAGATTCCGATTCAAGAGGTCTGGGGTGGGGGAGTTGTCTGATGGTGTAGTGGTTAGGATCCCAGGCTTTCACTGCCGTGGCCTGGGTTCAATCCCTGGCCAGGGAACTTAGATGCCACAAGCCGAATGGTGTGGCCAAAAAAAAAAAAGAGGTCTGGGGTGGGCCTGAGATTCTGCATTTCCAACAAGTAGATGATGTACTTAGTCCCAAACAGACACTGGGAATAGTGTCCTGGATATTTATTCATACTTCCTCCCACTCCTCAAATCTCCAACACTTAGGAGGCCCCAGTCTGAACTCTCAGCTATTGACCGTGTTTCCTGTTTGGCTGAGAAAATAAAAGCAATGTGCGGTGGAATTCCACAAACTCCACCCCTCACCCCACCCCTCCCCCATCTACCCACCAACTCTAAACTCGCTACTCCGCCTTCTCTGTGACCAGCTCCCAGTAAAGGCCAGCCCCACCCCATCCCATCCCCACACTAGATCCCACCAGCTCTCCGGACCTCAAAGGCATCCATCCAGCAAGGCTCCTGTCTCCAGCATTTTCCCCTCTCCACTGAAGCACATATGCTGTGATTGCACCCATCTTTTTTTTTTTTAATAAATTTATTTTTGGCTGCATTGGGTCTTTGTTGCCATGAACAGCGGCTACTCTTCGTTGTGGTGCGCGGGCTTCTCATTGTGGTGGCTTCTCTTGTTGTGGAGCACAGGCTCTAGGCGTGTGGGCTTCAATAGTTGTGGCACGTGGGCTCAGTAGTTGTGGCTCGCGGGCTGTAGAGCGCAAGCTCAGTAGTTGTGGCACACGGGCTTAGTTGCTCTGTGGCATGTGGGATCTTCCCGGACCAGGGCTCAAACCCGTGTCCCTTGCATTGGCAGGCAGATTCTTAACCACTGTGCCACCAGGGAAGCCCTGCACCCATCTTAAATAAATAAATAAAAAGCTTTGTGTTGCATATTTGAGAGTTGCTAATAAAGTACATCTTAAAAGTTCTCATCACAAGAAAAAATAAACTCTTAGCTATGTATGATGAGAGATGTTAACTAGACTAATTGTGGTGATCACTGCCCAATATATACAAAAAATATCAAATTGGTAAGTTTTATGTCAATTATATCTCAATTAAAAGATAAAGTAAAAATAAGCACATATGGTCACCTTATCTTTGATAAAGGAGGCAAGAGTATACAATGGAGAAAAGACAGCCTCTTCAATAATTGGTGCTGGGAAAACTGGACAGCTACATGTAAAAGAATGAAATTAGAACACTCCCTCATACCATACACAAGAATAAACTCAAAATGGATTAAAGACCTAAATGTAAGGCCAGACACTATAAAACTCTTAGAGGAAAACACAGACAGAACACTCTATGACACAAATTACAGCAAGATCCTTTTTGACCCACCTCCTAGAGAAATGGAAATAAAAACAAAAATAAACAAATGAGACCTAATGAAACTTAAAAGCTTTTGCACAGCAAAGGAAACCATAAACAAGACCAAAAGACAACCCTCAGAATGGGAGAAAATATTTGCAAATGAAGCAACTGACAAAGGATTAATCTCCAAAATTTACAAGTAGCTCATGCAGCTCAATATCAAAAAAACAAACAACCCAATCCAAAAATGGGCAGAAGACCTAAATAGACATTTCTCCAAAGAAGATATACAGATTGCCAACAAACACATGAAAGAATGCTCAACATCATTAATCATTAGAGAAATGCAAATCAAAACTACAATGAGATATCATCTCACACTGGTCAGAATGGCCATCATCAAAAAATCTACAAACAATAAATGCTGGAGGGGCTTCCCTGGTGGCGCAGTGGTTGAGAATCTGCCTGCTAATGCAGGGGACACAGGTTCGAGCCCTGGTCTGGGAAGATCCCACATGCCGCGGAGCAACTAGGCCCATGAGCCACAACTACTGAGCCTGCGCATCTGGAGCCTGTGCTCCGCAACAAGAGAGGCCACAATAGTGAGAGGCCCACGCACCGCGATGAAGAGTGGCCCCCACTTGCCGCAACTAGAGAAAGCCCTTGCACAGAAATGAAGACCCAACACAGCCATAAATAAATAAATAAATAAATAAATAAATAAATAAATAAATGCTGGAGAGAGTGTGGAGTAAAGGGAACCCTCTTGCACTGTTGGTGGGAATGTAAATTGATACAGCCACTATGGAGAACAGTATGGAGGTTCCTTAAAAAACTAAAAATAGAACTACCATATGACCCAACAATCCCACTACTGGGCATATACCCTGAGAAAACCATAATTCAAAAAGAGTCATGTACCACAATGTTCATTGCAGCTCTATTTACAATAGCCAGGACATGGAAGCAACCTAAGTGTCCATCAACAGATGAATGGATAAAAAAGATGTGGCACATATATACAATGGAATATTACTCAGCCATAAAAAGAAATGAAATTGATTTATTTGTAGTGAGGTGGATGGACCTAGAGTCTGTCATACAGAGTGAAGTAAGTCAGAAAGAGAAAAACAAATATCGTATGCTAACACATATATATGGAATCTAAGAAACAAACAAAAAAAATGGTCATGAAGAACCTAGGGGCAAGATGGGAATAAAGACACAGACCTACTAGAGAATGGACTTGAGGATATGGGGAGGGGGAAGGGTAAGATGGGGCAAAGTGGGAGAGTGGCATGGACATATATATACTACCAAATGTAAAATAGATAGCTAGTGGGAAGCAGCCACATAGCACAGGGAGATCAGCTGGGTGCTTTGTGACCACCTAGAGGGGTGGGATAGGGAGGGTGGGAGGGAGGGAGACGCAAGAGGGAAGAGATATGGGAACATATGTATATGTATAACTGATTCACTTTGTTATAAAGCAGAAACTAACACACCATTGTAAAGCAGTTATACTCCAATAAAGATGTTAAAAAAAATTAAATAGTGAAATGAATATAGTAATAATTTTTAAAAGCCTTTGGCCCTCTTCTTCCTCCAGCTAGTGCCTCATTTCTCTCTCTTCCTTAACAGCTACACTGTCTAGTCACTGACTCCAAACTCCCTCCTCTAATCCTCCTAAACCCCTTCCAGTTGGCTTTTGCCCTAACCTCAACCAAAACTGCTCTTGTCAAGGTCACCAAAGACCTCACGCTGATCAACACCATGGCCAAGGCTCTGTCCTCTTACTTGGTCCCCGGAAGCATTTGACATTTCCTCCTTGCTTCGTCCCGAGGCCACACTCTCCTACCTACCTCACTGCCCCTCTTTCTCAGCCCCTGTTGCTGGCTCCTCCTCCTCTCTCCCCTCTGAAGGGCTTGGCCCTCAGTCCTTGGTCCTCTTCTCTTCCCTTCCTACACTCACTGCCCTGGTCATCTCCTGTCATCTCGTGGCTTGAAATGCCAGCCGTGCGCATGACTCCCAAATCCCCATCTCCAGCCCAGAACGCCATGAACACCGGAGCAGCATGTCTGACTAACATCTTGACACTTCCATTTAGATGTCTGCTAGATCCCAAAAGCATCAGGGCCCAAACTGAGCTGCCAGTTCCCTTTTTAATCCCATTTCTCCGGCCATCTTCCCCACCTCAATAAGTGGCAAATCCAATCTTCTAGCTCCTCAGGCCGGAAACCTTAAAAGCATCCTTGACTCTTCTATAGCTAGGGCGCCCCCCGCCCCCAGGCTCACCAGCACCCTTATGTGAACTAGAAGAGGGCGGCCCTTCAGTGCAGACACAGGACCACGTGGGTGACGTGGCAACCAGACGGAGCCCTTTGTGAGAAGGAGAAGGTGATCCCCCAGCATCCCGGACTCAGGACCACTGCAGGTGGAGCACGTTCTGCCCTTCAGCAACGCCCGCGTCCGGTGGCTCTGTGCCCAACCGCACACGCACTGGCAGCGCGTCCCCAGTGGCAGCCTCCCAGGCAGTTCCAGTTAGAGGACAATTGTACTTCCTGCTGCTTGGCGCCCGCTTCCTGCCCATTTTCCAAATCTGGTCCTGCCTCCTCCTGGCAGGTCCGGACAGCCTTTCAGTGGGTCCTTTTGCTGCTTAAGAAAACCAGGAACTCTGACAGATACTATCTCGAAACTTTTACCAATACCTCCCACCCTTAACATTAGAAAAATCCGTTTCTCCACCCTCCGCTGGAAGGGCTCTGGAGAAGACCACCAGTGATCTCCTTGTCACCAAACTGCAGGCCACCAGGGGCAGCTCTGCTCTGACCCTGACCTGGCCTCTTTCTCCTGCCCTCCCATCCCCCCACCCCAGGGCTCTGTTCTCTTCTCTTCCTCCTCCTCCGCGGGTCCCTCTTCCACTGTCCTGTGAACGTTGCCAGTTCTCAAGGCTCCAGCCTCCCCCTTCTGCCCTTCTCACCCCACACACTCACCACCACCTCATTCACACCCACCGTAGGTGCCCCCACCTCTACCGCTCTGCTGAGCTGTAGACCCTCCTCCGCTGGAAACCTCCACCTGCAAGTCCAAGGGCACTTAAACGCAGCACATGTGCATGGAGTTGATCACCTTCCCACCCACGGCTGCTTCTCTTCCTGCCTCCCCCGCTTAGCTCTATGGCCCCAGCCTGCTCCTCCAGTCTCCTAAAGCTAGAAACTCAGGAGTCACCACACAGCAACCTTCTCCCCTCATATCAAGTCCATCCCTCCTAGGCTATCATGAAATCCTGGAGCTTCTTCTCTCGAAACACCTGTCCAAGCCATCCCCTCCTCTGCAACCCCGCAGCCTCTTCCTCTCTCTTCCAGAGCTTCCACCAGCCTCCTAAACGGCGTCCAGTCCTGACCACCCTCAGCTTCTTCCACGGCAGCCGAGCCAGAGCGAGCTTCCTAGAACTCAGTCCTGACCGCGTCACTCCCTACCAAGCACATCTCGGCGGTTTCCTTTCTCATTCTTATCTGAGCTTCTTATAGACTCTCGTGTTTTATCCCAGACCTTCTGAAACAGAATATTCAGGAGAAAAACCAGGACTTTTCTTTCTAATCATCATCCTTGGGCATAACTAAGCAAGGCAAACGTTGCACTAGTAATTCCCAAACTGCTGTGGGAATCATTTCAGAAAGTTAATTAAAAATAGCCTCCCAGGCTCACTCCCTTGGAGCTTCCAATGCAGTGAATGTTGAATGGGAGAGACTTTTCCAGAGGCTTCTGCATAACCAGGGTGGGAAGCACTAATCTACAAACAGGCAAAGTATAGCTAATTTGAGCATGGCTGTCAAAGCCCTTGGTGCTTCAGCCTCCGGTTGGCTGTCACCACTCTCCCAAGCTAGCGTGGTCCAAAACCGCACTCACCATGGTGTCTCAGCTGAGTGACTCGTACATAGTGTCCCCTCTAGCCAGGTGGCCCTGTCCTCTACGTGCATCACATGAATGCCTGCTCGTGCCTCAGTCTCAGCTCAAGTGAAGGCTCCAAGAGGCTCTCCCTGATCTCTCCTTGGTTAAACGCTTTGTCTGTACTCCACGGGGCCCAGTTCACAGCTGCCCCACAGCCTTTACCTCAGAACTGCGATTATTTGCACATCTGCTTCCACTCCAATCGGTGACGCCCAGAACAGTGGCAGTCTTTTAGTCCCCTTTATGCCCCAACACATAGCACATTGATTGGTACTGAGACCAATGGAAAATGTCAGTTCCCTCCCCGACCCGCAGGTAACTGGCTAGAGGCCCTGGGGAGAGACCGAGTCTGGTGGCACGGGGGCTTGACTACGGGGTTAAGGCCTGGGTCTACATGGCAGCTCCACTGCTGTGTCCAAGAGTGGAGGGAGGTCCCTTACCCTATAAACAAGGTCCCCACAGTCCTCAGAGATGTATCACAATGACTCAAAAAGGAAAAAAAAAAGTGAAATCTTATTTAACCGATTATCTCATTTAAACACAAGTGTGCTTAACCCTTAAGAGGTGGCCTCCAGTGCTTAGGAGGCCAAGTATGTGGTCCTCTGGAGATTGGAAACCGTATTCAGGCAGGGTCTTGTTCATCCTGAATCCGGAAATGAGGATGGTACCAGGAACAGAGCAGTAACTCAAAAACTGTTTGTTGAGTGAATGAATAGCAGAGGCGCCTTTCTGTGGAAGCCACCTGCCCTTGGCCCTCTGCCCCCATTTCAGGTGAGTCGTGCTGTCAGCTCCGACTGCCCTGGGGAGAGGCATTCTGGCCACTTTCCTCATCTGTGATAATAAGGGTGAGAAATCCTTCGTCATAGGGTAGCTGCAGGGCTGACGAGATAGTTTCTACGACTGCATCTGGCTCTATTTCCTTCCGTCCTTAACGTGAGCAGTCAGGGAGAAATACGTAATGGTACAGTTCTTGCAGATCTCAGAGGGCCTGCAAGTTCATGTTCTCACTTGTTCCTCCACAGCACAGAGGTCAGAGTATTACCAGGATTACTCAGCACCGCTGGAAATGTGAATGTCTTCATTTAATTTTTGGTTTATTCATTTTATTTTTAAAAAAAGAATATGGGGGGAGTTATTGTTTAATGGACAGTCTCAGTTTGGCGTGATGAAAAAGTTCTGCAGATGGATGGTGGCGATGGTTGCACAACACTGTGAAGTACTTTACGCCACTGAACTGTATGCCTGAAAATGGTTAAAATGGTACATTTTATGCTATGTATATTTTACCACAATTTTTTTTAAGTGTTAAGTCCACAGTAAGTTGCAAAGCACACAATCATGAGGAGGCTCCAACTGTAGTGACCCCATGATACAAACTGTGGATCAGAGGGGAAGCCAGGAGGCCGAGGGAGAGGGGGAAAGGGAGGGCTGGAGCTGGGACCCTGGGAACGGACCAAGGAGGGAAGGGGTGGGGAGCCTCGCAAGAGGAGAGGCCCAGATTAGACGTGGGCCAGAAGGGGGAGGGGCCGTGAGGAGGGGAAGGCAAATCCCAGGCAGAAGAGAGCTGAGGTCCAGCTGGCAGGCTGCAGTGTGTCTTCTCAGGAACTGAAGTCTCAGAGTACATGCCCTGTGCACGCCTTCCCTCACAGCCCTCAGGCCAAAGGTCAGCAGACAAGGACTGGACCTTAATTCGGGGCATCTAATCCTCTGATCTGTCCCTTACATCAAGACACCCTTAAAAGACACCCAGTCCCGACCCAAGCCCCATCCTACAGGAACGAGTGTTCTTTTCCCTAAGAGGGCCAAGCTCAACCTGAGGCTGTGAGGCCAACCTAAAAATCATTATGACTGCAAATCCTGTGGATCTACCTGCAAAACAAATGCAGGATCCCAACACTTCTTACCACCACCAAAGTCTGGCCTTTGCCCTCAGTTACTGGGAGGTGATATCTAGGCCCCTGGAATGTCCTGCCTGATGATAGGAGTGTCTTTGTTAGTCTGGGGCCTTCAGACATCAGACAGTCTAATGATGTGATTTATTATTATTATTTTTTATAAATTTATTTATTTTTGGCTGCGTCAGGTCTTCGTTGCTGCACGCGGGCTTTCTCTAGTTGCGGTGAGCGTGGGCTTCTCATTGCAGTAGCTTCTCTTGTTGCAGAGCACGGGCTCTAGGCACACGGGCTCTAGAGCACAGGCTCAGTAGTTGTGGCACACGGGCTTAGCTGCTCCGCAGCATGTGGGATCTTCCCAGACCAGGGCTCGAACCCATGTCCCCTGCATTGGCAGGCAGATTTTTAACCACTGCCACCAGGGAAGTCCCTGATGATGTGATTTATGATGAGGGCGTTAGGACACAGGGCATCTGGAGGGGCTGGAGACTAAAGCTATTGGCCGGAACCTCCGGGAGGGGCTGGAGAATAAACATTAGCCACGTGGGCATATGTGATTAAGCCCCAAGAAAAACTCTGGGCACCAAAGGCTTAGGCAAGCTTCCCTGCTTGGCCACACTCTGTGGGCTATAGTCAGGAGGTCTGTGACAGGACTCCACTCCACTGGGAAAGGACCATCAGACGCTTCACGCTGGGACCCCTCCCAATCCCAGATGGGTCCTGTGCTTCCGTCCTTGGTTTTTGAATGTGTATCCTTTCTCTATAATAAAACCATAATCTTAGTGCTTTCCTGCATTCTGTGAACCTCTCTAGCAAATAACCCACTGATGGTCATGGGGACCCAGAACCTGCAGCTGGTGTCTGAAATGAGGGCAGTCTTTTGGGGACCGTGCCCTCCAACGGTGCAGTTTGCCAACTGTTTGTCCCCCCCCCGCCACTCGCCGACTACGTGCCTTACTATACCCTTCACCACCTGCCCACCCCTTGCCAACCAGACCTCATCCCTGGGACTCTCCACCTTGCCCCCACCTCATTCCTCACCAAGAGTCAGGTGTCCTCCCACCCAGGGCCCTGGAAAGCTCCTTCCCAGACATCTAGCAAGTTAACTCCCTCCCTTCTTTCAGACCTTTTATTCAAATGTCACCTCCTTGTTGAGGCCTCCTCTAGCCCTCACCCAAACTCCCCCCATGCCACAAACCTACCTCTTTCCCTGCTCTACTTTTTCCTCTTTGAACACTACCACCATGTCCACCATACTCTTTTTTTTTTTTTTTTTTTTTCCCACCATACTCTTAATTTTATACATCTTCTTTCTTCTCCATCTCCTCACGAGAATATAAGCCCCAAGGAGACAGGGATCTTTGTACTGTTCCTTCCTGTGACCCCAGGACTAGAACAGCTCCTGGCACATGCTGAGCACACAATAAATTCTTGTTGAATGAAGAACATGCAGCATCTTTTATAAGTACCTTTTAGAAAACAGGCCACCCCACTCCCACTTTTTCTCCCAGAAAGGTGAAGTCTGCAAAACAGGAAAAGTGACCATGCTTGGCTGGAGACCACTGCTGAGGAGGTAAGGAAGAGTCAGCAGGAGCCGAGACCTCCAGGCCAGGTGAGGAGGCGGGATGCTAGCTCGTCCTGACACCACCTTGCTGTTATGACCTCGACAGGCCCCTTCCTCTCTGGTCCTGGTCACCTGGGGGCGTCCAGTGGGGGAGAGGGGAAGAAGGGGAGAGAATTTCCTGCCGTTGACAGCGGGTTGAGGGAAGACGAGGCCATACCAGGTAGGGGTGACTTTTATTTGAAACCAGAAAACACCCTATTTTGGGGTTCATCTGTAATAGTTAAAAAAAAAAAAAAGAAGAGAGAGAGAGAAAGAGAGAGAGAGAAAGCAGAACTCAAAGGGCCTGGGGAGGGGAAGGGAAGGGTGGGGGGCCCGGGTCAGGCCACGTAGGGGAAGCGGAGCAGCAGCCCCTCGTGGGGCTCCAGGTTCAGGTGCTCCAGCTCAAGAGGGGCGCCCTCCTTGCGGCCTGGCTGGGTGCTGAGCAGCAGATCCACACTGGCTGGCAGGCTGGTGCCGGCAGGCAGGTTGGAGGCCCCCAGCCTGGCAGGCTGGCCCACATCCCCAAAGTTGAGCACTATGAGGAAACGCTCGTTCTGGTCCCATTGCCGGATATAGGCGAAGAGGTCAGGCCCCGAGGAGAGCGCGTGGAAGTCTCCGTGCAGCAGGGAGCGCTCCTCACCCCGCTGATCGCTCAGCCATCGGAACAGGGAGAGGAGCGAGCCAGGCTCTTCACTCTGGCCCTGCGAACGGTAAAGTGATAAGGACACAGCAGAAAGGGGTGAAGGGCTCCCCCGGGCGCAAACTCCTACCAACCACCTGCCCTCACCCCTTGCCGATCAGGCCCTGCCCATCTAAAACCCTTACCTTCACAGTCATGGTGGTGTTTACAGGTCCTGAAGTGTTGGGAAAGCTGGATTCATCCCACAGCATGACCGGGGCTTTCACAGGCTAAAAGGCAGGGAAAACAGGACTTGGAAAAGACCTGGGCCGCTCTCCAACTCCTCCTCCCGCTTCCAGCCCCACAGAAGTATAACCTCCCCCACCTCAGGGCCTCACACACACTGTCCCCCTCAGCCTAGAGGGCGCTTCTCCCAGACAGCCACAAGCTAGCCCCTCACTGCCCTCTGGTCCCTGCTCAGGTGCCTCCATCAGGTTTCCTGTGGCCATTTGATATAAAACCGCCCACATCCCCTACTCTCTAGGCCCCTTACCCTGCTTTCTTGCATATATCAGCACCTGGCATCTTTATCATATGTGCTTACTATCTAATTTCACCACCTCCAGCTCTTTTGTGCACCGCTGTATCCTCCAAGCATAGCGTATAGGAATTACTGCATAAAGCTTTGTGGAATAAGTGAATGACGCGTTCTATAAATATCAGCTTAGGTGTCAACCTCCAACCCCGTGGCTAAAGCTAACCGGGTGCCTTCATGGTCTTACCCCACCAAGGCACTCGCTGCGTGTACTTCTCTTACTCATCTGGTTCCCCCACGCAACTCTGAGTTCCTGGAGAGCAGAGCCCAACACAGAGTACCCGCTGTCCAGTGAATGAACGAATTACCAGGCGATGGCTACCATACTAAACTTCTACCAGGAGCCAGGTACTGCATTTTAAAATACGCCCTCGTTCAGTCCTAACTGCCCTATAAAAAAAGTAGTATCACGGCAGAGATGACCAAGAGTCAGAGAAGTGAAATAACCTGCCAAGGCCACACAGCGGCTGAGCAGGTGGCCGACTAGCAATCCAACGCACGTGCCTCCCCAAGGCTCTTGCTTGTCCACCACCAGCCACAGAACCACCGTGACGGACGAACGCAGCCTCCCCCACCGTGCTGGGCAGGCAGCAAGTGATACCTGTCCAGGAAGGGCAGCTTCCTCTAGGCCAATCTCGTCTCCGTAGCTGAAAACTGGGGTCCCTGGCAGGGTGAAGAGCAGCAGCTGGTAGAGTCGGAGGAGGTGAGGTGGCACGAAGGAAGTCAGGAGCCCCGACTGAGACAGCTGCAGGAATGGAATCACTGGTGAACCTCAAGGCCCGCCTCTGCCTCCACTTGCCGACACTCCCTTCTTCCCAAAGGCCTCCTGCCCCCTCTCCTACCACTGTGGTACTCACACTCCAGCTGCACCAGCGGCTGCCAAAGGCGTCCAGATACTGGGTGACCAGGAAATTTGTATGCTTCCCAGTGAAAGTGGAAGTCGACAGGTAAGAGCTGGTCAACAGCAGGTCCTCGGTGGACTCGAGCAGGCTGAGGATCTGCTGAAGGTCGGAGGAGTCTGTGCCTGCAATCAAGAGCCTGCACAGAGCAGGGCAGGAGTCAAGGTCAGCACAGGGCAAGAAAGGAAGAAGGCTTTCTGGACTAGGAACGCTCCGCTTCCTGGGGCTAGTACTCCACTGAGGGGTTCCCACAAAGGAGCTGAGTTAGGGAAGCCAGGGCCTGGTACCCACCTATCTTCACTGAAGCTCTTAGTGATGTTCTGCCACTCAGCCAAGAATGAAGGCGCATCCTAGAAGGAAAAGAGCAGAGGCAAGAAGCAGGGAACACTATCAGGCCCTGGCGGGTGCTTCTGTTCTCACCCAGGCTCTGCTTCTCGCGTGGAAAGGGTACTCACTGTCAGATTCCCCACATCCCGGACCTGGAACCCATCCACACCAGCCTGCAGCCAAAACCTCAGAGCTTCCTGTAGGAGGGAGGCAAAAGAACAGAGGAAAGATATCAACACTCTGATGCAAAGGCTCAGCCCACACTAAATCTTGCCTACCACGCACTCTCCCGTGGCCTCTGGAGAGTCACTTGCCTTGAACAGTCTCACTTTCTTGCCTCTATTATAAACCTGTAGCCTTTAGTTCCCTTCCATTCTAACCTATCATTGATTCTCTTAGTGATATAGTGCTCTACTTCTCTACTCCTCCTCATGGTGAATCACAAAGCTTTACCCTTGACCCCTACAGAAAAGACCTATGAGCAAAGTGTGTTCATACATGTAACTTCATTTAACACTTCGCATGTGTGGAATGCTAGTATACTCATTTTACAGATAAGGAAACAATGTCAGAGAAGCAAGGAGGCATGCCCCAGGCCACAATCAGAGAGCAGCAGAGATGGGACCTAAAATGTTAACCAAGATCCCAAGAAGAGTATACTTACTCCTCTCCCAGTTTCCTGGAGCCTGGGGAGGGTGTAAGTAAAAGAGCTAGTCAGAGCCAAGACCAAGGATAAGGAAGTGAAATTCAAAGCACAGCCCCAGGGCAGTTTAGCCAAAGATTTGAAAAGAGAAGACAGCTCCGCAGAACAGGCCCAGGCCTGAAGCCCTGGCATTCACGGGGCACATGACACAGAACCCACTCCTGCTGCCCCTCTCTTCCCCTTTCTCTCTCTGATCCACGTGCTCTCGCCTCTAGTCTCCATCTTCATCTGAGGCTACCACACCTCATGCCACACCATCTGAAAACATTCCCTTCTCAGTAACTTTTAGAGGGTCTTCCAGCAAGTAGCAAGGAATGAACCGAATGACCCCAAGAGTCAACTGAAATGCTGGGACTACAGAATTCTACCTCAGAATCACGGCTGCCAGCAAAGCGTCAGAGTCTGCCTCCATTTTTGTTCTACCCTTTCTGAACTGGTCAGTGTCCTAGAACCCAGGCATTAGGAGCTGGGATGACATTCAAAGCCCCACTCCCAGCCTGCAGGGTACAGAGTTTGAGCCTAGGCCTTCAGAGTAGGCAGATTAGAGAGATAAGGTTAGTTGGAACATCAAATCCCGGGGCACATTAAAGACCCCTGAACCTTAGCTTCCTCACTTACAGATTAGGGATACTGACAGGGACCTTGTTTGGTTACACAGGGGATTAAAGAAGGTTATACAAAGTACTCAGCATACTCCCAGACACTTAGGAAGACCCCAGTGCTTACAATTTCAGACTGGGCTCCACTCCAAAACACATCAAATAAGAAAAGGGAAACCAGACAGGACAGAATTCCCATAGAGAAAGGGCTTCCTCTCCCAAAAGGAAGAAAATTCACATCTGAGAAATTCCCTTCCTGGCACTGTCACCCTCAGAGTCAGGGAAACAAGGAAAATGAGTGGTCAGCAAAGGAACAAACAAAAATAGGGGTGCAATGCTTGCCTATCCTTCTGCCTGTGGGAGGAGCATGCCTGCTTGGCTCCAAGGAGCAAGGGGCCCCTTGGCTGGCACCGGGCTGCGTTTATAAAGCTTGCTGTGAAAGGACCCAACAGCCCCAGCGTCCCGCTCCCACATGCCGTAAGCACCGACACACTCACCTTCACTTTGGTGGCCACAGTGTCAATCTGAGTGGAGTGGAACCACAAGTTCTGGCCCTTGTAGTTGGGAGTGAGGTCTAGGATGACCCGGATGCCTAGGACAATGGAGGGGGGGGGGGAGGGGAAAGGAGGAAATCGACAAATACAAGTCGGCAGAGTATTCCCTGTGTATTGGTACAAAAGCTTAGATTTGAACCCTGGCAAAACTCATTCCACTGAAACAGAGATATGAGCAAGTGGCGGGGCGGGAGACGGGGGGAGGGTAGAGTAACAGAGAAGGCTGAGCTTATGAGGCCCTGGGCCCCTCACCCCCAAAGCGAACCCTGTTCAATGTAAGAAAAGATTTTACTTGGATTTTTTTTCAAAAGGATCCACTCTTTTACAAGTTTTAAAACCACTGATTTAGCAAAAACCTACATTTTGCAAATAAGGGCACTGAAGCCCAGAAGTTAAATAACTGCACATCCAAGTATAGAAAGTCTCTGAACCACCTGACAAGTCCATTTTAGGCTGAAGCCTAACAAGCCTCCCCTGTACCTGCCCTAGGAAAACTCTGAGCCACTCAGCAATAAACCAGACAATAAAGCTATCCGGCCTTTCCTCTGGCCAGAAGGCCAAGCCCTTCCTAGCTGCTTCCTTGCGAGCTCTAGGACACCCACTCTTTTTCTTGGCCGATTGCAGGAGACTGTCAAAATCTTCCTTGGAGCCAAAAGTGGGGGCGATCTGTTCCAAGTTGGTCCCTGTGAGGTCATCCTTCTGGTTCTCGTGAATTGGGCCCAACACAAAACCTTTTACCTTCAGGGTGCTCAAGTAATCAAGCCGCCCCTTCAGGCCTGAAACGGAAAAGCAGAGTTTAAAGTGACGCCTCTCTGAGGCCCCTGATCGCCCCTATTCTCCCCGAGACGAAAGGAGTGGGGGGCGGTGAGGCTGGATCACGAGAGAAGCTGATGTAAGGAGACTAGCACATTGCTTCAGAAACCTGCTGCGATAGGCTACTGGCGCCGGGAGGGGGAAGGGAGGATGCTGAGTCAGCCACCCTCAGGAAAGAGGGAGTGGGGGGCGGTTTCCTTCGAAGAAAGAAGGAGGGGCTACGTCCCAGGGGGCGGTCACCAGTACCAGTAAGGGTGGAGAACCACCTGGGTCAATCGGCCCAGGGGTCGAAGCCGGTGACCAGTTAAACCAGGGTAGCGCGGGGTGGGGGTGGGGGAGCCCCGGACTCACCCACTAGGTCGCCTGCGTCGCGGCCCTGGAAGGCCTGAAGGTCGCCAATGCGGTAGAGGGCGCCCTTGTGCCACCAGCTCATTGCGGGCAGCTCGCGGCAGCGCGGCGCCCGAACGATGATGACCACGGCGCCCGCCAGCATGCCCAGCCAGCCGAGCCAGAAGAGCAGCAGCAGCGCCCAGCGGGTGCGTACCCAGCCGGGGCTGCCTGCCACCTTCAGCAGCTCCTCTTTAGACAGGCCTGTGAACTTGGCCGCGGCCGCCGCGTCCGCCTCGTCGTCGGCCACCTTGATCTTCACCAGACCATTCTTCTCGGTGCCGCCCGCCACGGCCACAGCCACAGCCGCCCCCGACGCCGCGTTCATCGGCTGCTTCTCGGGTTCCAGCTCGTTCAGCTCCACTTCCTTCATGTCCACCTCGGCGTCCTGGCTCATGGTGCCTGCGAAACCGGCAACAAGACGCAGCCTGCGGTCAGCTGGTGGCTGGACACCTGCCCGGACCTCCCGGCCCCAGAACAGTCTCCCAGGCTTCCTTGACTCCGCTCAGCTTCCGCCACCGCGTCTGCGGCCGGGCGGGCGCGGTCTCCGGGACTGGGCACGGGAGCCCCGCCCCGGCCCGCCCCTTAAAGTGGAACATCCTGGATTGGTCTTCCAGGGACTGAAAGAGTGGGCGGCGGCCGAGGGAATAGTGTTGGGAACTCGCTTCTGACGGCTGTGTGGTCCAATTCCTCACCTCGAACAGTCTAGCCCTAAGGTTCAGACACAAAGAAGGCTGAGCACTTAGCCACCTTTAGGTGGGCGGGGTCTGTGCTTTGTCCCGCCTCAGGTCGCCGCTGGCCCCTCGCGCTGCCGGAAAGTGGGCGTAAAGGGGATATCCAGCACTGCGGGGGGTCCCGAGGCCCTTCTTTGCCCACTCCGAAAGTTTGTGACTTCCCTGGACACCACCCTCCATTTGCCCCTGGCCCAGGGCTCAGGCCACCGCCTGGTCTTCCCAACTTCGCATGGCCACTTGTACTCTCAGAGCCAACCAAACTCAACTCAGCCCTTTCCCCCACCAGACCTTGTCTTCTCAGGCCTCTGGGACTTGGCGCTAGACCTCCGATTCCCCGCAGGGCTACTCCCAGTCTTTCAAGATATCTTGAATTTAGTTCAATTAATTCATCATGCGGCAACTATTTACTGAGTGCCCACTACAGTACTGTGCTTTATTAACTTTAGTGAATTAACCCTAATCTAGTCTTCCCCATGGTATTTTATGATAAATCTGTTTGGACAGGACAGTTGCTGACACTCCCCATCTTACCCTACCCCACCCCCACTTTCTGGCCCCAGGATGTCGGGCAGCTAGGAATCTGACATCCAGAAGAGACGGATGGACAACCTCGGGGTTGACAACACTCTGGGGCTGGGCCTCAGTTAGAGGCACCCACCTTTTCCTTACACCAGATCAGAAGATGCCATGGGGCTTCCCTGGTGGCGCAGTGGTTGAGAATCTGCCTGCTAATGCAGGGGACACGGGTTCGAGCCCTGGTCTGGGAAGATCCCACATGCTGCAGAGCAACTAGGCCCGTGAGCCACAACTACTGAGCCTGCGTGTCTGGAGCCTGTGCTCCGCAACAAGAGAGGCTGCGATAGTGAGAGGCCCGCGCACCGCGATGAAGAGTGGCCCCCGCTCGCCGCAACTAGAGAAAGCTCTCGCACAGAAACGAAGACCCAACACAGCCAAAAATAAATAAATAAATAAAATTTAAAAAAAAAAAGAAGATGCCATGGCCAGAATCTTCCCCACCTTGCAGGGCCTCCCACACATTAGCCCAATCTCCCCACAGTGACATGGTTCCCTTACCTCCCTTACCCCTTCACTATGCTAGGCCTCGGAGGCAGCTGGTACTGCAGAGGCCTTGAAAACCACCCAACTTCTCCCCACAGAGGTCCTTGGATTGAGAGTGAGACAATTCACAGCAGGGACTGCCGGACATCAACACCATGAGGTGCCAACACTCTCAGGAACTTCTTGTTCCTGAGCAGTGCCAGCTGGGTTATTTTCAGAGAGGCACTGAAGGAAATAAATTCTTTCTCCCTCTCCCACCTGGGCTGGAAGCCAAGATAGCTGTGTATTTGGAAGAAAGCAGAAGCCAAGATCTGAAGAAATAGAAAAGGTACCAAAGGAGAGCCAAGAGAGTGAAAAGGCTCATCCTGTGCCATTCCCCTTGCCTTCTTCGTACCAGAGCCCATCCCCATCCCTCACCCCAGGCAAGCGGGTAGAGGTTGGAGTTCAGACCTGTGCTCAATGATGATAAGAAGTCCAGGGTGCCCTGGGCATGCCAGTAAGTGCCAACCAGGGACTGTGAACAGACTTTATCACCAGCATGAAAGCTCAAAGTTAAGAACTGTGGGGTCAGACACTCTCCTTGAGATAGTCCAACATAACACCCCCATACATACACATAGTATCTCACTCACAGCCCCCCATGGCTCCAGAAAGATGAAACAAATCCCTCCTGCATGCGGTAAATAAGCTAACAACTTACCTTCCCAAGTTAATCACCCACCACACCTGCCACAGGGACCACCCTCCAGCAACATCAGCCTTCAAACACCTGTTAGTCCCACAACACACCCAGCTTTGTCAGGCCTCTGCATCTTTGTACATGCCATTCCCTCTGTGTTCTGCCCTTCCTGTTCTGCCACTCTGCCTCATAAGCTCCTATTCCTTCCAGACCTAGCTCAAATGATAGCTTTTCTCAACTCCCCCAAAAGGATTACTTTCCATCCACTGTGCACCTATCTCTTCTACAATTCATGTCTCATTTGTTCATTACATTTCCTTGTCTGAGTGTCGGCACTTCAAGACAAGTGGCAGGGGCCTTGTGCTATTTGTTGATGGACGTGCCTGCTCAGGGGTAGCACATAGTAGGCACTTTATAAGTGTTTGGTAAATGAGTGGATGAACTATTATCAATCAACCCAAATTGCTCCCTTCTTAGAAACAATTCAACAGAAGTAGCATGTATTTGAAAAGAAATGTGCACCTCAGTGTTCACAGCAGCATTATTTACAATTGCAAAGATATGGAAGCAACCTAAGTGCCATCAACAGATACATGGATAAAAAAGATGTGATATATACATATATACACACATACACATATATACACACATAATGGAATACTACTCAGCCATAAGAAAGAAGGAAATTTTGCCATCTGCAGCAACGTGGATGGAACTTGGAGGGCATTATGCTACATGAAATAAGTCAGAAAAAGAAAAATACTGTATGATATCACTTATATGTGGAATCTAAAATATACAACAAACTAGTAAATATTATGCAACAAAAAAGAAGCAGACTCACAGATATAGAAAACAAGCGTGGTTACCAGTGGCAGGGAGGGGCAGTATAGGGGTGAGGGAGCAGGAGATACAAACTACTGGGTATAAGATAGGCTCAAGGATGTACTATACAACATGGGGAATATAGCCAATATTTTGTAATAAGTGAAATGGAAAGTAACCTTTAAAATTGTATTAAATTTTTTTAATTAAAAAAATAAAATGCAAAAACAAAAGTAGCATGTGAAGATAAAGGGATAAAAGTGAAAAGGAATTTAAACAACACCGTATGGTATCAAGATGAAGCTGTTTATGTAGGAAAACAAACCCAAACTTGTAACTGTTCAACCAAATAAAACAAAGAATAAATCTGGGTGAAGGAGAGGACAGAAAAGCAACAGGGCAAGACTGCAGAGAAAGAGGGCTGAAGGTGGCTAGAGATCCTCAGATCCTACAATGTATGTTGCTAAATATAAAACTTAGTATTTACTATAGAATTCAAAGTATATAATGTGTTCAAGAAGAATTTAGCCTTCAAGAGAAGGCTGGGACAAAGCAAAGAAAAAAGTAGTTCAAGAGTCCAGAGGCCAATAAGGACAAATAATGAGGCCACAAGTCTTCAGGACTTTACACTCACTCAGAAGATGGGGGTGGGGCCCTGAAGTTCACAGGGCCAAGTGTACAGAGGAAGTTCCTTTCTAATCACCTGTTGCAAAAATTCATGACACCTGTTTCCCAACAAGCGAGGATTACTTGATCTTAGCCAAAAGATATGGAAGATTTTTCCCCTCAGCGTGTAAAAAGAAGATTTCCAAAGACAGAGCAAAGATGGGAGGATAGTTAGAAACTTAGGAGACTGTCCAACAGACACGGCAATGCTGCCAAAGCTGAAGGCATGATTCCAAAAAGCCCAGAAAAAAAGCATTCAGGCTCTGCCTCTAAACTACCCATCAGCCTTGAGTTTAGCCATTTGAAAAGTGGATGACGGCTGAAGTGAAGGAACCAAGCATTTGGAAGCCAAAGTGCAGCTGAGATGAAAGCAGAGAAGGAGGCTGACCCCAACCGAAGGGGCCCACTTGGCAGCTGTTATTAGAAGAAGCGATGTTGAAATATTACTTTACTACAAATCCTGCAGAAGGGACACTGGCTGCTGAAGAGAACTGTCAGAGCTGTCTTAGTGAAGGGTGAGGAACATGAGGGGGGATAAAAGCCAGAAAGAGTAAAGGAAACGCAACCAAAGCCTTCTCTTAGAAGAAGAGAAATGAAAATATCTGAAAAGTATCTCATACTCACAATGGACAAATGAACAACACTGCAGCAAGCCATTCTCTCTAATGCAACCAAGTATTAAAAGAGAAACACCAGACCCAACACAGCCAAAAATAAATAAATAAATAAATTTATAAAAAAAAAAAAAAAGAGAAACACCAGAGATACAGCAGATCAAGTTATGGAAGAGTTAGAGAAGTACTTTTAACATATTACCCTTGGATAGATGACATCATATATTCAATTGATCAGGACTTCCCTGATCAGTTTCTTAACCACTGGTGGCACAGTGGTTAAGAATCTGCCTGCCAGTGCAGGGGACACGGGTTCCAGCCCTGGTCCAGGAAGATCCCACATGCCGTGGAGCAACTAAGCCCGGCGCCACAACTACTGAGCCTGCGCTCTAGAGCCCACGAGCCACAACTACTGAAGCCCGTGCTCGTAAAGCCCATGCTCCGCAACAAGAGAAGCTACCACAATGAGAAGCCTGTGCACCACAACAAAGAGTAGCCCCCGCCCGCAACTAGAGAAAGCCCACACGCAGCAACAAAGACCCAACGGAGCCAAAAAAAAACAAAAAAACAAACTCAACTTCAAAAAAAAATAAATCTCAACTTTAAAAAAGATATTCAACTGATCAGAGACAGAATACTGATTTCATCAAAAGGCTAATTGGTAATAAGAGATTAAATGATTCCTTAAATGATCACCAAAGTACTCCAACATCAGCTCCTTCTGCAGTCCTAGTCACACAATACTGGTGGGTATTGTCATCTTCCCCATCTCCAGTGCTCTCAAAACTTTCTATCATCACATTCTTTGGAAGAAAGTCACTAAGTGTAGCCACACTCAAGAGGTATGAAGTTAAGCTCTGCCTCCCAGAGCTAGGAGTATCTTCATAACTTATTTGGGATTTTTCTGTATGGAAGATTTGTCTCTTTTCCCTCATTTATTTATTTATCTATTCATTTATTTATATCAGTATAAGTCAACATATGTATGTATTCTTGGATACTTATTTTATACTTTGGGTTAGAATCCAACACTATATTGCTTTGCTGCTCAAATTATTCCAGCTTTGGCCACTGTGAGCTCTTCCAGTCTGGCCACTGTGTCCTTTTAATACATTCCCCCTTTCCCCCCCCTCTTTTTGTAGCACTTCTCTGCTTTCTGGCACTGCAAGATGCTCCAGGTTCATCTTGTATATTCTCTAGGGCCCCAGCCCTAGAATCAGCCATTTCTCCAAGGAGCCCTGGTCCCTTTTATTGGAGAATGGTATTAGAAATCAAGATATGGGCACTCAGGTGTCTTTTTTTTTTTAAATAAATTTATTTATTTATTTATTTATTGGCTGCGTTGGGTCTTCGTTGCTGCGCACGGGCTTTCTCTAGTTGTGGTGAGCGGGGGCTACTCTTCGTTGCAGTGCGCGGGCTTCTCATTGGGTGGCTTCTCCTGTTGCAGAGAACAGGCTCTAGGCACGCAGGCTTCAGTAGTTGTGAAACGTGGGCTCAGTAGTTGTGGCTCGCGGTCTCTAGAGCGCAGGCTCAGTAGCTGTGGTGCCCAGGCTTAGTTGCTCCACGGCATGTGGGGTCTTCCGGGACCAGGGCTTGAACCGTATCCCCTGCATGGCAGGCAGATTCTTAACCCCTGCGCCACCACGGAAGTCCCCCAGATGTCCTTTGATGAACAAAAGTTATACATCAAAAATATATCAGCCTCGGTAATCCGCCTGCCAATGCAGGGGACACGGGTTCGAGCCCTGGTCCCAGAAGATCCCACATGCCACGGAGCAACTAAGCCCGTGCGCCACAACTACCGAGCCTGCGCTCTAGAGCCTGCGAGCCACAACTACTGAGCCCACGACCCACAACTACTGAAGCCCACGCGCCTAGAGCCCGTGCTCCACAATGAGAGGCCACTGCAATGAGAAGCCCCTGCACCGCAACGAAGAGTAGCCCCCACTCACCGCAACCAGAGAAAGCCCATGTGTAGCAACGAAGACCCAATGCAGCCAAAAATAAATCAATAAAATAAAATAAATTTTAAAAATATATATATATCAGTCTCAGGACTTCCCTGGTGATCCAGTGGTTAAGACTCCACACTCCCAATGCAGGGGGCCCAGGTTCAATCCCTGCTCAGTGAACTAGATCCTGTGTGCCACAACTAAAGATCCTGCATGCTGCAACTAAAGATCCCACATGCTGCAACTAAAAGATCCCGCGTGCCACAACTAAGAACTGGAACAGCCAAATAAATAAATTAATTAAATATTAAAAAAGCAAATAAATAAAGGGCCTGTATTATTTAATAAATATATGTATATATTAAACATATATATCAGTTATATATTTATATATTATTAAATATATACATGTATATCAGTCTTGGGAATTCCCTGGCAGTCCAGTGGTTAGGACTCTGCACTTTCACTGCTGACGGCGTGAGTGCGATCCCTAGTCAAGGAACTAAGACCCCACAAGATACGCGGCGCGGCCAAAAAAAAATTTTTTTTTTTAAATATAGATATAGATATAGATATAGATATAGATATATATCTATATCTATATATATCTCAGTCTTTTCTTGTATACTCTGCTTTTGGGGCTTTTTACTGTCCTGTTTTTTTTTTTAACATCTTTATTGGAGTATAATTGCAATACATTGTTGTGTTAGTTTCTGCTGTATAACCAAGTGAATCAGCTATATACTTATATCCCCATATCCCCTCCCTCTTGCATCTCCCTCCCACCCTCCCTACCCCACCCCTCTAGGTGGTCACAAAGCACTGAGCTGACCTCCCTGTGCTATGCAGCTGCTTCCCACTGGCTATATTACATTTGGTAGTGTATATATATCAATGCCACACTCTCACTTCGTCCCAGCTTGCCCCCTCTCCTTGTTCTTAAGTCCATTCTCTACATCTGCGTCTTTATTCCTGTCCTCCCCCTAGGTTCTTCAGAACCCTTTTTTTTTTTTAGATTCCATATATATGTGTTAGCATACGGTATTTGTTTTTCTCTTTCCGACTTACTTCACTCTGTATGACAGATTCTAGGTCCATCCACCTCACTACAAATAACTCAATTTCGTTTCTTTTTATGGCTGAGTAATATTCTATTGTATATATGTGCCACATCTTCTTTATCCATTCATCTGTCGATGGACTTTAATGTCCTATTTTTTAAATCTTTCCTTACTTCAAGGCCTGAAAGATACTCATCTACACAAAAAAAGGAAGGTTTTTCTACACAAAAAAAGGAAGGTTTTATTTTTGACATTGCAATCCTTAATCAATCTCTAGTTTATGTTTACTTATGGCATAAGGTAGAGAGCCAGTCTCATTTTTTTTCCACATGGATAACTGTAACACAATTAAAATACATATATATATTCGGTCTTTGTCCCTAGTTCCTGACAGAGAGCTCCTAAATCCCTTAGAATCTCGTGGGTGATAGGAATGTCTTTTGTTTTAATGAGGCCACTCTTGGTGGACTTCTAGAAAGCTTGAGGATGGGGGCTGGTTATCAGAAAGGCATGATTGGAAGGTTGGAACTTTCAGTCCCACCCCCCAACCTCTGGGAAGGGGAGAGGGGCTAGAGATTGGGTTAATCACCAATGGCAATGATTTAATCACTCATACCTACATAATGAAACCTCCATTAAAAACCACTAAATGACAGGGTTCACAGTTTCTGAGTTGGTGAACACATCAGGGTGCTGGTGAGGTGGCACAAACACCCCCACTCCTTGCCCTGTGCATTCTTCCGTTTGGCTGTTCCTGAGTTGTATCCTTCATAATAAACTGGTAATAGTAAAACGCTGTACATTTCCTCAGTTCCTCAAGGACCCCATTTATTCTCAAATCTACTAAATGACCCCCAAATCTTTGTTCATCTTTAGTTAGTTCCATATTTCTAATTATTCAGAATTAATCTTATCTTGCCATTCCCACAATCCCCTGTAGCCTCTCCTCCTCAGTCCCCCTGCTCAGTTTCACAGTTCGGTGAGTGACACTGTCATTCTTCCAGTTTTCTAGGCCAGAAGCACTTGGGCAATTTTCTTAGCTCTTACATCTCCCTATCCTCCCTGCCCAGCTAGATGCTGGTATAAACTCTGTAGCCTGATTAATATAATTACAGTATCTCCACTAAAAGAAAAACAGAAACTTCTGCTGCCTGCTACCACACAATCCTCTAAACAAGTTGGAAATGGTTCCAAGTCTCCATCCAGACTTAAAATGTGCCAGTTCTTGCTCCTGCATTCAGTATTTCAAATCCTGTCTTATAAACGTATTTATACAAATAAATATATTTGTATTTAATATAAGACAATGTATTAATATATTTGCATAAGCAAATGTATTAATAAATAAACGAAGCTCTCAAGCACTTTTGATTTTCACAGGCATTCAAAATGGCTAAATGTTACCAGAGCTTTCCAAAAATACAATCCTAAAGACACATAATGAGACGTTGGGATCTTAGATTTCAATATGCGCTTCCTGCACATAAACTCTTCCTTCATTCCCTCAAGGCAAGTGACTCAGTATTTGAATAGCTCCGCCCACATCTGCCCCTGCTCCTACCTATGCTCCTTTTTGGGTCAATTATAGGAAAAATCTTCTTAGGGCTCCATGCAGGGAAATAGATGCCTGACTACATTTAAAAATTTTTTTTTATATTCAGTAAGGTGAAAAGGGGGTATATAGTGTTGAGAAGTAGACATTTAGGGACAAGTATGGAATATAATAGAAACCTGAATTTGAAATAACCACTCACTCTGGACCTAAAGGGGTTAATTTCAACAACCCTCTGTAAAATAATTTGGACTACAGATAAACTAAAGACAAATTTAAAAAAAAAAAAGTAAAATACATCACTAAGAAGGGAAACCCTCTTTTCTATTTCAAAATAGAAACTGTTACACTAATGAAATGGTAACTAGAATGTAACCAGTCTGAGAAAGGAAATAAACTTTTTCCTTACAATCACTGATTACCACAGCCTGATTTTCACAGCTTCTTTTGAACCATTATAAGTCCCCAATAACACATGTTCCCAGAGGAGCTGCAATACCAGGCTGTGATATTACGATATAAGAAATATGTATTTGGGACTTCCCCGGTGGTCCAGTGGTTATGACTCCGCACTTCCACTGCAGGGAGCGCGGGTTCAATCCCCTGGTCAGGGAACTAAGAACCCATATGCGGTGCGGCAAACAGAAGGAAGGAAGGACGGAATTTGGTCTTCATCCCTCTTTCCTGGCACAAGAGCTTCTAAAACCTTTGGAATCTCTAGAGTAAAGAGTGTCATTTTGTATGTTAACAAGGTGACCTGCGGGGCTGACCTGCGGGGCGGGGCGGGGCGGGGCGGGGCGGGGCGGGGCGCGGCGTCCAGGATGAAGACTTGTTGCCAGAAAAACCTGAGTAATTAGGAGTTTGGAACTTTCAGCGCCACCCCTCGGCCTCCAGAGGGGAGAGGAGCTGAAGGCTGAGTAATCACCAATGGCCAGTGATCGTGCCTATATAATGGAAACTCCATACAAATCCTAATCAACAGGGTTTGGAGAGCTTCCAGGTTGGTGAACACATCCATTTGCCAAGCAGATGTCACACCTCAAGTCCACAGGGTCATAAGACCCTGTGCTTGGAACCTCGCCCTATGTACCTCTTCATCTGGCTGTTCATTTGTATCCTTTATAATGAACTGATAATAGTGTGTAAAGTATTTCCCTGAGTTCTATGAGATGTTATAGCAAATTCAAACCTGAGGAGGGGGTTGTGGGAACCCCCAATCTTTAGCCAACTCAGATAGAAGTGTGGGTAACTTGCGGATCCACTACTTGAGATTGTTGTGTGAAGTGGGGGACAGTCTGTGAGACTGAGCCCTTACCTAACCTGTGGGGTCTGTGCAACCCCAGGTAGTTTTAGAACTGAATGAAATTGTAGGACATCCAGTTGGTGTCCCCACAGCATTGGAGAACTGCTTGGTGGAAAACCCACACATTTAGTGTCAGAAGTACTCTGTGCAGAAAACATCATGGTAGTTAGCAGTAAACAGGCCATTAAAGCAGATTCTTCTCACAGACCCTTGCACTCAAATCTGGAAATGTTATTTAAGGAAGCGTTTTTCTTACTCATTTCACTCAACAGAAAAGGTACAAAATATCTACAGAAATGTAGACATTTAGAGAGAGATTTTTAAATAGCAGAAATCTAGATTCTGGTTATCACACTTCCATGAAAAGAGTAAATGATCTCAAACAAAAACTTGTACTACTAAAGGTGCTGACGAGAGAGAAAATTAAAACTCAAAAGTCTAAGAAAAATGGATCTTATAGCAAGTTTGGAAAGGAGAGTCCTTTTTCATCCTCAAATTAGAAAGCAGCATTAGAATTGAGTTACCATATAGCAAGTTTCTTTAAAATAGTTATATCAATAATTTACAAAACACTTGTATAGGTAACTAAAATTTGATTTGGGGAATAAAACTGATACCTAAATGTTTTTCTTACTTATAGAAAATAAAATTCTGTACAGAAAAATCAAACTGAACCTAGACAAATTATTAGAATAAGAGTTCAATAAAATACTAGTCATAAAATAATATACAAAAACAATTCTGGGGCTTCCCTGGTGGCGCAGTGGTTGAGAATCTGCCTGCCAATGCAGGGGACACGGGTTCGAGCCCTGGTCTGGGAAGATCCCACATGCCACGGAGCAACTAAGCCCGTGAGCCACAATTACTGAGCCTGCGCGTCTGGAGCCTGTGCTCCGCAACAACAGAGGCCGCGATGGTGAGAGGCCCGCGCACCGCGATGAAGAGTGGTCCCCACTTGCCGCAACTAGAGAAAGCCCTCGCACAGAAACGAAGACTCAACACAGTCATAAATAAATAAATAAATAAATAAAAGACCGTGAATTTCTTTAAAAAAAAAAAAAAAAGCAAACTGGGCTATTCATTTCAATAACAGTCAAGTGGTCTTAGTTTGCATTCAATTAAAAAAACAAAATTCTGTTCTGTACACCAGTAGGAAACAACTAGAAAATGTCTTTTTTTTAAAGTTGCCATATACACTAGCAATGAAAACTAAGAGCTAAGATAAAATCTAACAGTAAATAGATAACTTCTTTATGAAGGAAAAGATAATATCCTACAGAAACACATTCACACAAAAAACACTGAGTACCTAGTATGTGCCAGGCACTTTTCTATGAGCTGGGGTGGTAGCAAGGAAAGAGACCCTGCTTTCATGAAGCTTAATTCCACTGAGTGAAAGAAAGACAATTAAAAAATACTCAAACATACATAATATGTCAAATGATTACAAGTGCTTTGAAAAGATAGAGGAGGGTGAGAAGGAGATTACTTTATTCAAGGAAGTCATCTCTGATGAGGTGACATTTGAGCAAAGACCCAAGGAGGTAAAGGAACAAGGGAGCTTTCTAAAAGAAAGTTTTCTAGGTGAGGGAATAGCAAGTGTAAAGACCAAAAGGAGAAATGTCACATATTCATGAATAGAAAGATTTGATGTCATAAAGAAATTAATGCTCCCTGATGAAATAAAATTATTTTAAGTCAAGACAGATAAGAAAAATTTAACATAAAATTTTTCTCTGCAGTTTGAGCCACTACCCCGCCCCTTTAGTGTGCATTGTGCATCTGCATTATGCATTAATTAGATCCCCTTAGAACACACAGCAATGCTTACTTGCAAAAAGAAACAAAAAGCAAACAAACAAAGCAATTTCCTCCTGGCACCAGGAAGGTAACTCCTTAGAAGATAACATTCCTTTCTCAATTCTGTAAGGGGTCACAATAACTCACAACTTGCCTTGTTGGACTATGTTACTTTGATGTATGACCCTTTGTCTCAAAAACTTATAAAACTGTGCTTTGACCTCTAACAGAGGAATAGTCTCTCCTGGGTTATAATACTCAGGTTGGCTTAAATAAAATTTTCCAGTTCTTTCTTAGATTGACTATTGGTTAATTTTTTCATTGACATCCCCAAACAATCTGTCTATCCACTGCAATTCCAATACAAATCTGAATATCTGTTCTTGGGAACTTTATGATTCTATAACATGTGTAAGAGAAAAGGGCCAAAAACAGTAAAGATATTTTTTTTAAAAGTAATATTTTTGAAGACAAATCCTACCATATACCAAACATTTTATATTCTTAAGTAATAATAATAGCATGCTAAAGTAATAATAATAGCATGCTATAGCCACAGGGATGGACAAACGGACCAATAGAACAGAATATGAAATCTAAAAGAAACTCATGCATATTTGAAACCTTAATATATGCAGAGATAATATTACAACCACTGGAGGAAGGAATAGCTATTCACCAAATGGTGCTGAAAAAAATAAAATTAGGTCACTATTTAAAAGTAAACACAATAATATATTCCAAGTGATTAAAAGACCTAAGTATGAAAAGCAAATATTTAAAATTTTTAGAAAAAAAATTAGAATATCTTTCTGACTTCAAGGTAAGGAAGGAGTTCTTAAACAAGACACAAAGGCACAAAACATTAAGAAAAGAACTGATAAATTCTGCAAGAAAAATCTGTGCATCACGAGACCACAACAAACTGAAAAGACAAGCCACAAACGGGAGAAGACATAGTATCTGAAACTAATAAAACAACAGAGTCTTGCATAAAACATATAAATCACTGAAAACCAGTAAGGAAAAGGCCAACAACCTGGTAGAAAAAAAAAAAAATTTACAGACTACGAACAGTCATTTCACAAAATTGGATACATAAAAGAATGGCCAGTGAACTCTTAACCACAGATTCTTAACCACTGTGCCACCAGGGAAGTCCAACAGTCTGCACTTTAATTGACATCTATCCCAAAAGGGAGAACCACACCATTCATGGAGGAACTGCGACATCAGATTGATTTGTGGAACGGATGGAGCAAGCCTCTGGTTCATCTCCCTGTTCCAAAATTTCACTTAATAAAGTATCCTCAGGGCTTCCCTGGTGGTGTATTGGTTAAGAATCTGCCTGCCAACGCAGGGGACACGGGTTCAAGCCCTGGTCTGGGAAGATCCCACATGCCACAGAGCAACTAAGCCCATGCGCCATAACAACTGAGCCTGTGCTCTAGAGCCCACGAGCCACAACTACTGAAGCCCGGCCGCCTAGAGCCCGTGCTCCACAACAAGAGAAGACACTGCAATGAGGAGCCCACGCACCGCAACAAAGAGTAGCCCTCGCTCGCCTCAACTAGAGAAAAGCCCGTGCACAGCAACGAAGACCCAATGCAGCCAAAAATAAAATAAATAAAATAAATTATTTTTAAAAATAAAATAAAATAAATAAAGTATCCTCAGGTAGAGGATTTATGAGATGTTAAATGATAAGAACAGATACTAACCTTGATCTTAGGCCAAAACCCAAAGAAACAACCTATAATTAAGATTCCCTAACCAACAAGGACCTACTGTATAGCACAGGGAACTATATTCAATATTTCGTAATAACCTGTAAGGGAAAAAATCTGAAAAGAACGTATCTACGCATATGTGTGTGTGTGTGTGTGTGTATACATGTAGCTGAATCACTGTGCTGTACACCTGAAACTGACACAACATTGTAAATCAACTACACTTCAATTAAAAAAGTGAAAAATTCTCATCAGGCTTTGCTTCCCAAACTTTCACGCAAGGCCATAGAAGCAGCCTTAAAGTTGTTCCTTTTAAAATTCCACATATTTGGCTCTTCCAAAAACCAATCTAATCCTTCTCTGGGAGAGCTTCCCACTGTCACATTCCTCCACGGTTCAGGAAATAAGGAAATTCTGTTCTCAGATTGAATTTTTGCCCTACAGGTGAACATCCTACGCCTGCTCCTTGCAGAGCACTGCTCATTGGCTTATTCCTACTCCTCTACTAATAGAGGCAGTGCCTCTTGCTGCCAGGAGAGGGCAGACCAATTCCCTGGAGCAGCTGCCATCCTCCCAGAAAGACTCCTGTTAGAAGAACCTGTTTAAAGTTCAAAAGTATTTCTTCTAACAACCTCTTCAGGAGCTTACTTCATAGCACAGAGCAGGTAATCAATGAATTATAGTGACATGCCTTGTTATACATGATGGGGATAAAGTAATAAATTATTCAGACAAGATTTCTGACTTCAGGGAGTATATGCCAGAAAGGGGTCAGGTAGAGCGAGGGGGAGGGAAGGAGTGGTGTTATTGAAACTGAAAAGGGAAACTGGGCCTTGCTGGCTCTGTTGGTAGTGAGACAGAAAGACAAGGGTACAGCCATTTTGGAAAAGAACCGAGGAACGGCCTTGGGCAAAACAGGCCTTGCAAGCTAAAGAACAAAGGCCCTGGGGGCCTGAGTCCCAGAGACAAACACCAGGCTCGCATGAATAAAAGATTAACTTTATCTCTGTTACACTAACCTAGCTGCCACAAGACAAGAAGCTCAACTATAAATTTTAACCTTATCTGTTCCTGTGCCTTCTTGCAGAAAATTCTCATGCATTTCTTTCCCCTCACAGAAGCACTCCCTATTCCTGACAGCCAACCTGGAGCCACCTGCTGCTGATCAAAGAGCTTTGATGATTTCTGGAAATTATCAGTCATCATGAGACAAACCCTCCCTTTTGTTATAAAAGCAGCTCGCCCCTTCTACTCAGGGAGCTGGCTCTTTTTTTTTTCCTGCCTTCTCCCTTGTGCACAAGCTATCTCTTTTAATAAAAAGCTTTGCTTGCCTGAGAGTCTTGTGGAAACGATATTCATTTCTACAGTACTGCTGTCCAAGAGTCTGGAAAGGGCCTGGTAACAGTAGGAACAGACTTTAACCTAAGAGCAAAGGAGGAGGATTTTGAGCTGAGATCAGCTTTTTTATTTGGAAAGATCACTCTGGCTATCATGTGGAGAATGGATTAGAAGAGGGTAGATAGAGTCAGAGCCAGGGAACCTGGTTAGGAATCTCTAGCAGAAATCCAGGGGTGAAGGGCTTGAACTAGGGTACTGAGAAAGAGGAAAGTAGCTACTAATGTCCAGAAGCTGGCCTGGCCCTCACTGCTAGGCCTTGGTGTTCTCATGTTGAACATAACATCAGACAAGGCTACTCTGTGGTCATGGTGGATGAAGAAAAAACCAGAACAAGATCATTCACATAATCATGTCTAAACACAAACGAAAACGTGAACACTGTCCAAATCACAAAGTCCAAACATCTCTCTATCCTGGCTAATATAAGTGACTGCTGCTACTTTACCAATTACAGATTTAGCCTCATTGTAGTCTTCCCTCTTTCTAGATAAGACTTATTAAGATATCCAATAATAAAATGATCCCACTTCCTGAAAACACCCAGAGTAAAGCCCCACGAGCTTAAACCCTCACCCAAATCACCTAACACCAGCCCAAATCCTGTAAGTTTTTCTAACACCCTCCCCCCCATGGTGTGTGTTCTTCCTCCTGTAACAAGTAATAAATCCAAACTGCTCTGATACAAGTATGTTCCTGATAGTCTTCAGCTGGAGGGCATTTACAGTACGGAGGCAGTGGGGATAATGTCTGTCTTGGACAACTGAGTAAAAGAGGGCACACTGGAGAAGGAACAGATTTGTGGGGAAAGATGATGAATTCAGTTTTCGACAAGTTGAGCCAGATGTTGATGAACCATCTCAGTGAACATGTCTGGCAGTCAGATACAAGGGTCTGCAGTTCAGGAGATCCTGGATTGAGATGAAGTTTGGGAGATGGCGGAATATGTATAGTTAATGAAGTCATGGTAATGGATAAATTGGTCTAGGCAGAGTGAGAAAACAAGTGAATCCAGGACAGAACCCTGAGTGCAATGGGTTGAAGAGAGAATGGGTAGTAAGAAAGTCGCTGGAGTAGGGACCGAGCAGTTTCAAAGATTTCTACTTTGTCTTTCCCAGGCCAAAGACTCAATGTGGGGGTTACTCCAACTCCAAGTATATCAATCCCATTAAGCACTTGGGGACCAGGGATATGATCACTGGTTAAGAATCCAAGGACTTCAGGGAACTTTCTTGGGACCCAGGACTCAACCCCTGGCAAGGATTCCAGTGGGTGGGGCAAAATCACTTCTATGGTGGCTCGTAGAAGCTTTGAGAAAGCAATGGCCTATGCTGAGTGAAAGAGATATGCCTGAGTTGCCCTAGTAGGTGGTAGAGGAAGGAATAAACAGGCTGAAGAAAGCAGGCATGCCAGAATGGATATATCAGGTGAGGCCAGAAGACCCACCAGAGAATTGTGTTCCAAGAAAGGGCCCGGAGGACACAATATTCACCAAGGCCATCTATTGAGAGGGGTATCAGCATCACTAAGAAGTTCAGGGGTGGTTCTCCTCTATGGTGGAGGAGAGGAAGTCACAGAGCTGAGCTACTTAAGATGAGATGTATGGGGATGGTACTCCCTGCCCATCCCCAATCAAGTAAAACAGGAGAGGTTAAACAGAAGCACTGCTTAACTGCCAGAAGCCAGAAAGCTGTAATTACCATAGGAATGGCAAGATTGGAGGGTTAGCCTTGGGGCCTTGACCCATCAAAGACAGTTGTAGATATAATAAACAAAGGTATCCCTAGGGGGAAAATAGATGGGAAGCCAAGGAAGCCGAGAATGCTGCTGAACATCTACAACCTGAAGAAAGAAAGAAGAAAGGAGCAGAAGGCTAAATACAGTCACCACAATAAATAGTAGCCAAGAGGAAGCTTGCACAAGCCTCTTAGCCTCGTCCACCAGCAAGAAGAACTACAGTTCTGCAGCCTGTGGAAGGAAAACCACATTCACAGAAAGATAGACAAAATGAAAAGGCAGAGGACTCTGTACCAGATGAAGGAACAAGATAAAACCCCAGAAAAACAACTAAATGAAGTGGAGATAGGCAACCTTCCAGAAAAACAATTCAGAATAATGATAGTGAAGATGATCCAGGACCTCGGAAAAAGAATGGAGGCAAAGATCGAGAAGATGCAAGAAATGTTTAACGAAGACCTAGAAGAATTAAAGAACAAACACCTAGAAGAATTAAAGAACAAACAAAAAAAGATGAACAATACAATAACTGAAATGAAAAATACACTAGAAGGAATCAATAGCAGAATAACTGAGGCAGAAGAACGGATAAGTGACCTGGAAGACAGAATGGTGGAATTCACTGCCATGGAACAAAATAAAGAAAAAAGAATGAAAAGAAATGAAGATGGCCTAAGAGACCTCTGGGACAACATTAAACACAACAGCATTCACATTATAGGGGTCCCAGAAGGAGAAGAGAGAGAGAAAGGACCTGAGAAAATATTTGAAGAGATTATAGTCAAAAACTTCCCTAACATGGGAAAGGAAAGAGCCACCCAACTCCAGGAAGTGCAGAGAGTCCCAGGCAGGAGAAACCCAAGGAGAAACATGCCGAGACACATAGTAATCAAATTGACAAAAATTAAGGACAAAGAAAAATTATTGAAAGCAACAAGGGAAAAACGACAAATAACATACAAGCGAACTCCCATAATGTTAACAGCTGATTTCTCAGCAGAAACTCCACAAGCCAGAAGGTAGTGGCATGATATATTTAAAGTGATGAAAGGGAAGAACCTACAGCCAAGATTACTCTACCCGGCAAGGATCTCATTCAGATTTGAGAGAGAAATCAAAAGCTTTACAGACAAACAAAAGCTAAGAGAATTCAGCACCACCAAACCAGCTCTACAACAAATGCTAAAGGAACTTCTCTAAGTGGGAAACACAAGAGAAGAAAAGAACCTACAAAAACAAACTCATAACACTTAAGAAAATGGTAATAGGAACACACATATCAATAATTACCTTAAACGTGAATGGATTAAATGCTCCAACCAAAAGACACAGGCTCGCTGAATGGATACAAAAACAAGACCCATATATATGCTGTCTACAAGAGACTCACGTCAGACCTAGGGACACATACAGACTGAAAGTGAGGGGATGGAAAAAGATATACCATGCAAATGGAAATCAAAAGAAAGCTGGAGTAGCAATACTCATATCAGATACAATAGACTTTAAAATAATGAATGTTACAAGAGACAAGGAAGGACACTACATAATGATCAATGGATCAATCAAAGAAGAAGATATAACAATTATAAATATATATGCACCCAACACAGGAGCACCTCAATACATAAGGCAACTGCTAACAGCCATAAAAGAGGAAATCAACAGTAACATAATAACAGTGGAGGACTTTAACACCTCACTTATACCAATGGACAGATCTTCCAGACAGAAAATTAATAAGAAAACACAAGCTTTAAATGACACAATAGACCAGGTAGATTTAATTGATATTTATAGGACATTCCATCCAAAAACAGCAGATTACACTTTCTTCTCAAGTGCACATGGAACATTCTCCAGGATAGATCACATCTTGGGTCACAAATCAAGCCTTGGTAAACTTAAGAAAATTGAAATCATATCAAGCATCTTTTCCGACCACAACACTATGAGATTAGAAATCAATTACAGGGAAAAAAACGTAAAAACACAAACACATGGATGCTAAACAATACGTTACTAAACAACCAAGAGATCACTGAAGAAATCAAAGAGGAAATCAAAAAATACCTAGAGACAAATGACAACGAAAACACAATGATCCAAAACCTACGGGATGCAGCAAAAGCAGTTCTAACAGGAAGTTTATAGCAATACAAGCCTACCTCAAGAAACAAGAAAAATCTCAAATAAACAATCTAACCTTACACCTAAAGGAACTAGAGAAAGAACAAACAAAACCCAAAGTTAGAAGAAGGAAAGAAATCATAAACATCAGACCAGAAATAAGTGAAATAGAAACAAAGAAAACAGCAAAGATGAATAAAACTAAAAACTGGTTCTTTGAGAAGATAAACAAAATTGATAAACCATTAGCCAGGCTCATCAAGAAAGAGAGGAAGAGGACTCAAATCAATAAAATTAGAAATGAAAAAGGAGAAGCTACAACAGACACTGCAGAAATACAAAGCATCCTAAGAGACTACTACAAGCAACTCTATGCCAATAAAATGAACAACCTGGAAGAAATGGACAAATTCTTAAAAAGGTATAACCTTCCAAGACTGAAGCAGGAAGAAATAGAAAATATGAACAGACCAATCACAAATAATGATATTGAAACTGTGATTAAAAATTTTCCAACAAACAAAAGTCCAGGACCAGATGGCTTCACAGGTGAATTCTATCAAACATTTAGAGAAGAGCTAACACCCATCCTTCTCAAACTCGTCCAAAAAATTGCAGAGGAAGGAACACTCCCAAACTCATTCTATGAAGCCACCATCACCCGGATACCAAAACCAGACAAAGATACTACAAAAAAAGAAAATTATAAACCAATATCACTGATGAATATAGATGCAAAAATCCTCAACAAAATACTAGCAAACAGAATCCAACAACACGTTAAAAGGATCATACACCATGATCAAGTGGGGTTTATCCCAGGAATGCAAGGATTCTTCAATATATGCAAATCAATCAATGTGATACACCATATTAACAAACTGAAGAATAAAAACCATATGACCATCTCAATAGATGCAGAAAAAGCTTCTGACAAAATTCAACACACATTTATGATAAAAACTCTCCAGAAAGTGGGCATAGAGGGAACCTACCTCAACATAATAAAGGCCATATATGACAAACCCACAGCAAACATCATTCTCAATGGTGAAAAACTGAAAGCATTTCCTCTAAGATCAGGAACAAGACAAGGATGTCCACTCTCGCCACTATTATTCAACATAGTTTTGGAAGTCCTAGCCACGGCAATCAGAGAAGAAAAAGAAATAAAAAGAGTACAAATTGGAAAAGAAGAAGTAAAACTCTCACTATATGCATATAACGTGATACTATACATAGAGAATCCTAAAGATGCCACCAGAAAACTACTAGAGGTTATCAATTAATTTGGTAAAGTTGCAGGATACAAAGTTAATGCACAGAAATCTCTTGCATTCCTATACACTGACAACGAAAAATCAGAAAGAGAAATTAAGGAAACAATCCCATTCACCACTGCAACAAAAACAATACCTAGGAATAAACCTACTAAGGAGGTAAAAGACCTGTACTCAGAAAACTATAAGAGACTGATGAAAGAAATCAAAGATTACACAAACAGGTGGAGAAATATGCCATGTTCTTGGATTGGAAGAATCAATATTGTGAAAACGACTATACTACCCAAAGCAATCTACAGACTCAATGCAATCCCTATCAAATCACCAGTGGCATTTTTTTACAGAACTAGAACAAAAAAATCTTAAAATTTGTATGGAGACACAAAAGACCCCGAATAGCTAAAGCAGTCTTGAGGGAAAAAAACGGAGCTGGAGGAATCAGACTCCCTGACTTCAGACTATACTGCAAAGCTACAGTAATCAAGACAATATGGTACTGGCACAAAAACAGAAACACAGATCAATGGAACAGTATAGAAAGCCCAGAGATAAACCCACACACCTATGGTCAACTAATCTATGACAAAGGAGGCAAGGATATACACTGGAGAAAAGACAGTCTCTTCAATAAGTGGTGCTGGGAAAACTGGACAACTGCATGTAAAAGAATGAAATTAGAACACTCCTTAACACCATAAACAAAAATAAACTCAAAATGGATTAGAGACCTAATGGACTGGAGACTGGACACTATAAAACTCTTAGAGGAAAACATAGAAAGAACACTGTTTGACATAAATCACAGCAAGATCTTTTCTGATCCACCTCCTAGAGTAATGGAAATAAAAACAAAAATAAACAAATGGGACCTAATGAAACTTAAAAGCTTTTGCAAAGCAAAGGAAACTACAAACAAGACAAAAAGACAACCCTCAGAATGGGAGAAAATATTTGCAAACGAATCAATGGACAAAGGATTAATCTCCAAAATATATAAACAGCTCACGAAGCTCAATATTAAAAAAACAACCCAATCAAAAAATGGGCAGAAGACCTAAATAGACATTTCTCCAAAGAAGACATACAGATGGCCAAGAAGCACATGAAAAGCTGCTCAACATCACTAATTATTAGAGAAAGGCAAATTAAAACTACAATGAGGTATCACCTCACACCAGTTAGAATGGGCATCATCAGAAAATCTACAAACAACAAATGCTGGAGAGGGTGTGGAGAAAAGGGAACCCTCTTGCACTGTTGGTGGGAATGTAAACTGATACAGCCACTATGGAGAACAGTATGGAGGGTCCTTAAAAAACTAAAAATAGAATTACCATATGACCCAGCAATCCCACTACTGGGCATATACCCAGAGAAAACCATAATTCAAAAAGACACATGCACCCCAATGTTCATTGCAGCACTATTTACAGTAGCCAGATCATGGAAGCAACCTAAATGCCCATCGACAGACGAATGGATAAAGTAGATGTGGTACATATATACAATGGAATATTACTCAGCCATAAAAAGGAACAAAACTGGGTCATTTGTAGAGATGTGGATGGATCTAGAGACTGTCATATAGAGTGAAGTAAGTCAGAAGGAGAAAAATAAATATCATATATTAACACATATATGTGGAACCTAGAAAAATGGTACAGATGAACCGGTTTGCAGGGCAGAAGTTGAGACATAGATATAGAGAACAAACGTATGGACACCAAGGGGGGAAAGTGGCGGGGGGAGTAGTGGTGGTTGGATGAATTGGGAGATTGGGATTGACTTATACACACTAATATGTATAAAATAGATAACCATAAGAACCTGCTGTGTAAATAAATAAATTAAATTAAATTTTTTTAATAAAATAAATAAATAAATGGTGCCAAAATCTCTTCCTTAGTTCCTGGATCTGAGCCAATTTTCACATCCAAAACTCAGTTACTGAAGAGATAACCAAGTCCCCAGGGGAAGGATCATGAAACTATAATGACTCTCCCAGTTCTTCCCAAAAGGGAACTCATCATCTATTGAGATGACTATACATTTGGAAAAGGAGAATGTGCAAATATTTTCAGCATTTTAGACACAGGATCTGAGCTGACACTGATGCCTAGAGACCCAAAGCATCATCATGATTCCCATCAGAAGAGGTAATTTCTTCAGTCCCCAAGTGTTTAGTGGAACTAATATACTCATGAGTTGGTATAACCTCTACTTTGGGTCCTTAACCTAAGAGAGAAGAGCTATCATAGTGGGAAAGTCAAGGTAGAAATCTTTGAAATTCCCCCACTCTTCAGCCATGATAGTAAATAAAAAGAAATGACCATATCCTAGGGAGTAAGGGGAGAGGGACAGAGATTAGTGCCACCATAAAAGACAGAAAGGATGTGTGGATGGTGCCTATCTTATCCACTCCTAGAAATAAAGCTCCCACCTATACACCAGATGACATGGTAAGTTGCCAACTTTGAGTGCAACCCAGAGTAGGAAAGGGCTCTGCAGCAGGTCCAAGCTGCAATGCACGAAGCCCTGCCGCTTAGGCCATAACATCCAAGAGACCTAAGAGGGTGGAAAAACATGCAGTGTGGAGCCTATGGCAAGCCCCAATGGGCAAAGCAGGGGCTTGAAGTTCTAGAGCAAGGCCAGGCTGTCCACAACAGAGAAATACATGCCTTTTGAGAAAAAACTCTTAGCCTGTTATTGGAATACTTCATAATGAAACACTAAGTAACCATGAAATGCTCCCATTATGAGTCGGTTGTCAGACTTGCTCCCATTATGAGTTATGAGTTATGTCAGAACTGCTGCCATTATAAGTTGGACCTGTTAAGTCAATCAGACCAGACCAGCAGCAGTCTTTCAAAAGATGGAAAGGGTACCTCCAGAATCAAGACTAAGCAGAACCAGAGGACACAAGCAAACTGCATGAGCAGGTAGCCCAGACCTCTTGCTACCCACCATACATCTAAAAGCATCCCCACCCCTTGTGCAAAAGAACCCATAGTCATAAGGAATGTCTTGTATAACATGCTAAGGGAGGAAGTAAAAGCCCAAGCATGATTTACAGATGGGTTAACTTATGAGTGCCAACTGAAAATGGATGACAGTCACATTCAGAAGTGGTCTTGAAAGACAGTGGAGACAGAAAATCTGCCAGCTATACATCTGATGATCCACCTTGTGTAGAAGGAGAAATAACCCAAGGTGAGAATATATACACATTCTAGGTCGATGGCCAATGGCCTGGCCATCTGATTAGAGGACCGGAAGGGAAAGGACTAGAAGATCAAAGGCAATGAGGCCTCAGGCAGAGAATGGTGACAGACATACGGGAGAGCGCACAGAGCCGAAGATTTCTGCATCACACATTAAAGGCCACCAAAAAGAATCCACCATGAAAGAAGCACTAAACCACCAAACAGACAAAATGACTTAGCCTTCATCAGAAAGCGTAAGATGAACCCAGGATTCTAATTTCAGGCATCATCTTAGCCAATACAATGATTTATAAAGAAAACATGTGAACTTCTATTTATATTTCATCCTTTGAAAAATTTTCTACCTTTTCAAATAATTGATAATGTACATAAAATGTAATTTACCCTAAAAAAATCTTCATCTATTAGGGTGTTCTAGTTTTTTTGTTTTTTGGGGGTTTTTTTGGCTGCTCTGTGCAGCTTGCGGGATCCTAGTTGCCGGAGCACGGACTGAACCCAGGCCCTCAGCAGCGAAAGCGCAGAGTCCCAACCACTGGACTGCCAGGGAATTCCCTCTAGTTTTTTTCTTAACTGATAGAGAGCAATCAAAAAAGTTTGGTGGGAGTTCCCTGGTGGCACAGTGGTTAAGAATCCGCCTGCCAATGCAGGGCACATGGGTTCGAGCCCTGGTCCAGGAAGATCCCACATGCCACGGAGCAACTAAGCCCCTGCGCCATAACTACTGAGCCTGCGCTCTAGAGCCCACAAACCACAACTACTGAGCCCGCGTGCCACAACTATTGAAGCCCGCGCGCCTAGAGTCCATGCTCCTCAACAAGAGGAGCCACCGCAATGAGAAGCCCGCGCACCACAACGAAGAGTAGCCCCTGCTCGTCTCAACTAGAGAAAGCCTGCAAGCAGCAACGAAAACCCAACACAGCCAAATATAAATTAATTAATTAATTAATTAATTAATTTAAAAAAATAGTTTGGTGACCACTGCTATATTCTGCCATTACATAAAGTAATTACTGGTTGTTGAATTAACATATATGCTTGTTAGCCTAGTTCTGGACTACTTCATATGGTCTATAGTACCTCTTACAAGTCCATAACCAAATCCTTTACTAATGAATCCAGTTGCCATAGTTTATCATGCTTATTCTTTCTAAGGGAAACATAATTTCACCAAAGTTATAGCTAACAAATCTCTTGTTTAACAACTAAATATCCCCAAAGGGGTACACTATTCCTAGAAGTACTGCAATGCCAGGTTGATGCATGGAGCTGACAAAACAAGCTCCTATTCTATCTCCTTGTTCCAAAACTCAATGTAATACGTTGTCCTCAGGTAAAGGACATAGATATTAAACTGATAAGAACAGATACCACACTTCATTTTAGCCAAAAGGCCTAGAATTGATATTATCTGTATTAACTCCCCATCATCTCTTCCTGTCCCAAACTTTCCTCACTCAGGTCCACAAACACAGCTTGTAAGCCTGTCCTTACAATCATCAACATCCTCATCTTCCCCAGAGACCAGGAAATTCTGTTATCAAATAACTTAAGTTACTGTCTTATGTCCCAGTTCCTGGCAAAGAACCGGTTATTTGCATACCTCCTCATCCATTAAGTGAGGCAGTGCCTCTTGCTGCCAGGTGGGGGCAGGGTTGCTCTCTGGACAAAATCACCAGACCTCTCTAAGCACCTCATTTGATAAGAAGGGTAATCAATGAATTGGGGCTAGAAAAAGAACATTCAAAAATTTATAGGGATAAATTAGTATATATTGAGTCCGACTTTGTGCCCTCTACTCTGCTAGGCAATAGGGATACAATGATGATTTACACGGACACCATCTCTAAACTCAGGGAGTTTATGGTGGACAGGCAGAGCGGATCTGTCTTGGGGAGGGAGTGGCAGTAAGGAAAGGGGCAAAGGGGTCTCAGTGGCTATCATGATGATCTGGACGATAACCTAAAGACTATGGAGGGGCACTAAAGAGTTATGAACTGAGACATGAGACTGGACCAAACTTTTTATTTAGAAAGATCACTCCAGTTTCAAGATGGAGAATGGACTAAAGAAAGGAAACCAGGGTCAGGGAGTCTCTGTTGTAAAAACCTTGGGGTCAAAGGCCTCAATTAGGGTAGTGGCAGTGGGGGAGCTTGGACAGTTGAGTGAAATAGGAGAAGCAGGTTGAATTCATTTTGGAAAAGTTAAGAAGTTGGTGGACCATCCAAGTGACAATGTTCATCCAGGAGGCAACTGGATGCACAGCTCTGAAGCTCAGGAAAAAGATCGTGGGCTGGAGCTATAGGCATAACGGTGGTCATTAAAATCATGGGAGTGGATAAGGTGGCCCAGGCAGAGTAAGTAAAAAGCTGGGCCTGATACATAACTGGAGGAACATTAATGTTTGAGGAATGGGCCAGAAGATGTACCTCAAAGGATCAGGAAGAAGCTAGCAGAAACATGAGAGGAACGCTAGGAGAGGGCAGTGTCCCAAGCACTGTGGAAACAGTGTTTTAAGAAATAGGAAATGGGTCAATAGGGTAAGGTGCTGCTGAGAGATCAAGTAGGATGACTGAAAAGTGTCTTGAGAAAGAAGTGGGCAGCACTGTGTGAACAAGTGCTTCTTAAACTTTAGCTTGCATTCAGATCACCTGGGGATCTTGTGTAAATGCAAATGCTAATTCATTTGGCCTGTGAAAAGACCTGAGATTAGCATTTCTAACAGGCTCCCAGGTAATGCAGGTGTAGACAGCTCTTTAAAAGTAAAAGACATTTGCTGGAAAGAGGAAGCAAGATACGATGCTAGCCAGAGGGAGGCACGGTGTTAGAACCACGCTAGCGCACTGTCTAAAGCTCCAATTCGGGAGTCAGACTTCCTGAGTTTAAATTCTGACTCTCAATAAATATTTTTTGAATGAATAAATAAATGGATCAACAAAAGACAGTGTACCACAGGGGTTGTTAAAGTGTAATTTTTAAAAATGAAAACATGACTCATAAAAATATAAAGTAAACACATGTCAAAGATTTTATTCAACCTATTAATTAATAAGAGAATGAATAAGATTTAAAACTGGTTCAATAGAGAATTCTAGAAAAAGAGTATCATCAGTCAAGAGTCCAGGCAAGAATGATATGAATTTGCATTCTAATACATAGATATAAAATCACCTAATGTCTTACAAGGCAAACTTACCAAATTGTAAAATACCCAAAGCAATAGTAAAAAGGACATCAAATAAAGGTACACACACCCTGGAAAACCAGATAATCCCCAAGCTAGGTGGGCCTGCTTTACATCAAACGGACACCTAGTAATAACTGTTGCCTATTTCCAAGTTTTGGATAATTTTTCTTAACAGGGTCAAAAGTAGAGACTGGATTTGAATAACAGCTCTGCCACACTAGCTATGAATCCTTGGATAAGTAACTTATAAAAAACTCAGTTTTCTTATCTGTAAAAAGGGGATGGTAGCCATAAAAACTACTATTTTTTGAACTGAGGTAATATATATAAAGCACTCAGTACAGTGCCTGGAAGGTGTCATGGAAAAAGCACTTAATAGATGTTAACACCCTCCACCAATTGCTTCACCTTGTTTATCTCATTTCCCATTACTTGACACCCCAGACTTTTTGCACCATTCTAGCAAGTATATTTACACACACATGCACACGTTTCACTTAATTTGACTACTACATTCTTCACTTGTGCAACATCCTCTTTTTACCTTATTATTCAAAGGAAAAAATGTCCAGCATTCACTTATTTCATGGGTAATGAAACTTGCATTATTTCCACCAAACTTCACCTTGACGTATATAAAACCTCCCCAGTTTTGTTTTTAAAATCCTAACCACAACCTATAAATCAGTAAGCACAGTCCAGTGCTGCAGTCCTACCTGGAGCATTCTACCTCACACGGCTCTCTCCTCCATTTCTTTCAGAGTTCTGCACAAATGTCCCTTCTCAGAGAGGCCCTCTCTGAGTGAAATGACAATTCCTCCCCCTCTGCCCCAGCACTCCCTCTCTCTTTCCCTACTTAATTTTCACCATAGCTTTGTTTTTTTGTTTTGTTTTGTTTTTTGTTTTTGGCCGCACCTCATGGCATGCAGGATCTTATTTCCCCAACCAGGGATCGAACCTGTGCCCCATGCAGTGGAAGTGCTGAGTTTTAACCACTGGACCACCAGGGAAGTCCAATTTTCACCACAGCATTTAACTGCACTTGACCTATTATTTGTCTGTGTTTTCCACCAGAATATAAGCTCCACGGGAGCATAAGGGGACTGTCTGCTTTGTTCCGTTGTATCTCCTGTGCCTTGTAGATACTCAACAGATAAATATTGGTAGACTAAACGTTAAGTGAAGGTTGTGCCCGTGATCTCCAACTGCCAAGAACATTGGCTTTTTTTTGGTGCTTAAGCCCCTCAACCCACTTACAGCTTCCAAAAAGAATATCCAGTTTTTGACATTCCCCCCTTTCTAGTGGATTCTATATCACTACAAAAGATGCTGAAAATTCACACTCTTGGTGCACAGGCATATTTTGATTGGCTCATAGAAAATGCTTAAAATTTTTAAGTTAGATGCCAACATTTTATTATTTGTTTTTTTGGGTTTTTTTGGCTGCACCACACAGCATGTGGCATTTTAGTTCCCCAACTAGGGATCGAACCCACGCCCCCTGTATTGGAAGTGCAGAGTCTTAACCACTGGACCGCCAGGGAAGTCCCGATGCCAACTTTTTCAATGGGCAAATTAATAAACAATTCTGGATTTCTGGATTCTCTTGATCAGATTTTTCAGAGAACAATATTCTAGGAAGGCAACAATCTGCTGGAGCTAAGACAGAGCTACCTAGATCGCCAGAGTCCCCACCCGGTTCCTACGGCTTACTGCATTACTTATATTCCTGTAGCTATGAGTTGAAGACTTCTGATGTAAATCCTCTCCTATTTCCCTTTCATTACACTTGTTAGTACAGAATCCACTTACCTGCTGCTTAAACTACTGTGACAATCTAATTAATGTCCTTGTCTCATCTTATCCCTCAATTTCTCATCACCTCCCTACTCAAAAACTTTCACTGTTTATTTCTATCTATAGTTCAAATTATTTAGCTTTGCATTCCAGGCCCTCCTCATCTGGCCTTCCTCAGGAAATCTTTTCCAATTTTATATTCTGATTCCCCTTCAGCCCATCTTTCATGAACTATATTCATACACTTCCTTTTCCAGCTCCAATCCTGTTGCTCAAATTGTTTAACTTGAATTCCCTCCCTGGTTCTGTTTATCTAACCTTCAAGGTCCAGGCACTCCATAAAGCATTCCCCAACTCCCATGCCCACACACAACCTCCCTAGACCTATCTGCCTACTCTGGACCTTCTGAATTTTCCATAACTTATCTGTTCCATATTCTATACATTTTGTTACAACTTTCCAATCATGTACTTGCACAAGCACTTAATAGTTATTGAATAAATGAATTTATTCCATCTATAATAACTTTGTTCATACTGGAATTCTTTCAGTACTTCTTTTGTCACTTGTGTTACACTGGGACATGCATGGGGACAACACTGCCCCCAAAGGAGTGAAAATGGATTCCTGCAGAGCAGGGAGAGGGCAAAAAACCCTAGATATTAAAAAAAAGAAAAAAAAAAAAGGTTTCTGGCCCTCCAAAGGTCCGTGGAACATAAACAGACATACAGTATATCAGTGTTATTACAACTTCATGGTTGGGATTAGAGGGGAAAATGTCTTTTTGAGGCTCCTGGAGAGAGGAAGACAGCAATGAAAAAAAAACTGAAACAGTATCCAGGGATCATGCCATTTGTTTCCTGTGTATTTGCTTGCCCCCCAAATTCCCAGAGAAGAGCGTGAGGACAGCAGTAAAGCAGAGTGATCAAAAGTGCAGGCTCTCGGGCTTCCCTGGTGGCGCAGTGGTTAAGAATCCGCCTGTCAACGCAGGAGACACGGGTTCAAGCCCTGGCCCGGGAAGATCCCACATGCCGCGGAGCAACTAAGCCTGTGCGCTACAACTACTGAGCCTGTGCTCTAGAGCCTGCGAGCCGCAACTACTGAGCCCGCGTGCCTAGAGCCTGTGCTCCTCAACAAGAGAAGCCACCGCAATGAGAAGCCCGCTCGCCGCAACTAGAGGAAAGCCCATGTGCAGCAACAAAGACCCAACGCAGCCAAAAATAAAAAATAAAAAGTGCAGGCTCTGGAATCAGACTGCCTGGATTTGTACGTGGGCTCTGATATTTCTTAGCTGGATAACACCGAGCAAGTTAATTAACCTCTCTAGACCTCAGGTTCCTCATCCCTAACATTACCTAATATCTCCTCCTAGGGTTGTAGTATTAGGTGAGGTCATACAGGAGAGCACACAGTAAAACCTTAATAAATGACTATAAAATGTACATGTATAAAAAATTTTAAAAACGCACATGTACCCTAGGTGTTCACCACAAACGATGAATAAATTGATGCTGGTTGGCCTCAATAACAAGTGTATACAGGTGACTGGAACTACCTCGCCAATCAGGCGGGAGTTGTAGGCTGCTGTGCAAGAGGTCTTTACACCTAGATTCCCGCATCTATAAAATGCGTGTACTGTACCAACCTCTCTTTTGGGATTTGAAGAACTAAAGTATAATCAATTCACGTAATGTGCTTAAAACGGCGCTTCAAATGTCAGCTAATATTAGCCCTACTGCAAGCCAAGCTCCTAGTAAAATCGGACTGGACAGCAGGACAGAGGTGGCCACTTGAGGAAAACATCCTAAGACTGTTATAAAATTTCAAAAGCACCTACGGCCTGATTCACTTTCCCGAAACGGCTCCATGCAAGGGCCCTCCACTCGAGCTCGGCCCGGGGCCCAGTAGTACCTGAGTCGCCCCCCATGCTGGGACCCTGAGGACCAGACCCAGAATGCTCGCTGGGCGGCTGGTGTGGAACCGAAACGACGCCGACCGAGGGTTCATGAGGTTCGCGGTCCATGGTGTCGGACCCTGCACGCGGGTTTAGGGTGTGTGTGCGCAGGGGGGGGGGGGGGGTGTCTCAGGCAAGGGAGAGGGGGCAGGCGGCTGTGACCGAGACAGGGCGTCAGTCCAGGATCCGCGGGAAACCGGGAACTCGTCGCCTCAGTCCCACAGGTAGCCGCAGTAGAGACCCCACCACGATACGTTAGGCGCGCCTGTACACTCCCTAAGGCGCATGCGCACCTTTTTCGCGCCGCCGCGTCAGGGAACGCACAGCCTCCTCCTCCCACCCGACCCGGGCTTCCTCTGGAAATCTTTACCCACGAGCCACCAGGCTCGCACGCCCTCTCTTTCTGCGCTTGCGCCTGTCATAGTCCCGCCCCCAAATCCCGTGGACCTCTGCGAGACGCTATTTAAGTGTCTCGCGGTAGGTTTTTCGGTCTCATTCTTCCACAGATTTCGGTAAGTGTGTGTCTTTGGTTGCACTTTAAAAAAAAAAAAAAAAAAGAAAAGACCACGAGAACGTGCTCGCGCCTTGGCCTTTCTCAGTTGCATCTATTGGGTTCGTGGGGCAGGGGAGAGAAAAACATGGCCATGGCATTGAGGCCTTGAAGCGACAGGGGCTTTGTGAAGGACAACATGGCGATGGGGGGCGGTGCCGACGGGCCTCTCTGTGATGAGAATCTTTTCACAGACCTGTACTGAGCTCCGTGAGGATAAGAGACTCTGAGGAGACAGGCCTTGAACGGCCGACGCAGTCGTAGCTCCGGAAAACAAAGCGTTTACGAGATAGGCTAGTGCTGACCTGATGTTCTCTTGTCTTCAGGGTTCGGGCGCGCGTCGAACACTAAAGGATAGCAAAGAGCTCTCGTTACAGTAAGTGCTCGTGGCGTGCCTTTACCGCCTTTATTTTTTTGGTTTCATTGTTGGATATACGGAAGTCCACCGGGATGTGCTACGGGGATGATCTCAAAAGTTGAACTCTCTCTTTCTGATGAATTAGTGGAGAAAACATAAAAATTCTGAGTAGCACTGTCTGTGGCAAATGTTTGGGCTCTTTAGCCCTGAGGTGTTAAGGGACTGACGTGGGACAGTTAGGCTACGAGACATAAAAGTGAACGGTGTCCTTTGGTCTTTTTATTTTTCAGATGTGGTTTAAACCAAAAGGCCTTACGGGTGGGAGGATGGGACAAGACCTGTCCCTGTGTGGATCGAGCATTATGGCGGTGCTCCAGGTGGGTATACGATGCTTTATGCAATCATGGGTAGGGGCACAGAATCTGAGTGGGACTTGCTGCTTCAGATTGCGGTGGCCACTCCATGATGAACGTAAAATGACAAGCATATGCCTGAACTCAAAAGTGATGTCATCTTACTACTGAGAAGTGGGCCCCAAATACTCAAGGGTTTTGAATGGCTATTCTTAGGTACATATAATGCCTCCCTTTTCTGTTTCCAGCATCTCATCACCAATCCTAAGGAATTCAGCTGCCTCCCGGGGTGAATGCAGGTAATTTTGCAAATGGGGGGTTAGGGTGTCGTCTGTCTGGTGTTCCCCACAACCTGGAGAGCAAATGGTCAGTGGAGCAGTGTTGCCTTTTTGCTCCTTCCAGCTTGTTCCTCTTGGAATGATTTTCCTGGGGAGGGAGATGGCAACCCAGCAGGCGGCACGGTTGGTTCTTGTGATGGTGTGCTCTTCCCTCACCCGCATGTCACTGTCAGATGATTTGAATGATAATGCTGATTCTCTGTGAGGTACGACACTTAATAGCATGTTAGAGTTCTGATGGCAGTTTCTGTTAATGAAGAAATTTTATTCCATCCTAGTATTTTGAAATAACCATTTGCTCCCGTTTTGCAGGTTGTTCCCATGGTGATGTATACATCTGTCTTACAGTAAGTTACTTCTCCCAATGTTGTGGTAAATTAGGTTATATGTGAGCCTGGATAACTATCTGGGGGGGGGGGGTTGTTGTAAAAGCCCTGATTGGTCCATGTAACTTTTTGGTTTCTTTTGCTCCTTCTAGTGATGTTTCTTGACCTTTTATCTTTCTTTTTTTTTTTTAATATTTACTTCTTTGGCTTCGTCGGGTCTTAGTTGTGGCACACAGGCTCTAGAGCACTCGGGCTTAGTTGCCCCACAGCATGTGGGATCTCAGTTCCCCTACCAGGGATCAAACCATTGTCCCCTGCATTGGAAGGCGGATTCTCAACACTGGACCACCAGGGAAGTCCCCTATTTTATCTTTCTTGATTTCCTAGATGCCTCTTCATCTGCTCAGGGTCAAACTCCTGGAAAGAGTTGAGAGCGGTGAGTACTTGTAACCTTGCTGGTTGTAGCTTGTTTCCAGTGCCAGTGAGGAGAGCAAGCGTTCTGTCTTACCCCTGTTCTAGCCCCAGAGCCAGTAATGGTGAACCCACTGGGGCTAACTGGGAGAGGGAATGAAAACTTGTTCCATAAGGAAGTGTCTGAGGTGCAGCAAATGCCTGAGGATATCATTTGCTTAGCTTTTCTTGGTTTATCCATTAACCCTAGCTAGAATAATTCTGGCTATTTTGCTAATTACATGATCTTCTCATTCAGGAGCAGCTTGTTCCTTGTTCCTGTATACTCATGGAAAGCCTCCAGAGTTGAAAGGTTAGTTGATTAATGTCTGTATGGCATATACCACCAAGTAAGCAGTTTCTGTGATGAATCAAACTAGCTCACTATGATTTAAACAATGAAAAGACCTGAACACCTGAGAAACTGGAGAAGGCAGCAGTGGGATACTGTCTGTAAGGAACTTGTATCACTCACAGCTTTGTCCTTCCCTAGGTACCATTGCCAATTACCTGCTTGTTTGCTCAAAGGTGAGTGTTTTCCATATGCGTTGGTGCATACAGTGTATTGAGTAGGAAAAAATGCCTTTTTAGGCATGTCTGTATGATGACTCACAAGGAATCTCGTTCGGCTGATGATTTGCTGTTGAGACTCGGAAATCTGATTTTCTAGGAACCATAGCTTAGGTGGGAACAACTTTTAATGCAGGAAGTAAGCTTACTGATTCAGTCTTGTTTTTGTTTTAGGTCCAGCTCCTTGTCTGGAGCCTGAGAATGAATTGAGGTAAATAAATCTGTCATCTGTGGCTGCTATATAGAATTTGCCAGCGTTTTTTGTGGCACTTTGGATAGCTGTGCAGACATTACTTGTTTAATCCAAAGTTTGTCTTTGGCCATTTGTGAACCACCTGTGACAGACAGATTTCCACTCACCAGTGATGAGTTCAGTACCGCCCCAGTCTGATCACTATGACTGAAAGGTATTTTCTGAGCTGTGAGTTTGGCTTGGAGTGAAAGGTGACAATAGTGGGAAGTTGGGTGGGCTTTATAGCCAATAGGAAGCTTTGTGGACTAGGTGGTGGTTTCTATAAAAATGTCTGTTGAGACCTACATAGATGTGCCTTTTGTCTGAGGGTGGTTCAGAGACTTAGTTCCCAATCATTCTTTCGTAGGGGAAAGGAGTAAGCCATATTTCTGTTCAACTCCAGTCTGAAGTTAACAGGTGAGTAAATGTAAACACAAGGTGGGTCAAGTTAAAATTTCCCAGTGAAGAAATATTCACATGTCTTACCTCCTGTCCTAGTCCCAGAGCCTGTAAAGGTGAACCCACTGGGGCTGGCTGGGGGAGAAGAGGAAAGCTTGTTCCAGAAGGAACTGTCTGAGGGATCATAAGAATTTCTCAACAAGGCAAAGGAGGGAATAAATTACTGGTTGAAAATCGGTTGTGTTTTTTTTTTTTTTCTTCAGGTCTGAAGAAAGAACAAAGCACACATAATGGTAAGTATCTATTCATGTACTTGTGTTACATATTTAATAGACTAACCATGATAAATAGAAAAGTATCTGGAAGCAATCCTTTTAATGTTAGCTGGTTTAAAGGATAGCCCTTCTAAACCCATATGGTATATACTTTTCCATATGGTAAGAAAACTCAACTTTTTTTTTTTCTCTACAGGAATCCAACTCTCGAAGGATATCAAAAATGGAATTTTCTTATACAACCTACCTGTTCAAATTAGCATACAATCATTTCAGCCTTTCTAAATAAAACTTTTTGTTTTTTTAAACCTTCACTGATTCCTGTGTTTGAGTGGGTCTAGCTGGACAGAAGGAGATAATCCCAGAAAGATTGTTACTGGCTTTACCCTGTTTAAGCTTGGCAGTTTGCCTACTGCTGAACTGTCTAACCCAGGGAAGCATTCAGGGAGCCTCCTTGCACCTTTAAGGAGTTTTCCCTTCTCTCTGTACTTAGCTGAGGAGTTCTGTATGAAAGTTTGCTGGGTTTGGGTGACCCTTTAACCTTTAGCTGTGCCCTAAAACTTTACTAGACTTTTCTCAATAAGATACGTTTTGTGGGCTTCCCTGGTGGCGCAGTGGTTGAGAGTCTGCCTGCCAATGCAGGGGACACGGGTTCGAGCCCTGGCCTGGGAAGATCCCACATGCTGCGGAGCAACTGGGTCCGTGAGCCACAACTACTGAGCCTGCGCGTCTGGAGCCTGTGCTCCGCAACGAGAGAGGCCGCGATAGTGAGAGGCCCGCGCACCGCGATGAAGAGTGGCCCCCGCTCGCCGCAAATAGAGAAAGCCCTCGCACAGAAATGAAGACCCAACAGAGCCAAAAATTAAATAAATAAATAAATTTAAAAAGAACATTAATATTCTCATTACCAGGGCCTAAGTTGTCAGGACTACTCATGAGTCCTCATTCATGCAGTATTTACACTTAGTTGGTCAAACTTGATAGTCGAACACTCAACATATCTCCTTAGTTTGTAAAAAAAAAAAAAAAAAAAAGTTTTGTGTCAGGAATATAGTAAAGTAAAAGGCGATTTAACTGAAAGAAAGTGCATTTTTGCTAATTAAATGGTAGCCATACAGTAATAAGAGTGGTCAACACAGTAATCAGCCACAGAATGAAAGGGTTGGTCCAAGTAAGAGAAGGCACACCCAGGAACCCTGGGGAGGCACCTGTATTTAAAGGTGGGAGGAACAGCAGAGGACAAACCCAGAACGAGGCACTGCAAGCAGTAAGAGAGCCTGCAGTGCTGACCTGTAAACCCCAGGGAAGCGAGCACCATGGGAGTGTTTGGTAGGTAATGAAGCCTTCTGCAAGCAATACTTTCACCATGTGGCAAATAAGGAATTCAAATTAAGGCCCAGTTACTTAAGCTAAGAGATGAAAGAAATGAGACTGGGACAATCTGGAGAAATGGGGGAGAGCTCCAAAATGAGGGAATCCCTCATAGTCCTTCCACACAGTGATGACTCAGTCTGTGATATTTCTAGCCTGGACTTCTCCAACCTGCCCCTGACCTGATACCAAGTCGGACATTCAGACCTTGATTCCATGTCTGCTCCTCTCCAGTCTCCCCACCTCAGTACATGTCAACAGTGCCAACATGCTGCTCCATCCCCAACCTAGCAGTGTACTTACTGGGAGAGCCAAGGCCCTGCCCTTGCCTTTGCTGACTGATGTTTGGTTACATTCTAGAGGAAGAGGAGGAGGCAGAATGAGAGCCAACAAACAAGATTATTTGAAATAGAGTGGTTCTCAACCAGGGGTGATTTTGCCCCCTGGGGAACATTAAAAAATGTCTGGAGACACTTCTGGTTGTCACAATTTTTTGTGGGGGGTGGTGGGTGGGCTATGCTACTGCTATCTAGTGGGTAGAGGCCAAGGATGCTGCTGAACACCCTACAATGCATAGGACAGCTCCCCAACTCCCCACACAAAATGTCAATAGTGCTGAGGTTTCAGGCACCCTGAGATAATAAATGCCGACAAAGAAGAGGAATCGGGCTTCCCTGGTGGCACAGTGGTTTAAGAATCCGCCTGCCAATGCAGGGGACACGGGTTCGAGCCCTGGTCCGGGAAGATCCCACATGCCGCGGAGCAACTAAGCCCGTGAGCCTAGAGCCCGTGCTCTGCAACAAGAGAAGCCACCACAATGAGAAGCCTGCGCACCGCAACGAAGAGTAGTCCCTGCTCGCCGCAACTAGAGAAAGCCCGTGCGCAGCAACGAAGACCCAACGCAGCCAAAAAAAAAAAGCTTGAACCCTGGTTGGGGAGCTATGATCCCACATGCCTCGCGGCCAAAAAACCAAAACATAAAACAAGCAATATTGTAACAAATTCAATAAAGACTTTGAAAAACAGCCCACATCAAAAAAATCTTTTTTAAATTTATTTCTTTTTTGCTGCATTAGGTGTTAATTGCTGCACGCGGCCTTCTCTAGTTGCGGCGAGCTGGGGCTACTCTTCGTTGTGATGAGGTGGCTTCTCTTGTTGCGGAGCACGGGCTCTAGGCACGCGGGCTTCAGTAGTTGTGGCATGCGGGCTCAGTAGTTGTGTCTCGGGCTCTAGAGCTCAGGCTCAGTAGTTGTGGCTCACGGGCTTAGTTGCTCCCCGGCATGTGGGATCTTCCCGGACCAGGGCTCGAACCCTTGTCCCCTGCATTGGCAGGCGGATTCTTAACCACTGTGCCACCAGGGAAGTCCACGTCAAAAAAATCTTAAAAAAAAAAATGACATCACCTAACCTGCTGTGCCTCAGTTTCTCCATCTGTAAAAGAGGGAAGATGATAGTACTACTTATTAATGTTGTTAATACATATAAAGCACCTGGAATCATGCATGACATGAAACCATAGACTAGTCAGGCTGGGAATCAGTCATCACCAGGTGATGGATGGGAGGGAAAGCCAGGGCACGGGATAAGATCATTTCAGCAGAGAGTGTAAATAGGAGTAGAAATTTTGAATTCCTAGGAGCCAGGAAGCTAATACAAATCAGCAAAGAGGGTAGGGATGGTGGTCAAGAGGACAGCTGGTCCCTCTTTTCTGGCCCGACTCCAACCTAGAGTTGCCACAAGGGGATGTAGGCCCAGAGCAGCCAGTCTTAAGTCGTGCAGCCGAGGCTATCTCTCTGACAGCCCTTGGACGGGCCTGCCCACAGGGCCTTCCAAGACCTCCAGATCCTGTTCCTCCACTTGATGTGGCCTCTTTTTAGGTGTTTGGATGCCTTCAGACAGGTCCTCCTATCTTTTTTGGGCTGTGGTTGTTAACTTGTAGATTAGTGAACAGGCTTTAGGGTGCTCTAAGAATCTCCTCGGAAATTGTATGCAAAATTGTATAAGGCAACTATGCATTTATTTGGGAAAAGCTTCAACAGATTCTCAGAAGGGTTGGGTGATGCAATAAAAATTAAACACCTCTTCAGACTGACTAAGCATTTCTTCAACCTGCTTCATATTATGTTGGTTTTTAAGTTTATAACATCTTCCTCTCAAGAACACCAAAAAAAAGTCTAAAATTGTTCAATTAATTTATAAATATGGGTGACTTCCCTGTCAGTCCAGTGGTTAAGACTCCGAGCTTCCACTGTAGGTGTGGCCAAAAAAAAAAAAAAAAAAGAGTTAAAAGGGGGTTGTAAATTGGGGAGAGTTGTTGTTATAAACCTTTGAACACTACTTGACAATTTATACCATTTTCATGAAAATAAAACATTAACTTACAAAATTTAAATGTACCCACATGGAAAGAATATTCCCTTGGCCTTGCTTTGCTTGTTTTCAAAGCCAGGGACTCGCTGTGACTTCTTCCACTTCTCTCCATCTCTGCCACCACAGCCACCCCATCCCCACTCCCTAAGCCACTTTCATCTCTTGCCTGGAGGATCACAGGAGCCTTCTCTCTCACTTTTCCCCAGTAAACCTTAAACATCATGAAGGCAAGGTCCATGTCTGATTTTGCTCATCATTGTAAAGTATCTGCTCAAAAAGCATAAACAAATGGACAAATGGCCTCCCAGTGAATAAATAGATCTCCAAGTTCCTGTGGAGTCCTCACTATCAGCCTCCTGTACCCACGCAGCAAGAGGCGGGGGTCGCAGTAGATGAGAGTGACAGAGCTCTCCTCACTTGCCTTTGCTTCAGAGGAGGACCTGACAGCTGAGACCCAACAGGGAAAAGTCCGCCAAGAGATCTGTGCGCTCAGGATGCTTGGCTGCAGCCTGCCTGGACAGACTGAAGCCTGCTCCACCAGGGGGCCATGGCCTGCCCCAGGTTGGGTCCTGCAGAATTTAGAGAAGGTTGGGATTGAAAGAAATTGAATTTTGCTTTTGCTTCTGTATTAGTTTTTTGTTTTGTTTTGTTTTTTGTTTTTATTGCTGCTGTAACAAGTTACCACAAACTTGATGGCTTAAAACAAAAAAATATATTATCTTACAGTTTTGGAGGTCAGAAGTCCTAAATGGGTCTCAATAGGCTAAAATCAAGGTGTGTTAATAGGGCTGCATTTCTTTCTGGAGGCTCCAAGGGAGAATGTTTTCCTGCCTTTTCTAGCTTCTAGAGGCCACCCCATTCCTTGACTGATGACTCCCTTCCATCTTCAAAGCCAGTGATGGCTCATCAAATCATCACTCTGACACTGAGTCTCCTGTCTCCCTCTGTGATCTTTGTGATTACGTACATGGAGCCCACCAGATAATCCAGAATGATCTCTCCTTCTCAAAACTCTTAATGTAATCGTATCTGCAAAGTACACTTTGCCTGCCATGTAAAGTAACATAATGAGAGGTTCTACGAATTAGGACATGGGCATGTAGGGGCATTAATCTGCCTACCACATCCCCTTAATTTGGCCCCTCCCTGGAGATCCTGGATTTATTTTGGGAGTTTGTAGAAACTGCTTCTGTTTATTCACAGGGACACATTGTAAGAAACCATATTCTCTAAAATCATGGATTATCAGACTTTGCTAGTTGAAATCATATCAGTGAGAATAGAACATCCCACTCTTGCCTGAAGGACCTCAGCCAGGCCGGTCACTTTGACACAGAAACAGCTGTAGTGCTCAGTTAAGGAGGTTTCAAACAGAACGTTCCGCGTTCAGATTAACACAGTTTCCAAGAAAACAGGACTTCAAGTCCCGTTCTCAGCCAGAGTCTGACATTAATCCCTTTCATACAGCTGGGCTTTGCTGTGAGCCTCTAAAGTACCGCTTCTTTTAAATTTGACCTACATTGCCTCACCCCTACTCCCACCGCAGGTTCCTGGGTTTATGAATCAAGCGGCTCCGAAACGTCTTTCTCAGGCCATCTTTTCTCCGCTGTGGGGCCGACGGTGGGTGATGGATGGTACAAAGGGCAAGAGGTAAGTGGGGTGGGGGTGGATGTTACAAGCCGGGGAGGCGGGAGGGCAGAAGGGAGCCGGGAGCCCCAGGATGAGAGGGGAACACAGGCTATAAGCCAACTTCCACTGTCACCACGTTGCCGAGAGCAACGTGTCCTCAGTTCTCACAACCACCGCTTAAGTGCGGGTTATTATTCCTCCATTTAAAAGAGGAGAAGACGGGAGCCTAAGCAACATGCCTCGAGTCATCAAATCAGGAACTGGCAAGCGTGGATTCCAACTCGGTTCTTTGAACTCCGGTCTGTGCTCAGGAACCGCGGCCTTTCCAAGTAAATGTCCGGGAGAAGGGCCCCGCCCTGCATCTTCTTCCACAGACTATCGACCACCACCGCCCTGCCGCCCCAGGGAGCGCCTAAAAGCCTTAAGGCTGGAGACGGACGCCACAGTCTCTGAGCAAAGGGACGACGCGGCCATTGAAACCACGTCTAGTCATGTGGACCAATCCCCAGAAAGTGAAAGAGCAGAAGGGCGGGTTTACGCAAAACACAGAGCTTGAGCAGGAAGGCTAAACAGTAAAAACCTTATTTAAGGTCTATTTCCAAAAATTTAGTTATTATTATGAAGCAAAAATAATGAAGAATTGGTTTTAAGCAAGATTACACATTAAGAAAAGTCTAATGGTTACACCATAAAAGTCACCACAACCGTAAAAGCTATAGCAAGAGTAAGGCTGGCCGGCAGCGAAAGTTACCGGTATCGCTTCTCGGCCTTTTGGCTAAGATCAAGTGTAGTATCTGTTCTTATCAGTTTAATATCTGATACGTCCTCTATCCGAGGACAATATATTAAATGGATTTTTGGAACTAGGAGATGGAATAGGAGCTTGCTCCGTCCACTCCACGCATCGACCTGGTATTGCAGTACTTCCAGGAACGGTGCACCCCCCTTTGGGGGAACATTTTGGTAAACAAAAATAAGAATACAGTATTTCAGATTTTCGGTTGTATAAATACATAGTGTTAAGCTTTTGTGGGGGTAACTTGTTTCAGTAAACGATGAAGAAGAACGTATGTAAATTGGAGTTTTTCTTTATTTGCAATGTGTATCGCGTAGTTTTATGTACTGTATGTTCCTAAGCTGTGTTTCTTTATAGGACCGGATATTCTTTTGCTAGTTTTATCTATTAGCGGGGGGTGAAGAACAAACACATGATTTTTACTTTTAATTTTCTCATTTCTGGTTTCGTTCGGTTTTCTTATTTGTGAAAACTTTTTCTAGTGGCGGCAAGGGAGCGTTTCACTATCGTCGTCTGTCTCGATGCGGAGCACGGGTTCCGCAGGCTCACTAGTTATGGCTAATTGCTTCTGAGATGCGGGATGTTCCCACACCCAGCCTCCAACCTGTGTCCCCTGCATTAACAAACAGATGGTCCATGATACCGTTTCAAGTTTCCACAGTGGAAGCGCTGAAGTTTCCACGAAATATGGGGAAAAACTAGCTGGATGTTATGAGCTCTGACAGTTCCAGGGTTTTTGTTTTTTTTGGAGATTTCTAGGTTTCTGTTTACAGTGCCATTAAAAGAATCTTAGTATCACAGAAAACCCGCGTGGTCCCACCGAACCAGAAGAACCATTATGTTCCTCGTTTAAATGATGTTCTCAGGGCTTCAGTGGTTCTAGTGGTAAAAATCCACGTGGTACTGCAGCTGACACGGGTTTGAGTCTTAATCCCCTTCGATCTGTGGTAGCCCGTAAGTACTCTATTTCAACGCCGCAACTATTGAATCTCGTCGCCTAAGAGTTCGTGCTCAATAGCAAGAACAACTACCGTGATGAGGAAGCCGCGTACCACCATCGCAACAAGAAGTAATTCTCGCTCGCCGTCCGCGTGCAGAAACAGAGACGCAACGCAATCAAAAATAAATGAAGTAAGGTGTATAAAAAGTCTTCAGAAAGAATAGTGCCCTGGTAAGCTCAAGAGAGAGTGGAGAAGTCAGAGGACCGACGTCTGGTCTGGACTGAGCTAGATTGAGAGTGTCGTTTCCTCATTAACACGAAGTCAAGAGCACTGGGGGAGTGTTACTCGGTGAAGTCCTACCGCCACTTCTGCACCGGAGTGGAAAATCAAGCTAGCTTCTCTCTTGAGGATTCAAATCGGCCCGGCGAGAGTGGGTTGCTTTATTTTTACTGACGTAGTTTAAAACAAAGATTTCCGAGAAGCTTTGATTTCTTGGAACAACAGTTCTCAATAAGTCATTCAAGGAAGGGGGTAGTTCTGATTTTTTTTTTTTGTTGTTATATTTTAAAAATTGCGTCTTGTTCTTAGTACTGTTAATTCTGCAGCTTTTTTTTTTTTTTAACTGTGAGTGGTGATTTTTAGGATCACCAAACCTCAACGTGAAGAAGAATAATGCCCCACCTTACTTATCCAAAAGGAAATACGTAAGATGGTTTCATTTTCCCCAACTTAATTCGTGTTGTCTTTTCGTTCTTTAATTTTTCTTTTACGCTGCTTCGGGTCTTCATTGCTGCACGCGGGCTTTCACCCGTTGCTGCGAGCGGTAACTACTCTTCGCTGTGGTGCGTGGCCTTCGCGTTGCGCTGGTTTCTCTTGCTGCTGAGCACCGGCTCTAGGCGGCGGACTTAGGTAGTGGTTGCACGCGGGCTCTAGAGCGCAGGCTCAGTAATTGTTGGACACGGGCTTAGTCGCTCCACAGCCTGTGTGAATTTTCCCGGAGTAGGGTTCAAACCTGTGTCCCCTGCGTTGGCAGGCGGCTGCTTGATTACTGCGCCACCAGGGAAGTCCCCGTTTTCTCTTTTCATACTCGAAGTTGAAGCCCTGCGCTGCACTAGCGTTTCAATCGTTTCTGAAATGGTCTCTTACCTTGTCTGGTGCAGGAAACATGATGCTTTGGGGTAGGGAAACGGGCTACGGCTGACTGGACCCGGCACCGCGGTTCAGTTAGGATGCGTTTCACTCGAAGCGTAAAATGGTCAAGTTACTGTTTAGATCTCCACCAGTAAGTATCTCCAGGTTTCATTCTCGTAAAAGCGAAACCAACTGGCGCGGAAGGGATTTTTTTTCACTCTTGCGGCTCTTTAAACTCCCAAAAACAGCGTTCCACTCGATCGGACTCCGCGCGCGGGCTGGTGACGCAGCTGCTGCGCCGGAAGTGCGAGCCGTGGGCTCCGGGACTCAGCTATGGCCGCTGCGGCAGCACGCTGGAACCATGTGTGGGTCGGCACCGATACCGGCATCCTGAAAGGTGGGTGGCGGGGCCGGGCTTCGGGAACCAGGGGGGTCGCCGTTTGGGGACATGGCGCGACTAACGTCCGTGTCCCACAGGCGTGAACCTTCAGCGCAAACAAGCGGCGAACTTCACGCCGTCGGGCCAGCCGCGGCGCGAGGAGGCGGTGAGCGCCCTGTGTTGGGGCGCGGGCGGCGAGACTCAGGTGAGCGGCCGCTGGCAGCCGGAGCGGGGGGTCTCGCGCGCGGCCGCCTCACTCTCCTCGCCATCCTGCCCTCCTCTGCCCGCAGATCCTGGTGGGCTGTGCGGATGGGACAGTGAAGCACTTCAGCACCGAGGAGGGCAGGTTCCAGGGTCAGAGGCACTGCCCCGGAGGGGAGGGCATGTTCCGAGGCCTCGCCCAGGTCGACGGGTAAGACCGAGAGCCCCTTGCTGAAACGCTCAGGTCGTAGGGAGAGCATTGAGGTTCCCGTAGGATGGCCGAATAATGGCGATCAACCTTGAGGTGACACGGGCCTGGTCTGTGTGACAGGGACCTTTGTCCTGCCTAAGTGCGTTCATTCCTATAACAAACATTAACTGAACACCTACTGGGTTGTATATAGTCATTGGGGGAAACGCAAGGGCTTCAGGTCAACCAGACACAGTACCTGCCTTCATAGAGTTTGCATCCGCCAGGGTTTTTCTTTTGGCTCCATAACATTTTGGATGACCCTGAGCAAGTCATTTAATAGTTTCGAGTATGTTTTTCAGTGGGGGCTAACAACCACCAACAAGGCGGTGAAGCTCCCAAAGTAAAAGATAGGAAAGTGCTAGGTTGCAGGCCTAGCTTTCTTCCGAAGATGAAGAGAGAGGCTGTGAGCAGGCTGTGTAGGTTTGGTGATGTTAATCCTGACGGGTGAGGTGTAGAAGGCTCTGTGGGGGTGAGAAGTTTGAACTGGCCCTTGAAGCATGGGTAAAATTTTGAAATGTGGAGAAAAGAATAAGGGCATTCTAGAAAGAAGCTCCTGCCTGAGCAGAGGCCAAGGATTGGTGTGAGGCTACAGGGTACATCACAAGGAAGATAAATAGCATTTGAGAGTTGAAGCTGAGGAAACGTTTTTCCTTTTTTTGTTTTTCTTTTTTATTATTTGTGAGGAAGCATTTTAATATGAGATAGGCGAGGTAGGTTGGGATTAAAGGTAAAGGGCTTTAAGTGCCAGGCCGAGAGATCTGCACTTCTGTAGGTGGTGGGGAGTTACTGGTTTTTGAGCAGGAAATGCTGTGGTCAGAGCTATGAGCCTGCAGGAATGTGGAGGATGGATTGAAGAGAGGGCTGTTGGGAGACTGTTGCCACAGCCCAGGCAAGCCCAGAGCCTGAACCGAGTTGAGAAGGGTGGGCAGATATGAGAAAGAGTATGGGCTTGAACTGTACAGATCCTGGGACTTGCTTGGGCTTCATGGGACGCATACTCTGAGGGAGAGATTGGAAGCCGGAACAGGGAACTTGAGAGAAGAAGCTGGTGTTTGATTTTGGCCAAACACTAAATCCAGAACAGTCCCCTTTCAATCCTTTCAGAGCTACTAATCTTGACCTCTGGTGACTGACTCAAGGTTCAGAAAGACCAGCAGGGCCAGGTGCCCCAGATGTAGCTGTGGAATAGCAAAGGCTCTCTGCTTTGGAGTATCAGACTTGATTTCCAGCTCTGGTTCTGACATTTATAGCTGAGTGGCAAATCTTTTAATTTCTCAGAGCTTCAGTTTCCTCACTTATGAGGCTGGTAAACCCTTACCTTGTTGAGGAAATTAAATAACAGCCATCAAGCCCTGCCCAGACCCGAGTAACCTAGAGGCTTCCTTAGGAACAGGACTGGTATGGGACCTCCCTGGTGGCGCAGTGGATAGGACTTGACGCTCCGAGTGCAGGAGGCCGGGGTTCAATCCCTGGTCGGGGAGCTAGATCCCATGTGCATGCCTCAACTGGGAGTTCACATGCCGCAACTAAAGAGCCTGTGGACTGCAACTAAGGAGCCCGCCTGCTGCAACTAAGACCCGGGGCAACCAAATAAATAAATATATATATATATATATATATTTTTTTTTTTTAATAAATTTATTTATTTATTTATTTTTGGCTGTGTTGGGTCTTCATTTCTGTGCGAGGGCTTTCTGCAGTTTCGGCGAGTGGGGGCCACTCTTCATCGCAGTGTGCGGGCCTCTCACTGTCGTGGCCTCTCCCGTTGCTGTACCGGCTCCAGACGCGCAGGCTCAGTAGTTGTGGCTCACGGACCCAGTTGCTCCGTGGCATGTGGGATCTTCCCAGACCAGGGCTCGAACCCGTGTCCCCTGCATTGGCAGGCAGATTCTTAACCACTGCACCACCAGGGAAGCCCAATAAATATTTTTTAAAAAAGGAACAGGGCTGGTAGGAGGGAGTCTAGTTCATATGAATTTAGGGGTGGGCCGACTGAGGCCAGAGAACAACCCCGCTCCTTTTTTTAACCCTAACTCTATCCTCCCTTTGCCAGCAGCACCCTCATCACATGTGTGGATTCTGGGATTCTTCGAGTCTGGCATGACAATGACAAGGAGGCATCCTCTGACCCTGTGAGGTTCCCCTGTCCTGATCCTGATGGTTGGGGAAGGTGGTGCCCAGGGTAGGAGCCAACTGAAGGCTTTGCGGGAGGAGGAGTAAGGATCTGGAACCGACTCTCATCTCCCCTCTCATCTTCCATTGTTTTCAGCTCTTGGAACTGAGGGTGGGCCCTGGGGTGTGTAGGATGCGCCAAGACCCAGCGCGCCCCCACATTGTTGCCACAGGTGGGAAGGAGAATGCTCTGAAGGTGTGGGACCTGCAGGGCTCTGAGGAGCCTGTGTTCAGGGCCAAGAACGTGAGTGATGGGGGGCAGGGAGGGGCTGGTTCCGAGGTCCAGGGAGTCTGAGGCCACTGACTATGTCAGAGACCAGCTGGGCTTTAGGGGATAATGATAGAAGGCAGGAGGAGGGGGCACACTGAGCCCTTCACAACCCTGTCCCCCGTCTACCCACCCTACCAGGTACGGAATGATTGGCTCGACCTGCGGGTTCCCATCTGGGACCAGGACATACAGTTCCTCCCTGAGTCACAGAAGCTCGTCACCTGTACAGGGTACCACCAGGTGAGGCACCACCCCACCCCTATCTCTTTCTGGGCTTAAGCAGCCTCCTGGAGAAACAGCCTTGCTGTGCAGGCTCGGTCCCCACCATTCGGCACAGCCACCCTGCTTGCCATCCTTCTTCCATCCCTGAGCTCCCAGAAGAGGGACGACTTCCCCCGTCTGTTCCAGCCCAATGGCTGAGCCGGTGACCTTCTCTTACTACATTCTAGGAAGGAGCTCCCTGAACTGTCATTCTTCCTTTAACTCCCACCTGGAAGAGAAAAGAAGGGAGTGTCCCCTTCATAGTAGAATCACATGGTTCAGGTGTCATGAGAAGACGTGGGCTGGGTATCAAGAGAACTGAGTTCTGGTCCTGATGCAGCCTCTGATTTGCTTTCGGACCCAAGCCTGACCCTCTACTAACTGGCCTCAGCTCCTCAGCTTTACGGGAAAGGTCCACATGGGGATCTTTTCAATGGGTCTCTCTCTCTCTCTCTTTTTTTGACTGCCCTGCGCTGCATGCGGGATCTTAATTCCCCGACCAGGGATCAAACCCGTGCCCCCTACAGTGGAAGCACGGAGTCCTAACCACTGGACTGCCAGGGAATTCCCAGCTGGTCTTTTTTTTTTTTTTTTTTTTTTAATTAATTTATTTATTTTGGGGTGTGTTGGGTCTTTGTTTCTGTGCGAGGGCTTTCTCTAGTTGCGGCAAATGGGGGCCACTCTTCATCGCGGTGCACGGGCCTCTCACTGTCGCGGCCTTTCTTGTTGCGGAGCACAGGCTCCAGACGCGCAGGCTCAGTAGTTGTGGCTCACGGGCCCAGTTGCTCCATGGCATGTGGGATCTTCCCAGACCAGGGCTCGAACCCGTGTCCCCTGCATTGGCAGGCAGATTCTCAACCACTGCGCCACCAGGGAAGCCCCCAGCTGGTCTTATTTGAAGTTCTAAGACCCAGGCAGGCCTGGGTGGCTGTATTTGCCCTGTTTCCTTTGCTCCTGCATATTGAAGTCTGCTATTGGTGATACACCTCTGCTCAGAACACATATGAGGGCTTCCTGTCTCCTCCCTGTTCAGACTTAACGTCTTTCTCTGCTTGAAATTCAGCAACTCTGACAGTTGGACTGACTTGCTTTTCCATCCCGAGAGGGGAGTACGGGGGGATGGAATGCTCATGCATGCAGACCATGGGAATGCTGCCGCCTCCAGGCTGGGGGACCTCTCTCCTCAGCCCTGTATGTTCATGCTCCTTAGCAGCTGTCTCTCCTCTACCCCCCAACACACAGAGAAGAGGGGTGCATTTCAAATGAGAGTTTCTCTGAAAGAGTGGGTTGTCAACAAAGCAGTGTATGAGGAGGGGATGAAGATGTGGAGGAGCCAGAGGGGGTATGTGGAGTGAGGGTACTGTTGGTGATGCCTCAGTCTTCCTCCAGGTCCGTGTCTATGATCCAGCCTCCCCCCAGCGCAGGCCGGTCCTCGAGGCCACCTACGGAGAGTACCCACTGACAGCCATGACCCTCACTCCTGGGGGCAAGTGAGTGTTTAGAGGGCAAAGTGAGGGTTGGGAAGGACTCCAGGGGGCCCCTGCTGACCCCATGTGCCTCTGATCTCCTCAGTTCGGTGATTGTGGGGAACACTCATGGGCAGCTGGCAGAAATTGACCTTCGGCAGGGTGAGTGGACTAGGGAGCCTTGCGGGAGGGGAAGGGGTGGGGAGGAAGGGCAAGATTCCCTCTGACAAGGTGCAGTGGAGCTGTTGAGCCCTCTTTCAGGTGCCAGATTGCCCGGGTTCAAATCCTGGTTCTGCCAAAAGCTGTGTGACCTTAGATTACTTTGTCAATTCCCTGTGCCTTAGTTCCTTCACCTGAAAAATGGAGATATTACTGGTAATTGCCATCTCAGCGTTATGTTAAACGAGGATTAAATGTTGAAACATAAAGTGATATGAACAGTAAACACTCAATAAATGGTTGTTGGCTGGCCAGCTAGCACTGATTCCTACCGCCTTCTCTAGGGCGCCTACTGGTCTGTCTGAAGGGGCTGGCGGGCAGCGTCCGAGGGTTGCAGTGCCACCCTTCAAAGCCCCTTCTAGCCTCCTGTGGCTTGGACAGAGTCTTGAGGGTACACAGGATCCGGAATCCACGGGGCCTGGACCATAAGGTGAGAGCCTGCTGCCTCCTGTGCCCCGGATTCATGTTTCTATTTCTGCAGGCTTGGCCCATTAAGGTCCCTCATCTTTTGCAGGTTTACCTCAAATCTCAACTGAACTGCCTCCTGCTGTCAGGCAGGGATAACTGGGAGGTAAGCAGTTGGGTCTGGGAATGTGGGAGCTAAGGGCACAGGTGTGAGGACTTCCCTGTGAAGAGGAAAGGGAAGCAGCTGGAACTCAGACCTGGGACTGTCCATCCATCTGCCAAGTGTAGTCCTAGAAGAGTTACTGCCAAGGGTGAAATGGGCGCTTGGATGGACATGGTTTCCAGGAGCAGGAAGTAAAAGGGGTGGTGCCTGGAGGAATTATTCCCCTTCCCTGTGGGTCTGACTCCTAAGCTCTTCTCCCACTCACCAGGATGAACCGCAAGAGCCTCAAGAGCCCAACAAGGTGCCCTCAGAAGACACAGAGACAGATGAACTCTGGGCTTCCTTGGAGGCAGCTGCCAAGCGGAAACTCCCCGATTTGGAGCAGTCCCAAGGCGCCCTCCAAACCAGACAGAGAAAGAAGAAGCGGCCTGGGTCCACCAGCTCCTGAAGAGCTTGTGCTCACGTTGTAAATAAACAGCTTAATACGCACCACGACCCTGAGCCTTTTGTGTTGGCAGAAAGGAAAGAGTGAAGGCTGCTCCCTGAGCTGGGGTGATGGGGGGTATCTGACGTCACAAAAGCAGCGCCGGGAGTCGGCGGGCTGGCGTGGGTGGAACCGAGTGCGGAGGCCGCGCGTGGGGCCATGGGCTGCTGCCAAGGCAAGGACTTTCAGACTTCGGATGAGCAGGCCAAGGAGGCCGGGTCAGAGGAAGTTCAGGAAGGTGGGACCGGAGACACAAGGGTGCCCAGGGAGCCGGGAGTGCGGGAGGGACCACCCGGAGGTTGGACTGGGGAGGGTAGAGCTCAGCGGCCTCGCATCCTCGCAGGCAAAGAATGGGTCGATGCAGACTCGGCGGAAAACCGGAATCTCAGGTCGCACGAAAGGCTTCTGATCACTGTGCTGTGGCGGCGGCTCTCCCTGTTCAGCCGTCGGGGCTCCTCGCGGTCAAACAAGAAGCAATCAGTCCAGAATCCAAAGCAGGCGTGTACGTTCCAGGAGTGCAACCGGGAGGGGATCCAGGAGGAGCCGGAGAAGGGGTGACCCCAGCCTTGTTCTCAGTCCGCCCCAGCCTCCCTCCAGAGAATAAAGTTTCTTAACTTGTACCTGCCTGAGAGCTTCTGCCTCCAAGGCTCGCTTTGCGCGCACAGGGCGCGGGCACCACCAGTGCTGCGGGCTCTTTAAGGCTCCTCCCCCGAGGCTGGCCCAGCCCCTTGGGCCCACAGCCCCCGTTCCTTGGGGGCGGGGCCACGGTTGCGGCCTAGCCAATGGGAGAGCGGAGTTGCGCTTGCGTTTGGGTGGAGGGGCGTGTCTCTCGGGTCGCCGGGCTTGAAAAGGCGTGGCACCGCCCTCTCGTCTCCGGGGGTGGGGTTACGTGTGGGTGACGTGGCGGCTTCTAGTCTTTGGTCGGGTTTCGGCGGCTTCGGTTCCCGGGGAGAAGGCGGTGACGACCCGAGGGATTGTGGCGGTGGCGGTGGCGGCGGCGGCGCCAGGCGGCAGAGAGGAGGTAGGACACGCTCTAAGAGGAGTCTGACCGCAGTGTCTGCTCTGGACAGTTCTTTCCGGGGACGGCGCGGGCTGGGGGGAAGGGAACCAGGGGCAAGCGGGCAAGTCCTGCCGGCCCGGCTCGAAGTGAGCGAATACGTCGCCGTCCAATCAGGAAAGCCCCTGTTGAGAAAGACGTCGGCCTTAGCTAATCAGTGGTTGCAGTCCTCCAGACGGTGGGACTTAGGCGAATCGAGGGTGGTACTTCCTGCTTCTAATAAACACCTAGAGATTTCCCCCCTCCGCCCACCGAAGTGTGTCCCTCTCAGGAGGTCCGTCACCGTTTCTCCCTGACGAGTCGGAGGAACCCGTGGATACGAGAGGGCCCAGTTAGGGCCTAGGGCAGTTGCACGGGCCGGGCTGGAGCTTCGGAGCCACAGGACCTGGCTCTGGCCCTGCCTCTACTTCAGGGCCCGGCCCGCGCTCTGGCCGCCAGAACCAAGTTGGGAGAAGAGTCTGAGGAGCGGGACGGCTTGGGCCAGAGAAGAAGCGGGGTCCTGCCCGCTGCGGTTCGGCCCCAGGATCTGCGGGAGGCTTCGGGCGCGAAAGTCCGTGCCAAGTGCAGAGGGGCCCCGAGGATCTGCTGGTTGGGGGGGATTTGTGGGGAAGGAGGCTGCCTGGGGAATGACACTCTCCCCTCCACCACAGTCCAAGGTTATGCGTCTCAATGATCCCGCGGAAACGCTACGGATCTAAGAACACGGATCAGGGTGTCTACCTGGGTCTCTCAAAGACACAGGTCCTGTCCCCTGCAACTGCTGGCAGTAGCAGCAGCGACATCGCCCCTCTGCCCCCCCCAGTGGCCCTGGTCCCTCCCCCTCCCGACACCATGTCCTGCCGGGATCGGACCCAGGAGTTCCTGTCTGCCTGCAAGTCCCTGCAGAGCCGTCAGGTAAGGACCTGGAGTGGGAAAGGCAAGAGCGACTCTTACTCAGACCTGGGAGAGGCGGTGCTCTAGCACCGTTGTTTGAAGTAATTCTTGGGGAAGCCCGATGGAGAACTGGTCCATCTTGGGGAGGGTGGTAGGATCTACCAAGCAACAGAGAAGATGTGGGCTAGCTAATCTAGAGGCAAGGATCTAGGCTTTTTTTTATTATTATTAAATCAGGAATTCCCTGAGCGTAGGGTTGGTATTCCGGAAGGAATATCTCAGGGCAGGAGGTGGCTGCAAGTATATTTGGTTTGGATAAGAAACAGGTTCTCGAAAGAGCTTTTAGCTCAGAGACAAGCCCTTTGAATTCTAGTTCCAGTATAATTTTACCACGTTTGCTCTGTGACAACACAGAAGTTAATCTAGTTGGACCCCAGGTTTTGTATCTGTAAAATGAAGGAAGGTTTCTAAATAAGTAGTTCTAATCAAAACCACTTTGGAGTGCTTTTTTAAAAATTAGATTTGTCTTGGTCCAGACTTTCTGAATCCAAGTGGAACCTGAATAAATGTAATTTAAAATATTTTTACTGGTCAGCTCTTGTTAGCTGCTCTTCTGTACGATCTCCATGAGTTTTAAGTTTATCCTCTCTGATTCCCGGATTGGAGGAATAGAATGGTAATACTAGTTACCATTTATTTAGTGCTTAGAATGGACCTGGTATTTGGCTAAAATAACTTACAACCCTTAGGGTTTTTTATTTTAATTTTTTTAAATTTATATATTTATTTTATTATTTGTTTTTGGCTGCGTTGGGTCTTAGTTGCGGCATGCGACTCTTAGTTGCAGCATGTGGGATCTAGTTCCCTGACCAGGGATCGAACCCCGGCCCCCTGCACTGGGAGCGCTGAGTCTTATCCACTGGACTACCAGGGAAGTCCCAACCCTTAGGTTTTTTAATCTTAGCAAGAACAAGAGGTGTGTGGATTGTCTTCATTTTACAGAAGAGGAAGTAGAGATTCAGAATGGTTTAAGCAACTTGCCCCAAACCCCCCATGTAGTAAGAGGTGGCACCTAGATTTGAACCCAGGTCTACCTGTATGGACCGTCTGGTGGAGGATGCCGCTAGTGTTAGAGGGTGAGTTTAGTAGACACCTGAGGAACAGTGAAAGCTGGAAATGGGGAGGGAAAACTAAAGTTTTACCTCTTGACGTTGCTTTTCAGAATGGAATCCAGACAAACAAGCCAGCTCTGCGTGCTGTCCGGCAGCGCAGTGAATTCACCCTCATGGCCAAGTGAGTTGAGAGAAGTTATGTGGTGGGATGACCAGTGTCTGAGGAGAGGTAGCCTTGCCTGTGGTGACCTTGGCCGTGAGGACTGGGATTGGTTGTGCTGGTGCTAATGTGGGAAAGGCCCTCTCCTTCCCTTCCCGCAGTGTTCCCATTAATGCTCGTTTGCAGGCGCATTGGGAAAGACCTCAGCAACACATTTGCCAAGCTGGAGAAGCTGACAATCTGTGAGTGTTCCCGGGGCCTTTCAGAACTGGGGCAGTGAACCCGGGAGGGCGGAGGAACCATACTTCCTGAGCCTGGTCTTCGACCTCACCTGTCGTGGCTTCTTGTTTGTCTCTGCAGTGGCAAAGCGCAAGTCCCTCTTTGATGATAAAGCAGTGGAAATTGAGGAGCTAACGTATATTATCAAACAGGTGAGCGACTAGCAATCGGGAGAGCCCAGCATTTCAATTGGATCACTTCCATCATTTTCCCTTGCTCTAAAGTCCCAGAGAAAAGTTTCTAGAGCCAGCCCCAAACATCCCACTCATCCATTGTGTCAGTGATCATCTACTGTGTACAAAGCACCGCGCTGGGCACTTGCCACACAAACATTACGAGGCAAGATACCTGCCTTCGAGGGCTTATTGTCTAGAAGAGGTATCCAGCCCCATAAACTCACACTTACAATGAATAGGAGGCAAGTGGTACAGAAAAGATCTTATGAAAAGATGAATGAGATAGTCTGGGGACACTGGGAAAGATTTTATTGAGGATGTGACATCTGAGCTGGTTTCAAGGCTTGTGGAGAAGCAGTGGAAGAACATGCCAGACAAAGGAAACAGTGTGTGCAGAGGCATGTCTTATAAAAGGGAAAGTTTAAGTTTTTGCTCAGATATCACCTGCCCAGGGAGGCCTGCTGTCACCATGCTGTTTAATACCCCAGCGCCCCGAACTCTCATCTCCCTTATGTTGCTCTAGTTTCTTTTTTATAGCACTTGTTACATTCTAATGGTCTCTATAATTAACTTATGTTTGTTTGTTTCCTCCCACTTACCTCATCTTCCTCAAAAAAGGAAAAAAAAAGTGCTAATGCCATAAGAGCAGAGATTTTTCTTTCTGTTTGTTCATGGATGTATCCCAGATGCCTGTAACAGTGTCTGGCGTGTATTAGGTACTCAGTATTTGTTGATCGAATGAGTGATTGGCAGCAGATGAGGCTGAAAAGGTAGACTGGTAGCTATCTGTGAAGATCATCATGGGGGCTTGCTAAGGAGTGTGGAATCACTCTGAAGTGTGTGGGCTGCAAAGACGATTAGAACCTGGATTCCAATTTTGTCTGCAAGACCCTAGTATAGCAGTTCTAACAGTGTTATTTGTTTCTTTCCTGGAACAATGTAATAAGAATAAAATGAGAAACTGAATGACCATGGGGGAAAAAGGAACACCCTGGAGCACGAACGGTCAGAGAGGCTAGGCTTGTGCAGTCCTCCAGTATGAAGATGATTACGGCAGAGGCCAAAGGGCAGACACATTCTGGAGATGCTGTGCTGAGTAGAAAAGAGAGGGTTCCGTTAACTACTGGGGCATCATTGCATAGGCATTTAAGAACCAGTGACTGGATTTAGACAGACTTCAAATCCCAGGCTCACCAATTATGGTGTGCCCTTGGGTAAGCTACCTAACTACTCTGAGCTTCAGTTCACTTATAAATAAAAAGGGCATAATAACAGTACCCACCTCACAGGGTTGTTATGAGGATTTATTAGTTTATTTTTTCAATCACTCACGTTATTGAGTGACTTTGGCTGCCTGGTTCTGGGGCTTCAGCAGTGAACAAGACAAATGCAGTCCCTGCCCTTGGGAACTTCCTTGCTGAATGGGTGAACCAGACACTATACAAGCAGACAGAAGAGACAGTTTCAGGTAGTGGCACATCCTATTAAAGAAATGAGGTGAGTGAGTTCCTCAGGGTAGGGGCCTACTTTATATGGGGTGATCTAGGATGGTTTGGCTGAGGAAGGGACACGGAGACCTGAATGGTAAGGAGAAAGTTGGTCATCCAAAGATCTGACGGGGGCACATTCCAGAAAGTGGGACTAGCAAAGGGAAAGGCCCCGAGGCCTGGGCAACCTTGATGTGAAAGGCTGTGAAACAGGCCAGCGTGGCTGCAGCACAGGCAGTGAGAAGGAGGGCTTTGGGGGGGTGAGGTCAGAGGAGTGAGTGGGGCGAGACCACATAGCCCGTGTAAGCTAGGTAAGGAATTTGGATCGTGTACTAAGTTTAGTGGGAAGCTCTTGGAAGATTTTGAAGCAGGGAAATGACATGCACTATTTTTGGTTTAGAAGATCACTCTGGTTGTTGTGTAGAAAGTGGATTGTAGGGGGCAAATTCTAAAAGGAAGATCACTTAGGAGGCTCTGGGCAATTTTTAGAGAGAGGACAGTTTGGACTAGGGTGGCTCTGTTAGAGAAGGAGATGAGTGGACACATTCAGAGTATATGTTGGAATCAGCTGGGTTCTTTGTGGATTAAGGGAAGGAGAGAGGAATTGAGGATGATTTCTTAAGGTTTTTTTCTGAGCAACTGGTGAGCGGTGGTGCCATTTACCAAAATGGCAAAGAAGGAAGGGGGAATAGCTCTGGGGGGGAAATTAAGAGTTATTTTCTATGTTAAGAGAAAGTCGTAAGCTGCTTAGCAGGTTGCATGGCGCACAGTAATCAAACCCGAGGCCGCTGTTCTGTTCACAAAGTGCTGAGTATGTAGTAAACGCTCAGTGTAGGTTATGGTTGTGCTGTGGCATATAGGTTGGGTTAAGGAGATGTCAGTATGTGACTTAGAAGCTTCTAGCTTGGGCGACTAAGTGGGGAGTGGTGCCATTTTCTAAGTTCCTGGGGGAGGAGATTTTATGGGGGAAAACCTGGCATGCAATTTTGGACACATGGCTGTGAGGAGGCTCCATTAACTCCAGAGGGACAGAGCAGCCAGCAGCAGAAATTGTCCAGGGGTCTCAAGAGAACTTTGGGGGCTAGGGTACTAATTGGAGGGATACTACCTGGGGGTACTATTGGAGGGACTGTAGAAGTTGCCTAATCTAGTTTTTTCTTAACTTTTATTTATTTATTTATATTTTGGCTGCGTTGGGTCTTTGTTGCTGCACGCGGACTTTCTCTAGTTGCGGCGAGCAGGGGCTACTCTTCGTTGCGGTGCGTGGGCTTCTCATTGCGGTGGCTTCTCTTGTTGCGGAGCACGGGCTCTAGGTGCACGGGCTTCAGTAGTTGTGGCTTGTGGGCTCAGTAATTGTGGCTCTCAGGCTCTAGAGCGCAGGCTCAGTAGTTGAGGCGCATGGGCTTGAGGTGGATTCTTAACCACTGTGCCACCAGGGAAGTCCCTAATCTAGTTTTTTTCCTAGCCTGTTCCTTGAGCTCACTATTTTTGAACTCTTCCCCCTCTCCCTCCTTCTTCCTCTGGTCCTTCCCTGGACTTTGCTGTCCTGGGGCGGCAAGCTTTCTCTGCCACTCCCAGCCGCCTCCTTCATCTCCCTTGTCTCACGAGGCCCTTGGCAGGCAGGATTGGGAAGCAGGTGATCCATTGGCCTGGTGTAGAAAGCCTGGCTGTGCTACTAATTCATCGTGTATAGCGTTAGACAAGTCACATCTTTCACTCTTTTGCAGTAGTAATTTTTAAAAGGAATTCTGTATATAAAAAGCATTTCGTTGATGCTTCTGGGAAGCCATGGTGCCTTTGACTCTTCCCGTCTCCTGAGTACAGCACAGATGCTTTGTTGCTCAGCATGCTCTGGGTCTGAGATTTTGGCCTTTTGAAGGGTTCTATGGCCATGAGCATGGCCTCACAGTGGGGGTAGGACAGCAGGGTGGAGGGAGTAAACACCTCAGGTCTTTACGAATGGACGGGGCCATATTTCACCTCTTTCTGGCTCTACCCCGCAGGGACTGAGCCTGAGCAAACTCCAGAGCTTGGACTATCCCAGCAGGCCCTTCCGGTCTGTACAAGATACCATCACCCCTGCTAATGATGTCCACCCTGCCATCCCTGCCAGAGATGTCCATGTGGGAGACACGCTGGCTGAGGACCCCATGGTTGATACTCAGTTTTTCTGTTGGCTCTTTCACCAGGACATCAATAGCCTCAACAAACAAATCGCCCAGCTTCAAGATTTCGTGAGAGCCAAGGGCAGCCAGAGCGGCCGGCACCTGCAAACCCATTCCAACACCATCGTGGTCTCCCTGCAGGTGGGACCCGGGAGAGGGAGAGGCAGAAGGGAGGAAGGCGTTGTCTTCTCTGGCTGACCCTCTCTCCTTTTCTTTCAGTCAAAACTGGCCTCCATGTCCAATGACTTCAAATCAGTTTTAGAAGTGAGGACAGAGGTGAGAAGAATCTGTGTAGGAGGGATAGGAATCGGGGTGAGGGCCCCAGAGGGAAGTGGGAAGGGGACACGTGGAAGGGCAAGGGCAACAGGGTCACGGGCACCAGGAGAAATCTCTTTAATGTGCCCGCTTTCCAGCGGCCTCAGGACCTTTGCATTTCTTCCCCAACCCTAGAACCTGAAGCAGCAGAGGAGCCGGCGGGAGCAGTTCTCCCGGGCACCCGTGTCAGCCCTGCCCCTTGCCCCCAACCACCTAGGTAAGTCACAGGCAATACAGGGAGCCCTGATGGATAAGGCTTAGTTACTCCGGTTCTGGTATCTTCCAAAGGCAGGGGTTTGGTAGGAGAATGGAGGGCCAAGGAGGTTGCTAGGCTTTGTCTCTCAGAGGTCAGACCTGATTGCTGGGATTTATGATCCATACCTAGTCTCCAGCATTCTCAGTGTTGGGGGTGAATTCAATCATGTTCAGAAGAATGACAGTTTCTAATTTTTTTTGCACTTACTCGTTGTATTCCCATTCTGTCATTTAATTTTCACAACCACCTTTTGAGAAAGCAACTATTATTATCCCCCATTTTACAGGTGAGGAAACTGAGACTCAGAGAGGTTAAATGACTTGTCCAGGGTCACAAGGCTAGTAAGTGCCAGAGCTGGAATTCAAATCCAGAGCATGTGGGCTTTGAACCTTTTAACCACTAAGAAGTGCTGTGTCTTCTTTCTTCCCCCAGGGGGCAGTGCTGTGGTTTTGGGGGCGGAGTCTCCAGCCTCTGGGGACGTGGCCATTAACATGATGGACTCTAGGACCAGCCAGCAGCTGCAGCTCATTGATGAGCAGGTATCCACGCTCTGAGCTTGGGAGGAGTTGCTCCTCTGTTTTCCTCTGTGGTCACAAGCAAGCGTTTGGAATGTGCCATGGGTGGAATGGCAAAGTGGAGGGTCCTAAAGAGGCAGGCCCTACCCTGCAGAAGCTCCCAGTGCTCATGTATGCTGTCTCTCCTCTGAAGGATTCCTACATCCAGAGCCGGGCAGACACCATGCAGAATATTGAGTCCACAATTGTTGAGCTGGGCTCCATCTTCCAGCAGTTGGCACACATGGTTAAGGAACAGGAAGAAACCATTCAGAGGTGAGATTCTTTCTCTCCTTAACTTCAAAAACAGGAGCCTTCTCTTCCCTGTGGATTGGCATCCTAAAGGTCCCCAGGGACAGCTTGATGCCCTTTGAAAGAGAAGAGTGAATCCTGTCCACCCATAGGGTCAAGTTCACCTGCCTCCATCCACTCAACAAGTGTTAATTGAGCACCTGTTCCTTGTCAAGCACTGTCCTAGGTGCTGGGGATACAGTGATGAATAGCACAGTTAAGTCTATTTTGTGGAGCTTACTTTGTAGTATGGAATTTAATAGTGTGGGTGAGAACAGCTGTTAAAAAGAATTGAGAAGAAATTTTCAGGTACTGATAAGGGCTATACTGAGAATTAAAGTCGGATGAGGTGTTCAGAAAGTGATGGAGGAGGTATATCAGATTGGGCGGCAGGGAAGGCTGCTCTGAAGACTTGATATTTAAGCAGAGACATGAACTACAAGAGGGATCCAACCATGCAAAGGAGAGGGTAAGAGTTGTCTAGGCAGTGCGGACAGCTAGAGCAAAGGCCCTATGATGGGACAGTCTTGCTGTATTAAAGAATCAAAGGACTTCCCTGGTGGCACAGTGGTTAAGAATCCGCCTGCCAATGCAGGGGACACGGGTTCGATCCCTGGTCCAGGAAGATCCCACAGGCTGCGGAGCAACTAAGCACGTGCACCACAACTACTGAGCCTGCGCTCTAGAGCCCGTGAGCCACAACTACTGAGCCCACGTGCCACAGCTACTGAAGCCCATGCGCCTAAAGCCCGAGCTCCACAACCAGAGAAACCACTGCAATGAGAATCCTGTGCACTGCAACAAAGAATAGCCCCCACTCGATGCAACTAGAGAAAGCCTGTGTGCAGCAAGGAAGACCCAACGCAACCAAATAAATTAATTAATTTTTTAAAAAATTTTAAAAAAAGAATCAAGAAGGCCAGTGCAGCTGGAAAGCAATGAACAGGAAGAGAAAGGTACAGGATAAGACTGGAGGGAGGTAGGCAGAGCCCACGCACGGGAAGGCCTCTCTGCTCCCCTGGGGCCCCCTGCTACTGCACGAGGCATTTTATCTGCTCCTCTTTGGCACTTAGCGTTCATTCAGTCAGTTACGGAGATACAGTCAAGGATGAAAGAGACAAAGAACCCTCCCCTTGTGGAATATACATTGTTGTAGGGGAGATAGATAAGTTAAAATATACATAATAAGTAAATGGTCCAGTATATATTTTTGCCCAGTGATAAACCCATAAATAAAAGTAGAGTAGGGTAAACTAATCAGGAGTTCTAGGTTTGGAGGAGCAAGTTGTAATTTTAAATAGGATGGTTATTAAGAGAGGCCCTATTAAGAAGATGACGTCTATCCAAGAAGGGGGAAGGTAAGGGAGTTTGCCATGTGGATATATGGAGAAGAGTACCAGGCAGAGGGAAGAACCAGTGTAAAGGCCTTCAGGCAAGAATATGTCTGATGAGTTAAAGGACAGCAAAGAAGCCACTGCATCTGGGGACAGGTGAGAAGGAGAGTAGTACTGGGTGAGGTTAGAAGGGAAATGGGAGACCAGATCATGTGGGGCCTTTTAAAGCCAGTGTGAGGATTTAGCGTTTACTCTGAGTGACATGGGGAGCCACTGCAGGGTTTTGATGAACGGTTATACTATCTGACTTCTGCTTTATTTATTTTCTGGGCCGCACTGCGTGGCTTGTGGGATCTTAGTTCCTTGACCAGGGATTGAGCCAGGCCACCGCAGTGAAAGCGCCAAGTCCTAACCACTGAACTGCTAGGGAATTCCCTCTGACTTCTATTTTATTTATTTTTTTTTTTTTGACTTCTATTTTAAAAGAATCATTTGGTTGCTGTAGTCAGAACAGATTGTAAGGACCTAGGATAGATGCAGGGAGATGGGTGCAGAGGCCTTTTCAGTAATCTAGGCAAGAGGTGATGGTAGCTGGGACCAAGGTTGTATGAGTAGTAGTTGCACTCTGGATGTATTTTGGAGGTAGAAGCAATAGGATCAATTACTTGATGAACTGAATGCAGGGCGTGAGAGAAAAAGAATTTATGATAACTCCAGGCTTTTGATGTGAGCAATCAGAGGGATTCATGCTCTTCACTTGAAATAGGGCTGGTTACGCAGGGTAGAGTAGATTTGGGGCAAAATAAGTTGTGTTGGACACGTCCAGCAAGAGGTGGACCGTTGTTTGTTAGACATCTAGGTGGAGATAGTGAACAGGCCGATAGATATAAGGAGTTGAGGAGACAGGTCTGGGCCAAGAGTGGGCAGAATTGGACTTTGAAACTAGGCCAAGGGAGTTCTAAGAGGAGGATCAAGCACTGAGTCCCAGGGCTATTTCTGGACTCAGTTCTCAGTTCTGAGGGAGCGCACTGAACAGGAGCACAGCTTGTGAGGTAGGAAGAAAAATAAATGAATGTGGTGTCCTAGGAGCCAGGAGAAGAAAATGATTCAGGGAAAGAATCAGCTGTGACAAATTTTGCTTATAGGCCAAGCAAGATGAGAGCTGAGAATTTAATTGGAGTGTTTAGTTCATTAATAGTTAATAATTTTTGCTAAGGTTGGATTTAGGCCTACCATTTTACTATTTTTTTTTCTGTTTTTCCCTTCTGTTTTTTGTTCCTCTCTTCCTTCTTTCCTGTCTTTTGAACAGTTGGAAAAAAAAATTTTTAACTCCATTTAAATTTGTCTGTTGGTATTTTAGCTATATGTAATTGCTTTTTTTTTTTCCAGTGGTTGCTCTAGGGATTACAATATGCATCATTAACTTTTCACAGTCAGCTTCATATAAAATGTGAGAACTTTGCAACCCTCTCCTCCATCTTTTATGCTTTAGTTGTCATATTTGTTGCATCTACATACTTTATAAACTTCACAATATGATAGTATAATTTTTATCTTAAAGAAATTAAGAGGAAAAAATAGTCTTTTATACTTACTCATATATTTACTGTTTCTAGTGCTCTTCATTTCTTCCCTAATACCCAGTTTCCATCACTTCCCTTTAACCTGGATAATTTTCCTTAGTACTTTTTGTAGTGCAGTTCTGCTGATGACAAATTCTTTTACTTTTATTTTTTTTAATATAAATTTATTTATTCATTTATTTAATTTTTGGCTGCATTGGGTCTTCGCTGCTGCACATGGGTTTTCTCTAGTTGCTGAGAGCGGGGGCTACTCTTTGTTGCAGTGCACGGGCTTCTCATTGCAGTGGCTTCTCTTGTTGCGGAGCATGGGCTCTAGGCGCATGGGCTTCAGTAGTTGTGGCTCATGGGCTCTAGAGCGCAGGCTCAGTAGTTGTGGTTCACGGGCTTAGTTGCTCCGTGGCATGTGGGATCTTCCCGGACCAGGGCTCGAACCCGTGTCCCCTGCATTGACAGGCGGATTCTTAACCACTGCACCACCAGGGAAGCCCCTTCTTTGAATTTATGCTGCTTGGGGTTCTCTGAGCTTCTTGAATCTATAAATTTATGTCTTTCACAAAGTTTAGGGAATATTTGACCATTATTTCTTCAAGATTTTTTTCTGCCTCTTTCTCTTTCTGTTTTCGTCTTCTAGGAATATATATATATATATATATATATATATATATATATATATATATACATATATATAATCAACTGTAGGAATTCCCTGGTGATCCAGTGGTTAGGACTCAGCACTTTCACTGCCAAGGGCCTGGGTTTGATCCCTCGTTGGAGAACTAAAATCCCGCAAGCCACGTGGCACGGCCAAAAAAAATCAACTATAACTATATATTTATTTTGCTGATATATATATATCAACAAATTACATCTCATTAGGAGGCATTTAATGTCAGATTGACCCTGTATTATCTAGAACAAGTTTGATCACTTGATTAAGGTAGTAACAGATAATCTCTCCTTTTAAAAGTACATTTTCTTCTTTGCGATCAGCAAGTGATTATGGGATACCCTTTATCCCATAACATTAGGTTAAAGGCTTTTTTCCCAAAAAGCCTTTAACCTAATGTTTCTAGTAGCCAGTTATGATGCTTCTCTGGTCTGAATCAATTTATCTAATTTGGGTGTGTTTTTTCTGTAAAGAAGAGCTTTCCTTTATTAACTGCATGAGCTGAAGTTCATCTTTTTTTTTTTTAGAAATTATTATTTATTTATTTTTGGCTGTGTTGGGTCTTCGTTTCTGTGCGAGGGCTTTCTCTAGTTGTGGCAAGCGGGGGCCACTCTTCATCGCGGTGCGCAGGCCTCTCACTATCGTGGCCTCTCTTGTTGCGGAGCACAGGCTCCAGTCGCGCAGGCTCAGTAGTTGTGGCTCACAGGCCCAGTTGCTCCGCGGCAGGTAGGATCTTCCCAGACCAGGGCTCAAACCCGTGTCCCCTGCATTGGCAGGCAGATTCTCAACCACTGCGTCACCAGGGAAGCCCCTGAAGTTCATCTTAATTAGGCTGGATAAACCTTAATTATTTTCCTGTATTTTCAGAGTAAATAGTTATGGAGTAGGTGCCATAGTAGTGACCAAGGAGGTTTTTTGTTTTGTTTTATTTCTTCCTTGTTTTTGAGTATCATTACGGGCTTAAGGTTTTTATTTATGTTTTATATTACAATTAGTTAGGATAATGATTATTTTCAATGTTCAGATTGTTCCCAATTTGTCCAGTGGAAGACAGGAGGTTTTTGTTTTGTTTTTTTAAAGAATGGGAGAAAATTAAAGTATGTTTGTATTCTTTTTTTTTTTTTAATAAATTTATTTTATTTATTTATTTTTGGCTGCATTGGGTCTTCGTTGCTGTGCACGGGCTTTCTCTAGTTGCAGTGAGTGGAGGCTACTCTCTGTTGTGGTGTGCAGGCTTCTCATTGCGGTGGCTTCTCTTGTTGCAGAGCACGGGCTCTAGGTGCGTGGGCTTCAGTAGTTGTGATACGTGGCTCAGTAGCTGTGGCTCACAGGCTGTAGGGCGCAGGCTCAGTAGTTGTGTCGCACGGGCTTAGTTGCTCCGTGGCATGTGGAATCTTCCCAGACCAGGGATTGAACCTGTGTCCCCAGCATTGGCAGGCAGATTCTCAACTACTGTGCCACCAGGGAAGCCCCATATGTTTGTATTCTAATGGGAATGATCCAGCAGAGAAATAAAAATTGATAATATAGCAGGCAGGGGGAAGAATCTTAAAGTTATGTCTTTGAGAAGGTGAGAGGAAGTGGGATCCAGTGGATAAGTAGAGGACTTGGCTTTGAGACGAGCTGGTGAGAGCTGGGAAAGCAGATGCTGGGGGGAGGGACCAAGATAGCTGAACTCATGGCACTGTGTAAATGCCTGGGACTCAGCACCTAGTAGTTGAATAAATAAACAAACATCCTTTTAACCATTGGTTGCCAAACCTGGGTGTTCATAGGAACCCCCTCCCCCTATAGAGCTTATAAAAAATGAAGATCTTGCCAACCAGTGGCTGGCAGCCGCTGCACAAGGCAGAGCCTGGCAACTAACCAGACCAGGGGCCAGCCATGCCTACTGGGCCACCTACGCCTAGTCAGCCCCACCACAGCAGAAGGGCCCACACAATATGGGGCAGCCCTAGAGCATATAGCTCTGGTGACCGAGGGAAGTGAACTGCTGGGATGCATAGGACATCTCCTACGAAAGGCCATTTCTCTAAGGTCAGGAAACTTGACGAACCTACCAGGTACATAGAAATAAAAGCAGCAAATTGGGCAAAATGAGGTAACAGAGGAGCATGTTCCAATCAAAGGAACAAGTTAAGACCCCAGAAGAAGAACTAAGTGAAGTGGAGATAGGCAAACTACCTGATAAAGAGTTCAAGGTAATGATCATAAAGATGATCAAGGAACTTGGGAGAAGAATGGATGGACACAGTGAGAAGATTAACAAAGAGTTAGAAGATGTAAAGAAGAACCAAACGGATGAATATAACTGAAATGAAAAATATACTAGAAGGAATCAACAGTAGATTAAATGATACAGAGGAATGGATCAGTGAGTTGGAAGATAAGAGTAGTGGAAATCACTGAAACTGAAAAGAAAAAAAAAAAAAGTGAGCACAGTTTAAGAGACCTCTGGGACATCAAGTGTACTAACATCTGCATTATAAGGGTCCCAGAGGGGAAGGGAGAAAGAGACAGAGAACGTATTGGGAGACATAATATTATAGCTGAAAACTTCCCTGACCTGGGAAAGAAAACAGACATCCAGGTCCAGGACACCCAGAGAGTCCCGAACAGCATCAACCTGAAGAGGACCACAAAAAGACACATTGTAATTAAAATAGCAAAAATTAAAGACAGAGAATATTAAAAGCAGCAAGGGAAAAATAACAAGTTATGTACAAGAGAACTCCCATAAGGCTATCAGTTGACCTTTCCAGCAGAAACTCTGCAGTCCAGAAGGGAGTGACATGATATATTTAAAGTGATGAAAAGGAAAAACCTACAGCAAGAACACCCTACCTGCCAAGGCTTTCATTCAGATTTGATGAGGGAATCAAAAATTTTATAGACAAGCAGAAGCTAAAAGAGTTCAGCACCACCAAACCAGCTTTAGAAGAAATGTTAAGGGGACTTCCCTAAGTAAAAAAAGGCCACAACTAGAAACATGAAAATTATGAAAGGAAAAAGCTCATTGGTAAAATTAAATATACAGTAAAAGTAGTAAATCAACCACTTATAAAACTGGTAGGAAAATTAAAAGACAAAGAGTAAAATCACCTATATCTACAATAAGTAAGTAAGGGGTACACAAAACAAAAAGTTGTAAAATATGATGTCAAAAACTAACTGTGGGGGAGGGGAGTAAAAATACATTTGAACTTAAGAGATCAGCAACTTAAAATAACCACATATGTATATTTATAGATTGCTATATATAAACCTATGGTGACCATAAACCAAAAATCTATAATAGATATACAAAAAAGAGAAAAGAATTCAAACATAACACCAAAGATAGTCATCACATCATAAGGGAAGAGAACAAAAGAAGAAAGGAACAAAAAGAACTACAAAAACAACCCTCAAACAACTAACGAAATGGCAATAAGTACATACCTATCAATAATTACTTTAAATGTAAATGGACTAAGTGCCCCAATCAAAAGACATAGAGTGCCTGAATGGATACAAAAACAAGACCCATATATATGCTGCCTATATATGACTCACTTCAGATCTAAAGACACACACACAGACTGAAAGGGGATGGAAAAAGGTATTCCATGCAGATGGAAATCATAAGAAAGCTGGGTAGCAATACTTATATCATACAAAACAGACTTTAAAACAAAGACTGTAACAAGAGACAAAGAAGGACATTACATAATGATCAAGGGATCAATCCAATAAGAAGATATAACAATTGTAGACATACATGCACCCAGACATAGGAGCACCTGAATATATAAAGCAAATATTAACAAACATAAAGGAAGAAATTGACACTAACACAATAATAGTAGGGAACCTTAATATCTCACTTCTATTAATGGACACATCAGACAAGAAGTCAATAAGGAAACACTGGCCTTAAGTGACACATTAGACCAAATGGGTTTATATAGAGAACATTCCTCCAAAAGCAGCAGAATACAAATTCTTTTCAAGTGCATATGGAACATTCTCCAGGATATATTACACGCTAGGCCACAAACCAAGTGTTAGTAAATTTAAGAAAACTGAAATCATATCAAGCGTCTTTTCCAACCACAATGCTATGAGAGTAGAAATCAACTACAAGAAGAAAATGCAAAAAAAACTAACAAGTGAAGGCTGAACAATATGCTGCTAAACAACCAATGGATCACTGAAGAAATGAAAGGAGAAATAAAAATTATCTGGAGACAAAATGAAAACAATAATCCAAAATCTGTGGGATGCAGCAACAGCAGTTCTAAGAGGGAAGTTTATAGCAGTAGAAGCCTGCCTCAGGAAATAAAAATCTCAAACAACCTACCCTTACACCTAAAGGAACTAGAAAACGAAGAACAAACAAACCCAAAGTTAGTAGAGGAAAGAAGTAATAAAGATTAGGGAAGAAATAAATGAAATAGAGACTAAAAAAAAAATAGAAAAGATCAATGAAAGTAAGAAGAGATAAACAAGATTGATAAACCTTTAGCCAAACTTATAAAGAAGAAAAGAGAGAGGGCCTAAGACAATAAAATCAGAAAAAGGAGAAGTTACAACTGATACTACAGAAATACAAAGGATCAAAAGAGATTACTATGAAAACTATATGCCAATAAAATGGACAACCCAGAAGCAGAGAACAAATTCCTAGAAATGTATAATCTCCCAAGATGAATTAGGAAGAAATAGAAAATATGAACAGACCAATTACCAGTAGTGAGTCAGTAATTTTAAAAAACTTCCAACAAAAGTCCAGGACCAGATCACTTCACAGGTGAATTCTACCAAATGTTTAGAGAAGAGTTAACACCTATCCTCAAACTATTCCAAAAAATTGTGGAGGAAGGAGTGATCCTAAACTCATTCTATGAAGCCAGCATCACCCTGATACCAAACCAAATATATCACAGAAAATAAAATTACAGGCCAATATCACTGATGAACATAAATACAAAAATCCTCAACAAAATATTAGCAGACTGAATCCAACAATACATTAAAAATACACACCATGATCAAGTGGGAGCTTATTCCAGGGATGCAAGGATGTTTCAATCCACAAATCAGTGTGATATACCACATTAACAAACTGAAGAATAAAAATTATAGAGCATTTCAATAGGTGCAGATAAAGCTTTTGACAAAATTCAACATCCATGTATGATAAAAACTCTTCACAAAGTGGGCAGAACATGCCTCAACATAATAAAGGCCATATATGATAAGCCCACAGCTAACATCATACTCAGTGGAAAGCTGAAAGCATATCCTCGAGATCAGGAACAAGGATGCCCACTCTCACCACTTTTATTCAGCATAGTATTGGAAGTTGTATCCACAGCAATCAGAAGAAAAATAAATGAATCCAGATTGTAAAGGAAGAAGTAAAACTGTCACTGCAAATGACATGATACATAGAAAACCCTGAAGATGCCACCAAAAAGCTACTAGAGCTCATCAATAAATTCAGTAAAGTTGCAGGATACAAAATTAATACATACACCAACAACAAACTTATCAGAAAGAGAAATTAAGGAAACTCATTTACAATCGCATCAAAAAGAATAGGAATAAATCTAAGGCAGTAAAAGACCTGTACTTGGAAAACTATAAGACACTGATGAAAGAAATTGAAGAGGACACAAACAGATGGAACAAAATTCCATGTTCTTGGATTGGAAGAATTAATATTATTAAAATGACCATACTACCCAAGGCAATCTACAGATTCAGTGCAATCCCTATAAAATACTAATGGCATTTAGTCTTTTTTTTATTTTAATTTTATTTATTTTTTTATACAGCAGGTTCTTATTAGTCATCAATTTTATACACATCAGTGTATACATGTCAATCCCACTCTCCCAATTCATCACCCCCACCCCCACCCCCCCACCGTTTTCCCCCCTTGGTGTCCATACGTTTGTTCTCTACATCTGTGTCTCAATTTCTGCCCTGCAAACTGGTTCATCTGTACCATTTTTCTAGGTTCCACATATATGCATTAATATACAATATTTGTTTTTCTGTTTCTGACTTACTTCACTCTGTATGACAGTCTCTAGATCCATCCACGTCTCAACAAATGACCCAATTTCGTTCCTTTTTATGGCTGAGTAATATTCCATTGTATATATGTACCACATCTTCTTTATCCATTCATCTGTCGGTGGGCATTTAGGTTGCTTCCATGACCTGGCTATTGTAAATAGTGCTGCAATGAACATTGGGGTGCATGTGTCTTTTTGAATTATGGTTTTCTCTGGGTATAGGCCCAGTAGTGGGGTTGCTGGATCATATGGTAGTTCTATTTTTAGTTTTTTAAGGAACCTCCATACTGTTCTCCATAGTGGCTGTATGAATTTACATTCCCACCAACAGTGCAAGAGGGTTCCCTTTTCTCCACACCCTCTCCAGCATTTGTTGTTTGTAGATTTTCTTATGATGCCCATTCTAACTGGTATGAGGTGATACCTCATTATAGTTTTGATTTGTATTTCTCTAATAATTAGTGATGTTGAGCAGCCTTTCATGTGCTTCTTGGCCATCTGTATGTCTTCTTTGGAGAAATGTTTATGTAGGCCTTCTGCCCATTTTTGGATTGGGTTGTTTGTTTTTTTAATGTTGAGCTGCATGAGCTGTTTGTATATTTTGGAGATTAATCCTTTGTCCATTGATTCGTTTGCAAATATTTTCTCCCATTCTGAGGGTTCTCTTTTCGTCTTGTTTATGGTTTCCTTTGCTGTGCAAAAGCTTTGAAATTTCATTAGGTCCCATTTGTTTATTTTTGTTTTTATTTTCATTACTCTAGGAGGTGGATCAAAAAAGATCTTGCTGTGACTTATGTCAAAGAGTGTTCTTCCTATGTTTTCCTCTAAGAGTTTTATAGTGTCCAGTTTTACATTTAGGTCTCTAATCCATTTTGAGTTTATTTTTGTGTATGGTGTTAGGGAGTGTTCTAATTTCATTCTTTTATATGTAGCTGTCCAGTTTTCCCAGCACCACTTATTGAAGAGACTGTCTTTTCTCCATTGTATATCCATGCCTCCTTTGTCATAGATTAGTTGACCATAGGTGCATGGGTTTATCTCTGGGCTTTCTATCTTGTTCCATTGATCTGTGTTTCTGTTTTTGTGCCAGTACCATATTGTCTTGATTACTGTAGCTTTGTAGTATAGTCTGAAGTCAGGGAGTCTGATTCCTCCAGCTCCATTTTTTTTCCCTCAAGACTGCTTTGGCTATTCGGGGTCTTTTGTGTCTCCATACAAATTTTAAGATTTTTTGTTCTAGTTCCGTAAAAAATGCCATTGGTAATTTGATAGGGATTGCACTGAATCTGTAGGTTGCTTTGGGTAGTATAGTCATTTTCACAATATTGATTCTTCCAATCCAAGAACATGGTATATCTCTCCATCTGTTGGTATCATCTTTAATTTCATCAGTGTCATAGTTTTCTGCATACAGGTCTTTTGTCTCCCTAGGTAGGTTTATTCCTAGGTATTTTATTCTTTTTGTTGCAGTGGTAAATGGGAGTGTTTCCTTAATTTCTCTTTCAGATTTTTCGTCATTAGTGTAGAGGAATGCAAGAGATTTCTGTGCATTAATTTTGTATCCTGAAACTTTACTAAATTCATTGATGAGCTCTAGTAGTTTTCTGGTGGCATCTCTAGGATCCTCTATGTATAGTATCATGTCATCTGCAAACAGTGACAGTTTTACTTGTTCTTTTCCAATTCGTATTCCTTTTATTTCTTTTTCTTCTCTGATTGCCGTGGCTAGGACTTCCAAAACTATGTTGAATAACAGTGGTGAGAGTGGACATCCTTGTCTTGTTCCTGATCTTAGAGGAAATGCTTTCAGTTTTTCACCATTGAGAATGATGTTTGCTGTGGGTTTGTCGTATATAGCCTTTATTATGTTGAGGTAGGTTCCCTCTGTGCCTACTTTCTGGAGAGTTTTTATCATAAATGGGTGTTGAATTTTGTCAGAAGCTTTTTCTGCATCTGTTGAGATGATCATATGGTTTCTATTCTTCAATTTGTTAATATGGTGTATCACATTGATTGCTTTGTGTGTATTGAAGAATCCTTGCATCCCTGGGATAAATCCCACTTGATCATGGTGTATGATCCTTTTAATGTGTTGTTGGATTCTGTTTGCTAGTATTTTGTTGAGGATTTTTGCATCTATATTCATCAGTGATATTGGTCTGTAATTTTCTTTTTTTGTAGTATCTTTGTCTGGTTTTGGTATCAGGCTGATGGTGGCCTCATAGAATGAGTTTGGGAGTGTTCCTTCCTCTGCAGTTTTTTGGACGAGTTTGAGAGGGATGGGTGTTAGCTCTTCTCTAAATATTTGATAGAATTCACCTGTGAAGTAATGGCATTTAGTCTTTTGTGGAGACACAAAAGACTTGCAATATCCAAAACAATTTTGAGAAAGAAGAACAGAGCTTGAGGTGTCATGCTCCTTGTCTTCAGACTGTACCAAAGCTACAGTAATCAAAACACTATGGTACTGAAACAGAAACAGACACATCAATGAAACAGAATAGAGAGCCCAGAAATAAACCCACGCACTTATGGTCAATTAATCTATGACACAGGAAGCATCAATATACAGTAGGGAAGAGACGGTCTCTTCAGTAAGTGATGCTGGGAAAACCAGACAGTTACATGTAAAAGAATGAAATTGGAGCATTTTCTCACACCATATACAAAAGTAAACTCAAAGTGTGGGAATTCCCTGGTGGTCCAGTGGTTAGGACTCTGCGCTTCCACTGCCAGGGGCCCGGGTCAGGGAACTAAGATCCCACAAGCCACATGGTGCATCAAAAAAAAAAAAAAAAAAGTAAACTCAAAGTGGATTAAAGACCCGAAATGTGAGACCAGAAACCATAAAATTCCTAGAAGAAAACACAGGCAGAACACTCTTTGACATAAATCATAGCAATATTTTTTGCATCCATCTCCTAAAGCAAAGGAAACAAAACCAAAAATAAACAATTGGGACCGAATCAAGGTTTTGCACAGCAAAGGAAACCACTGACAAAACAGAAAGATAGCTTACCAAAATAGAAGATATTTGCAAATGATATGACTGATGGGTTAATTTACAAAATGTATAAACAGCTCATACAACTCAACATCAAAAAATCAAACAACCCGATCAAAAAATGAGTAGAGGGACTTCCCTGGAGGTCCAGTGGTTAAGACTCTGTGCTCCCAATTCAGGAGGCACAGGTTCGATCCCTGGTCAGGGAACTGGCATCCTGTAAGCCGAACAGCACAGCCAAAAAAAAAAGAAAAGGCAGAAAACCTGAATAGACATTTTTCCAAAGAAGACATACAGATGGCCAACAGGCACATGAAAAGATACTCAACATTGTTAATCATTAGAGACATGCAAGTCAAAACCACAATAAGATACCATCTCACACCTGTCAGACTGGCTATCATCAAAAAGACCACAAATAACAAATGGTGGTAAGGATATGGAGAAAAGGGAACCCTTGTGCACTGTTGGTGGGAATGTAAATTGGTGCAGCTACTGTGGGAAACAGTATGGAGGTTCCTCAAAAAAGTAAAAACATTAGAACGACCATATGGTCCAGCAGTTCCACTCCACTCCTGGGTATATATCCAAAGAAAACGAAAACAGTAATTTGAAAAGATACATTCACCCCTGTGTTCACAGCACCACTATTTAGAATAGCCAAGATATGGAAACATCCTAGGTGTCCATCAACAGGTGAATGGATAAAGAAGATGTAGTGTATGTATACAATGGAATACTGCTCAGCCATAAAAAGAATGAAATCTTGCCATTTGCAGCAACTCTTGCAACAGTGAATAGGCTTGGAGTGTATTATGCTTAGTGAAATAAGTCAAAGACAAATAGTGTATGATATCACTTATATGTGGAATCTAAAAAATAAGACAAACTACTGAAAGAGACAAAAAAGAGACAGACTCAGATATAAAGAACAAACTAGTGGTTACCAGTGGGGAGAGTGAAGGGGGAGGGGCAACATGCGGGTGGGGGATTAAGAGGTACAGACTACTGTGTATAAAATAGGCTACAAGGATATATTGTACAGTTCAGACAATACAGACAATATTTTATAATAACTAATTGGAGTATAACTTTTAAAAATTGTGAATCACTATGTTGTACATCTAAAACATAATATTGTAAATCAACAATACGTCAATTAAAAAAATGGAAAGAAAAAAATGAATGAATATAGCAAAACAGAAACAAATTCACAGATATAGAGAACAAACTAGTGGTTACTGATGGGGAGAGGGAAGGGAGAGGGGCAAGATGGGGGAGGGGTTTAAGAGATAAAAACTGTATATAAAATAAATAAGCTACAAGAATATAAATATTTTACAGCACAGGGAATATAGCCAAAATTTTATAATAACTTTAAATGGAGTATAATCTATAAAAGTTTTGAATCACCATGTTTTATACCTGAAATTACTATAGTATCTTAAATCAGCTATACCTAATTTAAAAATATATTTTCTCCTGGAAAAAAAAAAAAAAAATGAAGGTTCCTGGCAGTCCACTGCACTCACATCTGTGGAATCAGAATCTCCAAGTGTGAGGCCAGGAACCTGTTTTTTTTACCTTGCCCAATTCTTCAGACTACTTCTATGTTCTCAGTTCGGTAAGAAGAAAGGCCATTAGTGGAGAGAATCAAGGAGAGGAGGTGTGGGAGTTTTGAGGAATCCACAGGTTCACACATTCCCGCCCACTTGCTCTGATGCCTTCAGGCAGTGTCCAGGCCTGGATGTTCTTTATTCCCCACAGCACCTAGCAAGCAGAGCGCTTGTACTCTTGGTTGTTCATCAAGTGAAACTGCCTGAACACCTGCATTTGTATAAAGCAGGTTTCCCAACACCAATGCATTAAGCAGCCTCACATATTTAAATGGGCAATTTAACGGCACTGTGAAGACAGCAGTCTTGATCCTAGAACCAGGAGGATTGACTGATTCTTATCTGGTTCAACTGAGACCTAGGGAATTCAGTTGAATTGCTGAGTTAGGCCATAAACACTGGAGCTTCTCAGGCTACAATGTTTTTGTTTTTTGGTTGCATTGGGTCTTCGTTGCTGTGCGCGCTCTAGTTGCAGCGAGCGGGGGCTACTCTTCATTGCGGTGCGTGGGCTTCTCATCGTGGTGGCTTCTCTTGTTGTGGAGCATGGGCTGTAGGTGCATGGGCTTCAGTAGCTGTGGCACGCTGGCTCAGTGGTTGTGGCTCGTGGGGTCTAGAGCACAGGCTCAGTAGTTGTGGCGCATGGGCTTAGTTGCTTTGCGGCATGTGGGATCTTCCCGGACCAGGCCTCAAACCCGTGTCCCCTGCATTGGCAGGCAGACTCTCAACCACGGCGCCACCAGGGAAGCCCTACAGTGTATTTTGAATATTAGAATATTATAGATTCAAAGAAACAGATTTGTATCAATAAAAGCTTTGTGTTCTTTCCCCAATGCATATGTGTTTTTTTTAAGAATTTATTTATTATTATTATTTATTTTTTTGGCTGCGTTGGGTCTTTGTTGCTGCGTGTGGGCTTTCTCTAGTTGCGGCGAGTGGGGGCTACTCTTCGTTGTGGTGTGCAGGCTTCTCATCGTGGTGGCTTCTCTTGCTGCGGAGCATGGGCTCTAGGTGCGCAGGCTCCAGTAGTTGTGGCTCACGGGCTCTAGAGCACAGGCTCAGCAGTTGTGGTGCATGGGCTTAGTTGCTCTGCGGCATGTGGGATCTTCCCTGACCAGGGCTTGAACCTGTGTCCCCTGCATTGGCAGGTGGATTGTTAACCACTGCGCCACCAGGGAAGCCCCTGCATGTGTGTTTTAAATAGAGTTAGGGAATTCCCTGGCGGTCCAGTGGTTAGGACTCTGCACTTCCGCTGCAGGGGGCATGGGTTCCGTCCCTGGACAGGGAACTAAAATCCTGCATGCCACGCAGCGAGGCCAAAAAGAAACAAAAAACAAACAAAAAAAACCCCACAAACAAACGGAAAACAAAACTGAAAGCCTTTTATTTTTTAAAAAAAGTTAGAGTTATATAGTATGTATACAACTTTACATTCTAGTCTTCCTTGAAAAAGTGTCATAAGTATTTTTCGGTGTTAGTACTCATTTGTTCATTGGTTTAGCAAACATTTGTCGTTGCTCCTGTGAGCTAGTCCTCCTGGATCTGGGGATAGGGAGAGAACGCAAGAGGCCGCAGACTGGTGCTGGGTGAGGAGAATGAGGTTTTTTCTGGGACAGCTGAGAGGCATGAGATGCATGGTCTAAATGCTTAGAAGAGAGGCCTAAGCTAGAGATAAGGACTTGGGAGTCAGCAGCTTCTTGGTGAAACCATGGAGGTAGATGAGACTACCCAGGGACAATGGGTAAAGTGAGAATAAGGACAGGACAGCTCCCCATGGATTCCAGGCATATGTGGTGAAGGGAAGAATCTGTCCAAGAGACTGAGGAGGAAGTTTTAGGGAGATGAGAGAAAAAAGCAAAGAGATGTGAAACTGAGGTGGAAAGAATTTTAGGGAGAAAGAGGTCGTTATTTCTTGGTGCCCCTGAGAAAGGAAGTGTGAATTAAGGATCCTCAAGCATTACTTGGATCAGGGGGCTTGGATTAATTGGATCAGTGCCAGCAATTTCAGTTGAGTGGCTCAGAAGCAATCTGGCAGTAGATTGAAACATAAAAGGGAAATAACAAAGGAGAGAAAATTTGTGGGCAATGATATGAAAAAGAAACTGAAATTTTGAAAGGATGATATTTTTAAAATAGACTCAGATATTCTTGTGTTTGCTTCCTGCAAATGCCAGTGGATCTGGATTTGAGCACCCTCTTGAGAAACCACTGATTTAGTCCAAAGTTCTCAGTATGTAGTTTTCTGGGCCCCACCCTAGAATCTCTGAATGTGAGACCTAAGAATTTGCTTTTTTTTTTTTCCTGCCCACTCCTTGTGGTATGTGGGATCTTAGTTCCCCAACCAGGGATCAAACCCCGGCTCACAGCAGTGAAAACGCTGAGTCTTAACCACTGGACCGCCAGGGAATTCCCTCGCGGTCCCGTGGTTAGGACTCCACGCTTTCACTGCTGTGGGCTCAGGTTCGACCCCTGGTCGGGGAATTAAGATCCCACAAGTCACTTGGCTTGGCAGAAAAAAAAAAAAAGGAAAAGAATTTGCGTTTTTGAGACGCTCAACAGGTGATTCTTATTTTTTTCTAAGGTAGAAAAACTGCTGATCTAGTGTTACTCAGTCATTTTCCTTTTACCTCCAACTTGTAAATTAAAAATTTTCAAACTATAGAAAAGTTGGGAGGATAGCATAAGGAACACCTATATTCCTTTCACCTGGATTCACCAACTGTTGACATTTTATCACATTTGCTTCCTCTCACCTTTTTTTTTTTTCTGAATCATTTAAAATTAGGTGCAAACATCATGACATTTTATCCCCAGCTACTTCAGCAAGCATCTGCCAAAAATAGGTATTCTCCTGAGCAGCCACAATACCATTATCAAGCCTAAGAAAATGAACAATTCTCCAACATAATCCAGTACTCAGTCCATACTCAAATTTCCCCAACTGTTCTAAAAAACAAGTTTTTAGCTTTTTTCCTTCAATTTAAGATTCAGGCAACATTCACACATTTCATTTGATTGTTGTGTCTCTTTAGTCTGCTTTTGTTTTTTGTGTGTGTGTGATACTTACTTTTTTTTTGAAGAGGCCAGTGTCTCTCGTACGAGGTCCTACATGTTTATTTGTCCACTGTTTTCCCTATGATTAAATTTAAGTTCCATGTATTTGGCTGGCTACGAAGATGATCATATCAGTAGGCACTTGATGAGGTTATCTCTTTTATTGGTGATACCAAGTTTGGCCACTTGTTCAAGGTGGTGACCATCAGACTGAGTCATCTGTGGAGTGATGCTTTGAGTCCCTGTGAAATTTCCAGCTCCTTAGCCCCCTGATGGTCCTTGCCTGATTCGTTTGTGAGAGTGTGTGTTGCAAAATGGTAATTTTCTAATTTGCTCATTCCTTCTACATTTATTAGCTGACATTCTTCCTTAAAGAAGTTTTCTGTCTTAAAATTACTATAGAATAATAGTAATTTCTTTCCTTGTATTAGATTTCATTCACAGACTCCCATTTAAAATCTTTTATATGCCAGATTGCATTCATTGTTTTCCCATTTTTGTTAAGCAAAGCCATTATAATTGCCAATATGCATGAGCTTAATTGGGTATGAGATGACAAACGCATCCACACTGAGAAATGTAATTATAGCCAAAAGCTAGGAAACCTGATACTTCAACTAGCCTCCCTGACATAAACAGGGAGTCATGTACAATCCAGGCTCCTGTATTTGGACAGAGATTAGCTCACCGTCCTCCTGACCACCTTACCAGGACCTTGGGCTTGCAGCCACTGGCCCAGCCTTTCCTCTCACTTACCTACTTGATTACCAGGCTCCACCAACTTCTCTGACCTCACAGCTCCCACAGGTGCCTGCTCCCAGCGACTCCCTGCAAAGACCAGGGTTTATATTTGGTTTTTAGGACTGCATATTCAGATTAGCTGGGATATGTTTGATTTTCCTCAGCAGTGTCTCAAGAGATTGCCATTGTTCTGAGAACTTCTCTATATCCTGAGAGACATGTTCTCCTAATATAGGGCTTTTCTTATCCCTTGACTTCCTGTCCATATCATCAACTTTTTCTTCCTTTCTCACTCAGAACCAGGGTTTCCTTACCATAATGGTCTGTGAACTTATCCCTCTTTTTACAAATGCAATACTGTTTATTAGACAAAAATCAATAAATACCAATGAGCAAAAAAATATAACTAACATTTTGGATCCTCTTAGTATGGGTTGGGCACTTTATATAACTCATTTAAGACTGACAACAAACTTACGATTTGTGTTATCCTCATTTTTCCTTCCTTTGCAGTTGAGGAAAATGAGACTTGAGGTTAAATGACTGGCTTAGGGTCATAAGCTAATAAGTTGCAGAGTTGATTTTCAAACCACAGCCAAGACTTGTTTATATTACCCTTCCAGAGCTTTTTCTATATATCAATACAAATATATATACATGCAGAAAATACACTTCAACAGCATTCTTTTTAATCCAGTGTCATTCTCTTTCCCCTCCTCCTGGCCCTATCCCCAGGATCGACGAGAACGTGCTGGGAGCCCAGCTGGATGTTGAGGCCGCCCACTCAGAGATCCTCAAGTACTTCCAGTCGGTCACCTCCAACCGGTGGCTTATGGTCAAAATCTTCCTCATCCTCATTGTCTTCTTCATCATCTTTGTGGTCTTCCTTGCCTGAACCCTCTCCACTCTGAGGCACTCCATGGGGGTTTGGAACCCTCCAGGGAGGGCAGGTGGCCAGAGCTGCCACTGAGCCTATTCAGGGTGCTTGGGAGAAAGGCCCTGTTTCCTTCGAACTGCTAAGAATGGCCACTGCCCCCAATCCCCCACTCCTTGCCTCTGGCCACCCCGTCCTCCCCTCACCACCCTCCAGCCCATGAAACACACACGGTTCTGGATTTGGACTCTGCTGTGAAGTGGCTGGAAGGGAGCAGAGGCCAACTGGGGGGCTCAACGCGCAGGTTGTCTCCACTAGGAGATTTTTATAAACCCTCCCCAGCCTGTCGCAAAAGAAACTTCGGCAGCAAGGGGAGGTGATGTCCTCCCCCACCTTCCTGAGAGTGAGGAGAGGAAGTGAAACTGGTCCAGGGACCAACTTTCCCATCTGGGTTAGAATTTGACCTCTTCTTCCTCTCTTCACCATGTGAGGCAGGGGGCCCTGAGCCCCCCGGCTGCCTGCATAACCCCAACTTTGGCTGCAGGTGACTCTCAATCTGCCAAATGTGCTGCAGCCTGTTTTCCCAATTACAACAAGACTGTCAGCCTCACTAGCCATGTCGTCATTTTTGGGTGGGAGCGTCAAAAGGCCTAGGCAGCAAGTGGAGTGAGCCCACTGCCCAATGTTATAACTGAAAGGGTTGGGCTGATGGCCCCAAGGGGCCAGGCTTTGGGCTCCATGCACAAGCTGTCTCCAGCAGGGGATAACCAAGTGCAGCAGCACTTAATTAGCATGGAAACTTCCCTTCAAAGGGGGGAGCAGGATCCCAGAGTGGGTCTCTGATCGGTGGCAACTTCCAGGACCATCTCCAGAAGTACTTGGACCTGTTTCATCTGCATCCTCCAACCAGCTGGCCCCACGTTTGCCTTGGGCTGGATGAAGCAGGAGTTATGCCTGCTGCCAGGAGTGAAAGGTGAAGAGAAGTGTTTGTTCGCAGCTTCAGCTGAGGCTCGTGGTCCCCTCGAAGCCCCTCACCAAATCCAAGCCAGTCACAGGAGAATGAAGTAGAGACCTGCCTGGAACACCTACCCTCCAGGGAGGTCAATATGCTTGTCAGTCCTGAGCAGGACCCACGACCACATCATGCCGAGGTCACCGGATTTCCCCCATTTCACACACCCAAAGGAAGCTCAAGCTATAGCGAGGACAATCACCATACACTGGGCTGGCCATAGCACTTTGGGGGGGATTTGTCTAGGAGAGCCCAGGTCTTTCCTAGGCCTGGTGGTGTAATATTTCCTCTCCCCTTGGCCTGTGTTCAGGGGGTGCTCTTGGTTGCATCTTCACTGCCCAGTTGACCCACGATGTGGGTTTAGCACAGCACATCGGTGGTGGGTGGGGCGGTCTGTGAAGACAACCAAAGCCTGACAAATGCAGTTTTTCTCATTTGACTCTGCAACTCTTCTTGGGGGAACGCATAGATAGGAAGCTTATTTCATAAATATTTGTTGAGTTCTCGCTATGTGCTAGGTATGGTACTGAGCCAGGTGCTGGAGAAAAAAAGCCATGAATTAGTCAAGTCCCTGTTCTCTTGGAGCTTACCTTCTAGTTTTCTATTTCTTTTTATAGGCGAGGAAAGCGAGGCATAGCTATGGCAGATGGCAAAGGGCTGGCCTGAGCTGAGACTTAAGCCCTGGCTGGATCCCCGTAGGGGTCTAGGAGTGGTCACTCCCTCTCCAAGGCCCTGGTCTCCCATTCCTCCGCAGCCCTTCTTGTGGCTCCTCTTCCCTGTTCCTCTTAGAATCCTGGGCTGTAGCGCCCAGCTCTCTGCTTGAGAGCCTACCTTTGAGGTGCTGGTCTAGCGGCGGACGGATGAAAGTAGGGGGCGGGGCGAACTCGTGGTAGCTCTGGGCTTCGAGAGCTCAGGTGCTGGGCGGGGCGTGCAGCGCTAAGTCCCGCCCCCGGCGCGTCGGCTCGTCGGATGCGCACACGCATCTCCCAGCGGCTCCGCCTATTATTGTGGGACGTCGGCGGCGTGTGACGCTCTCGCCGCATAAATGCAGTGGTACCCGGCGTAGGAGCACTTCGGCCTGGAACGCCTGGGCGTTCGGACGTTAAGCTGTGTCGCGGCTCGCGACAGAGCCCTCCCTTTCTTGGTGTGCCATGGCGGACGAGGGGAAGTCGTACAATGGTCAGTGCCGGCGCTTGGGTTGGGGAGGGGACGATCTGGGCTCAGCTGGGCAGCGCCGGCCTAGGCCGCAGCGCCGGGGCGTGAGGCCGCGAGGGGCCCGGCGTCCGCGGTGAGCGGCACTGCGCGGCGCGGGCCCGGGGCGAGGCAGCCCGGGGGCCTGGCTGAACTTGAGGGCGGGTGCCCGGCTTGTTAACTCCGGAATCCTGGCGTTGCGAGCACCTGCGGCTCGAAGCCGGTGGCTCGGCAGCGGGGTGACGAGATTCCTTTGAACTTTGTGGGTGGTTGATAACCTGTCAGTTCAGTTTGGCTACCAGACTCTTTAATGTGAGTCGGTGCCCTGCTCTTGGGCTGCCAGTGCCCTATTTTCTACCGCGCGTCCAGTCGGTCTTGCCCCCTCCCCCCAACCCCGCTGCGGTTTTGGCTTAATATTTTAGACCTACACACTAACTCGATGTTCTAGTCCGAACACTACATTGGGTTTTAGTCCAGAGTAGTGGTTAAGAGCACACGACGGCCGAGGTTTCAATCCTGAGTTGGCCTTGCCAATCTTGAGTGAGTTGAACACTTAGGCCTGATTTTCCACCCCTTTAATGAGGATAGAAACAGTACCTACCTCCTGAGTTTGTCTCCGTGTGTGCGTTAAAACGAGATTGTTCGTGTCAAGTGCCTGGAGCATAGTGCCTGGCATTGGAGAAGGCCCTCAAAGAACGTAGGCTGCGCTTTCTATCATTTATTATTTTTTCCCTAGGGTCATTTCTTGAGGTTCATTGTTTGCAGAGTACTACTCATTAGACAGACCTTTTTGGGGAATCATGCGTCTTTTTTAAGAAGCCATTCCTACCCACCAGGATTCAGAGGATCGTATTCCTGGAGAACATTTGAGGACCCGTGGTGAAGCACCCTAGCTGCCACTAGAACCTGAATTTAGGAGTTGTCTCCTGAGTTAAGAGGCGTTTCTGACCAAGGAAACAAAGAGCTCACTCCCTAAACTTCAGAGTGGCAGTTTGAGAATAAAACGTTCAAAAGAAGCTCTTAAATTGGTCATATTTGTAGCTGATGTTTGTACTGTATAGGCAATAGAGGTATTGTTTACTGGAAGCTAATGTAATCATTGTGATTGGTTTTCCGAGATGTGAGAGAGGTCACCTTGGGATTAAGTAGATTTGGGTGGGCTGACAGCTGATCTCAGGTGACTTTCAGGGAGTCTGAGTTGTGTCCAGTTACACTTGGGTCACTCACACTTCCACATTCACTTCAGAGTGGCAGTTTAAGAACAAGAATTTTATTTATTTAGTTTTTTTAGTAAGGTTGATTTACAATATTATGTTAGTTTCAGGTGTATGACATAGTGATTCAGTATTTGATAAATTTGATTCCATTAAAAGTTATTACAAAGCAATGGCTGTCACTGCCCATGCTGTACAATATATCCTTGTTGCTTATCCATTGTATATTTAGTAGTTTGTATCTCTTAATCCCATAACCTTATCTTGCCCCTCCCCACTTCCATCTCCCCAGTGGTAACCACTAGTTTGTTATCCGTATCTGTGAGACTGTTTCTGTTTTGCTGAATATATTTGTTTTATTTTTTAGATTCCACATGTAGGTGCTATCATACAATAATTGTCTTTTTCTGTCTGACTTATTTCACTAAGCATAATACCCTCCAAGTCCATTCATGGTGTTGCAGTGGCAAGATTTCATTCTTTTTTATGACTGAGTAGTACTCCGTTGTGTATATATATACCACATCTACTTTATCCATTAGTCTCTTGATGGACACTTGGGTTGCTTCCATATCTTGGCCACTGTAAATAGTGCTGCTATGAACATTGGGATGCATGTATCTTTATTTTTCCCCCCTGAACACAAGTGAAGCTCATATGGTATATAACACAGGGAACTCTACTCAGCGCTCTGTGGTTACCTAAATGGGAAGGAAATCCAAAAAAGAGGGGATATATGTATACATATAGCTGATTCACTTTGCTGTACAGTAGAAACTAACACAGCATTGTAAAGCAATTAAACTCCAATAAAAATTAAAAGATTTAAAAAAAAAACAAGTGAAGCTTATATGTATTCTTCCCTTTTTCTTAGTTTTGATGTTTTCCTTTTTTTTTAATTTTTATTTTACATTAGCATATCGTTGATTTACAATGTTGTGTTAGTTTCAGGTGTACAGCAAAGTGATTTAGTTATACATATATCTATGTTTCAGATTCTTTTCCCATATAGGTTATTACAGAGTTTTGAGTAGAGCTTCCTGTGCTATATGGTAGGTTCTTGTTGATTATCTGTTTTATATATAGTAGTGTGTATATGTTAATCCCAACCTCCTAATTTATGCATGTATCTTTTTGAGTTAGTATTTTTTGTTTTTTCCAGATGTATAACCAGGAGTGGAATTGCTGGATCATATGGTAGCTCTATTTTTAGTTTTTTGAAGAGAGAACAAGACTTAAAAGAAGCCCTTAAATTGGTCATATTTGTAACTGATGTCTGTGCTATGTAGGCAAAAGAAGTATTGTTTACTGAGTGCTGATGTAATTATTGTGATTGGCTTTCCAAGATGTGAGAGGTCACTGATCAAATTTTCAGTGAGGGTAGACTTAGGGAATGAACTTATGGTTACTAGGGGGGAAGGGTGGGGGGCAGGGATAGTTAGGGAGTTTGGGATTGATGTGTACACACTGCTCTATTTAAAATGGATAACCAGGGCTTCCCTGGTGGCGCAGTGGTAAGCGTCTGCCTGCCAATGCAGGGGACACGGGTTCGAGCCCTGGTCTGGGAAGATCCCACATGCCGCGGAGTAACTGGGCCCGTGAGCCACAGCTAATGAGCCTGCGCGTCTGGAGCCTGTGCTCCGCAATAAGAGGCCGCGACAGTGAGAAGCCCGCGCACCACGATGAGGAGTGGCCCCCCCTCGCCACAACTGGAGAAAGCCCTCGCACAGAAACGAAGACCCAACACAGCCAAAAATAAATTAATTAATTAATTAAAAAAAAAAAAAAGCAGGGACATGCACACGGATGTTTATAGCAGCTTCATTTAAAAAAAAAAAAAAAAAGATAACCAACAAGGACCTACTGTATAGCACAGGGAACTCTGCTCAGTATTTTCTAACAACCTAATTGGGAAAAGAATTTGAAAAGGAGTAGATAACATTTATATGTATAACTGAATTACTTTGTTGTACACCTGAAACTAACACAACATTGTTAATCAACTATACTCCAATATAAAATTAGAAGTTAAAAAAAATTTTGGGGCTTCCCTGGTGGCGCAGTGGTTGAGAATCTGCCTGCCAATGCAGGGGACACGGGTTCGAGCCCTGGTCTGGGAGGATCCCACATGCCACGGAGCAGTTAGGCCCGTGAGCCACAACTACTGAGTCTGCGCATCTGGAGCCTGTGCTCCTCAACGGGAGAGGCTGCGATAGTGAGAGGCCTGTGCACCGCGATGAAGAGTGGCCCCCACTCGCCGCAACTAGAGAAAGCCCTCGCACAGAAACGAAGACCCAACACAACCAAAAATAAATAAATAAATAATTTAAAAAAAATTTTGAGTGGGATTAAGTAGATTTGGGAGGCTGAGAAAAGCAGACTTCAGGTGACTTTTAGGGGCTCTGAGTTGTATCCAGTTAAACTTGGGACACTCGCACTTCCACATTCTGCTTCTCCTTTCTGTAGTTCCAGTTTCTGCTTCATTTTTCTAAAGACTTTACACAGTTTTCCAGTCATTTTCCCCTGATGCTGCCATCCCACGGAGAGGGTTCCTTCCCTGGACAGGCAGAAGAGTTTGCACGGAGGTGGTCTCTGTAGTGATTGTGTAGCTCGTCTGATAGTGTGGCGTGCCGGATGCTGTGGTTGCCAAGCTAGGTAGCTGAACCAGTGATGTGTTTTCTCATTTATGTTCTGTTCCCAACCCCAGAGCACGATGATCGAGTTAGTTTCCCTCAAAGAAGAAAGAAAGGCCGGGGCCCTTTCCGGTGGAAGTATGGTGAGGGGAACCGGAGGTCTGGAAGAGGAGGTCCTGTCGTTCGGTGTTCCCGCCTGGAGGAAGATGACAGAGATGTGGCGATGAGTGATGCCCAGGATGTTCCCCGAGTACGATAGTAAGTAACCAATTGATCTGGTTTGAATTTATCGACCCCCTCATTTATGTAGCCCTCTTACTGTCCATGTCATTTCTCTTCCCACCTGGAAGAGAGAGAAATGCCAGGACCCGCTTAATGGTTGAGCAGTCTTAGTTGTGGTCCTGGTAACAGTGCAGGAAGGTCTTTGAGAAGACATTCCTAACCTTTGTGAGTGTTTTATTCTCTCCCTCCCCACAGCAACCCCTATGCTGCACGACCCAACCGTCGGGGTGAGAGTTGGCACGAGCGGTCTCGAATTCATGTTACTGTGCCTCTGCGGAGAGATCGAGCTGCTCCAGAGAGGGGAGGGGCTGGCACCAGCCAGGATGGGACCTCAAAGAACTGGTTTAAGATTACAGTGAGTATCTTGGAAAGTACATGGTGCAGGGGAGCTAGGGGGCTGGGCTCAGAGTTAAGGTGTTTACTTTTCACATTAAAAAATCAGTGTTCTGGGCTTCCCTGGTGGCGCAGTGGTTGAGAATCTGCCTGCCAATGCAGGGGACACGGGTTCGAGCCCTGGTCTGGGAAGATCCCACATGCCACGGAGCAACTAGGCCCGTGAGCCACAGTTACTGAGCCTGCGCGTCTGGAGCCTGTGCTCCGCAACAAGAGAGGCCGCGATGGTGAGAGGCCCGCGCACCGCGATGAAGAGTGGTCCCCACTTGCCGCAACTAGAGAAAGCCCTCGCACAGAAACGAAGACTCAACACAGTCATAAATAAATAAATAAAAGAACGTGAATTTCTTAAAAAAAAAAAAATCAGTGTTCTCAGCTGTTAACTCCACAATCAGGTAACCATTCTTTCTTCTAAGAATCAATATCTTAGGACACCTAAGAGCAGGTTCAGAAAAGGAGAAGGGGACAGGTAGGGTGGGGAGGCCATCTAAAGGGAAGTGTGGTAACTGCGGTTGGGAGGTGGAGTGACCTCTCCACATGTCGCCATCTGACTCAAGCCGAGTGTGGAGCTGGGGGTCCCTTGAGTTCTCTCAGGGGCAGGCAGGTTATAAATGATGTCTTGGAACTTTTAGAATCAAACGATTTGAATCTTTTGAGGAATAGTAAGTATAAATGGACAGAAAGGAGGTTAAGGAGTTCGTGTTTGGCTTGAGTAGAAAACCTTTTTTTTGGCCACACCGCGCAGCTTGTGGGATCTTCTTAGTTCCCCCACCAGGGATTGAACCCAGACCACCACGGAATTCCCAGAAAGCTTTTTTTTTTAATATTTATTTGGTTGCACCGGGTCTTAGATGTGGCATGCGGGATCTAGTTCCCCGACCAGAGATCGAACCTGGGCCCCCAGCATTGGGAGCGAGGAGTCTTAACCACTGGACCACCAGAGAAGTCCCTCCAGAAAACCTTTAATTGACCGTTTCTTCAGAAAGTCTTTTAGAGCTTGGCAGATGATACGAAAGGAGAACTAGAGTGGGTCTGCTGTTCAGTATTAGTTATGTGCTGTTCCCTTCTCTTCTCTTTCTCTCATCTAGATTCCTTATGGCAGGAAATACGACAAGTCATGGCTCCTGAGCATGATTCAGAGCAAGTGCAGTGTCCCTTTCACTCCCATTGAGGTAAGAGAAGGCCCAAGTGTGTGGCTGGGGACCAAGGAGCGGGTGGAGGTACCAGCTGCACGGGGGTGCTCTGGGCTCTCAAGTCCAATGCTGTTGTTTTCTCTTCTTGCAGTTTCACTATGAAAACACACGGGCCCAGTTTTTTGTTGAGGATGCCAGTACTGCCTCTGCATTGAAGGCTGTCAACTATAAGATTTTGGATCGGGAGAACCGCAGGGTGTGTGTGAAGGGCCTGGCTTGGTTGGGGGTGGGGATTGGTGCTCAGGGCATGGACTGGGTCTTGGTCCTGGGGCTTAGGCCTTCCTGGAGTTCACCGTGCCCATGCGTGTCTCCCCTGCAGATATCTATCATCATCAACTCCTCTCCTCCACCCCATACTGTGCAGAATGAACTGAAGCCAGAACAAGTAGAGCAGCTAAAGGTGAAGCAGCCTCAAGGGATGGGTGCTTCCACCCGCGTCCTGCCAGTTCTCACCCTCCCCCCACGCCCACACGCAACTCCAGTGACCGCTGAATCCTTTGTCTTCCTCTGTAGCTGATCATGAGCAAACGATACGATGGCTCCCAACAAGCACTTGACCTCAAGGGCCTCCGTTCAGACCCAGGTACCGTTGATAGCAGCAAGTCTTAGATCGGTGGAGGCAGAGGGCGGTCTGTCAGGCAGCGAACGTTTGAGGCTGGTTTGGTGGGAACGCTGGCCTGGGCAAGCCCTCTCAGACTTCCCTTTCCTTCCTGAAGATTTGGTGGCGCAGAACATTGATGTTGTCCTGAATCGTAGAAGCTGTATGGCAGCCACCCTGCGAATCATTGAAGAGAACATCCCTGAGGTGAGGCCTTTGTCCCACGAGGTGGGAGGAAGCAGGGTGGGATAGACAGATAGATAGGATGGGGTTGGGAGGCAGGTTTGTTTCAAATTCCCTTGCTGCTGGTGCTCCCTCTAAATTCTTCTCTCCCCACAGCTGTTGTCCTTAAACTTGAGCAATAACAAGCTGTACAGGCTGGATGACTTGTCCAGCATTGTGCAGAAAGCACCCAATCTAAAGATCCTCAATCTTTCTGGAAATGAGGTGAGATTGAGAGCCTGTTTGTGTTTTGGACGGGGTGGGCAGAGGGTGGAGAGAACTTGCCTGGTGGCAGCAAGAGGTGAGGGAGGGCATTTAAGGGGTGAGGTGGGGCTTGGGGGTGGGAGGAATCTAGTTGGCTCCCTTTACCAGCATGTCTTTCCCGCCTTTTCTCCCCATCCTTTGCAGCTGAAGTCTGAGCGGGAGTTGGACAAGATAAAAGGGCTGAAGCTAGAAGAGCTGTGGCTTGAAGGAAACACCCTGTGTGATACCTTTCGAGACCAGTCCACCTACATCAGGTCAGTGTTAACCTCTGTCTCCCCTCCTGGGGACCTTCACCCCCTGGGAGGCTGAGCTGATGCACCCTGACCAGTGCCCGTCTGCAGGAGATGTGCAGCCCTGAGCTGGAATCACCTGTCCTTGGGGAGGATCATGTGCTCCTCCCTTTTGTCTGTCCGTGACACCCAGCTTTGCCCCAGGCCTCCTTTCCTTTCTTCTCACCTGTCTGCCTGTTTGCTGGTTCTGTGGCCTTTCTCCTCCCTTCCTGAACACAGCCTTTTCTACACTCCCCCTACCCTTTTGTTTCAAGAAGAGCATGTCCCTTTTTTACCATGACTAGGGGTCATCTTGTATATTATGCCCCATACATTGAGTTGCTTTGAGCCAAGAGCCTGGTATCCCTGGGCAGAGAAAGCCCTCCCTCCCTGGGACTTCCTGCTGATGGAAGTTCTTCCTTCCTCTGTCCTGCAACGGCCCCTCTTGCCCTTTTGCCAAGAGGGGCTCTCTTCTCACAATCTCCTTGCCCAAGGCTATTGCCTGGGCTTTCCTGCCCACGCTGAGGTTGAGGCCTCCTGGTGGCTGGTGCCATGCAATCGGTCTCTCTTGCCCAATGCTGTAAGCTGGGCCTTCCCTGGAGGAGAAACCTGGGTTCCCTAAGACATGTGATCAGAGCCGGGGCCCCGCCAGTTGGCGAGGGAATCCCAAGGCAGGTGCTGGGCGTGGAGGCCACGGGGGCATAGGCTACCAAGGAGACAGAGAACTGACCCTCTCTGGGGGCGCTGCCCCTCGCTCACTCGCACACCTCACATCACCCTGCTTGGCCCCGGAGGATGGCTGGTTAGCCAGAGACGGGTAAGATTCCTCAGGGAAGGAACAACCTAAGACAGGCACAGTCGCAGAGGGGCCATCAGGAGAGAACTTGGGGGCCAACAGAGGTGGGGCACAGACCCTCACCCCCCCCAACTTTGCAGGGGCCTGAACCCTCACCCCTTCTGAGGGAGGTCTCCTGCCCCCATGGCTGCTTCGCTTCCCACGCCCAGCTCAGATCGGAACCCAGGTGGCAGACAGAGACCTGGCCAATAGCAGCTGCCCTCTCGCCACAGCAAGGATTTGTTTCCCATTTCCTCCTTGGATCACAGGGAAGAGGGAGCTGAAAGAAAGGGCTGTGTCAGGTGCCTTCTTCCCTTTGTTCTCCCTCTTCTTTCTAAATGACTCTTGCCGTGTAGTGCTTTCGCTTCTTCTTTGCTTTCTCTTTCCTTTTTCTCTCTCCTCGCCAGTATCTCCCCCAGCTCTCCTTTGCTCCTTCCTCTCCTACATTTTCTCTCTCTTCTCCTTTTCGTCCCCTCTCCTCTTCCTTGGCCTCATCCCCTCCTGAGCCCTGCCTTGCTCATCTCCCTGCCCCAACATCCTGTGCCATTTCTGTGGTGTGTTCTGGTCTTGGCCACGGCCAGACCTGGCAGAAGTGATGGATACCTGTTGAGGCAGCGGAGCCCCTGGGCTCCCACCCCATTCCCTCCTCCTGGGGGCTGCACAGGTGAGTAGGTGGAAGGTAAGGGGGACAGGGAGGGAAAGGAGGTCCTGGCTTAAAGCCTGGGCTGGGAGTGCTGCTCCAGTGGCGCACTCAGAGGCAGGCAGAGAGGAGAGAGTCGTCCTCCGAGGCAGTCATTTCTGGGTGCCCCAGCAGAGGTGGGGAGTTGGGGCCGTTTTTCCTGGAGCTCAGAGGCCAGGAAAGAGTGAGGACAAGGAGGATGGGATGGGCTGTCCCTCGGGCATTGGTGTATTTGCCCCTAGAGCAGCCCAGGAGGCACGGTGGCTCTGAAACATCACTCACTTCTGTCCCGTTCTTGACAGCGCCGTTCGAGAGCGATTTCCCAAATTATTACGCCTGGTAAGTACCTAACTTTTTTCATTCTCTTCTGAGGAGCATAGCATCTCGCACCCTCAAAGTCTTGCCTAACATGTTTGTATGATCACTAATCTGGGGACATAGAGCCCTTTGAGAATCTGACAAAGTCTCTAATCCTTTTTTTTTTTTTTTTTTCCCTGGTGGCGGGGTAGGGGGAATCAAGCCATTTTATTGAGGACCTTTGAGGGAGGGTTGAAGGGCTGGTAGAACAATGAGATCTGACATCCTTCTCCCAGCTGGGATCTCCCCAGCTTCACAGTCGCTGAAAATATGATCATTCTTCCCAGAAAAACACCTGTAGACAAAAGTTGCATCTATCAGGATTCATGAACCCTTGCCATTTCTCTTTTACACTTGACCTGTGACCCCTCGCTCTTAGTTCTCCCATCTGAGTGCTCATCCAGCCTTTTCTGTCTGGTTTATATCGTCGGCTGTGACTTCCTTTCTGCAGGACGGCCATGAGTTACCCCCACCGATTGCCTTTGACGTTGAAGCCCCTACAGTGTTACCGCCCTGCAAGGTGAGTGGAGGGGGGCGCGGCTGGGGGCACAGAGTTAGCGCTCACGTTGGGAGGAGAGTCCTGGTTACGTGGTCCTAATATCTCTTTGATTCCAGGGAAGCTACTTTGGAACAGAGACCCTGAAGAATCTGGTCCTGCACTTCTTGCAGCAGTAAGTGTCTCAGGTCCCCTCAGGCTGGGGAGAGGTGGGCCAGCCCCAGCACAGCTCACTCTCGGGAGCTGTCGGTCCCTGTGTGGCTCCAGACTGTGGAGCTCAGACTTTCCCTTTTGTTTTCCTCATAGGTACTATGCGATATATGACTCCGGGGACCGGCAGCGGCTCCTGGATGCCTACCACGATGGGGCCTGCTGCTCCCTGAGTATTCCTTTCACCCCCCAGAACCCTGCCCGGTGAGTGTCACCTCCAGAACCTGCCCAGGACCAGAGTTGCTCAGCAAAGACAGGCCAGCACGTGCAGCAACCACACCGCTCTGACCACTGCCTCCTTTTTCTCTTGTTCCCCCCAGAAGCAACTTAGCTGAGTACTTCAAGGATAGTAGGAATGTGAAGAAGCTTAAAGACCCTAGTAAGTGTGTGACGTGAGCAGAACAGGTTGGGAGAAGGGGATGGGGAGGAATCAGTCTGGGCTCAGAGTGTGGCAGCTGCTCACCTTGGCTGTGCCTCCTCCCACAGCCCTGCGGTTCCGGCTGCTGAAGCACACACGTCTCAACGTCGTGGCCTTCCTCAATGAGCTGCCCAAAACTCAGCATGACGTCAATTCCTTCGTGGTAGACATAAGCGCCCAGACAGTAAGCACCTGTGTCTTCCTTGGCAGAAGCGTGGAATTGGGGAGGGGGCAGCGAAGAGGCAGGGAGGACGCAGGCGCTGGCTGGGAGCCGACGGGGTACCTGACGCTGCTGCTTCTCTTTCAGAGCACGCTGCTGTGTTTTTCTGTCAATGGAGTCTTCAAAGAAGGTGGGGATCTTTGGGGCCCCGAGTTTGCAGAGTGGCCCCTTTCCCAGCCAGTCGTTCTCGGCACTCTTAGCTTCCCAGCTACCTTCTCTCTTCTTCCCTGACCTCCTTCTCTCATTCTGCTCCCCAAGCCTACCCTCTCCACCTGTCTTTTCCTGTCTGGGATATGGGAAAAGCCTGAGGATTAGAAGGACACAGACTTTGGAGTCAGGCAGGTCTGAGCTTCCATCCCAGCTTTGGTCCTCTGTGTCTGTGGGCAATTTACATTACCTCTGAGCCTGAGTCTTTATTTGTGAAAGGAAGGGGGTTAGTAATAGCCATCTCATAGTGTTGTGGGGAGTAAATGAAGTGATGTATAAAATGCTTGACACAGGGCCTGGCACACACACACTCCACTAGTGGGATGACAGTGTTGTTACTATTAGTGTCCTCCCTGACCTCTGATACTCCTCCCCACTGTGCTCCCCTGTGCACACATAATCATCCCTGTCTGGCCCACTTAGGGTTCTTTGTATCAAATAAGACCATGATTTTTGAGAAGCTGTTTGAAAACATAAAACATGAGTGACTCTGACAGGTTGTCACCATTGGTATCATTGCAGTGGATGGAAAATCTCGGGACTCTTTGCGAGCCTTTACCCGGACGTTCGTCGCTGTTCCTGCCAGCAATTCAGGGTGAGTGTGTGACTTACTGTATGGGGTCCCAGTCCCAATCCATGGCCACCACTGTGAAAATTGGGGAGGGTAGAGTCGGTCCTCTGGGTATATTCAGACATTCAGAAAGGCAGGGGGGGATCAAAGGAGGGTCACATAGTGGTGACGAGCTTGGCTCTGGAGTCCAGCTGTCTGGGGTTTTCATCCTGGCTCCACCACTTCTAGCTAAGGGCAAGTTTCCTCATTTGAAAAGTGGTTTAACAATATTCACTTCCTAAGTCTGTTGTGAAGATAAATGAGGGTTGGGGGAGAATGTATAATTCTCGTGTGTTTGGTAGATAATCCCATACATGGAGTCCATGGGAAAGGGAGGAAATGATAAAGGGACCTCGTGGGTATTGAAAGGATCTGAGTGTCAAGTGAGAATAGGAATGATGTTGGGAGGATGAGGTCACCTGTCTGTCTGTCCAGCCGTCTCAGGTGCTTTTTGTCCCCAAGGTTGTGCATCGTAAACGATGAGCTGTTTGTGCGGAATGCCGGCCCCGATGAGACCCGGAGGGCCTTTGCCATGCCTGCACCCACGCCGTCTTCCAGCCCAGTGCCCACCCTCTCCCCGGAGCAGCAGGAGATGCTGCAGGCATTCTCCACCCAGTCTGGCATGAACCTTGAGTGGTCCCAGAAGTGAGTACTGGTCATGTGTAGGAAGGAATAAGGGTAAACTGGGGTAGGGCTGGTGGTGAATAATGAGTGCCCCTAAAATTTTTAAACCAGAACTTTTTTTATTACTTAAAAAAAAAAAAAAGATGGTCCATAAAAACATTTTCTCTATGCATACATTAGCATAACATTTAAAGTCAAAATGAAGTCCCTCTTTTATACTGTTCTGCAACTTACTTTACTTATCCCATGAACATCTTTCCCTATTAGTATAAAACTCACCTTAGTCTCATTTCTGTTAGCTATTTAATAGAAATAGATAGCTATTTAATATTTCTTTGTATTCAAAAGACCATTGATAGATGGATTTTTACTAATTTTTCCTTTGTATAAAGAGTGCAAGAATGTATGTAACTGTTGGTGAGTGTTTCCATAGAGTGGATGTTGAAGTGGCATTTAGTGATCAGGGTGACTGCGTTTTGGTTCTCATGGGGTGCCTGTTCCTGCCCTACTCCAGGTGCCTTCAGGACAACAACTGGGACTACACCAGATCTGCCCAGGCCTTTACTCATCTCAAGGTAAGATTTGGGAATAGGTGGCGAAAAGAGATTTCCAGGCCTTCAAGAGGGTCAAGTAGGCTTGGGACACGGGCATGGGCCACCTGGCTCTACTGACCTTTTATTTTTTTCTAAGGCCAAAGGCGAGATCCCAGAAGTGGCGTTCCTAAAGTGACCCATAGTCAAGCCCCAGAAGATCCCTGTAAATAACCCTTGGATGTAGTGATGTCTCCTCTCCGGCCCCAAGGCCACCCTGTGACTGTGACCGAGGAGGGGGTGCTGCTGGATCCCTCTCCTCACCTGCCTTCTGGAAGACTTCGGGAAGATTGAGCCTCCCTGGTGCCAGGAAGCCAAAGCTTACTTTGTAGAACTGACACTAAACTACCCGAAGGACTTAGGTGCTTTGTGTACTTAACCCCAGGATCCTCCCTACTTTTTAAGATAAAGAGTGATATTGTATTTTGTGTCGAGTGTGCTGGGTTATTTTAGCCTTGCCCTTCGCAAGCGCGGGCGGGGCCGAGGCCGGGGCTCGGCTCGCCTCGCCTCGCCTCGCCTCGCCTGGGGCTGACAGATGGACTCCGAGGGGGCGGGGCGGGGCCAGCGGCAGGAAGTCCCGCCCCGGAAGCGGCGCTGCTCAGGGCCATGGCGGCTCCCGGGCGGCGGTGCGCTGTGCGGCTGTTCTCAACGCTGCAGTCCCTGCCCGCGCGCCGGGCCCTGCATGACGCGGCCCCGTCACGGGACGTGCTGCTCTTCGAGCACGAAGGGGGTCGCTTCTTCGCCGTCCTCGGGCTGTTCTGCGCTGGCCAGGGCGTCTTCTGGGCTTCCTTAGCCATTGCCGCCTTGGCCCGACCCCCGGCCCCCACTCGGCCTCCGGACGCCGAGTCCCCAGGCCGTGGCCGCCTGGACCTGCGCTCCGCGCTCTGGCGCTACGGCCTTGCCGTCGGCTGCGGCGCCATCGGTAAGGTGTGGGCTGCCTTCCCGGCATGGGTCGAGGAGGGCGGGCACAATCCTCTCTGCTTGGGCAAGAAGACTAAGGGGCTCCCGACCCTCCAGGATGGGCAGGCCACCCTCATAGGTGTGTGGTAACACTGGAGTTGGACGTCCCCGAGCGCCAAGCCCTCATACAGGTTCAGGCTGAAGTCTGCCTCTCACTCTGTGACCTTGAGCGAGTTAGTACTTACGCTCTGGACCCTGTTTTAAAATGGGGATGAACATCTATTAAGGCTGTTGGGAGGAATGACTAATACATGATTGGGATATAAGAGGAGCTCAGTAAATGTTACTATCATCACAATTTTTTTTTTTTTTATTCGGGGGCACACTGTAAGGGTTGCTTCTTAGCTCTCCAGGGAAAACCCCAATCTTTGCTCTTCCTGCAGGTACTCTGGTACTTGGTGCTGGTCTTCTCTTTTCCCTCCGCTCTGTGCGCTCAGTGATGCTGCAGGCTGGAGGGAAGCAAGTAACCCTCACCACTCATGCCCCCTTTGGCTGGGGTGCCCATTTTACAGTGCCCTTGAACCAAGTATCCTGCATGGCCCACCGGGGTGAAGTCCCTGCCATGTTGCCTCTGAAGGTCAAAGGCCGACGATTCTACTTCCTCTTGGACAAAGCTGGACATTTCCCCAACACGAAACTCTTTGACAACACTGTGGGTGCCTACCGTAGCTTGTGAAGAAACCACCTCAGGTCACTCACCCCTCCCAGAGGGGAATCAAAACTGAACCTTAGGGATGGGGTGACAACCAGGGTCACACAAGAGGCGAAAAATTCATTAACAGCAAATAAAGGAGCAGTCATCCCAAGGGCAGCTACCTGTCAGTACCTCAGAGTTTTGATCCGTGTCTGTTTCGCCTTCACTCCTTACTCCCATCCACCCTACCTACAGTGCTTTACACCAAGAACTCAGTACTGAGATGAAGAAAGAAAGTAATATAATACTTTGGTACAAAAACAGCTGTAGGAAGAGGGGGTCTGTTAATCATGTTTCCCTCCTGGAGGGAAAACTCAGGCTCCCAGCCGTGTGGGCCATGTGGGGGCAAGAGGACTGCAGGCACTTGGGCACGGAGTCTGGCGGCAGGAGTGCTCTTTGGTTAGTCTTCAGGAATGGGAAAGGCGTGACCCAACAAGAGCATCTGTCTCAGAGCTCCATACAGGGCCCCCCTCTCCAGAGGCCGGTATGGGGTGGCTTCAGACTTCCACTGCACGACCTGGAGCACCAAGACCACACACCACAAAACCAGATTCACCCAAGAAGAGGTCTGTGGGAGACAGGAACAGGAGTGTGAGGAGTGGGCCCATCTCGAATCCAGTTCCACCCACATACCACTCTTAGCTGTTCACTGTCAGGCCGTCAAGCCTTCAGCTCTTCTCAGCCCCTCACTGGTGGGCCAAGCTCAGAGTACACTGGTGAGCACTCTTACAACTACAGATTGTGTTATATGATTCATCATGTGAATCTGTGTATCCCTCAATCTCCACCCAGTCTTTCATATCCCAGGACCTCACTTCAGCATTGTGTAGGTTGGAGTAAAACTGCAGAGTGGTTCCAGGGGGTATCCATGGAGTTTTCTGGGCATCAGAGCAGCTGTGAGGTCAAAGAGACAGTTGTGAGAAAGGGGAGACATACCCTAAATACCCTTGTGCTCCAGTGCCCCTTTGAGAACTGATGGGGATATAAAAACGGGGTGTAAAGGATCCCCTCTACAGAGGGAAGGTAGTCAGCCCCAGCCAGGCTTCCCTCCCCCTCCCATTACCTAGTTATGTTCAGGGAGATGATGGATTTGCAGAGGGAACTGGTGCCAAATCGAAGGATACAGGCCGACACTAAGACCAGGAAGATGGCTATAGCTGAGATGGCCAGTGCAATGCGGAGCCCTATCGGGCCTCTATAAGGAGGGAGAGAATAAACCTTGTGGTTGAGGTGGGACTCCTCCCACGACAGCCCCCGGCCCTCAGAGTGGGCAGTCACCTGTGGCAATCCTCGATGCAGCTGCTGTAGACCCAGAAGAGCAGAAGCAGGAGACAGTAGAGGGCCAGCAGGCCAGAGGCCCCAGCCACAAAGTAGCAGAGAGATGGGGCCGAGGGTCGGGACAAGGCCAGGGAGGAGCCATTCAGGGCAGCCACACCATACAGGGGACAGCTGCCACTGAAGGAGCCCTGTGGAAAGAAGCTGCTGAGTCCTAGATTTCAGGCTACTGACTCTGGATGCAGGCTCATGGCAGGTGTTGGGGATAATCTAGACCAGGGCCGCCCTAGGGAGTTACTTGCGCATTGTCAGTTCCTGTTTCTGGGCCAGTAGATCAATGAGTCTGCTGGGGAAATCAAACCTGCAGTGAGTGGCCAGAAGGATCAGGAAATAGGCGGTAGTTATAAAATACAAAGAGCTTCACAGGTGCCTCACAAGTTCTGGTCTCCCCTCCTGCAGAAACCCTAGAGTAGAACCAGAACTGTGTGACCTTCAGCTATCTCCGATGTTTTCTGATCTGTAAAACAGGCGTAATAGCGCCTACTTATAGGGATTAAATGAGCCTGTTTATTAACATGATTGCCTGGCTGCGATAAACACTCAGCCTAAACTTTTGGCTTCTGCTACATCACTATTTTGCCATTTAACACATTCTGTTGCAACCATTTGGTAGTCTGATCATCTCCACTACACTAAGCTTTATTTCTTGAAGTAGCTTAGCACAATAGTGTCTGATTTAGGGGGGCCTGGGCCAACTTGTTTCACAGCCAGGGTGAGGTTATGCAGAGGGAGTCACCAGGCCGGGCTATATTTGATGCTGTTAAGACTCTCCTGAGGACTCGTTCCTTTGCCCAGAGTATCACCTGGGCGGACGGATCGACAGAGCGCGTTTACCGCCGATGCAACGCCGCCGCCGACCAGCCTCACCCGGCCCACCGGCTGAGAGGAGCAGCGTGCCAGAACCCCGCCGGCCCGGACAGCAGCGGACTCTCCGTGGCAGGATCGGCCTGCCCGCCCCCGCTTACCCGGCCCGACGGCCGGCCCCGTCCCGCAGCCGCACCTGGGTCCGGGTCAGCGCCGCGGCCGCCACGGCTCCGCATAAGAAGGCGGTAGCGAAGACCACGAGCTCGACGCGTTGCAGCCAAGGCAGAGCCATTGCTCCCTCGCCACCAGGAAGCGCCGCTGTGGGAGCCAACCGCCCAAGCCCCGCCTCATCCGGCGCGACCCACGAGCGTGGAGACGTCACTTCCGGGCGCGGGATTTATTCAGAGAGGCCAGCGCCGCCTCAAAGCGGCAGGTACAGCGAGTAGTCCGAGAGCGCCCAGCGGCGGGCCGGGCGGCCGGTGCGGCCGATCATGGGCAGCTTCTGCACGTAACGAGAGGCCGGGCTGGGCCCGTACGGCGCGGGGAAGGCAGTCTGGAAGAGGCGCCCGCGGCATCGCCTCCCTGCTTGCCGCCCGGCGATGATGAAACGGAAGTGAGGGGCCCCCCGCGGGGCGAAACGGCTCTTCTGGAAGACGTCGCGGGTGCCGGCGCCCGGGCCCTGCTGCCGGGGCGCCCCCCGCGCCCGGTGCACGCGCGGCAGCGGCCTGCTCTCAGAGGCGGCGGGCGCAGAGGCCGACGGGGGGCCTCCGCCTCGGGGGCTCTCGTCGCCCTGCGGGCTGACCATGGCGTTGGCGGTCAGCTGCGGCATCTTCCGCACCGAGTCCGGGGCGGCCGCCGGCTCCTTCTTGTCCCCAGGCGGCCGCGGGGCCGTGGGCGCGGGCTGACCCGTGCCAAAGCGGGTGGCCAAGCTGTCACCGAAGAAGGCGTAGAGCTCCCGGTAGATGTCCGCCAGGGTCACCGAAGCTGAAGGAGCCTCCGGTCCCGCGCCTCCTGGCGGCAGCGGGAGACCAGACCCAAAGCCTGGCTCTGCGCTGCCCCCGGAGGGAGACTCCTGCAGGAGAAGGCTGTCCCAGGGCAGGTCGTCTGAGCGCCGGCACCCCCTGCTGCCTGGCCCACCCTTGTTGGGCTCTGCTGCCTGGGCCTTCATCTTCAGCAGTCGTTCTACGGCCACCTACAAGAGCAGAGGGACTAGGATACGAGGACCCTGGGCCTGTCAAGTGTCCCAGAGTAAGCCAGCTGAGCTGCTGTGCTCACGCAGGGAGGAGAGGCTGGAAGGGGCGGGCACTCACCAGAATGGCTCCATAGACTTTGTGCCCATCCGCTTTAACCTGGGCATTGGATACTGAATAATCATCTAGCACAGCCTGCAAATTTGTCCAGTAAGTGGACAGGTGTGGGTACAGGACTCGCTCTACTGCCTGGAAGGGAGAGAAGAATGCAGTGAGTGCCTCTTTTTTGCTTATTGCCTCCCAAGTACCATTTCCCCTGAAAGATCTACTTTTATCTCCGGTACTGAATTTAGGGCTCAATCCTAAATTCCCTGCTTGGCATATTCAGCCAACGTTTGGAAGCTCCTGGATGCCCAAGCCTTAATTAAGCACTGGGAACAAAGATCGGGTACAAAGACATACAAAACAAATACAAAGTGACCCCACTATCACTGACATGTGTGCCAAAGGCTAAGAGGGTGTAAGTAATGCCCCCTGGTAACAGAGAAATTTAGTGGCCAACTGCTACCCTATACAGCCAAGTAATGTCCTGGCGTAGATGTAACCTGGAACTCAGTTCAAACCACTCGTGCAAAAACAAACAACTGATCAGAGACCTGGACTCTGATTATATAATTTTAAATCCTATGTTTAATTTAGGTGAAAGCAATTAAGACTTCACAGAGCAGGTGATGTCTGTGACAGGCTTAGATGGATAAGTTCTTTGGTTAGCCACAGACTGAGAATTTGAAAATGTTGATAAAATTAACAAGTTCCTAGAAAAATAAAACTTAATGCTGATTCAAGAAAGATGAAAGCTTGGGACTTCCCTGGTGGTCCAGTGGTACAGAATCCACCTTACAATGCAGGGGATGCGGGTTTGATCCCTGGTCAGGGAACTAAGATCCCACATGCTGCGGGGCAACTAAGGCTCTGTGCCACAACTACTGAGCTCGCGCGCCTCAACTAGAACCCACGCGCTCTGGAACCCACGTGCCACCACTACAGAGCCCACACGCCCTGGAGCCTGCACACCACAACTAGAGAGAAGCCCGCGTGCTGCAACGAAAGATCCCGCCTGCCACAACTAAGACCCAACGCAGCCAAAAATAAAGAAAGAAAGAAATTAAAAAAAAAGAAATATGAAAGCTCAAATAATTCTGTAACCATAGTAGTTAAAAATAACCACAAAACACCATGCCAGAATTTACAGTCTACAGACATTCAAGGAAAAGAGCGTCTCAATAAAATAAAATAAAATTTAATTTAAAAATATAAAGTATAAAAAATAAATACTCCCTCCCTACCTCATCCCATAAAG